>NC_090937.1:1343380992-1344708959 GCF_040938575.1 Ambystoma mexicanum | reverse complement strand
TTCTGATTGGCCAGCTGGCTGTCCTGCTGTGTGTTTGACAGCCTAGGCTGTGCATGAATGGGAAAACTTGCCTAAAAGGCGAGGGCTTTGGGACTAGAGTCAGAGTTGAACACTGGAAGAAACATCCAGAAGCAGGAATTCGCGATCCAGAGTCCGCTCACTAGAGTCCAGGACCGAGGGAGCAAGGAAATTCCAACCAGAGATTTGTACTGCATCAGAGCCGTTTGCGAAGCGCTGCTCTGCGAAGTGACAGTGCGAATCGAAAAGAGCCGTAGCTGCCAAAGACCTTCCTGAGTACCGCTGCAGGAGCCCTCCCGAGGTCCTCCCTCTTTTCCCCACTAGTGAGGCTCAGGAACCAGGGTCTGCATAGTTGTAGCAAGAAAGAATCCAGCTGGACCACTCTTCTTTGAACCAGAGGTACTGTTTGGGCTTGAGGTATTTACCTTCTTGCCTGAAGTTGTGCTGTCTCACTTGAGATTGGCACTTGCTTAACTTTCGGAGTTGATTTCAACTCCCCTCTGCACAGGCCTAACTTCTTGTGTGTCTTCAGTGTTTTCTTTTGAACAATCTGATTTTGCGAAAGACTTTGATCCAAGAAGTGCATCATAACTATTGACTTTGTCTGTATAACTGTGGCTGTCCTGGCTCCCTAAAGGCACTCTTCTAAATCCATTGTCTTTGGCAGTAGCTTGTTGAATACTGTACTGCTGGGAAAGGATTGCCTACACTTCATTGGAGGTTTCAGTTGTCCTCGCCTTTTAGAGAATCTGTTCTAACCTTTTTGTTTTCCTTATCCCTTTCTTTCTGCAACCCAGAGTCTACAAAGTATATTGGTGTGATATATAAATGCAAATACTATCCTTGTAATTGAAGTCGCCTCAGGGTGTAGGAGAAGTGTATTGTACATATCCAAAGATTATTCACTAGCTTTATTGATTCTTTAATGTATTTCCATAAGCTTACTTGAATTGTTACAAACAAATTGCCTTTTTAAAGAATGCTATTTAAAACTGATGTTAAATAAATAATTATGTATAACTAAAACTTTGAGTGTAAGTGTTACTTGGCTACTAGTATTTACGGATATCATTTGTACAGCTCTACAGCTCACATTTACCCCTATGGAGATAGGCCAAGCTGCTCAGTCACGCTACCAACTTGTGTAGTACAGACTTATACAAAATGATGGGCTACCTAATACCAAGCAGGTAAGTCTTGTGTAGTCTCACACCGTTTGACTGCAGCAATTTTACCCTAACAAATACATCCATGAGATTTTTGAATGCGCACATTAAAACTTACTAAAGCAGTGGACAAGAGTATTGGGCTAAAATGAATATGTGCATCAAATTATGCCATTCAACATATTTTATACAATGTACTTTGTAGCTGCTACTCAAAATATGCCTAAAGTGCATGGTATTGAATAACGGCATTCCTAACTGCCCCCACTTACATGTCACATAGACTTGTCTGCTCAGATGTTGGGGGACAAGTTTGAGCCTCGGCCACTCTAGTCCAGGGAGACTGAGGCAGGAGCTTGTGCTTTGTGTTAAATAGTAGCTATTTAAAATGCAAGCTCCACAGTACAGGGATCGATGGGGATTGCAACGCTTACACTAGTACCAAGGACACCAGACACAAGCTCTTAATCAGACTCTCAATACAGGGAGATCAATGGCTATTGTGCCGTAAAAAGCACATACTGCAGCACAGCGTGCTAACATACAGCATATCCAATCAGGTGCTAACAGCAGAAAACAGATAACAGTAGCCTACACCCACAAGCAAGTAGTAGACTTTTTCGAACAAAACTTCATTATTACAGTAACTTCTTTATTTTAAATACAAAATGCATTAAAATGTGCAACATACATTTAAATCTGTAATACATATTTTTTAAAGCGTCAATCTAGTCAAATAACTTTTTAATAACATTAACCCATGGCAGCCGCCATGTTGGAAGTAAACATGGCTGACTTCACCACACAGTGCAAAATACGCCGAAGTGTGCAAAAAGGGGTGTGTTTTGCCCAAAGATGGACATGGGAGAAAAATCCTATTGATTTAACTTAGAGATGGGCGTAAATGGGTGGGATACATAGGCCAAACACATATCCTTCTTCATATGCCAACGTGCATTGAAAAGCATTACAACAAACCTGCATTAAAAAACACTATTTCAAGCTCTCATAGTAAAGCTCTTATTTTAATGATGATAGTTTTGGCTTTATAGGCAGCACTTTCCACACCACCTAATAGCCAAAACTAAAAATAAGTGGCATGTATACTATACTTTCCTTTATTAACTAATTTGCATGCACTGCTTTTTGTACAAGTGAAGTTTGTGTTTAAACCACCATGCATTATTTGTATCAGAAATATTACTTTTAATGTCACCTCTATTCATTATTGCATAGTGTTCAAGTGGAAACATTTTCATCATTTGGTACTCTGCGCATCTGGCACGTGTATAATGGGCAGATAAGGCAACTGCATGCCACATTCTTCATAATAAACTTGCCCTTTATTCAAATCCAATTAGGTTACTGTTAATACATGTATATTAACAAGGCAATTAATTAATCAAAATACCTAGTTCACACCACCATACCCCTCTATGAAGTGGTCGTCAAATGCTCAAAGTGTTGACCAATGTTTGTCACTGTTTTATTTATATTCCCTTTTGGGCAGAGAAAAAAGGCTCTGAATTCGTCCGAAAAAGTGTGTGCTTTTACTAACTACTTTTCACCAATGTAATAGGCCCCAGATGCTTTATAATGCACTATTTGCCATTACATGGAAAAATAATTTGTAGGAGGTAACCTCCAACGCCCCTAGTGAAGTGATCTGTAAAGCCTGCCGTGGAATGACCAGTATAACTCAATCCTATTTCTTCAGAGTGAGGCTGTGGTCTACTGTGCTCCTCCAGTCAGAGCAACAAACATTTGGAGACAATCTTGCTGGCAATGTCCAATAAGTAAATTGGCCTATACGCATGTGTGGCTGCTGGTCCTAGAACTACTTGTCCAAGGAGATGGCATAATGACTGCTTTGACAATAGCATAAAACATAACACTTTTTGATATCAATGAAAAACACGTCCCTCTCTAAAAGCTCCCATTGTTTCCCAGTCAATTCTTTTTTTTGTCTTTTAGCAAATATTATATGCCCCTTTGAAACTATTAATATGGCTTGTCATGTACACACCACTCATTTCATCATGGTTCAATTTTCATTTTTAGATTCTCCATTCTTCATCAAACCATGGAGCATCCCTTTCTATATCCTGGACTCCCTGAGCTGGGAGATGCTCTTAGCCAATAGCTCTGTCCCGGATAGTTTCAATCAAAGACTCAAACAAACGGCAACTTTTCTTTGTGCCCTCTGAACTCTTTAACAGTTGAAAGAGAATATATCTTGTGAATTAGTCGTTCTTTCCAATGCCTCCTTGTCAAGTTTAGGCATCGCCAAACAGCCCCTCTGCTTGTCAGACATCTTCTTCATGATGCCTTTCCCTGACCATTGGAAAATGATCTCCAGGATAGTAATCACTATCTGTTCAATCAGAAAGGCTAAATTTCACAACATTCCTGAAGAAAAAAGCAGTCCACATTGACTGAGGAATAGTATTAATGGTATTGTATGCTTAGGAATACAACATTTTCTCTAAGGATCCCAGAAATTCACATGCAGAATCCCATCAGACATGCAGCCGGTCTGATAGCACAGCGAGTCGAGCGCTCGCTTTGATATCTGTGCAGAGCCTGCTCGCTTTGATATCTGTGCAGAGCCTGCTGACGCATGTTTGAATCCCGACAGGGCCAAACTCAGCCTTTCATCCTTCCGAGGTCGATAAATAAGCACCACACACCGTGGGTAATAATAAGCAGTGCTCAGATACCTGAGGGTTCCTAGTGCTATTTAAATGCTGAATTATTATTTATTATTAAATTACACCTGAAAATCATTGCTCCATTTGTGACCAATTTTCCTATCCAAACATTTGCACTAAAATTCTTTAACATGTTTTGCTCGAAAACCTGAAGCCCCTGCCAATGTTTATTTAGTCCTACTATATATTTGAACACTTTGACTGGTCCTATCTGTCTAAACATGACCTACTGACCACTCAATTTCCTCAACATTTCCTGTAAACAACCATTTAATGTCAAATTAAGTTAAAGGCCATGCAAATATCCATTAATAGAATTGCATCTGGTCTAAATAACTGTTAAGTACTGCAAATTAAAATGTTCTATTAGCAGTCTGAAGTTAATTACATTTCTAATTTGTATTGCAATATTTTTCCAGCAACTGATAGGTTTGGTCGAACAATGGATGTTGCTCACCTTTTTATTTGATATGCAAATTTTGTACATTGTGCACAAAAGATTGAAGACCCCTGCGATAGGGAGTTGTTTTATGGCTGGGTTTGGTCGTCCCTTGAAATCCCTCAAAGTACCTGGGTCGTGCAACAGTCAGATACGGGTGAAAGAGTTCTGCAAGAAAGTAAGAAAGGTGGGACATGAGGATAATGAGCACAGGCTCAAGGGCTAATGAAATGCAGATAAAAGGTCTAGGTAAGAAACAGCGAAAACTGTTAAATACGATTGTGCAGGTGTAAGGAGCTCATCAACATTCAAATGTTTCTGAAAGAAGCGGGCTTCCATTTACAGTGAAGGTAGTCAGGGACGTGACTATGGCCTCACCAGAGAATCTGACTAGATGTCTGGGAGTCGTAACCTCAAAGAGGAGTAAATGACATGAGTCTAACTTGAGGTACAGATTGCGGAATTGTGAGATGTCTTTGTAAAAATATCTTGGAAATAAAAAGAAAAGCGGTATATAGTAGATGGTGTGGATTTGAGATGGAACATGATTGGCAGTGCTGACAAGGTGGACTAGGATTGGAGAAGTGTAATGGGCCTTCCAATTGATTCAAGTGAAAGATTAAAACATGTTCCAAAAGGGGTCGGGTTGATCAAAATGAGAGTTGTCTCTGCAAAGTCAACACTGAGGGTCTATACTTATAGTCAGGCTAATGCTATAATGACCAGAAGTAATAGAGAAGTACGAAGGCGGGAAGCAGTTGGTGCATGTCCAAAATAGTCGTGTGCACATCTCTAAATGGGAGTGAGGGGTAGCTCTATAGGAATTGATGTGCTGGCCAGGAGAGGGGCATGGATAGATTGAGGGGTGCTTACTGGACTTTCCTGCAAGTTTCTTAAGGCCTGGAGGAACATGGTCCTCCATGTGGGACGGTCTGTGTCTTCAAATTTGGTCTAGTTAGATGGGCTACCCATGTCCAAGGCCAAAGCCTTAAATCAAATGTGTTGCATGTCTGGCATCTCTTTAAAATAGATTGTAGAAGGTAGCCAAGGAATGGGGTGCGGAGTGAGCTAGCAACGATGTGTTCCTCCTCATGAGATCAACCCTATTGGTTCAAAAATGAAAACCTGGTGGGGCATTGCTAAAAGAAGTTGGGAGTGCATGGAGGTTAGACACAAATAGATCAAAGGGCGAGGGTGCTACCTCCCGCATTTAAGGAGCCAAATAAGCTTTCTGCAATGCAAAGAAAACTCAAAGCATATACTAATATATGCAAAAGGTTAAACGTTAAGGTTGCATCGTAGAGAGTACATATTTATCTCTAGATGTCCTTTTAAGATAAGCATTACCCTGAAAGCGGTGTACCACAATATAACAAGGAAGTGTAATTATTAACTATTATTAATAGAAATTAAACATGTCTTACTTGAAATACTAGTTATCCACCAAGGGTAAAGTATGCATTATTTTAATATTCACATGAATTAGGCTGCACAGGAGCGAGATACTGGAACACAATGTGTGAAACATATCCTAATATATGTCATACTTTAAATTAGCTCTGAAAATAGGAACATATAGCATAGTGTTCCTTTCTTATGTATATATTGTTAATACAAGAAGAGCGATACCCATGATAATTGAAGTTAATCTCCTAATATAATTTAAAGAACAGAGCACCTGTGAGCCCGAAAGAAGCAACTTCTTATTCAGTAGGTCTTCAATTACTTAATTAACATATGAGGAGTGATGGTATGCCAAACACATTGTGGTAACATGGGCAGGAAAGCACAAACTGTGTGTGTGCTGCTTGAAGAATATGCTGTCAGGCCTACTCGAAATTAAGGGAAGAAGGAAGGCATCCAGTGCTTAATTTGTGGGGGTGTTTGCCAGGGCTGAGCCCTGGAACATATTTCTGGGCACCAGCACTTATTTTCTCAGCCTCATTTCAATTATGATTTTCTATTGGCAGCTTTATTTTCTTTAGCTTTCAGTCAGTCTTAGACACATACAAGCAACAAAAGTGTGAGCCACACTAGCAAGGCTGTGCTTGTTATTCAGTTTCATGGATCATGATGAGCTGGAAATTGACAGAGCTGGTTGCCCAAGCTGTACACTTTTTTGGTGCCACTTCACTTCTATATACACTGGTATCTCTGTCACAGAAGTCTGGGAGGCTCAGGCAGGAGCCAGGCAGCAATGGCACTAGGTGCAGCACCCAAGTTCAGTGGGCAGATGCACATGTTTCTGTGCCAGCGTCAGTATGGTGCTGGCTTTACTGCACCTTTGCTGGAAGGTGGCACATGCAGGGCCTAGTTAAACGGGGCATTTTCCCTTTTTCTTATGGTATACAGTCAGAATGGAGAAGACCAATACACATTCAAGTGCCAGCCCACCACACACAGACTGGCTCATAACTATGATTGGTGCCACACAGTCACCAGCATCATTAGTGGTGGCACCCAGCACTTAGAGAACAATAGGACAGTCACCATCCACAAAGAACACCAGAGTGGCGAGGCCTAGGACAAGGCCACTGCCAAGGGAGGAGTACTTGTGCTGAGCACTGACCTTTACAAGATGATCTTGCTTAGGATTTTAACATGCACATTGATCAGTTCAGTAATGACTTTGGGCCTCATTACGAGTTTGGAGGCAGCCATGCCTTTAATAAAGGCATGGCTGCCTCCAAACTTGCGTCCGTGTTCCCTGAATGGGGAAATACCGGGCCATTCCGACCTTGGAGGGCACGGTATTTCCCCATTCAGGGAACCCGGACCCGGTGCATCCCCATTCCCATACGAGCCTCCATAGGGCTCAATGGGAATGGGGAGCATGCTAACAACGTTCCCGTTAATGACTGCATGCCACATTCTTCATAATAAACTTGCCCTTTATTCAAATCCAATTAGGTTACTGTTAATACATGTATATTAACAAGGCAATTAATTAATCAAAATACCTAGTTCACAGCACCATACCCCTCTATGAAGTGGTCGTCAAATGCTCAAAGTGTTGACCAATGTTTGTCACTGTTTTATTTATATTCCCTTTTGGGCAGAGAAAAAAGGCTCTGAATTCGTCCGAAAAAGTGTGTGCTTTTACTAACTACTTTTCACCAATGTAATAGGCCCCAGATGCTTTATAATGCACTATTTGCCATTACATGGAAAAAAAATTTGTAGGAGGTAACCTCCAACGCCCCTAGTGAAGTGATCTGTAAAGCCTGCCGTGGAATGACCAGTATAACTCAATCCTATTTCTTCAGAGTGAGGCTGTGGTCTACTGTGCTCCTCCAGTCAGAGCAACAAACATTTGGAGACAATCTTGCTGGCAATGTCCAATAAGTAAATTGGCCTATACGCATGTGTGGCTGCTGGTCCTAGAACTACTTGTCCAAGGAGATGGCATAATGACTGTTTTGACAATAGCATAAAACATAACACTTTTTGATATCAATGAAAAACACGTCCCTCTCTAAAAGCTCCCATTGTTTCCCAGTCAATTCTTTTTTTTGTCTTTTAGCAAATATTATATGCCCCTTTGAAACTATTAATATGGCTTGTCATGTACACACCACTCATTTCATCATGGTTCAATTTTCATTTTTAGATTCTCCATTCTTCATCAAACCATGGAGCATCCCTTTCTATATCCTGGACTCCCTGAGCTGGGAGATGCTCTTAGCCAATAGCTCTGCCCCGGATAGTTTCAATCAAAGACTCAAACAAACGGCAACTTTTCTTTGTGCCCTCTGAACTCTTTAACAGTTCAAAGAGAATATATCTTGTGAATTAGTCGTTCTTTCCAATGCCTCCTTGTCAAGTTTAGGCATCGCCAAACAGCCCCTCTGCTTGTCAGACATCTTCTTCATGATGCCTTTCCCTGACCATTGGAAAATGATCTCCAGGATAGTAATCACTATCTGTTCAATCAGAAAGGCTAAATTTCACAACATTCCTGAAGAAAAAAGCAGTCCACATTGACTGAGGAATAGTATTAATGGTATTGTATGCTTAGGAATACAACATTTTCTCTAAGGATCCCAGAAATTCACATGCAGAATCCCATCAGACATGCAGCCGGTCTGATAGCACAGCGAGTCGAGCGCTCGCTTTGATATCTGTGCAGAGCCTGCTCGCTTTGATATCTGTGCAGAGCCTGCTGACGCATGTTTGAATCCCGACAGGGCCAAACTCAGCCTTTCATCCTTCCGAGGTCGATAAATAAGCACCACACACCGTGGGTAATAATAAGCAGTGCTCAGATACCTGAGGGTTCCTAGTGCTATTTAAATGCTGAATTATTATTTATTATTAAATTACACCTGAAAATCTTTGCTCCATTTGTGACCAATTTTCCTATCCAAAC
Organism: Ambystoma mexicanum; assembly: GCF_040938575.1. Lineage (NCBI taxonomy): Eukaryota > Metazoa > Chordata > Amphibia > Caudata > Ambystomatidae > Ambystoma > Ambystoma mexicanum. The sequence continues at coordinate 1,344,700,256 of NC_090937.1, read as the reverse complement.
ATTTGCACTAAAATTCTTTAACATGTTTTGCTCGAAAACCTGAAGCCCCTGCCAATGTTTATTTAGTCCTACTATATATTTGAACAATTTGACTGGTCCTATCTGTCTAAACATGACCTACTGACCACTCAATTTCCTCAACATTTCCTGTAAACAACCATTTAATGTCAAATTAAGTTAAAGGCCATGCAAATATCCATTAATAGAATTGCATCTGGTCTAAATAACTGTTAAGTACTGCAAATTAAAATGTTCTATTAGCAGTCTGAAGTTAATTACATTTCTAATTTGTATTGCAATATTTTTCCAGCAACTGATAGGTTTGGTCGAACAATGGATGTTGCTCACCTTTTTATTTGATATGCAAATTTTGTACATTGTGCACAAAAGATTGAAGACCCCTGCGATAGGGAGTTGTTTTATGGCTGGGTTTGGTCGTCCCTTGAAATCCCTCAAAGTACCTGGGTCGTGCAAATGTCAGATACGGGTGAAAGAGTTATGCAAGAAAGTAAGAAAGGTGGGACATGAGGATAATGAGCACAGGCTCAAGGGCTAATGAAATGCAGATAAAAGGTCTAGGTAAGAAACAGCGAAAACTGTTAAATACGATTGTGCAGGTGTAAGGAGCTCATCAACGTTCAAAGGGTTCTGAAAGAAACGGGCTTCCATTTACAGTGAAGGTAGTCAGGGACGTGACTATGGCCTCACCAGAGAATCTGACTAGATGTCTGGGAGTCGTAACCTCAAAGAGGAGTAAATGACATGAGTCTAACTTGAGGTACAGATTGCGGAATTGTGAGATGTCTTTGTAAAAATATCTTGGAAATAAAAAGAAAAGCGGTATATAGTAGATGGTGTGGATTTGAGATGGAACATGATTGGCAGTGCTGACAAGGTGGACTAGGATTGGAGAAGTGTAATGGGCCTTCCAATTGATTCAAGTGAAAGATTAAAACATGTTCCAAAAGGGGTCGGGTTGATCAAAATGAGAGTTGTCTCTGCAAAGTCAACACTGAGGGTCTATACTTATAGTCAGGCTAATGCTATAATGACCAGAAGTAATAGAGAAGTACGAAGGCGGGAAGCAGTTGGTGCATGTCCAAAATAGTCGTGTGCACATCTCTAAATGGGAGTGAGGGGTAGCTCTATAGGAATTGATGTGCTGGCCAGGAGAGGGGCATGGATAGATTGAGGGGTGCTTACTGGACTTTCCTGCAAGTTTCTTAAGGCCTGGAGGAACATGGTCCTCCATGTGGGACGGTCTGTGTCTTCAAATTTGGTCTAGTTAGATGGGCTACCCATGTCCAAGGCCAAAGCCTTAAATCAAATGTGTTGCATGTCTGGCATCTCTTTAAAATAGATTGTAGAAGGTAGCCAAGGAATGGGGTGCGGAGTGAGCTAGCAACGATGTGTTCCTCCTCATGAGATCAACCCTATTGGTTCAAAAATGAAAACCTGGTGGGGCATTGCTAAAAGAAGTTGGGAGTGCATGGAGGTTAGACACAAATAGATCAAAGGGCGAGGGTGCTACCTCCCGCATTTAAGGAGCCAAATAAGCTTTCTGCAATGCAAAGAAAACTCAAAGCATATACTAATATATGCAAAAGGTTAAACGTTAAGGTTGCATCGTAGAGAGTACATATTTATCTCTAGATGTCCTTTTAAGATAAGCATTACCCTGAAAGCGGTGTACCACAATATAACAAGGAAGTGTAATTATTAACTATTATTAATAGAAATTAAACATGTCTTACTTGAAATACTAGTTATCCACCAAGGGTAAATTATGCATTATTTTAATATTCACATGAATTAGGCTGCACAGGAGCGAGATACTGGAACACAATGTGTGAAACATATCCTAATATATGTCATACTTTAAATTAGCTCTGAAAATAGGAACATATAGCATAGTGTTCCTTTCTTATGTATATATTGTTAATACAAGAAGAGCGATACCCATGATAATTGAAGTTAATCTCCTAATATAATTTAAAGAACAGAGCACCTGTGAGCCCGAAAGAAGCAACTTCTTATTCAGTAGGTCTTCAATTACTTAATTAACATATGAGGAGTGATGGTATGCCAAACACATTGTGATAACATGGGCAGGAAAGCACAAACTGTGTGTGTGCTGCTTGCAGAATATGCTGTCAGGCCTACTCGAAATTAAGGGAAGAAGGAAGGCATCCAGTGCTTAATTTGTGGGGGTGTTTGCCAGGGCTGAGCCCTGGAACATATTTCTGGGCACCAGCACTTATTTTCTCAGCCTCATTTCAATTATGATTTTCTATTGGCAGCTTTATTTTCTTTAGCTTTCAGTCAGTCTTAGACACATACAAGCAACAAAAGTGTGAGCCACACTAGCAAGGCTGTGCTTGTTATTCAGTTTCATGGATCATGATGAGCTGGAAATTGACAGAGCTGGTTGCCCAAGCTGTACACTTTTTTGGTGCCACTTCACTTCTATATACACTGGTATCTCTGTCACAGAAGTCTGGGAGGCTCAGGCAGGAGCCAGGCAGCAATGGCACTAGGTGCAGCACCCAAGTTCAGTGGGCAGATGCACATGTTTCTGTGCCAGCGTCAGTATGGTGCTGGCTTTACTGCACCTTTGCTGGAAGGTGGCACATGCAGGGCCTAGTTAAACGGGGCATTTTCCCTTTTTCTTTTGGTATACAGTCAGAATGGAGAAGACCAATACACATTCAAGTGCCAGCCCACCACACACAGACTGGCTCATAACTACGATTGGTGCCACACAGTCACCAGCATCATTAGTGGTGGCACCCAGCACTTAGAGAACAATAGGACAGTCACCATCCACAAAGAACACCAGAGTGGCGAGGCCTAGGACAAGGCCACTGCCAAGGGAGGAGTACCTGTGCTGAGCACTGACCTTTACAAGATGATCTTGCTTAGGATTTTAACATGCACATTGATCAGTTCAGTAATGACTTTGGGCCTCATTACGAGTTTGGAGGCAGCCATGCCTTTAATAAAGGCATGGCTGCCTCCAAACACGCGTCCGTGTTCCCTGAATGGGGAAATACCGGGCCATTCCGACCTTGGAGGGCACGGTATTTCCCCATTCAGGGAACCCGGACCCGGTGCATCCCCATTCCCATACGAGCCTCCATAGGGCTCAATGGGAATGGGGAGCATGCTAACAACATTCCCGTTAATGACGGGCCCGTTGTTAGCATGCTGGGCTGCTCGCGGGACCTGCTAAGGACATCTGGTGAAACCAGGCGTCCAGAGCGGGTCCCGCGAGCGGACCTCGTAATGCAGCGGTATGGGGTTAACGGCGCCAGCAGCTCTATCAGCGCCGTTAACCCGATACCGCCAGAGTCCTAATGAGGCCCTTTGTCTCCATTTGTCCATCACTTTACCATATGAAGACAGTGCATTTCCTCTGTTTTGTGTGGCTAGACAGCCAGAATATTACACTTGCCGCCTATAGAGGACATTTATAATTAGGATGATGTGTTTAAATAAGTAGTTATACGTTTAGTATCACATTTCAAGAACCAACTATTATGTTATGTTATTTTGATTGGTATTTGCACATCACACCCAAAGAGCTATTGGGAGTTGCAGCTGCAACCTCAAATATATTGACACTGTTGGGAGCAGCAGTGGATGTGGAAGTGGTGGGCAGCAACCTGCCGCTCCTCTGGGGCATTGGGCCCTTGCACTTATTTATTTATTTACTAATTAAGCACTGAAGGCATCCAGCCAAATTAGGCGGCTAATCCACCAAGTGCCAATACCAAGCACCACAATGACAATGGGTTTCTCTGCAAAAGGATCGTCATTGTGACTATTGGCAATGATGCCTTATTCCGACTTTACCATTTAATAATAGAAATGCAGTGGGTGAACATCAGACACCTCTATGGAAACTAGTAAAAGTGAGTATTGAACCTCTACGGAAACTAGTAAAAGTGAGTATTAAGAGTGACTCATGTAAGTAACGCCAAACCACTCGAAAGTATGCAGAGCTCAGAAGGAAGTGGAAAAAGCGTGAACTGGCCAGGCTGAATCTGTATGGGGGCCGTTCAACATGATGGTAGGAGCCCCCCTGATTCCAGCAAACACAGGCTGATGCACCCATGCGGTGCATACATTAAAATGACGACTAAGATAAGGTTAATGTGATGGAAATTGTGCAATTTAAAGAATATTTATACAGTAACACTGGCCAAAACGAATAGCCGCATGGTGAAATAACTTATCAAACTGGTCCACATGGGCCAAAAAAGAGCCCTCTTTGACCAGGCTAGAATATTACATTTTAGGTTCGGGCATTGCCCTATTGCTTAACAGGCCTGTCCGAGCATGACAGCTGCAAAAGGAAAGACGTGCACTATCTACGAGAGCAGAATTTCCATCAGCAATCACTATATTACAAGAACATCTGCTTTAAATTGGTGCATGGCGTGCTCAAAGGGAAAACAAAGTACAGAGTACCTCACAAGAACCAAAAGGAGGCCCCTAGTCCATTGTCACTGAAGATGGTCAGGTATGGGAGGTAGGATGGTTACTGACAGTCTCTAGAATAGGGAACAGGGTGTCTAGTGAGTCAGGATTGAGGTTAGAAGGTTACTTAGAATTCCAGGTGAAAGGGATTTTGATGTAAGGTAAAAAAGCCAATCGTTATAGTAATTATTGAACGAGTTATGCAACATTGCCACCTTGTGAAGAGGCCTCACTATTATAGATGTTGCTCATTTGTTTATTTATATTGTGGATATTACGAGTTTTAATAATTCAATTCCTATACTTAGATATGTGTTACTTTGTGCCATCTCCTTGCTCTCCCACCCCTTCTCACACATCTTGTTTCTTCTTCTCATGAAACGATTCCAAGGGAGTTAACTCCTTTCCACACACATGTTTATTTATTTATTTATTTAAATAAATAAACTCCTTTCCACACACATCTGCACTGGAATGTGCATATCTCTGAGATGTCATCATGGAAGCTAGCAAAAGGAAGAGAAGTCAGTTAGCGGAGAGCTGGCTAAGGTGTTGGGCATAGTCTTGGAGACTCAATAAACAGTTATTTAACCTGAACGTGTAAACATCTTCAGTACATATTCCAATATTAGAATGAATGTTAATTTAAAGTAGGTGATTTAAACTTTGTTCCAAAAAGTGATGCCCATGTGCAGATAGTAATGGTGCCTGGTGTGGTAACCAGCGTTGGATTTCCTGATAAAGAGCTGTCGAGCTCTGGAAGTTCCAGGTTCTGGATTTGGAGGAGTTCCACAAGGAGGTGGCTAGAAAGAGTGAGAGGAGGAGGATCTGAGGTGAGGAAGGTGTAATCAGGGTAGTTAATTTTTTGTTTGTAATCTTTTTATTGTAGCTTTTAACAGCAATCATGCTTTTTCATATCATTACCAACAGATATCTGTCCACATTTCTCAGTTCTTGCAAATCCTTCAACAGATCATCTTAGTTTTCTAATGAGCCCTCCACTCCCTTTAACCCGCCCTTCCTCAGGACACTGTAATTAAACTGAAATGTGTACGTCTTAACGTCGTTTGATCTTCTATTTCCACCAGTGATGAAAGCTTTATGGCCCTTCTGCAGCAAAGTCTCACTTGACTATCAACATTATTTATTAGTGGTATTCATTAGTTCAGCAGACCAATTGCTCATTGCCTCATGTGGCAAAGTCTTTTTTATGTTCCTTTACAAACTCAGGAAAGTTCCCTCACACCTGAAAGAACTCTTTCACGTTACATTTCATCATATCTGTCATTTGGGAGGATAGCTCAGCCACAACGTGCTCCCCTTGGAAGCAAGACAACACACACAGGTTTGATCCCTGGTCCGCGCTTAGAAACCTCTGGGTATTAAGCGCGTTATAAATAACTAATCATATCATATCATTTTCTAATCTATCAGTATTTACCAGAGTTTCCCATACCATTCTTCAACTGTCGGTATCTCTTTGGATTTCCAACATCTCGCGATGTTTAGCCTGACTGCTAGCAGTCTTTTAGAGATGACCTCACAAGACTTCGCTGTTGGGGGAAACTCTCTTTTATAGGTCAGCTGATCAGACAGGGTTCTGGCGACTTTGGGATATTTCATGGCATTATATTGTTCAGTTCATCTATTGCCTGGTCCCAGTGTATGCAAGGTTTTGGACATGTCAAACATATATGTAGGAACGTGGCTACTCCTCCGCACATGTCCCATCCTCCCACCACCCAAAATTGCTTCAGAGTATCCAGTACCGAATTCCATCTTTAATATTGCTTTTTTTTAAAGCAGGGTGGAGATAGAGGGCGAAGTAGCTCTCTTCCATATTTTTCCCCATTTCTCCCTTTCCCATGTCGTCCATATGTCCCTAGGCCAAGCCTTAATGTGTCCCCGTTCTTCATCTCAATGTGCTAGATTGAGTTCATTATATATTTTCCAAATCAACCCCCATTGAATGTTTCAAACTGAGAAGGTGGTCTAGTGACATTTTTACTGAGGTTCCAGTGTAGGAGCCAGTGCCTTAACTGAAACATATTGAAACCTTTCTTTCGCTGCTAAACCACATTCTTGTTTACATGTAAGAGATGGTTTTATCTAATTGTTCTGGAACATCTGGCATGCAAATTCACCCCCTTCCCCCCAAGCCAAAATTCTCACTTCTGTATGCTGGGGCAACAGGTGTATTGTTGTGCATTGGGTAAAGCGGTCCCAGGAAGGGGGGAATCCTCTTACTTTCTGTCAAATTGTCCTATAAACTCAGGGTGGCGGTCACTGATGGCAGTTCAAAGGCCATCAAGGGCCTACCTTTTCTATTTAACCATAGAATATGGTGCAGTGGTCTCCCCACTACCTCTTCCTTTAGGAACCTCTGTTGTTTTGTAGAGGTTCTAGTCCCTTAATTCTTGTAAGTGGGCTGCCTGATAATAGTCTTCCACATTGGGGCATCCCCCCTATTGCGTGGAAGATACAAGATCTCACTGTTTACTCTAGACCTCGCATACGTCCATGTGTAAGTCGTAATAACCATTTGCATCTTCCTTAATTTTATGGCTGGGATCGGGATTGGCAGCGTCTGAAACAGATACAAGAGCTTCGGTATTAGATTCCTCTTTATAGTAGAAATACTCCCCATTCAGGAGATCGCCAAGGTTTTCCATACTTTAAGCTAATTTCTTAGGGCACTAAAAGGGGCGTGGAAACTTGCCATTAAATATTAAAATGTTCAGACACTTTTCTAGTGGGTATATTCCTAAGTATTGTAGCCCTGTTGTTGTTTTAAATAGCATAGCTGCAGATACACATTTTAAATTGGTCTGAGGCTATACTTGTATTCATTATTTCTGATTTTCCTAGGTTTATTTTAAAGCCAAGGCAGTTAGGAAGCCCTGTAATATTTGCATCAGTGCCTGGACTGATCCCTCTGGCTGAGTAATTGTTAGGAGTACATTGTTCGCGAATAGCAATACTTTAAAGACCCTTCCTCCAAATTCCACTCCAGATATCTGCTCCGATCGCTTGCCCAGTGACTCAGCTACAAATGTGAATAGCAGAGGCGAGAGTTAAAAAAAGGCTTGTTAAGTTTTTAAAAAAGTCTTTGACAAGAACCCATTAACCCTAACTTGCACGCTCGTTTTATCGTATATGGCCATTAATGCCCTTATAAAACCTTAATGATTTCGACATTTTTCCAGAACTTTTATTAAAAAAAGCAATTCAACCCTATCAAAAGCTATCACGTATACTTAGCGCTGCATATGATGATTTGTCACTCCACGACCACCCAGGACCCATGAACTGAGCCCGAGTAGGCCGTGAGCAAGAGTCAACCAGGTTGGAGCCTTACAAATGAAAACCCCTTCAGAACGGAATACAAGTGCTGATCAGGCAGAACAAGCCCCTAACGAGGGCCCACAGTAAAGGCCACGATGTTGCAACTCGCATGCCGAAGACCAAGCCAAACTGACAAGGTGCCAAGTCTACGAGACAGAGAAGCAGACAGGGTCTCACAGGTTGCAACAACGAAGCGGCACGATGGACAACTACAGAGTCGGGGACGACTCACCTATGAGCCTATGAACAGACCTGCCTCTTGTTTGCACAAAACACATAGTTGAACATTGTTGCTAATGACAGGTACACCGCGAGCTGGGAACGACGATGGTCCCAGGCTTGGGGGCTCGCGGTAGAACCAATCAGAACACAGGGAGACTCACTACTGACGCCGTTTCTTATAGCCCATCACCAAGGGTCCCCTTGTTGCAATTCTGAAGTAACAAATGTTAGGGACAGCCCAATTATACCACCTGATCTGGTCCCTTCCAATAACAACTTTCTCTATATGATAACCATACTAACCCTACCACTCGGAGAGCCAATCCTGAGTGGCGATAGGTTTTTGAGATAACTTTCTCAGGTGACGCAGGTAGCTAGTCATACTGCAGAAAAAAGGGCCTGCGAGCCCCTCTGAGAATGACTTTTTGTGCTTTCTCGAATGCATACGAGAAACCCGTCCCTGCCATTGAAATAAACCGCAGTCTTGGCCTTGCTTCTTGTGTGTGTCTCATACTCATTTTTGAGGACACGGGAGGAGTTGGGGCCTCCCAGCCCGGAGGTCCGCGGACGGCTCTGTCGACTCCGGGATAATCACCCCGACAGGTGCTGTGGCATCAAGTGTTTCCGTTAGCCAGTTATTACATGCCTTTGCTGTTATTAAAGTGTTTACGATAGCAGGGAGGGTAGGCTTGTTATTTTTCAGTAAAGGAATACATATTTTTTCCAGATTAATTCCTTTTACGTTTCTGTAAGGCACATTTGTCTTAGCACCAAAAGCCCCAGCTTTGTGTGGATAACCGCAGAGACGAAAAGAGCTGAGTGATCTACCCATGGCAACTCTAGGGGAGGCAAAGCCCTCTCGAGATTGGGAGAACTGAAAATAGCACCCACAGTGTGGCCATCTTTATGTGTTCCTTTGTGGCTGAGCATATGGAGGTCTAGTCTTCCGAGGTTTGGGATTAGTGTTTTAGAAAGCCTATTTGAGGGAGATTCTAGCCAGATATTGAAATCGCCCAGAATGCATAGTTTGTGATGTCCAGAGAGAGAACTGGAAATGAAATCCGCAAGTTCAACTCCAAATTTGGCATTTTAGCCTGTAGCTCTATACATTTGAACAAAGGTGATGTGAAAGGAGTGAGAGAAATTCCATTTAATGAGCACAAATTCACATAGAGGTGCATCACGTACTGGAAAGCTGGAGATTTGTAGAGAGACCTTCAAGATAAGCACAATTCCATCTCTGTTTTTTATCAATTATTTAGTAGCTTGTAAATATAGCTTCCTGTATAGCTGGGGAAGGTTCTTCTTTGAGACATGTTTCAGTGATGAAGAGGAGATGGCTTATGATCTGGGATGAGATCATAAATCTCCAGTCTGTGTTTGGACAGTGATCACACATTGAGGAGGATGCAGGTGTGAGCCTCTCTATTGTCAGAAGTAGTGGTGGATTTCTGTAGTGTATCTGTAGAAACTGGTTGCGTCATGTATTGACCTACCATCTGCAGAGGGATTGGAGGTGTCTTGGAAAGTTTTTCTGATAGGGATGATGTGGGAATTAGGCCTGTGCATGTTGGAAATAGTAGAGTCCACTAGAGGTATTGAGGAAAGTCGATAAAGTGTGCTAATTTGCTGGTTATCAATGCAATGAGTGTATGCTGTGTCACAGGGTTTATGTGTTGGACTCGTCTGAGAGGCTGGGGATTGAGGTTCCTCTAAGATGGATGCCATCTGGCGATGAGATGAGATGGCTAGGAGGAGTAGTAGGACTGATTTGGTTAGGGATTGAGGGGGACAGAGGTATCTAGATCGTGCAAAGTAGCCAGGGTGTTGTTTTGATGTTTCTGCCCCTGAGGTACACTGCTTGGGGAGCACTCAAAGCGTGAGAATTGGTGGGAAAGTGAAATGGTCCTCTGGACAGACAAATTCCTGTTACAAGTGTTTTTGATGGACAATAAGGGTATGGGCGAGTGGATGAAAGCGGGCGCATGAGGAGCATGTGAGAGTTGTGCCATGTGTTTCTTAATGATTCTATGAGCTAACGGGTTTATGAGAGGTTAGTGTGTAACTGTTGGGGGAGGATGCATTGGAGTGGGATGGGGCATTGAAAGATATTGTATTTTGATAGTGGTTCAAGTGAACCCTTTGGGTGGAGGTAAGTGGTACGTTATGTTAATAAAACATGTTAAGCGCAGACATTCACCAACAAAGCCATCATGTTGCTAAAGGGAGGAAAGGAAGTTAGAAAACAAAATTTCTTTCAAATGTCGAAGAAACCATAAATGATTTTCAGTAGCTTGAAGGGATTGAGGAAGCTTGTTCCATAATGAAGCAGCAGCCACAGAAAAAGCCAAGCTGCCGGTTCTAGAGCGGTTACAGCGCAGAACCTGAACCAGAAGTGCATTTTCTGAACATAGAGAATGAGATGGAACATAGGAGCACAATTTAGGCTGAAGATATTCAACACCAGTACCATAAAAGGCCCAGTGGACAATGCATAGTGATTTAAACAGGGAGCCATTGAAGAGAGTGCTGTAATGGAGAGCTAGAGACTTCATATGGAGACTATGTTGCTACTCTAGCAGCCGACTTCTGCAGAATTTGTAAACGCTTTAATAGGTCAGTCAGCTGTGCCAGAAAGAGGGAGGTACAGTAATACATGACACCAAGAACAGAGGAAGAAGCTTCCGGAGGATCTTTCATTTTTTAAGAACCCCCTTGACATGCAGCACTCACCTGAGGCTCAGCTGAGAATGAGGCTGAGGTCTAACAGCCAAGATTCTTTACCACTGGGACAGGTTTAGGAAAGGGACCAAGAGAAGACGGCCAGAAAGCCAGTGCCCGACCACCAGTACTTCAGTTTAATCCCCATTCCATTTCAGCCAGTTGTTACTCATCCAGATTCCCACAGATTTTAAACAACACACTACTATCTTCAGCGTAGGAGTAACAAAAGCAAACGAGGGACTAGTTCAGTTTGGCCAATGGCTGGATATAAACATTAAACAGAGTAGGAGAGATAGACAAGCCTCGAGGGACCCCACAAGTGATCAGAACAGGAGCAGGTTGATAAAAGGAGAAAGTGAGAGAGATTATGACCGAACGGGCAGAAAATAACAAAACCAGGTCCATAGAGATATCTGCCTCGGACAGCCTGCCGAGCAAAATGGAATGATCAATGGTGTCAAAAGCAGCTGCCAGATCAAGTAAGATCGATGCTCCAACACCAACTTGATCAGAGAGCCAAGCAAGGTCATCAATTACTGAGTCAAGTACCTCCTCAGTACTCTGACCAGAGTCGGAAGCCAGACTGAAAGGGATCAAAGAAAGAAGACTCCTCAAGAAAGGAACTAAGCAAATGGGTAGCCAGTGATAAAATATGGCCCCTCTTTTTTATGCCTAGTAGTTTCATTAGAAAATGGAGAAGGGAAATAGGACGGTAGCTGGCAGGGAGAAGAGGATCCAAAGAGGGTCTTTTTAGCAATGGAATCACCAGTGCATGTTTCAGAGACAGGGGAATAAAACTAGAAAAAGAATGATTTACACCACAAACTGCAAATGGGATACGGATGGGCACAGATGAGCTAGATGTAAGCATGACTTCCGTGCGCATTGAGTGCTCTTGCTGTGCTTGTCCCCAGCTCTTCTGGAATGGCCTTGGTTTAATAGGGAACATTGAATGTTCAGGAGCCAATCGGGAGGCTTCTGGCAATACGCAGTGAAGAGAGACTACGCCTTCTGCTTGCAAGTACGACATTTTATTATTTAATATGTATTTATTTATTTATTGCATTTGGTTATATGCCCAAACCCTGGGGTGTCACGACCGTAGGTTACAAGATTACTTGGAAGCTTAGACATTACATGTTAGCAGATTTATAGGCATACAATGTTATTACTTGAGAGCAGGTACAGAAGGTTGCATGAGAGAATAGTTTCACGTGAAAACATTTCAGCAGTTACATGGTAATACATGTTTTCAGTCTAACAATCTAATATTTACATTCACAGTTAAGTTATGGCATTGAGGTCTTGTGGCTTTAGAATTTATTAAAGAGCCAGGTTTTGAGGGTTTTCTTGAATATTGGGAGGGAGGGCTCATTACAGATATTGGCTGGTAAAGTATTCCAGATTCTCGGGGCTGCTACTGGAAAGCTGGATTTACCTGTTCTCACATTCCTGAAGTGGGGAATGCAAAGGTGCATTTCTGTGTTAGATATGAGTGCACTAGTTGTGACTTTGCGGGTAAGGCATTGGTTGGGGTAGGTGGGTGCAGTGCCCGATACACATTTATGTGCTATGGTGAGGGTTTTATGTAGTATCCTAGCATGTATGGGGAGCCAGTGGGCCTCTATTCTATGTTGTAAAATATGGCCCCTCTTTTTTATGCCTAGCGCTGCTCTGAACGCTTTGTTCTGGAGTAGTTGCATTTTGTGTATGTTTTTTTTTAGGTCCCTAATAGGAAAATGTTGCAGCAGTTGATCTTGGCCAAAATGAGTGCTCTAGTAAACTTGATGCAGTTTTGGGGCGTTAGAGAGTGTCTGCTTAGTATTATAATTTTAGTTGTGTATGCTGTAGATGAAGAGAGTGCACTAATGTGTTTGCACATGGTAAGGCTAGAGTCTATATTAACCCTTAGAGTTTTGACTTGGTTGGAGATGTTGACTGGGGTACCATCAATGACCATGGCTGAATATTGTGGGTGGAGCTTACTTAGTCGGTCTGGTGAGCCTACTATTGAAAATCTCTGTTTTTTCTCCATTAAGGCAGAGACTATTGGTTGCCATCCAGTTCTGGATAATGGAGTACATTTTGTTGACAGCGATGGTGTCCTGTTCAAGGCTGCCTGTGATGGGAATGAGTATTTGTGTATCATTTGCAAAGTTGAAATGGTAAGTTATGTTGATTTGTACCGCACACTGCTACCACCCAAGCGCAGTCTCCAGGCGCTCACGCGGTTCTGCAAGTTAGGGTAATGGGGGGGGATAGTGGGTATAAGGGTGAGGGGATAAGTTCAGAATGTGGAGTAACTGGAGTCTGTTAGTGTTGTTTTGCATGGGGCAGTTTTGTGAGAGGCATCATGCATTGTAACCATAATGGTAAGATTCTGTGCCTCGGGTGTGTAGTAGTGTTCTGTGTCGGTGTGAGTGTGTTGTGTGATTATGATGGGTTGGCCATGTGCCCTGGTTATATAGTGTCCATTAGGGATGCAGAGTCACAGGTGGACGAAGCTGTATGGTAAACTGGCATCTTGGTGTTTATGTATGTATTTATTTATTTATTTATTTATTTATTTATTTATATAGCGCTAAAGCCCGCAGGCATCAGAGCGCATTCCAAAAAGACAGGACAGTGATTACAAAAACGGGACAAGAATAGACACACAGATGATCGTATCATGAGGAGCTGAGAGAGGTCTCTAGTCCAGTTTATTTGAAAGAGTAGGGTCTTTAACTTCTTTCTGAAGAGTATGTAGTTGTTTCTAATTTCAAGGATACGGGCAGTTCATTCCATTTATGGATGCTTCTGTTTGGAAAGGCCTTGCCCAGGCTGTTTTGCATTTTAGCTGGGGTTGTCGGGAGAAGAATTTTGTTGGAGGATCCTACATTTCTAGATGGTTCATGCCACTTGAAGTGCTTTTTCAAGTATGCTGGGGCTTTGCCATACAAGCATCGGTGGACCATTATGAGGGATTTAAAAGTAATTCTCTCCTCCATGGCCAGCCAGTGTAGATCTTTCCTATCGCCTGTGATGTGTTCCCTCCTTGGCCTACCCGTGATTGTCCTAACAGCATTATTCTGAATTACCTGGCATTGCTTCAGGCATTTCATATTAGCTCCCAGAAGCAAGGAGTTGCCCTAGTCCAGTCTTGACAGTATAGTTGCACTGGCTATGGTAATGCTGTTTTTTTGGTTGAGCAAGGGTCTAATTTTTCTCAGGAGTTTTTGGTGGTATTGACAGTTCCTTTTTAAAAATTGCTGTATGGGCCTCTGCTCCTAGTGAGGCTTGTAAGTAGACTCCCAGTGTCTTTACTTTCTAGGATATTGGAATTAGGGCATTTTTTAAACTGAATGTGGAGTATGAAGGAGTTCGTTTTTTCCTGGCGTGTGTGGATCCAAAGATCATTAGTTCCGTTTTGGTCCCATTCAAACACATCCAGTTGTCTTTCATCCAGCCCTCGACGATGTTGTATACAGTCGTAAGTTTTTCACTGTCTGTTTTTCACTGTCTTGATTATAGTCTCCACTAGGCTCGAATACCAATTGCGTATCGTCGGCGAAATTAGTGAAGAATATTCCCAGTTGAGTTAGCATGGTACATAGACATTGCATATCCAGGTTAAACAGTAGGGGAGAGAAACTAGCTCCCTGCGGGACTCCATAGTCCACTGGTTTGGTTCCGGAGGCCGTATTTCCCCAGACAATCCTGGATTGTCTGTCTTGTAGAAATTATGATATCCATTCTGTTGCCTCTAGTGAGCAGTTTCCTGAGAGTTCTAGGGCCTCTCGGAGCCTCATGTGATCGAACAGATCAAAGGCTGGCGAGAGGTACAGTAATATCAGGAGACCTGATTTGCCCTTGTCCAATATACCTAGCATCTCGGTCTGCAGATCTAATAAGGCCGATTCGGTGCTGTGGCCTGTCCTAAAGCCCGACTTTTGGGGGTGCAGCAGGTTGTTCTCGTCTACATAGTTCTGGAGCTGTTCAGTGGCCACTTTATCTAATATTTTCAACAGGAAGTTGCAATTTGTAATAGGTCTTAGATTTGCAGGGTCTTGTTGGTCTAGTTCAGGTTTCTTTGGCAATGGGGTAACCGTGACTGTTTTAATTATAGTAGGTACTGATTGATCCCGGAAAGATGCGTTTACCATTTTTCTAAGGAAGGGAGCGAAAATGTCTGGGTTTTCTAATATTAGTTAAGGTGACAGTACATTTTCTGAGCATGTAGTGCTTCTGATGTTAGAGAGCGTTTTCTTCTTCTCTTCGATTGTAATAGGTCTAAAATGAAATTTAGTAGTTTCAGTTTCGGCCTTGCTTTCGTTAAGTTTGTCTTGGGTATGCCAGTGGAGTTTGAGGCGGTGTCAATAAGTTCATTGTAGTGATTTTTCGTAAGGTCTATGATTTCTGTCTTGTATCTGTGATCACCATTCTTCCATTTCATTTTATTTGTTTCTGTTGGTTCTTTTAACCATTTCCTTTCTAGGTTCCGTTTTTTCTTTTTTGAGTTCAATAGCTTTGTTGTTGAACCATTTTTGGTGATTTATATTTGACCTGACCTGTTTATTTTTCAATGGGGCTTGGCGGTCGAGTAATTGTTTCATGCCTCGATTATATATCGATATGATATTTTCGCATGAATCATCATCTTTAATTTCAGTCATGATTTTGTCCATTTCTTCTGCTAGCAATGTACTGGTGATTTTTTTCAGATTCCTGTCGAGTACTATTTTGGATTAGTTGTCTATTTTCACCGTTTTTTGTTTTAGAGTGAGGAGGATTTCGATTTTATAGTGGTCTGTCCATATACATGGGTAGGTTCCTAGCAGCGCCACTTCTGCGTTATTTTCGATTATCCAATCAAGCTGATTCCCAGTGGTAGCGGTGGGACCATTGTTGATTACAGTAAAGGCACAATTAACTAGGTCTTCCTCTAGGGCGATGGCCTGTGGGTCATTGTGATTGCCCCTTCATCTATTAATATCCCCCAGGAGTATAGTCTCTGTATTGGTGGATTTGAGATTATTAAAGATGGTGATTAGTTCATCATTGAATTCCGATAATAGGGACGGTGGTCTGTAGATGACTATTATGTTTGTGCAGTTATTGTGGGTAGGTGTCAATTTGAGGTGAATAACCTCACAGCATGTGTACTGTATAGGGCCAGCAAGAATTTGAGGATTTGTTTAGCGATTATCGCCACTCCTCCACCTTTACCA
This sequence comes from Ambystoma mexicanum, assembly GCF_040938575.1. Taxonomy (NCBI): domain Eukaryota; kingdom Metazoa; phylum Chordata; class Amphibia; order Caudata; family Ambystomatidae; genus Ambystoma; species Ambystoma mexicanum. The sequence continues at coordinate 1,344,684,273 of NC_090937.1, read as the reverse complement.
TTTTCTCTGTTTTTGAAATAAATGTTATAGTCAGATGGTACTGCTGTATCAATGGTGGGGCCCATTGGTTCTTGGAGCCATGTCTCTGTTAGGCATAAGATATCTAGCCTTTCATCTATGATGTAGTCATGGATCTCTTGTGCATGTGTTGGCAGTGACCTTGTGTTAAGCAAAGCAATTTTGAGTTTCGGGAGATCTGGTTCAGCTACATTATGGCTCTTCAGTGGCTTTTTCGTGTGATGGACTGTTGTTGGTGCTGTGTTTTCATTTCCTATGGTGTTTGTTGTAGGAGCGTCAGGTCTGGCATTGATATAGTCTTGAACTAGTTCTTGGTGTTGTAGTTTGATTGCCTGGGATAGTAAATCACTCAAATTAGGATAACCCATACCTGAGGTTTAAACACCACCGTGGATCGGCGTAGACCGGCAGCGTCCCAGAAGCGCCGGCGCTGAAGCGCCTGACGTTTTCCTACGTGCAGCTCAAGTGCTGCTGGGAGACGTGGAGCTGCCTTGTGAGCTCTCTTAAAATCAAAACAAAGGGCTTTCCTTCACTCAATTTTTTAAATGTTTGCAAAATACTTGTGAACAGCAGCGCTAGTTTCCAAATGCTAACAGTTCAAATAATGCAGGGGAATGTCATATACACGGCTGCAATAATCAAGTAAATGCGGAGAACACAGTTTCTTAGATTCTTTCTGTTAAATTTCGTATGGTGTAGCAGTACCTTTCAATGCAGTGTAAAAACAGCAATTTACAAATGGCACACTCAAACACAGTTTCTTAGTTTCTGTCTGGTAATTTTCGTATGCAGTAGCAGTACCTTTCAATGCAGTGTAAAAACAGCAATTTACAAATGGCACACTCAAACACAGTTCCTTAATTTCTTTCTGGTAAATTTCGAATGGAGTAGCAGTGCCTTTCTATTCAGTGTAAAAACAGCAATTTACAAATGGCACACTCAAACACAAGTACTCAGAGTCAAATAATTATGAACTTTAATCACTTCACTTCAATCAGCTTCAATCAACTCAATAACAGGCGTAGTGTCATGATGCCTACCCCCGGGCATCAGGACCAAGCCCATCAGCTCCGGGAGCAGGCATCCAGATATTTATTAAAACCCAAACAGCCCCGGCTGGGCGCTGTTTGGGTTCAGTCCTGGCGCCTTAGGTGCCAGGCTCATCATGGAAATCAGTCCTGGCGTCATAGGCGCCAGGCTCATAGACTTTACTTACCTGATGCAGACCATGCTGCTAGTGAGTCCAAGCCAACGTGAGGCCTGGATGGAACTATTTTTCTACAGGGACTATTTTTTACTCTGGCGTGGTTCTAGGGAACTTCTTACCTGGAACTACTTTGGAGGCTATTTAAACCACGCCCGAACAACAGCACACGCTTTGCGTTACTCTGCATCCAGCAGCATGACGCTCACTGTGCCTGCAGTCTGCATCCAGTCTTCTGCCACGCCCGCCTCGAATCTGGAGCTCCTAAAACCAAGAGGAAAGAAAAGGACAAGATTAGAAAACAAACTATTTCAAATTCCTCACCTGATTTCGGGTCCATCTCGCCTCCCGACCGGGAAAGAACATCATTTCTGTATGCGTCACATCTCCAGCTGCAGCGCCGCGCCATACTCACCAGTCCTCGCAGCATCTTTCAATTCGGCGCTGCCTTCATCATTTCTTCGCCGAACTCCGGCACCTGAGGGACAAAAGAAAACAACAAGGTGAGCCGAGAAAACCAACAAATAAAAGACTTATCAACATAGACTTACCTGATTACCACCGGAGGCATTATTCTATAACTCTCCACATCTTCATGTGCCACACCTGCAAAGGGAGAGAAAACAACACGTTAAACACCGGCAACATTTACCGGATGGCATCGGGTAATACAGTCTCTTACCTGAGCACCACCAACTGCCACGAGGGGTATCTTCTCACGATCTTAGTTGCAAGACAAGGAAGGAAGGGGGGACAAGAGTGAATCATCGGACATATTGAACTCTATGAGCTTGATACTTACCGAACTTTGCCAGGAACCTCAGAGTCAATACTCTCTGGAACTCTCCCACGCCTTCAAACCAGTGAAGTAACTGCCATCAACGCGCCCCTGCAATCCATGCAGGATGGAGAGCTCATCATGTAAATACATAAGGTGAGGTTCCTAAAAGTGGATATCGGAGGTGACAAGAAGGGAGAACGAGAACAGCGGGAGGGAGCTATCACTCACATCCACAGTTGGCTAAATCCCTTTCTCCACTTGCAGGAGAATACTTCTACGGATCAAGCAGACGAGATTAGGCGGGCCAGTCCAGACAGTCATCTCGGCACTATGCATCACGTTGGTGGAGACCGCAGCTGTCCAGGTCCGATCGACGCCTCTGTGGTAACCAGGTGAGCGTAACAGAACGCAAAGCCCATCTACAAATCCCCACCCGGGCGTCATGGAAACCTCAAAAACCGACCAACTTGCCCTATTGTTAGGGGACTTAGGGCAGAAGTGCACTCTGCGTGCCAAGAAACTAATGCCCTCAGGAGAGAACTGATTGTTTGAAAGGAGCGCACTGATGATCTTTGTAGACAATTGCTGCAAAACCAAGCTGGGCAAACATCATGACCTGGACTCGGGGGGAATCCAACTCCTGTTTCATCGAGCAATCCTGTGCAAGTGGTTCTACCAGGGAGCATTCCTTTAGCTCCACCTGAACGTTTTGCTGGGGACCCGAAAAAGTTTGCGGTGTTTATGAACCAATGCCGATTGCACTTTTTATGCAGACCTGGAGCTTTTCCGAATGACCAAGCCAAAGTAGCCTTTGTACTATCATACCTTAGTGGCAGCGCAGCGGATTGGTCAATTCCACTACTCAACCAGGATGACCCTCTTCTTAGGGATTTCCAAGGGTTTCAATTGAGCATGGAGAGACTATTTGCCAGACATTCACAGGGACAGGCCCTGGATAACAAACTCTTATCCTTACGACAAGGTAACCAGGATCTACTAACCTATATCACAACCTTCAATAGGTTGATGGTGGAAACCGGATGGCCAGAGGTAAAACGAATTACATTATTTCATCGTGGACTTCGGGGTGAACTCAAAGATGTTTTGTCCCAAGTTGTGAACCCACCTCAGAATTGCGCAGAATATATAGACTTAGTGGTCCAGTTAGACCACCGACTTCAGAATACAAAGGCTGATCGAGCTAAGTTCGAGAATCGGGTATTGGTTAAACCCAATGTTACCCTCAAAGGAACAGATGCACCAGAACCGATGCAGATGGGAGGGGTCAAGGGACTCTTAACTCAAAAGGAAAGAGAAAGGAGACGGCAGATGCAATTATGTCTGTACTGTGGGGCCTCAGGACATTTTCTACGGGATTGCCCTATAAAACCATCCAAAAAAGTAGTCAGAGTTGCTGATAAAAATCAAACAGAGCCTGATTCGGGAAATGACCACGCCCGACAAGCATAGAGGTCCGCTTGCCGAGCTTGAAGAAGGATACTCAGACCTCGCACTTCATCATACCAATGGTCCTTGTGGATCCAAGGCAGCCATCACACATTCACGCAGTAAGGGCATACATTGATAGCGGGGAGATAGGAAACTATGTGGACCACGAATTGGCTACTAGGATGAATCTACCTCTCTGCAAAAAGACCACTTCGGATGTCATCACCACAGTCGATGGAACTGAAATTGCCTCTGGGCCTGTAACTCATTCCACCGCAGAGATGACATTATTGGCTCAAGATGGGCATTGAGAGACTGTTGTGTTTGATTTAATCAAAGCCCCGTAGTTCCAAATAATACTGGGATACCTTGGTTGGAAACACATAATCCTTGTATTGATTGGCGAGAGAAGAGAATAACCTTCCCGGATTGTGCACATACTTGTTACCTGGAAAAACCCTTGAACCAAGGCCTGGCCACAGTTGCTACTCCAGTCGTGCAGTTACCTCAGGAATATCAAGAATTCCAGGATGTTTTCCAAAAAGAACAGGCCAACACCTTGCCACCTCACAGATCATACAATTGTCAAATCGATCTCATACCCGGTGTACAACCTCCATGTAGTAGGATCTACGCCCCTAACGGAACCCGAAAACCTTCACCTGCGACAATACTTGGACCAATACCTTGCTTGTCATGAGGCAAGACTTAAATCCTTCCATTATGGACCCAGGGAGGGACCAAAACCAGAAGAATCCAAAGGTGTTAAAGTCTGACAACACTAGGAACATATTACATCCTTAAAGAAGACTGTTGTGTCCTGTTTGCAGGAAAAAGGCAGCAAAAACTACATTACCCAGATTCCCCTGGGGTCAGGACTACAAGAACCAGAACAAGCCCAAGAGGGGCGGGCCTCACGCGCGCGTGCGCGCTCGGATACCCAAAGCACAGGCTTGTGCTTAAGCCTCCGACAGGAGAGGACGTGTGCAGAAGAGCTCCGAGGTCGGGGATCTGCATGAAGAGCCACGCCCCAACCACCTTCCACTCGGGCCCCTCGCCAAGAAAAGCTAAGTAGCACTTGCGCTAGGGGAACTCCAGAGATAAGGGGAAGAGCGCATAGAAAGACGCTGTTACACTGCGGGGCCAACACGGTCCGAGAAGGCAGATGGGGCACGCACATGGGGGGGCTCCGCCCACACTCTACACAGACCCCCCGGCGACAGAACAGCTAAGTCACGACCTGGGCACCCAAACGAAATCCTGGCATATCGCGCGCATTACCCAGGGAGGTCCCGAGTACAAAGCAGTGCATGCGATTTGCATGGCAATTAGCCACGAGGGGAAATCGCGTAGAGCAGTGTGCTTGAGCCGCCACAAGTCACGTGCGGCAGACTGCACGCCTCCTTGATTCATAAAACGGATCGCTCAAGGGTCTAAGACCCAGTGGATCCAACTGTACAGTGCGGGGCCACATGCGGCAACTCCGCATGTGTCGGCTTGTTGACAGCATTAACCCGCGCACTAACTCATAGTGCTCCGCACAGCTAGCACACGCAACAGGGTGCAGATTAACCAATTGCATGCTGGCAAGTGTTGTTTTGGGTGTGTGACGTAACACACAATATAGTAATTTAGTGCTTTCTTGCAGCGGTAATACGCTCCAGTTTGTTACCAGACCTGAGAGTACGCAGGCAGGAGGCCAGTACTCACACCAGAGCTAAGTCTATTTCCTTCTTTTCAGACTCTCTGATGCACACTGTATAATAATGGGATTGTATGTTTAATGTGATACCCATTGTTCCCTTCCCTGTCCACCTCCCCTCTCCTAACCCTCTCACCGGTTACCCTACTGCTGAACCCATCCAACCAACGTGTCCCTAACCCTCTTTCCCCCCTGGAGTCTCGCTGTCCTGTATAAGGTCGGACTTGCAGGTGCCCAGACAGCAGAGGGGAGGGTTGGTTCATGCCCCTGAGCCTGAAGACTGGAGCCCTGACATTGCTAATGGCTTCATTCGTCCATCCAAGTCCCCTGCATCTTCAGCTTTGTTCTTCGTGCCTAAAAAGGAAGGTGACCTCAGAACGTGTATAGACTACCGCGCATTAAATCAGATCACGGTTAAAAACCGATACCCATTGCCTCTGATCCCCGAATTACTAGACCAAGTAAAGGACGCTTGCATCTACACTAAATTAAATCTCCGAGGCGCATATCATCTGTTACGTGTAAAGAAAGGCGACGAATGGAAGACTGCCTTTCGCACCAAGTACGGGTTATTCGAATACCAGGTGATGCCCTTCGGGTTGTGCAATGCACCAGCAGCCTTCCAGTATTTTATGAACGATGTCCTTCGTGAACTCATTGACGTCTGTGTTGTCGTATACATCGACGATATTCTAGTGTACTCCTCCTCAGAATCAGGCCATGTGAAGCACGTTCGTGCAGTTCTTGAGAAACTACACCAGCACAAGTTATATGCAAAATTGGAAAAATGCGTTTTTCATGCTACGGAAGTTGAATTCCTTGGATATATCTTGACTCCAAAAGGAGTCCGAATGGACTCTCGAAAGGTGGATGCAATTCTCAAGTGGCCATCACCCAGTTCAGTTAAAGGAGAACAAAGCATGCTCGGATTTGCTAATTTCTACCGCAGATTTATTTCAGATTTCTCGCATGTTGTACACCCAATCACAGCACTTTTGCGAAAAAACAAACACTTCTTGTGGACCGAAGAAGCTGAAAAGGCCTTCCAAGAGCTGAAAGCGAAATTTAAGTCTGCACCTGTCTTAAAGCATCCACGCCCTGAACTTCCATACATAGTTGAAACTGATGCATCCAGTTTAGCCATTGGAGCTGTCCTGTCCCAGAAGGATCCTGAAACCGGTCAACTTCACCCAGAAGCATTTTGGTCCAGAAAGTTCTCGGCACCCGAATTAAACTATGCGGTTACCGATAAAGAATTATTAGCCATCAAATCCGCCTTCAAGGCTTGGCGGCATTATCTTCTCGGTGCCAGGCATACCATTACTCTAATCACCGATCACCGAAACCTGCAGTATTTAAAAACAGCCAAGGCCCAATCGTCGCGCCAACTTCGATGGGCATTGTTCTTTGCTGAGTTCAATTTCGTGATTACTTATCGACCAGGCTGTAAAAATGGCAAGGCAGACGCCTTATCCCGAATAGGGATGGGAGAAGCATATGCGAACCCGGAACCGGTGCCTATAATTTCAGAACAAAGAATTCTTGGCATAACTACTCTACAGACACTAGAGGATATTCTGGTAAAGATCCAACAACTCTTCGATCCAACAGCCCTGCAGGACTGGGTAAAGAAAGGCCTGGACTACTCAGTCATCAATGACCTACCTTATTATCAAGGGTGACTATTTCTACCACACAAGGAACTACAAGAACTAGTCATCTCCAAATATCATGACACCCTGATGGAAGGGCACGCAGGTATCGCAAAAAACTGAAGCTAAAATTAAGAGACAATTCTGGTGGCCTACCTGGCGAAAAGACTTAAAGTCATTTGTGATGTCTTGTGGCATTTGCGCCTAAAACAAAAGTCAGAAGAAAATCCAGCTGGCCTTTTACAACCTTTGGATATTCCATCTACACCATGGCACACCTTATCTTTAGACTTTATTACAGATCTACCTCCATGTAATGGACTTAACACCATTCTAGTTATTGCGGATCTGTTTTCCAAAATGGCCCACTTTATTCCTTTAAAGGGATTACCTTCTGCTTCAGTTCTGGACAAGGAGTTCCTCAAAAACATTGTTCGAATACACGGATTTCCTTCCGTATTGGTCTCTGACCGAGGTAGTCAATTCATTTCACATTTTTGGAAGAAATGTTGTCAATTGGCGCAAATCGACATGAGGTTATCAACCAGTCACCATCCCCAGACCGATGGTCAGATGGAGAGGACCAACCAGACCCTTGAACAGTACCTACTTTGCATGCAACACCAGACCGAAAGTAATTGGAAAGAGATTTTATGGATTTCCGAGTATGCATACAATAACTCTGTACATTCAGGAACCGGACAAAGCCCCTTTTATACCATATATGGACATCACCCTCGAACCTCAGTACTAGATTCGCCTCAGCATTTACAAATGCCCGCACTTAGTCATTTACACTCAACTATTACACAAGCCTTTAAAGAGGCAACAGAACATTTGAAACAAGCAAAAGAGAAATATAAGAAAAATGCTGATCAATATAGAAGTGAAACTCCACAATACCAGATTGGGGATCAAGTTTGGCTGGCTACAAAACACATACCTCTGAAGGGAACTCGGCCTTTTAACCCTAGATATTTGGGACCTTACACCATTAAGGCCATTATCAACCCGGTGGCCGTCAAATTGGAATTACCCTCTAATATGCGAATTCATCCTGTCTTTCATGTTTCACTTTTAAAACCAGTTCAACCAGGAACAAGATTAACCAAACCGCCCGACCCCATCTTGATAGATGGAAAACCTGAATTCGAGGTAAAAAATATCCTGGACTCCAAGATGGTTAAATCAAAACTTTTTTATTTAATTGATTGGAAGGGCTAAGGACCACAAGAAAGGTCATGGGAGCCTAGTGTTCATGCACCTCAGTTAGTGAAGAAATTGCATCCAGACTTCCCAGACAAACCAGGGCCAAGGGGAAGAACAACTTTGGGGGGGGGGTGCTGTCATGATGCCTACCCCTGGGCATCAGGACCAAGCCCATCAGCTCCGGGAGCAGGCATCCAGATATTTATTAAATCCCCAATAGCCCTGGCTGGGGGCTGTTTGGGTTCAGTCCTGGCACCTTAGGCTCATCATGGAAATCCTGATCATAGACTTTACTTACCTGATGCAGACCATGCTGCTAATGAGTCCAAGCCAACGTGAGGCCTGGATGGAACTATTTTTCTACAGGGACTATTTTTTACTCAGGCGTGGTTCTAGGGAACTTCTTACCTGGAACTACTTTGGAGGCTATTTAAACCACGCCCGAACAACAGCACACGCTTTGCGTTATTCTGCATCCAGCAGCGTGACGCTCACTGTGCCTGCAGTCTGCATCCAGTCTTCTGCCACGCCCGCCTCGAATCTGGAGCTCCTAAAACCAAGAGGACAGAAAAGGACAAGATTAGAAAACAAACTATTTTGAATTCCTCACATGATTTCGGATCCATCACGCCTCCGGACCTGGAAAGAACATCATTTATGTATGCGTCGCATCTCCAGCTGCAGCACCGCGCCATACTCACCAGTCCTCGCAGCATCTTTCGATTCGGCGCTGCCTCCATCATTTCTTCGCCGAACTCCGGCACCTGAGGGACAAAAGAAAACAACAAGGTGAGCCGAGAAAACCAACAAATAAAACACTTATCATCATAGAGTTACCTGATTACCACCGGAGGCATTATTCTATAACTCTCCACATCTTCATGTGCCGCACCTGCAAAGGGAGAGAAAACAACACGTTAAACACCAGCAGCATTTACCGGACGGCGTCGGGTAATACAGTCTTTTACCTGAGCGCCACCAACTGCCACGAGGGGTATCTTCTCACGATCTTAGTTGCAAGACAAGGAAGGAAGGGGGGACAAGAGTGAATCATCGGACATATTGAACTCTATGAACTTGATACCTACCGAACTTTGCCAGGAACCTCAGAGTCAATACTCTCCGGAAATCTCCCACGCCTTCAAACCAGTGAAGTAACTGGCATCAACGCGCCCCTGCAATCCACGCAGGATGGAGAGCTCATCATTTAAATACATAAGGTGAGGTTCCTAAAAGGGGATGTCGGAGGTGACAAGAAGGGAGAACGAGAACAGTGGGAGGGAGCTATCACTCACATCCACGGGTGGCTAAATCCATTTCTCCACTTGCAGGAGAATACTTCTATGGATCAAGCAGATGAGATTAGGCGGGCCAGTCCAGACAGTCATCTCGGCACTATGCATCACGTTGGTGGAGACTGCAGCGGTGCAGGTCTGATCGACGCCTCTGTGGGAACCAGGTGAGCGTAACACGTAGCCTGTGCTATCAGCTCTGGACTAAGCTGTGTTAGAGGGAGAGAGAAGAGGTTAAGTAGTGGCCGCCAGGACCGGTGTAGACCGGCACCGTCCCAGAAGCGCCGGCGCTGAAGCTTCTGACGTTTCCCTATGTGCAGCTCAAGTGCTGCTTGCTGGGAGATGTAGTTCGTGGAGCTGCCTTGTGAGCCCTATTAAAACCAAAACAAAGGGCTTCCCTTCACTCAATTTTTTAAATATTTGCAAAATACTTGTGAACAGCGGCGCTAGCTTCCAAATGCTAACAGTTCAACTAATGCAGGGGGATGTGTAGTTGCATTGTAAATGGTTTTGGACTGTGCTGTTCACTCTCGATGTGGACTTAGCAATGGTTCTGTTTGTTTATGTGGAGTGTGACTAGTCCAAGATCTGGTGTAGTGGCGTCAGTTATGTAGGAGGAGCAGGAAGGGAAAAAGGGTTAGAAAATTCGGTCAGTTTGCTTGTTGGGGCTACTGGCGTTGGCCTTTGGATGACGCTTGACGGTATCTAGCCAGGTTCTTGTTTGTGGGTTTGTTGGTCCATCTCATCTCCTCTCTGGTTGTTTGTCTGTGGTGTTGTTGTTGCCGGTGTCCCTTCTCGGTTGTTATTGTCTGCTGAATAGCCAGGTTTTAAGCAGTATCCCGAAGGTGATGTGGTCTTCTGTAGTTTTAATTACTTTGGGCATGTTGTTCCAGATGTTAGCAATTAGACGTGAGATTGCTGTTACTCCGAATGTCCTTTTGTCATAGTGTTTTGCCTCTGTTTTGTAAATGAAAATCAATTACAGGCAACAGCCTTGGACGAGACCCCAGAGCACCACAAGAGGCCAGACAGCCAAGGAAATAAACATCAAATGAAAATAATGAAGGACGCATAAATGAAAGTAAATAAAATAAAATATGTTAGCTAAATTCATACATGAAAAAAGCATTATCCAATCACCCGCCTGAAAAAGGGAATTTTACCTGAGGACTTAAAAGGAAAATAATGAATGCAACTAAATAAAAACAACATAGCTTATTAATAGCCACAAAAAAAGCGAAAAATAAAAAAAATAGTCAGAAAGCTCAGGAGAGCTGTAAAACAGCCGTCCATGCCCTGTTTTCTGGCGGACAGGATCCTTGGATTGTAAGGTACAAGAAGGGAGAGGAGGCAGGGAGGGGTCTTCCTGGTGAAGGCCTGTGTAGGACGGGGACAAACCTAAACAGGTGAAGTATGCTTTAAATAGCGAGTAGAGAAGAAGAGAAGTCTCCCTGGTTGATGTAAAAAAGCAATATAGGGAATTCATCTGGTAGGCTCAAGACAGTTTAATGTAAACAGAGCGTGGGGGAGATATGTGGTGGTATGCAGTCATTGACATTTGTTTGGTTGTAGCAGTTGACACAAGGGGGGACGTAGAAGTGCCAGAATAATGTACTTGATGATATGAGACATACTGCTGGGACGAAGAGCAGCTAATGTCCCTACGGAAGACCCAAAAGGAAAAAGAGAGAAGGTAGACAGAGGAATAAGGATGTCACTGTGTGGGTTAGGAATGCTCCTGTACTGTGAGAGGTGGTTTGGAGGAATAAAAGGGAGCGTTAATGTGTTGTTTAATATCAAAGGGACTGAGTTGCAAATGTGTCCTGTCACAAGGACGAAGGAGGGTGTATGGGTATGGTTGTTCAGTGTGATTACAGAAGTTGGATGCTGCTTGGATGTAGTTATGTGCACTTTAGAAGAGGTCAGGGGTTTGGAAGTACAGTGAATCTAGACAAAGCCCCTGTGATTGGCAGTGCAGAAATGCGTTACAATGTTAAGGGAGGAAATACAGCTGGAGGTGTGGAATCCGGAAGGAGATAAGCGTGACCCACATACTAAGATTAAATAAAGTCATGGTGTGAGATGCCTCTGTTTATAGCCCTATGAGAATGATGCCAAGTTGGTGCTTGTCCTGAGACCTGGTAGGGTGCACAAGTTTTTGTAAAGATGCGCAAGAGGGTAGAGGAAGTCACCTAGCGGTGAGAAAATATAATTCTAGGTTGAAATGGAGGTGGGTATGATTGAGGCTGCCACGTGTAGAGGAAGGGGTGAGATACTTCTGGAAAGTGTAGTAATTTTCTGGAATTGAGGAGAGAATAGTAGGGATTACAGACAGTGTGTATAATTTGAGATCTAGGCAAGGTGTTTCGATAAGAGGAAAATAAGGAACTAGTATAAGAAACAAGACAACAATGGGTAATGGCAAAGCGATAGAGCAGTGATCCCAAACATGTAGCTCGGGAGAAACATGTTGATGGCGGCACCCTAAATTGTTGCTCACCAGCTGCTCTGGAACATGGTGAGGAGACTTAGAAGGCGCTGCTGAAAGGATGAGACTTAAGTAGCAGTATAGCTAGGACACAGTTCTGCACTGTGTGAGAATGTTGGACAATGAGTCTGCTGTGGTTCCAGTTGGCTTAGTTTTGTTGCTGCAAGGTTTGAGTTTGTTGCCACAATGCAAATTATTTTTCAGTTAATGTCCTTACTTATATCAGTGTCATGGTTAAAACCCTGTCATCTTCAGATACTTTCCCCCGCTGACTTTTGTATTTATGAGCAAAATACAATGTTACCATGTTTGTGTCCTGGAGAAAATATTTCCTTTGTACAGCTAGTAGAAGCATAATTGAACAATCATTGGCAAAGCCGATTGTTTTGGCGTTTACTGCTCTTTGCATTTTTCATGTATGGGAACCAGTGTGCAAGGAGAAGAATGAAAGGTTTCAAGGGAGAATGTGAGAAGTGATGCAAGTGTGCAAGAAAATGGGACTAGAGCAAGGAGGCAGCCATTGTGAAGGGTGCCATCAATGGTGAGCAAGAGGAGATATGAGCAAGGAAGGGTGAGTGGGAGGGTACAAAAAGCAAGACTGTGAGAAAAAGTAAGTCCTGCAAACAAAGGTGAGAGTTGGAGAAGATGGGATGGGGCGCAAGAGAGGATATAGTCAAGAGTGCCAGGGTGAGAGGGAGAATAAGAGTGCGAGGGGCAAGGGTGCCAAGTGAGAGTGTTTGACAGTAAAAGGTGAGAGACAGCACAGAGAGAGAGAGAGAGTGAAAGCACAAGGAGAAAGAGAGAATGAAAGCACAAGTAAAATGAGACAAACCGTGAGTAGAGAGAGAGAGTAAAAGCACAAGGAGAAAGAGAGAATGAAAGCACAAGTAAAATGAGACAAACCGTGAGTAGAAAGAGGCAAAGCGTGAGGAGAAAGAGTAAAAGCACGAGGAGAAAGAGACAAAGCATCAGGAGAAAACCGGGTAGACGGTGCACGGACAGAGAGTGACGGTGCGCAGAGAAAGAGGGAGAGAGAGTGGCAGCAAATGGAAAATGAAAATGTGACAGTACACAGAAAGAGAGTGTGGCAGCACACTGAAGGAGAGATAGGGGCAGGGTACTGTAGTAATATATATAGTGCTTTATAATATTTTTAGCACTTTAGAGTATATAGCACTTCAATAAATGTGATGGCATTGTGTTGCCAGCAATAATGTGGCACACTCATATAGTTATTTTATATTGCCAGTATAACATGTGAATATGTTGCTGGTGGCATGCAAGGTATAGAATTCATAATGCAGCAAAAGCCCAATGTGAAACTGCAGAGAGTAAAAGTGCATCCATTTATTTTTCTTCTCTTGATTACCTCATGCATAGAAGACTACATTATTTAACATTATTTATATAACTGACTGACTTAATTAACAATTACTAATCACTAATGCTAACTCCTTAACATTATAATGTAGTCCCATGTACAAAATGAGGTGAAAATACATATTTTGAAATTCGTTTTTGAAATGTGCGCTGGCATTTTTTCTTTCTCTTTCTGTGTTTGCAGAAAGCAGAAAGTATGACTGGGCTCTGAGACGGATGTGCCTGGTCTCACTCAGCGCTGGCTGGAGAACCCTCTGTTCTTGTGGCGCATTCCAAGCATCCAAGATTACAGAAGCAAGTTCATTGGCTGGGACTGCTGTTCTGAAGGGAGCAAGGACAAGGTTATGTGGGAGGGATTCAAACAAATATCTTTGGTAAGCAGACACAGTTTAAGTGAGGTCACTGTGTGCTGCTGGATGAATGACCGATTAAAAAAAAAATGTCATGTAGGCAGAGTGGCAAAGAAAATCCCATGCATTTTAATTTGTCATGTTTATATTGTTAAAAAGTGAATTTTGCTCTGTCTCTGTATTTTTTTTTCTCTTCTTCTTATGTTACATATAATGGTGGAATGTATATGGTAAGATTTGAATTGTGAATTTTATTTGTCTGCAATATAATCAGTATATAAAAATGAATTGTGTAGAGTTTTTTTTATTGCATTTGGGATTGTATTTGTGACAGGGGAGATTCATTCTATTTGGTAATACATTGGTAAATTTGCCCATGCAGATAGAATAACAAACAGAATAAGCAGTGATAAAATAAGTGTGTGTGGGTGTGTGTGCCCTCCTTGCATGTTGTTTGGGGGATTCTAATATAACACATAGATTACTGGAGGTCTTTGAGTGAGTAATGATGCCTACGGGCGCATAGCTCACTGGTGTATATAAGCCTGTGCTACCGACCACAGGCTGTAGGTGGCACTCTATATAAAAGTGTTGGGTTCCCTTGTGTGTATAGGTGCAAGGCCTTCTATAGATCACTAGGAGGTATTCTAATAGTAAGGAAGGTTTTGTTTATGATGGGGTTATAATGTAGGGAAGGAAACTATGCTCACCACTAAATAACCTAAATACCACCAATAGTACATATTACTAGATTCTCCAATATAATATAACAAGATATCATCACTAGAATGATATGAGGCCAAACCCAATCTAAATGCAAGGATACGTTATCACCAAACTGCTGCTCATCTTTTGGCGGTAAGAAAATACTGCTAAACCCCAAATTTACACAAAATATCCTACAGTACAGAAAGACCATATGGGGTAGTGCATGGAGAGAGAAAGAGTGAGAGAGTGTACTGTCAGGTAAGAATTGATGTAATCACACTGTGTGAGACTACACAACACTCATCTACTTGGTAATGGGTAACCCATCTTTTGGTATAGGTCTGTACTACACAAGTTGGTAGTGTGACTGAGCAGCCAGGCCTATCTCAAGAGGGGTAAATGGGAGCTGTAGAGCTGTAGCAATGAAATACGTAAATCCAAGTAACCAAGTAACACTTACACTCAAGGTTTCTGTTAAATAGTTATTTATTTAATTAACATTCATTTTTAAATACAGGTTTTAAATGGCAATTCATTTAACAATGTAAATATACTTTAAAATTACTTTTCAGAATCAGCACAAGTAAGTGGATAATCTTTGGATATGCTTCTTACACAATTCCATCATTCTGGGGTGACTTCAATCACAAGGACTTTAATGGTATTTTTATATCATACTAGTTATACTTTGCAGATTTCTGAGGTTGCAGAAAAGAAAGGTTTAAGGAAGGAACATGGTTAAATAGGTTCTCGGATATGTGAGGACAACTATATCTTCCAATGAAGTCTAGATAAGACTTTCCCAGCTGTAACAGTCAAAAACAAGTTACCACCTTTGAGGGACAATTAATATGAAAGTCAATGGGCTAGAAGAGTCTGCAGGGAGCCAGGTCAGGCAAAGTCAATTTGAAACAGTCTATGGAGCTGTGGAACTTATTGAGATAAAAGTCTTGCACAATGGTAGAGAGTTTGTAGAAAATCACTTGTAGGGTCAGAAGATGTTAAACCTGTGAGAAACAGAGTTGGAATCAACTCCAAAAGTAATCAGGACTGGTTGCATTCAGGCATTCCTAGAGACAAAGACAGGGGAGTTTTGGGACCCTCCCTCACATCTTGTTTTTCCAGACACACTTAAAACAGAGGCGGGCTAAGGGCTGAAGACTGCAAAAAGGCAAAATGAACAAAGGGCTGAAAGCTGGCTCTTCGGGCAGAATAAAACCAAAGAAAGACTTCACAAACAGAAAATGGCAAAAACAGAAGACCTGGGCCATTTTGACGAAATGGGCACCCATGGGTGCTGTACTGCAGCTGAGGGATCAGCCTGTGGTAGAAAAGCACAATGGTAGGAACATTAAACAACTGCCACCAGCCATTTAAAGTAATTAGGGTACACATGAATGTGGGAAAAGTGGCTACTAGGCACCAACTAGCACTCCACATAGGATGATGTGTGCTGGACCTACAGAGAGAAATGGTAAGTAAGGTCAATTTCACTTTACTATTCTTGGGAACAGTAGTTCACACAAGAAAAGGTATTTAAACCTCATGGGAAATGTAAAGGATTTCTCTATGACACTGCACTGAAGGTGCTGCTGTGAGTCACCATAGAAAATGTAGATGCCTATGGAGTTTGTCAGACTCCAATAACTGTGGAAACACATAATCCACATCAGGTCAAAACACATGAGAGAGTAAGAAAAAGGTCTCACGCACTCCAGGGTTAAAATCAAAAAGTCCTAATGCCCAGCAAAAGAGCTGGGGGTCTCTAAGGTGGGAGGAATTTAGCCCTGAAATGTAAATTCTCCCTAACATGTACCAGCGCCAAAAGCGTGTGACAGCACAGAGTGAGAGCGTGACAGCACACACAGAGTGTGACAGAATATGGAGAAAGTATGTGACATTGCACAGAAAGTTTGTGACACCACGAAAAGAGTGTGGCTGAGTGTGACACTACACAGAGAGAGAAAGTGTGGGAGAATATGACAGTGCAAGAGATTGTGTGGTAGAGTGTGATAGTGCAAAGAGAGAGCGCGGGAGAGTGACAGAACAAGGAGAGAGACACCACTCCGTTTGGGTTTAACTGTTTACATTTCAAACTTCTCTGGTTATTGCATTTTAGTCAGGTCTCTTTAATTATCTTAAGCGGGGAGATGGCAAGGTTCACTGAAGTACCACCGCTTTTGAATACTCTAATATTGCTATTAAATTGAGAGTCTACAACACAAACCTCTTGTTTCAGGAATAAAAGGTTTTATTACACAACTCAGTGGTACACATATCTTCACGCGATGAACGGATGAGCCTGCTCAGTGGTATTCCCGTCCTGCAATGTGCAGGTTATATTCACATTGCTGGAGTGAATGCATTAACTCAGTTACCTTACTGGTCAGAGCAGAGCTGGATTTTTTTGTCACATTTTCATGTTGCAGCGGGGGATGCAATGACTTTAAATGATGGTTTCTGGCCACTTGCATGATCCCTCTTCGCCACATGCTGACAAATGTTCTTTCAATGCCTCATATGCACAGCGTCTGGGGGTGGAGTTACGACATAATGCAATGCGGGCAGAGATTCCGACTTCTGTAAACTGCAGCAAATTACGGCACCATTAAGTGGCATCCATCCAGCTGGCTCTAGGAGCTGCTAGGAGGTGTCATTTGCACTGGACTTTTAAAACAAAGACAATTCCAGGAAATGCTTTCAGGCTTTCCTCGCCTTTCCCTAAAATAGACCTCTGCCGAAAGCATCCCAAAATAATGAGCAGGGGCCGATTGATGATACAACAGGTGTGCAGTATTGTTATAAAGCAAAACCAGAAACATGGCCCTGTCGATAGCTGAGCCGTGCAATGACGTCACTGCTCTTACATTAACCTTGGGAGTAAACAGGGCGGCATATTTGGGTAGCTATATGCAGCAGGGTGTGGACTTTCAGATACAAACACTGTTAGGGAGAATTTTCTTTTCTGTGCTAATTCCCTTCAACCTTAGGGACCCCCAGCTCTTTTGCTGGACTTAGGACTTTTTAATTTTTACTCCTGAGTGGGACCTTTTTCCCACCCGCTCATGTGTTTTTTCCTGAATTGTATGTTGTGTTTTCACTGTTTTTGGAGTATGACAAACTCCATAGGCATATGCTTTTTGTATTGGGACACACAGCACCTTCAGTGCATTGTCACTGAGAAGTACTTTGGATTTCTCTTAAGGTTTAAATACCTTTTCTTGGGTGAACTACAGTTCCTAAGAATAGTAAGATGAAATGTATCTTACTTAGCTTTTCTCTTTGTAGGTCCAGCACACAACATTTTATGTGGAGTGTTGGGGGGTTACTTAGTAGCCCCTTATCCTACTTTCTCATTTAACATTTGTTGTTACCCCCACTACTTTAAATGGCTGATGGCAGTGGTTTAATTTGTCTTACCATTGTGCTTTTCTACTGCAGGCTGCACCCTCAGCTGCAGTACAGCACACATGGGTGTCCATTTTGTAATTTTATGTTTGTGATGTCTTTCTTGGCTTTTACCGTGTGCGTTGAGACAGGTTTAAGCCATTTGTGTGTTCCGCCTTTGGCATGCTTCAGCCCTAAAGCCCGCCCCTGACTCCAGTATGTCTGGAAGGACAGGATATGAGGAAGGGGCCCAAAAATCCCCTGACCTTTGTCTCTAGATGTGCCTGATTGAAACCAGTTCTGATTGGCCAGCTGGCTGTCCTGCTGTGTGTTTGACAGCCTAGGCTGTGCATGAATGGGAAAACTTGCCTAAAAGGCGAGGGCTTTGGGACTAGAGTCAGAGTTGAACACTGGAAGAAACATCCAGAAGCAGGAATTCTCGATCCAGAGTCCGCTCACCAGAGTCCAGGACCGAGGGAGCAAGGAAATTCCAACCAGAGATTTGTACTGCATCAGAGCTGTTTGCGAAGCGCTGCTCTGCGAAGTGAGGCTGAGCCGTAGCTGCCAAAGACCTTCCTGAGTACCGCTGCAGGAGCCCTCCAGAGGTCACGAGTGAGGCTCAGGAACCAGGGTCTGCCTAGTTGTAGCAAGAAAGAATCCAGCTGGACCACTCTTCTTTTAACCAGAGGTACTGTTTGGGCTTGGAGGTATTTACCTTCTTGCCTGAAGTTGTGCTGTCTCACTTGAGATTGGCACTTGCTTAACTTTCGGAGTTGATTTCAACTCCCCTCTGCACAGGCCTAACTGCTTGTGTGTCTTCAGTGTTTTCTTTTGAACAATCTGATTTTGCGAAAGACTTTGATCCAAGAAGTGCATCATAACTATTGACTTTGTCCGTATAACTGTGGCTGTCCTGGCTCCCTAAAGGCACTCTTCTAAATCCATTGTCTTTGGCAGTAGCTTGTTGAATACTGTACTGCAGGGAAAGGATTGCCTACACTTCATTGGAGGTTTCAGTTGTCCTCGCCTTTTAGAGAATCTGTTCTAACCTTTTTGTTTTCCTTAACCCTTTCTTTCTGCAACCCAGAGTCTAAAAAGTATATTGGTGTGATATATAAATGCAAATACTATCCTTGTAATTGAAGTCGCCTCAGGGTGTAGGAGAAGTGTATTGTACATATCCAAAGATTATTCACTATCTTTATTGATTCTTTAATGTATTTCCAAAAGCTTACTTGAATTGTTACAAACAAATTGCCTTTTTAAAGAATGCTATTTAAAGCTGATGTTAAATAAATAACTATGTATAACTAAAACCTTGAGTGTAAGTGTTACTTGGCTACTAGTATTTACGGATATCATTTGTACAGCTCTAAAGCTCACATTTACCCCTATGGAGATAGGCCAAGCTGCTCAGTCACACTACCAACTTGTGTAGTACAGACTTATACAAAAAGATGGGCTACCTAATAACAAGCAGGTAAGTCTTGTGTAGTCTCACACCGTTTGACTGCAGCAATTTTACCCTAACAAACACATCCATGAGATTTTTGAATGCGCACATTAAAACTTACTAAAGCAGTGGACAAGAGTAGTGGGCTAAAATGAATATGTGCATCAAATTATGCCATTCAACATATTTTATACAATGTACTTTGTAGCTGCTACTCAAAATATGCCTAAAATGCATGGTATTGAATAACGGCATTCCTAACTGCCCCCACTTACATGTCACGTAGACTTGTCTGCACAGATGTTGGGGGACAAGTTCGAGCCTCGGCCACTCTAGTCCAGGGAGACTGAGGCAGGAGCTTGTGCTTTGTTTTAAATAGTAACTATTTAAAATAATGCAAGCTCCACAGTATAGGGATCGATGGGGATTACAACGCTTACACTAGTACCAAGGACACCAGACACAAGCTCTTAATCAGACTCTCAATACGGGGAGATCAATGGCTATTGTGCCATAAAAATCACATACTGCAGCACAGCGTGCTAACATACAGCACATCCAATCAGGTGCTAACAGCAGAAAACAGATAACAGTAGCCTACACCCACAAGCAAGTAGTAGACTTTTTCGAACAAAACGTCATTATTACAGTAACTTCTTTATTTTAAATACAAAATACATTAAAATGTGCAACATACATTTAAATCTGTAATACATATTTTTTAAAGCGTCAATCTAGTCAAATAACTTTTTAATAACATTAACCCATGGCAGCCGCCATGTTGGAAGTAAACATGGCTGACTTCACCACACAGTGCAAAATCCGCCAAAGTGTGCAAAAAGGGGTGTGTTTTGCCCAAAGATGGACAGGGGAGAAAAATCCTATTGATTTAACTTAGAGATGGGCGTAAATGGGTGGGACACATAGGCCAAACACATATCCTTCTTCATATGCCAACCTGCATTGAAAAGCATTACAACAAATCTGCATGCAAAGCCCCTATTTCAAGCTCTCATGTTAAAGCTCTTATTTTGATGATGATAGTTTTGGCTTTGTAGGCAGCACTTTCCACACCACCTAATAGGCAAAACTAAAAATAAGTGGCATGCATACCATACTTTCCTTTATTAACTAATTTGCATGCACTGCTTTTTGTACAAGTGAAGTTTGTGTTTAAACCACCATGCATTATTTGTATCAGAAATATTACTTTTAATGTCACCTATATTCATTATTGCATAGTGTTCAGTGGAAAAATTTTCATCATTTGGTACTCTGCGCATCTGGCACGTGTATAATGGGCAGATAAGGCAACTGCATGCAACATTCTTCATAATAAACTTGCCCTTCATTCAAATCCAATTAGGTTACTGTTAATACATGTATATTAACAAGGCAATTAATTAATCAAAATACCTAGTTAACACCACCATACCCCTCTATGAAGTGGTCGTCAAATGCTCAAAGTGTTGACCAATGTGTGTCACTGTTTTATTTATATTCCCTTTTGGGCAGAGAAAAAAGGCTCTGAATTCTTCAGAAAAAGTGTGTGCTTATTACTAACTACTTTTCACCAATGTAATAGGCCCCAGATGCTTTATAATGCACTATTTGCCATTACATGGAAAAATAATTTGTAGGAGGTAACCTCCAACGCCCCTAGTGAAGTGATCTGTAAAGCCTGCCGTGGAATGACCAGTATAACTCAATCCTATTTCTTCAGAGTGAGGCTGTGGTCTACTGTGCTCCTCCAGTCAGAGCAACAAACATTTGGAGACAATCTTACTGGCAATGTCCAATAAGTAAATTGGCCTATACGCATGTGTGGCTGCTGGTCCTAGAACTACTTGTCCAAGGAGATGGCATATTGACTGTTTTGACAATAGCATAAAACATAACACTTTTTGATATCAATGAAAAACACGTCCCTCTCTAAAAGCTCCCATTGTTTCCCAGTTAATTCTTTTTTTTGTCTTTTAGCAAATATTATATGCCCCTTTGAAACTATTAATATGGCTTGTCATGTACACACCACTCATTTAATAATGGTTCAATTTTCATTTTTAGATTCTCCATTCTTCATCAAACCATGGAGCATCCCTTTCTATATCCTGGACTCCCTGAGCTGGGAGATGCTCTTAGCCAATAGCTCTGTCCCGGATAGTTTCAACCAAAGACTCAAACAAACGGCAACTTTTCTTTGTGCCCTCTGAACTCTTTAACAGTTCGAAGAGAATATATCTTGTGAATTAGTCGTTCTTTCCAATGCCTCCTTGTCAAGTTTAGGCATCGCCAAACAGCCCCTCTGCTTGTCAGACATCTTCTTCAAGATGCCTTTCCCTGACCATTGGAAAATGATCTACAGGATAGTAATCACATCTGTTCAATCAGAAAGGCTAAATTTCACAACATTCCTGAAGAAAAAAGCAGTCCACATTGACTGAGGAATAGTATTAGTGGTATTGTATGCTTAGGAATACAACATTTTCTCTAAGGATCCCAGAAATTCACATGCAGAATCCCATCAGACATGCAGCCGGTCTGATAGCACAGCGAGTCGAGCGCTCGCTTTGATATCTGTGCATAGCCTGCTCGCTTTGATATCTGTGCAGAGCCTGCTGACGCAGGTTTGAATCCCGGCAGGGCCAAACTCAGCCTTTCATCCTTCCGAGGTCGATAAATAAGCACCACACACCGTGGGTAATAATAAGCAGCGCCCAGATACCTGAGGGTTCCTAGCGCTATATAAATGCTGAATTATTATTTATTATTAAAGTACACCTGAAAATCATTGATCCATTTGTGACCAATTTTACTATCCAAACATTTGCACTAAAATACTTTCACATGTTTTGCTCAGAAACCTGAAGCCCCTGCCAATGTTTATTTAGTCCTACTATATATTTGAACAATTTGACTGGTCCTATCTGTCTAAACATGACCTACTGACCACTCAATTTCCTCAACATTTCCTGTAAACAACCACTTAATGTCAAATTAAGTTTAAAGGCCATGCAAATATCCATTAAGAGAATTGCACCTTGTCTAAATAACTGTTAAGTACTGCAAATTAAAATGTTCTATTAGCAGTCTGAAGTTAATTAGATTTCTAATTTGTATTGCAATATTTTTCTAGTAACTGATAGGTTTGGTCGAACAATGGATGTTGCTCACCTTTTTATTTGATATGCAAATTTTGCACATTGTGCACAAAAGATTGAAGAGCCCTGCGATAGGGAGTTGTTTTATGGCTGGGTTTGGTCGTCCCTTGAAATCCCTCAAAGTACCTGGGTCGTGCAACAGTCAGATACGGGTGAAAGAGTTCTGCAAGAAAGTAAGAAAGGTGGGACATGTGGATAATGAGCACAGGCTCAAGGGCTAATGAAATGCAGATAAAAGGTCTAGGTAAGAAACAGCGAAAACTGTTAAATACGATTGTGCAGGTGTAAGGAGCTCATCAACGTTCAAAGGGTTCTGAAAGAAACGGGCTTCCATTTACAGTGAAGGTAGTCAGGGACGTGACTATGGCCTCACCAGAGAATCTGACTAGATGTCTGGGAGTCGTAACCTCAAAGAGGAGTAAATGACATGAGTCTAACTTGAGGTACAGATTGCGGAATTGTGAGATGTCTTTGTAAAAATATCTTGGAAATAAAAAGAAAAGCGGTATATAGTAGATGGTGTGGATTTGAGATGGAACATGATTGGCAGTGCTGACAAGGTGGACTAGGATTGGAGATGTGTAATGGGCCTTCCAATTAATTTAAGGGAAAGATTAAAACATGTTCCAAAAGGGGACGGGTTGATCAAAATGAGAGTTTTCTCTGCAAAGTCAACACTGAGGGTCTATACTTATAGTCAGGCTAATGCTATAATGACCAGAAGTAATGGAGAAGTATGAAGGCGGGAAGCAGTTGGTGCATATCCAAAATAGTCATGTGCACATCTAAATGGGAGTGAGGGGTAGCTCTATAGGAATTGATGTGCTGGCGAGGAGAGGGGCATGAATAATTGAGGGGTGCTTACTGGACGTTCCTGCAAGTTTCTTAAGGCCTGGAGGAACATGGTCCTCCATGTGGGACGGTCTGTGTCTTCAAATTTGGTCTAGTTAGATGGGCTACCCATGTCCAAGACCAAAGCCTTAAATCAAATGTGTTGCATGTCTGGCATCTCTTTAAAATAGATTGTAGAAGGTAGCCATGGAATGGGGTGCGGAGTGAGCTAGCAAAGATGTGTTCCTCCTCTTGAGATCAACCCTATTGGTTAAAAAATGAAAACCTGGTGGGGCATTGCTAAAAGAAGTTGGGAGTGCATGGAGGTTAGACACAAATAGATCAAAGGGCGAGGGTGCTACCTCCCGCATTTAAGGAGCCAAATAAGCTTTCTGCAATGCAAAGAAAACTCAAAGCATATACTAATATATGCAACAGATTAAACGTTAAGGTTGCATCGTAGAGAGTACATATTTATCTCTAGATGTCCTTTTAAGATAAGCATTACCATGAAAGAGGTGTACCACAATATAACAAGGAAGTGTAATTATTAACTATTATTAATAGAAATGAAACGTGTCTGACTTGAAATACTAGTTATCCACCAAGGGTAAATTATGCATTATTTTAATATTCACATGAATTAGGCTGCACAGGAGCGAGATACTGGAACACAATGTGTGAAACATATCCTGATATATGTCATAACTTTAAATTAGCTCTGAAAATAGGAACATATAGCATAGTGTTCCTTTCTTATGTATATATTGTTAATACAAGAAGAGCGATACCCATGATAATTGAAGTTAATCTCCTAATATAATTTAAAGAACAGAGCACCTGTGAGCCCGAAAGAAGCAACTTCTTATTCAGTAGGTCTTCAATTACTTAATTAACATATGAGGAGTGATGGTATGCCAAACACATTGTGGTAACAGGGGCAGGAAAGCACAAACTGTGTGTGTGCTGCTTGCAGAATATGCTGTCAGGCCTACTTGAAATTAAGGGAAGAAGGAAGGCATCCAGTGCTTAATTTGTGGGGGTGTTTGCCAGGGCTGAGCCCTGGAACATATTTCTGGGCACCAGCACTTATTTTCTCAGCCTCACTTCACTTATGATTTTTTATTGGCAGCTTTATTTTCTTTAGCTTTCAGTCAGTCTTAGACACATATAAGCAACAAAAGTGTGAGCCACACTAGCAAGGCTGTGCTTGTTATTCAGTTTCATGGATCGTGATGAGCTGGAAATTGACAGAGCTGGTTGCCCAAGCTGTACACTTTTTTGGTGCCACTTCACTTCTATATACACTGCTATCTCTGTCACAGAAGTGTGGGAGGGTCAGGCAGGAGCCACGCAGCAATGGCACTAGGTGCAGCACCCAAGTTCAGTGGGCAGATGCACATGTTCTGTGCCAAAGTCAGTATGGTGCTGGCTTTACTGCACCTTTGCTGGAAGGTGGCACATGCAGGGCTTAGTTAAACGGGGCATTTTCCCTTTTTCTTATGGTATACAGCCAAAATGGAGAAGACCAATACACATTCAAGTGCCATCCCACCATCTAAGTGTTAATCACAGACTGGCTCATAACTACGATTGGTGCCACACAGTCACCAGCATCATTAGTGGTGGCACCCAGCACTTAGAGGACAATAGGACAATCACCATCCACCAAGAACACCAGAGTGGCGAGGCCTAGGACAAGGCCACTGCCAAGGGAGGAGTACTTGTGCTGAGCACTGACCTTTACAAGATGATCTTGCTTAGGATTTTAACATGCACATTGATCAGTTCAGTAATGACTTTGGGCCTCATTACGAGTTTGGAGGCAGCCATGCCCTTAATAAAGGCATGGCTGCCTCCAAACTCGGGTCCGTGTTCCCTGAATGGGGAAATACCGGGCCATTCCGACCTTGGAGGGCCCGGTATTTCCCGATTCAGGGAACCCGGACCCGGTACATCCCCATTCCCATACGAGCCCCCATAGGGCTCAATGGGAATGGGGAGCATGCTAACAACGTTCCCGTTAATGACGGGCCCGTTGTTAGCATGCTGGGGCGCTCACGGGACCTGCTAAGGAAGTCTGGTGAAACCAGGCGTCCAGAGCGGGTCCCGCGAGCGGACCTCGTAATGCAGCGGTATGGGGTTAACGGCGCCAGCAGCTCTACCAGCGCTGTTAACCCGATACCGCCAGAGTCCTAATGAGGCCCTTTGTCTCCATTTGTCCATCACTTTACCATATGAAGACAGTGCATTTCCTCTGTTTTGTGTGGCTAGACAGCCAGAATATTACACTTGCCGCCTATAGAGGACATTTATAATTAGGATGATGTGTTTAAATAAGTAGTTATACATTTAGTATCACATTTCAAGAACCAACTATTATGTTATGTTATTTTGATTGGTATTTGCACATCACACCCAAAGAGCTATTGGGAGTTGCAGCTGCAACCTCAAATATATTGACACTGTTGGGAGCAGCAGTGGATGTGGAAGTTGTAGGCAGCAAGCCCGCGCTCCTCTGGGGCATTGGGCCCTTGCACTTATTTATTTATTTACTAATTAAGCACTGAAGGCATCCAGCCAAATTAGGAGGCTAATCCACCAAGTGCCAATACCAAGCACCACAATGACAATGGGTTTCTCTGCAAAAGGATCGTCATTGTGACTATTGGCAATGATGCCTTATTCTGACTTTACCATTTAATAATAGAAATGCAGTGGGTGAACATCAGACACCTCTATGGAAACTAGTAAAAGTGAGTATTGAACCTCTACGGAAACTAGTAAAAGTGAGTATTAAGAGTGACTCATGTAAGTAACGCCAACCCACTCGAAAGTATGCAGAGCTCAGAAGGAAGTGGAAAAAGCGTGAACTGGCCAGGCTGAATCTGTGTGGGGGCCGTTCAACATGATGGTAGGGCACCCCTGATTCCAGCAAACACAGGCTGATGCACCCATGGGGTGCATACATTAAAATGACGACTAAAATAAGGTTAATGTGATGGAAATTGTGCAATTTAAAGAATATTTATACAGTAACACTGGCCAAAACGAATAGACGCATGGTGATATAACTTATCAAACTGGCCCACATGGGCCAAAAAAGAGCCCTCTTTGACCAGGCTAGAATGTTACATTTTAGGGTCGGGCATTGCCCTATTGCTTAACAGGCCCGTCCGAGCCTGACATCTGCAAAAGGAAAGACGTGCACTATCTACGAGAGCAGAATTTCCACCAGCAATCACTATATTACAAGAACATCCGCTTTAAATTGGTGCATGGCGTGCTCAAAGGGCAAACAAAGTACAGTGTACCTCCCAAGAACCAAAAGGAGGCCCCTAGTCAATTGTCACTGAGATGGTCGGGTATGGGAGCTAGGATGGTTACTGACAGTCTCTAGAATAGGGAACAGGGTGTCTAGTGAGTCAGGATTGAGGTTAGATGGTTACTTAAAATTCCAGGTGAAAGGGATTTTGATGCAAGGTAAAAAAGCTAATCGTTATAGTAATTATTGAACGAGTTATGCAACATTGCCACCTTGTGAAGAGGCCTCACTATTATAGATGTTGCTCATTTGTTTATTTATATAGTGGATATTACGAGTTTTAATAATTCAATACCTATACTTAGATATGTGTTACTTTGTGCCATCTCCTTGCTCTCCCACCCCTTCTCACACATCTTGTTTCTTCTTCTCATGAAATGATTCCAAGGGAGTTAACTCCTTTCCACACACATGTTTATGTATTTATTTAAATAAATAAACTCCTTTCCACACACATGTGCACCGCAATGTGCATATCTCTGTGATGTCATCATGGAACCCAGCAACAGGAACCTATCTGGTTTCTAAGAGAAGTCAGTTAGCGGAGAGCTGGCTAAGGTGTTGGTCATGGTCTTGGAGACTCAATAAACAGCTATTTAACCTGAACGTGTAAACCTCTTCAGTACATATTCCAATATTAGAATGAATGTTAATTTAAAGTAGGTGATTTAAACTTTGTTCCAAAAAGTGATGCCCATGTGCAGATAGTAACGGTGCCTGGTGTGGTAACCAGGGTTGGATTTCCTGATAAAGAGCTGTCGAGCTCTGGAAGTTCCAGAAGAAGGAAGCTAGAAAGAGTGAGAGGAGGAGGATCTGAGGCGAGGAAGGTGTAAGCAGGGTAGCTACTTTTTTGTTTGTAATCTTTTTATTGTAGCTTTAACAGCAATCATGCTTTTTCATATCATTACCAACAGATATCTGTCCACATTTCTCAGTTCTTGCAAATCCTTCAACAGATCATCTTAGTTTTCTAATGAGCCCTCCACTCCCTTTAACCCGCCCTTCCTCAGGACACTGTAATTAAACTGAAATGTGTACGTCTTAACGTCGTTTGATCTTCTATTTCCACCAGTGATGAAAGCTTTATGGCCCTTCTGCAGCAAAGTCTCACTTGACTATCAACATTATTTATTAGTGGTATTCATTAGTTCAGCAGACCAATTGCTCATTGCCTCATGTGGCAAAGTCTTTTTTATGTTCCTTTACAAACTCAGGAAAGTTCCCTCACACCTGAAAGAACTCTTTCACGTTACATTTCATCATATCTGTCATTTGGGAGGATAGCTCAGCCACAACGTGCTCCCCTTGGAAGCAAGACAACACACACGGGCTTGATCCCTGGTCCGCGCTTAGAAACCTCTGGGTATTAAGCACGTTATAAATAACTAATCATATCATGTCATTTTCTAATCTATCAGTATTTACCAGAGTTTCCCATACCATTCTTCAACTGTCGGTATCTCTTTGGATTTCCAACATCTCGCGATGTTTAGCCTGACTGCTAGCAGTCTTTTAGAGATGACCTCACAAGACTTCGCTGTTGGGGGAAACTCTCTTTTATAGGTCAGCTGATCAGACAGGGTTCTGGCGACTTTGGGATATTTCATGGCATTATATTGTTCAGTTCATCTATTGCCTGGTCCCAGTGTAGGCAATGTTTTGGACATGTCAAACATATATGTAGGAACGTGCCTACTCCTCCGCACATGTCCCATCCTCCCACCATCCAAAAATGCTCCAGAGTATCCAGTACCGAATTCCATCTTTAATATTGCTTTTTTTTTTAATGCAGGGTGGAGATAGAGGGCGAAGTAGCTCTCTTTCATATTTTTCCCCATTTCTCCCTTTCCCATGTCGTCCATATGTCCCTAGGCCAAGCCTTAATGTGTCCCCGTTCTTCATCTCAATGTGCTAGATTGAGTTCATTATATATTTTCCTAATCAACCCCCATTGAATGTTTCAAACTGAGAAGGTGATCTAGTGACATTTTTACTGAGGTTCCAGTGTAGGAGCCAGTGCCTTAACTGAAACATATTGAAACCTTTCTTTCGCTGCTAAACCACATTCTTGTTTACATGTAAGAGATGGTTTTATCTAATTGTTCTGGAACATCTGGCATGCAAATTCACCCCCTACCCCCCAAGCCAAAATTCTCACTTCTGTATGCTGGGGTAACAGGTGTATTGTTGTGCATTGGGTAAAGTGGTCCCAGGAAGGGGGAAATCCTCTTACTTTCTGTCAAATTGTCCTATAAACTCAGGGTGGCGTACACTGATGGCAGTTCAAAGGCCACCAAGGGCCTACCTTTTCTATTTAACCATAGAATATGGTGCAGTGGTCTCCCCACTACCTCTTCCTTTAGGAACCTCTGTTGTTTTGTAGAGGTTCTAGTCCCTTAATTCTTGTAAGTGGGCTGCCTGATAATAGTCTTCCACATTGGGGCATCCCCCCTATTGCGTGGAAGATACAAGATCTCACTGTTTACTCTGGACCTCGCATACGTCCATGTGTAAGTCGTAATAACCCTTTGCATCTTCCTTAATTTTATGGCTGGGATCGGGATTGGCAGCGTCTGAAACAGATACAAGAGCTTCGGTATTAGATTCCTCTTTATAGTAGAAATACTCCCCATTCAGGAGATCGCCAAGGTTTTCCATACTTTAAGCTAATTTCTTAGGGCACCAAAAGGGGCGTGGAAACTTGCCATTAAATATTAAAATGTTCAGACACTTTTCTAGTAGGTATATTCCTAAGTATTGTAGCCCTGTTGTTGTTTTAAATAGCATAGCTGCAGATACACATTTTAAATTAGTCTGAGGCTATGCTTGTATTAATTATTTCTGATTTTCCTAGGTTTATTTTAAAGCCAAGGCAGTTAGGAAGCCCTGTAATATTTGCATCAGTGCCTGGACTGATCCCTCTGGCTGAGTAATTGTTAGGAGTACATTGTTCGTGAATAGCAATACTTTAAAGACCCTTCCTCCAAATTCCACTCCAGATATCTGCTCCGATCGCTTGCCCAGTGACTCAGCTACAAGTGTGAATAGCAGAGGCGAGAGTTAAAAAAAGTCTTGTTAAGTTTAAAAAAAAGTCTTTGACAAGAACCCATTAACCCTGACTTGCACGCTCGCTTTATCATATATGTCCATGACTGCCCTTA
Organism: Ambystoma mexicanum; assembly: GCF_040938575.1. Lineage (NCBI taxonomy): Eukaryota > Metazoa > Chordata > Amphibia > Caudata > Ambystomatidae > Ambystoma > Ambystoma mexicanum. The sequence continues at coordinate 1,344,654,722 of NC_090937.1, read as the reverse complement.
TAAAACCTTGATGATTTCGACATTTTTCCAAAACTGTTATTAAAAACAGCAATTCAACCCTATCAAAAGCCTTTTCGGCCTCTAGACATTTCAGTGTCTTGGGTATTTTACATTGTGTGCAAGGTCACCAAGGGCAGCTATTTTCCACACTTTGTCAGAGGCTTGTCTTCCTAGTATAGAACTGCAGTGATCCTCCACATTAGAGCGTTTAGAAGCCCCTCCAAACCATTTGCCAATATTCACAAATCGATCTTTCTGTCCATGCTCAAGAGTGCTACAGGCCTATAGGACATGCACAGTAATGGGTCCCTTCCCAGTTTAGGCAGGACATTAATCACTCCTTGCCCCATTGATGAGGAGACTTTGCACATTTCCATAGTATAAATAAACTAGTGGTGGGATCAGTTGTTTCACAAAGGTTGTATAAAATATTGTGACGAACCTAGCGGACCTAGAGTCTTTCATAATTCGGAGACTTCTTATCGCCTCTTATTGTAAGGGTGTCGAAGAAGAAAGCTGACACAAGGGCGACATGATGGTTGCTGTAAACTTTTATTTATGGTAAAAAGTAATCCTAACTATCCCTATCTTCTAAGAGGGGTTTACCTGCCTCAAACTAATAATAAAGAATGTGTCAGAATGTCCGTCAAAATCAAACTCCACTGGCCTGTGTCACAAGCTACTTCTATCCCTTACACTACAACTAAACGATACTCCAACAGATAGTGCCTTCTCCAGGAGAAGAACATCCATCTCCTGGTATTTAGGTGGTGTCCCCAAAACGTTCTTTTGCAAAAGGATGCCAGGGGAATTACTCCCTTCCCCTGGCTTGTGGTTACAATAAAACCTTTGTACAACTCAACTTTCGGGACCAGGAGCATGGCTACTTTCTACTGGCATTGGCCCGCACCCTCAAATATAGTTCACAACAAGGCCAGGCAGAATGACTCCCTTCCCCTGGCATCTCTTGAGTATATTCAACAGGCTTTAGTTTCTTCTCCAGGAGAATGACTTCCTTCTCCTGGTATTTGAGAGTTCTTTTCTGTATCTGTCAACTAGATGTTTGTTTTGCCACTCTCTCACGATATTGGCAAAGTCACAAATCCTTCTCTGTTTATCAGTGGACCTATCTTTGCCGCTCTGACAAGAAAGATTTCCTCGGATTTATGCTTCACTGGCATTGGGGTCTCAGGCCCTTCTCTGGTTGTCAGTGGACAAATTCCTGCTACTGCGATGAGGATGCTTTCCTCGGAAGCACAGATCTTCTCTCTGAGGGTCAGTGGCGTTGGTGCTACCACTGAGATGAGGAGGCTTTCCTCAGATGCACAACTCTTCACTTTCGGGTTCAGTGGCCTTGGGACTACCACTGTAATGAGGAAGATTTCCTCAGATGTCTGCCTCACTGTCATTTGGGTCCCAGACCCTTCTCTTACTGTTAGGGGACTTAACCCTGCCACTGAGACGATGTTGCTTTCCTCTGATGCACAAATCTTCGAACTGAGGGTCAGTGGCCGTGGTGCAACCAGTAAGATGAGGAGGCTTTCCTCTGATGCACAATCTTTCACTTTGGGGTTTTAGTGGTTTTGGGACTACCACTGAGACAAGGAAGCTTTCCTTGAATGCACAAATCTTCAGTTTGAGGTTCAGTGGCCTTGGGATACTGCTGAGACGAGGAAGTTTTCCTCCGATGAACAAATCTTCACTTTGAGGTTCATTGGCTTTGTCCTACCACTGAGATGAGGAAGCTTTTCTTGGATGCAGAAATATTCACTTTGATGTTCATTGGCTTTGGGTCTACCACTGAGACAAGGAATCTTTCCTCAAATACCCACTTCTTCACTATGTGGGTTAGCAACCCTATTCACAATGTTCGTTTTATAACGAGTTACTCAGGGACTCAGCAGAGACCCTCTTACTACCCCAGTGTCCCCACCAGTCTCGCTATGCCTCCCGGTACTTTCTCTGGGCTCTTGGCATGACTCCGGTTCTTCCTGGGACTGGGGTCAGCATCTCATGTGCTTCACACGACTTTGCTCTGCCCTGGACGATCTGCAGCAGCTCCGCAGCTCCCAGCTTCTTACGGCCTCAGCATCACTGTTGAGCAACATGCCCCACCTCCCCCTGAGGTCACACCAATGCCTCTCTCAGCTAAGCTGAGTGTTGGGTGAGCTCCTGCCAGACCCAACAAGGACTCCCTCAGGGGCACGCCGGCATCCTTCTTCCTGTGTCTCCGGTATGCCGACAGGATTTGAAAGTCCTGCTCTAAATGGTTTCCACACCTGTTGCCTCTCCCTGCTGGGCTTGACAAGTTCCTTAGTCCATCACCTTTTCTTATACATTGCTGCCAGTGCCACCCTGGCGTATTGTCAATGTCCTTTGTTTCTTTTGACACTTTGACCTTCATGCCTCCTCAGGGCCACCTAGTACCAGTACTAGCACAGTCAGTATTCTTCATGTTTTCTGTGCTCTTCTTCATCCTAGTATTTCCTGTATCCCAAGTACTACAGTAATAAGTGGTTTGGAATGGACAGGGAGATTAGTGAAGGTTGGGATGTGACGTGGTTCACTGGGCTGTACCCTAGCTGATCGTCCTTGTCCCCAGAAGGGGAGCCCCTCCCCATGAGGTCTTACTGCATTAAACTACCTGTAGGGGGACTATTGCGTAGCAGCTGTACCACATTGGAAAGGGCTCCCCCCTGGGGCAAAGTGACAATACCTGGCGAATCATCACATTATCAGGCGGGCTAATACTTAAGCTTCTTGTGTTGGCTAGTTGTGTCAGTTTCGGTATGGAGATCTTGGGCCTCATTACGAGTCCAGTGGTAACCGTGCCAGAGATTCCAGCATGTTACCACCGGACTCGTATTACCATTCGACCTCGCCTCTGTGATGCCGGAATCACCGGGGCATTACAATCACGGTGACCCGGTAATTCCATGGGAATGGGGAAGTGGAAACAACGGCACCATGCTGTAATGGTGCCGGTGTTCCCATGTCTGCCTGCAGCCGGGTTGTGTTAAACCCGCCAGGTCAGACCTGGCAGGAGTGACACCTCCCGCCTGCAGGATTCTTAATCAGCCGGTCCGGAAAGAACAGTGGTGGCGGATTTACCACCACCATTCTTTCCAGACCAGCTGACACGTAATGAGGGCCCTTGTCTAGGAAGGAGTATACCACCTCCTGAATTCCCTGCTCTTAAGTGTACAATTTATCATATAACTCCCTAAAAGCACATCATGTATCTTTTGCACTACTGACCACTTCTATTTTTGTTCTTAGTTGGGAGACTCTATTAGCACTAATTTCAGCTTTCAGCTGGCCTGCTAAAAGCGTTCCAGGTTTATTAGCTGTTTCATAGAATGCCTGGTGTGTTCTACGCAGTGTGAATTCAGCTTTGTTCAGCTGAAAAGCTTTTAATTGGCTCCTTAGTAGTTGTAGTTGCCCCAACAGTGGAGTGTGTCTCTCTATTTACATTGCTGCTCTAATTCTGCTGCCTTACCAGTTAGTTCTGCTTTTTCCTTTGCACTTCTATGAAGATGCCCCTCGCAAACTCCTTAAAAGCATCCCACCTTGTTCCATCCCCCATATTTGTTATAGTTCTTTGTGACAAAGAATTTGGTAATAGTGTCCTCTGTTCCCTCTAAAGGATCGGATCCTGCACCAACCACAGCGCCAGTTTCAATGTTTCCAGTCTCCTCACTCTTTAATTTAATTCTACAACACAGCTGACTGGGACGTGATTGGACAGTGTGATTTGCCCTGTTGAGTCACTGTCCTACTCATATTGGACATTTTCATCTACAAATAGGAAGTCTATACATGAGTATATGTGATGCACGTGGGAATTAAAAGTGTTATCCCTCCCAGTGTGATTGCCCACTCTCCATACATCCTTCAATCCCATTTCCTCAGTCATCCTGATAACTTCCATGGTCATTTGCCTGGTGTCCCATCTCCTGGCTCTTGATCTATCAATTGTTCCATCTACTAAAATATTAAAATCTCCCGATAATGTTATAGACCCTGAGCTAATGTTTCGTAATGTTACCAAAAAATCTCTAAGAATGGTGTTCTGACATGTATTGGGTGCATATATTGTAGCGACAATTAGCGGTTTTCCTTTTAGCGTAATATTCAGAATAAAGTGTAAACATGAGAGAAATAACCGATACAAAATGTGGAACTGGGTAATACTATGTAACACAAACATTTTTCCCATTGGGTTTATTTAAAAACAATTCAAGTGTAATTGCAAAAATGGACATGTAACAAAAGAGAAGGAGCAAGCTTAAATGTGCTCACACTATTACTTGAAGAAAGAAAAAAGGTGTGGCAGTACTGGTTTATTAAATAATTATTGTTACCAAGTTAAATATGTTTAACAAAACCTCATAAATGAATGTGAATGTATACACGTTAGTGTCTTCTATGCTGGGAGGGAACAAATTAAACAAATACAGAAATAGAGATAAGTTGCGAGAATCAAAATAAATGTTATTAATCATATATGTTCAGCATTCATTTGTGGAATATATCAGATCTTTATTTACTTCTAGTGGAATCACAAGTTCATAACTTCATGGGATAGAAGAATCCGTAGTCAGTAAATATTCAGAATAATGTACCTACCCTTTTGGCCCATTTTTAACTCTTTTACTAAAATGATAATTCTATTAGTGAACAGTATTCCAACTCCGATTTTCCTATTTTGGCAGGAAGGATTGTACTGGGTTGGGAACAACGTAGATCACATTTTCCTCTCATCGCCTTTCAATAAGTGCGTTTCCTGCAATGAACACTATGGGCCTCATTATGAGTGTGGTGGTCCTGTCTGGTGTATTGACCCATGTTCGAGTTATTATGCTGCAACATTTGGTGCTGTGGGCTTAGCAAATCCAAGATGGCTGAAAATCCCACATTTGCGCCAGAATCCAGGAAAACTGCGCAGTTTTGCCCACACCAAAATGGTCGCCTGAACTGCCACCCACCAGTGCGAGCATGATGGGCCAGAAGCGCCATGAGTGAAGCGTGGTGCCAAAGGAAAAACAGCAGTGCCTGTTAGCTCAAAAAGCGCTTTGAAATCACCTTTGTTTCTCTGAATGCAAGCTCAAAATGCATATTTCAAACATTTCAAGATAGTTAATACAGGAGACCATTGCCAGACCCTATCCTTTGGCTGCACACAGAGCGAGGCCAGTGCGAAGGAATATGGTGCTGTTCAAAATCCGTTTTAATTGATGTCAAAAATTGCTAAAATCCTGGGCACAAAACCACCAAACAAAAATCCAACTTCTGGTTGGGTGTTCTACTGTACTCTACTGCAGAATCTACATCAATACAATGTTAGCAAGGATCATATGCCATCAAGTAAAACTCCCCTTTTTGAAATGCATTAATTCAAGACAGCTGACAAAAAATGGGTGCAGTACCGGTGTTTGACACTGACCAGCGCTAGCGATCTAAACTCTGACAGGAAACCTGTATTTCAGGAGCTGAAAAGGAACCTGAGTCAACTGGGACTTCAAAGCCTTGCTGGTCAATGGGAATTCTTCACACCTACTCTTCCCAGGCCCTATACCAGAAGGCAGTCTGATTTAATTAAAAGTTCAAGAGGCCCCTGTCCATGGGAAGCATCCACACCTGCTCTTACCACCAACAGCACAGGATTTCGCCTTGACATGTAAATTAGAAGGGGAGGAGAATTACCCTGCAGCCTGGGGGAAAGAGACAATAGCTTATTTCAACTGAATAGCATATGCTGATTTGAGGTGTAATTGTCAACAGTTGCTCTGGCAGGAAGACATCTGATCTCTCTCACTCACCAAATTCCCGGGGGCGGGGACAACCAAATGGGTGTACTGCAGGGAATGCAAATGTATGTTTTATTAAATTGCTTATACAATATTGTATCAAGCTGACACAAATGTACAATTTGGAGATTCTTAATATGAAAAATGTTGTCACAATTTGAGACCGAACCCCACGATTTATTCATATTTTAGACACTGCGTTTACGCTAGAAACATTATAACTTATAGTAATATGCCCAGGGAGGGGGTGCAGGTCTGTGTAAAATTTGAGGCCGAACCAACCTTGACAAAACCCACTAAAAGCGCTAAATGTTGTCGTTTCTGAACCCAAGCTCGCAGGAACATGAGGCTTGAACAGAGAACTGTCTTAAATTCATCTGTGATGTGTACATGTATTATGAACCACTTGTGTATCTGGAAAACATGTTTGATTATGAAAAATTGGGTTCTTAGTAAAAGCAAAGGGGTGATTCTTCAATAGATTGTAAAAGGTTAGCATCACTCTGACTTACAACTCCGTTCTCCAGTCAGAGGACAGAGAATCCTCTAACCTATCAGGATCCTCAGAGGGTTGGGCATAGAAAGTCAGCCTTCCCATCCATTTTCAAAAGATATAAAAAGAGCCACTGAGACCCATGTAGGGACTGCTCCTTCCACTTTCTTGCGAAGCACTTTGCCGGACCAGACAATATCCAGAAGGACCATATCCAGAACTTAGAGTCCAGATTCCAGAACTTTGAAGCAGAAGGCCTACTGCAAGCTAAAAGTATTCTCAGCTGACCTTCAAATCTTGCAAACTGATTTTACCCCAGACTTCCATGGGGCACATCAGAATAAAACAGCCGGGCTGTGCTGTTTCTGCTTCTTTGCCAAGAGCTTTTGCCAGAACCAGAGACCCAGACCAGACCGCTGTGCAGTGCCAAGAAATTTTGCCAGAACCAGAGATCCAGACCAGCAGAGCAGAGCTGACCCAGATAGCTCTGACTTCAGAACCACCCGCCAGAAGTCCAGTCTAAACCTGTTGACTAGATCTTGACGGCCTATTTCAAATTTATAATGTGAGTATCCAGCCAGAACTGTGCAGAACCAATCCCTTAGTTTAAAATAATCTATTTCAAACTATTTCCACCTACCTAGAACTGCATCATAGAAATCGTGTGTCCATTCTGTGATTTCAAACCTGTGAAAGTGTCATTTGTCATTTGAACCTTACTTTATTTCTGAGAATCTACCTCCATTAAATCATCCGTATCTTTTGAACAGCACGTCCTAGAAGCGAGATTTAACTTTTAAAGCTAAGATCCTAAGCTTTCCAACAAACGTAGAACGACATTCCAATTCCACTCGGTACAAGTGCCACGAATTGCAATTTGACTCAATTTCTCCACTTGTCAAAAATCGCTGTCTTTTGCTTGCAACTGCTGAAATTTGTTTTCAATCTGATAATCATTCCTGAATAATTGATAGTGTTGACCTGAACTAATTCAAAGTAGCTGTCACCTACCCTGAATCTCCCGTAGGGACTTAAAATCAATTTTAGCATATTTTTCACTTCATTGCAAATCACATGTAAAAGTATTTTTGACTGTTTAAAAGCATACTGGTTGCTCTAAGCTTGCTAGGGGGGAACTGGAATTTGAATTGCATTTGATTGTATTCCTGAAAACTGTGTGCTCTCCTTCCATCTCCTTATATTGCATAGAGGGGGGGGGAATTGTCAAAAGAAAAAGTGATCATATTATCTCTTGTTTAAACCATATCAGTTTATTTCTGTGCTGCATTCCTTCCATCATTGCTTTTCCTTGAAACCATAAAAGTATTCTCTGCTACCTTTTCCTTTCTATACTAACTCCTCACTGATTGAAAAGAGTGTGCAATTGTAACATTACCCATTGTTGATCAACATCATATTCATAAGTGTGCTAATATTAATTTATTCATAAAAGTGTGATATGTATATATATATAGTTTAATTTTTCAAATAAATCTTTTAATTTGCAAAACAAACCTACTTCTTGGCTAAGTGAGGTCAGGGGGATTCAAAGCGAGGGGCGTTATACAAGGGTTTATCATTCAGATTTATGAACTTGTCATAAAAATATATACATGCTTCCCTTGGGCATCCCAGACTAGGCATTGACTTAGTTGGAGTGCTGAATTGAAGTCACTAACAGTCCGGAAACAAGGGTTGACAGTAAGCTTACCTGGCACCCTTGTTTCCGGACCGCCACACTCTGAGTCTGCTTGCTGGGTCTGCTGCGCCCGAAAGGTTTGACCCTGGTGGGCACAGCGACCCCATAGGCAGTCTCATCATGGAAGCACTGGCACTGTTAGTGCTGTGGCCGGTGCTTCTGTGAACCCATTCCCATGGCGTCCTATATGACCCGGTGCCGGAAACAGTGTTACGAGGTCGGCGGCAACCCGCCGGTTGCACCACCAGGTTCCTGCCGACCTTGTAAGAAGGCCATATGGCTGCTTTATAGTTTATCAGATATTTTAACGATCCTTTTATGAGAGGCATTGAGTCAATTTACAGTAAAGTTTAGGACCTTAATTTCAGCCTATGTACGTTATGCTCTATAGCTGACATCCAGTGAATGGATTGTGCTATACGTCAGTTGGCCCACTCCTAACCAACCCTGTCCAATGAACATCAGAAACAACAGACTTTTGACTGCAAAGACCTAAGCTCACGCATTTAAAAAGACCCAGACCATAGGATCTAACTAATCAAAAACCTACTTATATAAACAAGCTCAACACTAAGACTCTGCCTAACTTAACCAAGTTGGACGACCACAACTATCCTAAATCAAGTAGTAACACTACACTGAATAATAATGATAAGGACAAGCCATTTGATTCAACAGATCCTGGTATTTCCACGGCTATTAGGGGCTGTTACGCTCATCTGGTATCCACAGTGACGACAGGCAGCCGGGTTACTCGCTGGTATGCTTCTCAGCTTTGCCCTGATGTGGTCTGCGGGGAAGGTTCTGCCTGAAAATACAGGAGGACTGTGTTCAAGACTGACCGACTGGGGTAAGTATCCTCCCTCCACCCCCGTATGATTTCAGTCCCACTGGCTCCCTCTCCTCACCTTGTGGTAGAATTAGGCGTGCTATCCATCCTGCCTTCTTTGCAGGGGTGCGTTGTCTTTCATGGGTGAGTGCGGTCCAGTTACCTCACTGATGCCGACCCGTTTGGTATTGTTCAGGTAGGTCTTATTGCTGTTCTTTAGTTTTGTTGCTATCCTGCATGCCTTTCTTTGTTTAAAATGTCTCTTTTTTCTCCCTTAGGTATCCAGAGCTTCAGCGCTGCTAACTGGCTTGGTTGAGCCCCGCTGGTAAATGATGGCGCATTAAGAGCACTATGATGCTGTAAGTAAGTGCTATGCGCAGCGCTGCAAAGTCTTGCCTTTGCTAACCTCTGTTTTCCTTCCTTGTAGGTCGCAGTGTTCTTCAGCACGAGTGGAATGTACGGAGTGGTGTCAGCCGAGAGGCGACCAGCCAGGTAAGCCTTTTGAGCAGTTCGTAATTGGTAAATGTCTCCACTGCTTTCTTTAATGTTGCCTCAATCTCCCTCTTTCAGGTAGCTCTGTCCGCGAGGTGTGCAGATTCGAGGAATCTGTTCTCAGTAGCTGCGAGTGTTTAAAGATGAAGACTGCAGGTAAGATGCTGCTGCTAATGATGTTCCTTTTGTCTCCTTGCAGGTTCTGCTTCTCTGAGGTTCGAGGGAATAGCTGGACACGGTGAGCGTCATGTTGCAAGCTGAAAAGTAATGCGAAGCGTGTTGTCTTGCTCGGGTGTGGTTTAAATAGCCCCAACAAAATAGTCCAAGTAAAGTAGTCCCTAGGCTACCACACCCAAAACACTAGATCGCATAGCTTGGTTCTTGGGTACCAAGCTATGTAGATGCCTCCATGTTGGCTGACAATACAATAAAGTAGTTCCCAAGCACATTGTTTTTCATGGTGTATGAGTCTGGCCCCATGAGGGCTTTTGAAGAGGATGCCAGGCTCTAGAGGCCCGAGTCCTGACTCCATCTGGCCAATGGGTTTGCCAGAGGGGGTTTTGGGCGAGGGTCGTGACAGCACTCCCCCCTAAGGCCCCTCCCATGGTGTTCCTTCTGTCTGGCCCAGGTTTGGTTGGGAAGTTCCGATGGAATTTCCTGATTAGACGTGCTGCGTTGATATTCTCACTGGGCTCTTGTGGTCCAAATCCTTTCCAATCAACAAGATAATATAGCTTGGTCTTAGAGTATTTAGAATCCAAGATATCTTTGACTTAGAATTCTGGTTCTCTGTCAACAAGTATGGGCTTAGGTGGTGTCCCAATCCGTGTGCCGGGTTGCATTGGTTTCATGAGGGTCACATTGAATACGAGGTGGATGTGTAGATTAGGTGGTAAATCCAGTTTCACGGCTGCAGGGTTGATAATTGCCTTAATGGTATAGGGTCCTAAGAATCTGGGATGAAAGGTCCGGGTTCCCTTGATGGGTACGAATTTATCAGCTAACCAAACTTTATCTCCTACTTGATAATCAGGGGCCTTTTTCCGGTGTTGGTCGGCAAATCTCTTTTGTTTTTCTTTGGCATGATTAAGGTGTTCCTTTTCCGTTTTCAAAGCTTGAGTAATGGTTGTGTGTCGAGTCTTTACCGCTGGCATTTCCTAGCTGACTGGAAGGTCTAGTTTAGAGGTACGTGGATGTCTGCCATAAAGGGTATAGAAGGGCGTTTGTCCCGTGCTTGAATGCAAAAAATTGTTATATGCATATTTGGCTATCCATAGTAGGTCTTTCCAATTCCTTTGTTCGTGGTGCAGCATGCACCATAAATATTGCTCGAGTGTCTGATTGGTTCTCTCGGTTTGGCCATCCGTTTGGGGATGGTGACTGGTAGATAGCCGAACGTCAATCTGCGCCATTGCTCAACATTTTTTCCAGAAGTTTGAAACAAACTGGCTGCCTTGATCACAGACCAGAACCGAAGGGAAGCCATGTAGCGTAACCACGCCCTCCAGGAACACTTTTGCGAAAGTGGCTGCGTCTGGGAGGCCTTTGAGAGGAATAAAATGGACCATCTTCGAGAATAAGTCCACAACTACAAGGATGGTGTTGAACCCTGGGCTTGGAGGTAGATCAGTGATGAGGTCAAGGGAAAGAGTGTGCCATGGAACTGGAGGAATGTCCAATGGTTGTAGGAGACCAGATGGTTTTTGTTTCTGTGATTTATTTTGTGCGCAGACACCGCAGGATTGAATATACTGAATGATGTCCTTATGCCAGGTCGGCCACCCAAAGTTCTCTTTCACCTTAGCTAGGGTTTTGGCAATCCCAGGATGCCCTTCGATCAGTGAATCGTGATAGTTTGAAATAATATGCTGTTGTAATTCCTTCTAGGGTACATATAGGTGGTCCCTAAAAAAGGGTAGATGGTCCTTGGTGGTATATTGTTCTCCTTGAGTTTGCCATGCGAGGTAGGCATCAGAATTCATTGTCCGTTGGATTTCTTTTCGCAGTTCTGCTTGTGTTAAGGCTGTCGTGATACCCAAGAGTTTGTCTTCAGGTATAATAGGTACTGGGTCTTGAATTGTATATACTATTTCATCTATTACAAAAAAGAAGGTGGGTGAGGCGCGCACTCCCGGTCCTGGTCAATTGAACCTGTTGTAGAAAATAAGTAGCTGGGTCAAATCCCAAAATGGACAATATTCACAGGGTTAGATCCCTTCTGCTGCAAATCAGGTATTCAGTATTAACAGGGTTAGATCCCTTGCTGCAAATCAGGTACTCAGTAATAACAGGGTTAGATCCCTCGGCTGCAGTTCTGTGGTCTGTAGTTGTTCTCTCCCCTCCCCCAAATTTGGGAAGGACTTGTGCTTTGGAGGGGTGTCGGTTGCTGGTCACCTGAACAGAAAAAAACATTTTCACTACAGCTACCAGAATCCTTTGAGTCTAATTTGACACACCTGCTCAACAGCCTCCCTGATGATTATTTGAGATAAGAACGCGCTAGGAGGAGAACAACTACAGACCACAGAACTGCAGCTGAGGGATTTAACCCTGTTATTACTGAGTACCTGATTTGCAGCAAGGGATCTAACCCTGTTATTACTGAGTACCTGATTTGCAGCAGAAGGGATCTAACCCTGTGAATATTTGTCCATTTTGGGATTTGACCCAGCTACTTATTATATTTTTTGCAACAGGTTCAATTGACCAGGACCGGGAGTGCGCGCCTCTCCCACCTTCTTTTTTGTACTGAATGCTATGGGAGTCCCGGGCTCCAGAGGCAGCGCCACGGGGTGACTGTGCCCCACTTTGGAGAATCATAAAGATGGTTCTCTCCCCTACCCCAAATTTGGGAAGGACTTGTGCTTTGGAGGGGTGTCGGTTGCTGGTCACCTGAACAGAAAAAAACGTTTTCACTACAGCTACCAGAATTCTTTGAGTCTAATTTGACACACCTGCTCAACAGCCTCCCTGATGATTATTTGAGATAAGAAAGCGCTAGGAGGAGAACAACTACAGACCACAGAACTGCAGCTGAGGGATTTAACCCTGTTATTACTGAGTACCTGATTTGCAGCAAGGGATCTAACCCTGTTATTACTGAGTACCTGATTTGCAGCAGAAGGGATCTAACCCTGTGAATATTTGTCCATTTTGGGATTTGACCCAGCTACTTATTATATTTTTTGCAACAGGTTCAATTGACCAGGACCGGGAGTGCGCGCCTCACCCACCTTTTTTTTTGTACTGAATGCTATGGGAGTCCCGGGCTCCAGAGGCAGCGCCACGGGGTGACTGTGCCCCACTTTGGAGAATCATAAAGATGGTTCTCTCCCCTCCCCCAAATTTGGGAAGGACTTGTGCTTTGGAGGGGTGTCGGTTGCTGGTCACCTGAACAGAAAAAAACGTTTTCACTACAGCTACCATAATCCTTTGAGTCTAATTTGACACACCTGCTCAACAGCCTCCCTGATGATTATTTGAGATAAGAAAGCGCTAGGAGGAGAACAACTACAGACCACAGAACTGCAGCTGAGGGATTTAACCCTGTTATTACTAAGTACCTGATTTGCAGCAAGGGATCTAACCCTGTTATTACTGAGTACCTGATTTGCAGCAGAAGGGATCTAACCCTGTGAATATTTGTCCATTTTGGGATTTGACCCAGCTACTTATTATATTTTTTGCAACAGGTTCAATTGACCAGGACCGGGAGTGCACGCCTCACCCACCTTCTTTTTTGTACTGAATACTATTTCATCTATGCCCATGCGAGATAAGGCATCTGCCTTTCAGTTTCTGACTCCTGGTCGAAATGTGGTTACATAATCATATTCGGCGAAGAAAAAGGGCCCACCGTAATTGATGCGAGGACTGGGCCTTGGCTGTTTTGAGATATTGCAGGTTTCGATGGTCTGTGATGACTGTAATGATGTGTCTGGCCCCCAGAAGGTAGTGCTTCCATGCTTTAAAGGCGGATTTGATAGCCAGGAATTCCTTGTCCGTGATGGCATAATTAATCTCTGGAGGTGAGAACTTTTTCGACCAGAAGGCCACAGGATGTAGCTGGCCGGTTTCTGGGTCTCTCTGTGAAAGGACAGCCCCCATTGTGAGACTGGACGCATTAGTTTCAAAGACATAAGGGAGGTCAGGATGAGGATGTCGCTGGATTGGAGCGGAGGTAAACCTTTGTTTAAGTTCCTGAAAGGCTTCTTCTGCTTCTTCGGTCCAAGCAAACTTTTTATTGTTTTTTCGTAATAGTACTGTGATTGGGTGCACAACTTGAGAGAAGTCTGGGATGAACCAGTGGTAGAAGTTTGCAAAGCCTAGCATGCTTTGTACCCTTTCAGAGACGTTGGTGAAGGCCATTTCAGAATGGCATCTACCTTGTGCACATCCATTCTGATGCCTCCTGGAGTAAGGATAAAACAAGAAATTCTACTTCGGTGACATGAAAAAAACATTTTTCAAGCTTTGCAAACAAGCGATGTTGATGGAGCTTGGTGCGGACTGAACTAACGTGCCTGACATGATCTTGCTCCGAGTCTGAGTATACTCAGATGTCGTCTATGTACACTAAGGCGTACACATCAATGAACTCCCTTAAGACGTCATTCATGAAATACTGGAATGCCACAGGAGCGTTGCATAACTTGAAGGGCATGACTTGATATTCAAACAAGCCGTACTTAGTACGGAAGGCGGTTTTCCATTCATCTCCTTTTCTGACTCAGACCAGGTGGTAAGCTCCTCGAAGGTCCAATTTGGTATAAATCTGGGCATCTTTAACTTGGTCTAGCATCTCAGGGATAAGTGGCAAGGGGTAGGGATTCTTCACGGTGATCTGGGTCAATGCGCGGTAGTCAATACAGGTTCTGAAGTCTCCTTCCTTTTTCGGTATGAAGAACAAAGGACTGGCTGCGGGGGACCTCGAAATGAAGGTTTCCTGGTTCTGTGAGAGCGTAGATCCTGCCGCAAGGGATTTGTGCACCAGGAACAAGGTCGATCTGACAGTCATAGAACCTGTGCGGAGGCAATGTATTGGCTTGGGCCTTTCAGAAAACATCCTGGAAATCATGGAATTCACTTGGCAAGGTATTAGTTGCTCCCAGGGTTGATACTGTCGCTCCGGGAGTCATGCGGATACAGACGTCGGCCTCCTCTTGGTAATAGCAGGCATGGGAGCAGTCACCGGGGAAGGTTAATGTTCGTGCCTGCCAGTCTATCAAAGGGTTGTGAGCAACCAACGATGGCATCCCTGGTATTAGCCTGAACTGAGGTGCCTTGATGAGATTGAATGAAATAGATTCCTGATGTCCGTCCTGGCACAGCAAGGTTACCCTGGCTGTGCACTGGATTACTCGTCCGGAAGGGATTTCTGTCCCATCCACGGGGGTTACATTGTCCATAGTTAGCTTAGAACACAAAGGAAGCCCCATCTCTGTTGCCAGTTCTTGATCAATATAATTTCCAACTGCTCCGCTATTGATGTATGCTTCAATGGCATGCATTCTTGACGACTGTTGGTGGTTAATTAAGATCACTGCTATTACAAAGTGCAAGGTAGCAACTCTTTCTTCTCACCCAACAAACTGACCTCTACGTTTGTCGAGATTGGTTGTTTTCCGATTCATTAGCTTCGTCCTTCTCTGTGACCCTGACAGTTCTTCTTGGGGGTTTTACTGGACAGTCCTTCAGGAAATGTCCTGGTTTCCCACAATACAAACAGAGATGTTGTTGTCTTCTTTTGTCCCGCTCTTGTTTTGTTAATGGAGGCCCTATCCCTCCAATCTGCATGGGTTCTACAGCATTTTCAGGTACACGGGGTGTGTTTTCCCTTGGTCGAACATACAGGGTCCGAGGGTCCGTCTTAGACTGGTCTGCCTTTCGGTCCTGCAACCGGTGGTCTAGCTGCACGACTAGATTTATGAATTCTGCACAGTCTCTGGGTGGATCAACCACCTGGCTAAGACGTCCTTTAATTCGCCTCGTAAGCCTCGATGGAATAATGTGGTTCTTTTGTTTTCTGGCCACCTAGCTTCGGCAACCAGTCTGTTGAAGGTAGCAATGTACGTTAACAAGTCCTGATTCCCATGTCGAGGGACAGGAGTTCATTGTCTACTGCTTGTTCCTGGGTATGGCAAGCAAAATGTTTTTTCATTTCTTTCTGGAATCCCCCAAAGTCATGTAATAGAGGATCGTCATGGGTTACCAACGGCACCGACGAATCTGCTGCACTACCACTCAGGTATGATAAGACAAAAGCTACCTGAGCTTGGTTGTTTGGAAATGCTCCAGGCCTACAAAGAAAATGAAGGCGGCACTGATTGATGAATGTCGCATACTTCCGTGGGTCGCCTGAGAACCTTTCTGGTGGTGCCAGGGGCAATGTTCCAGGTAATGTGATCTGTACCGGAGTGGTTGGTATGGCGGGGTTTTGCATCGTTGGATTGCTTCCAGATTGCAAGTATTGCCTGCTAATCTCTTCAGTGCATTCTTTGGTCACTATTAGGTCTCTCTGGAGGGCATTAGTCTCTTGTCGGGCAGGATGAAACCTCAGCACAAAGCTCTCCTAGTAATTGGGCCAATTGGTCCATTTCTGATGTCTCCATGGCGCCCAGGTGGATTTGTTATGGAAGGCTTTGCGTTCTGTTACACTCACCTGGTATCCACAGGGACGCCACCCAGCCGGGTTACTCGCTGGTATGCTTCTCAGCTTTGCCCTGATGTGGTCTGCGGGGAAGGTTCTGCCTGAAAATACAGGAGGACTGTGTTCAAGACTGACTGACTGGGGTAAGAATCCTCCCTCCACACCCGTATGATTTCAGTCCCTCTGGTGCCCTCTCCTCACCTTGTGGTAGAATTAGACGTCCTCTCCGTCCTGCCTTCTTTGCAGGGGCGTGTTGTCTTTCATGGGCGAGTGCGGTCCAGTTACCTCACTGACGCCGGCCCGTTTGATATTGTTCATGTAGGTCTTATTGCTGTTCTTTAGTTTTGTTGCTATCCTGCATGCCTTCCTTTGTTTAAAATGTCTCTTTTTTCTCCCTTAAGTATGCAGAGCTTCAGCGCGGCGAACTGGCTTGGTTGAGCCCTGCTGGTAAATGATGGGGCATTAAGAGCGCTATGATGCGGTAAGTAAGCGCTATGCGCAGCGCTGCAAAGTCTTGCCTTTGCTAACCTGTGTTTTCCTTCCTTGTAGATCGTGGTGTTCTTCAGCGTGAGTGGAATGTACGGAGTGGTGCCAGCCAAGAGGCGACCAGCCCAGCCTTTTGAGCAGTTCGTAATTTGTAAATGTCTCTACTGCTTCCTTTAATGTTACCTCAATCTTCCTCTTTCAGGTTGCTCTGTCCGGGAGGTGTGCAGATTCGAGGAAGCTGTTCTCAGTAGCTGCAAGTGTTTAAAGATGAAGACTGCAGGTAAGATGCTGCTGCTAATGATGTTCCTTTTGTCTCCTTGCAGGTTCTGCTTCTCCGAGGTTCAAGGGAATAGCTGGACATGGTGAGCATCACGTTGCCAGCTGCAAAGTAACGCGAAGCGTGTTGTCTTGCTCGGGTGTGGTTTAAACAGCCCCAACAAAATACTCCAGGTAAAGTAGTCCCTAGGCTACCACAGCCAAAACACTAGACCACATAGCTTGGTTCTTAGGAACCACTGAGTTACTGAGTACTGAGTTCTTAGGAACCAAGCTATGTGGATGCCTCCATGTTGGCTGACAATACAATAAAGTAGTTCCCATGCATATTGTTTTTCATGGTGTATGAGCCTGGCGCCATAGGCCCCAGGACTGGCCCCATGAGGGCTTTTGAAGAGGGTGCCAGGCTCTGGAGGCCCGAGTCCTGACTCCACCTGGCCAATGGGTTTGCCAGAGGGGGTTTTGGACGATGGTCGTGACAGGGGCAGCTTACCTACAAACTCACCTTCTGTCACTGAGACACCTATAACCTTTTAAAAAATGTATTGAAATACACCTTTTATCAAGAATCAAGAGTGCCCTTATTAATGCCAGATCGCATGCAGCCCATGCCTTAAATGTTGCAGACCTCATTCTCATTAACAATTTGGATTTCCTGGCGATTACAGAGACATGGCTCCATGCTGCGGCAGGCCCAACCCTTTCACTGGCCTTTCCCCGACAACTACACCATCCTCAGAACTGACAGAGAAAATACAAGGGGTGGAGGAGTAGCCATCATTGCAAAAATCCAACTTGGTCTGAGAGAACTCCCCAACCAATTGTTCCCATCAGGAGAACTTCTATCTATCAAACTTCCCCTCACCACCTCCCGCACCTCAACAATCCACCTCATTTATAGACCTCCTGGTCCTATAACTTCCTTTGAGGATGATATCACTTACCTCCTCACTCAGAAAACCAAACCAGGCTCCCAAAATATGATGTTGGGTGACTTATACTTAGTCTTTAACAACACCAATGATGAAAACGCCTCAGCCTTAGCCAACAACTTATCTGAACTCGGCTTCTCACACAGGATCACTAACCCCACTAATAGCAAAGGTAGAACTCTAGATTGGCTGGTTGATCTTAACTGCGACTCTAAGATTCTCTCCAACATGCCCTGTGCTTGCTCGGACCATCATGTCATTTGCTTCATCATCCATAATAAACCCTTCTCAGGCACCGGCTTTTGTCAAGCATCGCCAGTAGCTACCATGAGTAAACGTAACATCATAGATGAGAGGCTACTGTCAATATTGCTCCTGATTACTAGCAACACCAACACGAATAGGCCGGATTCATCCGCCATGGTCGAGCTCTATAATCGTACCTTTCTACAAGATGCAGACAAAGTTGCTCCACTTAAAGTGTGCAATGTCAAACCGCTCACACATTTAAACACGTGCTACACTACCAGCCATAAAACCTTGTGCAGTGAAAAAAGAGCAGCATAAATGCACTGGAAAGGACCCCATCAGTCTTAAACAAAGAAACATTCTCTACTGCCTCCAACAATTACAAAATAACCATCCTACAGTTCCACATATAATGAAAGAATTCTGAATGCCAACTCTGGCACTAAGGAACTGTTCGCCATCCTTCGCGAATTAGAACCTCCCATTACACCACAAGAATCTTGCACCAAAGAAACACTATGGTGCACACACATTCAGAATGCACTGCTGGGTAAAATCAAACTTCTTCAAACAAAAATTGAATCTAAAAAATTGAGCCTAAGATTCAACTCACCAAACTAACTGGAGTCTCCCTGAAACAGATCACCCCATTTGAATTCACTTCAGCATCTGTAACAGATGTAAAAAAAATATCTCTGGCATCAAGCCATCCAAATGTCAAGGCGACATCTGCCCAGCCACAGTTATCAAAGATGCAGTGAAAGAACTCGCCCCTTTTATCACGTCGTTAATAAATGCCTCCTTCGAAACAAGTACTCTCCTGACCAACCTCAAACATGCCTGGGTCTCCCCTTACTAAAAAAGCCAATATTGGACCATAACATTCCCACGATCTGTCGGCCCATCATGACTGTACCGCTCTTACCCTGAATACTGGACAGGGCAGCCTACCTGCAAATACAAAATGATCTATAATCTAACAATGTTCTAGGTCTTCGACAATCAGGCTTCAGACCAGGACACACGACCGAATCAGCCTTGATAGACCTTAAAGTTCAAATGGATAAAATTAAAGATAAAGGCAATCTAGCTCTCCTACTCCTGCCAGACTTATCAGCAGCCTTTGACCTGGTCGACCATAAGGTTCTGTGTAATCACTTGACCCAGGCTGCCCATTTTTCCATCAAAGGTACCGAATGGATTTAATCCTTCCTATCCAACAGGACAATGAGTGTCTTTGCACTTTCGGCTTCTGAGCCTGCCCCAGTTGACTGCAGTGTTCCACAAGGTTCTTGTGTGTCCCCCACCTTATATAACATCTTTACAAAGCCACTATGTGACCACCTGGACAACTCGGGTGTCACCTACACTAATTATGCAGATGACACCCAAATACTCATCCCCATATCAGGCTCCTACGATGATGACTCCAAGAGACTTAGCGAAACATACCAAATTATTCAGTCATGGATGGCTATCTTAACGACGACAAAACTGAGTTACCCCTTATTGTCTCACAGAATCAACTCAAAAAATTAGACGACCTATTTAAATCATTTCACATCGACAACATAACCATCAAGGTTTCTAAAGAAGTTAAAATGCTAGGCATCTACTTGGATTCAGCCCTCACGTTAACAAGACAAGTAAATGCGATTGCCTCGGAGGCCCCCTACACGTCAAAACTCATAAATGCCTGCAGACCCTTCTTCTCACCAGACAGCAGCATTACCTCATAGTATCAGGACTTGACTATTGCAACGCCCTGTAAGTTGGGACTAACAGTCGCAACTTTAAAAAGCTCCAAATTCTACAGAACAATGTGCTAAGAGTGGCTCTCAACATCTCGAAGACGAACCACATCTCAGCTGCTAGACGCAACGCCCACTGGCTCGCGATATAGGATAGGATTGTGTTCAAAACACTATCACTAACTCCAATGTAGCCTCTCCAATGTAGCCCCAAAATATCTACCCAACAAATGTACAAAACATCTCAGCCTTAGACATACCCTGTCCACCCATGATCACCTCCTAAATATACCTAGATTCAAACTACAAAAATCAGGAGGCAACAGTTTCCCAGTCCAAGCTGCCCTGACTTTCCATGGCCCTGACATTAAGAGCAGAACCATCCGACTGTACTTTTAGAAAAAACCCGAAAACTTTTCGTGCAAGAGCGCTAAATCATTTGAAGTCTACGCCTACCTCACTAACTGCTCTGCCATGTATTGCCTATCACACTATTTAATTCCTTGTATTGCCTTTCACAATATGTAATTCTATGTACCCACTGTACTGCAATGTCTTTGTAACTCTTTGCACCTACAGTATCGTAATGAAATGTATTCAACAATGTATAGTAAATTCATCTGTACTGTAACTGTTGATAATAAGAATGCGCCCAGATACTCTTGGGTTAGGTGCGCTATACAAATAATTAAATAAATACATAAATAAATCATTTTCCAGTGCTGTGACCCTCCACCCTCCCCGAATTCCCTAATTTGGTGCTTTGTTCCATATAGCCATTTATTAACATGGAAGAGTACGATTATCCTTTCCCACCAAACATGTAAGAATTCACCAAACCTTTCCCAACAAAACTCATTGCACATGAAAACCGCTCTCTTCTATTGAGGGCTTCCACACCCACAGTCAGAGCATATTGTTTGTTGGAGAGTCCATCACCCGTAAACACCACCATCCAGAGTATACAGTTCTGTCTCTGTCTATCAATTTGTGTTCAGTTATATGCCTGCAGTTTAATCTTCGATCTGTTACTTTCCTCAAACTACGGAATCACCCACTTTCTGAGTTACAGTCGTCAATTGCCAAGCTGCGGTCTCATCCCTTGTTGTACTTTTGCTGCTTTGTCCATGGTTTCTTTAAGGCTCCAATGTATGCCAGACCACCAGCTTCAAATGTTCTCTCTCTACATTTACCCTGCTCTTGGTGCTGATCATTTACCAACCTGAGAGGCAAGTTGATAGGCCTCTGGATCTATACCCTTCCTGTTATGGTAGGCTCAGCACTTTTGCAGATTCTTCCATGGTTGTTACTCAATTTTTTTTATGTTCCCACATAATTTCCAGACCGATCCCTATCAAATTCTCTCTTTTTCCAGCAGCTTCATTGCTGGTCGTTGCATCATTCACTTTTGTAGGGTAACAGATGCTAAATCCTGGTATATGTTTACCCCTTGATCTTGGAAGACGATTGTGTTCATTTGGCCTGTTTTGTGCAGAATTTTTTCTATATCGATTTGTAAGATTGGCATTTTATGATCACAGCTTTGGGTTGTGTTTTCTTCCTGTTTTTATATGTGCTTTCTCTGTTAACACGGTCTAGGAGAGCACCCTCTTCAGACAAGTCAGGAGCGGTATGTGGCAGGAGAGCTTGAATCCACTTTTCTAAGTTACTTCCCTCTACACCTTCTGCCATACCTATGACCTGTAGGTTCTCTGTTGTTTGAATTCAACTCTATTACCACTTAGTGCTCCCTCTGCTCTTTCTCCAGCTGCTTGAAGACGCCTCTACTGGGCTGAGTGCAACATCAAGCTCAGCACACCACCAGCAGAGACACTCCTTTCAGCTGCATGAAGCTACCTGCAGAGGTCAAGAAACCTACAAGAACCATCCAATTTCGATCTACAGGCTGATCAGGTGACCTCTGATCCCAAAACAGCCATCTCTGAATGGTCTTTACATCCTCAGAAGGGGCTTCAGCTAGCCTGAGAACAACATCAAGCTCAGTCCTGCTCCCGATCCGCCATCTGCAGATGCTCCCTCCTCTCACCATTGGATGCTCCTTGCCACCCACCATTACTGGAGTGACTTAAGCCTGGGCAACCCAAGCAATGGGTGGACATCTAAGG
The DNA here is from genome assembly GCF_040938575.1 of Ambystoma mexicanum. Taxonomy (NCBI): domain Eukaryota; kingdom Metazoa; phylum Chordata; class Amphibia; order Caudata; family Ambystomatidae; genus Ambystoma; species Ambystoma mexicanum. The sequence goes on along the minus strand of NC_090937.1, from coordinate 1,344,632,930 downwards.
GCAATCTCCCAGCCTTTACTCCCAGCATCTGTGTCACTTCGCCTCTGAGCCTTTATACCACCTCCTCTCCTGCACTGCCTAGGAATACCTAAAATCCACCTATTGCACTGCCAGCTTCCCCTAACTACTACAGAACTAAAATGCATTCTCTCTTCTTTTTTGACATCCGCATCCTGCTATTCACTCCTTATGCCCTCGCTACATCCCCCACATTTCCCATCCATATCATAAAACTCAGAACTCACCACTCTCACCACAACATCTTGATACCACCTGCTTCTAAAAAACACAAGCCAACAAACCACTCTGCTCATATAACCTATCCACCTATCCACCTACCCTCCCTGCTTCTCCTACTCTGAAACTAAACTCCTCTACTCCTCCCTGCTGCATCAACTGAACATTGCACTCTGGAACACTCAGTCTATTTGCAAAAACACTTGCTTCATCACTGTCTGCTTCCACTCTAACTCTATGCCCTTGATTTCCTTGCTATCACTGAAACCTGCTCTATGAACAACAACAACATGTATATTGCTTCAATAGATCTGGCACATGCTTTTGTTTCTATAGACAGGAATATTCTTTGGGTTAAACTGCAAAAATGGGGCTGCCCAGCCCAGTTAAGAGAAGCCCCGGAACTACTTCACACGCCATCCGCGATAAGAGTAAGACTCGACAAGAGTGGTACTCTATTAAAGGAAATACCCACTTCCAAGGGCTTAAAGCAAGGGTGTCGATTGGCCCCCACAATTTTCAACCTTTACATCTCTGATATTGAAGAGGAGTTTATAAATGTGAGATGTTTTCCACCATGAATCTCTGGAACAGCAGTGGGAAGACTCCTCTACGCTGATGATCTCTTGTTATTAGATCAAACAGAGATTGGTCTGCAAAGACAGCTGGACGCTCTGGCAATCTACTTTGACTGCAACACATTATTAATCTACGCTAAGCAATGCTAGACGGTTACAACAACCTAAAAAAAGCTTGGTACCTTAAAGGGGAGAAAGTCCCTGAAGTGGCAGATATGACATATCTTGGCTTGTCCTTGATTAATAGTACCAATGATTCTTTTGGTTTAGCAACATTAAAATCTAAAGCTAGGAATCTAGCCACTCAGGCTACTGTTAAGTTCTCCATATCCCCGGTCATTAAGATTTACAAACTTAAGGTAATGCCAAAACGTACATATGGCGCGGAAACTCAATTAAGGCTGGCAGGGTCTGCTTGGCGACAAGCTGAGGGGATCTTTTGGTGAAGAGTTTTTGATTCGCCTAATTCACTGCCAGTTGAAATTATTCAGAGATAGCTAAACTTGATATCTTTGTATGCATTACTGGAGTGTAAAACACTATCCTTTCTATGTAAATGCCTGGATGCCCCTGAAGAGGGAGGCTTTGAACTACTGTATAGTGCCCTGAAGAGAAACCGGGAAAGATCTTTGACAGAGTGGCAAAGCATACGCTTAGCAATACTTCAAAACTTGGCTCTCTCAGAAGATACCCTGTTGAAGAACCCAGGACATGTCAAAAGAAAAGCTATTAGACCTTGTTTGGATCACTACAAACGACAGGATTAATTAATCTAAAACCAGAGGACCTTTAGGAAGTTTTTGTGGTAAAAGAGGGGAGACCCTGAGGTACATAAAGACATGTCCATCACCCACTCTCAGACACAAGTTTATGAGACTTCGCCTTAACCTCTTCCCACCAAGGAAATAACAGAGAGATGGCGGATTGTACCTGAGTGTAACTACTCTTGTAGACTCTGCCCAGATCCATTCGAATCTCAGATGCATCTCACGATTGAGTGCTTGCCCTTAAAGGACCTATGGACAAAACGTTTGGGTGAGTTCTTAAAAAACTGCTCCACAAGGTCTCCTAAAGAAATATGGGACCTTTTGATGCAAGGGAGAAGAACCACAGTGATATTGGCGTTACTAGCCTTTTTTAAAGACATTTCAAACATGCTTGAGAAATAGTGAATAAGAATCATTTGTATCAGAGATGAATAAAAAATACATTTAAAAAAGGTAAACACAATGGGGATTGCGTGGTTTACTACTTCGCTTGATAACGACTTTGTATGTGAAACTATTCTTATGCTCCTTTATCCACTTATCTATTTTTAAATCTATTCTTATTCTTATTCGCATTATTATTATTAATTTATCTTTGCCATATTACTATCTACTGATTCATTTACTGAATAATTTGGATGTTTCATATTCATTTTACAGAGATTAAATGTAGCATAAAAAGTTTAAAATGGTAAACTAAGAAATGTAACAAAAAAGAAAAAAAAACCTGGATCTCTGGCTCTGACACTGCTCCCCTGGCAGCCCTTCATGACTCCAAACGTTCCTTCTCTCACTATCCTCATCTGTCAGGCGAAGACTGTGGTGTCAGGCCCCGATTTACTTCCTGCCTTAACATCTCACAACCCCAATTCCACATCCCCTCATACCTCCTTTGAAATAACACTCTCAACTCAGATATACGTCAGGTCCCTCCGGGGCTTCACTTTCTCTTTATGCCGGTGGTCGGTTCATCTAGCTCCTTCTTGCCTCCAGTGGCATGTGCCGAGCGGTGAAGCTTGACCATCAGGTGCCCATCTTCACTAGTGCCGACTACACCCCCACAGGTATTTACTTTTTGACTAATAAATGTCTTTACCGACTTACCTGTGTGGTCACTTCACCTGACAGGCCCCTTTCATTTAAGACTGTGTCCACTGTCAACCTAATTTCTTTTCTCTTCAACTTGTCTGCTAGATTCATTTTAGCTATTCAGTCAGAGAACCAAGTAGGTTATTGTAGCCCTCTGGATCTATCCAAATCATCCAACAGAAGAGGATCGAAACGACTCTTTAAATATCTTTCATCCAATGGAGAGGGATGGTTCTTACTTATTAGTTTTACTTGGGATTGCTTAGGACCTAAATCGCTGGTTAGATACCCACCGTCAACCCGATATCATACTCTTTAACAATCAGACATACATTTAGTTGAGAATTCACATTGTTTGTAACCTATATCATAACATTAATACTAAAATTAATGATCTGCAGATCAACATCACAAAATCCAAAATCGTGGATTTCTATGGCAAAAATAAGCACGAAACTGACACTAAATTAACATGGAAATTAAATAACCTGGCTGCAGAAACTGTAGATTGCTACACATATCTGGGCATTTTGATTGATAATAGATTAAATTGGGCACCCGATGGGATTGAAATAAGGAGAAATGTATGCGAATCACCTGGGACTTGAGTGTATTTACCAGTAAACAGGGTGGCTGCTCTTACAAAACCATTGCTCTCCTTTACTCTGCAAAAATTGTTCCGTGTATGATCTATGGTTAAAAGGTATAGGGTCACCTTTTGATCGTGCAAATTGTGCGACTTGAAGATAAGATTAAAGCGCATTCTGTTTCGTATGCCTAAATCCTTGCCTATAAAGTTAATTTTGCTGGAATTCAACATCCGACCAATAAATGCAGTAATTGCTAGTAAATTCACTTTATGTTACAATAATCTATCACAACTAGATAATAAAACTGTGAATGTTGATGTATTTCGGGCTTCTAAAACACTTGACAACTGTGAAAAATTTGGAACCTTAGGTAAAATGTGTTCTGAATACCAACGCTGGTCCACAGTTATGTTCTGCAATGTTTGTTACAGTGCCGGGAAAGTGTTAAATTATGAGTAAGGGAGTCAACAAATGCAATTTGGTCAGCGTGCAATTTGCATAGTGGCCAATTCATCCATTACCGGCTGGATCACTGCACTAAACCGAAATACATTGAGGCATTTCCAAACAGCGATATCATACGCAACTATTTATTACTAAAATGTAACCAAACACAGGTGTTGGATATGTCAGGAGCGCCAAAAGGTATAACCTGTAATCTACTACTATGTCGCCTATGAGGTGAATCAACTTGCGAAACTGCTGCACATAGTGGGACTGGTTCTCAAAAAGTTTTCCTTTGGGATTGCGCCATCTGTGAATCAGGCCCTGCAATGTGTTATTGTGCTAGTTTGGACGCATTAAGAATGAACCATTTAAAGGCATATTGTAACAACTTTGATAAAAATGACACTGGTGCTATGTGGAGATGCGTATTTGAAGGGAAGGATGCCAATCTCATTTTTTATATTATGACATTGTTTGGTTATGTTATTGGCATGTTAATGGAATTATTAATTGATACACTGTATTTTTAATTCATGTGCCGGGACGGATCTGGATTTAAATGTTATGTATTTTGTGGTTGTATATGTACACATTCTCAACCGGATATTTGTATAATAAAAAAAGAAAAATAATGCTAAGAATTCCATCAGCAGTCTACGGATGATAAAATGCAAGATAATGCATTTTCCAGGATATTACCAACATAGTCCACCCTTTCTGTTGAGACAATATTAAAAGGTAGTATATAGGACCATCTTTTTATTATTAGCAACCATTAGAATGCCGTGCTTCATTAGATCCGAGTACCTTCTGCCAGACAGAATATTTTTGTCAATACTAGCACATAGGGAGCAGAAAGGGGCAGCAGATGGAATGTTCTCAATGAGCGGGGATCCACCATCTACAGGCGGCAAACATTTGTCAGGTACAAGAGAATCAAATGAGTTTGGCGCATAAGATCGCTGTCACATGGTTGCCATACCCTTCGCTTATTTATCTAAAGAAGGCTGGCTACATTCGTGTCAGATTGAGACTGTAGCTGGGTGCAATGGGGTCTTGCTAGGTGACGCAGAGTGAGGCGCGCACTTAAATGTGATAAAGGGACCCCACATGTTTCAATACATTTGTCAACAGCGTTTCATGCTTACAGTGGTACCTCAGTATAGATTCAGGAGTTTTAAAAATGTACATCTTAGCATGGTAGGTATCTAGGAGTTGAATGTAACTGGTGTTGCCAAAATATCCCCTTAATGGCTTTACCAGAGGTGTGGGAAAAAATATCTCCTTTTACTGCAGATGGTCCCTAATTTACCAGGCTGCTTTATTTTCCGGGATCCCCGTCATTTCAGAGATCAGATGGGCAATTGATTTTGATACAAGGGTATTCCCAAGGGCAAACCTATTTTTCTCTGCAGTGATGCTGACCCTGATTGAAGAGCGCATTGCTTTTTTTTCATGACCAAGTTAAAAGATTAAATACCTTTTAAAAAATGTAACTAAATTATAAGAATTTAGCACAGAAGGGGTTAGGGGGAAGCTAGCTTGTACCCCAACAAGCCCAGACTGTCCTTACAGTAACAATAGGTCCCTCGACCATTAGTCCTTGTGATCGGACAACTCAACGGCTAATGGTGCTTGGCCACCAGGTATGATCAAGGTCAAACATCACATCTAACTGCGGTCCATTCCAGGGGGGAGCACAAACAGTCAAAACCCAAATGCTTCTGTCCACCTGCAATATCCTGCTTGAACTCTGAGCAATGACATATCCTGGGACAGAGAAGTGAAACAGTCAAACGGTTTTGCCCAATGGTTAATCGCAGTTTTTTTATTTTAATTTTATTTGTGATGTATTTAGTTCTTACGAACTTTCACATTACAAAAATATCCATGCATGGAAAACATAAAATACATATAGACTCCCCTCCTTACAAAATACCTAAAAAGGAACACTCATGAAAAGAACAATGTGTCAATACGGTTAAAACCTTATAGAAACAAATACCTTTATGCATAGATAAACAAACACGAAAACAAATGATACACTGGATTATGGAAATAATATAAAATGCAGATCAGTTAATAGAGCACCAGCCCTAACGGTCTTGCATTCCAATAGGTATGTGAGACTTTTCGAGCTTCCCTGTAGCCTTCAGACCAGTCCAGACATGATATAGTGCTATATGCAAAGATTTATTCTCCGTATTTAGGCAACAGCACCAAAACGAATCACTTTTGATGCTGTCATAATTAGCTACAAAGGGGCCCAACAGTTTCGTATAAAGACGGCCGTACTTATAGCATTCAGTTCAAACATGATGGGGTGTTTGTTCTACACCCAAAATCCCACATAAATGACATGTCCTTGCTTCTTTAGCCACAGCGAGTTCAGGTCCAATAACAGACAACAGAGGTCGTATATCTATCCTCCAAAGGTGAAGAAATCTGGGCAAAGCTGGGGAGGCACATAGTTTAAAACACTTTTGGGGTTCTCTACATTTATGTGTTAGATTTATAATTTCAGAGTGATAACTTTTAAGAGCTGCGAGATGGATATAGTTGGAAGACCACTCCCAACGTTCTAATTTAGTGGTACATTTTATTTGTAGGACATAAAGATCTAAATCCTAATTGGAGCTCCAGTCTATTATTTCAAAGGTCTTTTCTACCATTCTCCTAAATTTACTTTTGGTGTTTGTGCTGATTCTTCCCCCAACATTTGCAATAGAGGGCATCTCGGTCACATTCTTGATTTTAAATATAGTAAACATCTTCTTTTTAATGCCAATGTCACAAGGGAACAAGTCCTAATTCTAATCTTATTATTTGTATTGGGACACTAGGGCCTGATCCTAAAATACTTCTCCAAAATGTCCCCTCTATGGTTTTAATCCAGGTTAAATCATCCATACATATGGCGTCAAAGCCCTACAATAAAGTAGCACAGAAGCTTTGCTTGTAGGGCATTAATATGCTAAGTAGTCTATATCCGGAGGCTTTTCGGACACATTTAGCAATCATTGAGGTCAGAATTATAGCTTTCCTCTTCTTTTCAGCTATAATGGCTGAATATTCACACTTTGTTGTTAATTCCAAGCCCAAATATTTGAAGCACTTGACTTGTTCCATGTAATTTCCCACCACCAACATATATGGTACTGATGTGCACCTGTGAGTGAAATGCATCAGCTTAGTCTTCTCATAATTTATTCGAAGACCATCTAGGTCTGCATATCTTTGCAGCTCCATAAGCGATATTCTGAGGCCCATAAAGGTGCGGTCATATAACAGAAGATCATCCACATAGAACATACATATCACTTTCTCCATAGCTATGTAAGGGGGCAGTTATTGACACTCCTCAGGCATCCAGGAAGATTTGCCAAATACATATTGAAGAGCAGAGGAACCATCACACAACCCTGTTTGAGTCAATAAAGGGCGTGTGAGGACTCCCCTGCTATCCAATCTCACCTGCACAGCAGTTCTCTCATGAAGCTCTCTCACAGCCCGCAAAAGATTATCTGGGCAGCCATGTGATTCCATTTTCGACCACAGTCTTTCCCTGTCGACCGCGTCAGAGGCCGCCTGGAAATCTATCATGGCTATGTGCAGATAAGGATTGCCCTTAGTCTTTGTCTCCCTACATAGGGAGTCCATAAGCCAAAAGGAAATGCATAGTGCTGGATCCTCCCTGGAAGCCCATTTCAAATTTGTCCATTAAGTTGACAGATTGGGACAATTGTTCCAACACATCCAGTACCAGGGATGCCAAATATTTTCCTGAGGTGTCTAGGATTTCCAATTATCTAAAGTTTGCTGGTACCAATCGTTTATCTTTCTTTATAAATAGCTATCAGATAGGATCTCCGCCATAAGACGGGTATAGTACCTTCTTTACAAACCTTAGTGAACAATAGAAAAAGTATTCTGGCCCAAAATTCAGGAGAATTTATGAGGACAAAATTAGAAAGGCCATTAGGGCCAGGAGCACGGGACTCTTACAAACTCTGAATTTTAGTTTCAATATCATCCAAATCAAAATGTATTTTGATACTCTCACTGCAGCCAGCTTTCACTATTTTTGACATATTCATGCTATTAAATGTATCATGTATGTAATTTACCCATTCATATTCCCCAATACTGCAAGAAACTTGCTTTGTTTAATTTGACTTAAATTTACAAAGTAATAGCCACAATTTTCTGAGGTTCTTAGTTGTAGCTATGTTTATAAGATGTTGCCATTGGGAATTACGACATGATAATTTCCAGCCATTTCTCCATCTTCTATACCTATTTTTAGTTATGTGTACACCTTGATGTCTATCATATAAGGTTAGTTCCAAGCCTTTGATTCGACTTATCTCTCTTCTCATAGACCTTTTTCTGTCTCTGACAGCTTTGTCAGAGTATTGTCTCCTTTTGGTACCAGACAGGTATATGTAAAACCCCTTTTGTATTGTTAACCTGGACATGTTGCATCAAATCCATAGCCCAATTCCATCATCATTCTGATCATTTAAAGAGGCTAGCATTGTCTCAGGATGAGTGGCAGCAAACGAACTGGCTCTTTCCAGATTTTTTTCTGCCCAGCTTATTCTGTTGCAACTCGAGTTGATTTCTAAATCCCCAATCTGACTATGCTCAGCACAAATATCCCAGACATCTAAAGTTAGAGTAATGACAGCGTGATCGCTAAATTCCTTTCTTATTAACTTGAAGTTTGTAACATGAGAGAGGACAGGATAATTGCAGAAAAGATTATCTAAAGTAGCCGATTTAGTTCCACTTTTTCAGGTTTGTTTACCTGGTTTATCACCAAAAATTCGTCCGTTCAACATATAACAACCATAATCTGATAACGTCTCAATCCAGGCCACACCTTTGTTGTTAGCATTGTTAACTTCCATCATGGACGTACTCCTAACATAATCTGTTCCGTTTAACTCATTTGTACAACAGCAATGGGCATTGAAATCACCCCCTATGAGCATATGGTCATGTACTCCGGATACATTTATGTCACCAATAATTTCTAAGACTGAATCCAAGATAGTCTCAGAGGTTTGACTGGCTAGAGGGTCATAGATGTTTACAATTATCAGATCAAATGTACTATTTGGAAGCAGACTCTCACGGCCAACATGGACACATTACAATGATGCAAAATATTCTAGTGGTTTTCATATGATTTTTTACTCCAATTATCAGGCCACCATAAGGGTGACCCAGAGTGTCCTTTTTTGCCATGATTTGAAAAATTTGGAAATCATCCATGTCGAACTCACAGCCATCTCTCCTGTAAGAAGAGAATAAGATTGTACTATAACAAAATTTTTAGGGATCCTTCCAAATTCAAAAGGTGAGAAAACAATGCATGTTCCACCAACATATTTGCCAATTTCAATTATGATGTGTAGTTTTTGGGTCGTTATCCAAGATAAGCCAATACAGATTCCCAAATACGTTCTCGTGCAGGGTACTTGTGCTGCTTTTGCCTCCAGCAGGTAGATCAACAGATTTCTGATTTTTTTTAAAGTTTCCTGTGTCCATTCTTTAAGAGGCTCTTTTTCAATTGCTGCCTCCAACTCGTAGCCTAATTCAAAGAACCTGTTCTTATGTGATCTTATCATGTCAGCTGTTTCAGTGGACATGCAAAATACTCTACTAAATGGAAACTTTACATTTTTCATAGGTTCAATGAAGTCAAAATCTTTAGTGACTAAAATTAATAATTGGAAGTATTTGACGTAACAGACATAAAAAGAAATATTTGTTAATATGCGGCTTACGTTTTGTTGTGCCTTGTGTCATTTGTTTAATCATGAATACAGGTTTAAGATAATTAATCTCAGACTCAAGTACCTCAACTTGTTGAGGGACAACCATTCTTCTCAGGTTTTTAGCCATGTTCTCTTCGTTTTGCTTTTGTGGTACTGGAGCCATTAACACTACCTGAGCAGATGTATTAGCATTATCCGGGTTTAAGTGGATATTGGCAGATAACATGCAATCTTCAGTGATTTCGTTTTGGCTTACATCTTGTATCAGCTAACCTGACAGAACACCTTCAGTTTGTATGCACTGTTTCTTCTTTTTAGGGATCTGCTGTTCTTTTTCATAGTTATCTCCAAGATGGTATTCCTCTTCTCCGGAACCGGAACTTCCAATAGTAGAGAGCCGTAATTCTTAAGGCGTGTCTGGTGCTTTTTTTGTTGCCATTGTTTCCTAGTGAGATGTATTGTTGAAACTTCACAAACTTCCACAATCGATTCATTTTGTGCGACACTTACTTCCTCTTGTACAGGGAGCAAGATGGAATACATTCCCTGAGGGGAAGCTGGATTCTGCTCTTGCATTTCAGCTGCAGCAATCAAGTCATCCAAATCTTTATCAGGATCTTCAGAGTCAGGCCGATGGACATTTAAGCGTGTAGCCTTGTTTAATATTTTCCCACTTAAACGTTAAAGTGCTTTCATGCAAACTGTAAAGCCACAGGTTGGGCCTGCAATTCATTCCGGGAAGCAGACATGTCAGATATAGAGTTTACTTCGGTAACTGGGCACATATTTGTAGATGCAGCCAATACGCCTCATTACGGCTCCCGCAGTAACTGTGCCGGTAAAATCGGCAGGTAGCCGCCAGGCCCGTAATGAATAACCGGCGCCTGACTTCCTGGTGCCTCTGGGCTATTCCAAGTCCGGTGGCCGGGAAGTCAGGCACCAGCAATTTTGTTAGTCCCCATTCCCATGGAGTCCCATGGGACTGTCATGAGAACTCTGCGAGCGGTTTACCGGCACTGTTGTTTCCAGACTGGCACAGTTGTAATGAGACCCAATCTCTGTGTGCCACTAAGAGTAGATGCAGGCTCCATTTGTGCAGCTTCTGGTGCAGTGGCAGAGGGAGCATAGAGTTTTGCAATGTCAACCATGACTGTTTCCGAACATATTTCAGTTCCCAAAGTATCTGATGGTGTGTAACAGAGTGTAAGTAACAAATTGTTGTTATTAAATGCTGCCATAGAGGGTCAGTTATATTTGCCGGTTTAGGAGGCTCTGGCTCGTTTCCCAGCCCTACACTCGTAGGTTCGGCTTGTAATTAATCCTTAAATTGGGCCTCATTACGAGTCAGGCGTTAAGGGGTTAACGGCGCCGTAAACGGCGCCGACCCTTAACGCCTGATTCCGAGGTCCCTTTGCGCCATTGTGAGTTTAACGCCTGCTTTTTGCAGGCGTTAAAATCCATGGCGCTAAGGGACCATGGTGCTAATTACGTCACCGTAATTTACAGTGGCGTAATTAGCGCCTTCCCCACTCCCATTATGCCCTATGGGGCAAAAATGGGAATGAGGAAGGGTAAATGGGAAATGGGGATTTACCGCCCCACTCACCTTGGAATGGGGCGGTTAATCCACCATCCACCATGGTGTAAACATAGTTTACACCATGGTGGTAAGGGTTACGACCCAGGCGGTAACTTACCGCCTGGGTCGTAATGAGGGCCATTGGCCCTCATTAGGACCCTGGCGGATTTTTTCCGCCATCGACGGACTTTTCCGCCATGGCGTAAAGTCCGTTTACGCCATGGCGGATGGTGGACTTACCGCCCCATTCCGAGGTCGGCGGGGCGGCAAGTCCCCATTGACCCATTTACCCTTCCCCATTCCCATTTCGGCCCCATAGGGTATAATGGGAGTGGGGAAGGAGTTAATTACGCCACCGTAAATTACGGTGGCGTAATTAACACCAAGGTCCCATAGCGCCATGGATTTTTACGCCCGCAAAAAGCGGGCGGAAAAATGACCATGGCGCTCTGGGAACTCGGAATTGGCGGTAAGGGGTCGGCGCAGCTAACGTTAGCGTAAACCCCTTACCGCCCGGGTCCTAATGAGGGCCATTGTGTTTTAACTTCCACTGAAAAGAAGGAAGAAATAGTGCCAGCTCCTTCTCTCTTAACTACTGGCTGACGTGGGGAGCTTGACTTTAGTGTATTTGTCTTATGACATTTCGAACTTGTGGCAGCCTAATCTTTCTCATAAGGTGCATTTTTCTGTAAATTGTAGTTATTTGCTCTACTTCTTAATTTGCCCGGCATTGTTGAAACACGCTGAGTGTTATTGGTTACTAAACTGAGTCACTCTCAGATTAAGAGGTCATTTCAGGCTGAGAGGCTTAAAAAGCTGTTGAGCTGGAAGCGTATTTTGTCTCTGCGTTATAAAGTTAACAGCAGCTTATTACAGTGCAACAAACTAGCAAATGCTGTATGGAGAGTATTTACGTTGGCTTGTATTCGTTCACTTGCATTGGGTAACAGTCAATTAAGTTAAACAAAGTCCAAGATAAAATTAACCAAAAAGGAATGTATAAGTCTTACCGCTTTAATCTTTCAAATGTTTTCTTAGTGCGCAAGGATAAAACTCCATTGTTTGCAAAAGACCGGTGATAAAAACATCTATCATCTAAGCCACAGGGTCAGATTTTCCTTAGTCCAGAAGTGATAATGCACTGCGCCACGGTGCCACCGGGAACACCAGGAGCACTCTGAGCAGCACTCTGTAGTGCTCCACTTGTAGAAAGCGGTTTTGTAGGTGAGCTCATCCTCACAATTGACAAAGAAGGCAGACTGATCCCCTCCATACTTTTTCACTCTAGGAACACTCCGAGCAGCACTCTGCTTGTGGAAAGCGGTTTTGTAGGTGCCCTACTCCTCACAATGGATAACAAAGACAGACTCGCCCTCTCCACTCCTCTCCACTCCAGGAACACTCCGAGCAGCACTCCGCAGAGCTCCACTTGTAGAAAGCGGTTTTGAAGGTGGGCTCCTCCTCACAATGGAAAACGAAGGCAGATTGACCCTCTTCAAACCTCTGAACTCCAGGAACACTCCGAGCAGCACTCTGCAGCGTTCCGCTTGTAGAAAGCGGTTTTGTGGTGGGCTCCTCCTCACAATGGAAAACGAAGGCAGATTGACTCTGTTCACACCTCTCCACTCCAGGAACACTCCGAGCAGCACTCTGCAGCGTTCTGCTTGTAGAAAGCAGTTTTGTGGTGGGCTCCTCCTCACAATGGAAAACAAAGGCAGATTGATCCTCTCCACACCTCTCCACTCCAGGAACACTCTGAGCAGCACTCTGCAGTGCTCTGCTTTTAGAAAGCGGTTTTGTAAGTGGGCTTCTCCTCACAACTGAGGTTTTGTAGGTTGGCCCATCCTCACAATGAAAAACAAAGGCAGATTGACCCTCTCCACACCTCTCCACTCCAGGAAAACTCCAAATAGTACTCCACAGTGCTCGGCTTGTAGAACATGGTTTTGTAGGTGGGCGAATCCTCAGAAAGGAAAACTAAGGCAGACTGACCTCTCCACTCTAGGAACACTCCGAGCAGCACTCTGCAGCACTCCGGTGTAGAAATCAGTTTTGTACGTGGGCTCCTCACAATGGAAAATGAAGGCAAACTGAGCCTCCACTCCAGGAACACTCCAAGCTGCACTACACTGCTCTGCTTGTAGAAAGCAGTTTTGCAGGTGGGCTCCTCCTCACAATGGAAAATGAAGACAGACTGACGCTCTCCACACCTCCCCACTCCAGGAACACTCCGAGCAGCACTACACAGACCTCTGCTTGTAGAAAGCGGTGTTGTAGGTGGGCTCCTACTCACAATGAAAAAAAAGACAGACTGACTCTCTCTACACCACTCCACTCCAGGAACGCTCCGAGCAGTACTCCTCAGTGCTCTGCTTGTAGAAAGCGTTTTTTAGGTGGGCTCCTCCTCACAATGGAAAACAAAGGCAGATTGACCCTCTTCAAACCTCTCAACTCCAGGAACACTCCGAGCAGCACTCTGCAGCGTTCCGCTTGTAGAAAGTGGTTTTGTGGTGGGCTCCTCCTCACAATGGAAAACGAAGGCAGATTGACCCTCTTCACACCTCTACACTCCAGGAACACTCCGAGCAGCACTCTGCAGCGTTCTGCTTGTAGAAAGCGGTTTTGTGGTGGGCTCCTCCCCACAATGGAAAACAAAGGCAGACTGATCCTCTCCACACCTCTCCACTCCAGGAACACTCTGAGCAGCACTCTGCAGTGCTCTGCTTTTAGAAAGCGGTTTTGTAAGTGGGCTTCTCCTCACAACTGAGGTTTTGTAGGTTGGCCCATCCTCACAATGAAAAACAAAGGCAGATTGACCCTCTCCACACCTCTCCACTCCAGGAAAACTCCAATCAGATCTCCACAGTGCTCGGCGTGTAGGACATGGTTTTGTAGGTGGGCTAATCCTCAGAAAGGAAAACGAAGGCAGACTGACCTCTCCACTCTAGAAACACTCCAAGCAGCACTCTGCAGCACTCCGGTGTAGAAAGCAGTTTTGTACGTGGGCTCCTCACAATGGAAAATTAAGGCAGACTGACCCTCCACTGCAGGAACACTCTGAGCAGTACTACACAGTGCTCTGCTTGTAGAAAGCAGTTTTGCAGGTGGGCTCCTCCTCACAATGGAAAATGAAGACAGACTGACCCTCTCCACACCTCCCCACTCCAGGAACACTCCGAGCAGCACTGCGCAGCCCTCTGCTTGTAGAAAGCGGTGTTGCAGGTGGGCTCCTACTCACAATGGAAAACAAAGACAGACTGACTCTCTCTACACCTCTCCACTCCAGGAACACTCCAAGCAGCACTCCTCAGTGCTCTGCTTGTAGAAAGTGTTTTTTAGGTGGGCTACTCCTCACAATGGAAAATGAAGGCAGACTGACCCTCTGCACACCTTTCCACTCCGAGTAGCACTATGTAGCACTCTGCTTGTAGAAAGCGGTTTTGTAGGGTGGTTCCACCTCACAATGGAAAATGAAGGCATATTGACCCTCTTCACACCTCTCCACTCCAGGAACACTCGGAGCAGCACTCTGCAGCGTTCTGCTTGTAGAAAGCGTTTTTTAGGTGGGCTCCTCCTCACAATGGAAAATGAAGGCAGACTGACCCTCTGCACACCTCTCCACTCCGAGTAGCACTATGTAGCACTCTGCTTGTAGAAAGTGGTTTTGGAGGTGGGCTCCTCCTCTCCATGGTAAACAAAGGCAGACTGACCCTCTCCACACCTCTCCACTCCAGGATCACCTACTCGCCTAGTAAGGTGGTGACATGAAATAGCCTCTGGCACCACATCAAAGTGGCTTGGAATGGCAAATGGTAATTTGTTACTGTCATGAGAAATCATTTGAGTACTACATAAGGGGTATACGTTGGGTAAAAGTAGTTGCAAATAGTACATTTTAAAGCACATTTGGTCAGTAAAATTGGTTAACAAGCTGCATGGTGCAGCAACTCATCAAACTGCCCTTCTTTGGCCCAAAAGCTAATCTGCATTAGCATGTTGGATATTTCCCTGTTGACCTATATTGCAGCTTGAACCGACTAAAGCTGCCTTTACAGGGACAAAATACATGTAATTGTCAAAAAGTGACTTATTTACAAAGGCTGACACAATCACTTAAGAAAAATGAAGATTTTAGCAAGGAGTTAAAAGAGCCCCATTCTCTACGTGACCAACAGGTCTATACAAACCTAATCCGCCCAGGTTTCCTGTTTAAGCTCAGCTCAGGTCGCAAAAGCGGAAGAGGATGACTAGAAAAAGTACACACACACACCCCCATACACGTTTTACCTACCTTGTGGGGACTACGCTTTCCCAATGTTTTGAGAATATGCTAATAACAGAAATATGTTAAGAAAACATTCGTAATATAAGATCCAGCTTTGAATTCGCAAAAATGCTTATTTTTAAATCACTTGTACGGTACCATCTTTGTGAGGACTTGAACGTGTGTTACCATCCTTGTGGGGACTAGCTTTATTAATCTTATTTGGAATTGAGTGCAACCATATGCAAATGGCTAATTGTTTGTTTCACAGTACTCCTTTGTACATTACACAATTCTATTTGTATGTGAGTAACTGCACCCATCATAGGGATGTACAACAGATGGAAGATGGATAATAACGATATTGCTTTTCCCTTAAGACATTTACTTAAAGGCACTTAATTGTAGCATTAAACCCTATTATAAAAACTGCCAGAATAGAGAACAAGGGCACAGAAAGATGACGTAAGTGTCTAAAAATCACATATTGTGGAGAAGCAATGATTTGAATTCTGGTTTCATTGTTTCACAGTCACCATCTTTCCCTCTGACCATATCCCTCTACCTCTAGGATTGTTGTGATGATAAAGATGTTGCTGTCGCCTTTGAAGCTCTGTGTGATGTTAGTGAAGTTAATTTCCTAGGAAAGTCCCCACAAAGATTGTGTGTGATAATAAAGTAATTGAATTCCCCGCAGAGATGGCATGATTATAATTATGCTGATGTCCTCACAGATATGGTGTGTGATTATAATGATGTAAAAGACCCAACAGGGTGCTGTATGATAATACCGATGTTGATGTCCCCACAGAAATGGTGGGTAATAATCAAAATGTTAAAGACCCCACAGGGATGGTGTATATTAACACTGATTTTAACGTCCTCACAGGGAGGCTGTGTGATTATCATGGTTTTAAAGTCCCAATATACATGGTGTATGAAGCTGGTGATGTTGAAGTCCCAGTAGAGATTGTGTCATGATAACAGTAACAGTATCCCCAGATATTCTAGCATCAAATTCCCTTTCATAATTGTTCTTTTTGCACACAGCAATCTCATAACCCATTTTTAAGAAAAACATGTGATGGGGAATATTATGCTCAACTATGATCAGAGAAATAAATCGCACTAAGGCTCAGTTGTTGCTACTATGTAATTCGGGCAATTCAACTGACTACTGGATTGAGCCATGCATAGATAGAAATATGAATGTTAGCATGTGCCACACTTAGATGGAATCTTAGTCACCAGGCGTCGCATCCAGATAGAAATATGAATGTTGGTACGTGCCACACTTAGATAGAAATATGAATGTTATCGATGCCAATTAACCAATCCACTAACAATTTCACCCCACTTCATACACCTCTCAAACTCTAACCAAACACAACCACAAGCCTATAAACACAGCAATCCGCACAAACTTCACTACACTGCAACAACAAAATAAACCACACATAGACTAGCACAGCAGTACACAACGGCTACCGATCGGAAAAAACACCCCAAGTCCAGCCAACAGACTTACCGGGTTGAGACTGCCAACAGCACATCACTGCTCTCTCATTCCCACTAACTCACCCCGCCCTTTTTTGACTTTTTTCAGAGCTGCCAGAGCGCCAGGGGACCACTCCGGTGGTGATAGTGCATGTTAGCAGATAGTGTGTGATAATAATGATGTTGAAGTCCCCCTAAAGATGATGTATGATAATACTGATGTTGAATTCCCCTCTGTGATGGTGTGTATTTATAATGATGTTCAAGTCTCTATAGACATAGGGCCTCATTATCAGGTTGGTGGTTTGCATCAGGGGTTACATTTTCAACATAGGTAGTGTGTATGGTAATGATATTAAAGGTCCTACAGAGATTGTCTGTGACAATAAAGATGTTAATGCCTCAATCCATAGGGCAACAGCAGTACTTTAATTTCCATATCTCTGACATTGATATTATGGGCCAGATCGTGACAAACATGGGCATCGCAATGAGATGCGCAATGGCCCAAAGATGTGGCTGTGCCATTGCACATCTCATTGCGCCACACATATTCTCAAAAAATAACAGAAAATGCACTTGGCACACCAGATCACAAAATGTTACGTAAAAGAAACACAAATATTGGTGCAAAAAGGCCACACCAACAGGGAAGCGCTTGCCTGTAGCACATCTAGCAGTAATGCTCCAAGGTAGAGCAAAACATGTTACGCTGATCAACAAACATGCAGCTCATGTCATTTACACATAGAATGAGCACAACTCATCACAGAAACTGGCGCAAATCAGGAAGAAGCCAGAAGAAACTCAGAAGAAACTCAGGAAGACCAGCAGAACAACTGAAAGGCCTTCCATTTCCATCCAGCAACATCCAGAGCTCTAAAATGACATTCAACAACCCTGAAGGTGGCCAAGAAAGCGCGAAAGGATGCTGTACACCACACCTCACCCAGTAACAGCTGGTCGTCATGATAGACTATATGTCAGACCAACAGGCTTCCCTATACAACCTGCAAGGGCAACGGGCAGGCATTGCCACATAAAATGTCAATACAAAAAAGAGGTCAAGCAAAAATGGGGAGACCTGAAGCGGCAAATAAAGGAGATGCTGACAGACCAGAATGAGCATGCCAGGGGCACATGAGGTGGCTCACCAGCAGACAACACCTGCACCCCAGCAGAAGATGTAGTGGCAGGCATGATTAACCTAGTGGCAGTAGGAGGCATGGCTGGACCTGACACAGCTGCACGAGGTCAAGGTGAGTAAAGCAATATCATGTGTGATGAATCTGAGGATGTCGTCCCTTCGAACCCAGGGGGAGACCTTTCCCATGAAGCCACGGCGGTTTGTCCACAGTACAATAGCCCCCCTGGGGGTGGTGCATCAAGGGAGGATCACATGGAAAAGGAATCCCCTTAAGGGATTGTGTATGATCATTCCCAGAGAACACGGTATGACTCTGCTTCAATACACCCAACCTTCCTCCAATATCAAATCCTCCTTCCCTCTCTCTGGATAGAGCCAAAGTGTTCTTTCGTCAAGTCAGTCTACCTAATATACTTGACAAGACTGAAATACCAGAGGAGACAAAGTACGTTGCATGTGGTTTACAAACTGGTACTGTGAAGAAGAAGATGACTGGGAGTTTGAGGATCAATCTAGAGAACCAAAACGAACGGTCTAGCTTCTCGCAGCATGTGATTGGACCAAAGCAGTACAACAGTCCAGCATGAGAGTTCAAAGGCAACTCAGCTGGGACGCTAGTGGAGTTCTATCGTCCGAGGAGGAACTACAGGAGCCATGCACCAGGCGAGCAGGGGAGATCCCAAAGGGAAGCCATGAACGAAGCTGAAGGAGAACCTGAAGGTGATCCAGGACAGAAGGAACACTCGGGATGCTACCAAGACAAACCTCTGGGTGCCCCGGACTCCACCGAAGTGCGAGTGAGAGAGAACATGCAGCCAAGAAGAGTCAGATGTATGCAGAGACGCTGAAGACCCCGCCACATACCCGAATGCCACCGGAGCCTCGAGAAGATATGCAGCTGCTCAGGAAAGTATGGTACCAGCATGGAAGAGACAAACAGGTACAGCAGTTACCAAAGAGGTGCTAGCAGTCCAGGGGAAGCAATAGAGTGGAAGCTGTAAGGAGAGTGTCTCAGACCCTGAGCCATACAGAAGTCAAGATATAAAAGGGTCGGGGACCCCGACAATAACCAAGATAAAGAAACAGGAATTGTCTGTTCAGCAGGAGTGTGAACCAAACAGATAGAATAACGGATTGCAAGTCTGGGACCTGCACCCATATAAGAAGTCGAGAATAAGAGGGTATGGGACCCTAATTGTCAAAGAAGCAAATAAGGAAGAGTTGTATGCTTGGCAGGGAAGTAAACCAAGTGGAGACAAAGCTACACTGCAAGTCTGGGACCCACACCCATATGAGAGACCACACTTTAAAGTAACAAAGCATAAGAGGGTCTGGGACCCTGTGAGAGAAAGAGAGACAGTCCATGAGAGAACACTTGCTTGGAAGGACAGGGAACCGAGCTGTTAAGAATATTGCGAGTCTGGGACTCGCACTCACATGAGAGGTTGAAAATACCAGGGTCAAGAACCCTAGAACTGATAGAAGGAATCCTACACTTGATAGCAAAGTGTGCCAAGTTGGTAGGATATTTACCTAAAAGGATAAAGGGGTTCAGGGACACAAATGGAAAGAAAAGAAGATGGGAAGACGTCTAGGGGAAAGGAGCACAATCGTAGCCTTGGAGTCTTATATTTGTGAACATTGTTTTGATTACTAGAGAGACTGGTAACCTTTCTGTTGGTTGGAACTACAAAGAACACTTTACTTTGAGAAGAGATCAGTCTTGCAAAGTGGCCTTAACTTATTAGTGTTAGGGACAGAGGTAGGTTTTGATACACAACAGTGACAGGCTTTTTAATTTTGGACATCCTGACAATTAAACTAGTTTCCTTTGAAGCAGGGAAACCACTCTTAGCTTTAGGTAGAGATAGCCATTTTTCCAACCCTTTCTTGATCAATAAAAGTCTCTACCCAAAGATATGCCACCATTGTGTCCAAGCCTTACTTCTGCACCATTACACATTCTGTACTCACTGTTCCATTATGAAGCCAGAGCATGCACACATGCATACTTAAAAACCCAATACCACAGTGCCTGCACATAATCAAAGCACTCCATACTGTAACATCACATGTATTATGTGATGAATTGCCATCTGGCAAGGGTGTGAAAGCCCTGGCTTTTTTTGGTTTTTATTAAGTAATACAATGATGTGGGTAATTCCATCTCTGAAAGGTAAATCTGCTAATCAGATTCCCCTGTCATAAACTCCATGCCAAAAGCATAGTGTGTCTCCTGATTCACAGCCCTCCCCCACCAGTGGCAGAGAGCAGTTTCAGAGGTCACGGGTGCCTTCTTGGCAGCTGCAGTGACATCCAGGTCTCTGCAGCACAAGGGCTGCATTTAAAATATGCACCCCTGTTCCAGAAACTGCATAATTCTGGACATCCTGTCCTGGTGGCACATGAAACTCTAAACATAAGCCATACCAGAGTTTGGGTATGGCGGCCTCCATCTATCAGAGTTATTCCAGCAACAGCAAATTGATTTCCCACATGTGTCAAGCCTGAGGGTCCAGTTCAGCTGTGGAAGGATGTGTATTCCTCCCAGACAAGGCACACCCCTGCCCACTGACAGGACTATAGCCTTGTGGATTGCATCTTTTTGATTCTTTGTAGGGGCAGGTAACACCCTTTCCCCCCAGGACAGCCACTCCACAGTGCACTGGCTTGGGAACAGCAACCAAGAGGCACACCCATTCAAAGAGAGCCAGGCCTCACACCAGGGGTCTGTACTTCTAAAGGCCTTTCATCCTATTTAGAATAAAGAGGGCATGGTTAGTGTAACCAAAGAGGGATCTGTGCAATTCTGGGAGGGTTCTACCATCTTGAATCTCTCTGTTTCTCTTTCTCGATCCTGTCCCCCCACTTCCTCTGGAACAAAGCACTTTAGGTGTGACACAGAAGGGCAAAGTCCCTAAAGCAGGCTATCTTTAGTCCAATCACCTCAAGACTTTTGCCTATAAAAGAAGGGGTCTCCCACAACTTCTTTAAATCATCTTGAAGCATCTTTGCATCATCACTTAAGAAGTGCTTTCTGAAGTCCACCAATTATGATCTGATGGCAGGTGTTCCAAAGGCAGAGGCAAGTTCTGTCCCCTAAGCATCGCAAGGGACCATTGGGGGTGATCTGCTGCTGGAACAGAACCTGCCTCTCTACCAGCCACAGTGGTATCCAGGACCTTACCATGTTGGAGGACTCCTGCCTCCTGCAGTTGTGTGCCAGCCTCTGCCATTATTGGGACCCATTTTGTCCCTGAGTCCCCGGAGTGGGACTCAGAGCAACTTAAAAAGTGACATGCTTCTAGAGCAAGACCACCTCTCTGCAGCCACAGTGGTACCCAGGACCTCACTGTGTTGGAGGACCCCCACGTTTGTGTGCCAACCTCCTCTGTGTTTGGGAACACGAGCAAAGCACTGATCTTGTCCCTGGCCCCTGGTTTGGGACTCACAGAACCTTGATAGCCAAGACAGCCGGGACCTTAGTGTTTTTGATGAAGAACCCCACCATCTCTGGCTCCAAGCACACCACCAAGAGGCACAATAGCACTAGACAAAGGACTGCACAAGTGAAAAAACTGTAGACTGTCCTTTTCCTTCTACATACCATGTTTGTGGAACAATTTACCAATTGAGATCAGACTGGCCACCTCCATCCTCTACTTCAGGAAGGACATGAAGACCCTACTCTTCAAAAACCATCTGCCCAATCACTGATCACTCCACTCATCCCGCATTCAACCCCTTCTTGTGATTCCCCTAAACTGGTCCAACTATCCCTTGAAGCTCCTCTGCACCCATGGCATACTTACCTCTACCCCATGAGTGAATTCTCTACGCATTGTTATTGTACATTTGTACAGCGCCTTATATATCATTGGTGTGATCTCAAAGCGCTCTGGGTTGAACTCCCTTGGGGACCGTACAGCATTTCAGTTGCTAACCAGTTAGGCTCAAACTTTATAAATCCCATACATGCATACAACCTCTAATGCAAGCACTGTTTTCTCTCTATCCTCATGCACTAAGTAAATCTCCCAAAATACGTTTGGTAAATCGAGGGTGAATATGTGCATTGCTGGTTCAATTCTCTTAATTATTTGAATGATTCTTGGCATGGTGTCAAAATGTGAGACTTAATTCACCTTCCTTACATCCATACAAAACCGCCAGCTCCCATCAAACTCGGAGGTTTGACTAGAGGTTGAAAACCATTGCCTTAATTGAGGGATTACCTCAATGGTGCATCTCACTGCACTGGGTTCACATACATGTTTGCCAAAGCATGTCACGATCCATGCCCCTGACCCCCTCAGGTATAACAGCCTCCTGGCAACAGTGGGGCTAAGGCCCTTCACACTGGCCTCAAGGGCCTTAAAACTTTGGCACCAGGCTCATTATCAAGAATAAAGCAACACCAGTTTTGGACCTTAATCCAACATGGAGGCCTATTACACAGCTCAGTTCTTTAGAACCAAGCCATGCGGTCCAGTGTTTTGGGTGTGGCTGGGCCTGGAACTACTTTACCTGGGCTATTTAAACCACACCCAAAGCGAGCAAGAACACTTACCTGTGAGTAACCAGTCCTGAAAACATCCTGCGCTTCACTTACCTCGCCCATCTCCGGATTTTACCGCATCCTGCAAAGGTAAAAGAACAAGAACAGCATTAGCGAGCAAGAAAACTTAACTGTGAGTAACTGGTCCTGAAACCTTCCTGCGCTTCGCTTACCTCGCCCATCTCCGGATTTCACTGCAGCCTGCAAAGTAAAGGAACAAGGACAGCATTAACAACAATTCTTACCTGGGCAAGCAGCGCTTCGATCGCTCATCACTCCAAAACATTGCTGCAACCTGAACAAAGCAAAGAAGGGAAGAGAACACAGGTTAGCAATTAACACTAACAAACAGCACAGCGCTCCTGTTAGGGAGAATTCTCTTATAAGGCTAATTTCCCAAACCTAGTGAGTCCCCCAGCAGCTTTGCTGGATTTTTGGGGTTTGTTTTTTTTCTCCTGCTAAGAGTGAGACTCTTTTCCTCCCACTCTTAGGCATGATTTGAGGTATATCTTTGACTTATTGTGTGCTTATGGGATATGGGGTCTTTTACTCCATAGGGTATCATCTGTTTTAGTGTATGTGTTACACAGCACACTCAGTGCAGTAACACAGGGGTGTCATAGTGACCCCCAAACATACACTCCATACCCTGGGACGACTACTGTCTCCCAGGGCATGTAAAGTCACCATTGGCTTTACTAGTCCAAAATTGTGAAAAGAACCAGTACAAACCATCATAGTACTGGAAGGGGTTAATTAAATTGGCCCTTGGGTCTGTTTCCAAGGGGGCACTGTCCAGTCCTCTCTTGTCGAGTTTCTGGCTGGTGGCAGTGGTTACCACGCAAAATATTTCACCAGAATATTTCCTATGGGATTTTCCCATTGATTTTAAACGCACCACTTTTTTGGTGCTATGTTAAAGATACCGCCGGTTTATTTATTTAATACAAAATCACCGGTTGGGTCTTTTCACTAGAACTCTTTTCCAAAATGGCGTTTGTGTCCGTCTCTGTAACTCCAACCAAGGTCGGGCCTTTGTTCCACTTTTTGGCGGGCTTCTCCACAGAAGCCCTCCAACTAGTGCCACTCTGTTAGTGTTCCACAGGATGTGTGGGTGGGGGAATTGGCACCCTGGACTGTGTTGGCTTAGCAACCCAAGTCACACTCTGTTCTGATTGGCCCAGTGGTGAGCCGCCTGTCTCACCACTTAGCATGTATGAGTGACAGCTAGGCTGTTGAATGGGGGTTTTTCTGCATAAAAGCAGGGCTTTGGGGACTGGAACTTCAGAAGCCGCCACAGAACCTAAGAAATCCAAAGAGGGATGAAGCTGAGCCATCTGCAACGACGACTCCACCGGTGGAGCCCTGCTGCAACAACCTCACCACTTTCCTGACGACAAGAGAAGATCCTCTGCTGAAAGTGTCTTCTTCCTCTGAGCTGGTGGGATCAACCAGCTCGCCATTTCGCCTTCCAGGATGTCACTTGGTCGAATCACCCGTGCCAAGCACCCCGGAGGCCGGATAGCCAAGCTTCACCACTGTGAACGCGAATACCAGGAATGCACTTTTTAACCGATGAACTCCGTGGCTGGTTTCTTCTCTGGGCAGTGCAACGGCTCCAAGTTTCCTCCTTGATGAGATCCTTTCTTCCCCTGGTAGAAACCATGAACTGCACCCTCTGCTAGGAACAACTGACACCACTGGAGCTTCCTCACTCTTTAAGGTACTGTGTTCTGCATGGCCTCCCTTTCTTCGGATTGCTAAAGGTGACCCTTTAATCCTTGGCTTTCCAACTGGGTTGGCCCCAGACCTTCTAACTTTACCTTTTGAACCACCCCAACCTCTTTTGAACATTTCTACAAAGACTTGAATTCATTTCTCAACTGTGTGATCTTGGGCACATTTCACCTTGCTCCATTTAAAGTGGGCCTGGCCTATGAACTTTGGCTCTACAGTGGACTCTTCCTTCACTAACATGTGTTGGTCTCTTAAAAGTGGTGGGAACTGTTTTATTTTTATAACCTGCCTTTTTCTCTCCCTTTTATTTAATTATTGGAGTGCCATCTAGGTTATGCGTTCACCTCTGTTTTGACAAAAAGTGGTGTTTTGACTTAGACTTTTCTAATAATTCTTAAGGGAGGTGTGTATACTTTTCTGATTGTGTTTTGAACTTGCTTTGATTAATAGTGCTAGTGTATTTTCTAAAGAGTGTGTTAAATAAATAATTATATACTTTTGATGCAAAGCTCTGGTCAGTGTTTGCTTGTTCTACTGTGTTTTTTGCCCTATTGTGTATCCTCTGTATACTGCCTAACTCTTCTTGAGAGAAGCCTGACTGCTCAGCCACAGCTACCAGGTAAATCTGGGTGGTACAGACTACTACCAATTGGGTTTACTGCTTACTACTGTAGTCTTAATCTTTTTGCAGTGTTCCCCAAGGGAACTGCACAGGATTCTGCCTAACAGCTCCGCACATCAATAACTCACAGTGGTTTCGCCACCCAGCGTGGCGAATCTGAAAATCGCAAAGAGACATTGTTAGGGGACATTATAACTCACCTGGAACACAGCAAGCAGAGTTGGAGTCACATCCAGTCTGGACCCAACATAAGGGCATACAGACCAGTGAAGCTACTAGGTCCATGGAACACCCGCTTCGACCACGCGCCCCTGCACAGATACGCAGGACGGAGAGTTCAACGCACAAAAACCTAAGGTGAGCAATAACCCCAAGGGAGGGGATTTGGACCAGAGGGAGGTGGGAATCCAGCCATCACAGAACCAGCATCTTAACCCTCCATTCTCCTGTTATAGGCGCTACCCAATGTCTGGCACGTAACCAAGCAGAGAGGGGTCGGGATAGCGCTTAGACGTCCATCAAGTAGTGTGTGGCGCCCCCGTGGATACCAGGTGAGTGTAACAAGAAGGTCTTTTCTGATATGTAGCACATGCCTCTCAACGTGCACGCTTTTGGTGGTGCACCCACCCTGTAATTAGCTCAACCCCCCACCAAAGTCCCTTACATGCCCATATTCGTCATTGTGCTCTCACCCACCAAAAATACTGTCGGGTGTTATCACTCATGGTGGGTGCAACACCCTTAAACTTTCCATTGCTTGGATCACACACCACTCTTTCAATGGACCTCAAGCCTAATATGGTCCACTAAGGTGTTTTCTAATGCTCAGCTGTACATTTTACTGTACTAATGGTCGTTTTCCTTTCCTTCAGCATACTCGTTTTCTAGTACTGGGAGCATGCATAAACACCGCTCTACCAAATACCTGCCTACATTCCAGAATGAAAAACCCAGAGATCTATGTCACTGGAATGCCCCGCCCACATGTTCACTAGGCCACATCCACACATTCGCAATGTATTTCCCTATGTACTATATGTGTTTTATAAACTCCCAGGATTCTAATAAGCACTAAATGTGCAAAACATTTTAAAGAATCCATCATAAATATGTAGATTCAAATTTGAACGTGTGTGAACTATGAGCATTTGTAACGTGATAAAGGAATCTCGAGAACACACGCCACAACAGCTTTTATTTTCTTAATCCACATGCGGTATAAGAGTTCACCATAGCGGAGGCCATAACGTGTGCCCTTCATTACAGTTAACTCGTTTTGAAGGCAAACATGACCGCATTTCGGGAGTGACAAAGAAACGTTTAATCCTGTCAGAAGTGCTGAAGGGCACAGTTACTTGCTGGTATCCTGTGGCAGGAAAGGGATCAAAGCACAGAAATCTAGTGGAGATGCAGGAATGGCTGGAAAACCCTGAGATCCCACGCTCTTCCCCAGTCACCCGGACAAGAGCTTCTAAACCCTGAGTCTCCAGGCTAAACCCAGAGGTTAGGCAGGTATGCTCTGCTCTCTGGACGATAGAGGCCCTCATTACCATACTGGCGCTAAACCATGGCGCTATTAGCACCATGGTTGGTGCCGGTATCGTAACGAGTCCTCCAATGTTCAATGGGGAATTACCACCCCATTCCAAGGTTGGCGGAGTTGTAATTCCCCATTGAACATTGGCCCTTCCCCATTACCATTTTTGCCCCACAGGGCTCAATGGGACTGGGGAAGGCGCTAAGTACGGTACCACCCTACTTTAACAGCGCCGCAGCCTTTTTCAGCGCCGTTAACCCATTAGCGCCAGGGTCGTAATGAGGCCCAGAGTGTTCACCTTGATGATTCCCCACAGCATGCAACAACAAAAAACAGGGCTTTGATTATTAATATATATATATATTTTTAACAGATTTGTTTCGAAACAGGAGAAATGATGATCAGCTAAATACTGTTTCCTTTTTACAATCTACCTAATGGTTCCTTGCAACTTGAACTAAACGTTTTCTGGTATCCAGCTTCAACGCTTGTTCTGAAAGTCAGGAAACATGACTGACTTTAGGGAACTTAATATAAATCAGCAGCATTTAATGAAAACAATTTGTTTCTCCTCAAACCATGGTCATTTCATGGCCTTAAAATTTAAACTATCAGCCAAAGGTTGTGCCCGTGCCTGCCCTTGGTGTGCTGGGCGAGCCTGCTCCTTTCAAGACACATTACAATTGCCATTGATACCAGGGAGCTAGGTGTGAAGGGTAGCCGGCAAACTCTCCATAACAAAGGCTGCATGCAATTATGCCTCTCTCCTCTCCTGGTAACTGCACATCACAAAGTTTTCCATATGAATGGATGGAAACTCCCTTTACTTGGAAAGTAACTTTAAAGAAGGAACACAACAATTGCCATGGACTGCTTGCATTGCAAAATAAGTAATGGATTACTTAGAAGTGAAGTCTAGCTGTGAATTCCTTGTTCAACCTGCAAAAAAATAAATATAAATCACATTTGACCGTAACAAATAATATTGCTCTTTTTGCCAACTTCAGAAAATAATCACCCTTCTGTAGAAACATGTAAGTAGTAAATAATGTTATACACTTCAATTTGAGTAATATTATTTACAGAGCTGCAAAATGGCAAAATCTGTTTTAAGTTTTAAGTTATTATTCTAATCAGCTCTGGGTCACTACAGTAGCCAGACATTACCCTTGTGATGTCGAAACCAGCACATGAAACACTGAAGTGACAAGCAAGCATACAGCAATCCCTCTCCATGTCAGTCACACATCCACAGGACACGAGAAGCTTTCCCGGTATGAGGTGCTTTCGTAATGTTATTGTACCTGTTCCTGGAAATGCAGTCGTGTGCCCAAGAACGGCATTTGCATGTTTCCACAATATTAATGCTACAGATGAGAATGTTTAATATAGCAATGGGACAATATAATTGTGTTGTATCTGACATATGACGTGTACTTCAGTTTTAAAAGTAGAAACAAAATATTCATATTTAGGAACCTTAAAAAATACTATTACATTCTGAGCATTGCTCATTGAAAAAAAGCTTAAATTGCTTTCATTCCTGCAAGCAGTACATTAATTTAATGCCACCTGATACTGTAGGCCTTATGCACATGCCCTTAAACCAGATGAGATGGGACTTGAGATGCTCACTGCTCACTAGGTTTTGCAGTACACACCTTACTATGCAACTAACTCACGGGGTTGTCATGCAATTTGAAAGCTCTGTTTAAACCCGTGAGGTGCAGTCTGTTATCAGATCTTACTCTGGTCTGCTTTTCTAAAACAGAAACCAAAGAAATACACATTAGTTCCGGATTTAAATGAAAGGTGTTGGAAGCATGTAGTATGTGTCAAATCTCAGCATTTCTGGGCACTTTCTCCTTTTACAAGCACTTGGTTTACCAATCACTATAAAGCATTGTGTTGTGGGATGAAAATAACTTCTAAATACATTTCAAATACATGGCCCTCAGAGGAATCCAGTTATTTGTAGGTATTTGCAACGCACATCACTCAATCAAGGTCTGTCCTTTATCAAAATACTGGGTCTAATGATATTAAAATGGACTGGAAATGCTCTTGCATGTTCATTCAAACTCTTCACATGAACTTCAAATTCCCAATATTTGTTGTCTCATAGATCTTTTCTTTAAGCAATTGAAAAGCATAAGATGACATGTCAATATAGCTTGCACATATATATGCATGTATCCCAATTAAGAACACACCCATAGTGGCTTTGCCCATAATGCACTAATGCCAGGGTAAGAAAACATGCACAAACTGGCTAAAGCAATATATGCCACTGATCCCACCTGACACAATCGTGTTGACTTTGCACGTAATGCTGTAATGCCAGTGCAAGTAAACTTGTCCATGCTTGCAGTGACTGCATCAATATTATGGCAATATTGCTACATAAGGATGCACACATTCATGTTGGTTTTACCCATAATGCAGTAACGTAAAAGAAATTGTCCAGGCTGGCAGCACCAATATACACCACCATTCCAATCTAAAGATAACATAGCACGGGGCATACCCCTGCAGCCAGAGATCTCAGGCATGCACTATCTTTTGGGTCTCTTCTCCAGGAGATGGGGGTGGTGGATGCCTGGAATCTGTTTCATGGCAAGAAGAAAGATTTCTCTTTTAATTCACATGTTTATGTGGGATTCTCCAGATCGAGTCTCATGCTGGTTCCCAGTGCATTATACCCAGGTTTTTGTGGGGTGGAAATTGGCACCTGCACGCTATCAGAGCATGCCCTGGTGTCGAACACCATGTCCATTTAGGTAGATCTGAGAGACTTCAGCACCCATGGCGGCTGTATGATGCTGTGCGGAAGGACCCGGTAGTGTGCCACGAGGTGGTGATGTAATAGCAAAATATTTTCAGGAAAACAGTAATTCAGGCGCATTCCGGGGATTGTGTGGGACGCCATGAAGGCAGTGTTTTGGGGTGTAAAAATAAGTAAATCTGCAGCATATACTAGAGAACAGCAACTAACAGCAACTAACAGGGCTGAGCCTGGGGAGGCGGATGGGTCCAAACAGGTTGAGCAGGTACATAAGAGGTCAGGGTTTTTTGCGAGACTTGGACCTACCAAAACTAACAGCCGAAGAGCACAAGGCGTTGGAAGTCCCGATTACATCTGGGGAGGTGGAATGGGCTATTAAAACATTGAAAAATAAAGCCCCATGTCCTGATGGGTATTGTATTCTTCGCCAAACCGGGGAAGGATCCATCGCTGTGCAATTCTTATCACCCCATTACCCTTACCAATATGGACTCAAAACGTGTGTCTCCAAGATTATAGCCCGCCGCATGATGGAAGTTCTCCCCAGGGTTATAGATGGTGATCAAAAGGGTTCATTACAGGTCGTACTCATGACAATGTGAGGCAGCTCCTTGACCTGCTGGAGGTGGAGAAGTGCTTAGGGGCGGGAATGGGGATCATAGCACTGGACGCCCATAAAGCCTTTGACAGGATGGGCTGGGGTGACCTCCGGGGGGGCTCTAGAACTATTTGGGTTTGGCCTGGCATTTATCAAATGGGTTATAGCCATTTATCAGAACCAATCAACCTCCCTCCGTGTTAATGGGCGGCTGTCCTCTCGTTTGCCAAAAACCAGGGGCAAGAGTCAGGTTTGCCCGCTCTCCCTGCTTATGTGTGCGCTGAGCATGGAGCCACTTGCCTGCCGTATTAGAGCCAATGCAAACGAAGAGGGGATTGAGGTTGGGGGGAAGCCATAAGGTCTCACGCTATGCAGATGACATCTTGCTCACTCTAGAAAACCCATGTACTTCATTGGCTCAGCTATTATGGGAACTATAGGATTTTGGTCCGGTCTCTGGCTTCAAAGTTAACTTTGACAAGTCGCATGAGTTGGATGTTTCCTTGAATCCCCAAGACAGGTCTCTGATTGAAGCTCTAGCCCTGATACAGTGGTCCCGGGATTCTATCCCTTACCTAGGTGTACGTATCCGCAGTAGGATTTCAGAGATTTCTCGCTGTTATTTCCCGCCTTTGTTCCAGGAGGTGTCTTGTGATTTAATTAGGTGGGGCCGGCAGGAAATATCCTGGTTTGTCAGGATTACTGTGGTTAAAATTAATCTTATTCCTCGGTTACTTCACCTATGTTTAGCGCTGCCGGTTAGGATCCCTGATTTGGAGCTTTGCAGAAGTCAGGGAAGAATTCTAAAATTCATGTGGGGGTAAAGTGGGCAGGAATCTCAAGGAGGGTGTTATTGAGACCCACAGAGGTGGGTGGGCTAGGAGTCTCTGACGTATTTCGCTACAACTTAGCGGCACATGTTTCGCATGTGGTCACCTGGAGCAACACCTCTATGCAACAGAAATGGGAAATAAGCAAGGCCACTCGGCAGTGAGCTTGACTCATCTCCCATATGTAGAGAGGAGAGCCCTGATATCGGACTGCGGATTTTCACTCTTAAGCACAACTAGGAACCCACTGTACTATGTGGGGAGGGTACTCCACGGATGGGGCACGCCTCTGGGGGTGGTTCCGCTCACACCTATCTGGAACAACTCTGCATTTCAAACAGGGTGCGATGGTAGGAGATTCGAGGAGTGGGTAACTGGTGGGTTGGTGACCCTGCAGCAATTATATAGGGATGGGCGCCACTGGCCTTTCAGGAGTGCAAGGAAACCTTTGCCATGCCCGAAACTGAGTGATTTCGCTATGCGCAATTGAGACACTGGGCCTCTCACCCACCTACAAAACGTGGGGCCACTAGGTCGCTGAATGCTCTTGAAGTGGTTGTTCACGGGGGTTTTTCTCTGGGCCGGGTCTCACAACTATATGAGCTGTTAGACACAGGGGAGACCCAGTGGTGCACTTGCCATATATGTGTAAGTGGGAGGAGGATTTGGGTGGGCCAAGAGAGGGTGAAGCGTGGTTGCGAATATGGATGAGAATGCATAAATCCTCTAGATGTGTCACAGATAGGGAATGTTCCTACAAATTCTGCCACAGCTGGTACCTCACACTGGAGAGGCTTCACTGCATGTCATCTGATTACTCTGCAAATTGCTGGCACATCTGCACTGCAGTGGGTTCTCTCTTCCACATGGTATGGACGTGTGGGAAGGTGGGTCTCTTCTGGAAGGAGGTGCTGTCCAAAATCAAGGATGTCACAGGGATGTCTCTTCCCATGGATCTCCATGTGGTGTATCTAGGGGATATTCCCCCTGTCGGGTCCAGTGGCCACCATGATTGGACACCTTCTATTGGCAGCTAAACTGACCATCACTCGAAAATGGAAATCTATGGAGGGCCCAGTAGTGCAGATGTGGTGGGTAAAAATATGGGACATCCTGGTGGCGGACAAAATGACTGCATTGTGTAAGGGGAGGCATAGCAAATATGTGTCCATCTGGAAGCCCTTAATTGACTTTACGGAAAACCACCCAGCTGTACTAGGCAAACCCCCACTAATGCAACACTTTTCATTGGTGTAATAAGGTAGGTTGGTAAGGCGGTTTTTGGGTTACAGTGTGTTGGTTCCCTGGGGGGTGTACTCCTGATGCTCAGAACGTATGGCACTCTGAACCCTCTGTCATGTTGTCCTTTTGAAATGTGATTTTTCTGCTCGTGCATATGCCATTTTCTACAGTATGTTAAATGCAAGTTTTTGAAAAAACAAATAACTTCTCTAGGTACATTCTAGGTTGTGTTGCATGATTCTTCCAGGACCCTGATGCAGTGAAACATGCTTCCAAATAGGCAATCTGCAATCTTATCCTAGCTAATCCTATGTATCCAAATATTTCATAGCATCAGTCCTCCAACTCACAAGGAGAAACCGAGCAGAGAAATAACCTGCCACCCATATGACAAGCGCAATCCAATAGATGATCAACCTACTGAAGGCTCCCTATCCGTGATCTAGTCAGATTGCAGAATCTAGACCAGACGCTCAAACACCTCTTCTCTCCCTCTTCCCACTACTCTTATTTTGTATATTGTTCCTCAGCTATGTTTGCACTCTAGTTTAGCAGTGCGCAAATAAACCTATTGAAGTCCTATTTAGGGTGGTCATCCAAACTGAGGAGCCAGCTATTGGTCGTTACAGGTATTGTCATGGGGAATGTTTCCTAGAAAAACATTCAGATTGTTAGAACCCACACACATGAAAGTCAGACTTTGCTAGTTCAGCAATATATCATTAGACATGTTTGAGCAGACAGGAAAATTAACTCATTGTATTCTACACCCCAAATTTCATTAAAAGCAAACAAATAATGATATGTTGCTGCCTCGCTGATTCTCTTCATGCTGCCACAGGTACCTCTAATTTTTGACAGATCAAGGTGGCCCAGTGTTAGCAGTTTAGGGACGAGGTAGCCAAGCGCAAGGAGTGTTTAGAAATGTGAAACACAATTTCTGTGTTCTTTCTCTGCATCTGATTGGATTAGAGTCAGACTGCTCCGGCAAATGTATTTATGTTTGTAGTTTTGTAGTAGTGTGTAGTAGAGCACCATGCACAGCCACAAGCCCCTTAAGAGCACTACCAGTGGTGAGGATCGAAAAATCTGTGTAGTGACCAAAGTGTAACTGACCAGTGTACAAAACACTCACAGATTTCTCCTTTCTGGAGGACCAAAGTGCATACTTGTGAAAAAGTGGATCACATTGAGAGTATGCAACAATAGATTTCATAGACCCAGGCACCGTGTTTTGAGACCAAGTGCAGAATCTAGGGTAACTGCTATACAGAACTCGTGCTAGGTTGATCCACCTCTAGTTGTGCCTATTAAGCCAGACTCCAAACCCCATGCAGTGACATTTAGTATAATGCATAAGTTAAGTTGGTGAGGAGTCGAAACTCCAGAAGTTGATTTCAGATGCTTCTCTCTACGACATAGATTTACTGGGGGGTCAGCCCATACATTAGATCCCAGGAACCCCCATCTTTTGCTCCTTTTCAGCATTGGCAATTGCTACCCTGATGCCTCCACTGATTATTAATCAGAGATGTCTTGAAGAGCGAGAACAATAGATTTCTTCTGACAAATATGGTTGGGCCTTGTATCAGAAAGCCCAATGAGTGAGACGTTTAACGCTCAATTGCACCCTGGCTGCTATCGGAAAACAGTAGAGAGCTTTTAGTCCTGTTGATGTAGTCTATCCTTTTTAGATTTAGAATCAGTCTTGCAGAGCTATTTTGAACAAGCTATTGGACTTTTCAAGATTGCTCAGGGGTCACTACACAAAAATCATTTCGAAAATCAAACTTGGGCAGAACTACATCTTTGTTAAAATGTCCACGAAGGGTAAGATTTTTCTCAGCATCTTTAGTTGAAGGTGGCATTGTTCATGATGTCTGAGATGTGGGGAGAAGGGTCATTTTTGTGTCAAGACACCCCTAAATGTCAGAATACTTTTACAGGACCCATTGAACTATACATTTGGGTTTGGTAGTTATCCACATATAAAGAGTTCAGGTATACTCCATATTATTTAGGGATTACTGCTAGCTATCCAGTGCTACACTTGTTCAAGGGTGTTAGGGTGGTCATCTTTGTTTTTACAGGCAGATTAGAAATAAGGATTCGTTGGAAAGGGGTTGTGAATAATTCCTGAATAGTTGCCAGGGGGTATTACAGAGACAAGTAGAGATTAAAGTGTGATGATAATAGGGATGGTCCATATGGCATTCCACATAATTAGACAATACACTTTGCATGTACCAGCTATGGACAATTGATCACTCCTGTAAGAGACCTGGAAACAGGAGATACACTGCAGCTTGATAAGCACTCGCTCCATATTTTGACACAGAGCAGAGACCTGTAAGATTCTCTTTGAAGTAGGAAGACATATGCTATTTTTAATGGAAACATGGCTATAGGGCAACTACAAGGCAATAGCCACCAATCCCCACCAACTTTAAACTCTTCAAGTCAATGAGATAAGCAAAAGAGGATAAGGAATTGACGTGGCTCACAGAGAGCATCCCAAAATCCTGACTTTGGTCCACACAGGTGAACTGGGGGTTCCCCAGCCCTTTAAGATGAGGTAGCAATACCCTAGATATGGATGGGCGATGCAGGATTATTCAAACATCAATAATCGAAACAACTCAGGTAGTTGGCAAAAAGATAACTGTTTTAATATCAATTATCTAAAACAGGCAGAACAACGGACATCAACAGACGTTTCTCATCACAATCTCAATGCATCTTGAAAAAAAACTTGTTTTTATAATAAAAAATCATCATTGGTGACGTTAACCCATGTACTACTAATGTCATCCTACGTGGCAAACTACAAAAACCTAGTGTCAAGTGTGATAGTGTCTAAGAGGATCATCTAAGTATGCAATCCATACTCGTTCTGGGCAGTGTAATAATGTGATTCACTTCTTAACATCAGGTGGGGCAACTAAACATGTCACTATGAACGTCCCTAAATACATAATGTTTTATTGGCTACACAACTATAGGACCCTTAATCGTGTGGTCCCCTATCATTGGTTGGCTTCTAACCTCCATCAGTACCTTGCTACCTACATATAGCAGCACGCAGGCTGAGCGTCCAGGTGCTGGTGAGCTCATTTTAACCATAGCTTCCCACCAATTAACATATTCATCCATCATCACCTCAGTGGTCTGCTGTCAATTAGGGCTTTGAACTCAGCCTTGGAAATGTTCTTTGCTCTGTAGATTTCAGGCACACGCTGCCCTCGTGCGTAGATGTGACCATCATGATGGTCATCTTCTCCCCACATGACTGAAGACCAGGAAATCAAGCTTCTAGTGTATCAAAATACTATTTTCTAGTAGACCTCTGAAGTCTTCTTGTTTATGTCCATGCCTCCTGAACAGGAGCTTCATTCTTTCACACAATTTGTATCCAATGACAGCTCACTCCACCCTGATATGGCCATGGCTTCTTGGTTCATTAAGCCTCGCCTTTCTGAGATTCGCCTGTAATTCACTTGTTTTCTAACTGTGACATACTGGAAAAGAGGCCTTTCTTCTTTTGCTCAGCTCTGCTATTGTACATAGTGGAAACATCCATTCTTTACTGACTCCAATATATTCACATATACATGTTGGCGTATGCCGCAATCAATTCACTATAAAGCTAGCCTCACGAAAACTTCATCTGCTTGCGTTTCTTTTCATGTATACATGTAAAACAGATTGTTATCTTCATCTATCTTTTTCATAAGCTTTTTCATCTTGATCGCAAAATGACACTTATCTTCGATACCTTTGTGATGCCTTATAAAAATGCCTGAATTCTCTCATTTCTGCATCTCTTCTATGCACGTCAGCTCTGCTTTGTATGATGTCACTATTTGTCTTCAAGATTCATTTGTCCTGTTTCTTCTGGAATTTCATTCAAATGACCATCGTACTGTCTCGTGTGCTGGTATGGTTTTCTCAATGGGAACCTTGCCTCCCAGATTCTCCTAGGTATCATTATTTTCACCGGTACCACACGTGTCTCACACTCTGGCATCCAACATATAGGTGCTATGGTTGAGGTGATTGAGGTGGGGGTACTTAGCTCCTTCTCTGCACTCCCCCCTCTGGGTGATTCATCGACCACGCTCCCATCATTCTTCATATCTAGACATCCTTGTCTGAAGAAATGCTTCTTAGGTATCCATATATTTATGACCCCCTTTAGACATACAGCTGATTTCACATGCTCATCCTTGTTCCAAGTCATGAGCATGCACTGTCTACTTGGACTGCATTAAATCCATCTTCCCACATACTTCTTATGGTCCTTTGGATACGGGAACTTCGTTCCTCAGGTGCATGGAACTGGCCTTCACAAAGTCTCTGATCTCTTCTTCTGTCAGATCTCTGGCCTCCCAACCTGATTCAACATTGATCATGATTTTCATCCCTATAGCTTTCTTTGCTGTCTGCTTGCACTGTGTGATTATTATCTTTGTCACAGAGAATCCCAGCAACACTAACACGATCAGGGCTCCAAGGAACTTGAACATGTATGCCATCCATTGTGGAACCTAACAAAAAAGTGATCCAAACCAGAAGTCATCAGCAATGTCTTCTACTTCATCTATCATCTGGACGTGTAGCTTCGTTAGCATTCTATGGCCTCTGTCAAGGTTCAATTTTTTTTTCGACATCGTGAGAAGGTATGAATGTGCAACATGATTCTCCAATTTTTGCACAAACTCCTCCATCCATAGCTGTGATCAAGTCCAAGACATACCTATTCTGAAGAGTCATAAGGCTTATGACTCTCAGTTCCTCTTTGATAGCATTGAATCCCTTTATGGTTGTGTTGATCGTTTGCAGCAATTCCCATCTGGTAATCTGCAGCCGTTTGGTGTTTGCTCCAATCTGGATTCTCTGCATAAAAATTAACGTGAATACTGACGAAGTCTGGCTGAACAGTCTGTGTTCATATAGGATGGAGTCAAAGGCGTCTATTGACTTGGCAGAGGAGTAGTTCACCCTCTTCATTTGATGAATCAGCTCCACAGATCTCTTCTTCCTCAGATGAGCATCTGCTTTCGGGAAACCGTCAAGATTCAAATCTTTTTTAGGAATCAACAACTCAGGAACATGAAAGATTCACCAGTGTGCATCGTCCGCCCCAATCTTTGGGCACCTTCATATATGCTTTGGATCCACAAGCCCAATAATGATCCATAATTACTGCTTTCCCAATTTTCATTCCTGGTACATCAAAGATACGACCACAGTTTTTATTCTCTCCAACTTTTCTTGTTCCATTGTTTCTGAAGCACAGCTTTGCATTTTCCAAAGGCACTATCTGCAAGGGTCCACCTCTGTCTTCGACCCAGCTCAGTAGTTTAGCAAGTCTTGGGCATAATGGGTTTCATCCAGTCTGTACAATGTCAATGGTTTGTTGATAATGACCAATGATCACCCACGCTCGGCAGAGAACTACTCCTTCTCCCTAACCATCTGGTGAAAACACGGATCCCCAAATCTGCATCTGATCTGTTTTTCCATCTACATTTTCTTCTGCAGATTTTCCTGCAACCTCAAGTTGTTTGTTTGATTCTCATCTGATTTCAGCTCCTTTCACACCAGGCTTTACATATCTCATCACAATATTCTTCGTCTGTGCCTTATTTCTTGTCTTTGTATCTTGGATATAATCATCTTCATCTGGATCTGCCCATTCAGTTGCCCATTTGAGATAGGTATCTCGACCCATGAACTGGCCTCTTGTTCTGCAGAGTACTATGTGTGATAAACAATGTGCTGTGTGGATGTCTATTTCAATAGCTGCGAAGATCTTAAACTTCCCCATGCTATAAGGCAGGAATGCACATCCAAAGCATTCCTCCTTTGCGGACCTTCTTCCCACTTCTTTCATATGCTGATACCAAATGTTATTCCCAAATGTGCTGTACTATCCCGGTAATCATATAGCTCATGATCACCCTCTCTAGCACTTCTCTTAGGTCTTGCCCTTCTCTTACAAGCTTCTATAATCATTTCCTGAAGTATGTCAGCATGGTTTCTTCTTACTGGACCAATCATAGAAACATTCATCAGTGGACTGGATGTATTTACATATGCTACTTGTGTAGGAAAAAGTTCTAGAAGTTGTTTCCTATCCAGCTGTCTTTTTCTAGCAACAACAAATGATGGCCATAAAAGATCTGCCATAACCTTCATTTGTGTCCTTTCTTTAAAAGATAACCTAGGTTCATTTGTCATAAGAACAGGTGCTCCTGTGTGTACCTCTAGAGTAGGAACAATTACATAAGGTCTCAGCTGCCTAGTAGTTGCCACGTCTGTACCCTTCTCTTGCACAGGAGGATACACAGGAATCTTTACTTCATGCATCTCCACATCGTAAGCCGTGCATACAGTAAGTGAGCGCAATACCACTTTGCGCACAATACAAGGGTAGATGACGCAGAGATAGGACACTTGCAGTAAGAACTTTTTACACATAGTGGACGTCTCTCATGATCTGCCATGATGAAGTTGCTACTGATGATGTCCATGTTAATTTTAAGGAAGGAAAACATTATCTTTAATGGGGTAACATCATGCACTATTTCCTTAATCTGCTTTAGCTGGCTCCTTTATTCGATGATGAACACACATTCCCAATGGATGCCACAAATTGGCCTCTGACCGGACGACATGAAGATCTTCTTTCAGCATGAAACAAAAGTTCCTCAATTAGTAGACTTTTGGATCTTCTCCCTTGAAAGTCTCATTCAATGTTCTCTCAGAGTACCCATTCACTTGAAATATAATATCTCTCAATATTTGATTGAGCGCTCCATTATTTCTTAGGTCTCTCAGGAAAGTTCTGATATCAGTTTGTCTCTCAACAAGATGTGGACATTCTTCTATCAGGTAGTAGAATACTAAACGGACCAGGCTATGTGCATTATTCAGTGACAGGGGCATTTGTGTTTCCACCACTGAACTTAGTAAGCTGAAGGATCTGCTCAATGATAGCTGCAAGCAATCTTCTCACAATTGGGCCATTCTTAGGATCTTGCAAGAAAATATGAATGCTAGTAGTTCACCCCACAAGTGCAGTGTAAGCGCGCAGTAAAAAGATGAAAACAGCAAGAATGATCTGTGAAACGTTGTCATTGGGCACCACAATAGGCACCTCCAAAAAGAAAGTCAGTAAGAAACACATTGGGGTACTGTTACCTCTTCCAATCGTCAAACAGGAACTCCAAGTCTGGCATACTCTCCTTTTCGATCAAGACTTAAGCATGTCTTAGTCCAATGTCAACAAAACTCCTGTGGCTCAAGAACAATTATTTCCCTTAACTCCTTTCTAGTGACTTAAAAGAGTGTCTTGACATAAACCAGAGTCCAATATTTGTCTTTGCCTTTATTTGACGGCTTTTGCATCCTTCTTCCTCATCATTGACCTAGTCTGCACGTGCTGTGATTCTTCCCTGATGCTTGTTTCCGATGGGTATGGGTGTGGCGGGGATTCTTCAGCATAGATCTTTACATCACTGCAGACTATCCAAGCCCTTCTGCCTTGTATCTTAACTGCAGATGGTGTAATGTTTTTCACTGGGAAGCGGCCTTTGAAACGAAGCTTGTGCCAACTTCGAGCAAAGTTTGCGAATTATGACCGCATCTTTGCGGAAAAGTTTGGAAACACAAAGCTGATCATCTCCGGTTGTTGCAGCATCTCCTTCAGTGTTCTGTGCTGCCCCACATCCTTGTCGCTTGAGCTGATCTGATATGACAGAGATACTTGAAGTCATACATGTAAGGCAATCACGAACCTCCTTTCCTAACAATTCTGCTTATGGCTGGGCATCACTTCTAATTCTAGATGGATGTGTGAGAGGTGTCCTCCTTGTCACTTTCTTGTGAGTCCAGCTGGTATTCTGAATCTGGCTGATTTCTTAACACATATAGGGGCCGATTCATGGAAAAAACGTGCGCCGAAAATCCCAGCGCCAGCAGGCGCAAGGTGGCGCAAGCGTGAGAAAGCAAGCGACGTGCACGCGTGCAATTAAAGGAAGGCGCTGTGCGTGTATACCACTGGTTGTGTGCCAAATCTGTGCGTGGCGCACACAGGAGCACACGTCATCAAACGGCATGCGCTACTCACACAGCAAAAGCGCACATAGAGCGGCGCACACAACAAAAGTGGGCGGAACAGTGGGTGTAACATGCAGAATGGGGAATAATGCGTGAAAAAGAAGGCGTAACTGGGGAAGTACTGCAGGGAACTACACGTAACGCCCACACACACGCAAACAACCCGTATTCATGGATCTGAATAAGGGAAACCTGCGCACGGCAAAAGACGCGCATAGGCGTTAACGTGTCCGCCACAGGAAGGCAGGCAGAAGCATCCCCGTGCAGTATAAAAGTGCACGCAAACAACAAACACATATATACCGCTACGATGAATACCCCATTTGTCGCAGCACTGATCGTGGGACATCGCAGGAGGAGGAGAATAGCCAGGGCACGCATTTTTTCACCCCGGACAAGCCTTTTTGGGATGCCTGACGACCAGGTCTACGGCAGGTATAGGTTTCCACCTCGTATCATCTTAGACCTGGTCAGGGAGTGGGAAGATGACCTTACATCCCCCACCCTCTGCTCCCAAGCATTGAGCCCCTTGGAGAAGGTGCTCAATGTCCTGCATTTTTTGGCCACTGCGTCATTTCAGCAGACTACTGCCATAGAGGGGGGGATCTTGCAGGCCACACAGTCACGCAGCCTACACCAGGTCTTGGCAATCATGACAGCGCACACCTCAGTCCGCAGGCACATGTACATGCCCAGAACACCCGCAGAAAGGCAGGCTGATGTCCAGGACTTTTACAGGGTGGCACACTTCCCCAAAGTGCTCGGTGCCATAGATTGCACCCATGTGGCCCTACATCCCCCTAGGGCCACTGAGCACATCTACTGAAACCGCAAGCACTGGCATTCCATCAACGTGCAGGTGGTATGCGATGCAAAGAGAATCATCACCTCTGTCTATGCAAACTACCCTGGCTCCACCCATGACAGTTTCATAAACAGAATGTCCACCCTGAGCTGGGCCCTGCAAGCTGGGCAGCATGGCGACACATGGCTCCTAGGTGAGTACAAATGCTTGTGCACATGCATGCATGTCACACACACACACACACAAATACACAAGTCCCAATAATCACAACCATCATCACCTCTCCAGGGGACAGTGTCTACCCTCTGAGCAACCACATGATGACGCCAATCCGGAACCCCACCACACCACCCCAGGTAAGATACAACGCTTCCCATATTGCAACCTGGGCCATAGTGGAGTGCACATTTGGAGTGCTCAAGTGACGCTTCCGCTCCCTTGACCGCTCTGGCGGCAGCTACTCTATGCAGCCCCAGTAGTGTGCAGGATCATTGTGGCAGCATGTGTCCTGCACAATGTTGCAACACGGCAGGGTGTACCGGTGGACATGGTGGTGCCCCCACATCCCCACCCACAGGCACAGGCGCTGCCCATGGGAGGGGACAGGGCACGTGGCGAGGCAGCCCAGACCCAGCTTGTGGCCACATTTTTCACCTAAACTCCCACTATCACCGCTATGTCACCCAAACCCTCCCAAACCACAACATGACATGACAAGCAATAGCTATACACCAACAAAGTACCAATAAAGTACACACTGACATGTGAAAAATGTAAAGTGGCATCACACAATGATGCCTGACATGGAATCAGTTGAAATGACTGACCAACAACCTCCCACCCAAAATAAGTCATACCCAAATGCATTCCAACAGTTGTAGTTGTAACATAACAATGAATGCCTGTAAACATGCACATTGTGCATTGCAAAATCAACACTGCAGCTTCTGTGTGCCGTGCCCACCTCATGCAACACACTGCTCAGCGCACAGCATAGTGAACAGCCATTGTGTGTGACGCACACCCTGAGCATCACATCCAAGCAACAAACTACATCAAAAAGCAAATTACGCATGCACAGGATCAACAATTTGTCATAGATCATGTGCTGCAGGGACACGGTGGGCACCAGAAGGCAAACAGAGTGTACATGAGGACATGGAAGGGTGGTAGTACATGAAGTGGATCATAGAGCGAGTGTGTGGGTCAGAAGGGACATGCACTCAATATATGCATGTGCAATCACGTGACCATCAGTTTCCTCTACACATCACATGTGAACATTCACCATGTGTACACCCCAGCATGTCAAGCCACAACTATTCCCTCACAGCTGAAAGGTAAACACAACACATGAACAGGCATTGATCAGCAGAATACATCATGTGCATAGGACACTGCAATTACAATGTCAGGGTGTGCATCACACTGTAGGGCAAGGCAACAGTCAACAACAAAACATCCCCCCCTCACAAATCACCATGACCCACTGAACAACTGCACATGGGTTATCTAGCCTTCATCCTTGAAGTTCACCTGGCCACAGGATCACCCTTCCCCTTTGTCACCATCTCCCACCTTGTATCCAAAAAGTGTCCAGCACCCTCAGAGGCCACCTTGACTTGCAAAAATACCACATCAAAGAGAACTCAAAGCAGGCCAACACAGAAGCCAAGCAAAAAGCCTGCAGGCAGCAAAACAAACCAGAAGACCCTCCAGTAGATGACTTGAAGTAGCAGTACGTCACAAAGCCCAAGTACTACTACAATGACGTAACAACCAAGGTAGCACAGTAAAACAATGTCACAACAGGATGTGTACCATGTGTGGTACATAACACAGAATAATGCACCACAAACTGATGTGTACTGTCACTGCTCCTGTGTACAGGTGCAGGAGTGGCACTAACTAACCACCCCCACCGTGGTCAGAGATATACAGTCGGGACAGGCATTGCTATACTGGATAACTGGAATGAGGGGCAGGAGAGGGGAGTAGGATTCACATGGGAAAGTAGGAAATGCACAAACTGTACTACTCACATCAACACATACACAAGTACACCAAACCAGATCATCAAGCACATAGCAACAAATTACTCAAATGGAAGACAAATAGAAACTTATCTCTGGGGTGAGTGCTGGCCTCCTGCCTGTGCAATTTCAGGTCCGGTAACAGGAGCAGTTTAATGCTGCAAAGAGAGCCACAGTTACTAATCTGTGCGTGCCTATAACACACAAACACACCACCATATATGCCCCAAAGTAACAAAATACTCTACAAACAAACAATCTGGTGTGGATGCTTCATACACATATGTAACATTACCCCTGTGAAGGTTCATACACAGTCAATGCAGTAAGTCATGCGCCGCTGGGTGCGTTGCAAATTGAATACCAATGTGTCATGAATCACACAACATGCAATGTTCCCTGGGTAAGCAGCCAGACGCATATAGCAAGGAATGACTTCAGAACAAGTCGTGTTCCACCATGACCCAAATAATATAGGTAGTTCATGTGTCAAATTCTACATGGTAATGAAATGCAGTGCACACAAGTCTGTCCCTTGCTGTCTGCCCTGTGAGCTGCTTCTTTCCATGTCTCGGAATTCTACATGGCTAATACAAGTGCCTCAATGGACCATGGTGGACCGGAGGGTATGTGCCACTGGCCCTGCAGGTGCCCCAGACAATTTTCCCATCAACTAGCCATTAGTCCACCAACGCATCTCAGCTGTATTGTGCGCTTCAACACCAATATTTGTCCAAGCTCACCATCAGTGCTGCTACTAAGCATGCATGTGCAACTGGCCAGGTGGAAGGTCTGCTGCGTTGTGCCCCCCCCCTGTCCTGCTCCCCTTGCCTGGAGTCCCTTGAAATATGTCAGCTGTTTTCAGATGTATGAGCACAATCCCTGTGCCTCTGCTTGCGCACACATGCACATGTCGGCACCACCAAACGTGTCCAGCTTCCAGACGTCCAATGGCCCATGTCTGCTGGCAAAGGTGGTCTGCAGGCTCATCCCCATGCAGCAAGGGCATGAAACACATGATTAATGCTTTAAAATCATCTGTGTGTGTCTCTTCAGGCATTACATGACTGGACCATGTCAGAGACGTATAACACAATCACACCATCAGTCTGTCTTTCACAGGCAAACTGTTGAACACCCCAAATACGCCATGAATTGCAACAAGCACATGTACAGTATAGATAATAAACATACTACACAATGAATAGCAATTAATGTACACGTCAATCATGAAACCCCCCATCTAGCAAACGAAGAACAGTGGTCAATAACACCCCTATCATCCCCACTAGGGGTGTTAACACAAGTTTCACAGCAGCAGACATGCCACAGATATGTCAGTCCAGAGCCCTTGTGTAATAGGCTGTTACACTGAACCATCCTTGCAAGCCCATGGATAAGGGAAGCAGGAGTGGCATATGTGAGTCAAGGGCCCCAAGCTGCAAACACATACACAAGACAAGCTTGAAGGGCCCAGCTGGAACAGACAATGGATGCTCTCAAAAGCAACAAAGCACCACACCGTCACATGAAAGCACAATAGACAAACAATTTGAAACTATATTAACTAATTACACTAACTATGAAAAACCTACATTACCTATTTAAACTAAATATCAAAATGAAACTAAACTAAGTAAACTAAAAAAAAAATCAAAAATGGCCACATACGATTGCTTTATGCAGAGACAACATTTCAGCCTGGCGTGCCCTGTCTGAGGCTGCCATG
This sequence comes from Ambystoma mexicanum, assembly GCF_040938575.1. Classification (NCBI taxonomy): domain Eukaryota; kingdom Metazoa; phylum Chordata; class Amphibia; order Caudata; family Ambystomatidae; genus Ambystoma; species Ambystoma mexicanum. Next base: position 1,344,588,349 of record NC_090937.1, on the reverse strand, counting down.
CCCAGCCTGAGCGAGCGGGCCGTGGACCGTTCCGCCTGCTGCTGGAGAAGCACATGCCTAGCAGGGGAGAGCACGGCTTGGGCCACACGCTCCATGCTCTTAGCAATGTTCTCCATTGCTGCCCCCTGCCGTTCAGAATTGGAAGTCATGTCTTGCTCCCACTCAGTATACTGCGGTTGCGTGTGGCGACTGCGTTGCTGTGCTTGACCCCTGCGGGGCCCAAGGACTGGGTGTCCTCGTTGTGTTGGCACCGCCTGCGGCTGCACGACTACATGTCCCCGTCAACGTGATGGCCCAGGCACATCAGTGACTGGTGTGGAGGGTGACCCTGCATCCCGATTCACCACAGGCGGAGGTTCCAAGACTGTCTGACCCCTCAGTGCAAGTGTCGCGGACAGAGGAGTGTCCACATCAGAATCACTCACCCCTGACATATGGACCTGATGCTCATCCAACTCGACATGGACGTCAGAGTGGTCATCAGGGCTGGACTCATTGCCAGCCAGAGACAAGATGGACTGTAGCACATGTGGGTTTTCGTGGCCTACCACCCCACGACCCCCACTTGTGCCGGGTTGCTGTAGTGATGACAACCCTGTGCCTGGCATGACAACACCATCCTCTGGCTCCATTGTGTCATCATCTGAAAAATAGAGAGAAAAAAGGTCACTACACATGTTAGAAGCACACAACACACACACACACACACAGACACCAAAGACATCAAGCAGACATGTCACAGACAAGCAATGTCAAGTTGACCCTGCCATGCATGCTGGGTCAACTTGAAATTGCTTCTGTGATTAAGCATGTTGAAAGGTGTCACTTTGCACTGAAGTGTGTTGATGCAGTGCAGCAAATATGTATGTTACTCACTATCTACATGTACAAGAACTTCATGATGTGTGTCAGAAAATATGAAGGCAGTGCAAGGTCAACTTCAGGCATCACGTGCAATGTGCATTCAATGAGTAGCATGTCTACAAGGAAACCACCCTCCCAACAAGTGCAAATGCAGGGATGCCTAGCATGGTATCAAAAGGCTGAACATAGACCTTTGTATTGACAGACAGTGTGGACTAGCACCAACTGCATCATGTGAGTCAAGTGACAACACAGCAAATGATGATGGGACAGTAAGCAGGACACATGATGAAACCTCGGGAGTACACCCACGTGTGAAGAAGACACTACACCAGTAGGATAGAGTCATTGGCCATTAAACAGGCTGAGGCCTGTGACCCACACAGACTGTCACACCCTAAACATGTGTGTGACGCAGGACTGGGACACAGTGGAAATGGGAAGGTTGATGAAATGCCATGCATTGTAGGTCCCCCTGGACTCCTACTACAATGATCATCCAGTCAAGGACACATAGGGGCATGAGTGGAATACACATGGAGCATGAATGGGCCCTCATGTCCCTGCGGGGCATCTGACCTCTGCACACCCTTCATCAAGTACAAAGGATGTACCACACAGCATATGTCTGGCAGATTGGCTGCTGGAAGTTAGCATGTACACAGGACGCATTAACAGGGAAGTACTCAACAGAAAAATTGAAGCATACCAGTGTTAAGGTGGAATTGGGGTGCAGAGGGGAGTGGAGAGGCAAGGGAGCATGCAGGCACAGGACACATGTACATCAGTCATGCTATGACATAGTCCCTGGGCTGAGAGGAAGGTCACCCCACGCTACATGCAGCAGGGCCAGTGAGCTGGAACATGGACTTGAGGGGCATCCTGGTGACCAGCATGTGAGTAGGGTGCAATAGTGGTGATGCGGACAGTCCCCGTCTGCTACACATGTCCACCATCCAGCAGAGCAGACATGCATCAGGGAAGCATTGCATTACTTGTACATCAGAACCATGTACACGTGACACGTAGTGGCAGTCATGCACAACACATCACACAAGTGAAACACACATGTCCACAACAAACACGCAGCAACACTCACTGGACTGGGCATCAAAGTCTGGCATCTCTCCCACTCCTTCGACCGATTCAGATGGTATGAACTCCGCAACGAGTGACTCATGCGGAGTGAGGTCTTCCTCCTCAGGTGCAGGCCCACTGCCAATCACCACAGTCAAGTTGTAATTTGAGGCACGCTTAGCCTTAGCACTGTGGTTGAGGTCATTCCAACGCTTTTTGCACTCTTGCGCCGTGCGCACCTCATGACCGAATGCACTCACATGTTCTGCCACTTGCTTCCAGTGGGTATCACGGTGGGCAGCCGTAGTCTGACAATTAGGACCCACTAGCATGTCACCGCTGTGGCCCAGCATGTAGTCCATGAGGCAGTCCAGTTCCTGGTTGCAGAAAGGCTTCTTCCTCGACGTGCTGGAGGTCGTGGCTGTGTGTGGGGTCGCAGCCTGTGCTATAGGTGCAACCTTCCTCCTCTTGGATTGTGGCGCAGACCCTGGCTGGCAAATGCCGCCCTGATCACTATGGCCAGTAGCACCAGTGGATTGAGCCAAGGCAGTGGCAGGTGGAGGGTTGACCAAAGGCCTGACTTGCGTCAGTGGCAGCTGGGTGCCCTCTAATGGACCCTGCGCAGCAACATCTGCTGTGGCAGGGTCATTGACCGCGACTGTCCTGGTTGGCAGACTCACAACCGGGGTGTTGTTGGCTGCATATGCCCCTGCACTTGCCAACACCCGGCTGGTCGGGTCAGCTGATGACATTACTGCCCCAGGGACACATGTCTTGGTCAGGGCAGCCCTGCGTGCACCTACGGTTTCCCTCCTGGCCTGTTGGAAATCTTCCAAGGGCTCAAGTGCCAACGCAGCATGCGCTGGCAGACCCTGAGCCTGGGTGGTGGTGTCCACAGCTGCACCTGCACCTACCACTACCCTTGAGCCCGTGGCAGTCGATGAAATAGACTGCCGGGTCACACGGGCACCAGTGCCAGATGCAGAAGCTGCATCTCCCGGAACCACAGGGGGTGGTGGCAAGACTGCACCGACACATGGCACAACATCGTGCTCAAGTGGAGCACCCCTGCCTCTTCCCCCTCTGCGGCCACCCTGGACACCCTGGAGTCCCCATACTCCCTGGTCACCCCGACCACATCCCTGACCACGCCCACCACGAGGAGGACGCCCAGCTGACGTGCCCCTCACCTTTGGTGGCCTCCCAACCATGGCACAGATGGAGTAGTGCCGACACAGATGGAGGAGTGCCAATGGGAGGTGTACACCACAATTGTCCTGGGGGTGGGATGCAAGATGTTAACAGCCCCTCTGCACCTGCAAGGCTGTATGTGACCCTGGTGATGTAGTGACGGGTCACACAATGCTCAGGCACCCCAAAACTGCAGTAAAACCGTACACGCAACCCTGCAGCCTACGTGCGTGCAATCAACCTTCCACAGTACGCGGTGGCACCCAGTAACACGAAAAACGCATACGCGTGGGACACGTAGGCTACTATGACCTCGAAAATGGGTGCAATACACAGGGGCACCCGCAGTGGGAAAAATAGCGTGCACAACTCACTGTCTGACTAGCGTGATAATGAAAAACACGCATAGCCAATACCCCCGCCAAAAGAAGAGTTATGTCCTCGATCCACTGTGAAGTTGTGATGGCGCGCAAAACAACACAAAGCAGCAACACACATCGGTCTCCACGAAAGGCACGTACAGCGAACTGCTGGCCCCGCTCACCTTTAACCCGTGCTGAGGGAAAGGCCCACACGCGTCACGTCACTTACGCGTAGGCCCTTTCCTCGGATTTCACACATCCACACGCGGACGTGCATTTCTTTCACGCGTTGTGAACCACTATGCCCACGTCACGAGGGAAACGCCAACGCACGTAACGTCACAGACGCGCTTACGCACTAAGGGCCTTTCCTCGAATTACACGCAGATGTGCAATTTTTTCACGTGCCAAATCACTCCACGCTCCTGCCCAGAAGGCCGAATTACTTCCCCCCAGAGCCCCGAGCACACTCCCACATGCCATCTGCTGCTGCCTGCCTGCCTGCTGCCCATGTGCCCTGCTATTTGCTGCCTGCACATCAGCCATCTGCAGGGGTGCAGTTGTTGTGACCACCCCTGCTGGAACTGAAGACTCCCTACTGGGATACCATCCTTCCACAGCCCAGCCCCAGGACCCAGTTGCCCACCCACACCTGCCTCTGGGGTTGCCATGTCAGGCACACCACCATCTGGCACCACTGGCAACCCCCAGACCCAACCAGCCAGATTGGCAGAGCGCCACCAGCTTCAGTGCCAGGGAAGTTGGTGTCCTGGTGGAGCAAGTCCTGGGGCAGTATGATGCCCTCTTTGGAAGTTCTCGCGCTGACTATGAAGGACGGACCAGGATCTGGATGGACATCGTGACTGCCATCAACGAGGAGGGAGTGGCAGTCCGCGACATCAAACATGTCAAGAAGCGCTGAGAAGACTTCAGGTCCAGGACCCTCGACAAGGCCCAGCGCCTCTTGAAGGCAGCGGATGCCAAGGGGCACCGGGGCCACCTGTCCAACCACCAAATGAGCGTCCTGGAACGCATAAGTCCAGCGCTCCACGTCCAGGTCCTTGAGAGGCAGACCCGTCTGGAGTCGAGCGGTAAGTGTACATGCATACTGGTTGGACTTTGTGCTTGTCGTGGTGTGCCAGTAGTGTGCAGGTTGCACATGTGTTTCTGTAGGGCCATATATGGATGTGTATGTACAGGGGCGTGAGGCTGACACATGCGAGTCCTCTCATGTGTGAGACACATGGACGGTGTATGTGTGGATAGGCATGCAGGCCAAATGCAGATGTGGGAGCACACATGTTTGAATTACTGTGTATGTACGTTGGCATGGTTGTGGTATCACACATGGATGTTGGTTCCAGCTGCATGTATCTGCACTGTGTACATGTGCATGTGTGTGTATTTGACAAGTGTGAAACTGTGATGCAACATGGATGCATGTGGCACTGACATTTAGAAGGCTGAATGGCAGATGTGACATGGGTGGCGATCTCATCACTCTGACAGTTGGTGGACATGCACACATACATGTAAGCGTGTTGGTGTGTGTGCATGTGTTGTGTACTCCCCGTGTTTCATGTGACGTCAGGCTCACCTTCGGATGCTGATCCTGTTGGATGTGTATGGATGGTGCTGCCTGGTGCAATATTGCTGTGGAATTGCTCATGTGTGTGAGTAGAAATGACATGTCTGTTAGGGAGTGTGATGCCATGTCTGAAGTTTGACACTGCCACTCATGCACAACTGTCATGTGTGTATCAGTCCATTGTACAGTGCCCTGATGCCTGTGTTCTATCTCTCCCTGTCTGCAGCGTCAACTGATGAAGAGGGCGGAGAGGGTGCTGTGGAGCAAAGCGGCAGGGATCACACTACCAGCCGGAGACGCAAGGCCCGGCTCCCCTCCCAGATTGTCATCTCTTCGGGGAGTGAGGAGTCTGGTGCCGCATCCCAGGCCGCAGCTGCCGAGGGTAGGTCCAAGAGGCGGAGGTTGGAGATGGGCTCCTCGGCAGCAGAAGGGGCAGCTGAGACCCCACAGGGTCCGACGGAGGAAGATGGCATGGAGTCATCCAGGTTATTGGGGGGTTTGGAGGAGGAGGAGGCCATGGAAGGGACACACAGGGGTCTGGAGGTGGGGATTCCACTGGTGCCAGTGGTGCAGTGCAGGGACAGGAGGCAGCACAGGCTGCTACGGAGGTGCCTGTGTGTAATCCTGTCCCTGATCCTGTGACTGCATCATCCGGCACCAGCAGGGATGCCTACGTCCAGACCCGTGTTCAGGGAGGGGATGGGCGCACAACAACTGGCCTTCCTCTCCCTGCGGATGTGGCTATCCGGGACCGCGTTGAGCTTGTCCTGGCTGGGATAGCATTGCGTCAACGGGGCATGCGAGGTGACCTGCAGTGTTTTCGTGAAGACACTGCACGTCATCTCGGATGCCTCTTTGACCGCGTTGACCTACTGGGACAGGTCACCAGTGCTGGATTTCTCTGTGTGCTGGACCTTCTTGCGACTGCCTCCTCACCTGAACCCCCTACGCGCCAGTCGTCCTCCATGCCATCTTCCCACCCATGTATCACCTGGGTACCCTGTGGAGCTGCCTCTGACCCAGCGGCCAGGCTGGTGGAGGACGCATCCCTGCCACAGTTGGGAGTCGGACGTCCAGCAGGGGTGGCCACCACGACAACTGCACCCCAGCCTGAGGAGGACGTGCAGGCAGCAAGAGCCAGGGCACAGGCACAGGCACAGCAGCAGCAGCAACATGGTGGGAGCAATGATGGCTCGGGGCCTTCAACATCGGAGGGGCAGGCATCGGCCAGAGGGCAGGAGGACCCAGGATTGCAAGTGTCTTCAGCGGTTGGGCCATGCCATAGATGCGGAGCGGCAGCGGGTGGAAGAGGCACGGCTCACAATGGTCAGGGTGGAGAACTCCATGCAGAGGGCACTGAGACGGGCTGAGTGCCTCGAGGCAATTCGCAGGGAGTTGGAGGCCAACATGTCATCGTCCCTGCGAACCCTCAGGGCCATGGAAGAGGACCGCCTCCAGGATATTGAGCGGGAGTTCGATGATGCCCTGGCCCAGGACATCCAAAAGTGAGCCGTCGGACTAGCCCGCTGCCATTGTAAATAGTTAGTTAGTTAGTGTTAGGTTTCATTTTGGTTTTCATTTTTTTGGGGCGCTTGGACAATACCCCACATTTTTGTATATAGTTCTTCATTAGTCAGTGGATTTGTCAGCATTTTCTTTTTTGATTTTTCCATGGAGCAATGGATTTTACTTTGTCATTTCTGTTTGGATTTGCTTTGTTGGAAGGAGACTTTGGAGACATTTTTGATTTCATATATTTTGGATTCTGATTTCCTTTTTTTATCATTATGTGACATTCTGCATTGTTTTCCTTATGTCCATTGTTTGGTATTTGATTTTCTTTCACTTCATTTTTTTTTCAATACATTTTTTCCCGTACTTCAATGTGTGGTATTCTCTCATTGGTTTCATGCATGTCACGATGTGGGTTTTCACATTCACTGGCACCCATTGTGTGTGTGTGACGGACATGTGTTGATGTACAAACATGCCATTAGGGTTGTTTCATGTAATGGGCATTTCAATGTGGGTGTATGTTATGCTTGGTTGATTATATGGGCAGGGATGGCGTGCCGTGGAATTTTGGTGGCCATGAGGGCCATGATTGTGGGTCATGTTGACTTGTTGGGGGGGACATGAGTGGGGGCCTGCTGGCAGGTGCCCCTCACTGCTGGGGGGTGGGGGTGCTGGGGGACATGAGTCAGGGCCTTCTGGCAAGTGCCCCTCACTGCTGGGAGGTGGGGCTGCTGGGGGACATGAGTGGGGGCCTGCTGGCAGGTGCCCCTCACTGCTGGGGGACATGCGTGGGGGTCTGCTGGCAGGTGCCCCTCACTGCTGGGGGGTGGGGGTGCTGGGGGACATGAGTGGGGGCCTGCTGGCAGGTGCCCCTCACTGCTGGGGGGTGGGGGAGCAGGGGGACATGAGTGGGAGCCTGCTGGCAGGTGCCCCTCACTGCTGGGGGGTGGGGGTGCAGAGGGACATGAGTGGGACATGAGTGGGGGCCTGCTGGCAGGTGCCCCTCACTGCTGGGGGGTGGGGGTGCTGGGCGACATGAGTCGGGGCCTTCTGGCAAGTGCCCCTCACTGCTGGGGGGTGGGGGTGCAGGGGGACATGAGCGGGGGCTTGCTGGCAGGTGCCCCTCACTACTGGGGGGTGGGGGTGCTGGGGGACATGAGCGGGGGCCTGCTGGCAGGTGCCCCTCACTGCTGGGGGGTGGGGGTGCAGGGGGACATGAGTGGGGGCTGCTGGCAGATGCCCCTCACTGCTGGGGGGTGGGGGTGCTGGGGGACATGAGTGGGAGCCTGCTGGCAGGTGCCCCTCACTGCTGGAGGTTGGGGGTGCAGGGGGACATGACTGCGGGCCTGCTGGCAGGTGCCCCTCACTGCTGGGGGGTGGAGGTGCAGGGGGACATGAGTGGGGGCTGCTGGCAGATGCCCCTCACTGCTGGGGGGTGGGGGTGCTGGGGGACATGAGTGGGAGCCTGCTGGCAGGTGCCCCTCACTGCTGGGGGGTGGGGGTGCAGGGGGACATGACTGCGGACCTGCTGGCAGGTGCCCCTCACTGCTGGGGGGTGGAGGTGCAGGGGGACATGAGTTGGTGATCATGTTGCAACGTGACATGTGGCTTGGCTGGGGGCATGCCCATGGTGGATGGGCTGCCTGCGGGACAGGACCAGGGGTGCAGGGTAGTCCCCTGTGGTGTGGGCTTCCTGCAGGGACTGTGGAGGGGGTAGAGGGGACACCTGGGAGGACCCACACTGCCAATTCACATGTGGGACTCCCCGCGCTCCCCACTGGATACATGTACCCGCTCTGACAGAACAATCGCGTGTGAAACTTCACACGCACCCCCGAAATACACTTACCCCGCTCTGACAGCAGAATCGCGTGATACACGTACCCCGCTTGCACAGTGCCAATCGCGTGTGACACTTCCCACGAACCCCAGTAATACACGTAACCCGCTCGCACAGGGCCAATCGCATGTGAAACTTCCCACGAACCCCAGTGATACACGTAGCCCGCTCGCACAGGGCCAATCACATGTGAAACTCCCCACGAACCCCAGTAATACACGTACCCCGCTCGCACAGGGCCAATCGCGTGTGACACTTCCCACTAACCCCAGTAATACACGTAACCTGCTTGCACAGGGCAAATTGCGTGTGATACTTCCCGCGAACCCCAGTGATACACGTACCCCACTCGCACAGGGCCAATCACATGTGAATCTTCCCACGAACCCCAGTTATACACGTACCCCACTCGCACAGGGCCAATCACATGTGAAACTCCCCACAAACCCCAGTAATACACGTACCCCGCTCTGACAGCAGAATCGCGTGATACACGTACCCCGCTTGCACAGTGCCAATCGCGTGTGACACTTCCCACGAACCCCAGTAATACACGTAACCCGCTCGCACAGGGCCAATCGCATGTGAAACTTCCCACGAACCCCAGTGATACACGTACCCCGCTCGCACAGGGCCAATCGCGTGTGACACTTCCCACTAACCCCAGTAATACACGTAACCTGCTTGCACAGGGCCAATCGATTTGTAAAAGGGTTTATTTATTTTCTTAGGTTATAACCTAAAAAAATAAACAAACCCTTTTACAAATCAGGCACATAATCCCTTCTATACATGCAACACTTTTTTTGCTTCCTCATCTGCTTTTTGATTTCCATGTGAAATAAAATCTGCCCTTTTAGTGTGAGTTGCACACTTTTAACTACTGCAATGGCTACTGGGAGCTGCCGTGCTCTAATGAGTCTGTCCAATAAGGCTGCATGCCCTTCCTTTTCCAACGTGCTAGCCATGGTGCACCGTTGATGTCACATAGGCAGAGTTACTGCACACCCTTACTTCCTGATGTGCGTATTTCTCAAGTGCGACAATCAACGCCACTAATTTGAGAGCTTTGTGTCAAAAAGTGAAACGGTAGTCGTGCACCTTATCAATATTTCAAACACTCCATTGGCTGTGTACTATTATCACAGCAACCTTTGTACATCCATGTCCACTATTTGATCGACTCTAGAAGAACCGTCAATAAAAAGAATCTCCCCAGCTGCCAATGCATCTTCCTTCACCCTTGCGAGCTCATCATATAACTCCTCATAGTTCGAACAATCATGTGCGTGCTCACCCTCTGCCAGTACAAACACAGCATGATTCATTATTCTGCATTTGACTATTTTAATCGCTGGATATGATATGACCACCTCATAGGCAGAAGCCTTCTGAAAAGTCAATGTGCTTTTAGGTTCTATAAAAAAATGGCAAATACCACATGTTTAACCAATAATGCAATAGAACATCTTATTTGCAGCCTTCTTAATGGCGAAAGCGGCTGCTGTCAGGAACTGTTTGTGAAGAACATGACCACTTACTACTGGGTCCAAAATCTTACTGTAATTTGCAAGGGGCTTGTACCCCATCGTGAAAAGCTTTTAACTGTAATGTCACTCCTCGTATGACCATCTCTTCTATAAATGCCATAATACATTAATTCTCATTTAAACAATGTATTCCTGGTGACAATCACAATACACTGTGCCTTTATTAATAAACAATATCGTCACACTCAGTTTGGTCATTAAATCCTGACCCAATATATGGACATATGTTTGCCTTAAATATAATAATAATGGCCCAGACATGCCACTTTCTTTCATAAAGACTGGCAATATGTCAGCGCAAGGAACTCTGCCCATACCTCCCATGAACCCCCGAGCATCGATAGCATTTTCCCCTCTCATATTCATGAGCGTATTACACCCGTGTCTACCAAAGAAAACAAAAAAGATTTGCCTTCTATATTACCATCAACCTTCAGTTCTCTCATGAGGATTGTTAGGCGTCACCAATAATATTGAACACATTGAAATCTCTCATCAAGCCATCTTATTGTGGGTACATTCTTATCCCTGTATCTATAAACAGGATTACCTCTATCTATTACAGTGATTCTCCTTATTGTTATGAGTCATTAATTGCCTCGTGTTTGTCCTTTGCTGTATCTACATAGACGACTACTGCGCTTGAAAGTCTTGCTGCACTCTCATCACTTTTCAGCTACTGATTTGATTCTGAGTAAACCCATCTCTATTCTGCTGCGAATATGCAGGCGGGTTTGAAGTCCCCCCTCTTGAGAATTTGCCTATTCTGCACGACTCTTTCATTTTTACACGTATAAAAGTGCTTTGTCATACCATATGTCCACCATATAGGCAGAGGTCTTTTCATTTGCCCCTCTTGTATACCTTGATTTTTCTATAAATGTTCCTGATTATTCTGAAAGCCCTTATCTTGAAAGCTTCACCTTCCCCGTGGTGCAAATCTACTGTTATTTTGATTGAACACCCTTTGGCTCTTCACCTGCAGCATGTTTGTTGCTCGCTATAACCCTGACCCATTCTCCACTAGTCAGCATTGCCCCTTTAATGGCATACTTAGATAATTTTTCCTTCACTACTTTTTGCCTCTTCGCCTTTTCTAACATTGTCTTTCTTTCGATTCTTTTCTTGCATAAGCCTGCAATCATGATGGACTTTATCGATTACGTCCCCAATGCTTCTAGAGCCAAATTCATTCTTTAGATTTGCTCTGGTCTGACCTATTATTAGCTCACATGTTGGAAAGAACTCTTCTAAATCTGCACATGTCACTCCTGGATTAGGATGAATTACTTCCTTTTACATACAATCAATGCTGGATGCTCTTTACCTTCTATTATCCTTTCATTTTTGTTCTTCTCGATTTACCCTTTGCCTCCCATCCTCAATGCTCTTACCATCAAGTTTGAGCAAAATCTGACCACCCATTAATTTGTTCTGTATTAGTGCTAACTCATCAGTCTTATCTCTTTCTTCTTTCATCCTTTTATATCCTATCGTATATCTAGAGATATACTTCATTGTTCGCTTCTCTCCTTATCGCGTCTCTCCTTGTCCCTTGGGACCTTAGAGATTCCATCTCTCTCAATCTTTTTTTCTGAGTCCTCGTCGCTGCTTTGCGCAGGCGACTCATGTGCTGGGTTGCTATACCCTGTTGCTGCCTTGAGCTCCCTTAATGGATAAAGCCCATCATCCTTCTTACTATCGCTGTCTGTACAGGCATGGCACGTGGAGTGGCATGCTCCTCACCCACCTCTTTGCATATATTATATATCCATGCTATAGGAAGCGTGCCTTCTCTCTTCTCCTGATATGTTTTTTAGAGCACTAGCTCACTTAGCCGTTTGTCTAACTTTTTTCCCTGTATATGCAGCATGCAAATATGTCGTCATATGCTGCAGAACTTCCTTCGATAGTGTTCTCCCTTGTGGCCATGGCATGAACATTTTGTCTGCGGTTCCTTTAACCCATTCTGCACTGTACTGTCTAAGCTTAGGTGCGTGTTTCATCAGTTGCTCGCAAAGGTGTATAAGCAGAGTAATATCCTCCATTTTGACATATCACTCTTTGACCATCAATACTCATTGTTTACTCTTTGCAAATTTCAATAATACTTTTTCAAGAAAACAAAAGTGATATGAGCGTGCACCAATCGTCGCAGGCTTCACATCCTCTATATCAAGTTTTTTTTAACTTTAATCTGCTAAAAATGCCATCAGTTCAAGTTCATTAAAATACATGCTTAATTCCTTAACTCTCGCGTTTCTCCTCTTTACGGTTATCAATTTCGTCTATTATTTCGGCATCATTACACATTCACATAAAGCAGACAAACAGACAGACAGACAAATACACTCGGCCGGCCATATGTATCTTAGCCTTTCTCCTCAAGACTTCTCCTGCCTTTAAAAATATACCTATGGAGTTTGAACAGCCCTCCTTAAACCTGTCTTTAACCAGGTTTGTCTCCTATGTCTTCCTCTGGGATTTGAGGAGCTGTTCCTTCTGTTACATTATTTAAAACGTAGGTATCTAGGCATACTCTTTATCATGGACTCCCCTCGCAATACCTCTTAATTGCTTGGCCTCTCCTCAAGTCAATTTTACTCAATATTCAACACTCAATCAGGCAACACACACCTTGGTCTCGGCCTAGTATGCAGCACATGACTGAAATGCTAATCTTTTTATATTGATTCAATATTGAGATGGTACACCACTGATATCACACCCCCTTTACAAACACCCCAGGTTGCAATTGACCATGAACCAGGCTGGTTGGTAAAACGCAATATTTGTTTATTTATTTTAAAATTCAAAAGAAATCATACAGTTTTTAATATGGGGCAGCAATCACCAATGGGGTGATAATTACAATGAGAAGGTGAGCAATGCACAGGGTTTACCCTTCTAGTGGAACATATACACAGCACAGCGGAATCAATGCACTTTTTGATTTAGGAAAGATAGCACTCAAATTAGAATTTCCCCCTGCAGTGTCCCTCAATCCACAAATAATCAATTCTGAGTGGATGAACAGAAGCAGCTGGTAATCAGGAATAAGGAACAGGAAACAGAATCTAAAGCTGACCTTCCCTCTCCAGATAAGAGAGAAAAACAGAAGTTAAAGGCCCTTCAATGTGATAAAAAGACACTTGGAAATGGACAAATAAATAATGAATGTGTTTTAAAAATCTGGAAGCAAATATAATTCCTCACTAAAGCAACAGTGCAATGTCACTAATATACACAAAGAATGGATTACCAAAAGCAAACAGTTCAAAAATGAGTGGCAAGTTTAAAACATGTTGCAGCAAAATGACATGTGTGAAAGTTGCATTTTTTCGATTCCCGCCTAAAATTAACCAAACGATTTTTAATAAAATTAGGTGAAATACACTAATTCGGAGTGTGTTATTTTTGGTTGGTGGATAGATATATTCCAGGTACAATATGGAAGTGAAAGTAAGTCTCTAGCTGGTAAAAAGAGAGAGATATGGAAGGTAGAGTGAGGTACATTTTTAGGAAAATAGAGCAGTGAAAAGAGGAATCGGCTTTAAAATTGAAAGGCAAATCTCACTTAAACCAGATTTAATGGCTAAGAAATGAGGAATGCCACCCGTGAATATCAAAAGTTACTCTTCAGTTGTAACCCTTCACGCAGTGTACCCCTTTTCTTAAAGGAAAACTTATTTATTTAAACACAATGTCGCTGATGACTTAGGATCTATACAAGACAGAAATGAAGAGAAACTAGATATCAAAGGCAAAGTTGCAAGAATAATTCTGACAGTTTGAACAAGTTATCAGGATAAGCATAGGGTGACTTGGAGAATGGGATAAGCATGCTATGAGTTTCTAATGGGTGGCGATACTTACAGTTCACTTTTAGTTTGGGATTTAGGACCGTCAAGGGTTTTGGTCACTGCACGGCAGGGTGCCTGGCAAACAGCTGGGCAGTTCTGGTCACCGAATGGCACTTCTGGACTGGGATGGCAATTCTGGTCACTGGATACTGAAGATCAGCTGTATGGCGGGATGGCAGTATGCATGCAGTTAGGGTATCAGGATGCTTCCCAAAAACACCACAGCTTTCCCCTTTGGTTATTTGGGAATTTTAGTGGGATTTCAGAGTTGAGGCCTTGCTAGAGCAGGATCAGCAATGCTTGAGTTTTGCAGTGGGCCCTGGAGTAGGGTCAGCAATGTTTTGGCCTTGCAGTTGGGATCAGGAATCTGGATGGATGGATGGAACAGGAACGCAGCGCAGGAACGTCAGGAATAGTATGTGTCTAGAGTCTTGTCAGGGACGCTTATTTATAATTCCTAGTGACATCATCAAAGTATATGGCTGGGACAGGCTTAACTAAACACGCCTCTAACAACGGGATTGGACAAGGGTGATAGTCTCCGCCTCGCTCTCAGCTAGTTGGATTTCAGGAAAATTATGTCAGATTTATGGTGTGAGTTTTACAATGTCCAAAAACCTCCCACTGTTACTTTAACTAAAATCCGATTTTGACACAAACATACATTTATACAATTGCAATCTCTTAGCAAATTATATACACAGGTTACATATTTTGTGCAGCACATTGCAGTCCAATCCTCCAGTCCGTGAGACCTTGTTTCGCCCTTCTACCAGTTTTTCATGCTTTCAATGGGATTTATATTACTCAAAATTCTATAACTTTATACAGGGGTGTGGATTATCAGAATGGATGTATGTACCAAAATTCACATTTGCAACATGGATGCTTTGCTCATGGTCTGCCATATTTTGCCATTTCTGTCCCCAAGGTGTCAATTAATTCTACCAAGCCTTAAAAGAAAGCCCAAAAAAATCACTTTTACACTGTGAAAAATGTACATTTTTACAAAGTCTTTGTGCAGAGATAAAAAGCCTTTAAAGTTTATTTATAAATAATAGTCTTTGGGAGCAAATGGAAGTCCATGTCACTGGATCATTTTTTTTCCTTCCTTCAACTGTTACCAACTGTCATTTCCTTCAAAGCAAGGTGGGGGTTTCTCAGCTTAATTGAATTTTTTATTGCCCCTTCAAACTTCATAGGTTAGTCTCCCAGGGCTTCTGTTGTCCCAGCCTGGAGGACAGACTAATGTCTGATGAGCGTGTGAACTTTCTTTGTCCTGGCCATTCAAAGTTTTTCAAGCTGGCAATTATCACTTTCGTGTCCTGGAAGTTTATGGTGTGTCTCACTTCCTAGGGGGAAGTTTCAGGGATGGCAACTGGAATAACTGTTTTTTTGGGAGCTTGCAAATTCAGCCCATGTGTTTTAAATTTGTATTTTCTTATTTTGGGTCCGGAATTAAAACAAGCCTGTGGAATAAAAATAGTCCCTGTATGTATTTTCACCAGCCACAAACCCCTTTGCATTGGTAGGTATTGGCTGGCTTTCATTTAATAGTTTACTTTTTAAATGGGCATTTTTCTCTTTTAGTTTTGCAAAAGCCCATTTTTATACATGTGTTGAAAACTGCAGGCATTTCCTTTCAAATTTGATTTTGCCATCTGCCTTCCCAATATTGCCTTGCAGCCTTAGTTAGTCTCTTGTACACAACAGTCTGTACAAGGCAAAGGTCTCCTGGAATGGACATGTGCACAGAGCTATGATTTCTTTTGCAGGGTTCATTCCTTTGACACTTTATAGCCCAAAATAAAGTGTTTCCCGTGCACAGTAGAAAGTGAAGTTTCTTGTTGATTTCTCTCAGAGTTGGTTTGACATGGCTTGTCATTCAGGGATTATGACTGGTTTTGGTGAGGCACAATGAAATATCCTGGGCATTGCATGGCCTTTTTAATCACTGTAGTTTAAGGCAGAACAGACAGAGTTAGCGTCAAAGCAGCATTTTTTAAAGGGTGAAACTGTTTCATTTTGAAGGGGAATTTTGGGTTTTCAGCAAATCAGTGCTGCCTTTTCACTTTATTCCCTTTATATGTTTATGAACACACTGGCGCGCTCCTTCAGTGTGTCCCCTTGTTCCATCTTGCCTGAAGTGTGCTAGGCAGGATGGTGAATCAATCTTTTTGTTGCTGCAAAAACGCAGTTTTGAGGTCCTGGTGCGCACAGGAGCCAGCACAGCCATTTGCTGTTTCTTGCGGTGAAATACTGTTGAGTGAGTCAATATATCCCACAATCCCAAACTCCCTCCATTACTTATTTTCCCATATTCACTCTCGTCACCCACTGCCCATTCACACTTTTCCCACGTCACTCAGTTTTACTTACCATTCGTGTTTTTCAACTTCTGACAGGATCGTACGCCTCCAATATGGCCTCTCCAACCTTCCGCTCGTTCTGCTTCCTGTAGACGCCGGGAGGGGATTCCGTGGGAACCGGGGGACCCGTCTCACCCTAGCTTGTACAAGGCTTACTTTACTCTAAACTGCTATCTACAGGGAGATTCACGTCCTTTCAGCCGCATGGCAGAGGTTGTGCGATATCTCCGGGACTCCAAAGCTTACTTATTTCGATGGGTATCTAACCATTCTCTGCTACCACATGAACTGGGGGTTCCCCAGCCCTTCAAGATGAGGTAGCAATACCCTAGAGATGGATGGACGATGCAGACATTATTCAAACATCAATAATTGAAATGACTCAGGTAGTAGGCAAAAGGATAACTGTTTTAATATCAACAACGGACGTCACCAGACATTTCTCATCACAACGATCTCAATGCATCTTGAAAAAAGCTTGTTTTTATAACAAAAAATCATCAAAGGTGATGTTAACCCACGTACTACTAATGCCATCCTACGTGGCAAACTACAAAAAACTAGTGGCAAGTGTGAAAGGATCTAAGAGGATCATCTAAGTATACAATACATACTCGTCTAGGGCAGTGGCATAATGTGATTTGCTTCTTAACATCAGTTGGGGCAGCTTAGCCCTTCCCTTAAACATGTCACTATGAACATCACTATATGCACTACATTTTCTTGGCTACACAAATATAGGACCCTTAATCGTGAGGTCCCCTATCATTGGTTGGCTTCTAACTTCCGTCAGTACCTTCCTAAGTATGTATAGCAGCACACATATTCATCCATTATCACCTCAGTGGTCTGCTATCAATTAGGACTTTAAACTTGGCCTTGGAAATGTTCCTTACTCTGGAGAATTCAGGGGAGTGAAGGCATGCTCTGCCCTCATACGTAGTGGGGGTGACCATCATGCTCGTCCAACTTCTTCTCACGTCATTGAAGACCACACAATTGAGTTTCTAGTTCATAAAAATACAATCTTCTAGTAGACCTCTGACATCTTCTTGTTTATATCCATGCCTCCTGAACAAGAGCTTCATTCTTTCACACGATTTGTATCCAATGTCAGCTCACTCCAGCCTGATATGGCCTTGGCTTCTTGGCTCATTCAGCCTCACATTTCTGAGATTTGCCTGTAATTCACTTGTTTTCTAACTGCGACATACTGGAAAAGAGGCCTTTCTTCTTTTGCTCAGCTCTCTATTTTACGTAGTGGAAACATCCATTCTTTACTGAATCCAATATATTCATATATATATATGTTGGCGTATGCCACAATCTATTCACTATAAAGCTAGCCTCAAGAATTCTTTGTCTGCTTGCGTTTCTTTGCATCTATATGTGTAAAACAGCTTGATATCTTAATTTATCTTGTAGCATAAGCTTTTTCAATTTGATCCCAAAATGACACTTATTTTCGATACCTTCTTGATGCCTTATAGAATTGCCTGCATTCTCTCATCTCTGCATCTCTTCTATGCACGTCAGCTTTCCTTTGTATGATGTCACCATTTGCCTTCACCATTCATTTGTCCTGGGTCTTCCGGGATTTCATTCAAATGACCATCGTACTGTCTCGTGTGCAGGTATGCTTTTCTCAATGGGAACCTTGCCTCCCAGATTCTCCTAGGTATCAGTATTTTCACTGGTACCGCAAGTGTCTCACACTCTGGCATCCAACATATAGGCGCTATGGGCGAGGTGATTGAGGTGGGGGTACTTAGCTCCTTCTCTACACAGGTACACACATTGCAAAGGTCTATTTAATCACCTTGCACATAATTATCAAACAAATGTATCCTTTATACCCATATAGTCAAATATCAACTACACCAGGGGAATGGCAACCCTTTGCTGAGGTTATTTAAGGCCCACTAGGAGAGGCGTTCTCACAGCTGTTGGTTCATTGAGTTGGATTGCATGGTTAGAAGCCATTTATTTGAATTAGGGGAGGATAACCCCCTATCAAAGGGCAATTGAATGAGACATAATCAGCCCCTTACCTATCTGACAGGCAAAGCCAAGTACGTGAAATATACTCACCAAGGTAATTTCCTTAACCAAACCTCTTATATATCTTATTAAGTGCCATTCTCCCCTGCTTATCAGATTTATTCTATACTTGCATGGTGAACAGCTGCCAGTCTTTGCCAGTCTTTGCCAACATAGGTGCCTGGTCTGGGGTGCCCAGGGAGGTCCAAATATGCAGGATATGTAATGAAGATATTGAAACCGATCGACATGTGCTTACCAAATGTAGCCTCTTGATTAATGTTCACTCTAAAAGCTAAGAGAAATGTGGTGATTATGGGTCTGACCAATTTTGGAGTACCATCTATTGCGTCAAATCCCTGGTTATTATGGCAGCTGCATACCACATTTGAAACTTTATCCAGAACAAGCGTATCTGGCTATCTCACCTATTTAACAGTTTGGCGTACAGCCCCTTCCTCTTTCCCACCCTCAATGAGCCCACATTGATGTATTCCCATTGCTCTTATATGTCCCTTTTTATCACAGATTTTAAGCTTTGATGTTTCTCTTTTTACTATTATGTGGTTTTATTATTATATGAGGGCTGTTTTTACTCATTGAATGTTATGGTCTCATGTGATATTCTTGTTTTTATGAGTTATTTTATCCGTTGCTTTTGTATTTGCTCATGTGTAAAAGGTTGAATGATCAAATGCACAATAAAGAATATACATACCACTGTCCTACAATCAAACACTCACAGAAAAAGTTTCAGAAATGAGAAATGCTAGTGAATCTCGTAGAACACCAAAAACAACTAAGCATCCTCAGCTAATTTAAATATTTTTTAGGATGAAGGGGCCAAATCCTCTTCGAAACCACTCGGATAGTACAGGGCCACTTTCCACTTCAAGCTAATGGTAAAAGTAGCCTTATATACTTCAGGCAACAAACTGCACACAGGTTTCTGTCAAAAAGACTTCATGGTCACATTTCCGTCTGTCCTAGTACTCTGGAGCAACCATCTAATTTCTTTCTTTCTTTCTTTCTTTCTTTCTTTCTTTCTTTCTTTCTTTCTTTCTTTCTTTCTTTCTTTCTTTCTTTCTTTCCCGAGGGTATCTTGGCACGTAACATATGAAATTCCCTTTACAAGTTACATATGGTTAGGTACACAATGGTTGCAAGAAAAAAAACAGGGAAATGATACATTATTAACTCAAAGCTAGGTGTATGATACATAAGATATATACATGTCAGCCATTTACAAACATAACAAGAAAGAGATGAAGAGGTCTGTACAGAACAAAAGGCAGGCTTATGTGGCAGTATTTCATAATCAGCCAGCTTTTGATACTTTTTCTAAAGCTTTAGAAAGACTGATTGGCTCTCAAAGTTACAGGTAGAGAGATCCGCAACTGGGCTGCGAGAACTGGAAAACTACTTCCCCCTGCTTTTTTAAGTTAAAATCTAGGGACTTTTAGGCAGAAGGAATTGACAGTCCTCATAAGGCGTCTTGAAGAATTTTTTACACTTTTTTCCTTTCGATATTTTGGTGCTGAGTTATTGAAATATGTATGTGACAAGGAAGCTGCTTTAAGGTGAATTCTGTCCTTGACTGAAAGCCAATTGATCTTCCTTCTGGCCTCAGAGATATGCTCTCTTCTTGGAAAGCTAAGAGCTGTTCTAATTGCATTATTTTGTAATATTTGGAGTTTGTTTTCAATGTATTTGTTAGCACCTAGATATAGTGCATTACAATAGTCGAGTTTTGAGAGAATTAATGCTCTCGCTAGAGTAATGCAGCTTTCTGTCAAAAGAAAAGATTTGCATGCATGGATCAGCTTGCAGGTGTAAGAAGTCGCTGAGGCCATGGCGTTGACTTGCTTACGTAGGTTTAGTGCTGAGTCTAGGTAGAAGCCCAGGGTTTTTACCTCCTTTGCCACTTTAATGTCAATACAATCAATGTTGAATGAAAGGTATTTTGCTGAGTTTAATAAGCTTGGCGGGGGCTACTAGTAGTAGGAGTTCAGTTTTATCATCATTCAGAAACAGGGTGTGTGCTGCCATCCATGCCTGAATGATGAGATAGATTTTGTTAACTAGGGCTAGGTCTGTATCGTAGTCTCCATTCATTGGTATGAGGATCTGGGTGTCATCTGCGTAATTAGTGTAGGTGACACCCAGATGGTCCAGGTCATCGAACAAAGGATTAGTAAAGATATTGTATATCGTGGGCATGATTCCTTTTGGCATTAATGCACCAATCTGAATATTCTCCACACATAGACACCAGCTATCCACGAGTTGCTAAAGATGGAGATCACAAGACCTAGACCAATTTGAAACACTAATCGAAGAGCGTAAACCGAACCAAATGCTCACAATTGGACCTTGAATTCCCGGAAAAAATTCGAAGTTGGAAATAGGTAACAGTGGGAGTGTGCATCCATGTGCGACTAAAATGCTTCAATGGTAGCAAACAAAGGAAAGGCAGCACGGAGGTTCCTGAAAAAGGAACCAAATACAAGAAAACATTTGAGGAAATATTACAATGAAAGAGCAGCTTATTTTCCACTGCAAATTGGAAATTCTAAAAACCAAGAATCTACACAACTCTGAATACATCACTCAGGCCCCTCACTCATAGAAATGACTGTACACAATAATTACCGAAATTAAAACCCCAGTGCACTGCATCAAAACAACAATCTCTATGAATAAACAGTATCAGAATATCAGCAACCACTTTAAAATTAGTGTGAAAAATAGAGCAGGCAATAAGCATAGCCTTTAGACATGGAACCAGCAAAAAATACTTGTCAACGACAACCCAGTTACAGTACCCGGGATCAACATATCTAAATCATTAACAGAAAAAGACTTAAACGATCTAGTAAAACAAAGCTGGTTCCCAGCAGACCATTGTTCCCACTGGATTTCTATGAAATGATCCTCAGAAAATATATTACCATAACTGGTTTAATTCCTCCTAGAAACAGGGCCAGTACCAAAAGCTTTCAAGGCAGCTTATAGTGTCAAAAGCCTGTGGAGACCCAGAGCACCACAAAATTAGCAGCCAATCTTAAACATACCATGCTCAGCTAACCTACTAGAAACATATGTATGTATAATCTAATAACCTACATGAACACTCACAAGTGGATTTCAGACCAATTGGAGGCACAGAACTACAGTTGTTTCCATTTGCAATGAGCTCAATATATCAGCAAACAAAAACAAAGCCACCATTTTCATCAGGCTCCTGGACATTTCAACTGCATTTGACATGTTCAGTCATGGTCAACTAATCAAAAGACTAGAAGAAACAGGACACCAAGACACCGCTAAAGAACAGGTGACATTTTTCCTAACAGAACAGAAATCACCTGGCTGCCACCATTCAGCTCAAACCATAACAAATCATCTGAGGAGTCCCACCACCCCCAAGGAACCAGTTGTTTACCCCTCCTCTTCAGCTTCTACATCACCCTCCACTATGAAGGTCATAAAGAAATACTGACAAACAAATTACTTACCTCTATGTAATGTTCTTTCTGATGGATGTTCCTCCAACAGATTTTTCATCTATGATATTGTATTTACAGCATAGCTGTTCTTCTGAACATTTTCACCAGCAGGGGGTGCAGCGCACCTCTGCGTTGGCTCTGCTAACACCTCAGCCTGCTCGGTGCCAGACATGAGACCTCAGTGACACCTTTCTTTTCCTAGCACTCTTATTATGAGGGACTATGGAACCAATGGTATACTGTGGGCTACATTAATCCACTCAACATAATTCTTCTCCATAACCAAGCTGCGCTTTGGCAGTCAACAGCAAAATGGCTGCGCTGGCTCCTTCGGGCAACATTGCATCAAAACTGCGCCTTGCAGCGATAAAAGGATGGCTGCACCATCTTGCCAAACACAAAATGGGTGAGTTGGAACAGGGAGCACACAGAGAAAGGCGCCAGTGTGTGCTGGGGTGCACCCAAGAGAAGCGAATCAAAGCAGCGCTGCTCTGATGCTTGCAAACCCACAGTTCCCAGAGAAAAAGGGAAATATTTACATTAAAATTGATGCCACCCTGATGCTTTTTCCTCTGATTCCTCATCACACTATGATGAGGAATACTTAATTGTATTAAGGAGACTCTGGCATGCCCATTCACATTCACATTGTGGTCCAGCAGACAATAGCAGTATCCCTGAATGACAGGCAATTGTTTAGTTCTGAAGGAATCAAAAGAAGCTTTACTTCGGCCACACAGGAAATGCTTTACTTTTGGGATACAAAATATCAAAGATCAATGCGTCAAAGAGGCCTTGGCTCTGGGCCCATGTCAATTTCAGTGCATCTGTGTTTCAAACAAATTTCTGCCTACAAGAAACTAACTATGGCCACAAAACAATATGGAAATGCAGAGGGAAGAGACAAATCAAATTTGCAAGGAAAATGCCAGTTGGCTTTACACATGTAAAATTGGTTTTTGCAAATCAGAAAAAAATGCCTGTTTTAAAAGGACCATGTTGAACAAAAACTTGTGCCTAGTAATGTAAAGGGGTTTGTTGCTGTGAAACATAGGGGATGTTCTATCCAACAGGTTTGCTTTGATCCAGGACAAAAGAAAATAAAATAAAAGGAATTAAACTGCATTGGCTGGATTTTGCAAGCTCCAGAACAGGTTTTTCCATGCTGGCTAAGCTAAGGCTTCCCCCAAAAGGAACCACCATAAACTTACAGGACACTTGGCTGATAATTACTAGGTTTGATCATTTTGACTAACCAAAACAAAGAAAGTTCACATACTCAACAGACTTTCGGCTGGGCAGGGGCCTCTCACAATAGAAATTCAGGGACACAAGGATGTGAAAAAGAAAATCATACCTCCCGGTGACTTCTACAAGAAGCTTCAAAGAAAAACTCCATGACAAAAAGGGGGTTAGCCTTGAAAGGCATGACCATATTTGGAGAATAATGCTGTCCATTTGGTTTAAACAGCTATTTTATTAAGAAACTTTTAAGACTTTTATCTTTGTAACTGGACTTTGCAGGAATGTAAATAATTAACAGCTTTAATGTAATTTTTTGGTTTTAATTTAAGACATTGTAGCTTTCACTGCCATATTGGTAATAGAAATGGCAGATAATTGGGTATTCTAAGGAAAGTATAACTGATGCCACTGCGAATTTCAATGCTGACATGCCTACTGCTACTCCACACACATGTATAAAGTCATAGAATTTTAGGGTGAATATTTCACCCTAGAAATGACCAAAAATGATTAGAAGGGAAAACAATGTCTTACAGACTGCGGAGTTGGACTGGCATCTACTGCACAAAATATGTAACCTGTTAATGTAATTTGTTAAAATGCTACCACTGTACATATGTGCCATTTATGGCAAAAACTGCATTTTAGCTAAAGTAACTATGGGAGGGTCTGGACATTGTAAAACTCACATCATAAATCTGACAGCATGCCCTTGAAATCCAGGCGTCAACCAGCATCCCTGACCAATCCAGTTGTTTAGAGGCATGCTCAGCTAAGCCTGCCGCACCGTATAGTTGTATGATGTCACCATGCTTTATATAAAGGGTGGCTGACAGGACTCTAGACAGACACTCTTTCCTGAATTTCCTGTGCCTACGATCCTGATTTTCCACATTCATCTTGCCAGATTCCAGATCCCCCTGCAAAAGCCAAAGCATAGCTGATTCCAGATTCCACTGCAAGGGCAAAGCATTACTGACCATCCCGGCAGGGCCTCAATCCAGAGACCCCAGATCTAAAAATCCAAATAACCAAAGGGAACACTGTGGTTTTCTTTTGTGAAGCTTCCTGAAACCAGACCGACTTTTTACCCACTAACTTTTTGCCCTGCTTACTGGCTCCATCCCGCTGAGGCGTTGCTGTGCAGTGACCAGACCTTTGCCCAGCTGTCTTTTGCCAGGAGAGTACGCCATCCAGTGACCCAACCCCTGCAGTCCAGAACCTGGTTGACTATGCCTAATCCCAAATTTAAGAGCGGACTGTGAGTATCCCCATCCTATCACATATAGTCTACACCATCTTGATTGTTGTCTTTGTTCCGCTCTCTAAGCAACGCTATCTTTATCCTGATAACTTGTCCAACTGTCAGAATTCTCTGTGCATCTTGTCCTTGATCTCCAAGCACTCCAAACAATAGCAGCACGTTTCTCTTCATTTCTCTTCATTTCTGTCTGGCATAGATCATAAGTCATTAGCAATATTATGATTAAATAAATTAATTTTCCCTAAAGAAAAGGGGTACACTGCGTGAAGGATTACAACTGCAGCATAACTTTAAAATCTAGTTTAAGTAAAATTTGGTTTTCATTTTAAAACCGATTTTCTCTTTTTCACTGCTCTGTTTTCCCAAAAAAACTAACCTCATTCTACCTTCCAAATCTCTCTCAATTCTTCAACTGTAGCCCTCCTTTCACTCCTATATTGTCCCTGTGCTGTGCATCTATTAGCCTGCCCAAAAACCACATTTCAATGGTAAAACCAGCCGCCCTTAGCGGGACCCGCTAAAGGACCCCGTAATGCAGCAGTAAGGGGTTAAGGACACCGGCACCCTTACCGGTGCCGTTAACCCCTTACCACCAACCTCGGAATGAGGCCCTTGGATAGGGTGGAAGGAGAAGAGCAAAGGACACCGCCGGTTTTGGCAACTTCCTCAATAAATATACTAATAATAATAATAATAATAATAATAATAATAATAATAATAATAATAATAATAATATAAGACAGCAAATAATCCAAGAAAGGGGCTAAAAAATAAGATAACGGTTACAGATCCCTCTCCTGGCACCAACCCGAAAACGTACACCCTCTGTAGGCATACATTAACTTAGTGGCAGCTCTCTGACCCCAGAGGAGCCCATCTAGGACATTCTCTGACAAGTCCCATTCCTTTGATCTCATCCTCTCAGTAGCCAAGCACGAAGGTTCAGGGTGATGAGGTTCGGGTGGAGTACCCGTAATTTCTGATTGGGAGAGTAGACCCACTCTTTGTGGAAGATGCCAGAGAGGGCAGATTACCATATCCCGCACCTCCGGGTAACACATCTCCAAGCCCAGTATGGAGCCTTCAGAATTAACATGGACCCTCTACAAAGGAGTACATTAAAGATATTGCTGAGAGTACAGAGGGAACAAGAGTAAAACACCCAAGAGAAGAGAACATGTAAGAAAGCAAACAATATTACTTCTAAAACTATGGCACTCACTGTTCAACTACAATGCTAAACTAATACAATACTACTGCAATACTATAGAAAAGCACATGGTAGAGAAACAGGGAAAGTTTGTATAATTTTTTGTGTGCTTATGAGGCATGTGAATAGGTTATGGAAACTTCTTATTTGGCTGTTATCTTTTTTTTCAGGGGACACAAAAGTTGAAAGACATAAGAGGAAAATGTACCTTTTTATATGCTACAACAACACAATATCACCGATTAAACAAATACTAAGACAGAAATGCCAAACTAGCTACAAAAACACACCAAACTACAGAAAGGATCAACACCAATCAGATACTTTATCTCCCAACTCCTAATACACTGCTTCAATGCTAAACAATCCCTCCAAACACCATCCAAGTGTGAGTCTGCCCAGTGCAACACCATGCCTCACATCCTATAAAAACACAAATGAACAGGGAGTGAGCTGGCCCTTAATTAGGGGACACACATCTTTGAGGAGAAATGTGTTCTCAGAATGGCTGAACCAACTTGAAGAAACTCAATGAAACATCCAAGTTCACTAAACTAACATACCATCTATTTACCACAAGATCCACAGCTCTTGATTGGATGTCAAATCACTGCGAGGGACTTGAAAGCCCATCCCAAGTTCATTTGGATGATTCAGCAGTATACATTTATTTATTTCTATTTATTTTTTACATTTAAAAATCACACAAAGCAGCCCTTAGGCATTGTGGTGCTGTTACAAGGAGGTTTACTTAGTTGCGGAGGAATGAACAGAAATAGCCAGTTCAAGGTTTGTAAGGGTTACAGGGTAACCTGGTACTGACAAGTACATATACAGCCTTACTGGTTACAGTGGAATGATAAATTAGAACATGGCATTGTAGGTGGTCAAGGGTTACAGGTGAGCCGGCTACTACTATTAACATCTCATAATGCAACCTCAGGTAAGATCTAGCAGTGGTGCTGGTGTGTGTATGTGGTTTAGGTGAGTAGCCTCGTTTTCAAGGCTTTGCGGAAGGCAGTATGAGAGGGTTCATTCCTAAGTGCGGGTGGCAGGGCGTTCCATTGTCTAGAGGCGATGAATGGGAAGCTGGCTCCGCCCGCCTTGGTGCACTTAGCCAAAGGGGTGTAGAGTTGGTTGGCGTAGTGTGCTCTAGTGGGCCTGGAGGAGCCAGCTCTGACTAGTTTCTCTGATAGATATGAAGGGGCAATGTGCGTGAGGCACTTGTGTGTGATGGCAAGTGTCTTGAAGAGTTTGTGTTCTTTGACGGGGAGCTAGTGTGAGGTGCATATAGCAGCTGATATATGTTCCCTTTTAGGTATGTTAAGGGCCGTGTGGAGAGCTTTTTAAAAAAAATTATTTGACGTCTGTTTATATTTCTTGCTGCAGTGCCTGATCGAAGGCCGTTGAATTCTAGTTTTGACCCTATAGTGGCTCTGGCAATGGAGAGACAGTTCTGAGTAGATAGGAATGGTTTAATTGCATTGATTATAATATGCTATTGACTGGATGAATTATACCAGTCTACTGGAAAGACCTGTGTGGGTATCCCACTGGACTTTCTTGAAAATATTTAGTGTTTCCCAATGTTTGTTGAAAAAGTACTCATTAATTCAATTGCTTGTGATGTAGATATATTTATTGATCAATTTGCATCTTTCTGAGGCCATTAGCAAGCGTTATAGAGTCCAATGCATTTCGGTCATTACTAGACCTTCTTCAGGGACTAATGATAATGAAAAAAATAAAAATTAAATTAAATATTAACTCAGGTACTCATAAAGCTGTGCATTCACAAATATGCAAATAATATATTATATATTTTGCTTGGAGTCAGCAACACTAAACGTATTGAGAAAATGTACCTGTGTAGATGTTGCTTATAATCTTTGACCTTGTTTGTTGTTGCTTTCTTGTTGGAAAATTATCCAATTCCTCTCCACTTGAGCATGCTAATTTACATTTGCTGATGTCTGTCCTCTATGTGACTTCCTTGGTATCCTGGCAATCTAAATAGTAACCAATATACATTTAGAATCTAAAAAATATTGATCAATAAATATATCTACATCACAAGCAATTGAATTAATGAGTACTTTTTCAACAAACATTGGGAAACACTAAATATTTTCAAGAAAGTCCAGTGGGATACCCACACAGGTCCTTCCAGCAGACTGGTATAATTCATCCAGTAAATATTATAATTTCTTACCACCCTAAGCAATGGGGAAGCATCTGACGACAGGACCAAATACCTTATTAAGTACAGATTACCTCAACATTAATTACGTAGTGCCCACTCTTTTCTTTTTTGGACAAGTGTCAAACTTAATTGCATTGATTAGCTTGGTTGAGTAAGCTGCTGAGGAAGCAATCGTGTTCACTTGGCATGATATGGAGAGTGTGGAGTCAAGGTATACCCCAAGTGTCTTAACGGAGGTTGAGACAGGAATCTGAGTGTTGTGGACAATGAAGGAGGTGTACGGACTGTTGAGTTTATTGATGGTTTCCTTGGGACCAACTAGAAGGATTTTGGTTTTGTCCCCGTTTAGGCAGAGGCCATTGGCCACCATCCAGGCCTGGTTGGTGTAGGCTATGCCGAACGCATCCAGGAGGTCAAGGAGTGGTTTGGTAAAAATATTGTAAAGGGTGGGGGAGATATAAGAGCCCTGTGGGAGTCCACAGTGAATGGTGGTGGGGGCTGAGCAAGCCTGGTCTGAGAACACTCTCATGGCTCTTCCTTCAAGGAAGGAGATCTAGGCAGTGGCTTTATGTGACAACTGAGCCATGGTAGTGAGTTGTCTGCAAAGGTTCTTGTGGTCCACTAAGTCAAATGCCGCAGATAGGTTGAGGAGGAGGAGTAGTGCTGGTTTCCCTTCATCCATATTTGGTTTTTTAAGTCCAGTAATGCAGATTCAGTACCATGACACAGGCGGAAGCCGATTGACGCTTACCTAGAATGCAGTTAGTTTCTAGGAACTGAGGTTGGGTCCAGAGATGTTTTAACAGAGGGTGTACCCAGGTTTCTTTGAGGCATGGTGGGACCATCCCTGATGCAAAAGAAGAATTTATGAATGCTGTGAGGAATGGGGCTAGGGTGGTTGCACAATCTTTGATGATATTGGCAGGGCAGATACCACTTTTACCGTTTTAGGGTTTGATGTGTTTGAGGAGTGTGAGAACTTTGAATGAGGAGCATGATTTGACTGAGGTGGGAGTGTTGGTGGTGGAAGAAGTGGGTATGGGAGAGGCAGGGGGTTTTTGGCTAATTCTGATTTTGTTCTGCAGGAGGTTTATTTTGTTGAGCATTGCCGATTGTATACTAGAGAACCACAGTTCTTCTTTAGAGATGGCCGGCGTGATGGGAGCCGGTGTCACTAGTTCACTGAAGATAGCAAACATCTCCTGAGAATACGATTTTGCATTAGTAATTCTGGTGTTCAAAGTGGTGGCTTTGGCAAGGATGATGGCTTTTTTCTAGCTATCTCGTTGAAATCTTTTTTGGTGGATTCGTGGGGGTTTGTTTGCCATTTGGAGAGCACAGTGCACCTCAAGGCACGTAATTCACGAAGTTGCACGGTGAGTCATGAGTTGGCATGTCTTACTGATTTCACTTTTTTGAGAGATAGTGGGGCTACGGATTCAATGGCATTCTTGAGTGTTATATTGCAGCTAGCAAAATGGGGTTGTTTGAGAATGGGGGTCTGAAGTCTGAAGTCTGGAGAGTCGAGATATCATAGGAGGTTCTCTTTGGTTAGTTTGCGAGAGCTCCTAGCAAAGGTGGGTGGTAATGGTGTGGAGTGCATTTTGCTTTTAGTCGGTTTAGAGTTGGAGAAGAGGATAACATGGTGGTCTGTCCAGGGGCAAGGAGAGTTTGAGTTGACTGAGGCGGAGCTGTTGTTGTCCTCAATCCAGTCTAGGATGCGGCCTTTTGAGTGAGCAGAGCTGTTGATTAGTTGTAGGAACCCCATGGTATTAAGGGCTTTGGCGAGAGAGTCGGAATGGGTGTCTTTAGGATCTTTGAATCCAAGGTTGAGGTCGCCAAGGAGAATGGCTTTCGTATGGTTTTTAGGTTGTTTCCAATGAGGTGTAGTAGGATCTCGTGGAAGTCGGCTGATGGACAAGGGGGTCAGTAAATTATGTGGATTGAGATGGAACAGTTGGGCGACAAGGAGAGCTTGAGGGAGATAGAGTCTATATTCCTGTCTGGAGGAGAATTAATTTGCCTGAGCTGTAGGGATTCTTTGGCTATAAGGATTACCTCCAAACCCCCTTTTGTGTGCTGGCGGTCCTGCCGAAAGATGGTGTATTCTTGGGGGATAGCTAAGGAAATAGCGGGGCCAGATGCTTTGTGGAGCCATGTTTCCATGATTGCTAGGAGGTCTAATTTGTGGGTGGTGAGAAGGTTCCAGATCTCTGTGGGGTGAGCTGGAATGGAGCGATCATTAATGAGGGAGCATTGGAGGGGGATGGAAGGTTGCCTAGTGCTGGTGGTGGATGGGCCGTGTGGGTGGCTGTGGGATGATGATGTTTGAGTGCCATTGCCTGTCACTGGCAGTGTTGTGAGAGTGAGGCTGGGAGAGTGAGTGGCGTGTGCCTTCATGTCCGCACGTGAGCTGTTGCTGTGGGCCTGGATTAGCTGTGCAGTTGGTGAGGCGCTTTCAGCTTTGGATGATAATGTGTTGTAAGGAGTATCATTCGGGCTGGGAGAGAGGATGCAAATCTGGTGGATGCTGGTGCCTGAGATGGTGAGAGTAGCTGGTGTCTGGTGTGACTGATTGGTCTGAGGGGGAGAAAATTCAGCTGTTCCCTTAATTGGGGTGCTTGAGTCTTGGTAGGAGGGGGGTGATGGGTGAGGTGAGTGAGAGCGGGGAGTGGGGGCAGCATTTGTGGAGTGAGAGGTGGAGGCTGTGGCATGGTATTGGTAAGGGGATCCGTAGTGGTCCCAGCAAAGGAAAATGTGGGAGTGCCTGGATGCAAGCTGTGCGATAATGTAATGATTGATGGCAGTTTGGGTAGAGAAACAACTCACCTTGCACATGTGTACTCTGGTTCTGCTGGAGTTGGACTGCAATGGCCTTAGTGAGCAAGCGTAGGGTCCAGATAGGAGTGTGCAAATGCCAGAGTGCTAGGATGAGGCATGTAGCATTGCAGAGGTTTATGAAGTTGGTTATTTTTGTTGGGCGGGCAGGGTGCGCTTTGCTGAGCGGGGTGGGCGTTGGGTTAACTGCAGGACTAATGATGCCTTTGTCAGACATGGTGTAGAGAACTGTGTGGAAAGAGCGCAGGCCAAGCAGGGACTTCCTGCGGGCGACAGACTTTTGGTGCACAGGGTAGCGCAGGGGTTCTGTGTGGCAACACAACGTGAATAGTCTGCGGGTCAGGTATACCGGTGGGGGCGTAGGACCTGGGGCAGCATTATTAGGTGCAGGCGTGGGATGGGTAAGTGGGTGCCTGAGCGTGTAAAAGTAGCCGGCCGGTAACACTAGCTAAACAAGCATAATATACACTGGTAAACAATGAGTGTCTTACCGTGCTTCAACTAGACAGTGAGCCTGCTTAGAAGCTGCTACGAAGCCGTGAGTCCATGAGTCTTTAGGTCTATCTAAGAGAAACCAACTGATGTTGCCTCGGAACATCAGGCAATGGTGGCAAGGGCGAAGGGGTGTGGTATGTAGTGCTGGCTCAATAGGCTCGTACTGTCTCTGACAGGCTCAGACGGTTGCCCTTTTTGAGCTGTGCGGCAGACAATCAGCTGGCTCCAGTAGGTCGATGCTACTCTCGTTGCTAGGATGCAACTCGCACAGCCTTTTTTATCTTTCCTTGCTGCATCCCGGACCTGGTGATAGCAGCGTCGTGCAGGGCTGTGGCAACAAGTGGGGACTACGAAAGCTAACCAGGTAGGCCCACAATGAGAGGAAGGTTCCCCTTCAATGCAGGGTGGCTCATAGATAGAAATCCAAATGTTTTAATAATATCCCGCAATGAAGGAACAGCAATCCTCCATAAGTGACTCTTGTAATAATGATGCATCCTCACTAAGAGATGTATTCCTTGCCACTGGTCAATTTTGGGAGAATTCAGGCTGCCTTTAATATTCTCTCAGATAATTCTTGAAGGGACCTTAACATTGTCATATACGTTTCCTATCGGGAGTTTCCAATTCTGTCATACACGTTCACTGTGAAGAAATTCATGTGATTACATACTCTCCTGTTGGGGACTTAAAAGTCACCACTGGCTTACTACAGGGACATCATTATTACACACGCCAACCCTGTGAGAACTTGCACAAAACATCCCTGTTGAGACTTCAATTTGCTAACACACCATTCCTGAGGGGACTTCAATATATTATCACACACCATCCCTCTGGGCACTTCGTGCCAACCCACACCATGCCTGTGGCAGGCTGAATATAAACCAGCATTAACCTTGTATTGACTTTAATATCCCACACAAGCCATATGAGAAATGTCAATATATTCTCGGACAATGTTGCCATGAATCTTTCAATATAATCATACACCTTCTGTTGGATAAATCGTATCATCACAGACGATTCCTCCTTGGACTTCACCATCATTTACGCTACAAAACAGTTTTAAATGTTAATGTCTATGCCCTTCGGTGTGTACTTATTGCACTTAAATTGTCTCTATCCACCTCTTTCTTATCCTTCCTCTTTCTCTCTCTCCCTCTTTCATTCCTCTAACAGCACAGGATTTCGGTATAAATAATCTGCACACCACTATTACAATGACAACAGATGTTATAATCCAAGCCTTCATGCTCGGTCCATACATCATGCTTCTCCCCAGTAACCGCTGCTATTCCACAGGTATGTGCCATGTTGACGGGAATGTGCCCGCTTGATTTAACACCTATCACTTACACATGCTCATCAATCTGCCTCAGTCCCAGCTTTCTTTCAACCTCTTTAATGGTTCAGACCCAAGAATAAATATTGCTCAAAAGCCTTTAAAAATGTTACAACATGACAGTTTCATAATTGGATACCTTTTTATTTCATTTATATATTTATATTGCGCCATAGCCTGCAGGCATCAGGGCGCGCATTGACACAAGGACATTTCTGTTCAGACAGGAAACATCACAAAAAGGTAATGAGAGTGGTTTGGCCTATTTAAAAATAAGGGTTGTTAGGTGTTTTTCTCAATAACAGGGAACTTTGTTCCATACTCAGGTCTGCAGGAATAGCATTCCATATATGGGACGCCACGACTGGGAATGATCTTCCCTTGCCCCTTGATCTCTTGGTACGTGGGACAGAGAGCAGTTGGGTTGAACTAGTGCGTAATGCTCTATCTGGTTTGTGCAAGGCCATTTTGGTGTTTTAGGTATTGAGGAGCTTCCCCATATAAATATTTATGAGTCAAACATTTACTGTTTTGAAGTTGATACTGGTAGCCAGTGGAGGCTCCTTCGGTCTTATTTTTACTGTTTCAAAATATTAGGCTTTAAATCAATAAGGACAGTACAGTCAAATGCCTGCAACAGAATAGTCACACCTTTTTTTCCAGACACCCTCCTCTTATGACAGTGAAATCTAGGTCGTCAGCATAATAGGAGTCGCCCAGTTGAACATTGCCATATGCTGTTCCATAGAGGAATTTAAATTCTTTCACAGTGTGTCACTGTGAAGAAGTAGATGTGATTACACACTGTCCTGTGATGGACTCAAAACTCCCCAAAGATTTACACGGAGAGACATCATTATTACACTCGTTATCTATGTGAGAACTTTCACACACCATCCCTGTGGGGACTTCAGTATAATCACACATTATTCCTGTGGGGACCTCAATTTGATGACACACCATTGCTTTGGGGACTTCAATTCGATGACACACCATTACTGGGGGGACTTCAATATCATCACACTCTATCCCTCCGGGTACTTCATGCCATCCCACACCATGCCGGTGGCAGGTTGAATATAAACCAGCATTAACCTTCTGTTGAATTTAGTATTATCCCACAAAAGCCAGATGAGACATTTCAATATATTCTCAATATATTCTTCAATGTTGCCAAGAACCTTTCAATATAATCATACACCTTTTGTATCATCACAAACTATTCCTCATCAGACTTCAACATCATTTACGGTACAAATCATTTTGAAATGATAATATGCTAGCACATCTCCTCACTTGCGCCAAATAAAGAAGCAGCCCAATTCACAAAGGGTATCGGAATGACCGCATCTTAAATGTGCTCATTCAGGTGCCCTTTTTACCCCCTTTTCTGCACTCACAAACAGGATGCGCTTTTAAATGCCTAGAAACAATTGTCCTCACCCGGCACCATTTGAAACAGGCGCAGGGCGAGGCGCAAATCATGCTACCCTGTCATGCTTTTTCTTTAGAAGTGTGACAGCCGTGGGTTAAGCCGCAGCATTCACACTAGCATTTCCATCCCCAAAACTGGGATGGGCCTGCTTTGTTTTTTGTGTTTTCATCGAGACGGGCGGTTTAACAACTAGTCTTGGTGAAATGCGCTCTCAGCAACTAAGTGTTTCCTGGGAGCCTGTCATACATTATTGTCGGAAACACAATCCCTACACTAATGTATGCAAAGGGGCTCAACAGTACATCATCGTGCCACTGTCCAGCCCCTCCTGAAATTCTCAAAGTTGACCTGCGTATTTCGAAAAATGCTCAAATTGAACTAGTCCATTCTCTGTGCTGCTTACATTTGCACAATGTTTGGAGAATCTGTCCATGAGCGTGGGATTTACTAAACTTTATTTCACAGAAACCTTTATTCAACAAGCGGGGTGATGCACTGCCACATCCCATCACTTGCATGAAAAGTATTTGTGGTAGATTCACAAAAGCAATCAGGATGTGCAAGTAAATTGCACCCATCCATATGGCTGAACTTCTTGGATTGCTTACTGGAGCATGACCAGCCCACCTAACTCTTGTCTCGGCCTAATGCACACTCGCATTCTTCTTCAGTCCAACAATCTACATACTTGGACTCCGGTCCCTGAGGGTGTTCACCCACAAGCGTGTTGAGGCTATACTAATGCAATAAAGGCGCTATATAAATGACAAACTACTACTACTGCAACTACATTCTGTTCTTCTTTGTGAACATTTTGACACAATTAAACAAGTTCAAAATCAGAGGGTGTTCTCCCATAAAGGAAAGCACATCTCTTTGCATGTTTGGAACAAATGCAGGTAGGGGTGAAATGCACAGAAGTGCTGTAACTCTTCTGTGCATATGGAGCAGTTGCAGTTTGAACCGTAGTGGTCCCACTTGTATTTTTATCCCTCCTATAGAGACTGTTTTTTAAAAACTTTTTCCATGACATATAATTTACTGGCCATCATCGTGAAATAGATTTTAAGCATACACTTTGGTTTTCAGAGCCCCTGTACTATTGCTGTTGGGCACATATGCGTGACACTACTGCACTCAAGGGGCCAGCCAGCCAAACATTTGCACTGGTGCGCAGCCTTATGAAATGTGCAGGCCACCATTATAAAAAGAGTGCATGATCTGAGTTATTTTGACATTGCTGCTTATATTTAAATTTTGCCAGTAATGTATGAAATGAGAAGAAAATTAAATTCAACGTTGTACAATAGCTTGCAAACAAACTTTTTTTCAGTAATTAAATTCACCATCGTACCAACTGGTAATGTTACGAATAGAACTGTAAGGATACAAAGTCCCATTATGATTTCTTTACTGTGACTGTAGCCATTCAATACACTGAAATATGTAATCTTGAATTAATATGCACAGTCAAATAATGCACAATGGGCCTCATTACGACCCAGGCGGTAAGGGGTTAACGGCAGCGTTAACAGCGCCGACCCTTACCGCCTGAGTACGAGGTCCCTTAGCGCCATGGCGCTTTTAACACCTGCTTTTAGCAGGTGTTAAAATCCATGGCGCTAAGGGACCATGGAGTTAATTACGCCACCGTAATTTACGGTGGCGTAATTAACGCCTTCCCCACTCCCATTATGCCCTATGGGGCAAAAATGGGAATGGGGAAGGGTAAATGGGGATTGGGGACTTACCGCCCCGCCAAGGTCGGAATGGGGCGGTAAGTCCGCCAACCACCATGGCGTAAACGTAGTTTACGCCATGGTGGTAAAGTCACCGCCCAGGCGGTAACTTACCGCCTGGGTCGTAATGAGTCCCAATGAATCAATAGTTTGTAGTTATTTTCTTAAACAGCTAAAAATAAACATTTTGAAAGTATGCAAAAAGCAAGAATTAGCGAGAATTATATTAAACAATCATTTTTATTTGTTTAAAAATAAATGCTGGTTGCCATTGCACTTTTCCGTTTGAAAATACAGATTTTCAACACATTCGTTATAGAAAGTAATGATTCTGTTAAAGACTCGGAGGTGAACAGTTATGCTCAGTTCTTCTCTTTACTTCTCGAGCAGCCAACAAATAAACATAATGAACAACAAACTAACAATGAACTACGTATGCCAAGAAAAATAAGTGTAGTTTGTGCTTCATAGGTTAGTTTCTCCATGTGTTTCTTTTAGTCCAATCTCGTTCAACAGTTCCTCATAAACACTCCCAACTTCCGTGATTCCTCCTCTTTCTGCAGCTGATCGACCTCTGAATAACTTGCGCACCAACCTGTAGATGTCTTCTCTCATTCTAGTACCCTGAACACTCCTCATGAGGCCGCTGGTTTATTCTCGGCCCCTGTCAAAACATATATCAATGAATCGATGCTTCCTGAAGGGGTGGGCAATCGCATATAATAACAATACATGACATCTCCGTTATCAATAACAATATATCGATCAACATCTTGTTAACATTCATACACTAATAGCAAAGGCATGGGTGGAATAATCTTTCGCCTCTGAGTCTTTAATAGAATTATGGTCTTCTATAACGAATGTGTTGAAAATCTGTATTCTATGTTAAGACTCAGAGGCTCTGATTATGCGTGTTTAAAGCTTACTTACTACCAACAAAGCTATCTGATCTACTGGTCTAAAATAAATATTCTTAAAAGTAATTTTGTTTGACCAGTCTGCTGCCTTCAAAATATCCTCTAGGCGTGCTCCTAGTTTAAAGGCCGTAGATGCCATAGCACCTCTAGTTAAATGTGCCACGAACTGACCAACGTCAATGCCTGCTTGTGCCATGCACCATTTTACCCATCTTGCTATTTTGGCTGACACCACTGCCTTAAATGGTTTCCTCACCGCTATTAATAGCTGGGACTCTCCTGCGGGTCTAACTTGTTCTGCCATGACCTCATAAGCCTTAAGACACCTAACCAGGCATACGTTGTGTCTTTCTGGGAAAGCCATATACTCTACAGTCCTAATCCCTGTCTTCGTCCTCCTTTCTATGTAAAATATAACTCCTGTGGGAGAAAAAGTTTTCTTGGCGACTTCCAAAGCTCTAACCTCCGACACTCTTTTGCAAGAGATTAGACACAATAATGTAGTCAGTTTCGCCCACAGTGCTTTCCTGTATAGATTTTTGTTGTTCGGCCAGGACTCAGACATCCTCAACACCATGCTCACTTCCAATTCAGAGTCAGTGGTCTCATGCATTTAACTCCCTTCAGTAATCTACAGATCAAGGGGTGTTCACCCACCGGTTTTCCTTCTATATATTCATGACCAGCAGATATCGCTGATCTGTAAGTGTTAATTGTTCTATATGCCTTGTATTGCACTGCCTGAGCTGCTAAGAAATTCACCACTTGAATCACATCTGTTCGTACGGGATGCACATCCTTCTCCATGCACCAATTACACCATTTGAGCCATGCCACTCTGTAAGCCTTCCAGGTCCATGGGGCACATGATTCTCTGATAAATTCTTGAGCTTTCCCCGAAAGACCTGGCTTGGCCCAGGATCAACTGAAATCGGCCATGCTCTCAGGCTCAGGTTCCCTGCTTGAACCAGTGGGTGAAGTTGTCCATCTGGACCCAGCACTATGGCCTGTCTGTGTGACAGTAGAATTGGAAAGTTGTAAGACATTTCCAGAAGATCTGGGAACCATGCTTGACCCTTCCAGTCGGGTGTCACTAAAATCACTGTTGTTCCCAGTCTCCTGATCTGCGCCACAGTTCGTGCTATCATGGCAAATGGCGGGAATGCGTATTCTGTCACTGGTCCCCAAACATGGAGAAAGGCATCCGTCAGTACAGCTTCTGGGTATGGTCTCCAGCTGAAATATCTGGAGATCTTCTTGTTCAGCTTCAAAGCAAACAGGTCCATCTGACATGGACCTCTCTGATGCATGATCTCCTGGAATACTGACTGCTCCAGCTGCCAATTGCTGGAGTCCCTCGAGTGTCTCGAGTTCCAGTCTGCAACCTGGTTCTGTTCCCCCAGCAGATGTTCTGCCGTTACGCTGACTCCTCTCTGGAGACATAGGTGCCAAAAATCCTTGGCTATCTCTGCCTGCATCCAGAATCTTGTTCCCCCCAGTCGGTTTATCTACCTGACTGCTGAGACATTGTCCATCTTGAGCAGGATGGCGCATCTTGCTCCTTCCTGAGTCCAGCAACGGACTGCAAAGGATGCTGCTAACAGTTCGAGACAGTTGATATGCAGGCCCAATTCCTCGCTTGACCATCTTCCCCGGTCGACTGGTCGCTGCACCTCGCACACCAGCCCAAGCATCTGGCGTCCGATTCTATTACCAGGTCCGGGGAGGAGCCAAATATCACCCTGCGCTTCCACGCCTCCATGTGGTGGTATCACTATTCTAGCTCCATTCTTGCTTCTTGCGAACTCGTAGGATAAACCATTCCTGAGATGTTCTATTTTCAACCATTGTAATGCCTTGCAGGCCTGGAAAAATGGCCTGAATCGAAGATGACAGTTGGCCTACCAGCCTGGCTATCTCCCTCAGGGAAATCATTTCCCTTGTCATCATGTTCTTTATCTCTCTCTTGATGGAGTTCACCTTCCCAGGGGTAAGCTTAGGGTGCACTGCACTGTCTCCAGGATGAAGCCCAAGAACTCCATTGACTGGGCTGGATCTAATTCCGATTTCTCCCAGTTGATTAGAAATTCTAATTGCTGCAATAATTCTGTAATTATCCTGACCTGTCCCACTAACGTTTCTTTG
Source organism: Ambystoma mexicanum (assembly GCF_040938575.1). NCBI lineage: Eukaryota > Metazoa > Chordata > Amphibia > Caudata > Ambystomatidae > Ambystoma > Ambystoma mexicanum. The sequence goes on along the minus strand of NC_090937.1, from coordinate 1,344,549,742 downwards.
TCCTGGCACATTATGCATAAATCGTCCAGGTATGTAATCAACCTGATTCCCTGTTCTCTGAGGTGCCCCACTACCGGTTTAATCAGTTTGGTGAAGCACCAAGGGGCTGACGCTTGCCCGAATGGCAAGCTTGTGAATTCCCATTTCTTTCCCTTCCAGAGGAACTGTAATAGCCTCCTCTGACTCAGATGGATAGGTATCGGCAGGTAAGCGTCCCTGAGATCTATCCACGCTAGCCATTTCTGCAGGATTTCCCTCACTAGATGAATACCTTCCATCTTGAAGTGTCTGTATATCAGGAATGAATTGAGTGCTCTGAGGTTTATCACTGGCCTGACCTTGTGTTTGCCTTTTATTAGAAACAAGTTGGTTACAAATACTTTCTGTTCTTCTCTGGCCAGGCTGATCACCTTTTTTTATCCTTAGCGGTTCTACTTCTCTGTCTAGCAGTGCTTCGTCTTCCCTGCTGAACATTATCTGTCTGGGTGGGAAGTCCTGTATTGGTTCTTGCCAGAATTCTAAATGAAAACCCTGAACCTTTTGTAGAACCCATGCATCTGAGGATATTTCTACCCAACTTTGCATGTGCAGCGCTACTCTCCCTCCCACTGGAGGTATCCCTGCTTCGAACTCTTTCACTAGTGCGCTTTCTCTTCTCACATGTGGCATTGTGTTGTTGCTGTCTGCTGTTGCCTCTCCAGCCTCTGCCTCTACGTCTACCTTTTCACCTCGAAGGGAAGGCCGGGTTGGCCCTTTGGTCCTCCTGCTCTCTCCAGTGTGGTCTATAACCTGAGGACCTGTCATAAGGGTACCGGCTGGCATAGCAGCCCTTGCCTCTGCCAGCCTTATCGAAAAGCTTTCTTCCAAACATTTTTTTTGAGGGATGCCTGTGCCTTGTCCATCGATGAGTGTTGGCAAACTTCGCCATTGTCTTTTATAAAAGACTCCCCGAATAATTTAGCTTTGGCTGCTGCCACCGATTCTGATGGGGCCAGCTCTCCTAGCTTTGAGTCCATCTTCATTAAGATCGATCTCCTTCTCTCCATGACTATCGCGCTAATCGCATTATCCAGAAGACATATCGCCCTCTGGGCCCAGCCAGCAATTATCTCTGGGTCGATGGCCTCCGTCTTTTGCTTGGCCTCCTCTGCTAATTGCCATATCCTAGTGATTGGTCCGACCATATCTAGCAATTTATCTTGGAAAGATCTCCAAGAACGGTCTATGCCCTTCTTGACATCTCTGCCATATTTCCCGAGGAATGTTAGCATCCGTTCATCAATCTCCAGTGTCTCTGCCACTCCATCTGGCACCCTGGGTCTGGGGCATTCTGAACTCATTTTATTTCTGGCCTATTTACTTATTGGCGTAAACGCAGGATATTGGTGCACACCAAATCTTTAAGTAAAAAATTCTAATGAAATAAGTCAACCATCAATTCCATAATTTAAAGGTGCAAGGGAGGAACTGTGATTTTGGCACAAAATCACCACATAACACAAAGACAAAAAGACGATTCAAAATATGAATCCACCCGTCCCCTGCACACTATTATATTGCCAAAGTAATCAGCTAATGTATTTTCTGAAAGTTATCTTCACATCTCAAAAATTTTGTTATAAAAAAATGACATGTCAAGTAGAATTTTGTAAAAATATCTTGTATTTTTTCGTTCACAGAAAAATTATTTTTAGGTTATAGAAATTGAAGCAACATAAAATACGCGTGCCCGTTCTTTGTGGCTGATGCATTTTGAGGTCAATTTCCTCTTCTTCTTGAACCTAAACAGACTATAAGGAAAACATCAAACAATCAAGACAGACTTCCAAGACAATCTCAGCAAACTAAAACGTAAACCAATAACTCATCCAAGACTAAGAGATATATTGAGCATTCACTTGTTGAGGACCCTTTAGCCACGGTGAGCTAATAATGTCATTTGACTACCACCACTATCACCAGTCATCATAAGGAGGAAGCAGAATCTGTCAACGCTGATAAGATAGCTTATTACGGGGTAGTGTATAAATGAATCCCTTCATATTGGTCAATTGACATTTCAAAGAAAGGAATAACGTACGGATGAGGCTCTCTGGTTACTACCTATCAGCACATTGTTCATACATAGAGCCACCATGAATTTACCCCGCTTGCAATTTGTATAAAGGATCAGAAGGATGATTACCTTTTAAAATAATCTCCATATAGATTCTATTGTGTGCCGTGCTTACAAAATCTACTGGCTATCCGCACGGGGTTCCCAAATATTCAAGCACACAAGTCTGGTCACCTGAGCTCTCAAGCGGATCTGTATCTAGTTGAAATTGTCAAAGAACAACAAAAGTTCAAAAAATGTTTCATAAAGATATTTCAAACAAAATGTATATCACTTGAGTGTCTTAATTCAAATGGTCACTAAATATTACAGGGTAACACTCACCTATAAGTAATCTTTCCTCAGTAGAAGCTGAAAGTTCCAAAGAGCATGTACGAAAATAATGGAGGCTGGCATAGACTGTATTCCCTCCAGTAAATAGAGCGGGCAGACGCAACCTGTATACAAGAATAGGATAGATAGGTAAATACTTGTTTAACCAACCTAAAAACCGCAGTTACAAACACACAATTATGGCTGACTATGTTTTATTTATTTTTTACATTTTAAAGCGCTCACACAGCTCGCGGGCATCGAGGCACTGTTACAGGAATTGTTTGTTTTTTGGTTGCGTAATTGTTTTTTTGTCTTAGTTGCGTATTTATAACGCGCTTAAGGGATCGAACCTGTGTTGCTTCATGTAGTCTTGCTTCCAAGGCACGCACGTTGCCACTGAGCTATTGTCCCGGGACAACATTTGATGGGGCAGCTTTCTTAAAAAGAAAAAGAAATATGACTCACAATGTCAAAGAGTTGTCTGAATTCAAAACGGTATTGATGTAATTCACTAGTCTACAGTTTCCCCTCTGGAACAACAAAGTCTCGAGACCAGCTGTAAGGTAAATGAAACAGAATGTATAGAGTATGCAAGTAGTCAACGTAAGAAATATGTCTAGATAGCTGCAGCCGATAAAGTATGTCATACCTGCAATGGTGTCTTTACTGAAGAAGCAATTAGTTCCAAAACCAAGCACGTCCGTCTCCAAGGAAACCATGAGCGCCATCTTGGGCGCCATCTTGGGTTGGTATATATACTAATGGCTAGCTCTGGTGAGAAGGAGGAACTAATCGGTCATGTCTGCCTGTCCCTAGCAACACTCCATATTTAACTATTTTACAATGCCAAGTGTGCAAATGGGAAAAATAGGGGGTCTCCATGTTAGTACAACCAGAACTCTGGTCAATTCCTCCTGTTCCAAATAAGTGCAAAAAAAAGAAAAAAAAGAAGTAACTATTAACCGGACTTAAATAAATCGTCATGCTCGAACATTTATTAATTGGGAAAACTGGCCAAAGTTTCGTACTTTTACCTCGATTATAAAAATATACAACTCCTACTCATGTGCATGACCAATGTGGCGGTAAAACGAATCCTAGTGGCGGTGTAACAAGTCAGATGATGTTGAAGACGATGACCCATAGAAAATTATGACTAGCTCAAGGTAGTCATATAGGCTAAGGCGCCTAATATGTACTGGATTTGGGCTCATATTTCTCGTAGTCCCTAGGTCAAAACCACAAAGAAATGTGCATGACCAGGTATTGAAGTATTAAAGAAGAAAACGGATCAGCCTAAGAAACAGTGACGGCGCTCTAGGTGGATAATATTGAATCGATTGACAGTTGAAAATGAATTCAAGATGCTGCAACTGAGGGATGCCACAGAGGCTGACCTGGGCTCGGAAGACTGAAAAGGGAAAAAGCCCTCCTGTCGCGCTTCTCAAAATAGAATAATTACACTAATGATGAATTACAACAAAAAAATGTTTTAATTACAAGTCATTGGATTTAAGCATAGATGGAATGGACAAATCTGGATGTAGAAACAAAATCAAAAAAATAATGTTTTGTACTGGTGCTTGGGCAAAATACAGTTAGTTTTCAAATTGTGATGTCCTTAGTTGAATGCACTAAGTATTAAATATTGAGGTAAAGATCCTGGTACCAAAAAGTTTCTGGCGTAAAGACTTTGAAAAGAAATGTGCTCATTGGCTGAAACTTGAAGTGTGCTCAGTTATCGTCACTGAGTTCACTGATGCGATGTTGTAGTCCAATTAAATTCCAAATTGTAATATCCTTAGTTGTATTCACTAGGTATTGAAATAAAAGTTCTGGTTTCAGCAGGATGATTTGTAAGAGTGATTGAGGCTCGGAAGGTTGTGGTTTTGGCAGAGCGAAGCTATATGGTTCCTCAATCCAATTAAATTTCCAAGTTTTAGTGTCCTTAGTTATATCCACTAAGTGATGTAGTATGAGTCCTGGTTGAAGCAGTGTAGTTCCACTTGAAAGGTTGTGGTTTAACAGAATGGAAACAATATGGTTCCTCTTGGAGGATTGTGGTTTGAAAAAGCGAAAACAATATGATTCCTCGACACGTGTTTCCCCGCCGCTGATGTGCGGCAGTTCTTCAGGAGGATTGTGGTATAGAACAATGTGTTCAAATCTGAGAGAGAGGAGGAAGAAAAGAGAGGAAAAAGAGAGGAAACAGATAACGATCGGTGGGAAAGCAGTATGGTATCTTGTTTAAAATATCACATTGTATCTCAATACGATGTCACAAGTAAGGCAGGATGAGTACTTACTTATATATAAGATCAATGGTGTTGGTATAAAGGTTCTCACTCTGTGGTAGAATACGTTTTTGGTCTGTAGCACAGGGTCTTATCTGTTGATAAATGGATATATAAGAATACTTGTGTCATGAGATTAGTGTAAAAATATGTGAGGTTATATGGTACAAGTACAGGTTAGACCCAAAAAGGTACTGAGTTGAGAAAAGATTTAGGTGCACTTGTATAGAAAAATAGTGTGGGTGTGCATGAATCAGATGGAGAAGAGGGGAGGTAAGGAGAGTTGTATGGAGGAAGTAATTTAAATAGTGTAACAAGGGTGGAGGTAAATCCAGTCTAGCTTGATTCTTAAGAGAGGTGAAGAAATAGATAAGCTGCTTACCACTGAGTGAACAATGTCCTGCCCGTTTGGATTCAGCTGCCGTACTGACAGCATACAGTCTTGGCGAATATATGTGTATTTGCGGGCCGACGCGAGCGCGGTGACGTCACTCGCAAGCACGTTATTGCGTGATGACGTCATCGTGCCCGCGCAGGTAGGGCCTAATGGTGCCTGAGCTAGCTAATTGGTGATGTATGTGTTCACGGTAGATGGGTCAATCTTAGTGATAGAAGCATGGGAAGGCCATTTGTAAAAGAATGTAGCATGTAGTTTGTAGAAATCCAAATGGTAAGAGAGAAGGTGATAAGCAAAACAATCTCTCCAAGGCCAGGTAATTGTAAGAAAGATTGTAAGAATATCGAAACATGGGAGAGGTGAGATGACATGCAGAGTATGCTAAACCTTAGATTTACAGAAAATGGCATAGTTCCTGGTCGCTATTTAGAGCTGTGTGTTGCAAGTGTCCATTAGGCAGATCCAGCGAGCTTCTTGTTGTCTAAGTTTCAGTTCCATATTGCCTCCACGGGGGGGCAGGTTTTAGTTTGACCATTCCAAAAAATTTCAATTGGTTGATCTGAGTCGGTAGATGCGTTTGTTGAAAATGGGTGGCTAGCGGAGATCTTGAGTCCTGGTTGACAATTGCCCGAATATGTTCACTGACTCTGATTTTCAATTTTCAACGACAATTCCTACGGGACGAACTAGACTATACATTTAAAAGAGTCTACACATTTAATAAAAGACCAACTACAACATCAAGAAATAGAGCTTCTAACGTCATTAAATCTAACAAACCTTCTGTCATCCCACCATCATCGGATACAGACACAGTTAGTGACAGTGAATTGGATGACAGAAGTTTGACCCAACCGACACCATCCAAATCACCAACAACGGAAATTGCAACCTCGAGTAAAGAAACACAACATAACATACACGGGTCATCTTTTTTAGAAGCACTTCAACAACAAAAATATATGCGCAATTACCCCAGAACACCAGGAAAAAGAAATCCTATCTTAACTCCACAACCAAGACCAAACGTGGCAAACGACGAGGGAAACTCAGATTGTCAAGGTATAACAGGTCTACAGACCCGATCTCAAACCCCCTACCCCAACGCAAAACCTAGTCATCAACCTTACCGGAACAGAACTATCAATACCGTTAATTCAAGCACTAAATAAGGGGCTCAACTTTTGTCCCGATCGCAACTACGACTACTTCTCCACAATAGTCGATCTCCATTCTTTCTGTAGAAAACTGAAATTGAAAGAATTCTTTGCAAATATGGAAGCCAAAAAACGTATCCCGGAAACAATTGTTGAACCATCAGAGCTGTCTGTCAAACATGTTGAACAAACTGTAGATCTAATCAACATCACGGAAGAAGACGGTCAATACACAGTTGACAAATTCATAGAGGAAAAAAACATTGCTCCAGGTTTAGCAGTACAGACAAAACTCAAAGAAAAATCTAAATTTGTACCAATCTTACCTTCGGAAAATGTCATTGATACCTTCTGTAAAGTAGTCCAAAATGAGCTCAGAGATATCTATATCAAAAACAAGGACAACTGCCATGGAAAACCAACACAACGTAACAATCTCTCAGCCTCACAAACCAAATCACTCAAAGACCTCAAAAATAATCATGACATTACTGTAAAATCATCAGACAAAGGGGGAAATATAGTGCTATTGCATACAGATGACTATATAAAAATGGCTCTCACACATCTCAAAGACCGCAACTGTTATGAAATAATCCAAGAGAATCCGTTCGCCAAAATGAGGGAAACTTGGAAAACCATGAGCAGTCATTGGAAAGACCTTGAACTTCTGACAGAAGAGGAATATAAGTATATGATGACAACACATCCAATAACACCAACGATCTACTTTCTACCTAAAATCCATAAAACATTCTCAAGACTACCTTCCAGCAGGCCAATTATCAATGGTATCGGATCCATCACTGAACATATCTCAGAGTATATAGATCACCAACTCCAACCATTGGCCAACTCACTGGCATCTTATATCAGAGACACAACCCATATCATCCAACTCACAGACAACATACCCTGGAACAAAGACTATTGGCTGATAACCATGGATGTCACATCACTTTATACCAGTATTCTGCATGATAAAGGACTCATAACCACCGAATACTTCCTGAAAACCTGCTCCATTTCCTTCAATGATCACAACAACATGATTCTAGAAATGCTACAATACACATTACAAAACAACATTTTTATCTTCAATCAAACCCTTTACCGCCAGATACAAGGAACTGCCATGGGTGCGAAATATGCCCCTCATACGCAAATCTGTACATGGGACACTTTGAACTAGAATTCGCATAGCAACATCCATCATTCACTCAACTCAACAATATCATTTTTTGGGCCAGATACATAGATGATATCTTCATAATTTGGAACGGAACAATACCAGCCTTTCAGGACTATTTCTACTATCTCAATATCAATACCTACAACCTAAAACTAACCACGGAATACAGTCAAACAGCCATTAATTTTCTGGACATCACCTTCTACATCGAAAATGATACTATATGTACAACGCTCTATACCAAACCAACAGCCGTCAACAGCCTTCTTCACGCAACCAGCAGCCACCCTCAGCACATCATTCGAAACATTCCCTTTGGCGAAATCCTAAGGGTAAAAAGGAACTGTACAAAAGATGATGATTTTACTGAAAAGGCCAAAATCACAGTAGAAAAATTTATCACGAGAGGCTACCCTACCAAACTCGTCAAGAACAGCTATCAGAAATCTCTATCTAGGACCAGGCAATCACTGCTACAAGTCAAAACCAAAACTAACACAACCATCACCAACATCGTTAGGAAAATCAGCTTCATCACAAACTACAGTGTCAATAATATCTGTATTCGAAAAGCAATTACCAAATATTGGAACATTCTTAGATCAGATCCTGATCTTACGACATTCTTGTACACCAAACCAACAATCACATTCAAGAAAGCGAAAACTCTCAAGGATGAGCTAAGTCCATCTCATTTTGAAGCCAACGTCGCCACCAACAACCTAAATCCACCAACTATGTGGCTACACAACCTACCAAAGGTAACTACAAATGTGGACAATGCACAATGTGTAAGTACTCGGATAATGCTCGAACCACCGTCATCAAACCAAATGGCACCATCTACACCATTCAACAATTCATCAACTGCAATAGCAAATTTACAATACACATCAGCCAGTGCCAATGTAACAAGCTTTACATTGGGAGCACCATCAGAAAATTGAAAATCAGAGTCAGTGAACATATTCGGGCAATTGTCAACCAGGACTCAAGATCTCCGCTAGCCACCCATTTTCAACAAACGCATCTACCGACTCAGATCAACCAATTGAAATTTTTTGGAATTGTCAAACTAAAACCTGCCCCCCGTGGAGGCAATATGGAACTGAAACTTAGACAACAAGAAGCTTGCTGGATCTGCCTAATGGACACTTGCAACACAGGTCTAAATAGTGACCAGGAACTATGCCATTTTCTGTAAATCTAAGGTTCAGCATACTCTGCATGTTATCTCACCTCTCCCATGTTTCGATATTCTTACAATCTTTCTTACAATTACCTGGCCTTGGAGAGATTGTTTTGCTTATCACCCTCTCTCTTACCATTTGGATTTCTACAAACTACATGCTACATTCTTTTACAAATGGCCTTCCCTTGCTTCTATCACTAAGATTGACCCATCTACCGTGAACACATACATCACCAATTAGCTAGCTCAGGCACCATTAGGCCCTACCTGCATGTGTGTCTTTCCCATCATTGTGACTGTATCATGACCCTGTCCACTACAACTTTTTTCTTTACTTCCACTATTGTCTTTCTCTGACCATATAGTACATAGAATACTATCAGAGTCATCACATACCACCTAGCTAGTCCAGCCGACACCATAGCTAGTTTAATGGTTGACACTCAGAACATGTGTCTGCCTAACGGCACGTATATGTTATAGTAATTACCATGTATACCATTCACATTTTTATATTTAGTATATCCTCTAGTCTTTATTCTTGCATTTCTACATATATTAAACATTTTTTTTAAGAGAAACATACCTTTTCATCAACACAATGTTATACAAATACACGGGTGCCTGGAGAGCAAGCCACTTCGTTATTTCAATCACACCATAATAGCGCGGTGTCGCGCGGGCACGATAACGTCATCACGCAATAACGTGCGTGCGCGTGACGTCACCGCGCTCGAGTCGGCCCGCGAATACACATGTATTCGCCAAGACTGTATGCTGTCAGTACGGCAGCAGAATCCGAACGGGCAGGACATTGTTCACTCAGTGGTAAGCAGCTTATCTATTTCTTCACCTCTCTTAAGAATCAAGCTAGACTGGATTTACCTCCACCCTTGTTACACTATTTAAATTACTTCCTCCATACAACTCTCCTTACCTCCCCTCTTCTCCATCCGATTCATGCACACCCACACTATTTTTCTATACAAGTGCACCTAAATCTTTTCTCAACTCAGTACCTTTTTGGGTCTAACCTGTACTTGTACCATATAACCTCACATATTTTTACACTAATCTCATGACACAAGTATTCTTATATATCCATTTATCAACAGATAAGACCCTGTGCTACAGACCAAACAACGTATTCTACCACAGAGTGAGAACCTTTATACCAACACCATTGATCTTATACATAAGTAAGTACTCATCCTGCCTTACTTGTGACATCGTATTGAGATACAATGTGATATTTTAAACAAGATACCATACTGCTTTCTCACCGATCGTTATCTGTTTCCTTTCTTTTTCCTCTCTTTTCTTCCTCCTCTCTCTCAGATTTGAACACAATTGTTCTATACCACAATCCTCCTGAAGAACCGCCGCACATCAGCGGCGGGGAAACACGTGTCGAGGAATCATATTGTTTTCGTTTTTTCAAACCACAATCCTCCAAGAGGAACCATATTGTTTCCATTCTGTTAAACCACAACCTTTCAAGTGGAACTACACTGCTTCAACCAGGACTCATACTACATCACTTAGTGGATATAACTAAGGACACTAAAACTTGGAAATTTAATTGGATTGAGGAACCATATAGCTTTGCTCTGCCAAAACCACAACCTTCCGAGCCTCAATCACTCTTACAAATCATCCTGCTGAAACCAGAACTTTTATTTCAATACCTAGTGAATACAACTAAGGATATTACAATTTGGAATTTAATTGGACTACAACATTGCATCAGTGAACTCAGTGACGATAACTGAGCACACTTCAAGTTTCAGCCAATGAGCACATTTCTTTTCGAAGTCTTTACGCCAGAAATTATTTGGTACCAGGATCTTTACCTCAATATTTAATACTTAGTGCATTCAACTAAGGACATCACAATTTGAAATCTAACTGGATTTTGCCCGAGCACCAGTACAAAAAATTATTTTTTTGATTTTGTTTCTACATCCAGATTTGTCCATTCCATCTATGCTTAAATCCAATGACTTGTAATTAAATACATTTTTTGTTGTAATTCATCATTAGTGTCATTATTCTATTTTGAGAAGCGCGACAGGAGGGTTTTTTCCCTTTTCAGGTATTGAAGTATACCTCAAACAGGTTTAAACAACAAATAGATTTTGCCAAGAGTTCAATCTATCTGGTAGCATCAAAATGTCTCACATGTCCTTAGTATAAACATTCATGGATTTCCAGCTAATAGTTCATAATATCTATATCAATGTACAAAGCACACTCAAGAATATTAACAAGTTATACACCACTTTATCAAAATAGATACCCACATTCGTGTGTTATGATAGAGTCAAACCGCATACATGGTGCTAACTCATATGAAGGACAATGCAAACGAATATTACTTGTTGCTCTTAACTCTGATATGTTTCCCTACAAGTTAGAGAACAATTCATTGTTAGTAATGTCTATTGGACCACCAGACATATATATCACTTTACATTTACAGTTCAATGTCCCACTCCATTTGATGAAGTTAAATCAAAGCTAATGTGATGCCCTCTCTTCATAGGTTACAATCACTGGTTACAGCTAAATATGGGATAATGTTAACATGTCAATGCTACGATCTAATGACATTTATGAGTAAACCCCATTGACCACACTGTTACAGGAAACAATTCAGTGAGCATTCTTCATTCAGGCCTTTCGGTTGGACAGTGTCCAATCAATTAATCCAAAAAAGCTCCCTTTGAAGAAGAAGTGAATGATAGTCAGCTCCCCTTTGTGGACATTTGACCACTTCAAGGATCTGAAACTTGATTTGTGCTATCGTATGGTGTTGTTCACCAAAGTGGCTGGCAACCGGTGATGGTTGATTGTTACACTTTATATTGGACTTATGCTCAGTCCACCTTTCTTTCACTGGTCTCATAGTTTGTACCACGTATAGTTTACCACAAGGGCATTTCACGATGTAGATGACCCCAGCAGTTAAGCAAGTTCAGTAGTCCTTGAGTTTAAACTTCTTGCCCGTATGTGGATGTACCACAACATCTCCTTTGATGACATTATTACAATATGTACAGCTGAGGCACGGGAATGTCCCCTTCATTGTTGTCCTCAAGAAAAGTTGTTTTTCTTTGGGTAATCTCTCGGCTTTCACTGGTTTATCCTGAAGGTTTTTTCCCCTCTTAAAGCACATCATCTGGGCTTTAGGAAATAACCTAAGAAGCATCAGATTATTGTGGAGGATATTCCAATGTTTTTGGATTGGCCTACTGATTTGAAAGTTTGGCGGGAAAATTTGGAAATAAAGAGAAGGGGTATTGTTTTCTCATGGGTTTTAGGTACCATCAATTCAGTTCTTGTTACTCCAGTAGACCTAGTTCAAGCTTCAGTCAAGATGTTATCAGGACAACCCTGATTCCTAAACTTCTCTACAAGTGTAGAGCACTCAGTGTCCAGACCAGCTGGGTCCGACATAATTCTTTTTAGTCTCAACATTTGACTGTATGGTAATCTTTTTAACATTGCTTTTGGATGAAAACTAGAGTAATGCAGTAGATCATTATCATCCGTAGGATTGTGATAGACCGTAGTTATGATGTGCCTGTCACTAATCTCAAGACTCACGTCTAAAAAGTGAAGTGTGGGACTGCCTATCTCCATGGTGAACTTTATTCCGGGATGAATTCCATTGAGGTATTTACTTAGTGTCTCATTTTTAGGTATTCTGCAATTCTGATGCCCTTGGGTGTACCAGGGCATCCGGGTCAAATTCATTGCCCCACAGTTCATCATTGTCGCGTCTGCCTCTCTTGTCCCTGTGCTCTCGCCCTTCGCTCGAGGAGGATGTGGTTTGTGTTTTTCGCTGCTCATGCAGTCTTCGTTAGATGTGTCATCTGAACTGTATTGCTATGTGTCTCTTGACCACGCATTTCTTTTTCCACTTTTGTTCTTTCATGGTGAACCCGGGGTGAGGGATCTGGGTGCTACAAACCCCACGGATTTTCTTTTTTGTTCCCTCTTTATCCCTACATGCTTTCCTCTGTTCCGCCATACCCTGAGAGAAAGTCCCCAGGTACTCCATCATTCCCCTTTCTTCTCTCCTGGGGGCCCTACCGGCACCAAGTACTCTTTGTACTACCTGACTCATGTTCATGCCACTCATGTGGGACCCTTCTGAGTCTTCCTCTGAGCACCCACTCATAATAGCAGTTGTGCCGTGTGTTTTGGCTTTGCAGTTACCTTGGTATGCCCCTGTCAGTTTCACTCTTTTCTTCGTAGATAGGCAGGTCAATTGCAATTTGCACTCTTACTTGGGACTGTGCCCATCTTAAACATATATATGGTATAATACTATATATGTATATAGAGCCTCACCTCCTCCTGGGACACTTATTTGCTCTTGAATCACAGTTTTTCTTGGGACTGTGCCCATCTATGTCCCCCTGCACCTGATACTGTGGTGCACTCTTGTGGCCACTAGAGGGCGTGCAGCTCAATCTGATCCTCTGTGCTCCGCGGGATGTGTATTGTTTACACAGAGCCTGAATTTGACCTACAAGCTTTAAGCTTGTTAATCAATTAACATTTTTTTCTCTTGCCGTTGCACTAATCTCCTACACTCTGCTGATGGAGGTTTGCAATGGTGCCGGAACCTCTGAGGTCCCATCGCCCCCGGAGCAAACTTCCGTGCGGCAGTGCCTCCTACCGCATTCCCTACTGCTACAGCGGATAAGCTCCACCAAACGTTAACCGAGCCGTGCGTGTTGCGCGCTGTGGAATCACAACTCACACTATAAAATTATACATACATGCATAAATACTATTCATCACTCAATGTTAGGGGGAATTCTCATAAATGTGCTAATTGCCTTCACCTTAAGGACCCCCAGCAACTTTGCTGGATTTTGAGGACTTGATTATTTCTACCTGGAGAGAGTGTGAGCCTTTTCATGTATTTTGATGGGCGTTTTACTCTTGTGTTCTTTGATTATGGAGTTTTATACAACTTCATAGGCATCATCTTTTCATGTGTTACACAGCACCCTCAGTGCAGTGACAGAGGGAAGCTTTTTAAGCTGTCCCAGGGTTTAAATACCTTCTCTGGGATAAATTACTGTTTCCCAGAGAATGTAAAGTTAAATTGACTTTACTAGTAATTTTAAATTCCTGGACCCAGCACACACTATCTTGCAACAGAGTGCTGGAGGGTTTACCTAGTATCCCCTATGTCTAGAAATTCATGTAGCAGTCAAATGCTAACCTTTCCTATAGAAATGGCTGGTGGCAGTGGTTTTACAATGTACTACCATGATTTTTCCCGACCGCGAACACCGGTAGCTAAAAATCACGGGAACCATGTTTTTCAAGATGGTGCCTAAGTCCCCTTTTGTTTAAACAGGTACTGGTCTTCTTTTTTCACAATTTCTTTTTAGAAAGGTCCTTCTAGAGTTTGTCTATGCCCACCAAACCAGATTTGGACCTTTGTTTCTATGCCTTTGGCGGGCTTCAGGACTAAAGACCGCCTCTGGTGCCTCAGTGTCTGGGGTGGGCAGGAAGTGAAGGAGGTGCCTGAAACTTCCTGTGCTTAGTCTCCTAGGAGACCCAAATGCACTCTGGCATGATTTTCTAGCTGACTGTCTGGCTACGACAGCCAACCTGCTGGGTGAGTGGCAGCTAGGCTGGAATTAATGGGAGAAAACTGTTTAAAAGGCGAGTCTCTTGGACTGGAAGTCAGAGTCAACCACTGGAATGAAAGAACTGAAGACAAGCTGGAAGAGGAGGGCTGCTGCAACTACTGGACCGTTGGTTTGCCCAGTGGAGCACTGTTACAGGTCCGAATCGCCACGTTCATCTCGACAGAGAAGCCCCTTCAAAGACGACTTTTTCCTTTGAGTTGGTAGGACCAATCAACTCGTAAGCCACCTGGATACCATTCTCAGAGCTGGTTAGGATTAACCAAGGGGAAGGACACCAGCTTGTGTGCTTGAAGAACGGCAACCGGAATCGAAGAATTGCCATTTTGCTAGGTTCGTGACCCGTCCCGGTGCAGTGCAGGAGTCCCCTGACGTCTTCCCTCTTGACCCCAGAACTGAGGCTCGGGAACAGCGAGATCTGCAGGAACTGCCAGGAACAGAAGTCTTCAGCTGCATCTTTCTCTTCAATATAAGGTACTGTGAAAACCCGACCGAGAGAACTTACATCTCAACGCAAAAGTTCGTGGAACGTTGGCAACTTGCAGGCCTAGCCAGCTTGTGACCCGACATACGAACGTTTCTTCCGTGAACTACTTCTAAGAACCGTGGCAAAGACTTTCCCTTTAAATACCAGAACCGTTTTTACAAGACACTAGCCTATTGACTTTGGCCTACCTATTGCATTGAATCAACTCCTCTGGTGAACTCAAACTATTCACACTGTTTTAAAGTAACTGTAATATTCGTTTTTATTAACTTATGCCTTTTTGCTCCTACTTCAATGCTATTTTGCTCCTACTTCAAGGGAGCACAACTGCTTAGTAATCAGTATTGTAGTATAATTTCTGTTTGATATTGGTTGCCCTATTTCGTGAATGCTTTATAAATGATTGTGTAATAAATTAAGAAGTGTTTTTACCAAGAAACCTTGAGTATAAGTGTCTATCCGAATACTTGTCATTGTTGACCTTTGTGTAACACCCTTACAAGCTCACATTCCCTCTTAAGATAAGCCTGACTGCTTAGCTCGCTACCAAAAGCTGTGTGGTACAGACTTATACCAAAGGTTGGTTTTGCTTATACCTGTAGTCATAGTTGTGTGTAGTGGTCCCAGGGGGTACTGCATGCAAACTTTGCTAACACTCAATCCCATAATGATAGAAAAGTCACTTAGCTCAGCTGCTAGAGCATAAAAGAAAGAGGGGGAATCATGGAACTTGGGAGTGTTTATGTGGAACTGTCGAACGTGATTGGACTAAAAGAAACACGTGGAGAAACAAACCTATGAAGCACAAACTACAGATTCACACATTTTTCTTGGGATATGTAGTTCAATGTTAGTTTGGTGTTCGTTATGTTTATTTGATGGTTGCTCGAGAAGTAAAGAGAAGAACTGAGCATAATCAGAGCCTCTGAGTCTTGAATACTCTCTTAATTGCTACTAATTTAGGTATCAGATTGCTGAAGTGTGTTTAAACTCCTGAGTGTGTGTTGATGACTGCAGGACCGCATTCGGCCAACGGGGGTAGGGCTGAGAAATAAATCAACAAGAGAAATTAAACACAGTTCCCCACTTGGCAATTTTTTTTTTAAGTTGTAAAAATTGGCACAGATATTTTTAAAGTAATTTAAAATAATTTGGAAGGCATTACCATGTGGGGAAGGGTTTAGGTTCCTACAGTGAAACTAGGTCGCCACTGCGTGTTTAAGTTTTCATGCCTTAGTCCCCACAAGGATAGAAACACAACCCCCCACCGCACACCCATGATTCTTCCGAAATAAATTATGTTGCATGCAGGGGTCAAGTCCTAATAATTAAAGTGGGGGACTCATCAACAAACACAATGGGATGTGACGCCACCAGAAATTAGCATATCATAGTGAAATATGCACATTTCATTAAATCTGCTTTGCATAACCACCCAAATTGCACAGGACGAATGGCATTTGCCTTTCATAAAATCAACACCCACACAAAACCAAGAGAGGATATTGTCTTCTAGTAGTGTTTTCGAAAACGTTAAAAGGTGTGCATGTTTTAAACTCCAAGAACCAATACAAATGCTTTCCCTGGGACTTGCACAACCGAAATGGAACATTTCACCTTTAGGTAGTTATTTTTCATCAGGTTATATAGTGCAGTGGTGAAGTGTCTGGCCTGCAAACCTGACAACTGCTTTTTGACCCTGAGGTCGAATTTAATTCATACATTCAAAGAGGACATTCAATGTTTCTCATTTTAGCTGGGGGGACTGAGTCCACCCTCTGAGAAAAGTAAGTGGACTCAGTCCCCCGCGTGTACCCTCGACTTGATCCCTGGTTGCATGCATTCTGATTTTAAAGGTGACTGCTTGCTTTTGCAACAAACTTTCAAAATTAAGGGGCTGATTCAGAGAAGCGTTTTATAATGGCACAAACCCAATGGAAAACGCTCTGTGAATCAGGCCCTAAGTGTCTTGAACTAGTAACTGTTGATGTCATGCCTGAAATTCCAATAGTATAATAATAATAATAATAATAATTTATTGTGATTTAGTCCAAATATTAGAACTTTACACAAAATCATTACAGAGTTCCAGATTAAAAAAAAAGTCAATAAAACACATCTTTCATAATTATACAAAATTACAAACGTTACAAAAGACTTCATAATTCTTCACACTGAGAAGAACCTAAAATTACATATATAGGTAATATGGATTTGTTGATCCAGTCTTCGCTGGTTAAGTTCTTTGAGAACTATAATCCTTCTCACTCTACAGCCACTTTGGAAAAATCCTTGAACCCTAAAATTCTATTACCAATAGATAATAAAAAGAAAACAACTGTAGGATTCAAGCGCCCGGCTATTCATGCCTTGACTCTCACTTGTTTACCTGTGCCGGCAAAACAATATAACCTTAATCGAGCTTCTGTCCTTGCAATTTTTGGGGAGATCCCAGACTTAGACGATATCGGAACAATTGACATTGAACTAGTTGAATTTGTGAATCAATCAAATTGTACATCTGTTAATCTTTGGTTCAATTCGAGAATAGTGGTGAACACCATTTGGGCTGCTAAAACTCAACTGTTTGAGTTGGGATTTAAGCTTCAGACAATGGTGGAACCCACAAATTCTCAATCAAAATATACCTTGTCCTCTAAGTCAGTTATGACCCCGAAACAAAATCAATCTACCACTGCAAATATATGCAAGTGTAATACCAGAGCAAGTGAATGTTAGAATAAGGATTTGCGAAGAGCGACCATGTCGTTCATCAGTTGGAACTCCAGAGGACATAGTCATTTGCTAAATAATAAGAATATATGCCTGATCGATCATGATGTCATTACTTTGCAAGAAACATGGTTTACTAAGGTGCCTTCATGGAACAATTTTGATATTCTCTTAACCCCTGCAGTTAAAGGTCTGTGGGGTCGGCCCTCATCGGGCCTGCTGACGGCGGTGAAGCAGTCGTCAGGTTTAAAAATTGAACCTTGGTACTCTCCTAACCCGTTTTTACAAATGACAAAAATCGGGGGGGGAATGCTATCATGTGCAATTGTAAATGTATATTGGAACCCGGCGGGTATTTTGGATGACTGTTTTTTGGATTGCATGAATAAGGCTCTTGATATTGTATTACTTGAGGGTCTCTCAGAACAAATACTTGTGGCTGGTGATCTAAACCTTCATTGTTTGGGCCCTCCATGTAAATCTGAAAGGGAACGACTTGATAAGTGGTCGTCTTTCGTGAGGTCAAGGAATCTGCTTGTGCTGAATGGAGCTCTGCCACAGGACGTTCCTCCGAGACCAACTTGGCATCGAAATGGGTCTATGGGCACCATAGACTTTATGTATACCACGACCCGTATGTTAAACAATATTACAGTCTTTAAAATCCTCCAAACGGATGTAAGTGACCACAACATACTAAATATGATTTGGTCATCTACCCCAGATTCAAGCCAGCTCGCTCCGGTATTTTTCCCGGGTACTTGCAACATAAATTCCTCAAGGAATAGACTGACATGGTCCGAAACGTCCCTGGCAGCCTTTAGAAATTTTTATCAAGCCGAGTTGGAAGTTAGAGATAGAGTTTCTGGACACAGTGCTTTAGTTAATGAATTGATTTATTATGATTTAATGCAATTTTTCCAACCCAAATCAACCATACATAAGCACAAGCAGACTCCCCACCTTCACATTTATGATCATGAAATAAGGATGAGAAAAGCCAAATTCAGGGCTGATAAAAGAAGTATTGCTAAACTCTCTCCAACTTTGCGCAGCCTTGCCCTAACCCACATTAAAACTAAACACGTAAATTGGGTAAGAGGTTTCAGAGCCAAACTTTATCAAAACGATGGGAACAATATGTTAAAAGCTTTGGCCACTAAGAACTCCGCGCAAACTTGGAAAATCATAAATCAAGCGACATCTGGACATCAAGTGGCCATTCAAATGAACGATGTCATGGAGGATACGTGGATCCAATATTACTCTGCTGCCTTTGCGGCTCCTCCAGATCAATTAGGTACAGCTAGCCCGGGGCCGTCTCCCCCATTTCACATCATATATGATAGTGATGACATCCTTCTATGCATATCGCAAGCGAGCAAGTCAGGAGCTCCTGGCCCAGATGGTATTTCAAATAAACAGCTTAAATGTTTTCCGGAGATTTGGGCTGACATTCTGTTTCTGGTTTTTAAAACCATCAATGTCACACAGAAAATTCCCTTGTCCTGGAAACAGTCAATCGTAGTTCCCATTTATAAAAAAGGGGAGCGGTCTAATCCAATGAGCTATCGTCCTATCTCGCTTCTTGATGTGCCCGGAAAGATATATTCTCGAATAATTTTGAAAAAGTTGAGGAGTTGGGCTTTACGAGACTCTAAAATTGATCCCTTGCAATCGGGCTTTGTTAGCGGTCTAGGCACGCTTCCAAATATTATAACACTTAACATGCTTAAATCTAAATATGCAATTAGGAAACAAGTTCTATATTTTGCTTTCATTGATTTTCGATCCGCGTTTGATTCCATAAACCGCAATTTACTATTTCACAAGTTAAAGACTCTAGGTTGTCCCGCTTCCCTGTTAGCAATAATTATTCAGCTTCATACTGATACCTCCATGCGTGTAAGACTCTCAATGGAGGGCCTGCTTTCTGCAGCATTTGCCACGTCGCGTGGACTAAAACAGGGTTGCATTTTGCCATCGTTTTTATTTAACCTGTTCATCCTTGACATGGGTGATTCTTTTCTTCATACGCTGTCGGATGCTCCCGAAATAGGTGGTCAGCGTATTCCGTGGCTACTTTATGCCGACGACCTAGTACTAATCTCCCAAACTCCTTCGGGTTTGCAAAACTTGTTATCTGCATTGTCCAAATATGCTCGGGAAAACCATCTCTCGATAAACACAGAGAAGTCACAAACTATGATTTGTAGGCCCTTGGGGAGACACAAAGTACAAAACCCTGTATGGTACTTGCAGCAAAAACCAATGGACACAGTTTTAGAATATAAGTATTTGGGTATTTTCATTCAAAATAGTGTGAATGATCAATTTTACTTAAAAAAACTACAAACCAAACTTATATCTCTCATATCTCAGGCAAAAATCTTAGTTTATAAGTATGGTAAATTTTCCTTAAACCATCTATTGTTATTTTATGAGCAAAAAGTCTGTCCCATACTTATATATGGTGCCGAATCTAAATTACACACCAATGATCAGATGTGGAACAAGTTAGAGGCGACATTCTGGAGAAAGGTGCTTCACCTGCCAAATTCTGTCCCGATGCCGCTCCTACGACTAGAACTGGGCATTAAATCGATAAACAGTAGAGTCAAATGGAGCAGGTGTGCTTTCTTTCGCAAGTGTCTGTTGGGAGTGACTAATAACAACATACTAAGAACAGTTGCTGGCTATCTAATCTCCTCTAATCAGTACTTTCCTGATAAATGGCGTAGTTCAGTTTTGAATACACTAATGGAAGCCGACATTTCTCTTTCAAATCTAATAGAGAATCCAACCAGAGCCAAAATAAAACTTTATCAATGGGCGTGGATCCACAATTACGAAAATTGTACAAAGTACAGAGATTTTAATACAAAAACTTTTCGCTCTAATTGTCTGGGGCAAATGACTAGCTATCTCCAAAAGTGCCCCTCGGCGAAAATTAGAAATCAGTTCTTGCGTGTAAGATTAAATCTACGGCCAACAAGAGAAGTCCTGGCGAGACGAAAAATGATAGCCCATGAACAAAATTACTGTCGTTATTGTGAATCTGTTACTGTTGCAGAAACACTTCAGCATTTGATAGTGTCATGTCCTTACTTAAAATCATTGCGATCCAAGCAATTTAATGAATTAATAAATTTGCATTCGGAGCGAAATGATGAGGAGATTTGGAGCATTCTAGTAAACAGTCCCAGATTCTCAATCATGAAATCAATGATACACTTCTTAGAGACAATTTTACCAACAGAAATATATCTCTAATTTGGTATGACAAAAATAAGTGTTTTTCTTTTTTTTTTTTTTTTTACATGATATAAGTTAAATTTTAGTTGTCACATTATGAGTGAATGAAATTCTTGTGGGTTCACACTTAGGAGAATCCATATGCATATGTGATTTTAAGATTTTAAGATGTTTTGCACATTCTTTTTAGTGTTCTTGTATTAATGTGAACGATGTACTTATTTTTGATAATTTAATCCAATCTAATTTTTTTCTTTTCTGTATAAATATGCAAATTTGAAAAGTTGATTGAATTCAGCTAAATCAAATCAAATCAAATAATAAAATAAAATTACATATATAAAATAAGAATATCTCTAATATAAATAAACAAGTGTACACACAACTAACACATAGTTCAAAGCATTTTCAGTGCATCCCATGTAAATCAGTTCCGACAACTGTAAAACAGGGTCCATAGCGGTGTAGTCGATTCAGCAATGCTAAGTTAAATTGGTAGTAATAATTTTCTAACCTGTGTCCACACTCTAAACAGGGCAAGTTGGGATGATATTGTATATGAATTGAGACAGTAGACCCAAAAACAGTCCCCAACAATACTCGAATAGCTATGCACCAGTCTTCCCAACAAATTCATATATAATGGTCCCAATTTAGGGCAAGAGGTAAGAACGTGTCTGTCAGTTTCAGGGGTGTTTGGGCTCTGACAAATACGATAGGACCTATCACTTAAAGCTAAGCCCTGATGGACACCTGTGATAGTGAGGACCTGCAGTTGGTTTGTTCACAGCCTTAGCAAGAAATCTCTCACTGCCGGGTCAGGGCATAGTAATAAATAGGGCTGCGTTCTCCTGTATCTGTGTATTACATTACACACAGCCTCATACCCTTTCAGCCTTTCAAGGTAGGAGTCATTTTCACACCAGTCCCAGTGATTTAGTTTACGCATGAATGATTTTTTCAAATGGATAAATGGTCACATTTTCCTTTCTGTGTGAATCCAACCAATCTCTAGGAAACGTGATTCATTAAGTTTTTTGAAATTATCTCACCACAAAACCTTCTCAGCATCATAAATGTTTCCCACTATCGCAAGCAGCTTACATTTCGGTGCAGTACAAGTAGTTCCAATAGTATCAAACTCCGTTCCAACTAAATTAAGAAGTCGTGATTCGACGAATAGCTGGCGCCTAGGGAGATTTCTCAATCCAAACACTCCGAGAGTGCTGCATGCTCAATATGGCGCGCCCCTCGTGAATGATGAAGGGTTAATCACGGCTTATTAAGGGGTGGGTAAGACCGTGGCTACCTCACATTCATGATCGCAAAGAGACCAATGGCCATAGACACAACGCAGGAACACGTGCCAAATACGCTACTGATACTGATAAAACATGTATCCCTCCAATGTATAATTAAAAAGAAAGCAATATATGAACGGTCACGAAGGAAGATGCCCTTTGGCAAGTTAAAAATGCACAAAAAATATTTTACAAATCTGAAAAATGTAAAGGAGTTGATGGGATCCCGTGTGCATTCCCAGGCAAGGAAAACATATACATTCGCCTCCTTAGTGTTTGGACATTACTACACAATAATATCTATTTTGGAAAGCAAGGGAGGAAGTTTCATCATCAGCCCCAATGTATGCTCCTGGCCTTCCTTCACACATATCTCTGTCATACGTATCTGCATCACTGGCACAGGCACAGGAGTGCTAAAGCTAAAACTTCACGCTCTCCACTGTGTTCTATAATTCATGCGTCACTGCCTCTCTATCCTCAAGGAAACAGTTACACATGCCTCCTGTGACATGTACTAGAGCCGTAACGTACCCAGTACCTGCACCTTAGATGGCCATTCGTGACACAAAGACGTGTCTATGAGTAACTGCGATATACTTCTGACTTAGTGGACAAATAGCTCTCTCCGGGTATAAGTCAGAAGTAAACCTGAGTTATTCATTGTTACTTCTTGGCGAATCTCTGCCTCTTAAGCTAATGACCAAGTGCAAAATCTCTTCCAGCCTTTGTCTACGTGCTACCTATTTCTAGAATCAGCTTGCAGAGAAAAACATCTTTTTTTCCTCTCTACCTAATTCCCCACTAATCTCTTGTATACCTGGAAAGCCAACAGTGCACGTTGCAACTGATTCACGACGCATGCTTTCCAAAGCTTTGACAACACCCTATGTGTCATTCCCTTCCGTTCGTTTCAGTTGTGCTAACAAACAGACCATGTTCAATAATTATGCACAACAAACACAAGTTGAACATTGCTCTCAGGGAACAGCTTTTTTGATCATCAAAACTTCACACCACATTTTTTCCACAAAATTGGCGAAACCATTGTTACAAAAGAGGGAAGGGGGGGACTTCTGAACTGAGACTCTGGTAGGCATTGCAACTGTGAATGCCACAGCATGAACAAGCCAAATCCCTATAGTTTCTCTGCTATACTACCCAATAAGAAGTTCCCTAACAATATTTGCTCCAATCAGCAGCTTTCCAAGAGGCAATCATCTAGGGCTGGGCTTTCCATTTCTCAGCTGTGCAGTGATTTGTAAGGTTGAAATATTGGGCTATTTCAGCTACAATGTCGCTATTTTTGGGCTACTTTCGATTCCATCTTTTTTTAGTCCTACCGAGGCTGCCTTTCTATCCCCACCTACCCACCCTATGCCCACTCTCTATACTTCCACGCCCACACTCTACGCCTGCCCACCACACTCTCATTCTCTCTACCCCTACCCACCCGATTACATGTGATGGTTGGGTTTTGTTTGGGCTACTTTTGTTGAGTCCTTCAGAGGCTGGATTGTTCTTCATGTTTTCTGCCCCAACCCACTACCAACACCCACCCACTCCACTCCCACTCTCTCTACCACCACTAACCGAACCTTCCTGCAATCTCTCTACACCATCCACCTACCTTATCCCCACTCCCTCTACCACCGCCCACCCATCCTACCCAACTCTCTGTACCCCCAAGTAGCCACCCAGCCCCCACTTTCTCTACCTCACCAAACCTCCCTACTCCACTCTCTCTACCCCCACCCCGTTCTCTCTACTTAGCCACTCTTACTGTATCACAAGCCTCCCACTAAACCATTCTCTCTACCCCCACCCACCAAACCCCCACTTTCCCTAACCCATCCACTCACCAACCCCATACTCTCTACCCTGATCCACCCTAACCCCACTCTCTCTACTCCCACCAACGCACCGACTCGATCCACCCATGCTACCCCCTCTCTCTAATACTCTCACTCTCTCTACATCCACCCACCCAACTCTCTCTACCTGCACCCACCCCCACTCTCTGTAGCCCCATCCATCCCACTCTCTTTGCCTGCAACCACCCACCCCACCCCACAGTCTCAGCCCTCAGCCACTGGGTACCCCACCCCACTCTCTTTACAACATCTCACTCTCTCTAACCCAACCGACCC
The DNA here is from genome assembly GCF_040938575.1 of Ambystoma mexicanum. Taxonomy (NCBI): domain Eukaryota; kingdom Metazoa; phylum Chordata; class Amphibia; order Caudata; family Ambystomatidae; genus Ambystoma; species Ambystoma mexicanum. The sequence continues at coordinate 1,344,525,475 of NC_090937.1, read as the reverse complement.
AACCCCAGATTCTCTACCTGCACCGACACACCCTACCCCCACTCTCTCCAGCCCCACCCTCCACCCTACCCCAACTCTCTCTACCCACACCTACCCATCCTACCCCTGCTCTCTCTACCCACACCAACCCTACCTCCATCTGCCTACTGACCCCAACTCTCTACCAAATACCTCCCACCAATCCCCACTCTATCTAGCCACAAACACTACCCACCCTAGCCCCAATCCCTCTACCAGCACACACCGACCCCACTCTCTCTACCCCCGACCCTACCGCTGCCATTCTCTGTACCCCATCCACGCAACCCCCACTCTCTCTACCCACACCCAACCTAACCCCTCCCTCTACACCCCATCCACCCATCCTACCTCCTCTCTCTTTACCCCATCCACCCACCCCACCTCCAATCTCTCTATCCCATCTAGCCACCCTACCCCCTATCTCTATCCCGCTCATGTACACTCCTGTCTCTACTCTCTACCATACACCTCTCTCTTAACCCCACCTACCCACCCTACCCCCTCTTTATACCCCATCTCATCCTTCCTCTTACACTCTCACTTTATTTCTTAACCTCTCACTCTCATCCGTTCTCACTCATATTTCCTCTTGTTCACCATCGATGGCAACCTCTATTAGTGGCTTCCTCCCTTGCTCTATATCCCTTCTCATTATCTTGCATACCTGCATCTCTTATTACATCCTCCTTTGAAACTGTGCACTCTCCACATTGCACCCTCGTGCCTATGAGTGCAAATGCAAAGAACAGCAGTAAACACCAAAACTATCAGCTTTGTCAATGCTTGAGTTGTTGAAATCTGATTTTAGTATCACGTCCACCTTCCTAAGTTCTTAAAATGTTCAAGAAGCAGAGAACCCATATTGTTTCATTATCACCACAATTATTTATAATTGAAACAGGTGTATACAGTCCCTCATTATGCCTACCCAAGAACTGGCACCACTGGCACCACTGGCACCACTGTGATTAAGTAATATATAAATACCTTACCCAATTATGCCTTCAGCCACTTGATTTATACGCAATATGTGTGTTCTGATAGCTGTTTCCTACACTGAAGTCATGTTAAAAACAGGCATTAGCAAACCCAACTGTTTTGGCTACTGTATAGGTATTAGAAAGGCATTTGCCAGGCACTGACATCATATGCCCAGGTACTCACACAGTTTGTCAGGTGTTGCTATCTTATGGTAAGGTAGTACCATTATGGGAGTGCCTGGCACATGCCTACCCCATGCCTACACATTGACCAACATGTCAACATGACACCAATAGGTCTACAGCGTGCCCTGTATAGTATTTCTATCTTTCTTGGGAATTTGGATCTCACAATCAACACTGTTAAATCAAAGGTCCTGTTGCTGAATAGGGGTCATTCAAACTGTAAAAAAAGTAAATTCTCTTTGAATGGGCAGAATATGGAAACAGTTAACTCCTTTAAATATCCGGGCTCCGTTATTTACGCCACAGGTGGATAGGTGGGACCTTTGAGTGACCTAAAAACAACATTTTTAGCAGCAGTTTCTCAGTTGATGCAATTTGACTACAAATTCGGGAGATACTTGGCACTACCCCTCATGAAATTATGCAGACAAAAAATTGTTCCAAGGTACATTTTTGGTGCACAATGTTATGATGTAGACATCTCTTGGGCAAAGCTGGAAGCATCAACGTGGAAGAAGGAGCTGCATCTCCATAAATCGGCCCCATTGGCGGGTATTCTTCATGAGCTGGGTCAACTCGCAGTTTAGACTTATATTGATTGGGGACAACGCCAAATATGTAGAGTATTGGATCAATGGGGTCAATCCTGCAGTTTCTTGCATAAATTGATTTGTCAACTGAGGAGCCCTTAAATGCGGCGGTAACAGTATTAGCGCTGTATTTAAGGGCTGGCCCTTTCACGAGTTGGGCGTTAAATGGGCTGTTTTACCTCCAGTTTTTTTGGAGGTGAAAATCCCATTTAGCTCCATGTATTACTGTTGACTGTATTAGCTCACAGTATTAGCGCCGAAAATGCCCCATTGGATCCAATGGGGAATGCCAATTTAACGTTAACGCCCAACCCATTATCTGACGGTAATACCACCAGACCGGTGGGCGCTAACGCTTTTACCGTTGGGCGGTATTACAACCAGGATACCCAACTCGTGATGAGGCCAAGACTCTCATGTCCCAAACAGTACAACCTTTCAGGTTGGTCAGTATGTTGTCCCTTTCCCGTCCTCAGTCAATTTGGCCAGATTCAATCCTCATTGGCTACACCTCAGCCAACCAGAGTGGAACCTACATAGACCTCTGCAAGATTTCCTGTAGTACACAGAAGCGGAAATCACTGGGTCTGGGATCGATTTAAGGTAGGTTCTGGCCCACGCTTATTTCAGAAATGGAGCATCTAGAGTCAGTACGCCCGACCGAATTGTTACTTAGATGAAGCACATCCTCCATGCATGAATCCTCATCTCCACATCAGCATCACAAAGAGACAAGGCAGATGTGGACAATATTTTTTTTTTTCCATTTATTCTAGCTTTTTCTGTTTGTAGATTGGTTTGAGGAATAACGAGATTTATAGATGTGTTTTTGTGAAATATCTTGCTAACATGGTTCTATGACTTCTCAAATGTGTTGCTCTTTTCATAACGTTGAACTTCCACATTATTTACTATGTTCTTCCATAATGATTAACTTTACTTCCAACTGTATATACAATAGCCCCAATGGTACATGAGGAAATGCAGCATTTGTGCATAATGAGGAGCACTGTGTACTAACAGTCTCATTATGAATATGGTGGTAATGGTTAAAACATCTGGTATTTTAAATGCCTCCTATACCACCTAATTATGAGTTTGGGTCATATGGGATGTTTACCAGATGTTTACCAGATGATGTACATAGAAAGGACTGCATGAGGTAAATATTGTTTGTTTATTGGACCATTCAGAGCCTTGTGTTCTGAATAATTTATACGGGGCGTGCAGGGATATGCGTAGATGAAAAATCAATATTCTTTATTAACCCTCGGGGGTGCTTCGTTCGCCGCCTTACATCACTTTGCATGTAAAAGAAAAACACCACAGAGACTCCACTTTTGCGCTCCAAATTTTAAATTGTATTCAAGAAAAAAAGTTTTCAGAATTACTCCATTCCTTTTGTATGCTTGTTTACTTTTCGTTTGCAATTGTTTGAAAATTATAAGTTCATTTTCATTCACAATTATAACCTTTGGTTGCTCTCAAGATAGAGAAAATATAGCCTTTGTTTGCATACACTTTTGTTGCTAGTTGTTTGAACTAGCACCCTCTAGCACCCTCTACACGTGTTTCCCCATGCTATGTTTTGCATGGTTCTTCAGGAGGGAATTGCTTGTATTTGTTAAAGCGCTGTCTTTGTTACCAATTGTGCAATTTGAGCTGGGGAAAAGGGAACAAGAGAAATAACCTTAATAGGTGTTTGCCCTTTGTTGCACTTGATGCCAAAATGCCAATAGTTATTCACATTATCATTATCACTTACTTGTGCTATGCTTCGTTATGTGTTATGCTTCTTAAACTAATTTCTTTGATGTCAACATAGCCTGGTGTAGATGGTAACGGTCTACTTCATGGTCTCTATAAAATAACAAGACCGTTTTTGATTACGACAAAAATAAGTCATCTCACTGTTGTTTGGCTAAAATATATAGTGCATTGGCATTTTGGGGCTTACCTGCGGTTTGTAGTGCTTCTGTTTTGCTCGATTGCAGCTCGGTTTTGCAGAGATGCATCAGATTCGATTGTCCGATGCATCTCTCAAAATGGCCGTTCTAAATATTGCATCCGGAGTGTCGCGATGCAACGTGATGACGTCACCACACTCCAGACGCAACCCGATCGCCATTTTGGATCGGGAATGATATTGTTAAAAGCCATATCGGAGAATTCTCTATCTTTGGATTGTTTCAGAGTTGTTTTGAATGATTCGTAGGGCTTAGTTACGCCCTAGTTGCCTTGTAATTGGGATCATGATGTTAATACGTTTGTCATGCTATTGATAGGCAGTGGTACCTGCTAGTATAGAGTAAACATCTTAAAAAATCATAATACTAGGTCATTATTGTGTGCTTCACTGAACAATTGCATATTCAATTACATAAGTATATTGTGTACTCTGCGTTGTACTTATGGTCTAAATAAAATTACCCATTTCTGTATCAAAGTTCAGTCCATGATTTCAACAGTCAAGGATACAAATCAATTTGGCTTCATGCTGACAAAGTATTTTCTCCCTGTTGCCTCCTCTTTGGCCAATATTGACCTGTTCAATACCACAAAATCTTATCCCATCTGTGTCATTTGCTAGATGTTCAAGTGCAAAGTGTTTTCCAAGCGGGTACCATGGGTCTCTATTTCTAATGGTGCGCAAATGTTCTGAGATTCGAATTTTCAGAGGCCTTACGGTGCTGCCTATGTATTTATGTGATTAAGTAACAGCCATAAAGCAGTGAATCATATTTAATACTCTTCATTTCTGATAGATAGAGAGAGAGAGAGGGAGAGAGAGAGAGAGAGAGAGAGAGAGAGAGCAGTGAGGGGTTCTTTTGAAGCACCTCCACCAGTTAATGAAGAATGTGGATTCTTTAAGCATATCTCTGTGCGCCCTATATTAATAATTCTGAACATAATATAAATATATTTTTAACTGCAAATCAAGTCTACTTCCTGATGAGGCCCTATTACTGAGTAATGCGAGCGCAAGGGAGGCAGCGCATCGCACCCCAAGGGCCGAAACACGTGTCAACTATCGCAAGACTTCTCTGGCAGTCTTTGGTGCTCCCATTTCTGAGAACATTTCCAAGTGGATAGACTGGTTGATCCTGATCCGTATATATTTTGAATTCTGGTCACAGCAATCATATACCTGAATCTCTCAGTGTTGATCAAACAAACGATTACTACTAACCCTGCGTCACATTTCTGAGTATTATTGTGTAGTGTATACAGCATTTGGGTTGTATTTTGTTTTTGATTTTACATAAATATTTGGTCACTCTTTGCCGATTCTGACTTGGTAATATTGTCAAAGAGAGGTAATTGGTGTGGTCACATGGAAGTGTTAAGCATAAAGGGAGGTGTGCCCAGTTTCCAGCTTGTTTTTTGACCCTCTCTGCACTGTGCCATTATTTCTGAAACACAGCAATGGTTTTTCTATCCCTGTTATGTGCACTGGCTTTTCCTCTTCCTCGACCCATGTCAACAGTCTGGCATATTTTTTGCATTCTTCCAGGCATATCTTAGAATAAGAACAGTATAGAATAAAACATTTGTATCACGCATATCCAAAGAAACAGGCATAATATGTATCTGGGCGCAGTTGAAAAGTGCAAAGAAAAATTATCTGGTATTCTGGCATTTGTCACAACCTCAAAATCATCACCCCTACTCCTTACCAGTGCTGCTCCTGAATACCTCAATCCAGTGCTCTGATCTATCATCGATGAACTACCAACGAAGACCACCTCATCCCCCTCTAATTTCGTTTCTTGTATTGGGGTACATGTATGTCTGTATATGTAGAACAGTACAAACAGATGGGAGTCCTAGACATAGCTTTTCTTTTATTCATATTATTATTATTATTAGAAAATGTATAAAGCGCCGAACTAAGTCCCTTCAGGCATCTAGGTGCTCGAAAGTCAGCAGCTATGCAGCCATGCTTCACACTCATTTTCCTACACAAAAACTGATTTAGAACAAGTGAGTTTTCAGAGCTATCTGGAAAGGGAGATAGGCTCTTAAAGATAACGGGAGTGCATTGCATAATATTGGGGCCTGGACTGAGAAGGAACGCCCACCAAGTCTCTTCCGCTGGTATTTCGATATCTTAAGGAGTAGACTTGAGCGATGATGTCAGGCTGGGCAGAACTGCTCAATCTTACTTTTTAAATATTCAGGGCTAGGGCCAGTGTTATGCACAGCCCAGTGAACAACACAAGGTGTCTTAAATTCAATCCACGTCGGCCACTGGCAGCCAGTGCAAACAATGTAGAAGAGCTACTGAAGGGGTCAGCTGTGGCGCCATAAGCGATAGTCTGGCTGCTGAGTTTTGGTGTATATGCATGAGCTGGATCTGATACTTGTGTTGTCCCAAGTATATTCCATTCCAATAATCCAGTGACCCCATTATAGTTGCTGTAACAAATGTTGTTCGATTGGCTGGGGGAAGCAGGGGAAGAATCTTCCTCTAGACCTTCAACTTTTCAAAACCTGCATTGCATATGGCAGAAATCTGTGCCTCACGCGAGCCAGTGGGCAGGAGACTAACCCCAAGGCTTTTTACTGAAGCACAGGGCACCGGGCAGGGACCCAGCAACTTGGGCCAGTACTGCAGATTCCACAGGTGGTCCGCCTTTTGTGGCCCGAACACCAGCACCTCAGTTTTGCTACCATTTAGTTTTTAACCAGTTTTCTGCCATCCAACTGCCAATTGTCTCCAGGCAGGCCCAATGTTTTCAGGGGGATCAGTATGTGGGGAGTCCAGCCGAAACACCAACTGGATGTCGTCTGCATAGGTATAGAAAATGACTCCAGATTCAGCAATCAGGTCAGCCAGCAGAGACACATACAGATTAAAGAGAGGGGGGGACAGGGCTGGTCCCTGAGGATCTCTACAAGTCAGTTCCAGAGAAGAGGAAAAACAAGTTTGAAAAACTCAGAACGCCCTTCAAGAAAGGACTCAAAGCACACTAAAAGAGGTCCAGTGACCCCTACCTGATCCAGCCGGGTAAGTAGGGTGTCATGATCCACCATGTCAAATGCGCAGAGAGGTCCAGGAGAATTAGTACGCCGGCCTCTCCATGGTCCTGGAGCAAAGCTAAGTCATCTAGCAATGAGATCATAACTGACTGTACGCATTGTGGGTTGAAAACCAGATTGAAAAGGGTGAAGACAATGATTTTCTTCCAGGAGTTTAGGAAACTGTGGATTGATCACAGCTTCCATCAACATCACCATGGCTGGGAGGAGGGAAATAGGCTTCTAGCTGGCTAGCACTCGTGGATCCGAATTAGATTTTTTCAGGATGGGTGTCACCACTGCATGTTTCAAAGTAGCAGGAACTTTCCCCCAGGTAAACAAATGCTACAGAGCATCTGTAAACATACTGATGGCTCTCTGAGGGAGAGCTTTCAAGATACAGAGAGGAACTGCATCCGAAGGAGAGGCCAATGTCTCTAATGGCTGTACGAATCTCTTCAATTTTGTAAAAGAAATAAGCACTAATTGCATTACATTGCAGTTGTGCATCTAAAGGGGTTAACAGGAGGCGTTAACAACCATTTCTATTTTGTAAACTGGCTTTATGTAGAACAGTCATGAACCCACTCTCCTCCCTCCACTGGTTCAGCAATCAATCTCGCAGGATTCACTGTGCAACATCTGAAAATCTTCACTGATGAATTGGATAGTATGACCCCATATACAAATGCTCGCTGTGTAGTGCCTGTGGATTTTGTTTTTTCAAGAATGGCAAACAGGACATGCTCCACATACAATGTTACTGCACAGCTCATCGTTATTGTGAATGGTTTCCCTATTACAAAGGCTGCTGCAGCCAGTGCTTATTCATATGAGAAATGCCCTCTCATCACTGGAACTAAGTTACCACTGTAATATGCCAATGGTTTGTGTCCCATTAACGTTTTCTGTGTGACGATAGCTGTCATCATGTAGCCATTTGAATGTGAGAATAGATACAATTATTCCTTGTAGTCTGGTATTCCCAACATGGGGGCTGTACTTATTGCTTGTTTCTTTTCCTCAAATACATTGATCATCTTGTCTGTCCATTTTATGGGGCTCTTGTCATTCTGTGCTTCCTTCAATCCTTCTAAAAGTGGCCGAACATATGTGCTATAGTCAAAGACTCACATGCGCCAATAGTTACATAGCCCTAGGAATTGCTGTAATTCTTTTGCTGTCTCTACTCAGGGTGGATTTTCAATTGCCTGTGCTCTGTCAGGCATCACTCTCCTCCCTTTCTTTGATATTATCTGGCCCAAATAAAATATTTCTTCCTGGCAATACTGCAATTCCTCGTTGTCCACCCTGTATCCCTTCTCAGCCAATAATGTTAATAACATCATTGAATCTGTTCTGCACGCTTCCTCTGTGGTGCTACGCACTAGCAAATCATCAACATACTGTATAATTGTCTCGGTGAGAGCAAGGACATGCAAGTGAAGTTCTTCGAGGTGGTGGAAGAAGTCAGAGGACTGTTTGACAGCAGAGCGAGAGGTGTGAGTAGCAAAACAGGTTGACACATTTGAAAGACTTCCGGGGTGGGGTACAGGCTTGAGGTACACCCAGCAGAAGTGGTAGAGGGGCCTGGGAGTGGGCAGATGTGGTAGCAGGAGGTGGCATAGTCGCCAGAGAGGAGGAGAAAGTGTCAGTGAGCCGGTGAAAGAAGGAGGTGGCAGAGGAACCAGAGAGGTGCTATTAGGAGTAGCGGGAGAACAAGGGAAGTTGATAAGACGTGGGAGACGTCCATCGACAATGAGGAGATTGGGCTGAAGGCCCTAGACGAAGACGGTGCCATTCAGATAGACTTTAATGTTGGTCTTGGAAGAGTGGAAGGAGGCCAAGACGACCTCCCACCATGTGCCAACATTAATGGGGGAGGCAGAGATAGGAGAGAGAGCTGAGACCATATGAGGGGTCCATACGTCTGGAGAGGGAACGAAAAAGAGGATGTTGTTTAGGGTTTGTCTGGAGGAAGCGCTGATGTGGCTATCAGTGATAGGGAGACGAGAATATCCCTCTTGAACCTTTTCCTACCAGACTTAGTGAGAGGGATAGGATAGGAGATAGAGTAGTAGTTTGAGAAGATGGGAGCGATTGAAAGCACCATACAGGGTGCCAGGAGGCAAAAAGGGGGCTTGAGGGAGGAAAGAAGCACAGCCCAAAGCCGAGCACCACAGGAGGCAACAGAGGGGAGGGTTCACACAGAAGGAGGCACACAGGAGGCAACAAGCAGACAACCACAGGGCAACCCAGGGGCAAAGTGGATGATAAACAAAGGGGGGAGCGCTCTTTAAAACTCCCACTGTTATAGGCAGCTCTTCTGTGATTGGACCTTTGTCATAGCTCCAGTGAATCCTTGTGTGTCCATCATTATTTGTGACAGTGGAAACCCTCCTTCCCTGACACAAGACCTTGTCCCTATTATGTCAGCTAAAAAGAGAATATCCTATCCCATATTGTCACCCCCACCCAGGGTTCCTCTTCTGGGGCGGGAGTTACTGATAGCACTGGATACATCAACCTTCTCTGTGGACTGTTCTATTGGGGGTAGATGCTCATCCCTGTTCCTGTAAAGGGATTCCTTCCCACCACTGTCACAACCCCTGTGTTAGGCGTAGGAGTGTGTGGCAATATATTCCTGTCCCACTGTCTGGACTGTTGTGTTTGCATTTGTAATGGATTCCGTGATTTTTCTTGTATTTGTGGTTGTTGCAGATGCTGTATCTGGGGTGTCGGCTGCTGGGGTGCCTGGTGCATCTGTGTCTGTATGTGTGGCTTCACCTTTAGTTGTAGAAATAGTTGCTTTTGCGTTTTTTGGAATGTGCCCTGCTCTTGCTGTGTCTGTGTATAAAATGGTGGGGGAAATGTAAGCCCACTCTCTTGGACCAGGTTGTTGCCTTCCTTTGATCATTTCCCCTCTGCTTCTACGCACTTCTGCATAATGCCCTTTTCTCCTGTGTATCCAACATTGTTCCCCAAAACCTCCATACCCTTCAAATTGTGGTCTCATCCCATTAAACCCTCCACCATATCCACCTCCAAACCCATACCCTCTTCCCCTTGGTACATATCCCTTCCCCCTGTGGTAATGGTTACTTTCTTCTCTCCCTCCCAAATATCTGCTTGCCCCCTTTGGCTAATATTCTTGATCATATTTTTCTCCCCAACAATCATTATCATTGCTCCCTCTACCATTAATTGCAACAATTTCTTTTGCACAAATTTAGCTTCCTCTCTCTGCCTGTCTTCTAATTTGTTCCTTTCCTTTTCTTGTTTCATTCAGCAATATTGAACAATATTCAACTACATTTCGGGCCATTGTTTCATCTCAATCCCTACAATTATCTTTCCTGTTTCTGCACTTCCCTTGTTTCCAAATGCAACTTCTCTTGAATTTCTTGTAAATATGCCACTGGATCCTCATCTATCCCCATTTTACTTGTCATAATCACCCTCATGTCTGATGTTTCTGGCAATTGCACCCTCAGTGCCCTCCAAACATTCACTCTGCAATTGTTAAAAGGTGAGCAATCATGCGCAGTATTTTTAGTGCTGTTACATCGGGATGCACCTCCAGCTCCTAAATCCACTTCCCTGCGCCTGTTGTCAATGATGGCCAATTAGCCATGAGATTTTCTTTATCTGTTTGTGGCCACATTATATACTGAGCAAGTCCCCTCCCCTTTTGGAGCAAGCATAATTGCATTATTCCTGCCTGCATATGGGCAGAACTGCATCCTTCCTCCCTTTTGACTCTAACGCCATATGGCTTGTTCAACAGCCGGGCAAATTCCTTAATCTTTTCAACTACGGAGTTTTCTTTCACAAATTTATTGTGAGAATCTCTGGGAGTGATGGGTCCCCGATCTGGCCTAGATCATTAGCCCACAAATCTATTAGTGGATATTCTGGTGTTTTGGAATCACTTGCTTGAGGAGCTTGTGTTGCCTCCTCTTCCTCCTCCTCTTCATTATCTTCCCACTCTTCTTTGTGAGGGGTCAAGAATCAGATGTGGACACAAGGTATTCATCTTTTCAAACAAGGACATTTATTTAAAAAAAAATGGTTTAGGAAAATACCTTTCTAGCCCTATCCTGAATAGGAATTTCCGTGCCTAGGAAGCAAAAGAAAGAATAGGTCTGTGTCAGGATGTCAGTAAATGATAAGCTGTACTTGTCTCCAAAACATCCTATCCTGGCCCTTGCACTACAAACGAAATAATAAAGGGTGCAAGGAAATGTCTTTGCTGGATGATGGCAAACGTGTTCAAAATCAAAAGTGCATGAATAACTCCAACAATAATGTTCTCCAGGGTAAAGACCCTTGGATCCAGAGGATGGTTCCCTTCCCTTGGATTCTTTAAAGAAGATGGCAAAAGTATCTCTTTAAAAAATAGTTCCTTTAGACCTTCTCAGGACAAAATTCTTGTTTAAACAATTGCTGTAACAGTCTTTTTTTTAGACTTCATGTACCTTTGTAGATTGCCTGGTATACTCCCCTGCTATACATATCTGTTCAATTTCAATTGCCTGGTGTACTCGCCTGCCAAGACTTCTTTTGTGGGCTTCTAGATCACCTGGTATAGTCCCCTGCCAGGTATCTTTACACAATTTCAGCTGCCTGGTGTACTCGCCTGCCGAGAATTCTTTTATGCGTTCGTCAGTTATTTGGCTAATGGTAGCTCTTGCTCAGACTTCTCGCCCACTATGGCATCTCATACTGTATTGGATTGGGGTTTGTGTTTGTACTTTTGTCTTGTCTGCATTCAAACATTCTTCTTACTTTGTCTTGTCTGCATTCAAACATTCTTCTTATTGGGGGTTGAATTTGTGCTTTGCCTTGACTGCATTCAAACAAACTTTCTGTATTTTCTGCATCAGTAATTTTGTACCATTCAAACATTTGTGGTTGTTGCACTTGTCGGAATGCCCCGGGGTCCCGAGCTGCGTTAGGCAGACTCACCGGTCTCTTACTGCGTCCCTGGCTTTTCTCGCACCTTTTCAGCTTGGCTCCTTTACCCACTTTCCACTGTTGAGTGTGCAGACGTTCTTCCAGCGTTACATGCCAGATTTCCTTTTCGGCCTGGACTGAGAAGCGCTGCCTCTGTAAGTGGTCTGACATCCAGGAGCTCCTACATGACTCTCAATGTCTCCATGGCCCTGATTGCTTGCACGCGCCTTTTCCCCTTGTGTTCCAGCTACCTTCTCCTTTCCAGGAAGCTATTCAGTGTCCTTCAGGTTCGTGAGCCCCAGCCTGGGGTTTAACGTCCACTCATGCACTGCTCAGCAACATAGTGCAGTTGCCATCTTTGAATCCCCTGCCCACTGAAGGATTGGTCTCAGTAAGTCTCACTAGTCCCAGTAAGTGGATGATTATGGGAGTTGGAGTCCATAGATGTCATTGGACCTTTAACTCTTAAATGGTTTTCCTCAGAGATCTTACTCATCCCAGTACTTGGGTATTCATGGGAGTTGGAGTTCATGGAAGTTATTGGACTTTTAACCCTTTGATGGTTTTTTGTATAGGTTTCATACAAAGGTACACCAGAAACATTTGAAGTGTGGGTGTTTGGATTAAAGGTAGGGACTTGACCAGAGTAGTGTAAAGAAAAGGTTTCTTGACTTTCTCTACAAGGGGGAACTGATAGTATTGTCAGTGTGCTTTTTGTGCCACCTTTTGTTTTCTTATCCCCAAATTTGCCTTCCCCTTACAGGGGCACAACTCAGGGATTACTATACGCTGCTGCAGTCACCTGCAATGGATATCATCCTGGCACAGTGGTTGGAAACGGAGCGCATGTTTGAGGTGGAGGAGGTGCTGTGGGCTGGACCCGCCCGTTGTCTGCTCTTTTCCCTATACGTTCTTTTTTGATCTGCTTCTCCTGCTCAAACATCTTCCATAATTCGAGTATGCTTAGTCTGCTTTGTATTTTCTTTCCCGTGTGTGGTGTGTAAGCATATGTACATGTGTTGCTGCAGATCTTTCGAATGTGTCCCTTTTTGGGGACATGGCTGTAACATCCTGCCAGCTGGGTCTTTGACACGTTGCACATGATATGTAAGGATCTTTTCTTTATATGGGGGAGGTATCTTGCACAATTGAGCAATGGGGGTGTCTGCCATTACAATAATATAACAACTCAGTTTACCATAAAATTCAACAATTGCCATTTCAACACACTCTCACTGTTCTTTTCATTTTCTCACTCTCCTCCTCACAATATCAATAGTGTCCTCCCTAACTCACACCAGTAATGCGCAATCTCAATCTATTCCATACTTACATCCAACCAATCTTAACTACTACTCTACCAACACACAAAAACACCTCTACCATCCGATTATATACCAAACAATAGCAACAACAATCAAGATCAAATAAAATCTATCCTATGCAGCTGGCTTCCCTTTATACAGGTTATTTCCTCTTTTATTTATTTATTTTATTGTTCATTTATAACATGCTTAATACCAGCGAGTGGTTCCTATGCGCGGGATTGGGATTCAAAACTGTGTTGTGCTGCGTTGCCTTGCTTCCAAGACAAACATGTTGCCCCCGAGCTCTCCTTCCTCCCTTCTCTGTTTTATCTCTGTTGCCACCCCCAAAGGAGGCTGGGCTTTATGCCCTACCACACGGTCTTCCCCAACTACTGTTTGAAGTATAGCTTTTTCGCTCTTTCACTTAAAATGAAACAACAACCAACTAGACCCTCCCCGGCAGGTTTTTTTGTGCACAAATACACTGACATCCAATGATTCCCAAGATACATCTGCGTCGAACCTCCTATAACTGCCTGCTCTGCCCTCTGCATCCAGCATGCCGCCTGCAAAACGGGCCAGGACTTGTGGGTACTGGGCTCCTGCCAACCTCCTCTTAGGTGCACACTCAAACCTCTCCCTGCAGGCGGACTCTGCTGTCCAAGGGAGACACGGCGAGGAGTCCTCGCTCCTCTGCCGGACACTTTGTATCTCAGCAGTGCCTCCAAATGTTATGATAGGCCCACGTATATCAATAAAGAGAACAACTCAATGACGGAATAACTGTAAGTGCATGAGAAAACCCAGCTCTATTTAGATACAAACGCCCGTGGGAGAGCGTACACCAGACAATCTCAAAATGGCTTTAGGAACAAGAAGGTATTAAATTAGAAAAACATCACAGCTGATGTCATGGTTAGTAATTATCATAAAACCTCTATTTTATTGTTCAATTGGATAGTCGAGCAAAGAACACAGCTTATCTATCAGTAAATGATATATTTCAATCTAACTTGCCATTGGTTGGCATTCTACTACACTAGTCAATATGATGAAAAAGGTTCTGATTTGTTAAATATTTGTTCATCCACCCTTGGGATCTGTTATTCAGTAACAATGTACGTGGTGGGGAACGAGAGATGGGCGAAATGCTATGATCCAGTTTAAATAAGTTACTCCCTTTTTGTTCCCAGGCTTGAGGCTTTATCCGCCGGATCTGTTTGTGTCCCTGGCATGCCGTTTCTATGTCTGGATGTACTAAGGAAGTAGCAGGTGTACTATCTAGATGGGCCTGCAATAAATGACCATTGTTTTGACCACATGGAAAAGGACCACTATTCTGAACTCATTTGCATCTATTTATTGTATTTTCTGCTGTCCCAACGCGTGTTTTGTTATGAAGTGACTTCCAGACTTTCTTGTGTTACTTCTTAGGTTTATTACAGGACTTAAAGACACAGTTACAGGAAGGATAAATACATGAGAGTATGGACTATATCAGCACTGGCCCCATCACCCAGGCAGGGGAGCTCTAACTGCCTCAGTATGGAACCTTCAGATAAACATTCCACCATCCACACAGTGACATTCCATGTGACATCACAGGCTCACAGCAAGACAGCATTACACAGACAGCCACTACATAACACATCTCCTTTCCTTACCAGACACCCACACAGAAGGTCACTACATAACACATCTCCTTTCCTTACCAGACACCCACACAGAAGGTCACTACACAACACATCTCCTTTCCTTACCAAACACACCCACACACAGAGGCAAAACAATAAAGAGTTCCAAATAGACGCAGCCTATCAGGTGTAACCAGATTAGACAACACAACCAGATACCACAGATCACCTTGAGACACTGGCCAGACATCCCAAACCCATCTCCGTACCAGGCATTTGACTACTGATAACCTAAAACAGCACTACAAGAGTACTACGCTAAACAGACTGTCTGGAGAAAATGCAGTCTTTGGCACAGCAAAATATAGGAAAAATATAAAAAAAATGAAGGCGCTACCTCCTTTAAATATTTGTGGAAACAATCCTACGCGACACTAATCTACTAAGTTACCAGCCCTACTCCATACTGGCAGAGGCGCTACCTCTCGCACAACAGAATGTTCCACACGCTGGAGGCGCTACCTCCCTCGCGTACACTAGGGTCCATGCTCACCAGAGGCGCTACCTCTCTTCAATACAATTCTTCGCATACGCACCGGAGGCGCTACCTCCTTCAACCACCCTAGTGACACGCACATCAGAAGCGCTACCTCACTTCAGAACTTATTTTGCCACATTAACGGGAGGCGCTACCTCCCTCTAATACCAATTGAGCCACACTCACCAGAGGCGCTACCTCTCTCACTCGTGACCCACATACCAGAGGCGCTACCTCTAACTACTACACAATGGGCCTCATTACACGGAAGGCGGTAATCCAGGGTGCTATTAGCACCCTGGACCATGCCGGTAAATTACCGGCACCGCCTTGGCGGAAAGGGGATTTACCGCCCCATTCCAAGGTTGGAGGGGCGGTAAATCCCCCTTCCGCCATTGCCCTTCCCCATTCCCATTTCTGCCCCATAGGGCTCTATGGGAATGGGGAAGGCGCTAATTACGGCACCGCAATTTTGCGGTGCCGTAATTAGCTCCGAGGTCCCTTAGCGGGTTGGTACTTAACGCCTGCAAGAAGCAGGCGTTAATTCCTCCAACCCGCAAAGGGACCTCGTAGTACGGCGGTAAGGGTTAACGGTCACTGTTGCCATTAACGGTGACCGTTAACCCTTACCGCCGTCCGTGTAATGAGGCCCAATGTCACTCAAGCCAGAGGCGCTACCTCATCTTCATACCAATCGTGACACAGACACACCAGAGGCGCTACCTCTCATTATTACCACATCGGAGGCGCTACCTCCCTCTAATACCAATTGAGCCACACTCACCAGAGGCGCTACCTCTAAGTACTTACAAAATGCCATCCACATCAGAAGCGCTACTTCTTCAGTTACTGCCAGATCCATACTATCTACATGCTCACTATTGTGCAACTATTTTACTTCCAACTTAAACTGAATCAGGCAAAGACATTTTACAATTTACCATGTTATCAATGCAGTGTTATTGAGATAATCAACATTTTTGACCTAGAAGTCCATGGTCATCTCTTGACCTTAAGATAAATACTCTGCTCCCAAAAGTCCATGTTGCTTGTTAGCAACCTACACCTGAAAATCCCTCAAAAATGTTAACATATTCAATATTTGGATCTACCTTATCATGACATTCAATATTATGTCCATATTAACCTAAAAGTCCATGGTGCGTCCATGCGTGCACCTTAACCCTGCAAATACTGAAAACTGTTAAACACCTAGCATATAACCTGTTGCATTTTCCTAACACATTAAAACTATTATGCACAACCATTCACTTCACTTTAAAATAATGTTAGCATTTCAGATCCATTCTCATTGCCAACTCACTCCCAAAATCATAGTACCTTCCCATTCAGGCACTGCTCAATCAACCAAAATACCAAAACAGTAATAATACATTAGATCAAATGTTATCTTTAAACAATAATGAACACCAGTTCACAGGACATACATCCATTGCTGCTGTTTGGAACATTGCTGCCATTAAAAGACATTAATTCTTCCTGTGCACACATCAAAGTACAGTTTCTTTCCAAAACCTCTGATAAGATCTACGGTTTGCCCGCAGCTGTATCCTTCCTCCGTGACAGCCATTGAAACAGGAGGCATTGTTTCTTCCATGAAACACTTAATCTTCTTTTGAACCAATGCTTGCATTCACACGCGGTTCCTAAGGGCTGATTTACATCTCCTCATATAAGTATTTCCGCATTACGTCATGCCGTCGGGGACGTACGCATGGCTCTTCCTTTAATGTACCATCACTCAGAGACAGGCACTTCTCCAACGAGATAAGAACATTAAACATCACCGCATTCGGCTCTGCGCCATCTCCCATCAACATTCCAGCACGTCATCATTATCTTGACAGCTGTTGAGCCAGAAAGAGCTCCACCATGGGACATTTTGCAACGGTCAGACCAAGCGCTCCATATAGACTGCTCTTCTGTGTCACAGCAGTCCACAATCACAGCGTACCATATAAAATGCTCCTTTTGAATTGCATTTCCAGAACCGCGTCTCATTGTTTAAGTAGTAGTTTCATGTCTATACTACAATCCTCATTACTGCAGGGGTTGATTTCATTTTTTTTTTAAAGTAACTGATTTTACAGTACTCTGCAGTGCTTTATTTTACTGAAAACTGATAGCAGGAAAAAAAAAACTTGCTGCATCTTCTTGGCTGCCATTCATCCTAGCAGTAAAGCACACCATACTTTACAGTACTTTAAACAGCTTCTTCCTGTACTGTACTGCACTTGCTGCCCCCCTTAATTCTGCTTATGACTTTCCTCTACTCTTCACATTTGCTCTTTTCAGTCATTCTTTCACAACATTACAGTACCTTATATTCCTTGTGAAAGGAAGGGGGAAGGCAGGGCAGGTATTTTCAGCTCACCACTTTTTTGGCTGCCTGCAAGGGCGAATGTGTCTTCCCATCCCCAACAGGACTTATGCCACGTCGAGTTCAGGGCATCATTTACACAGTTGCCCTCACCAGCTTCATTTCTGTGGGCACTTCTCATAATTCCTGCTTCACCACAGGGCGCCATCAGATCACTGGACTGCCAACTGCCATCACTGGTCCTCTTCTAAAAGTATCACCTCACTTTTGTTGATGCCTGAAGAAGTGGGTCTTCCTTGCTCCTCCCCACTTTGGCCCTGGGTGATGGGTCTTACTTGTATGTGGGGGCAGTGCTGACCACCACTTTGTCCTCCTCTCTCCTGCACCCCCCGCAGCAGGCTCCTTCAGACTTCAACTTCTTATTATGTGCGCAGGTTCTTCTTGAATCCCATCCTCGTCGCCATTGTTATGAAGTGACTTCCAGACTTTCTTGTGTTACTTCTTAGGTTTATTACAGGACTTAAAGACACAGTTACAGGAAGGATAAATACATGAGAGTATGGACTATATCAGCACTGGCCCCATCACCCAGGCAGGGGAGCTCTAACTGCCTCAGTATGGAACCTTCAGATAAACATTCCACCATCCACACAGTGACATTCCATGTGACATCACAGGCTCACAGCAAGACAGCATTACACAGACAGCCACTACATAACACATCTCCTTTCCTTACCAGACACCCACACAGAAGGTCACTACATAACATGTTTGCTTTCCTTTGGTGACCACTTGGAGCGCTGTTTGTTCGTTCATTTTGGGATCAATTGGCACGATAGCTACTTGCACATGGCATTCAAAGACATATCAGTGTTCTGGCTGCTACCAATATAAACTCATGAACTCATGAACTAATAAGTGCACAATATGCCCTGGGAGATGTTATCTAGTGAATTTTCAACTGTTAGGCAGAACTTCCTTTTGCACACTGACCTTCATGCTTGGGCTAATGTCTGAGAATCGTTAGGCCTGGAAAATATATCGGAATGTAGTATTTCAGAATTGAGGCCTCGCAGGGTTTGGTCTAAGTAATGGCGGTATTCTGCTCTTCCTCTGCCATGTTAGTGTTCTTCGTGTCTTGCATATCGCCATTCATTATTTCCTGCCCATGTATGCTGCAACCTCTGCCTACCTGCCCATCTCTATGCTACTTGTTCCCTGTCTGGCTATTCTGCAATTGTTCCCTACTACTGTGAATGCAATCTATTTCTCACCCTTCTTGTGTCGCACAACCTATTCTACTCTTCATGGCACCAGTGTGATCATTGGTGTTTTACTGAACATTTCTCAGCTTGTACTTTTGTTCATGCTCGAGAATGGGTGGATGTGATGCCAGACCCTGTGCATTTCTGTGGGGTTCAAACTTTATTTTTTTAACAGGTCAATAGTCTTTGAGAGAGACATTACAAAAGAAGAGTTTGGAAAAAGTATCATCAAGGATAAGAAGATGGGTAGTTCCTCTGCAGGAATATGACTGAAGTAGAATATGTTTGTGGGAAAAGAAACATACTGACAGATAGTTTAGCACAATTTACTACAAGTTCAGAGAACAATGTGGAGAGTGAAGATGAAAGTGGCGAGAATGAGTGTATTTTAAGTATTGAACAAGCAATGGTCTCTAAGGATGAATGGGTTGTTAATATGAGAAAAGTGTTAACGAGGGTCAGGAATGAGATAAGAGAAAGTGGGACTATATCGAAAGCATGTGTGGCAGGAGTGAATTTATACGCTTTGTGGGTAATTAGGGATGAACTACAAGTAAGTGGAGACTGTGTCATGATGGGGATAGGATATTGCCTCCAGGTGGACTGAGACGAAGAATTATTGAAGAATTATTGATGTGGCACATGAGGTCCATCAAGGCATTACAAAGACTTCAAGGAATGTTTAGGCAGACTATTGGGCCTCAAGCCCAGGGATCGTATCTCTCCAGGACTGAAATCTCTGCACTGGCTCCCAGTGGCTGCGAGGATTAAGTTCAAAACCCTCTGCATCATCCACAAGGCCTTCTGGGGCCTGGGGCCTCAATACCTTCAGCCCTCTCTTCCTAAATATCTTCCTTCTCGAGTTCTTTGCTCATCCGACCTCCAACTCCCTCCGCGTCAGTCGCTTCTCCAAGCAACGAGTTGGTGATAGATCTCTTTCCTCAGCTGGGGCCTCCCTCTGGAACAGCCTCCCTGCCTCCCTTAAACTTGAGGAGATCCATCTCTGGTTCCGGAAGCACCTCAAAACCTTTCTCTTTGCTGGAATGGCTACCTGGACACCCTCCGATCTCGGGCCCAGGTCCTCCCCCCGCCAGCGTCACACACCTGCACTGCCCACCAGGCAACCCCTGCACTTGGGGACTGTTTCTGTATCACTACAGTCCCCCTACCAACCCTCGTCACCTGTTGTCCGCACTTACCCATGCACTTGCCACATGCTGGCCGTTACTTTACTTGTTATCTTTACCATGTACTGCACTGTCCCTGCCCCTTCCCATGCACTTGCGCGATCTGAATGACACCTGGCCTAGTAGGATCGTTGACCTGTCCTCCCTGTGTTCCCTCTCCCTTGCCTTGTCGCGCCTTGAAACACTTGTGTATAGGCGCGTTATAAATGCCATATCATATCATATTTGAGTCTAGATCATGGTTGCCAGTGATTTTGAGATGGACCTGCGTATCATCAGCGAAGTTGGGCTATCCAAGTGGTCGAAGAGGGGTTTGGTGTACATGTTGTACAGGGTGGGGGAGAGGCAAGAACCTTGAGGCACGCCATGAGAGCTGGAGATGGGATCAGCTGCTTTGGTGCCCACGAAGACCCTGGTGGATCATCGAGAAATGAAAAATTTGATCCATAAGGTTGATTCAGGGGAGAGGTTAAAGGTGGCAGTGAGGTGTTGGCATAGAATTGGGTGATTCACCAAATCATATGCTTCTGAGAGATCCAATGAAAGGAAGATGACAAGCTCTCCATTGTCCCTGATGTGGTCAAGCAGGATCTTTTGATCAAAGAGGGTGGATTCAGTGCTATGTCTATGTCTGAAGCCTGATTGACGGGTGGCTAGTAAGCTGTGGTTTTCGGGTGCATTTGGTGTTGCAAGTAGGCAGTGCGGTCCAAGATTGTAAGGAGGTAAGGTACTGTAGTGATTGGGTGGTAATTAGTGGGGGTGGTGGGGTCTAGGGCAGGTTTCTTCAGGAGTGGCGTGAACCAGGCTTTTTTGATGGAATTTGGAGGAAGCGTGAATGAAGTTGGCTATTATAGGAGCCAGTGGTTCTGCACACATTTTAACAATGTGAGCTGGGCATATGTCTCAAGAGCATTTAGAGGCTTTCACATGCTAGATGGTGTTGAGGACTTCGGACGGAGAGATGCAGAGAACTGAAACTGTGGAGAGTTGATGGTGGTAGAGATGGTGGTTTCCAGGGGACGAGCGGTGCGGGTGGTAGGTGGGACTTTTTGAGTATGGCTTTATCCTTAAGATTGTTGGTTTTGGTGACAAGGGCTGATTGAATGAGCTAGCAGCATGCTTTGTTCTTGGGGAAGATGTCAGTAGGAGGGGCAGGGGTGACAAGCTCTCTAAGGATCTTGAAAAGCTCTTTGACATTGGAGCTTGCTTCAGTGATTCTGGTATTGTAAATATTGGCTTTGGTGGCAACAATGGCTGATTTGTAGGTGCATGCTGAGCGATGGAAGGCATTTTTTTTTAAGAGAGGTGCAGATTTTTCTCCAAAGATGTTGGGGTGCTTTTTTGTTTGCGGAGGGAGGCTTGGTCATCTGTGTACCAGTTCTGGGGATTTCTTTTTTTGCAGGAGGTAGTTAGGAAGGGAGCATGTTCGTCGAGTGCAGCGAGCAGTGCAGTATTATAACCCGCTAGGATGCCTTCAGGGTTGGCATTGTCTGGCGCTGATTGGAGGGAGGCCAGAATAGAAACAACAAGTTTCTCAGCAGTGAGTTTGTGGTTGTGTCTGGCAGTGACACAGGGGTCCCTAATTGTATTTGTGGTTTTGGCGCTGGTGGCTACTGTAAAGCAGATTTATGAGTGATCTGACCAGGGAAGGGGATCAATGGAGGTAGCTTGGAGTAGTGTGTTGCAGGAGAGTATCCAATCAAGGATCCTTCCTTTTTTGTGAGTAGGGAAGAGGACCAGTGGGGTAAACTTCATCTCTTCGAGGGTTGCAGTGGGGGTGGTGGCCTTCTGGTCAGCATAGTCTTCGAAGCCTAAATTGAAGTCTCCTAGGAGTATAAGTTTGGTATTAGGCTTGAGGAGGGGGGCGATGAGTAGGGGGATGTTGGTGTCAGGTGCCCCAACATGGGAAGGTTGGTGGTACAGAAGTATTATTTTGATGGTGGTTTGGGGGGAAGATTCAATCTTGACAAGTAGGAGTTCATAGCCTAGGAGGAGGGGATAGGTTGTGATGGGGAGGGTGGATTTGGAGGTGATTGCGACACCTCCTCGGTCAGCTCGTAGGATGGAGTACCCAGTGGTTAGAGCGAGTGATAGTTGGGGTCCCGCTGCCTCGTACAGCCAGCTTTCTGATATGGCTAACATATCCAAGTTTTTAGCTAGTAGGAGGTCATGGATGTCAAAAGTGTGGGCACAGATGGAACAGGCATTAACCAGTGAGCAGGCAAGGGATTTTGGTGAAGTGGGGGTTAGGGCCAAAGGGGTGTTGGAGGTGGGCTTGGATGTGGCTGGTGGGGGCAGTTGGGGGGATGAGGGGTATGGTGGTCTCTGTGGTAGGAAGAGAAGGTGTGCAAGGGAGTTGTGGGGTCCTCAGGGCAGTTGTGTTTTATCTCGTGGAGGTGGAGAGGGCTCTGCAGTCTGTGTAGGTGGGCTAGGCCCAAGCAGGGTGCCATGTGCTCATGATGTTGAGGAGCTATGGCAATGTGAGGGCTGGGTTTGGTGGGCTTGGTAGGTGATGCAGGCTGTTTGTGGGAGGCTATTTGGCTGCTGTGATGGGTGGGAGAGCCAGTCCAGATCAGGGCGGCCAACCAGGGGAGGGGTGCGGTGGGTAGTATGATGGCCACGGACTGTGCCACCGGGGAAGGGTGGTGGTGGTCAGTTTTCCATCCGCCATGGTTACTGGTGTGGGGTGGGTGCGGGCTTGCATGTGTGTGGGAAGGTGAGCAGGAGGAACAGATGTTGGGGCGAACACAGTCTATCTATCTATCTATCTATCTATCTATCTATCTATCTATCTATCTATCTATCTATATTGGTTTTTGTATTGTGCAAAATCACCCAAAGGCCTAAGAGCGCTCACATGGACAAACACCACAGATAACAGAAAGCAGGCAACAGGCAATAACCAAAAAGCAGGGGGGCATAGATTACTCAGTGCCACCATCGAACAACCATTTTAAATATGCTGATGGATCCATAGTTTTTTATCAACAGCGGGAGTGAGTTCCAGATTTTAGGAGCCCAAAAGCTAAAATTAATACTACAAACTCTTTTAAGGGTTTGGCGAGGCTGTAACAAACTGATATTATTGTTGGATCGCAGATATCTCCTAATGGGTGCTTTCTGTATTTTGTCAGAGAGGTATTTAGGAGCCAATCCGGATAAACACTTGAAAACAGTTACAGCACTTTTAAATTTGATTTGTTGTTCAACTGGGAGCCAGTGCAGACTCCTCCTCTGGAGTATTTGTTTAAACCATTGACTGCTCTAACCGCTCCATTTTGGATAGTCTGTAACTTACTTATATTAGACTTAGAGGTACCCATCATCAGGCTGTTGCAATAGTCAAGTTTACAGTTAACAATAGCACTAGCTATTATAGCCAGGATGGACTTGGATAAGTAAGGGCGAATTTGCCAGAGGAGGTTAGAGAAGAAAGCACAGGTTGATGTAAGATAGGATGCATGTCTTTTGTACGAAAGATGAGAGTCCATATAAACCCCTGGGGTCTTTACATGATCAGAAACCTTGATGATACTGTTATTAATTTTAAAACTATGGTACTTATCCTCTAGAAGTTTTAGTCTCTGGGGTGGGGGGGTAGCAATAATCATCAGCTCCATTTTAGCTTCATTAAGAGCCAGAGAGTTAGATGCCATCCACAATTGTATCGCTGAGAAAACATCTCTTACTCTACAGGCGTTTTGTTCATAGTCTCCGGATAGCATGAACACCAGCTGGGTGTCGTCAGCATAGTTTGTAAAACAGACACCCATGGATCGTAGCATATCACATAAAAGTTTAGAGAATATATTGAACAGAAGTGGCGACAGGCAAGAGCCCTGAAGGTCTCCACATAAAAGTGGTATGATTAAGGATCTAGGGCCTAAAAAATATTTGAACCAATCTGCTGCCGCCTGGGAGCATCTGCCTACTGAGATAAGTTTTTCGACCAAGAGCTTGTGGTTGATCAAGTGAAATGCCGAAGAAAGATCCAATAAGAGAAGGAGGGCTGGATTTCCATTCTCTATAATGGACACAATGTTGTTCTGAAGGTTTAAAAGGGCTGTTTCGGTGCCATGATTGGCCCGAAACCCAGACTGTTCCTCAGCAAGAATATTATTACTTTCTACAAATTGCTGGTATTGTTCATAAGCAATCGTATCAGTGATCTTTAGTAGGAATGGTACGTTGGTTATAGGTCTAAAATTACCAGGAATCGCTGGATCAAGGTTCTCTTTCTTTAGTAAAGGAGTATGATTCGTCAAAAGATCGATTAATAAAATGTGTGACGCAAGGGGCCAATGTATCAGCAAAATCTTTAAAGAGTTTTGCAGGAAAGGCATCACCTTTGCAGGAAGATGGCTTCAATTTATAAATGATCTCCAAAACTTCTAATTCTAATACTTTTTTAAACTAAAACATTTCCAAAGGTGGTTTGGTGTCTGGGTCCAAGTTCTCCAGTACCACAGGAAGATTAATAAGAGTATTCAATTGCTCTTTGGTAGTCTGTTGGTGTTTCTCAGTTTTACTGTTAAAGTCGTCATGGATGGCTTGGCACCAGGCATTGCTTTCTTGTGTCTGATTGATGACCAACAGGTTCTTTAATTCTCCCAGAATAGAGAATATTTCCTTACTGTGAGATTTGGCATGTTGAATTCTATCATTAAAATGTTTCGCTTTGGCCTCAACAATGGTTTGTTTATAGCTTTTTACAGCCACTTTATTAGACTTTAAATTTTCCATTGACTGAACTTTTCTCCAACATCTTTTGGCAGTACGTTTAATACGTCTTGCTGCCAGGATAAGTTTGGAGAAATGACTGGCATGTAAATTATGCAGAGAGTCATTGTGCGCATTAATATATTGGTCAACAAAGGCATTGTATATCGGGTGTGTTATAGTATTGTGCAAACAAAAAGCATTGCCATTAGCATTGTACCAGTGGTGGACATTATAGTTGTACGGATGGCTTGGCGGGCTAATAGTGCAGCTATTTGGAGGATGCAAACAAAGGTAGTAGACAGGGGTGACGAGCAGTTAGCATTTTAGTTTGTTGCGTCCAGTGAGACGTTAGGGTTAGCAGTAGTAACACAGGGAATCAAGGTGTGAAGGGTGAAGGGTTGACAGCATATTGTTCGGTTGCAGGGTGTTACAGGAGGTGGGAGAATAGTTTGGATGATCCGACCAAAGTTACAAGTTTACGCAATTCATGGAAGTTGGTATCATCAAGCGGACAAGCATAAAGCTTGCAGCTCGTTTGAGTGGCATAACAGGTGCCAGGGGGTACAGTAGTTGAGATCATTGCTTGGTATCCCAGAGGGATGGGGCAGTTGAGCAGGTGGTGTTGTTGGGCTCTTGGGGGGTGGCAGTGCATGTGAGAGGATAGTAGCTTGTAGTGCCTGGCGGCCTGGGTATGGTGGCGGTGAGGGAGAAAGTGCATGGATTTGCAGCTGGTGCCAGAAGGGGGGGGTGGGAAGAATGTGGGTTTAGGCAGAGGGCCATTATTTGGAGCTTGAACATGTCCAGGGTGATCACGGGCAAATGATCGAACAGGGATTAACACCTCAGTGATCACGTGCAAGGTCGGTAGGCTACTAGGGATCTTACCTCCTTAGCCTGGATGAATAGAGGAGTCTAGAACTTCTAATCAGACGACACTGATGCTGGGTGCAGGTAACGGCAGTTCGGTTTCTATGGGCTTCACTGCATCAGTAGCAGACCGAGGCAGACAGGGAGAGACAGGAGCCTTACATCCAGGCCTTACATCCTGGCCTTACATCCAGGCCTTACATTCGGACCTTACATCTGGGCCTTACACCTGGGCCTTAGTGCCGGACCCGACTTCGCCTCCTGTCTCAGCCAAGCCTCGTCATTTGTTGCGGCAGTCGGCCAATTAGAAAGCGGCATACTTTGAGGTAGTCAAACATCGAGATGTGCGGGCAACGCAGCCAGGCTGTAAAAGGTGGCGGCCATCTTCTCATTGGGTGTTAACCCACTGGATGCTAGTGTTGGTGATATTAACATCCGTGCCACGCTGGTAATAGGCACACAAGCTCCAAGGGAGCTCACATCACGAATGTATGTGAGAATACAGAATGGAATGTATGTTTGGAATGGAGTGTTGGAGATAGAATGGGAATGTGAGGGTCAGTGGTATTTGGAAGATGCACTATTAAAAGGTGTATTCCTGTACTGCTCATGGGGATTTCCAGTTAATAATCTTCAAATCATAAATACTTTTGTTGAAATACTTGCGTTCTTGAGGTGGTCACTACACTCACGTGCCACGTTCCTTCAGTACACTTGCCACCAAAGGGCAATGCTCACAGCCTTCTTATCTAAACATTGCCTCATATTCCACAACTGATCCTTTACATAAGCTAGACCAAATCAGTTTCAACAGTCACGTGATTCTACCCAACCTAGGCATGAAAAAGTGCCAGACAGAAGTTTATGTGTATGTTCTGTGCATGCCCAGGAAGTGAGTTTTGGCAAAAACAAGCATTGGCAACAGCAAAGTCAATAATGTCTCACTACATGTACAGTCCACAGCAAAGAACCACTGTTGTACATAATATTAAGAAAGAGTGTGTCAACAGATGTTAAAAGATAACATTGGACGCCACAACAATAAGAGGGAAAATGGGAGATAAGAATAGTGGCTAATGTTCTGGAGTCCTGTCATCACATGATCTTGTTCGAAAATAAACAACTCCACTTTTGTAGAAGAAAGCAAGTGCATGCTTAACTTTCTTTTGTGTATGACTAATGACGAGGAGAAGTGTGCCAGAGAAGCAATAACGTGATTGTACAATTTCTATGTACACACAGAGAATATTAGTAGGCCCCGGCGTGAATGCATTATTTGTTTCATTTTGTGGCGCCCTACTATGAACAGTGCATTGAGACACATCATCCAATAATTAATAGTGCCTTGAAACTTTGTTCAAACATATTTGATTTTACCCACAAAACATTCCCAAAGCATTCATTCATTTTATTTTCCTCTGGAGAGGTTACAAAATAATACTCTGAACCTCACACAAAATGGCAACACTAGAAGTTTCGTTTCAATATATCTTCACAGTGTGTGGAACTCATATTAATTGTGTAGGAAAGAATGCTCTTCTTTATAATTGTTTTAGTTACAAAGGTCAAAGTGTTCAAAAGACTTGCTGAGCCCAAAGTTGAAGAAGCAGAAGCAGGCAATATTAATTTAGTTGAGCACATTATTAAATAAATAAATGTTCACTATCTCACAACAATTACCATTGGAGGATTGCACATTTGAAATAAGGTGGCAAAAAGATAGCCTCCACTTTCAAGGAGTATATCAATCCATTAAGAAGCTATCAAGGGTAACTGCGAGGTAAACGTACACCATCAATTTATTTTGAAATTAATTAATGTCAGGATTCATGAGGAAGTACATGTCAATTGAGTTACGTTCCTTATTTTCAACGACGTTTTTGTTAAAGCTAATGGCACAGTACAAAGAAAGTAATCAAACAGGAAAATATATGTCACCCCCTATTTTAATTTATTTATTTATTGCATTTATGTAACGCCCAGACCCACAGGTATCACAGCCTTTGTACAGAAGTAATGAACGGTCAGAGGGCTAAGCATTGGGGTGCACTAGAAGGTATACTGCATTAGGGGCCTAACAATGTACGTACATCATGACAGACAGAAATTCAGTACTCTTGGGAATCAAGGTAGATGATTTGTTTTCATTAGTTTAGGTCTACACATGATTGCCAAATCATTTGAGTCTTGGACAAAGTGTATAAACGGATCTCGGTGTACTTATATTTATGATGCACATTTTTCAATTCGGCTGAGAGTTTGCCCATCACCAGCTATTCCAAACACAGCTGCATAGGTGATGGCCCAGGACATTCACACTATAGTGCAAATATGTGTGGCCAGGAGCTTCTGGGCCAGACATTGTCCAGTAATTGGCTTCATCCAGTTCTCGCAAAAGGAGCATTTTCTAGTCCTTTGATAATATATGTTTTGCTCTTTGCTTAATTCGCGACAAAACCACTGATCAAAAATGGTTTTAACATGGACATGTTCCCTGGTTAATAAAAATCCCTAAAAATGAAGATCCCTTTCTTGAATAAGTTATAGCTGAAATGGTAGAACATACTGGACATTTGTTAAGAAACTGCAGATAAATGACTGAAGAATACAATTGCTTTAAATGATCTACATGTAGACAAGATATATGTGTCCAGTGATTTAAATGAGAATAGTGGGAAATCATCTGTCAGCAACAATAACAGATGTTACAGAACAGAGGTTTGTATGTTGGAGCACACCTTGTAAATGGGCTGCCTTGAGAACAGAGTGATGAAATGCATTATGGGTTCGATACCCAAGTCAGCTCACCACTTCATTCCCCAACCCAGTTTGGTAAACTGAGTATACTAATAAGTAACATAAATTACCAAGTGCTTTGAAACTGCAATTCTGATGGTAGTAGCACTATATAAAACACAAAACAAATTGTATCTAAAGAGATAACCTAGCTGGGAATCAACATAGCACTGTACATAGAGGACACACCCAGGGGTAAAACTTAATGTAAAGACATCTAAACCAAATGTCACAATAAGTGTGACTAACGCTCCATTTGGGTGATTGATTGGTTCAGGTAAAGATTACATTAGATCAACAAAGTATGTTGGAGGCATCATTTTAGACATTTGATTCGAAAGAATCGAGCATATGGTTTAATGGTTATGGAGAAAAGTCATCCTGACATTGTTAGGGAATTAAAAGCCCTTTTCAATTTCATGGAAGAAGGACAAATGGGTGCATGCATGCCGTTTTTAAAAGATGCCACTTTTTAGGGTTGGGGTGAGCAGAGGAGTTCAGACCTAATGACACCTAAAAGATACTGGTGCTCAACAAAATGAATAGCAGTGGCACAGAACTTGATAAATGGTCTCCAGGTGCATTCCATAAGGAGCAAGGTTGTCTTTTTCGATTCTTCAGATTGACGAGCGCGGTTGTTTCAGTTTCATCCATAATAAGTTTTATATCATTAAGTCTATGTGGTAAATTGATTAAAGAATTAGGAACCTTGCAAAAAAACGGACATGATTGAAATTGTGAAATTAACTGGGTTTTACCTCTTGTGGTTGCACAAAGATCGAATGGAAATATTCACCTTTGTGAGCATCTGTGTACTCTCTATAGGAATATTGTTGCAGATCATTTTCCTATGTTTAACATAAGCGAATCAGTGATTACTGCAAGAAAAAGCTAAAATGTTATCAATGATCTTAAAGGAGATTCTAATCAAATCAATTTCCTTACTAGTATAAAAAAGTTGTCCACTTATATTGCTCAAATTATGCCCTTCAGAATTAAAAGGCTATCATTTGGAGTACTGGTGGTCGCAGCCATTTTATTTATGAAGGTGATGTACCATTTGCTAGGAAAACAGTATGATGTATCATATAACTGTAAGGAAGGCATGATATCAACAGCAGACACAGACACAATAGATGCATGTTTCAAAAATCGTTAGTTTGTGTTTTGGTAAGGTTTCGAGTATTCCAAACTAGCCCTAACTCTAAAAGGGGAGTAGTCCCGACCATTAAACAAATAACAAACAAGTCCAAATCAGTCTACTCAAAATAAAAAGGCCTATACTAAAATAAACTAACCTTGCCCTCCTTCTCAAATAACAAATGTGCAAAGGGGATATAAAGTAAAAATAGTGCCTTAAAAGAAATGTCAGAATCACTTTGGTAACACCTCCCTTCACCAGGTTTAGAAGCACAGGGTCTTGAGAGTTTCTTAATAGGATAGATGATTGGCACAGTTCTATCCGTCTTGCACATGTTGGCTTGCTAGCACAATTCAACAGTTCAGGCTTGGGCGTCAAGCTTTTTAGATTTATATACATGCTTTACGCTTCGTCCGCCTTGCCATAAATGTACAGTTCTACACTTGACTTTTATTTTACCACAATTTTACCTTGCACAAGCTTCCTGCAAATCCATCCATGCTTTTTTTTTAAAGTGTGAAAATGTACATACATATAATATTCATATAACTCACATTTGAAAAAATTCATTCAGACTTAGCAGACAAATTCTAGGTTGGCTCTATAATATTTCAAAAAAAACTTTTCTGCACATTCGTGAACTGGCAATAAAAGTTATAAGCCATTTAAAAATGTTGAGATACCCCTCTAATTTTGTCCCCTCTTCACAAAATCCCACTAAACTTTGCAAAATCATTCACATCTGGGTCTTAAATCTGTTTGCAAACTTGTGAGCAGATTCATGAAATGGCACAACATTTATAAGACTTTCAAATATTTTGGTACCACCCTCTAATTTTGTTCCCTCTTGGCAAAACAGCACCAAAATATGCAGAACCATTCAGTGTTACGTCTAGAATGATGTAACATTTCAGGCAGTTTCATTGAGTGGTGCCAAAGATATACAACACCCAAAAAGTGCTTTTCACAAACCCTGTAATGCAAAAATATGTATGGATGCCTCCAAACATCTGAAATGTTCACGAACATTAGAAGGATGTCCCAAACTGTTTGTGAACTTCAAATGTGGAAAACCACCCATTTTTTGGCTTTTTATGGCCAGATCCTATTCCATCCTCATAACTCCTCAACTTACGAGAGATTGTTTCATTAGTTTTACAAGTGCAATGTTGCGTTTTTTAATGTTTTTACTGCGCTGTCTACAGACATCAGTGGCTGTTCACGTATCCAGCATGGCGACCGTTGCAAAATATCTGGCACAGTGCACGTTTTTCAATATCAAATCAGCAGGCGTGTCCGATGTACGCAGACATCACAATAGCCCCTCGGCCAATTGGAGGCCTGTCTGCGGACTGAACATGGAAGTGAGTCTGCGGAAATGCAGCAGGTAAATGGTTTCTGAGAAACTGTGAAGCAATGTGAAGGAGGTGAATTCACATTGGCTAAGGCCTCTTAGTTTGCATTTCAGATTTTCTGCAGTAATCCATCAAATGTGCTTGCCACTTTTTGTATAGGTATGACCTTGCAAATCCCATGATTTATGCATATCCTTCACTCCATAGGTGCATGCTTTATCATGAATCATTTGGTTGTGAAAGAAATGGTCACTGTGGTCTATAAAATTTGCTGACTTTTCATTCAGGCTTAGCATCCCAAAAATGTACTGTGCCAACCACAGATATATCACAACCTGACAAACTCAGTTGCCACACATTGAAACTCTACTTTGTTCATCTGATTTACACTATTTGAGCAGTGCAATACCATTCAAGAATATTCCAGCATGACTCAGAGAGGAGTTCTACATGTGGCATTCTTTAACAGTGTAGCACTTGCAATCACTGTTTTAGAAATTCAATTCTCTAGTTGAACTAATCAAGCTTTTGCTCTTTTATCCAACACTAATGGATAACATGACCACCTAAAATATCACACAATTTTATCTCCACAAAATGTTGCTTCTCTGACAGTAGCATTGTAGAATTAAACTAGTTATATCAAAGCAACACAAGAAATATTTTTTTCCTGAAGAGTCAACATGACATCAGACGGTCTGAAATCTGTATGAAACATGTTAGAAATCCATCTTACCTTTAAGACTGCTTTCACAATTTCCTCAAGAACAACTATACGAAATGTATTAAGCATTTATGCATACTCTAAGTCTGCATATTAATGGTAAGTTCTTGAATTCAAAACAATTCCAAAGATTAAAATTGCCAATACGTCCTATCGTTGTTTCACTCTCCTTAGATTGCAGCATTTTGAAAACTGGTTGACCTTTCACAAGAGTTAATTGTAAAAAGTCTCCAAAAACAAGTACATGTTTACCTGCAAACAAAACATTTTGGTCAGTCTTCAAAACCTCTTGTATTCACAAGTGAATGAAAGCTAGCATCAAGTTAGACACCATGCTTACTTCATCTACAATCAAGGTATTTCATTTTCTAATTACATTTGCTACTTCTTGTGCTGCACTTGGTACAAGTTTTCGATACTGTCATTTGTTGTCATGCTCCACTGGTAGCATCAACAGTCGATGTAAAATAACACCTACATTAAAGCTGCTAAACCTGTTGGAGCAAATACAATACATGACAAAGAACAATCAGTTACATTTTGGATCATAGCTCTTATTGCATGAATTGAAAAAGATGTACCTGTTCCTGCTTGTCCACTAACATACAACAATACAGGTTTGTATTGGACACAAGAACATTCATGCTTGGCATGATGTAAACCATGTAAGAACCTATATTTGATTTTATAATACACTTCTCTGTGTTCTATTTTAAGTTTACCAAATATTTCATCACAATTTGCATCTGCAACTTTAGTTTGTTGCATTGCACTTTCTACTTCTTCCATGTCAAGCTCGTCATGGGAAGAACAACTACAAAAAAAAATTTAAAAAAATGAAACAATTAATTTTTATCTGCAGTTTGGCAAGGCAATTTCATGTGTTGAATGAGACTTGCCTTCTCATGTGTCACTAGACAACCAGAATTCAATCTACTTTAAACCGTCCACAGTCACTGTTTGCTTCAATATTTCGATATGAGTAGCGTGCTGCTACTTCATATGAACAAAGATCCTCCAACTCTACCAATTGATTGGGATAATATTCATCAATCAAGTTTATTGTCAGAATATGTGTACTGCCAGGTACTTTTAAGCTAACTGCTGCATTTCACTTCAAGACTTTAGTACCCAATGTTTAGTACTAGATGGGCCAAGACTTAACTTAACAAAGTACATTAATGCTACACTCATACAGAGGTAAACTAGTTAGCGGTCTGCAGCTTTGTAGCTGCCACACTCTCTATGTGATACCATCTTCAGACCAAAGCTTTGATGTTTCTGCCTAAGACTTTTATCTGCTGATAAATCTGCCCATACCTCAGCTGCATTGCTCTTTTAATCTTTTGTCATGTATGCTGTAAAATAATGAGCGACAGCTGTTGTATCATCAGCAGTATACTGTGCATCAGTATTAGCATTCCAAAGCTGAGGAATTACATGATTGTAATAATTTATTAATTGCCATTCCTTATCTCTTTTTAAATGATAGATATTTCTTGGTGACCTTCCAGTAACATTGTGTCAAACAGATGACATCAAACTATTAACTCGACCGACTGGTGTCACAAGCCTTGGAAAGCCAAATCTGCAGTGTAGTACTTGTCTTTACTTTTGTATTTTATCTGACAGTACTTACCACGTGAGTGCCTTTGAAATCTATCCACATTGTTCTGTAGATCAGCATTCACATGCTGAGCAGGAATGGAACAAGTAGCCTATTTTTCTATGAACTCCCTCACATAGCTATCACTTTCTTTACCAATCTGAGGAGCATCTTTAATCCACAATAGCATATGTATATGTGGAGACCCAAGTGCCTAGTAGTCTTTCCTCCAAAAGAAATGTTCTACAGTGCCTAGTGGACCATTTTCTTTGTTACATATAAAGTGTAATATGGCTAAAAATTCTGTGATGAAGAACCGCAATATACTTAGAGGGTCCATGGAACACAATTCTCCTGGTGCCATGTGTTCTATGTCTTCTTTCTGTGGAATGGTTTCACAAATCGACTCTGCAAGCTCATCCCAACCATACTCAGTGAAAATTAAAGTCACAAACCAAGTTGGAGAATCCAAGTTTCTGATCATGCATCTAACCTTGGAGTGTCTTCTATACCAGTACTACTTGGTTCCTCTCATTGTAGCAACAATAACCCTCTAAAACTTCAATTTCTTTTCTTTGAACTATTACAGCATCTCGCATGCAGAAAGATTTTGAAATCTAGTTCTGGCCTGAAGTATATGAGCAACAGCATAACATAATGTTGAAAATTCACTTTCATATAATAAGTAAAAAATATATTCAACATTGGTGCGGAATCCGGAATCTTCAGAATATATTCTTGTACAACAATATTCTAAAGAAGAAATTGGAACCTTCCCATCATCCAAACTGCCTCCTGTACCATTACGAAAAAGCATAGTGAAACAACAAGCTTCAAGTGTTTTTTCAAAGACACTGATTGGTGCATCTTTCATTGCTTTCATTTGATTCAATTCTAAACTGTCACCCATGACTACACATGAGTGTATAGGATGAATAGTGTAACGTTCATACAAACTATTCCTTTCTGCAACAGATAGAGGTTGGAACTGACCTACAGTGCTATTTTTTGTTGATTCAATATCAAGCATAGACACATCGGGTACGGTCATACTGCCTTTGCATACATCATTGTGCTCCAATAGAAGAGCCAATGCGATTATCACCTTTCCAATATCTATAAGCTGTTGCCAAATATTCTTACCTTTTGTGGCAACACCATTTACTAAACCAAACAAAATATCTGCAATGTCACAATTCACAACTAGAGCATTGACATTTTATCCCAAATTCAGAGGTAAATACAAAACTTTACCTCCCACACCTTGCACTCATTTTAAGCATGTTTGACATCTTTGTTTGCAATCTAACAATAACTTGAAAAGTAAGAACAGTTTGTAGTGCATTCACCTGAAACATGTTAAATTTGTGAAGCACAACATGGATATCGGACACTACCATGTCATTCAAGACACTTCTTGGATGAATACCTATTTGATTAAAAAACCTGACACATGGTTAAATTGCTTCACTTGTGTCAAATCATTCTTCTACAAACAAATAAGGATAAAGTTCTTTCCAAACATATTCTACACTATGTTTAATTGTCTCCTCCTCCTCAATATACCTGTATTGCACTTAAGACTTAGCAAAAGTTCATCGATAAGATAAGCAAACAATGGCAGGTCTTTCAGTAGAAGACCACTCAAACATTGCAATACTTTTTATACAGTTGAAAAATCAGATCCTTTGAAAGCATTGGATTATCATTTCCACTTCCTGTGAGTGTTTACTCTACATACACAATTTTATAAATGCATTATGTTTATCATTTGCAGTGTACAAACTAAACTGTGTGCAGTTCCAGTAAAAAAGTGTTTGATTTAAAAGTGCAAGATACATAATTGGTGTTTTGCACCCATATAAATTAACTAGAATGTATCTCATTTTAATCAAATATGCAGTCATCATCAGTATATGATGACACTGACTCTAACATCTAGTTGTATCAAGACAAGCTAGAGAGTGAGCCAGATGTCCTGTTTTTTCACAAACTTCACAGTCATCTATTCTCTGTAGCATCTTCATCTGTCTTTGAACATTATTATTTTTGTGAAATACTTGCAAAATTAGCTCAGGTTTCATTCAGGCTTATCAACTTCAAAATGTACTGTGCCAATCACAAATGCATCACAAACTTAGAAATTCAGATGCCACCCATTGAAACTCTACTTTGCTCATCTTATTTAGGCTACATACAATCCTTCTCACATGTTCTCCTATCATATGACTGCAATCTATAAGAGGTATATCAGCCTATTGGGAAAAATAAATTCCTTCACAACATATTTGAAGGAGGGGCACATGTTCTCCCTCTGCATTCATTGATCGCTGTAAACTGTAGGTGCAAAGTGGGCATTTTAGTCATGTGCACGGTAAACATGGCATACATTAACATAACTTGTTAATTTACATTCATACAGATGTTGCAAGATAACCTGTTACACATCTTTGGTTTGATGTAGCAACCTACCATTCATTAATCTCTGGTGTGTCCTCAATTCATGAGGAAGGTGATGCAGGAGTAGAGCTGAAAGGTAATGCACTGCCACTCAGTTGCTCCACCCAGCTCCACCTTTCACACCTTACAAGCCTCTACTTAAGGACTGTAGGCCAGCTCTAGGTAGACAGCATTGAGTAGACAGCTGATCACATGACTGGGCCCTGCCACTCACTTGCTCCTCCCACCACCTATTTAATCAATCCTCCATAGGCATCTTCATCAAAGAATGTGCAAAGATAAGGGCCTTGCCTGTCTGTACCTGTTCAGGACTGATAGGGTAAATTGCCTGACCTGCTATCCTTCAATTCACCTACAAACTAATTGCTACTACTGCTACTAAAAAAAAAAAGACATCACCATGTGTGTCCTCCCTCCACTGCACATCCCAAGTCTCACTAGGGTTTTAATGGCAAAGTGCTTTATGCAGCCCCAGAAAGCAAACCTCATCAATATTGCCGTTGCCCCCATCCAAGTGAACATTTATTTAGTAATATCGGGCATACTGCTGCCATAACTTCACAGTACATTTCATAAACCACTTCTCAAGAGAAAAAATGTTCACTGGAAACTTACCAGTTGAAATTAACTTTCCCTGTAAAATGGCAGAATCCATGAACTACCACAAAATAAGGAAATAACATTTGCCAACATCATAACCAAGTTAATATTGATCGGCTGCACTCCATCATGAGGCTTGTCATATTTAAGGCTACATTCAAACACTTCCACAATCTGGCACAAAGGGAGTTACTAATATGGGGTCAAAGGGAAGAGCTTGATATCCAACTTTGAAGCACAAACACAGCCGCAATATATTCAAGGGTAAAGGTATGCTGCTTGTTTGATGATAGATAGTACTATGCACCCCATTCATTTGCCATCTTCCTATGTCTGTACATTGTGTAACAACATATGTGATCACATAGCTTGCGACCCAAATGGGTTCCTGCACTCCAAAAGCATGCAATTTCCAGGCAAAATGTCAAAACTGTGAGATAGGGTTGCTGTTTATTATTTATACATTACTACCAACAGTTTGTTTTATCTACCCCACAGGTTAGACTCGTGCATGCATTGGTGCTGAACATTATAATACCCATACTGTTGTACATACAATGCAGTGATGGAATCTACTTTCAAATCTGTAACCAAATTAGTCTTAACTTCACATATATTGTTGGTGAGGAAACTGTACATAACTGAGCTAAATAATGCAACAATTAGATGAGATTGGAAATTCTGCAGTGCAAAAAAATGGCCCCATGTAGACCTTTGCTTCAAGTGCTTGAGTAATGTGGCATAGTATTGAGCAGCTCACATAGCGTAAATAGAATGAGCGAAGTAGAGTTTCACTAGGTGGTCACTGAGATTGTCAGGTTTTCATATATCTGTGGTTGGCACAGTACATTTTTTGGATGATAAGCCTGAATGAAAAGTGAGCTAATCCTATACGCCACAGTAACAATTTCTTTCATACCCCGATAATTCATGATAAAGCATGCACCTATGAAGTGAAAGATATGCATAAACCATGTGATTTGCAAGGACATACCTATATAAAAAGAGCCAAACACATTTGATGGATTGCGGCAGAAAAGCTAAAATGCAAACTATGAGGCAATAGCCACGTAGCCACTATGAATTCACCTTCTTCACTTTGCTTCATAATTTCTCAGAAACCATTTACCTGCTGTATTTTGCTGAAACACCAACAGACTTTAGTAATATCTGACATACTGTAACCAAAACTTCAGAGTACAATTCCAAAACCACTTCCCAAGAGAAGAAATGTTCACTGCAGTCTTACCAGTGGAAATTAACTTTCCCAGTAAGCTGGCAGTATCTAGAATTCTCCACAAATAAGCAAAGGAACATTGGCAAACATCATAATCAAGTTAGCATTCATCAGGTGCAATGCACCATAAGGTATCTCAAATGTAAAGCCACATTCAAACGCTTCCACAACTCTGGCACAATAGAAAGTCACTAACATAGGGTCATAGGAAACACCTTGATATCCAACTACAAAACACGTACACAGCTGTAATACTTGTTTAGGGTAGAGTTATGCTGCTTGGTTGATGCTAGAGATTATGTACCCCCATCCGTTTCACATCTTCCGATGTCAGTGAGGAACAACCTATTCTATTATAGAACCAAAACACTTTGTAAGCCAATGTTTTGGCAACACATCACCTATGTCCTCAACATCACTATGAACCGCATTCTCAAAACTCTCAAATTCTCCACAGTCTTCTGAACAATGAAAAAGTCCTCTCCTTCTGAAATTGGCTCCATGATTCAAATATCCAATGAAACAATAAATATACCCCAAAAATAGCACAATCTCCTAAAACTACGCCTCACTCTCAAGCAATACAAATGTACTATGTAAAACAACTCTTAATATAGTGATACAATATAATCTACAGTTTTATTGACATATATAAAAATCACTCAAAAAGTGCATTATTTTATCGTTTAAACAGTTGAATAGCATCTGAGGTACTTGACATCATATTGGCAGCTTCTCACCACACATAAAATAAACAATGAATCCGAAGGTAAATACAAGGAACACCACCTTCTCTCCTCGTATACTTTTCCTCCATTGCTTATTCTATTATCTGCGGTGACAAGCAATATCTTTTTCTACCAGAGTAGAATGGAAAACTACATGGATTGGCTGGAGAACAATTATCCTATTGAGGAAGAAATTAAAAAAAGATGCTCAAGAAAAGGAACCAGAAGAAAATAAATCAAAATTCAGGATTTTGTGCGTCTATTCTTTATATTTATGTAAAATGAGACAAACAATAATATTTTAAGAAACAAATATCAATCCCCAAATAGATATAGTTTATCTAACTACTATTACATTTCTATACAGCCAATACAAATATTTATTAAGTGTATTATATCTTCAATTGCTTACAAATATTTCAAATATGTTCAAACAGATGAAGAAGTAATTCAAGTATCAAGATGAATTAAACAAGACGTACACAACAAGAACTACCCACAAAATTACTCATGGATACATAGAAATAAATAAAACAACTATTAATTCATGTTCACAAAGAAGTACGATCAATGAAAAAGGACATTGAAAACTTAAGACAAAACATGGACAGTAAAAATCCAGATAATTGGGCTAAGGAAGAAGATGTATCGTGCGTTCAAAGTAAAAGAAAAAGAAAACTCACCACCACATTTTCTCCCAAATAAACCTGTTTTTAACAAACTTTGTTTGCATATTTATTTACCTGTAAAAGTAGTTATGCTTATATGTACTAATGAAAAAAAAGTATTGAAATTGTTACAATAACTGTACACTCAATATATCTTAAAAAACTTTACAAGATGACTACCCAAACATATATGTGTGTATATATATATATATATATATATATATATATATATATATATATATATATATATATATATATTTTTTTTTTTTTTTTAAATGTGAACGGCATCCACAGAAAACTCCACAAAAAACTGGCCAAACGAGCAGCACTCCACAACAAGTGTTCCATTAATATAAAAATACACGGAAAGCCAGTAGCAAACCCTGCGACTTCGGTTGTAATGTGTAAAACAACCTTTATTTCATTTTGCAGCATTTAAAAAAAGGAAAATTCTCCCAGTGAGAGTATTCAAGCCTGACGGCAGCCTGACGCGTTTCACCACTCCCTAGTGGCTTGTTCACAGTCACTCATCACCTGCAGGGAGTTAATTTTTATAAAAAAACACACCCACCTCAGTGAAAGACAAAAAGAAGGTGACTTCTAAGCCAAAGCTAACAGTAGTTAGCCATCTTGGTTTGGGCTGTTGGTTCGTGTAGCTGACAATGC
This sequence comes from Ambystoma mexicanum, assembly GCF_040938575.1. Classification (NCBI taxonomy): domain Eukaryota; kingdom Metazoa; phylum Chordata; class Amphibia; order Caudata; family Ambystomatidae; genus Ambystoma; species Ambystoma mexicanum. The sequence continues at coordinate 1,344,485,878 of NC_090937.1, read as the reverse complement.
AAAGCTATGTTTTTCAAATAAAGCATGACTTTAAAACCCTAGTGGTATGCATACAAATCATGGCGTTGCAGTATTATGTTTTGGGATATGCAGATATGTATAGTAACACAGTTGATTGGGAAAGAAAATGATAATTCTTAGACATCCATATCAACATTTTCAAAACGTAATGTTATCGAATTTGCAAGTATGTGAAAAAAGGCAGCGAAAAGTGTACAATCTTCTCTTCTCTGTAAAAGTACTTGGACAATGATAACATGTTCTTATATAATCTTGTAAAGACTATTCCTGAAGCGAGGTAGTTCTTATAAATACTTGACACCCACATAATTTTGATGTATGTACATGATAACGGTTTCGCGTTACATAGTAATTATTACAAGAGTGTAAACTGCATAGTGCTTGTGTGCAAAAAAATACGTTCCTATGATAAAAATAATTTCACAGTGAAAAGAGAAATAATGTCATATTATAAAATGCACAGTGCATATTTTTTGACATTTTCTAAAATACTTCAATATGTTAAAAAAGTGTATCTCTTGTATAATATAACGCTAAACACAAAACTATCTAGCAATATCACATACTGGATATCTATCTCTAATAGTACCTTTACTATGGTAAATTTCTATATATGTTATCAAGTGTGTATTAACCATGTCTTCAACATAGTGATGTTGCACGGTAGGTTAAAGAAAAGAAGGTGTTCTAAGATACCTAATGCAAACTCTAAATAAGGAATGTCACAATCCCTGATCGAGCCTATGTTCATAATCAAAAGACAATAAATAGTCTGACAGATATGTCGAAGTTCCCTCATTCTAATACTATACTGCAATCAATGAGTCATAAAAAGAAAAGCCACACTTATAACTTTACACGACCAGTTCAGAATTTAGATCAAATTTCAGGTCACCCCAAGGAAAATACAAGATTAAAAGTGATGAGTAAAAAAGGAAAAAATAGAAACACACCAACAAGTGACATGCCTCGCACCAGCCTTTATGTCGGACACGGCACATTCTATAAATTGGCCATGCCCCCGCGGCCCCGCGCCTCTCAACGCTATCATTAGGTAGTGACTAGACGTGTGTGTGCTGTTCGGTGAATCCACTATTCCTAGTTTCCTGGTCCCTTCTTCCTTCCTTCCACCTTTTCCCTCTAAATCTGCTCCCGGAATCCTCAACCCTGGTGACCGCTACTTTCTTCCTGGACATCCTGGAACTGCGACCTTCCTGGAACTCTGAATGCGCACTGGAGCCGGACGAGACTCGAGCAAGCCTATACAAGACCCGATCCGTCCACAAGAGGAATCCTCCGCGGAACAGAGCAAGAAGCGATCCCAGGTGAGACGGGGGAGATTTACGACAGTGGATAAACATCCCCAGTCATTGCTGTTACTAGGGATGATCCCCAACACACTAATGACACCTCTTTTTTATGTAGCTGTGGCTATAGTATTGTTTTTTGTTTTTTTAAACTGAGTATGGAATATGAATGACAAAAGACACAGTAGTGATACTATGGCAGTTAAAAGGATTTATGAAAGGTGCATGATGATAAAGAGAGCATGCCCAATGTGCTAAAACACAACACTCACTGTACCCCAAAACAATCCTTTTAAGGACCACCTATCACATATAAATACACAAATACAATTAAATAACATCCAAAACTTTTTCTAAAATAAATAATTGTGCATAGTCGCGGCTAGAGTTCCTTGACTTTTTTCCTAGTCACGATTAGAATATGAAACTTACATAGATTTTTATATATATATACATAATAGATGATTCTTAGAAAGGACTCCTTTTGGTACAAACAGCTTACTTTTTTGAAAATTGATGCCAATACCCATGGGTATGGTCCAAAGAACCCGCGGTGCAATGACCACAAGTCATTGCTGTGGAACCTCGCCGCCGAAATTCAACACCCCATTGGGCTGTACCATAGCCGCGGTTATTCATCTATGTTTGAAAAAATAATAATAACCTTCTATCTGTAAAAAAAGAAAACATAATTCGTTAATGAGCTCACACATTTTAAGAAACACAATTTAATACACAAGTTTGTATGACCCTCATATCTTGTATGTATTGCATCACATGCACTATAGAAGAAACAACATTTGTGATTACAACACTGTTGTTCTCTTTGCACATTCTAATCATTGGGTCAATGGGGAAAAAATCCAACGGGGATTAAAAAAAGCATGCAATAATATAAAAAGTATTAACACTGTCACTACAAAAAATGAACAGCAATATATAAACTGGGTAAGAATAAACAGGGGAAATTGGAGTAGGCAGTTGCAATATAACAGATGAGGTAGGGTAAGTAAACTTGGACAGCAAGACAATATAGGGTGGATAAGTAAACTTGAAGACTCAGCTGCTGTGAGTGGCTTTAGCTTTACCACCATAAAAAAAGCATGGTACGCAAAAAACAATTGCTGACTGAATGTTGATAGGGGGAAGGACCAACACAGAAAAACAGAAGATCGAGAAAGTGATGTACAAATTCTTAGGACAAGTTATACTGAGCGGACCTTGAGACAAGCCGTTGCACAGTTTGGGAACCTCAACGTTCATTCAACATCTTGTCTGGCAATCTACCACTACAATAAACAAGCAGGGACATATAAACTGGGTGAGAATAAACAAAGGACATTATACTTGGTGGTTTCAGGACAGAAGATGAAGGTTAAGTAAACCTGGAGAACAACAGAGAATAGGGTGGGACAAGTAAACTCGGCAAACAATGGATAGAAAACAATCACACAGGTAAAAACACTAGTACTTTTTTAAAAAAAACATTTCATATTTTGTGGCAAAAATGACAACGAGAAAGTCCATTGTGTTCAATAAGACACTAATTAGTGGGCCTTCAAATGTTTTCTAGATGGTCTGCCCCATACTAGGTTGCAGCATTTTTTGACTTACATGCGGTCTTCCCTCTTCAATGGAGCTGTGCATGGTAGTTTTGCACAATCAACCTGCACACAATAAAGGTGCTGCCACCAACAGACAGAGTCTTGAAACATCTGCAGTACTGGAGCACTCCATTTGAAGAATTATCAGAAATGCTAGAAAGGTTCACAAAGGAGGCTTTTCATGAACTGAGTACAGATGTGCTGCTCCCACCTCCAGCAATACCACTATGTTTTGAATATGGGTTGGCCTTTTACAGGAGTTAACTGGACAACATCTGGTGCAAGTTCACTGGGATGATGAGCACGATGCAGCTGCAACAAAATAAAAAAATAGAAAATGACTAAAATGAACTTGCAAAACACCATCAATTGTACAACCTCATAGAAAACTCAAAAGAGTACCACATAGCTGAAAGTACATTAAAATTACAACAAACACAATCAGAGATTGACAAATATAATTGTGTAGGTCCATATTAGTGAAAGATAAAAAATACATTAAAAAAGACTTGTCACACAATCAGATCAGATGAAAAAATTATAATGAACACTATCTGATAGCAGCGGTTAATATAACTAAACACACAACAATTCAAATACACCTTCAAATATATAAATATTTATTAACACTTTCACATCAGCCACACTCTTGGCATGTGCACAGTGAGAGTTCTGAATCAAAAGGATACAACTGCAGAAAATGGTGGATGTTACACTTTCCAAAATGAATACCAAATAAAGTGGACTATATACCAATTCTAAAATGAACGACACATTTGAACTACAACCAATCACAAAGAGCTGCAAGTATAGACCAGTAACAACAATCAATAACAAACAATCAAACCCTACTAATCCCCCAAAATACTCAATGCATCTATGATGCTACTCCACCCAAAATGTCAGATAACCGTGGCTACCACACATCCACAAACACACAGCATGCCATTTGTCGCAACAAAGCTGCGGCTGCACAAAGTGGCACTTTTACCCATGGGTAGCAAACCCGCTCAATAGGTGGCTGTCAAATAGCCATGGGTAAACAGCCCAGTCGTTGCTGTTCCAAGTGCGATCATCAATACACCAATCATTTCCCTTTATTATAGCCACAGCTATAAGGATTCCTTTTATTAAAACAATCTCAGTATGGAATATAAGTGACAAAAGAGACAATAGATGCAATGGTACTTAAAACGTGTTAATAGAAAATATGATTGCACAAACAGTTGTTTAAAATGGATGATGATAAAGTATACATAATAGTTAGGATATAGAAGATTTGGGTTAGGTGGGGTGGATAAAGTCAAAAAACAGGAAAATAATTAGTTGGACACAAACAATGAGAGTGTTTTGCATAAACAGTTCTACAATCAGAAGGACAAAACTCCATAAAATGGTAACTGTTATACTTTCCAAAACCACAAAAACAGGACTATATTTACTAACCAATATACTAAAATGGGCAACACATTTTGAGTGTACCCTACCACAGGCAAACACAGAATTACAATAGTAACATCAACCAATTACAAACACCAAAACATCATGCATACCCTACTCACACAAATTACTAGAAATTCAAACTAAGAATCATTGTCCTGGAGACAGAGAAAGACTGCAGATATCATGGCTAGTTTGAAAACTATGTGGCTGATCAAAGACAGTTGGTTGTTTTGGTTACTGTCTTTTTGTGAGAAACTAAATATTAACATGGACCTAGAATTGAGAGATTTTACAATTAAATGGATTGGGGGGAATGCGTTGGTTCCAGTGTTTTCCAAAATTGTTCAGTCTCAGAAGTACAGGGCAGCCAGACGTCATACTAATTCTAACATATTAATGGGTACTAGCATGGCCTTTAGCCATGGCCACTGACTACAGCTTTCAACGTTGCCCACTGTATATTTTAAAACAGTGATGGGCTACTAGGCATTGCTTTTAACTATGAACATTAGTATTTTTTAACACTAACCAACCACTAGCTATGGCCTTTAGTGCTTGCCAGTTACCCCAGCCTTTGTCATGGCCAAGTCCATGCTCTAAATTGTTATTACGGTAAACAAAATTTTCATGAGCTAATTTATAAATAATGTTTTGCCTAATTCCATTATTGATGTAATCAGTTATATACAATGTAATACAACATGTAATTAGTGATGTAATCAGTGATGTGATCTGTGATGTCATCATTGTGGTACTAGGCTGCGCAACAGAGGGTGCAACATTAAGGTGGCTTTAGCTGAATTTCAGGGTTTTTTTGCATTAAGTTCTCGCCGTAGCGTCCCTGTAACTAATGTTTTTCCTTGAATTTCAAGGGTTCTGTTATTCCATAGATTTTTAGAGTACTTGCAGACCACTAGCAGGGCCTTTGGCCATGGCCGGTGTGCACAGCCACTCTATATTTTAAAACACTTTCAACACATCGTTCAAAGATGTTCATCAATCACAAACTGATTTTGTCCTGTTTTGACACTGGTATTGTTATGGGTAAAGGATTGCAGGCTTTGAGAACTCACAATGTTTTAGGCAATGCGCTGTGAGATTAAATTATTTGCCATGGTCCACACTTTGGTTAAGCAGCATGCTCCAAACCCCTTGTTTTATGGAGGGTCTCTTAGTGACTATTGTGATACATTGCACAACCCCAACTAACCACATTTAAGCAGCACGGATACAGAAATAAATGACCGGCTGCAAGAATAACTAATAACTAGGTACTTTCTGCACCCACAGCGAAAATCAAAAGCTGTCACCCATGAATATATACACACAGTAAGTGAACATATATCTTAACGTGAAATATACAAATGTAGTTAATTGGACCTTCCCCTTAGAAGAAAGTACGCAAGACAAAATAGCATTGGACTTCTTAAAAACGTAATGAACACCAGAAAAATAACATGAGAGAGGAAATGTTCCAATAAATATGCTGGCAAAGTATAAAAGGTGCTCACCTTTTAAACCCAGCAATCTGTCGTGTAACATTCCCTGGTAAATAAAATCCCAATGCGAAACAAGTGCTTGTGGTCCTGTGGGTAAGCATCTGCACTGGGAACATGGACAACTTTAGTAAAATCCTGGTAGCCAAATACTTGAGCAAGCTTGCCAACCACAAAAACCCCTGTGTGTTGCATCTGCCCCCTGAAAAATAGCCACAATCAGGGGAGAATAACTACACCAGTGTCCAGGATTAAAAACTTGCTTGCCACATCGTGGGCAAATACTCATGACTTACTTGCCCTCTCATCATTTCCCCTCCTCACCCTCATGTCTGGCTTTCAACAATACTCTGCTTTATAGAGATAACTTGAAAAGTACAGATTCCATCATGTCACTCGTATATATCAATCCTTATTGTACTTAGCAAAAAGTGTACAATTGTGCCGTTATTGCCCCCCGGTCCCCTCTTGACTGGCAAACTACAAATACCAGAATGCAATTCAATTCAGCAAAAGGCAAAACAATGGTGCCTTAGTGCAAAACCTTCATGAACTGGCAGTAGCACCATTTAAAAAAAAAGCAGATGCCATGTGTTTTCTTAGTGTGTTATGAGATATGTACAACTAAGAAAACACACAGTACCAGACTGTTGACTGTCTTCCATTCATGCAGTAAACGGGACCAACCCTGATTATCTGGCCTAAAGGGGGCTAGATCCTTTCTCTCTTTGAACCTAAGCAGGGTCAGCCCAGGTTACTGCATGGATGGCAGACAGTCCACAGTCCTAAATGCTGTGTGTTTTCCTAGTTTTAAATATCTCATAGCACACGGCATCCACATTATTTTTTTTTAAACCGTGCTACTGTCAGTCCTTGATAGTTTTCACTCAGAGACCATTTATTTGCCTTTTGCTGAATTACATTCTCGTTTTTGTAGTCTCTCAGTCAAGATGCGGGAATAATGTCACAATTGTACACTTTTTTCCTAGCATAGTTCTATATGGATTTATATGGATTTATATTTGTGAGTGACACTATATGTGTAATTTTCAAGTTATCTTTATAAAGCAGAGTTTTGTTGAAAGCCAGACATGAGGATGAGGAGTGTAAGGAGGTTAGCCCCACTTCCAAATCTAAGTATTCCATTGGGGTGGAATTGGGTAAATCCAGGATGCTCCGCCAGAAAAACCCATCTAGCTTATTAAGCCTGTTGAGGTCACACATTGTCAATGCCTCTAATCCGTATAATATAGTCGGGCAAAACCACTGTATATCTAGTGTAACTATACCGGCCATTGAATAGCCGGTATACTGGTGGGCAAACCGACGACTGAGCAGAGCCATTTGTCTTGCTTTCCTTGTCTTGATTTCTATAATTCTTGCACCATTTGCTTGACTTGTAATTTCAAAGCAAAGGTATCTCCCCTAAATTAGTTAACATAACGGGCTGATTTACTTTCCTTATATAAAAATCGCCCAAATGAACAGATAGATCATTACCCACTGCCTACCTCCCAAGCTCATGTATCATACCTTTCATGCCTGAAAAGGTTTGATCAACCATGACTAAATCGTCTGCGTAGAGTATAGAGGTCAATTGAGTGGACCCTAATTTTGGGGGGCATTTAGCATATCTCCAGTTATTACGGGAGGTCAGTTATTTCTAAGTTAAAATACAGGGGAGCTAGAATGCATCCTTGATTAACTCCCCTGTTTACTTGCATTGGCTCTGACAATCTTCCTTTTTCCCCACGCTTATTCGGACCATATTGTTGGTGTGGAATGGAATAATATTTTCCAGCAGCCACTCCAGACTTTTAATTTCCCTTAGCTTTCTCCACAATATAGCATGGTTGACCTGGTAAAACGCTGAGTCGACGTCCACAGAAGTGCTATGAAGGGGAGCACTCTACTTACATCTGGGTATTTCTTAAGTTGAGTGCATCTAGCAATCTCATGCTCTGAGTTGTACTCTCACCTGGGCCAAATCCTGTCTGAAAGGGCCCCAATATATCATTCTTTTCGGCCCAGGATTGCAATTCTACCAAAACATGAGATGCAAATAAGTTGCCTGGGACGTCGAGCATTAACAGTAATCTATAATGTTCAGGTCTCAATCTGTCTCCAGATTTAAACACAGGGATCAAGATGGCTTTAATCCATGAGGCCAGCATAGCTCTTTCGATGCAGACCAAACAGTTGTAATAACGGGCCTGACCAGCCCTTAGGGCAGTTCTTTGATAATGCCGTTGCTATGCCATTAGCTACATAAAATGTTATATAATATGGTTTTGAAATTAATTGATATGTACTCACAACTAGTAGCCAGTCATAATGTCGAATGCAAAAAGTCGAATCCAAAAATGTCGAAAAAAATAAATGTAAAACAAAAACCTTGAATGTCTTTTTTTTTTATTTGTCTGTTTCTTTGGCTTTAGCTAGTAAAAATAAACGGGGGATGGGGTGGAACCCCCCATTAAATTTTCTTTTGTCGACATTTTTGCATTCAACTTTTTTGAATTTGACTTATTCACTATAAACCCTCACAACTTGATACATTCATTATATTTTAATGATTGGAAGAGTTAATCCTCGACTAGAACGCTGTGGACACATGGTGATATCCCACCTTGTCTAACCTATTTTAGTACACCCACAGGCTAGAGAGCATTTTCTGCCCCATGCACCATAAATAAATTACATTATTTTGAATTAAAAAGAGTGCATCTGTACTATTGTGTTGCAGTGTAAGAAGGGAAGGACCACATGCAATTTGGTTTGCTTCAGGGTGATTTACAAAAAGGTTGGCACTGCAGTCAGGTTTAAAAGAAATAAGAGGAGTTAGAGCCCTTACAATGTCTAAGGGGGCAGCCTATCTCTATGGTGTACTCATTATTAAAGCTCAGAGCACATCTTTTCTGTAAAGCAAATCCATTCAAAGAAGGTGGACCCATACAGATATTTTGGAATTGTATTTATTGAAGAAACATGTTTCATTTCAAACAGAAATGTCATAAAATGCAGGAGATAACAGATATGATATGATATTTATAACGCACCTATACACAAGTATTTCAAGGCGCGACGAAGCAAGGGAAGGGAACAAAGGGAGGACAGACAACGATCCTACTAGGCCAGGTGTCATTCGGATCGTGCAAGTGCGTGGGAGGGGGGCAGGGACAGTGCAGTACATGGGAAAGATAACAATAAGTAACGGCAAGCTTGTGGCAAGTGCATGGGTAAGTGCAGACATCAGGTGTCAAGGGCTGGTAGGTGGGACTGTAGGGATACAGAAACAGTCCCCAAGTGCGGGAGTTGTCAGGTAGGCAGTGCAGGTGTGTGACACTGGCTACTAATACAGGTCAGACCTGGGCCTGAGATCAGAGGGTGTCCAGGTGGCCAGTGCAGTCAGGAGAGGAGGAGAAAAAGCAGAAGCAACGAGAAAGGTTTTGAGGTGCTTCCAGGAACCAGAGATGGTTCTCCTCAAGTTTAAGGGAGGCTGTTCCAGAGGGAGGCACCAGCCGAAGAAAGAGATCTACCACCAGCTCGTTGCTTGGAGAAGCGACTGACCCTGAGGGAGTTGGAGGTCGGATGAGTGGAGAGCTCGAGAAGGAAGATATTTAGGGAGAGAGAGTTGAAGGTATTGAGGCCCCAGGCCCCAGAAGGCCATGTGGACGATGCAGAGGGTTTTGAACTTAATCCTCACAGCCACTGGGAGCCAGTGCAGAGATTTCAGTCCTGGAGAGATACGATCCCTGCGCTTGAGGCAAGTACAAGTCTTGTAGTCCTGTTCTGGATAAGTTGCAGTGGGCAGTGAGTAGAAGCAGGCAGATTTAGAAAGAGGCTTTTGCAATAGTCCAGCCTAGAGAGAACCATAGCTCTGGAGACAGTGGGCTTCTGGGGGAAGGAGAGGAAAGGAAGAATAACTTTGAGGAGGTGCAGCTGGTAGTGTGACTTCTTACTGACGTCAGAGATGTTAGGGGAGAAGGCGAGTGTGGAGTCGAAGATGACACCAAGGTTTTTTACCTTGCAGGTGGGAGCAGAAAGAAGGCCAAGAGAGGCCGGCCAGAGAGCTGCAGGAAAGGAGGGAGTGGGTGTGCTGATGAGGAGAATCTCAGTCTTACTGGCATTAAGGCAGAGGTCATTGGCGGCACTCCATTCCTGGATAGCAGACAGACAGTCAGAGATAAGGGAAGGAGAGGAGGAGTCCGAGGGTAGCCTGAAAATGAGCTGGGTGTCATCTGCATAGCACTGAAAGTTGGGGCAGAGAGCAGTAATACGATGGGCAAGGAGTGCCAGGATTTGGTTGAACAGCCAGGGAGGGAGGTTAGAGCCTTGGGGGACACCACAGGTAGAGAAAAAGATAGCAGAGAGCAAGGACCCAAGTTGGACCTGAGAGGGTCAGTCAGAGAGGAAAGAAGTCAGCCAAGCCAGAGCCTGACCAATGGTACCCCAGTTATCCCAGAGACGGTTGAGCAGGATGGCATGGTTGACAGTGTTAAAGGCAGAAGAGAGATCAATCAGGATGAGGACGCATGGGTGTTAGCATCAAGGTTGGAGAGCCGGTCTTCACGGATGTTCAGGAGAGCAGTTTCTGTGCTTCTGGCAGCTCTGAAGACAGACTGATGATCAGGAAGAAAACCAACAGCTTTGTGTGGAGATTAAGCTGGGAGATGACCAGTTTCTCCAGGAGATTGGGAGATAGCTGGAGAGGAGGGTACAGCAGACGGTTTCTTAAGAAGAGGGTGCACAAGGGAGTGCTTCAGGGGGTATGGGAAGACTCCAGTGGTGAAGGAGTGATTGCAGAAATCAGCCAGGGCAGGAGCTAGGGAGTCATTGTGAGACCTTAGACAGTCCTAGGCTAAGGTGCTGTTACACACAAACATTGTTTGACTGCATGATGTGTTCTGGGCAGTGAGGGGGTAAGCGCGAGAAAACACTGCAGGAAGTGGAGGAAAATAACAATAGTCTTTTAACATTTACAGCCTGAGGACAGTATTTACACCTTTTCATATTACATAGAGTGGTCGTGAGGGCTTCCAATGATGTCATGAAGACTCAAATTGCTCCATGGGGATGCCAGAGGTGGATCAGGAGGTTAGCTTGGATAGGAGAGTTGAATGGCTTGTGGTGCTCCTTGCATCACTTATATTTGGACTTGAAGCTGTGCTTCTAAGAGCTTCACTGAGGAAATGGCTTTGATGTCCAGTGGAGGGCATTTATGTGGAGTGTGGCAAGTAGGGAAAAGGAATCAAAGTGGGATGGGGGTCTGATTGAAGAGATGAAGAGGACAGAGTTTGAGACGAAGAATACAGTAAGAGGCAGCCTTTGAGATATTGAGGGAAGCAGGGGGAGACCATAAATGGACATATAGCCATTTAGCAGGAATTTAAAGACCAAGCAATTTTGCCTAGGGTGCCATCCAGAATGATGACGGTAGGTAGAGGTGGAAGAGGATCTGTGAAGGTTGACAAGGGTGCATGTCACAAAGATAAGTACTTTGTTTAGAGTAGAAGGGGGATAGAACAGGAAGTAGACTCGAGCAGTCCAGTTTGCTGAGCACATGAGCCGAGAAAAGTGTTTTAGAAGAGTGGTGTGTCAGCTGTAGGCAGACTTTTCTAATGTTTAGGAGGCTGAGTCTGGCTGCAGTGCCAGTAGCTGTGGTGAGATGGGAGAGTGTACGGCTGCTGTCAAACAGAACCCCACATTTAGAAGTCATGGGCTAAGAGGTCGGGAGTAAAGAGATGAGAGAATGAGGGTGGCATTGGAGGAAGGGGGAAAGATGACTTCCATTGTTGAGGCATTGGGCATGAGGCAGTGTAGAACCATCCAGTGGTTGATAGTGATTAGGCAGTTGGTTATGTGTTCAGAGATTGCAGGAGTGAAGGAGGGGAAGCAGACGAGCATCTGATTATTGTCAACATATAGGTCATAATTAAAACCAATAAAATAAATTAGTGTGCTGAGGGAGGAAGCATATAGGGTGAAGAGAAGTGGACCTTGGATTGATCCTTGAGGAACACCCACTGGAAGGGATGTGAGGGAAGAGGTGCTGGAGTGCCATGAGATGGGGAAGGAGTGCTTTTAGGGCTAGGAGGGCATCCAGTCAAGTACATTTTCCTTGACTCCAAGGAGAGTAAGATTTCAAATGAGGGGGCATGATCCACTCTTTAAATACACAATTTAAAGCTCTAGAAATATGAAAATATAGTCGAGGTGAGAGTGCTGGGCAGTTGTAAGGGAATTGGTGACATGCATGAGAGCAGTCTCAATGGAGTGGCTTTACCAGATTCCAGATTGTATAAGGCTAGCAAGTGAGTGCAACTCGAGATCGTTCACGACGACCCTCTTGAGGATCTTAGAGTGCCAGAGAAGGATATAGACAGACCTGTAGAATGAGGGCGTGTTGGGGTCAGCACTTGGTTTTATTAGGAGAAGCATGACTGTGGCTGTTGTGTAATAGGCTAGGAATATAAATGTTGAGGGAGAGAGGTTGAATATGACAGAGAAGTGAACGGACGTGACAGCTGTTATTTTCTTAAATGTTTTCTTACAAAGGGGTCAGTTAGAGAGCAGGATGTGTTGGCAGAGTGAAGGCTGGATAGAAGGTTACTGATGGAGGTGGGGTAGAGAGGAGAGTGTGGGGAAGATGTATTTTGATTATTTTAGTGGAAATGTCGGAGGCAAATTCATTGGGAGAGAGAAAGGATGAAACAGAGCAGTTCTTGGGGTGGAGAGGTTGACAAAAAACAGAGAGAAAATGCACGGCTGCAAGGGTCAGGCCATCAAATCCCTCTTTCTCCTTGGTTTGGATTCTCCTCCACTGCCAGGATGGTACTGGGTTGGGGCAGTGATTGATTTGCTGCCTGCTGTGGTGGCACTAGTGGGGGCTGTTGATACTCCACTTTGGGCTGCAGCTCATGCATCCTCTGTGGTGGTCCACCTAGGGTTAGTGCATGGGGCAGCTGCAGCAGCAGTGCAGCCAGTGTTGGTTTGGACTGCCGCTCCTCTTCTCCATGAACGGACTGGGTTTGAAGGCACATAGGTTTTTCTTCGTTTAATAAAAAATGTCTGCCCATCCCTTCCTGCCCCTTCATTACTTCACTTTATTCCTTTTCCATTTGTTTCCTTTTCTCACACTCTAGCTATCCCTCCACGCTGCTGTCTCTCCCTGTCTTTAACAGCTAGCAGCAAGCCTTTTCTTCCTCTCAAGACCCACAACCTGTTTTCAGAAAGTCAACAGCAATCAGGAAGCATGCCATCCAGTGACTTTAATATCTCAAGCAGATGTAATACTCTGGGACGCAATAGGCCTCCATTAGTTCCAATTATGCCAAATCCGTAAAAGCTAATGGTAAACATGCACACCGTATGTGCTTGAGTCACCTGTTCGTGCCAGTTCATGTCATGTCTATTGGCTCATAGGGCCTCATTACGACTCAGGCGGTAAGGGGTTTACGGCGGCGTAAACAGCGCCGACCCTTACCGCCTGAGTACGAGGTCCCTTAGCGCCATGGCGGATTTAACACCTGCTTTTAGCAGGTGTTAAAATCCATGGCGCTAAGGGACCATGGAGTTAATTACGCCACCGTAATTTACGGTGGCGTAATTAACGCCTTCCCCACTCCCATTATGCCCTATGGGGCAAAAATGGGAATGGGGAAGGGTAAATGGGGATTGGGGACTTACCGCCCCGCCGACCTCGGAATGGGGCGGTAAGTCCGCCTACCACCATGGCGTAAACGTAGTTTACGCCATGGTGGTAAAGTCACGGCCCAGGCGGTAATTTACCGCCTGGGTCGTAATGAGGCCCATAGTGTGTTGAATCAGAGAGCGTTAACCTAACTGGATCACTTATTTCCAGTGACTTTATCAGCTTGAGCCAATTTAACACGCTTCGAGGTAATTGGTCCCATTGGCTTCAATCGTGTTGAATCGGCTGGAGATAGTAGTCACTGTATGACATAGATTCTTGTAATTTCATGGCTAGAGAGCTGACTCAAGTCAAACATTAGTCGAATCAGGCATCTACCTGTTTGGCACAAATGAACTCAATGGCGGCACTAACAATCTAAACTTAAAAAGAGTTGAGTCATGCCAAGGTTCTGGTAATTATTTTATAGGAAGGGGGCAGTAGAATGTCTGGTAAAGTGATGATAATGCTGGGAGCCATGTTTCAGTGACCCAAAAGTGGTAGAGTTGGTATTCCAGAATCACGTTGTGTACATTAGCTTCATTTTGCTTGCATATCTAGTATTCATGGTTTCTGTCTTCAGGTTTCCATCTTGTTGTACTTTTGGATTCTTCAGGTGCCAGGTCTTGATAGCTGTACTCACCTGCTACCCAGGTTGTTAGAGGGCCCATTTTGAAGAAAACGTCATTCTTTTAGGATTGAAACTTGTGAGGACAAAAACCTGTGATCCCAACGGGATCCAGTACAACCTCAAAAAACTACACAACGCACAGTACGTTTGGAAGAGTGCCCACACGATGTAGACATGGTTTAGGGAGTGATGGACAGTGACAAAACTGTGAAGGAGGGCACTTGAACACTAGCAAGTCTATTAAGCAAATGCATTCTGTGCAGTGTTAGTGAACGATAAAATGTGATCCAAAGTACCAGTTCTCCCCCATGCAGCACATGAAAACCTTACCTGTGCTCTGCCCCATTGGCAACTTTACAGTGCCCTTAGTGTGCTTCAGGCAGAGGTGCAAGTAATACAATGTGCAAGGGCTCGTGAATTATTATGCCATGCTCCAGATCATCAATCACTTACAATCTCCCACCATGCAAAGTACCATGCCGTCACTGATTTTGTGTTCAGGTACATACTGAGATCATGTAACCCTATTATTTGGGAAGATGTAAGGTGCACACAAGGCAAAGTGCAACAGTCCGGTCTTTTCACAGTTCTTTACTGAAAATTGCATCAGTTGTAGAAGGCATTCTAAGCCCAGCAGTACTACAACTGTTTACTGTATGAGGCATTTGAAAACCCCAGTTACTGCCATAGTACCAATAAAATGTAGCTCATCCATTCAGAACATTCATGCAGGTTTTGCCCCTTTTATAAAAATGCACAGCCATTATTCCTATGCAGTTGAATTAGCATGTCCGCTGATGGTTTGCACTGTTCACTGGTTCTTCTACATCTGCCAATGGGACAAAGTGATTACTTTGAAGGCACAAACATCTGTCTGCTCATATGCCATGGGGTACCTGTGCCCTGCCTCCTTGGAATACTGGGGCACGGCCAGGGGTCAGTGTATCATAGGGGGCTATCGGAGCAAGGGTGTGCAGGTAGGGACCAGGGTTACTGGGGTGCCCATGTCCAGTACATCGGAGTGCTGTGGTGTGGCAGAAGCTGAAATGGGTGATGCTGTTAAGGGGGGTGTAAGGGTATAATGGGGGTTTAAGAGTCATCTCGGGTGGTCAGGGTATTGACTGGAGGAAGGAAGGTCAGTAGGATGATGGCTTAAAGTGCAGAGGTGAATACACTCTGTGGAGTGCTGGGAGTGATATTCAACAGTGCTGGGATGAAGGCGTTGAAGGCTGAAGTAGATGTTATGGGTTCTTACTCCTCTGGTTCTTTTGCGATGATACAGTATATATCAAAAGAGGCAAATGTGATTATCCCCACAACCGGACCTTGCTGCTAGCTCCTCTGTTCTGTTTTCTCCAGTTTTTCTTAACAGGTGCACATTATAGGTTAGGAGGCACATGCCATAGTTAATTGAAAATCCTCTTGCTCTGCATTCAATTCCACACAATTGTTACGCTCACCTGGCTCCCAGAGGAGCATCGGTCGGACCCGGACAGCTGCGGTCTCCACCCACGTGATGCGTAGTGCAGCGATGACTGACTGGATCTGCCCTCCTAATCTTGTCTGCTTAACCCGTAGAAATATTCTCCTGCAAGTGGAGAGATGGATTTAGCCACCTGTGGATTCAAGTGATGGCACCCCCACAGCCCTCTCCAACTAATCACCTCCAAAATGCCCTCACAGCAATCTCACCTTATATTCTTAAAAGATGAGCTTTCCATCCTGCGTGGATTTGCAGGAGCGTGTCGATTCCAGTTACTTCACTGGTTTGAAGTCTCGGGAGAGTTCCGGAGAGTTTTGACTCTGAGGTTCCTGGTGAGGACCAGTAAGTATTAAGTGCAGAGAGTTCAATATGTCCAATGTTCACTCTTGTTCCCCCCTTCCTTTCTTGTCTTGCAGCTGGCTTGTGAAAAGACGCTCTTGTGGCAGCTGGTGGCGCTCAGGTAAGAGTCTGTATTACCTGGCGCTGTCCGGTAAATGTTGCACATGGGAAAACGTGTTGTTTTGTCTCTCTTTACAGATGCGGCACATGAAAATTTGGAGAGTCACAAAAGGATGCCTCTGGTGGTAAATCAGGTAAGCCTATGGTGGTAAGAATGATATTTGTTGGTTCCCTCGGCTCACCTTGTGGTTTTTTTTTTGTCTCCTGGGTGCCGAAGTTCGCGAAGAAATGATGGAGGCGGCGCTGACCCAAAGGATGCTGTGAAGACTGGTGAGTATGGCGCGGCGCTGCAGCTGGAGGTGCGGCGCGTGCCGAAATGATGTTCTTTACAGGTCCGGAGACGAGATGGATCCAGAATCAGGTGTGGAATAGAAATAAGTTCGTTTTCTAACCTTGTCCCTTTCTTTCCTCTTTGTTTTAGGAGCTCCGGATTCGAGGCGGGCGTGGCAGAAGACTGGATGCAGGCTGCAGGCACGGTGAGCGTTACGCTGCTGGATGCAGAATAACGCGAAGCGTGTGTTGCTGGTGGGGCGTGGTTTAAATAGCCTCAAAAGTAGTCCCAGGTAAGAAGTCCTTAGAACCACACCCGAGTAAAAAATAGTCCCTGCAGAAAAATAGTCCCTTTCAGTAATCATTTTGGATTGGAGTCATTTGCAGCATGGTCTGCATGAGGTAAGTAATTACTATGAGCCTGACGCCTTAGGCGCCAGGACTGATTTGTACTATGAGCCTGGCGCCTAAGGCGCCAGTAAAGCTAATGAAAATTGGACCATCCAGACCAGAGATAACAACTGATTACTCTTTCAATTTGTAATCGTTAGCTATTTAATTTGCAACAATCCATATATCAAATTACACAATGACAAATATATTCATATAAAATATGGCTCTTTGAACTTAGAACAAACACATCCCTCCAAACAAACTTCATTCACAACTTCTTCATGCATTCATCACATTCACAAACGATAGAAAAATGATATTTTGTTCATATCACAATAACAATAGCAGTTAAAGCATTTCTTAGTTCAACACTTAATTGATTTACAATGTGTCCATCTGTCAACATTCAGAGGATAGAAAAACTGTTTGTCGACATGTTTCGGTTGAGTTCTTAACGTGGGCAATGAATTCCCTTTGTGTATTATATTCAACCTTCTTCAGGACAAGAGACAATCGCCAAATCCGCGTGGTCTCATAGAAAAGTGGGGGTGTGTAAGGCAAGGAGGCCTTGGGTCTATAAAATAAGGAAAATAAAAGTGGTGCCAGGACTGAACCCAGATAGCCCCTAGCCGGGGCTGTTGAGGTTTTACTAAATGTCTAGATGCCTGCTCCCGGGGCTGATGGGCTTGTTCCGGATGCCTGGGGGTAGGCATCATGACAACAATTCCTTGTTCTTAATTTGAAGAACTCCCTGCCTCCTCCTGATCCTAGTGCACTTCCGGCACCTCAGATGCATTACAGAGAACTTAGGCAATGTGCGTTGGCACCTGTTCTTGCTGCTTCTGCTACTCCCACTAGCAGGCCTGGCAGCTTTTTCAGCACAAAATGGTGCTGTACACGAAGCAAGGCTCAGTAAACATTTGAGTGTCTGAGCTTTAGGGCCAGGGAAACTACCACCCCTGAGAACCTGATAGGCTTTCTCTTGCACAGCAATATCGTTGCAGGTCTAACTCTGGAGTCTTCATGTACCAATACGTATTATCATTGGCTGTATGATAAACATGATGTATTATCATTTTCTTCTCTGCAGAGTTTTATCACTAAACCAACAAGCTCTTTGACTTTCAATATAATGGGCCTCATTACGAATAGGGCGGTAAGGGATACCGGGAACCGGTAAGGAGACTGGTGCCGGTAATCCCTTACCTCCCTACTACGAGGTCCCTTAGCGTGTCGCTTCCTTAACGCCTGGTCTGACCAGGTGTTAATGACGGGGCCTATTAAGGGACCTGGGCGCAAATAACGGGCTTGGTATACGCCGGCCCGTTATTTGCGCATTCCCCATTCCCATTGAGCCCTATGGGGGCTCAAATGAGAATGGGGAATGGTTTGGTAAATGGGGTCGGAATGTACCGGTAAGTCCCCATTGTACCAAACTGGAGTCGGTACCGGTATGGGAGGCAGTCATGGCGCAATAGCGGTTTCTCGGAATAGGGACTTACCTGGTCATTCCAACCTTGGAGGACCAGGTAAATCCCCATTCTGAGAACCATTCCCCATTCCCATTCGAGCTCAATAGGAATGGGGATGGAGCTAATAGCGGGCCCGTTATTAGCTCCCTGGTCCCTTAGTGCCTGGTAAAACCAGGTGCCCATAGCGGGACCCGCTAAGGGACCTCGGAATACAGAGGTAAGGGGTTACCGGCACCGGCATCCTTACCGGTGCCGTTAACCCCTTACCTCCAACCTCATAATGAGGCCCATAGTGTCTACTAGAGAGTGTGAGTAAATGACAAATTATGGTCGTTCTTAGATGCAGAAGCTCTGTAGAGGACTTTAGGAAATGGAATTGCCAACTTAATGCAAAAAAAAATTACCTTGCAGAGTGACTCCTGCTGCCAAACCATTCCAACATATTCTGTTCCTCATGAAAGCAAGCTGTCCACTTGCTAATTTACTGAGACATTGCAGCTCCTGAGGTTGCAAGGGCCAAAGATTTTAATTTGAACCAATACATAACCACAGGTAAAGGGTTGTCTTTGGAGCAGCAGCCAAATAAGGAGAAAGAATCTCAGGCGGTTGCAACTCTGACACATCACAACGAGTGACCCAGTCCACAGCATGCCCACGATCCAAGCACAATTTAGTTTTGATGGTGCATATGCTCCATATTTTGAACCTTTTGCGTGTAAGCTGCATGCTTGCTTTTCACATCTCTGTCTCTCCAGTGCCACAGAAACGCATGAATTTGAGAGTAACTTCCAAGGATACTTGGAAGTTGAGGTAGATCATATGTTTCTGATACTGATTCATTGATTGTTCAGGAAATCGTGCAATTCTGAACAGGCTATTTCCATTGTAAAGTGTTTTGTGTTAACACCATTTCTAGATTCAGCTGGGTCAAAACTTGATGATTGAGCTTAAAGTTCTGATGATGCGAAGCTCACCAATATTGGCAGCTGTATTAGTAAGCCTCACCACTCTGATAGGACAGGTTACCAATTTCAATCAGCCCAATAAATCACTTAGAGAATGCCTGTGATAAACAACCCACAATGCAAGGGCTGAATTTGCAACATCTCAAACCCTATCCTTCAATTCTCTCTTACCCCTCCTAGGGAAAACTACTTCTCTTTGCTACTGCAGTACTATGGTCGTTTAACGGTTTTAGAACATGGCACAGTCCAGCCACGGACTCCTTCCCCTGACAATGATTGTGGCACACAAATAAAAATGCTTTTTATCTTTAAGCAACTCTGGGTTCTTTATTTGAGTAGGGCCCCAACCTGTCTCGCACCCACCTTAGCAAACACCCTGTGTCGCAATGGACCAGGAACCAGGCCGGAGTATAACAATATGATATTTATAAATGTTATGCTCAAATGAAAAATCAAGCAAAATCAAACAATTGGGCAGCAGCCACCAAGGTTGTGGCAATACAAATGCAAAGATTCCCAAAATACAGTTAATTCAAACTCCTAACTCTATATGTAGAAACCTGTAATAGCAAACAGAAGAAACATAGTTTTTAGAAGCAACAGATCGTTTTTAGAAGCAACATATAGCATTCAAGTTAAGCACTCCCCCTGGATGGAAGGCAGTGGCAAGGGGTCAGGATGAAGAGGGAAACATCAGATTTAAAATTCATCCCACCACCCCAAGATGGGATGCTAGAAAAGAAAAGGAAAAACTTATTTATGAGCAAAATGGCATAATTGGATTTCAATTGCTACTTGCACAGCAGTTTACAACCGCTGTGAGAGAGCTAGGACAGAAATTCATGTTGCTACACTTGAGAGATAAGGAAGCTCACAGACTACTAAGCAGGACACCAAGACAATGTGCATACAAGGTAAGAAAATCATTTTTTGAAAAGAAAAAACAATGCAAAAGAAAATACACACAGCAGAATGGAAATTCGTTTCTACACGGTACTTGGGATGATAGGCAGCCACTGAAAGGGCTGGGCTGTCAAAATCGAAAATCAGTTTTCAGGACAAGGAACAGGGACACACAACAAATTGAATACTGATAGAAAGTGGTTACTCTTAATGGGACTACAGTTTGGGTTTTCTATGGGACAAATGCAAATCAGAATTGGTAGGAAAGCACAAAATACACGGGAACATTCGTTTTTTGTTAGACAAAGACTAATTCTGTTGAGGCTATATTTTAATGGCTATAATTATTAAAGAAAGGCACTTGACATGAAGTGGTTGATTTTAATGTCAACCAACTCACTGTGAATCTCTTTATAGGGCAATTAATTGATTTACTAGAGAAAAAAAATGCTAAGGATTTATACAGACTATTGAAGGATTTATAAAACAAATACACTAATATACAAAAGTTGATACAGGTTCTTCTATGGAAAGATGAACAGATTATAATGGCAACTTGGGACTGGAATAGGATTTCAATGGGGTGCAAGAGTCAAAAGAGCGGAATATGCAGTTTGGGAACAGGGTTTAGGTGCTACTTACAATGTAAGCTTGAGTGTGGGATTCTGGAAAGCCAGCAAGGTCTCTGGACAGCGAGGCCAAGGGATCTGGTCACTGGGACAGCTGGGCCAAAGGATCTGGTCACTGGGCTCTCCTGGGTGGGATGCTGGACAGCTGGCAAGATCTGGTCACTGTGGACAGTTGGATGGCATGCTGGCCAGCTAGGCAAGGGATCTGGTCACTGGGCTCTCTTGGATGGGATCAGCTGCCTCTGCTCCTTTCTCCCTGGATTCTTGGGTGTGCCTGGATCTGAATGATTGGATCTGCCTGGATGAATTTATCTGCTTTCTGCAATCTTGAATATATCGAATTAAGAGTCCCTTGTGTTTCTCTGTCTCCCCCTTATATAGCCAAAATGACATGGTTGAATTTACAATCTGGGGGGAAGTACCCTGGAACTATTCTTCTCCTGGGATAGACAGCCTACCAGTCCTCCCTCCTCCCCCTGCGCCGATTGGTTCAGGAAAATAACATCATTTATGTGTTTGCATTTAGAATCTTTCTTTGTCTCTCAAGTCACTTTTTACCATAAATGAGTTATAGATCAACACTTCAAACTTATACTAGCCACCACCATGATAAGTAGATATGCGGATTCACTAGGCCACAGGGAATTGGACAATCACATCGCCCTTTGGCACCTTTCCACCCTTTTTAAACTATGCATAATATTTAAAATTCTGCCAATAACTATACATATTCCCAATAACATGAACATTTTGCCTCTTCCCACTTAGTTCATATGTGTCCTATATCGTGTCTAAGAGCGCGACATAAATAAATTATCATATCATTTATCATATCATTTATAATTCACCCCAAAATGCATCTTGAATGGCCATTTCAGTTCACCAAGTGCTAGAAACATGTACTTGGTCTTATTACATTTGTCTAAAAATCCCATAAAAACTAGCATAATACAAAATGACTACATTTTCAGGGTGCTGGTAAAAATGTCTTGTGAATACAGAAGTCCCTAAATGTCAATGGGGTGGATTTTTCATGGGTGGACGGTGCTGCAGACCCCCACAGCAAACTGTCTCTGCCAGGCTTGGCTTACAACAAAGGACTTTTATGATGCCCTTTGAAGTTTTGACAGTTCCTCCTTCAGAGAGGGTGCTGGAGGAAATTTCACCTCTCGGTCATGCAACAGCCCTACTGGTTTCCTTTGTTCCTTCTTCCAGGGCTGCCTGCTAGTCTAGGAGGTCAGTGAATCATTGGGGGTTGGTTCCCTTATGGATGTGACTTTTCAGTGGGAGGCAGGGCTGGCGATTAAATTCAGTGCCTGGGCCAATAACACAGTTTTACTGGTTTCTGAGTCTTTTCCCAGTTATCAAATCTTGTCAGTACAAATATAATGTAGATTTATGTAGCCAAATCCCCAAGCACATATTAAATAACATTTCTGTGCGAGCACAAGCAGTCATTTGACATTGAGCCTCATTACGACAGTTGCGGTAAGGCAACAACAGCGGTGGTAGTGCTACCGGCGCCGTTGTTGCCATACGAGTTTGCTCGCGTGTGCCGCTCTGAACGCCTGGTTAGACCAGGCGTGCAGAGCGGCACCCGCGATCAGACCAGGATGGTAGCAATGGTACTGTTATGATCCAACCCTTTATGTGCAGGGTTCAAGGGAAGACGTATCATTTCAGTGTACATAGATCCTGTCTTTCTGAGTCTTTGAGTTTATCAGTTAAATATAGTTGTTTTCGATTTGCAAGCAGATCTGATCTCAGCACTGTGTTATAACTTTCTCAAATGCTAGGCCTACTGCTGGCATAGCACAGTCCAGAGGGGAAAACCCTAATTTGCGTAGCAGATCAGTTGGAATTATATTGTGACCACTCTCTCTCTTTTGAAAATGTATCTCGATCCCAAGAGTGCAAAATAATGTTTGTATTTCTGTACAAAACCTAGATTGTTTTTATATTAGTACAAACTGTAAGCCTTGAGTAAGCAAGGCATTCTGATTGGCATTGGATTGTCCCAGCGCTGCTCCCATGCACCTATCCCCGCTCCTGCGGCCTAGCACATCTGGCTCTGTTCTGATCCCTGCACATTAACTTTCTGCATTACCCCCCACGTAACTTGTCCCGGCGCTGCTTCCACGCAACTTTCCCCCTCCCCTGGCCTAGCGCATCCCACTTGGTGCTGCTCCCCATTCATTAACTCTCTGTGTTGCTTCCCACGCAACTGTCCCTGCTCCCCTGGCCTTGCGCTTCTTTCTCAGTGCTACTCCCCACGCTACCCATACCCTTTCCATCCTCTACTTCCTCTTCAGGCTCCCCTGAGCCACCTCCAGTGCATTGTTCTCTGGCCGTGCCTTGCATCCTACGCCCTTACATCCTGTGACCATTGTACTGTACAGTTTTGCATTTCACTACTGTATTGTCTTTCTATTGCATTGCCTTCATTCCTCTTACCTTCAGGTTTCCAGGGACTCCCAGTGTTTTGCTCTGTTGTGTTACTATTGTATTGTGTATGTGCTGCACTGCTTGCATTTCTCCTCTTCCCCTCTAGGGCCCCTTTTGACTATCAGCTGTGCATTATGTACCGTACTTGCACTCTCAAGCCTTGAGTTCCATTGTAGTGTATTTTTGCTGCATGCACTGTTCTCGCCACTCACACTAGGACCTCGCAAGGCCCTATTGTGTTTGTTCTTTGTTATACATCTTGCTGCCCCACTTTGTGTTGACCCCCCCTGTGCGCCTCCCTCATATTTGCCCCCATGTGAACCCCCCCTCTCCTGCTTCGGCTGCCCCCCTTACTCCCTGCCTCCACTCTAGATGGTGCTCTCTGTCTGCCCTATTTTTTCTAACTGCTATTCTATCAAATATCATATCCCTCTCAATACGTCTGGTAGGAAGAAGCTCAAAAGGGTCATCCTGGTCTCCAACCCAGGCCTCCCTATCGCTGATACCTACACCAGTGCTTCCTCCAGACAGACCCTCACCGACATCCTCCTTCTCATTCCCTCTCTAGGCCTATGTACATCACATATGGTCTCTGTTCTCTCTCCTTTTTACTCATCTCCCATTAATGGTGTTACGCGGTGGGAGGCCCTCCTGGCCCCCTTCCACTCTTCCAAGACCATCATTAATGTCTACTTAAATGCTATTGTCTTGGTCCAGGGCCCTCAGGCCAAGCTCCTCCTTTTTGATAGACACTTCCCACATCTTATCAACTTTGTTTCTTCTCTTGCTACTCCTATCTACCCCTCTCTGGCTCCTCTGCTGCTTCCTGTCATGAGTTTTGACAATCTCCTACCTGATGGCTACAAGATCCTCTCTGAACCCAGAAACAACCGTGCAGGAAAGGGAGGAGCTCTGATCTTCACCAATTGGATCACTGCTTCTGTCATTCCTACTCAGGCCTACTCCTCCTTCGAATGCCTGGTTTGCAGGCTCTCTATCTCCCCTGGCCTCTATCTCCCTGTGGCCACCATTAACATGCCACCTGGCCAGGTCGCCCACTTTCTATCTGAGTGGACTGACCTCTCCTACTCCCTCCTTGCCTCTACCTCTCAACTTCTCCTCCTCGGAGATCTTAGCATCCACTTGGATGCTTCTAGCCCCTCCTCTGGGCTCTTTTGAAACTTCAACGACTCTCTCGCTCTCTTATTCTATTCTACCCTCTGGCAAGACTTAGTCTGCAGGGCAAACCCATGATGTTCTGATCTCCTCAGCCACACCCTCTTGAACCCCCTCACGCCCTCTTGGAGTGACCACTTTCTTCTTTCCTCTCACCTGTCATGCTCTGCCCCTCGGGGTAAGCCATCACCAGCACTGCCACCCACCTTCTCGGTCATCCGGCCCATGAAGCATGTGTCAGTGGGGGCTTTTGCTGCTACTGTCTCTCCTCCTCCTACTCCTTTGGCTGACTCAGACTCTGACACAGCCCTTTCCAACCATCATCTCTCTATCTCTAACACTCTTGATGTCCTTGCCCCTGCCATGAGGATCCGTTTGCATCCTGCAACCAAGTGCAACTCTTGGTACGATTATGACCTTGCTACCCTTAAGTGCAAGTGCAGGGTGGTAGAGATGAAGTGGAGGGCATCAATTACACCCTCTGACAAACTGGCCTGCCGCCTGCTCCAAAGGTAATACAGACTCTCTGTTTCTCTGAGAAGAGAGCCTACAACCAAGCATTTCAGTAGCCTCTAACAACTCAGCTGAACTTTTCAAAATCTGCAAGGAGCTGGTAAATCTGCTGCAGTCTCTACCTCTCCTGTTCCCTCCCTCACCACTAAAACTCAGGACATCCTGTCCACTCTCTCTTCTCCTCTTCCTTTTCTTCTATGTCTCTAGGCCCCTCTCCAGCCGGTTCTCCTCTTCCTGTCTCCTCCTTCCCCCTGTTCACTCCCGACGATGTGTCTAGAGAAGTCTGATCCATGAAAGTCTCGTCAAAGCAGGTGTTCCCCTGCTCTTCCATAACCATCAAGGACCACATCAACACCCTTTCTCTAGCCTTGGCCGAATTCTGCAATCACTCTTTCACCACTGGAACCTTCCCCTACCCCTTAAGCACTCCCTTGTGCACCCGCTTCTTAAGAAGCATTCTGCCGATCCTTCCTCTCTGGCAAACTATCGCCTGATCTCTATTACTCCTTTCCTCAGAAAACTCTGGGAAAAGCTGTCCATCTCCCAGCTTAATCTACATATTGAATCTGTTGGTTGTCTCCATGACCAGCAGTCTGGCATCATAGCATCCAGAAGCACAGAAACTGCTCGCCTGAACACTCCTGTAGACTTGCTCTCCATTCCTGACTCTAACCTTCCTTCTGCCCTCATTCTCCTTGACCTATCCTCTGCGTTCAACACGGTCAACTATGCCATCCTGGTCAATCATCTCCAGGACAACCTGGGTATCTCTGGTGAGGTCCTTGCCTGGTTGACCTTCTTTCTCACTGATCGACCCTCTCAGGTCCAACTTGGGTCCTTCCTATCTTCTATCGCTCTATCTACTTGTGGTGTTCCCCAGGTGTTTAACCTCTCTCCCTGGCTATTTAACCACTACCTGGCACCTCTGGTCCACTGCATCTCTACCTTCTGCTCTAACTTTCAGTGTTATGCAGATGACACAAAGCTCTCCTTCAGGCTCACCTCAAACTCTACTGCTGCATCTCTCATACAACACTATCTGTCAGCTATTCAGGAATGGTGTGCCTCCAATGATTTCTGCCTTAATGCCATTAAGACTGATATTCTCCTCATTGGGACTCCTGCTCCTGCCTTCCCTCTCTCACTCTGGCCGCCCACCCTGGGTCCTCTACCTGCTCCAGCCAGTGAGGCTAAGAACATTGGGGTCATTTTCAACTCCACTCTCTCCTTCTCTTCTCACATCTCTGATGTCTCTAAGAATTCACTGTACCATCTGCACCTCCTCAGAGGTATTCTTCCTTTTCTCACTTTCACCCAGAAGCTCACTGTGTCCAGAGCCCTGGTCCTCTTCAGGCTGGACTACTGCAACAGCCTCTTTCTAAATCTGTCTGCCTCTACTCTTCGTCCTCTACAACTTATCCAGAACAGGAATGCAAGACTTGTCCTTGGTGTCAAGCCCAGGGAAACGTATCTCTCCAGCCATGAAATCTCTCCACTGGCTCCCTGTGACTGTAAGGATCAAGTTCAAGACCCTCTGCATCGTCCACATGGATTTCTGGGCCTGGGGACCACACTACATCCAACATTCTCTTCCTAAGCATCTTCCTTCTTGAGCCCTCCGCTCATTCACCTCCAACTCTATGAAGGTCAGACGCTTCTCCAGGCAGAGAGGGGGGTAGATCTCTTTCCTCGGCTGGAGCCTGCCACTGGAACTGCCTCCCTGCCTCCCTGCCTCTCTCAAACTTGAGCAGGACCACCTAGGTTTCTGGTAGCAACTCAAGACCTTCCTTTTTGCTTCCGCTTTCTCTCTCCCTATCTCTTGCTGATGTCCCTGTCTTCTGCACTACTGCCACATACTGGTTACCTGGCCACCCACTGAACTTATTGAACCATGCTCCTGCATGACAGGTTGCCCTTGCAGGTTGCCCTTGCACTGCCTCCGGACCACCAACCACTTAAGGGTCTGTATCCTCCCGGCTGCACTTTATAGTTACTTTGCACTCTCCCCTCCCTTTCTTGGCACTTCCCTTCCCCCCTCCCCCCGACTTGTGCAATCTGAATGACACAAGGCCTAGTAAGATTGCTTTTTTGTGCTCCTTCTGTCCTACCTTCCTTGTCTTGTTGTGCCTAGAAACACTTGTGACTTATATCATATCATATATGAAATCATTCAATTATTGATTAGATGCATTGAGAATGTGTAGAATTATTTGGAGTAGGCCCTCCTCCTCCTCTATGTAAGCAGTTTACAGGTCCCTTGGACACCCAGTTGTCTTGTATTTGTGGTGGGTGAATATATCTTCCCCTGCACAAGTAGACTCAGAAATCTATCTACTAATATGATGTTTGTCACCAGTACTCAGTGCTTCCCTGCCCCTACTATCTGCGCTACAACTGTAGGAGGGTCTAACAGCCCCACTGTGGTCCTATCGTTAGTGGGCAGGCTCCTGCAGTTTCTCATGACACACGAGGCTGTAGAGGGAAGGTAGACTTTGGGGGAATCCTCTGGGCACTGCATCCAGGGGTCCCATCATGGAGCTGGTGGTTCGCCCCATCACCCAAAGTTTCTTGATGTATCCAAAACTGATTTTGACATATGACTTTGTCACACTGACAAATCAAGCGGGGAAGGCAGTGCAATGTTGGCAGAATCACTATGACCCATGTCCATGTCCATTGATGCAAGTGATGACACAACACTGTGATAGACTCCTCTGGCCACACTTCAGTACCATTGATGTACTCTCCAGTGCTAGATGAAAAATCTTCCATCTCACAGTTTCCTCATTGGTTACCGTGGCTGGAATGAAAGGGGAGCTATTAGCAGCAAACTCTAAATAAGTGTCAAGAGGGAAGGGAATTATTGTAAATTTGATGCAAAAATAATGCTTCATGTCTCAAACAATGGTCTCACCAGCAAGAGATATTTGCATTCAGACAACGCTCTCTGATCAATTAACTTCCATGGAGGATCTAGATCAAAGGCAGCAAGGGTGATGATTGCAAGAGGTGGATGGTTGCCACTTAGACATTACCTACAAAATGTGATGATAGGGAACTGTGTAGCTACATCTGAAGATAGATAAATGTCATAGCATAGACATGTAAGGATGGCTTCTACTCAGTGATGCATGGAGCACAGTATGAACAGTGTGTCTGAATTCACTCATCTTTCTCTCCCCACAGCACTGCCATGTTTCATGCTTTAATGCCGTGATGGCCCTAGTCAGCCACTTGCATTTGGATTACAAGCCACCCCATTGAAGTAAAGGAAGAGGTCCCTTATCCTCTTCATCTGTGTCCACATGTACACTTCCAGAGAGCTGTCCTTGGTTCAGTGCACTGGTGTCTATGTGATCCTATTATGCGTATTCGCTCAAAGTATTGGACGAACTGATATACTGGTTTGATGGGTGTGTTTGATGGGAATTTTGGGGTGGGAAGGTAGATCCTTCACTGCTGATGTTGGGGTCACGGTTGGCCTCCTATACTCTACTTTCCCTAAGCTGTTGGCAGCAGGATTTTGCGTCTTTGATTGGAGCTTTTCAGTGTCCCTCCTCTTAACCACAATTGTTGCTCTGGATGAAATGGTGGTGCTCTGCCTGGTCTTGGGGCATGTGTCGGGGCAACAATTTGCAGGTATTGCTGGATGCTGTCCTCAAAAGTGCATTTGGCTTGTTCTGGTGCAGTTGGAAAGATAATTTTGTGGTCAGGTGTAACAATGAACATAGTTGTTACCTGTGTCTAGCTTATTGTTGGTTGGCTGCTAATGGTGCTAGATTCTGTGCATCAAGTAATGCTTTGTTTCAATAGTGGCTTGAGCAGGATAGCACAGCGGATGTGTTGTATTCCAATGGTTCTGTATCCTTTAACGGTAAAGGCATGTGTTCCCCGGATTTTGCAGGGCGGGCATCATTAGGACAGTTGTGATGTTTGTATGTGTCACAGGTTTGTATATCATTATATAATTGTTTTTTTATAACGCGCATAATACCTGTGTTGCTCTGTGTGGTCTGGCTTCCAAGGCGATTGCATTGCCCCTGAGGTATCCTCCTGAGAGGAGAGATTAGTACAATTTTATTGCTGCTTTCTGAAATAAGGCCATCTGCATTGGCTGTGAAAACCACTAGTCTCGAAGGACCGGCAGTTTGCAGTATGGTGTTCAACGTGATTCGCATCTGAATAGTATTTCCACTCATCCCAGTCACCTTAGTATTTCTAGGATCTAAATGCCCTCCACAGACCGATAGACCAATGTGAACGGTACTTGTGGAAACAACCATCCTTTGACTCCCTAATCCTTCTCAAGACTGTATGCTCATGCTAGGCTATTTTAGCAATAAGTTATGATTGTTTTCCACTCAGGTTCAGACTGCTGCAAATAGGACAAGATGCTTATTTTCTTATTTAAAAACATTAAACACTGAGTAAGTCCTAAATCTCTGGTGGTGTGAGGTTTAGCAGTCATGCCCTTTCGCTGCACTATTCTTTTGGTAATAGGATATCTTACGTTTTAATGTTGTTGGGCTAGCTGTAAATGTGATTTGTCTGCTGCATATCTTTATGGTAATGTGGTCACTGCCATGTATTCCCTGGGGAGTACTTGAAAACAAGGCCATCTGCTGTCACTGTAATTTGGTTCAGCAAATTGTGTTGCCTTAGTGTGAATCAAGCCAACAAGTTAGTTGCCTGTTGTAGCTTCTTAGTTCCAATGGTCCTCCGTAGTTTGCTGAGGGTGGTCCAGATTGATAAAGGTTACAATGGGGATGGCCTCTGGAGGAGTTCCCATTGGCTGCCACTGCAACGTCAAATTAACTTTAACTTTACTTGCCTAACTTGTAAGGATATTGACTTGTTGATGTGTGCATCCCATTTGGTTGAAACGTTACACATCTCTGAACTTGTTGGCAGCTATCCCTCCGCAAATACCTCCCCTCTCGAGCTCTTCGCTCCCCTACCTCTAACTCCATCAGGGTCAGTCGTTTCACAAAGAAAGAGCCGGGGGTAGATCTCTGTCTTCGGCCAGAGCCTCCCTCTGGAACAGCCTCCCTGCTACTATAAAACTTGAGGAGAACCACCACTGGTTCCGGAAGCATCTCAAGACCTTCCTCTTTGCATTTGCCTTTGCTTCCCCTCTCCCTTGCTGATCTGCTCTCTCTTGGCCCAGTTACCTGCTCACCCTGCCACCCTTCTGCACTGCCTACTGGCCACCCCTTGCACTGGGGACTGTATCTGTACCCATACAGTCCCCCATACACCCATTTTCTTCATTTTATGCACTTATTAGACTTACCCAGTTCTGCTGCCGTAAACACAGCACTTGCCACTTGCTGGCTGCACTACCCCTGTTTATTGCTCCATTATATATTTTATTTGCATTTATTATTATTTATCTGTTTATCCTCTGCTCTGCACTTTCCACTCTCCCCCTTCCATGCACTTTTCGCCTTTCCCTTTCCCGTGCACTTGCACGATCTCTAAGTCACTGGGTCTAGTAAGATCGTTATTTTGTTCTTCCCTGTTCCCCTCCCTTGCCTTGTCGTGCTCTGAAACACGTGTGTATGAGCGCGATACAAATAAAATATCATATCATATTATATCATATCATAATGCAGTAGAGGTCAATGGAGGAGGGTGTAATATACAAAGAGCAAAAGGCCCTCTTTTTTGTTACCGGGGGGCTTGTGAGCTGAGGGGTACTAAGGAGTACAGAAAAAAGAAGTCAACACAAGCTACCCCACCTTTATACACAAGCAGAGTTAAACCAGGTGCTTAGGTTACAATCATACGGTTCATTACTCAGCAGGTACAGCGGGTCCGTAAATCTTAAAAACAATTTATTCGAAACAAATCATGTGAAAAACCAACAGAAAAAACACAAAAAAAAAATAAAGCTCCAAAGCTTAATGCAATCACAAGTAGAGAATGGGCACATTTCATAGTGAGGTTAGTAATAAGGTGAAAAGCGATTCATAATGCATATCGAATTGTGATTCACTATTAGTGTCAACACGTTATGTGTTTCTGGCTGGACAGAGTGAACAGTGTCTACAGAATCTGTTTGTTGAATAGTTAAACCCTTCAAGCCGTCTTCAGGATACATTAGTGGAATTGGTATCTTAGAAACCAATTTTCTCGTTAGGGAGACTCATCTCCCATCGAGTGCAGTGAATAAGATATAGGAAAATACAATTTGTTTTTAAAACCTGACCTCTAAAAAAGCCCCCCCCCCATAAAGGCCTGATTGGAATATGAGACCACACGGTTGTTTACCCACCTATCGTCATTTCTTCTATGTTTGTAAGGCTGATTAATGATCTACACATTTATTTTTCTTTTAGTGTTTCATTGAAGGTTGCTTGACAAGTAAAAAAGGGGACAAATGTGTGACCTCTTTATATCCAAATGATGTATTTAATCCCAATTGTGCAGTTATTGTAAATGAACTAGTTGTATACTTCTACAGGACTGTTTCATGTACGGCTTCTAATATGAGATTGCTAAGGTTCCTCTGCTAGGTCGGTATGATTGGAACTAACGGCTGTAACGCTGGTGTATTTTACCTGATGTATAAGTGATGGCACCTGAATTATGGCTGCAAAATAGTAACATGTAGTCCCTCCATACAGTGGACTCAAACTCGTCCCTTACCTTCATGGTGTTTTTGCGTCTGAGGAAGAAACAAGTAAACAATCGTGTTGTAAGCCTGTAGTTTGGGCTTGCAGCAACATTATCTTATTGCGCAAGCGTGAGCTTGACATCCCGCCACCATCTTAGGTGAAGGTAAAGGATGCTCGAACAGTCGCAGCAGTGTCTAACTGTCGGGTCACATACTGTGCCTCACCTGGAAACACTCATAATTTTATGGTGCCATTATTTACCCTTATCTAGGTAGTGAACCACTGTAGCACAATTGATAGATGTAATGTGCATTGCTTGGGGGCAAAGAATGGCATCTGTTTTGGAACCAGCAAAATGTCTGGGAAAGCATGGAAAAACATGAATGGAAAAAAGAAAGCACTATTATTCATTCTCAGTGTATAAATAGATTCCATTCAATAGTGATCTTGAGGCCTTTATTGACCGAGTCTAATCTGAAAATCCATTTCTGTTCTAACTGTCCTAGTAGAAGGTCTCTGTCCCCACCTCGTATAGTATATTTCACTGTCTGCATGATTAACCATGTTAGAGCAGCGTGTCTGTGTTTTTCCCACTGGAAATGGGCTACTAAGGGTTTATCAAAAATTTGATTTTTGATGTAAGTATTCAACATGGGAATTTAATCCCATAAATGGCCCATTTAGTAAGGTAATTAGTGAAGGGATTAAATTTCCACGTGAGGCCATACAGGTCCACTACCTTCATATCTTTGGTGAGTTGTCCGACAGAGCATTTGCTGCATCTGAAGTGGCCAATCACTGGGGCAGGTCCCATAATGTTGACTGGGTCAATTTTGGTGCTTGCGTTTCCTCATAAGTGTGCCCAAATTTGTCTTTCAGGTTATGAGATTGTTTGAAAGCGAACCGTGGTTTATCAATGTTAAAGTCATCAGTGTGTAATATACTCCAATTTTGGAGGATGGTCCTTCTTAAATGATGACTGATTGAGGAAAACGAGGTGGCACATGATTTTGTCCACCTTCTGTGTATGTTGTCTAGTCAGGCAGGATTGCCTATCAGTATTCTGTGCCCTGTTCGAGCTCTTCGGATCACGATGGGTGGATACCGCTTTGTTTGAGACTAGTGCTCAACTGTTTGCTATTGGAGTCAAAGCCCTACATTGTGGAACAATTGCGCTGTATACGAAGTAATTGTCCAAAGGGAATGTTTTCTTTCAGACTTTGTGGATGAAAGCTACTATAGCCACAAGGGTATTTTTGTCAGTTGGTTTCCTGAATAAATGTGTGCCTTATCAGTCATTGTCCCTCCCATAAGAGCAGTCCAGCACCGAAATACTAGGCAATTCTCCTTTGAATAAGAGTACCATTCATCAGCAACCCCAAACAAGTGTTTTGGCTTTGTTGGTCCTTCTCCTCAGTGTAGTGAAGCTGAGCTCCTCTGCATAGACAGTGGTTTTCATTTTCTAGTGGGTTTCTCATTCCGATGGTAAATCACTTTTTGCCTTATTTAGGGCACTCTGTGTTGTATAGTTTTGATTGTAGTTTACCTTAGTTGTTCAGTGATCTGGTTAAGCCTGGACATATTACAGAAACCTCATACTGGTGGAGGACTGTTTGGATGATGTTTGCACTAGTAGAAGAATTGCCTTTAGCAGAAATGAATTGAAACAATATAATAGATTGTTGCCCTGGTGTAAATTCTGTGCAGAATTCTACTTGCAATGGTGAAACCTTTCTCTCATATGATCTCTGGTCTTATTCGCTCTCTTTATAACACAGATAAATAAATTAATACATTCTTTACATCTATTTTCCCTTCCAGCAGGGTGCAGGCCTCTGCAAGTTTCCCCAAAATTCTAATTGCTGTGTTTACATGACAAACCACTTATTGCATGACAATCTGCTCTGGTAAGATGGTGCACATGTACTTCATTTTGATTGAAACTATACAATATAAAGCACCACTGAGTACAAAACGCAGCTAACATGTAGATTTCTTGTAATCTACGGTGTTTGTTTGTTTGTTTGTTTTAATATTTGTAATGCATGCCAGACCAGATGGTATCAGGGCGCAATATGCATCAAGAGGGTTGATCAGCTTGGGTTACATTGCTGTACAGTATCATACATTATATACAGTTAGTAATAATAATGGCAGTTCGTACAAAATAGGCATGAAGCTGGCCATTTACACAATAGAAAACACAGAAGAGAGAATATACAGTATGTGCAAGAGGAGCGAGAGTTCCAGAGTATATATATTGGGAGGTTAGATGTCATTTTCCTTGATCCAGCGGATGACGTTAGATCTAAAGCGAGGGTAGGGTAAGTCAACCCTCAGGGGCGGGGCAGGAAGTTCCAATATTGGGAAGCTTTAACTGGGAAGCTACTCCCACCAGTCTTCGTGCATTTAAACCTGGGCACTGTTAGAAGGTTGACATTAGTAGTTCTTGTAGGTCGGTTGGAGGGTTGTCTGGTGAATCTGTCTATGAGATATTTTGAGGCGGCTTGGTGGAGGCATTTGTGTGTGAGGCACACCTTTTTAAGTAAGATTTTATCATTCGTGGACTACCAATTATTAGATCTTCTGTGGTCAGAAATATGGGCTTTCTTAGGAATGCATAGGGCTGCTCTTAGGGCATTGTTTTGTAGATTCTGGAGCTCATTGGTAATGTATTTATTACTCCCTAAATATAGGGCATTGCAGTAATCCAATTTGGACAAAACAAGGGCTCTTGCCAAGGTAATGCAGTTGTTAGAGGAGAGGAAGGGCTTAGCTCCTCTAATTAGCTTGCATGTGTAGGCTGTTGATGAGGCCATGGAGTTGATTTGCTTTTTAAAACTTGGCGTAGAGTCTAAGTAGAAGCCAATGGTTTTGACTTCCATGGCTACTGTGATATTATTATCATCTATTATGAATTTGGAGTAGTTATGGCCTAATTTGTTAAGATTTGCAGGGGTGCCCAGTATGAGGAGTTTCGTCTTGTCATCATTCAGGCATAGACCGTGAGAGGCCATCCATGCCTGGATGATGAGGTACACTCTATTCACAAAGGCCAAATCCTTGTTGTATTCACCCGTCAACGGGATGAGGATCTGGGTATCATCGGCATAGTTTGTGTAGGTGATACCCAAGCCGTCTAGATCATCAAAAAGGGGCTTTGTGAAAATGTTGTACAGAGTAGGGGACACGCAGGATCCCTGTGGCACACAGCAGGTGATCGGTATGGGGTCGGCAGCTGCTATGAGTGAGAAGACGCACATTGTTCTATTGTCCAGGAAGGATTGGATCCATCCTATTGCTTCTTGTGAGAAATGGGTGGCAGAATCTAAGTGGATGCACAAGATATTGAGGTCTACTAGGTCGAACGCCGCTGAAAGATCAAGTAGTAGCAGTAGTGCTGCCTTAACATCGTCTCTCATTGCGTCGATTTGTGCCTTGAGGTCTATTAGCACTGTTTCAGTTCTGTGTTGTGGTCTGAACCTTGACTGACGTACTCCTAATAGGTGGTTAAATTCC
This sequence comes from Ambystoma mexicanum, assembly GCF_040938575.1. Taxonomy (NCBI): domain Eukaryota; kingdom Metazoa; phylum Chordata; class Amphibia; order Caudata; family Ambystomatidae; genus Ambystoma; species Ambystoma mexicanum. The sequence goes on along the minus strand of NC_090937.1, from coordinate 1,344,450,836 downwards.
AGAAATTGTTGGATTTGGAGGTAGGCCACTGTGTCTAGAATTTTAAGCAGGAACGGGAATGCAGTGATGGGCCGATAGTTGGTGGGTATGGCCGGGTCGAGGGGTTGTTTTTTAAGTAATGGGAGAACCCAAGACTGTTTCAATATTGGGTATGGTGCCGGTGGAAAAGGAGGCATTTATGAGTTTGGAGATGAAAGGTGAGAGGTCTCGTGCAGCATCTTTTATAACTTTGGCTGGGCACGGGTCGCCATGGCAATTAGAAGGTTTGAGGCCAAAGATGACTTTTTCAACTTCTAAGATGGATACTTTATTAAAGTTGAAGCAAGAGGTGCGTTGCTCGGGAGGTGGCGCTGGTGGTTGGGGCAGAAGCTTGGACGTTTTGTTGGGCTTAGGGGCAGAGAGGAGAGTTTCTTTTTTGTTAATAATCTTAGCTTGGAGAGTCACTACCTTATTAGATAGTGCACTCTGTATACTGGTACACCATAATTTGACCTTGTGACAGGTAGCTGGTGCTATAATTGGCATTTCTAATTCTTTAAGGATTGTGAACAATTCTTTAGTCCTGGAATTAGCTTGCGTAATAAGCAGATTGAATGTAGATTGTTTGGCGAGTAAGATTTATTTTTTGTAGAGGGAGGCTATTTTACTAAGGTTGTTTTTATTGGTATCAGAAGGATCTTGTCTCCAGATGTTTTCACTTTTGCGTTTTTCTAGTCTAATTGCTTTCAAGTGAGGGGAGAACCAGGTGTTCACATTTTTTTTGGGTTTGCTCTTTCTAGTTTTCAATGGTGCTATGGCGTCTAATGATGTTAGCATTATTGTGTTGTACTCCTCTACCATGGTGAAGGGGTCAGCGTTGGCGGGAAGCAAATTTAAAGTGGGAAGAATCAATGGGTTGAGTTTTTCAGCTGTGATGTTTCTTTTGTTCTAGTAGGAATGGCTGGGTCTATGTTAGTGGTGGGTAGTGGAGGCGTAGCCTCTAGAGAGAAGGAGATCAGGTGGTGGTCAGACCCAAGTCATGGATTAATGGACGTAATGGAATTCTGGCAGTTGTTTGTTTGTTTGTTTTTATTATTTATAATGTGCGAGCGTACCCAAAGGTATCAGGGCGCAGCATTTACATGAATTTTTCGAAGCTTAGTTGCAGTCATCATAACATATACATAGGACAATAAGGTAACCCAGTGTTATATACAAAGCAGCAGTGAGGTAGACAGGCATTATATACATGTGAACAGGTAAGCACACATGGTTAAAGTGTGTGTGGGTAGCGCGGCATTTAGTTGTCCTAGTGGGCCTCTGTTTGCAGCCATGAAACTACCTTGGAGCGGAAGTTCTGGTAGTTGATATGGGTAGCATCCATCACTTTTTGGGTGAAGCCCAGTTCCTCGAAGGAGTAATTGATGTGCATGGCATTGAGGTCAGATGGGTCATTGAGACCTAAGTTAAGATCTCCTAGGAGTAGACAGTGTGAGGCGTTTTTGAGATTGTCAGATAAAATATTAGTAAGGTCTTCTTCAAAAGAGCCTAGAGGACCAGGCGGTCAGTATATAAGGTGGATAGACAAGGTCTGGGAGTCAGAGATGGGCAACTTGGCCGTGAGGGATTTGCATGAGTCTAGGTTTTGTGGTGTGGAGAGTCTCATAGAAAGACTCATAGAAAGACTCATTTTGGAAATCATGGCAAGGCCTCCACCTCGGGAATTAGTATGATCTATTCTGAGGAGAGTGTAATCCTCAGGAATGGCTAGCATGATTGCCGAAATCAATTTTTTCTGTCGGAAGCAAGTCAGCAATTTCCGTTGCGTGGGCTCCCATGGATCGGGCATTTATAAGGGCTCCTGTTATGCTAGAGTGGGTGGATTCCTTGTATTGTCACTGGGAATTGTGGAGGTGTCTCGGGTGGGTATTGATGTCTCGAGTAAGCCGGCTATTGAGCTGAAGTGGGTGTTTGGTCTTGATAGTTTTGTGGAGGGAGATGTTGGTATTAGGCTGTAGGCTGCTGGGGTGTTGTTTATGAGAGGGCGGTAAGTTCTGGCTAGAGGTTCATAGATTTTAGGAAGTCTAACGCAGAGTTTAAGGTTTCTCTGAAGGAGACTGCATGGTCTAGTGTCCAAATTATTCTGGCTCGGATGTTTGCTGTAATGGGTCGCCGGGTTGGGTGTTGAAGCTGTTAATGGTGAGGTAGGTGTCATGGTGGGGTTTAGGATGCTGATTAGGTATAGAATAGTCTTTAGCAGGACAGTATAGATCATTGGCAAATGCATAGTTTGTGCGTATGAGGAATAAGTGGGATTGGATGTGGCTCTGGGGCCGGGAGTCTGTACAAGAGTATAGGGTACAATAGTTTGGTGTGTCTGTACAGATTCTCCCAAAATAATTCACGGGCAAACGTTTATAGCGAGCCTTGATTTTAATTGGCAATTAGTAAACTGACTAGTTCAAAATCTCAGATATCAGCATGATAAAGTCATGCCAGCCAGGCGGGCCACATACTGCATCTGTCTGGATAAGCTTGAAATCAAGGCTGGAAGCACATGTGACGTGCCATCAAGATTGCCTTTACCTTTGTCAGGGAAGGTTTAAGAAATCGTTTCGTGCAAGAGAAGAGAACCCCTTCTCCTTACCATCATGGGTGGACATGGCATGTCCCCATTCTTTCGGATGATGTACAGCCTCTCAATGTCATGCTGCAGCTGTTGTCTGACATTTATTCATGACTTTGATATTACTCTCCATTCCTCTCTGTGGTCGACTGAAACATTATCTCCCACTGTTACCACTCTGATTACTTTGTGCTGTTAGGACACGGAAAACTGGCCGAATTCTCATTGTTGTGCTATCTAGGGCTGTGATGGATAGCAGTTGTGTATCATACGGCCATGTATGTTACTGTAATCTAGCTCTCTCTAACATGCTGCTTGTATTTCTCTCTCAGAGAGGGTGGTATCCTGATCTGCAACACCAGCTCCCCTGCGGCAGAGTGAAGATTCATTGGGCACAGGTGCCCGCTGACAGCTGCAATGACAGCCAAGTCACTGCAGCACATGGAATGAATTTCAAGAATGAACTCATGTTCCAAAAATCCACATAACTATGAGAGTTACTATCCTGGTGGCTGTTTTAAACTTTAAATATAAGTCGAATCTGAGTTAAGGTACCATGCCTAGCCTTTATCATACTTTTTACAGCCACACCAATTTGATATCATACATGTGGCAGCACTGTGAGCCCAGCCCAGCTGTAAAAGCTTTTTCAGTATTGCATAAGGGCATGCAATGCCATTGCAAGAGAAGGGTTGGAGATAGTGTAGAGCTTAGAACAGCTCGAGGAAGATTCCACCATCTTATTTTCTCTCTTTTTCTCTCTTTTTTCCTGTGCCCTCCACTTCCTTTATGTTTATTGTGTTTATATGTGTATTGTGTTTTAACACAATAGCATACACACAAAGCACTTCAGGAAAGATATCAGAAGACAAAGCCCACCTGAGGAACAATTAATTTGTGAGAGTTGATATTTACAAAGACTGCAACCACTGAGGTGGAGAAAGAGAATTCAAAGGGAGAGACACGCTCTGCTCCCTACTAACTTACAGAGCACATTCGGGTTGTCTCTTGCTGTGGACCAGCACCTGCCACTCTGCACCAAACCTTCCTAGGCTGGAAGAGCAGACCCCACATGGACTCATCCTGTTCTAGAGCCCCTGAAATGGGTCTCACAGCATCTTGAGAATGAGATCAGCGAAGGCTTTCTGTTCTGCCACATCAAACTGTTCAAGCCACAATAAAACTGTGTTCACCACTAGAGGGACCTCCGGGTGCTGCCTTTTGCACTCAACTGAGCCTTCAAACCAATGCGCTTGCAGTTATGAGCTAACGTGATGATGCACTATGTCTTCGCTTAGCCTGTGACCTGATTCGTTTGAACCAACCACTCTTTGCCAGGCTTGAATGGACCTGCTGGAACTCCACTCCTCGACTCGATCCAGCAGTTACCAACACTGAATAGCCAACACTTAACTTGAATCACTGGAGCATCACACATGGACCCTAACCTTTGGTTATTACATGTCTCAAACTATATTTACTCCAAAATGATCCTGGTGCACACTCAAGCCTACATCGCTTGAACAAGGCCTTCAAACTGCTCTGAGCCACCACATGCCAACTGACTCGACACCAGCTCGCCGATGTTCTTACACATCTCGCAGCAATGGAAGTGGGTCTGATCCATTAGCACAACAGCTCGAAGCCTGGTTCAAAACAATTGAACCTACAAAATCCTAAAAAAAACACTATTGATCCATAACTTCCGTGTCCAAAGTGGACCCTAGAGAATGGTTAGGTCAATTGTGCAGCTGTTTCATCCAAAAACATATCCCTTTTAAAGAACAATGTGGTTGTTGAATTGTCTTTTACACTTATAGTCTTATCCAGCATGCTTCATCTTTAATTCATTGCATCTTCTCTGTTTTATCCATAGGGGTGGGTTTTATATAGTGTTTTTCTGTTTAGTTATTCTTGAAGATGGTGTGTTCAATTAAAGTATATCTATTTTTATAGAACCTTTTTGGACATTCCCGTTTTCTGGGGTTGCTATACTTTGCTGTTTGGGCTGCTACTGAATTACATTCTGACCCTGCTTGAGAGTATAGCCTTCCCTCTACACATGTTACCACAAAAGGCGAACAAGGTATTTTTCTTAACTTTACCTGTTTTACCTTTATGATTGGGACCACTGTTAGTTTGTAGACGTAATTTATCACAAGGGCCTGACTTTTTTTATCGCAAGGGCCTGATTATAGGTTTGGTGGTATTTACCCCCAGAATTACTGCCAAATAATAATAACATTACTGCATTTGTTAAGTGTGTAGTTATTTTTTTTCCATTTTTTTCTTTAAATTAAATGTTTTTATTTTATCGCCATCAAAGATTATACATAAGTATGTAAAACAGTACAAACAAAACAAATTTAACATAAAATCTAGCAAACTTAATATGTCAACTATATATTTACAGCATTATTAGCGAAAAGTATGAAAAAATAAAGAAAGGGAGAAAAAATAAAATAAAACAAAAAACACATTCTCAACCCTAAAAATGTATTTTAACAATACTCCGTCAAATATCCATCCAGCAGTGTACATAAGTAAAAACAGCAATGTAATCAAAATATACAGTTGATATAATGGGGCATCATATAAGCAATACATGACTCATGCAGCAAATGATTAAAGTGACAATTAACTATCAGTGTCTAAAATCAAACCACAAAAGTCATTGAATTTTTCAGATTCATATTTATACTTGAAAATTGGTTTTTCATACGTTGACACAGTTAGTAGATTTTCCACCCAATTGTCGATGTTGAAGCTGTTGGGGGATTTCCATGCACAGCATACATCCCCTGAGAACCCATATTTTATTTGGGAATGATAGGCTCTCAAGGGAGCGTGGCCATTCTCGGGATCAAACATTGGAGTAACTGGCCCATCAGCTCACAAATGTCTTCCCAGAAAGTTCTGGTTTTCACCAAAACCACAGTAAATGACTCAGAGTACCCACTGATTGGTTACATTTCCAACATCTGTGAGTATCTAAGAGTCGTCTTTTAACCATCCTTATTGGCGACCAGTATAATTTAAAAAGCAGCTTGGTTTGCGTAGCTCTTAGCCCCAGTCCATGCTCGAGAATCGAATATTGTTGCAACATCTCTTCCAGCACTCAGGAATAACCTCTTCATTCTGTTCGTCAGCCCAGGCGGTTGCAATTTCAGAGACCCCCTTCCTTTTTTGACACAAGGATGTTATTTACAGTGGCAGCTGGAAGATTTGCTCAGGCACAAAGTTCCAATGTAAACCAGGCTGTATTCCATTCACTATCTTCATGCTTAAGTTTAAGTTTGGCAGATATTAAGCCTTTCAGTAGTCTACAGCCTGCATAACTGCAATCCTGCAATCCAAAACTCCTCTTTAGTTGAGTGAATGAGATCCATGATCCGTTCTTCAGGAGGTCTTTTAAGGTGCTGCATATTTCCGCTTTATGCAAACCCTTACGTTAATTTCCAATTTCAGAGTTCCATGGGACTCCATCGGAAATTCTTATTACTGCATGTGATAATTACAGCATGTGCTTATGCTTTTGTGTTGAGGTAACTTCCTCCAAACAAAAACATGCATTAAATAAGAGTTTTGGCAATTGGAAAATAGTGGATGTTTCACCACAATCACCAAACTTACATTCATGATCTTAGTTCAGCTTTCATATGTTCTCTCTGCATCTAGAATTTTCGACACACCACTGAGTAATGGCCCACTGTTTATGTACAACTTCGAACATCACATTTACCATTATCCTTTTTCCTATCTTATGCTGCCAGTCATTCAGACAATTATACACCCCACTCTGCTCGTTCACTTTGATCTCCCCGCTTCTTTACATGTTAGGAAGCCCTGACTCAGTGTTCTCTTGTATGCTGTCTTGGAAATTGAATAACTGTCTCCCTTTCTCTCTGTTGCCCTATTCCCTCTGACAAAATCTTAATTCTGCCTATACTAAGTTTGGTTGCTATATAGACATGATCTCTTTCGTTTGTCTTGTAAGCTGCTCCATCCAGTAGCCCATTGCCTAGAATCCCACTATAACTGGTTATTAATACTAATTAATATGTTCCACCCATTTAAGGTAGCTTGTATACGTGCTTTCATACAGGAAACATGTATCTTTACTATCACCATCTCCTTTTTTCTTCTGCTAAAGGAGTCTAAACTCCTTTCACTAGTGGCACTTTATTTACAACTGCAAACAAGACTAGCACGGATTGACACTGGCGTGTGACTCAGTCTTTGACAAATTCTGACAGCTTTACCATACATGCATTCAATTAGCCAAAGTTAATGCAACATCACCCGCTGCCGCCCCTGCAGTAAGCCATCATCCTCCTGGACTGCAATGCCAACCCACTCTCCCATGTAATCACTTTTCCTACTTACCTCTTCACTTCATCACCCATGGGTTACAACCATCGGAGTACACATCTACAGATACCTTAAATTCAGTAATTTCATCACAGCCCCTGCTAGCATGACCTGCATCAACCTTCTAAATATAATGAAAATATGCCCATGTCTCACTCATCCCTAAGTTACATGGATAATCTTTGCCCTACAGTTTAGCAAGCTGACTACTGCTCTACCCTACATCTAGGCCGTCCTCTTTTACTCTTATGCTCACCTCAAGAAGGTTCTTACATTTGCTTGACATACACCTTCTGCAACCTACCTAGATACTCTCTTACCTCGATCTACCGCCATCCCGCTCAATGGCACTCTATGCAAAACCACTCCCTCGTCAAGTTCCTACTCCTTAACTTGAAATATATTCATGCCCTTGTCCCCTATTACCCTGCTGACTACATCTTTCTCTACTTTCCCTCCTAAAACCAAGCATTTAACTGGCAGACTTCTTTATTGGAACACTTATTCAACAAATGTTTTGTTGCCCAATGCTGTAGATTGCCTTGCTGAAAAATCAGTTCCCAATTGCCGATATTGAGTTCCTTGCTGGGGCCGGATTATCAAAGAAATTGCACATAGCGCTGAGCAACTGTGTTTTTAACACCGATTTCCATGTGGTCATTTTTTTGCAATTATCGTAGTTAGAGCTAGTTAGAGTAGGAGACTCAATTATCAAGGAGTCGCTAAGTGCCTCTTAGATAATTGCCAACCATAGCCCCTCTTCAATAATTTTAAGGGCAGCTGGCTTCCCTTGCAGCAAGGCGATAGCTCACTGCGAGCCACATTTAATACATTTGGCCAGATCTGTTTTCTACACTAAAATGCATTTTTTTAGAGTATTGAACTTAACCTGAAAATCCTGCCGGTCATGGCAATGTGTTTATTCAGCACAGTATGCATATTTCTTATCGGGCAAGAGACCTGAATTGTGGTTGAGGTTGAACCTATTCATGGGTTCAACATTAATAAAAATAACATGAATCCATTTCCATCCTATTTGCTCGACCCTTTCATGTTCTATATAAACGGGAATCCCTTTTTTTGTAAGTGAAGTTGTTAACTTTAATAGCATTTCCTTAGCACTAATATGCACTTTCAGGACTCCAGTTATAGCTCAGCAAGACTTGGGCCTCATTACAAGTATGGCGGTAAGGCAACAACGGCACCGGTATCGCTACCGGCACTGTTGCTACCGTACCGCCATTCTAGGAGTTCTGCTCGCGGGTGCCCTTGCAGCCACCAGGTCTGACCTGGTGGCTTTACCGGCACCCGCTTACAGAACATGATGGAACAAGAATTATTAACAGTACCGTTGCTACCACCCTCCCCATTCCCATTGAGCCCTATGGGGCTTAAATGGGAATGGGGATGTACCGGGCCCGGCACCCTTGAAAGGGCAATTACCGGGTCTGGCTGGGCTGGAATAGGCCGGTAATTGCCCATTCGAGGGTGCCGGACCCAGATGCAAGTTTGGAGGTAGTCTTGCCGGTAAAACCGGCATGGCTACCTGCAACCTCGTAATGAGACCCATTGTTTACACATGACAACGGGCCTCATTACGACCCTGGCGGTACGGAGTGAACGGCGCCGTAATAGGTGCAGGCACCGTTCACTCCGTACCGCCGCATTACGAGTTCCCCTCGTGGGACACGGTAAGCACACCTGGGAAAACCAGGCATGCTTAGCCGGTCCCGTGAGATAGAAGAGGGAGAAAACAACGGTCCATCTCGTAATGGCCCGTTGTTTGCACCCTCTCCCATTCCCATTTAGCCCTTTGAGGGCTGAATGGGAATGGGGAAGGACCGTGTCCTGGTCCTCGGTGTGAGGAATTACCGGGCCTTCCGAACTCGGAATGGCCCGGTAAGTCCTCATTCCAAGGACCCGGACCCCAATGCGATTTCGGCGGCAGCCATTCCGCTAATAGCGGCATGGTTACCGCCGAACTCGTAATGAGGGCCAACATGACAAGTGTGAGACTCACGACACTTCTGTTATTTCAGTTAGCAGCACTGTGCATTCTGGGTGTGTAGTTACAGTTTCAAGCACCTTCGAATGCTGAGTGCTGCTGTACCCAAAACAAGGATCAGCTGACATTTTTTTTTTTTTAAGAGAGCGAGCTGCAGACTGCTCTAGTAAAAAATAAAGTAAACATCAATGTAAGGACAAAGGCAGGAGACAATGAGCCTACTTTGTAGTTCGGAATGTGTGAAATTTTAACAGGACTCGATAATGGCAGAGAAGTGTAATGTTTTTATTAGCGTGTCTTGGCGCAAAAACGGACCCAAACAATGCTACTGCCACACACGCCAAATAATACCAGGGTAATTCATGGAAATTCGCACAAAGGTGGCGCAGGCGGCTGGCACACAGTGTTCCCGTGCGATAGACTGCGTCAGCCGCGTGCGATAAAATCCATTTCAGCGCACAGCGTATTCATGGATTTTAGCCTCCAAAACCAGCCGTGGCGCAGAGTGGCGCAGCGACCCTGCAGCAGCGCCAGTTACGCCCCCAAGAACGCCCTTGCGCAAGGAAAAGGCATCAAAATCCTCAATCCAGCGCAAAGGTCTGCGACAACCCAAAACCAGTTTACCGGACTGCCAAACAGCAAACGCCAAGCGGGGACGTGTATTATGGGTTTCGCGGTAACTTCCACACGCGAAAGGGCCTGTGCGAGCGGGTACGTGTATAACTGGGGTTCGCATGAAGTTACACACGCGATTGGCCTGTGTACGTGTATTTCAGGGGTGCGCGGGAAGTGTTACACGCGATTGGGCTGGGTACGTGTATTTCAGGGGTGCGCAGGAAGTTTTACACGCGATCGGGCCTGGGGGAGCGGTGTACGTGTATTCCAGGGGTGCACGGGAAGTTCTACATGTGATTGGCCTGGGTACGTGTATTTCAGGAGTGCGCGTGTGTTTTCACATGCGACTGGCCCGGGTACGTGTATTTCAGGGGTGCGCAGGTGTTTTCACACGCGATTGGCCTGGGTACGTGTATTTCAGGTGTGCCTGAGAAGTTTTACACGCGATTGGCCTGGGTACGTGTATTTAAGGGGTGCGCAAGAAGTTTCACACGCAATCGGGCCTGGGGGAGCATATGCGTGTATTTCAGGGGTGCGCGAGAAGTTTTACATGAGAATGGCCTGGGTGCGTGTATTTCAGGTGTGCGCGAGAAGTTTCACACGCGATTGGGCTGGGTATGTGTATGTCAGGGGTGCGCAAGAAGTTTCACATGCGATCGGGCCTGGGGGAGCGTGTGCGTTTATTTCAGGGGTGCGCGAGAAGTTTCACACGCGAATGGCCTGGGTGCGTGTATTTCAGGGGTGCGCGAGAAGTTTCACACGTGATTGGGCTGGGTACGTGTATTTCAGGGGTGCGCAAGAAGTTTTACACGCGATCAGGCCTGGGGGAGCGTGTGCATGTATTTCAGGGGTGCGCGAGAAGTTTTACACGCAAATGGCCTGGGTGCTTGTATTTCAGGGGTACGCGAGAAGTTTCACACGCGATTGGGCTGGGTACGTGTATTTCAGGGGTGCGCGAGAAGTTTCACACGCGATCGGGCCTGGGGGAGCATGTGCGTGTATTTCAGGGGTGCGCGAGAAGATTCACACGCAATTGGGCTGGGTACGTGTATTTAAGGGGTACGCGAGAAGTTTCACACTCGATCGGGCCTGGGGGAGCGTGTGCGTGTATTTCAGGGGTGCGCGAGAAGTTTCACACGAGAATGGCCTGGGTGCGTGTATTTCAGGGGTGCGCGAGAAGTTTCACACGTGATTGGGCTGGGTATGTGTATTTCAGGGGTGCGCGAGAAGTTTTACACGCGATCGGGCCTGGGGGAGCGTGTGCGTGTATTTCAGGGGTGCGCGAGAAGTTTTACACGCAAATGGCCTGGGTGCGTGTATTTCAGGGGTGCGCGAGAAGTTTCACACGCGATTGGGCTGGGTATGTGTATTTCAGGGATGCGCGCGAAGTTTCACACGCGATCGGGCCTGGGGGAGCGTGTGCGTGTATTTCAGGGGTGCGCAAGAAGATTCACACGCGATTGGGCTGGGTACGTGTATTACAGGGGTGCGCGAGAAGTTTCACACGCGATCGGGCCTGGGGGAGCGTGTGCGTGTATTTCAGGGGTGCGCGAGACGTTTTACACGCGAGTGGCCTGGGTACATGTATTTTAGGGGTGCGCGAGAAGTTTCACACGCGATTGGGCTGGGTACATGTATTTCAGGGGTGCGCGAGAAGTTTCATACGCGATAGGGCCTGGGGGAGCGTGTGCGTGTATTTCAGTGGTGCACGAGACGCTTTACACGCGAATGGCCTGGGTGCGTGTATTTCAGGGGTGCGCGAGAAGTTTCACATGCGAATAGGCTGGGTACGTGTATTTCAGGGGTGCGCGAGAAGTTTCACCTGCGATTGGGCCTGGGGGAGCGTGTGCGTGTATTTCAGGGGTGCGTGAGAAGTTTCACACGCGATTGGGCTGGGTACGTGTATTTCAGGGGTGCGTGAGAAGTTTCACATGCAATCGGGCCTGGAGGAGCATGTGCGTGTATTTCAGGGGTGCACAAGAAGTCTCAGACGCGATTGGGCTGGGTACGTGTATCTCAGGGGTGCGCGAGACGTTTCACACGCGAATGGCCTGGGTGCGTTATTTCAGGGGTGCGCGAGAAGTTTCACACGCGATTGGGCTGGGTACGTGTATTTCAGGGGTGCGCGTGTGTTACACCCAGAACAAGCCTTTTTGGGATGCCTGATGACCATGTGTATGGGAGGTACAGGTTTCCACCTCACATAATACTCGACCTGGTCAGTGAGTGGGAGGATGACCTCACATCAACCACCCTGTGCTCCCAAGCACTCAGCCCCCTGGAGAAGGTCCTTAATGTGCTGCACTTCTTGGCCACTGGATCATTTCAGCGGACAAGTGCCATAGTGGGGGGGGGTGTCACAGGCCACGCAGTCACGCTGCCTACACCAGGTCTTGACCATCATGACTGCACGCCCATCAGTCCGCAGACACATATACCTGCCCAGAACACCTGCAGAAAGTCAGGCTGTCACCCAGGATTTCTACGGGGTGGCACAATTCCCCAAAGTTCTACGTGCCATTGATTGCACTCATGTGGCTCTACGTCCCCCCAGGGCAACTGAGCACATCTATAGAAACCGCAAGCACTGGCATTCCATCAACGTCCAGGTAGTATGTGATGCCAAGGGAATCATCACCTCAGTATACGCCAACTATCCTGGCTCCACCCACGACAGTTTCATTTACAGAATGTCTACACTAAACCGGGACATAGAAGCTGGGCGGCATGGCGATACATGGCTGCTCGGTGAGAATAAATGCCACTGCGCATGCATGCATGTCAGATACTCAGTAATGTCACAACCCCACTAATGATACCCATTACCAGCTCCCCAGGGGACAGTGCCTACCCTCTGAGCACCCACATGATGACGCCAATTCAGAACCCCACCACGCCACCCCAGGTAAGATACAACACAGCCCACATTGCAACCCGGGGCATCGTGGAGCGCCCATTCGGAGTGCTCAAGTCACGCTTTCGCTCCCTTGACCGTTCTGGCGGGCAGCTGTTATACGCTCCCCCAGTAGTGTGTAGGATCATAGTGGCACCATGTGTCCTGCACAATGTTGCAACACGCCGGGGCCTGGCCGTGGACATGGTGGTGCCCCCACATCCCCAACCACATGCATGCCCGCTGCGCATGGCAGGGGCAAGGGCACGGGGTGAGGCAGCCCGTACGCAGCTGGTGGCTAATTACTTCACATAAAATCACACCCCTGTGGAGTGCACACAACCCTGGCACATACCAGCTGACAATCAATGATGAATCATTCTGACAATGATGATGCCTCAATGGACAGTCAACTGTCACAACCATACCAGTACATCTGGAAGTGTTCCATTGTGTGCTTCCCTACCTACACAAACACCACCAATGCTGTGTCATCAAAAGACACACTTCTATGCTGCTAAAACCATTACCCCCTTGCAAGATACAACATGACAACAGTGCCATGTCTCCCAACCCCTCCCCAGCACCGCCACTCAACACACCATGGCATGAGAGCAAACAAAGTCATTCCTCAAACATGACACAAGTGTCACAAAGTACAGTGTCCCTAATGGAAACTGGCCACACAATATGCCCACATAAATGTAGAAATAACAACACACATGACCAAATACTTACCACAATACAATCCACATGGCATAAACATGACAGTACTAAGGTAAAGGATACATAGTCTTACAACATGAGAATGCCAGCACATCCACCACCTCCAACTGTATAGTGTTGTTGCCACGCACATCTGGAAGTCCACTGCTCACAACATGAACTCCATCTCAAAAGTGGACGGCCTTGTGAAAACATGAGGAATGAACCTGCAAATTAGGAGGGAGACATGGATGCACAAGCACACATCAATACACCATGCAGTGCACAATACAACAACAATATGCACTAGGAATGTATACACAGCATTGACTACAGACTACCCACACATGTCCAACGTCACTGTGTAAGTCACTGTCACTTGGGCACACCCTTTGCAAGCCCATGGAAACGGGAAGCAGGATGGGTGCGTGTCTCACGAACCCAAGCATCTAACCCAAACTCAGGACAAGCCTGCATGTGCCCAGCCGGAATACAGTGGATGCCCACGGGAACCACACAAGGCAACAAATCAAAAATCAAAAATGGCCATGTGTGGGCCAGGGAGTGTGGGGGAGGACACCCAGGAGGTCCGAGGACAGGGTGCTCACCAACAGCCACCTGTGTGGATGTTGCGAGAAAAAAAAACACCTCCATGGGCTCATGGCCTGCACGGCTACGACATTGTGGGATATTCATCGCTGGATTTGCTCTCCTCAACCTCTGCTGCTGCTGCCACAGGAGGTGGTGGTGCTATGGGAGGCAGCCCACGCAAAGCCCTAGTTTGGTCCTCCATGGCAGCAAGCATGCGGGTGTGGAAGGTCTCGTTCTGGAGGTATATGGTGCGGAGATCCCCATGCACCACCCGACGTGATGCCCGGACCTCTGCCCGAGTTGCCTGCATCTCTGCTGAGAGCGTACGGGTGACGCGCTCCAGCAGCTGTTCTGTCCTTGTGACAGTGGAAGCCTCAAGGTCCACAAGAGTCTGCCTGAGGTGCCGGACTTCTCCCCTCAGGGCTTCCCTCTGGCCCTGGGCCTCTAAAGAAATGGATTCCCTCAGATTGTCCAGGGCCGCCCCTCTGTCCCTGTTGGACGCCAACATGTCCTGCCTGAGTGATTGGCAAATGGAGTCTGTTGCCTGCTGTAGTTGCTCCATCTGCCTTTCTGGGGGGAATATGGAAGTGGCCACCCTCTCCATGGCTTCAGCCATCATCTCAGATGATGCTGCCTGTTGGTTTGCCATACCGTATATGGATTGCTCCCATGCGGTATTGCCTGGTGGCTGACGGCCACCGCGTTGGCGGGCACCACACCTGTCTGGGGCAAGGCGAACTGCGCCTTGCTGTGTCGGCACTGCCTGAGGCTGCAGGACTGCATTCCCCTCTGATCTGCTGGCCCAGGAACAGGATCAGATGTTACGGAATGTGGCCCTGCATCCGTAACCACCAAAGGCACACCTACCAACACTGACATCCCCATAGTGGGCTCTACCCCTGGTGCAGGTGGGTCGGATAGAACAGTATCCCTTCCATGAACACATACCTGCAATTCCACATAGGTCTCATCCGAATCAACACCTGAAAAGAGGTCTGGGGAGTGCAGCCAGAGACACCCCTGGACACTATGGCCTGCAGCAAGAGAGGGTTCTCCCCCACCACCAAACCACGCCCCCCACTGGTGCCCGGTCGTGCTTGAGATCCCTCCTGGGTCTGCACCATCTCCTCACCCTCAACAGCATCAAGTGCGTCATCCTCTGGAAAAATATGTAAGACAAAAAATGGAAACAGGAATTAGCACCATGGCACACAATTAGGCCAGACAAGCTACAGAACCAGTACTTGATTGACACATGTCCCACATGACTATAACCCTCCCATGCATGCACTGTCACTGAGTTGGAAGGGGAGGAAAATGTCAGACACTGATGACACAAAGATGGAAGAGCAACACATTAGCTGCATGCTGGCTAGCAGTGCCATCACACATTGGCCTGTGAGTGGCATGTCCAATCCACATACATGACACATGCCATCACACAGATGGCATGTACCATAGGCATGTCATATATGTGCGAATAGGGCAGACAAATGCGTAGTAAAAGTGGGGGAATTCAAACAATCAGCCCGAATGAAAACAGCAAAATACGGAACAATGTTGTTGCAGCATGGCACTTTAAGGGCAACTGGCGTGATGTAGTGCAAAATGTTTACTGTGGGCAAAAGGGATACTATAATACCCAAATCCAGGGCTGCAGAATGTATTGGATGAAGCACATGGGTGACCCGAAACACTCAGGCACACACACCCTTACCTGGCACTCAACCAGAACCCCTACCACAAGCAACATACACATGGATCACACACACATGCATGTGCACTCACCGGACAATGCCTCGTAATCTGGCAGTTCTCCCACACCTTGGATCTGCTCCTCTGTGACGTAGGTCCCAGCAACATGCTCATGTAGAGTGACTTCAATGTCCTCTTGTGGAGACCCACCTCCAGTCACCAGAGTTGCGGCATGACTTGAGGCCAGCTTTTTCTTTGCCCTGCGCTTAAGGTCATTCCAGCGCTTTTAGCACTCACCAGCTGTGTGCCTCACAAACCCAAGGGCACTTATGCTGTCCGCGATGGACTGCCAGTGTGCATGACGTCGAGCAGGTGTGATCTTACACCCTGAAGTGATCAACATTTCGCCGTCATGTGCGGACACATACTGCACAAGTGCTTCCAGTTCGGCATCATTGAAGCTAGGCTTCCTTGGCGTGCCGGACTGTGTAGCCGTGTCTGGGGCATCAACCTGTACTGGACGAGCACTCTTCCTCTTTCTTTTTGAAGGTGGTGGGGATCCTGAGTGGCCTACGCCGCTCTGGCCACTAGGGGCAGGAGCACTGGTGGACTGTGTAGTAGTAGTGTGCGATGGCACACTGACCATTTGACTTTCGGCAGGCATTAGCTGAAGTGTGATGTTGGCAGGGGGAACCTCAGTCTGATGGACGGGGACCAACACTGTCCTGGCTGGGAGAGTCAGAGCTGGGGTGGACAGAGCTGCAGCTGCCCCTGCAGCCTCCCCACCCCGCCTACTCGGGGCAGCAGATGACATGGCTGCCCCTGATCCACGTGAACTGGTGACACTGACTTGCATCGTCACCCGTGGCCTAGACTTGGCGACCTGGAAGTCAGCCTGGGAGTCACCCTGTGGCAGGTCAGGTGCCACAATGGGCCGGTCCGACAAGAGCTGAGAAGAGATGGTGTCAGCCACGTTTCCCTCAACCATGGGGGGGGCATGGGTGTCCCTGACTGGTCCTCCACGTGTGGGGGGCTAGGGGTGGCCTGCAAAGCCCGGCCACGTCCCCTACCGCGCCCACCACGCCCACCTCTTGAGGCTCGGCCACCTTTGCCACCCTTACCGCTTGCTCGCCTCCCAGCCATGGCACTGATGTTGTTGTGCGTATGGGAGTTGCAGTAAACTATTGTCCTGGGCAATTGTGGGTCAAAGGGGTAGGGCACTAGATGGAATTCGTACCCTAGTGCTCTAGCAAGGCTGTATGGACCCCCTGGGGAAAGATGACGGGTCACGCAACGCACAGACACCCCAAAAACAGAAAATGACGTGCACGCGACCCCTCATAGACCACGTGTGTGGAAAAATGAACCCGCACTACGCTGTGGCACCCAGAAACACAATAATGAACGTACGCGTGTCACACGCAGCCTACAATGACCTCTGAAGGGGTACGTGACACACAGGGCAAGCAAAAGTTGGTAAATACGTGCGCGACTCACCGTCTGCCTGGGAAAAGAGCGTGAAAAATACACGCGTGTGCGCGTTGGCAACACCCCCGCCAAAAGAAGAATTGTACGCTGTCTGAGGAGACAGGACAAAAGAAGAAGTGAACGCTGTTTGAGGAAACAGGTCCAAGGGAAAATCAGAAAAAACTGACAGAGGTAACAGGGAGTATGAACTAGAAACGCTGTGAAGTAAATCACGTGTGAACCGACAAGAAGTACAGTATTCGCTCTCCACGAAAAGCACGTACAAGGAAATGACATCCTACACGTACTTTTTAAACTGGACCAAACGTCCAACGTCACTTCCCGTATATGCACTGAGGCCCTATCCTCCAATTACACGAGATGACACTGGGACGTGCAGTTCCCGGACGTGTTACATGCACCCGGGTTCAGGGAAACGCCTGCGCGTGTCACGTCACAGACGCGCCTCCAATGAAATCGCATACCCAGACCAATCGCACGTGTAAAACTTCGCGTACACCCCTGGAATACACGTACCCGCTCCCCCGGCCCGATCGCGTGTGGAAACACCCACGCACCCCTGAAATACACGTACCCAGGCCAATTGCGTGTAAAACTTCTCGCGCACCCCTGAAATACACGCACATGCTCCCCCAGGCCCGATTGCGTGTGAAAACACCCGCGCACCCCTGAAATACAAGTACCCAGGCCAATCGCGTGTAAAACTTCTCGCGCACCCCTGAAATACACGTACCCGCTCGCCCAGGCCCGATCGCGTGTGAAAACACCCATGCACCCCTGAAATAACGTACCCAGGCCAATTGCGTGTAAAACTTCTCGCGCACCCCTGAAATACACGTACCCGCTCCCCCAGGCCCGATCGCGTGTGGAAACACCCGCGCACCCCTGAAATACACGTACCCAGGCCAATCACGTGTAAAACTTCTTGCGCACCCGTGAAATACACGTACCCGCTCCCCCAGGCCCGATCGCGTGTGGAAACACCTGTGCACCCCTGAAATACACGTACCCAGGCCAATCGCATGTAAAACTTCTTGCGCACCCCTGAAATACACGTACCCGCTCCCCCAGGCCCGATCGCGTGTGAAAACACCCGCGCATCACTTAAATACACCTACCCAGGCCAATCGCGTGTAAAACTTCCGGCGCACACCAGGAATACACGCACACGCTATTTTTGACACAGCGGGTGTCCGTGTTTGTCGCGTACCCCTTTGCACGTCATTTGTCCTAGAGGGCCACAGTATGGGACATTCATCATAGCTGTATATACGTGCTTTTTGTTAGCGCACATTTTGGCGCACATTTTTTTCCTGCGCAGGGACGCTACCGCCTGCTTTCGTGTGGCGGACGTGTATGGCCCTGTGCGCGTCTTTGCCCGTGCGCTGGTTTGCCCTATTCGATTCCATGAATACGTGTTGTAGGCGAGCGTGTGGGCGTTCCGCGCACTTGCCTCCTGTACTTCCCCCGTGACGCCCACATTTTCTCGAGTTGTTCCCCATTCTGCGTGTAACGCCCCGTGTTCCGCCTACTTTTGTGAGATGCCTGAAACACAATAGTCTGCCGAATTAAATGTTGCATATTTCCCTCATTTTAATTGGACAATTAGACAGTGGTGTTCCCATGAGAAATGCTTAACAATATATTTCAGTGCTAGAAGGAAAAAAGTTGAATGTCATTTACTGTATTGTTCATTTTCTGCATGCTGAATCTATGTATCTTTCGGTCCAGTAAACACTGGTAAATGTTCTGCTATACTTACAATTTTATTGCATAAAGTGAGTGAGTGAGTGTGTGTCTTCTTTCATTCCCATGTTTTATGCATATTTATTGTGTGAGACAGACTGAATCTACCTATAAGAAAGACACATTATCTGGTTTGAGAAGAAAGGATTGTCTTTCAGGTCAACTTTGGGAGGCCCCTGAGGAGAATACATAAGAAGTTGAAAATTGCCACTCTACGCTTTGCCTCTAGGACAACTACCATTTAGGACTTCCTTGTTTTTAAGTGAGCCTCCATGAGATCGTGAAACTTCAAGCTAATTTTGTGTCTGTCTATAGCTCGCACGGGGTTGGGTCCAGAAAAGTGTACTTTTTAATTGTTCTGCACTCAGAGGTTGTGGCAAATAGATTTCCCAGCAGTGTGACTTTTTTGACAATCTATCAAAAGAGCTTTGAATGCAAATACCTATAATTGAAATAACTGCTAAAGACGTCTGCTATAATTCAAGAACATCCCACTTCTTAACTCTTGTACAGAGACAGCTCTTGTTTTGGAGATGTTTTGCATTTTGAATTTTCTTCCCTGTGAGTACCAGTCCAGCTGATTCAAAATCTTTGAAAGCTCTTTCTACACCAACTGTGTCCCTTCCCACCTGAGCAAACAATCCTTCCGCCATTTGTCTGTGAAAGGTCTAACTGGAGAACCGTATTGAAGGTGATTGGGAGTTGGATATTTACAACAGCTTCACCATCTGGTAGCTTTTTTTAACCTGAAGGATTTTGTTACTGCTATACGTTTTCACAATTCATCCCCTAATGAATTTAGAGAGCACGATTAGCCCCCTAAACTTGTCTTATGACCTAAATCTGTATTTTCAATCCAAGGATAGAGAGCGGGCATCACTTAAGAGTAGCTTCTTCTTTAACTACGAAAAGCTCAAAAATGTGTTGAGTTTGTCTACAATTCTGAGTGGGGTGCAACCCACTGTATCATGCCTCCATGCTGGGCATGAAAAATAGTATTCGCGAAATAAATGAGCAATGCTGGTTAGCCTTGGGTGTGGGCTGCAGTCCCTTATTACCACTCAAGTGGTTACATCAGTTTTTAGTTAGTAAATGGAATCGAAGTCCAAATAATTTCCTTTTGAAGCTTGTTGTTTCTTAACAAAGTTTGTTCGTGAAAGAATAATAATCATAATGTGTAGATGTTTCTAAATTATTTATTTATGGATGCAGGGGGATGCCAATGCATTTCGGACAATAAAAGTCCTTCATCAGGGCATTTCGAATTCAATCTGATCAAGTACAAGTGTTGATTGATTCAGTAAATCACAAATAACAGTAAAATTCCATTTATACATACCGTCAGATGATCATAATATATTGCTATTATAATGTTGCAAATATTCCGATAATATTGGTAGTTGTTTGAAAACAATGGTATTTCACACCACGGTAGGATAAATCTTTCTAAATACAGATGTTTGTTCAATTGCATAAACCACGGTTCAACAAAAAACAGTAACAATACAACAACAATTAGAGAGAGAGAAAGAACAACAAAATAAAAGAAAACATAAAGCAAAACAGTTGTTAACAAAAATAAAATGACATCGGTCAGAGAAGCTAATCACGTGTTCATTATGTGTCATTTCGCCCATGCCGTGGACAGTGAGCTAAAGTGGTCTTAAAAACATAGCATAGTCAAGATATGGCATGTGGACATTCCGTGCTGTGCCCTTAGATTGTGGTTATCCTGTGGATGTAAACTCGTCTTCCCATACATACATACATATTACCTGCTATTGTAATGTGCTCATATTGGTGGTATAAACCTGTTCCAGGGCCCATGGTCGCTCATGCAGTGATGAAAGCTGGTGCAAAGAATAAGTAACTACTGACCTTTCCTGTGGTGCAGTGGCACATGCAGTAGCACCGGCACTGCATGACCAAAATGTGTTATCTGTATAAGATAATCGGTTACTTCAGTCTAATCTACTGATCACTGATATTCTTACCTCATTCGTATGTAGCTAGAGCGCGTTGTGCCATGATAATAACTGTAATTGATCTGTAACGACAGAGCGCACCGGGGTTGGTCACAAGGTGGGCTAACAGTTGGGGATCTCTATCTCTTATCTCATACACCCATAGATCGCTTACCTGTTCTACTCAGCCGTAGTATCAAAGAATCTGCACCGGTGGCATAGCAGACTGTGCTGTATTTAGTGCGCATGCATACTCAAGTAAACATAGTTTCTATGGCAACATTATGATGCTACTTTCTAGAGGGGGATGCAGGCGGCCATGTTTGCGGGGAGTGTAAGCAGTGTGAAATGCTAACTTCTTTACTTCGTATGCTTAAGACAGTAGCTCCTATGCATAATATTAACATAATATTGGTAATATTTTACCAATATCATGGGAATATTTGCAACAACATGATGGCAATATATAATAATCATCTGATGGTATGTATAAATGGAATTTTACTGTTATTGGTGATTTACTAAATAAATCAACGCTTGTACTTGATCAGATTTTATGATAAAGGCCCTGATGAAGGACTTTTATTGTCCGAAATGCACTGGCATCCGCCTGTGTTCATAAACAAATAATTTAGAAACAACTACAACTTATGATTCTTCTTCTTCCACGAACAAACTTTGTTAAGAAACAACGAGGTTCAAAAGGAAATAATTTGGACTTTTATACCACTATCTACAAACTGATGTAACCACTTGAGTGGTAGTAAGGCAGTGTAGCCCACACAGAATGCCTTCTGTTAATTTGTTCGGTGAAGCAGTTGTTTCCCATGATGAATCATGTGTTCCTCTCAATGAATCAGTTGTTTCCCATGATGAATCATGTGTTTCTCTTGATGAATCAATTGTTTCCCATGGTGAATCATGTGTGTCTCTCGATGAAGCAGTTGTTTCCCATGATGAATCATGTGTTTCTCTTGATGAAGCAGTTGTTTCCCATGATGAATCATGTGTTTCTCTCGATGAAGCAGTTGTTTTCCATGATACTAGATTTATAGTTTCTCCATTTTCTTGGGACATCAGGGAGGTCTGTTTACTGATGTGGAGGCCACAATTTAGATTTTCAGAAAACATCACTCCCACACAAACAAACAATTTGACACATTTTAGCCTTGTGCCCTTAAGTGTAAAGAACTGATTGAAGTTTCTTTTAGAACAGAAAGAGCCATAACGATTAATTAATTCTGTATCAGCAAATGATGTTCTGGCAAGTAAGGCTGTATTGACAGCATAGCTTAAGCTGGGAGCATGTACTCCTTCTGCAGTTGGAACATCTAGAGTACCTTGTAGCAGAGCTTTTTCAAAGGTGCACCTAAACAAACGAAACAAAAGTGGCACACACAAGCACCCCTTGTTACCTTAAATGTCCTAGTGCATTCTCCTGGCAAGCAAAATGTTACAGCTGTTCTATCCATTTGCAATAAACAGAGGGTCTCTAGAATTGACATGGCTTGTAGAGTTTCTCTTACTAAAAATGTCTAAAGTGGAACTGAGAGCCATAAAATCCATTGGGGTACCCAGGAGAACATGATATGTTGCCACCAATTGACATAGATTGACAATCTGCACCATCATGCTGCCACGTTTCTAAAGATTCCGCGTTAAAGACAACATATTGTTCTTCTGCACCCATCTATCCAATCTGAGGATACCAATCTCCCAAATAGATCTGAGGAAGAATCCAAGAATGAGATCAGTCGATAGGCGCGGAGGCATGGTTTATTTCTCTTTTTTTTTGCATGCCGTATTATCAGGGACATTGAAAGTAGTCATTCCCCAAAAATACAAACCCAAAACTCAGAATAAATGGACACACCCCAGTAGGGAATGAGACCAGGAGAGAGATTGCGAGTAAGTAAAGTATGTTTATATAATAGTAAACTGAGCCATGCAGAGGACTCGGCTGTTCTGTCAGCACTCTGCCAACAATACAGAAACATTAGATTAAAAGCACAATAAGCGTCATCTATGACGTTTTATATGTGTTACATAGTGTTAGACAGAATTACATGCAGCACCCTTTGGGAACACTACACACAATTAAGACTACAGGTGTAAGCACAATCTCACCTTTGGTATAAGTCTGTACTACACAGTTTTGTGGTAGCAGGGCTGAGCAGCCAGGCTTATCTCAAGAGGGATGTGAACAGTACAAGTTGTTACACAAAGGACATGCAATCAGAGTGGTTCACTACTCAAGAGTTCTTGGTAAAACAATATTAATCTATTTACACATTTAACTAGTACTAAGCAGCTCAATATCACACTATAATGCACTAGAGTACCAAACTAATACGTTTCTGAACACGTTATGCTCCCCTGAAGTGGGAGCAAAATGGCACTTCAGTAACTTTCAAAAGTGGTAGAAAGACAAAGGTTACAAGAATCAAACACAGTTACTTTCATAGGCAGGGCAAAAGGTTTCTGTTCACTACAAGAGGCAGTGCAATTCAATAGGCCTAGACCAAAGTCAATGGATCAGTGTCTTGGATAGGATAGCACAGTTCTGGTAGTAAACGGTTAAGTCTTTGCCAATGTTCTTAGAAGTAGTTTGCACGAAAAAGAGTTATAGGTCAGTTTAGGAGCGAACAAGTCTCCAAAGTTGTGAAAGTTTCACAAACTTTCACAGCGGCAAAGAGGATTTTTCCACCTCATTTGCACAGTACTTTTTGAATGAAGAAAAGCTATAGCTGAGGAAGTTGTTCCTGGCAGTTGCTGCAGATCTTGCTGTTCCTGAGCCTCAGTTGTGGGGACCAGAGGGAGGATGTCGGGAGGTTCCTGCACTGCACGGGGAAGGATCCACAAGCTTGGCAAAATGGCGGTTTAAGGTGTGAGTGCCTTAAAGTCCACAAACTGGTATCCTTCTCACTGGCTATCCAGTTTTCAACAGCACTTTGAAGAAAATTCTACCAGTATGGAGATGGTTTTCAGGTGGCTTGCGAGTTGGTTGTTCCCACCATCTCAAGGGAGCAAAGCGTCCTTGAAGGGGCTTCTCTGTTGAGGGAGTTTCAGGCTAATCAGACCTGCAGCAGGGTTTCGCCGGGCAAACCAACGGTCCAGGAATTGCAGTAGTCATCATCCTTCAGCTCATCTTTGGTTCTTTCGTTCCAGTGGTCGACTCTGCCTTCCAAGTCCCAGAGACCTGCTTTTAAACAGTTTTCTCCCATTCATTCTAGCCTAGCTGTCACAAACCGAGCAGGGTGGCTGTCCTTGCCGGACAGTCAGCCAGCCAATCATGCCAGAGTGCATTCAGGTCTCCTAGGAGACTAAGCGCAGGGAGTTTCGGGTACCCCCCTCACATCCTGTCCACCCCAGATACTCAGGCACCAGGGGGGGGCTTCAGAACTGAAGCCCGCCAAAGTCAAACAAAGGGACTAAACCTAGTTTGGCGTGCAGAGACAATCACTAGAAGGACCTCACCAAAAAGAAATGGCAAAAAAGGTCTATCAGAACCTGTTTTTTCAGAGGGGGATCAGACGCCATCTTGAAAAACATGGCTCCGGTGGATTTCAGCTATCGGGGAAATCATGGTAATACCACTGCCACCAGCCATTCTGAGAGGAAAGGGTAGCTTTTGAGGGCTACATGAGTTTTCTAGGCATAGGTAACAGTAGGTATTCCCTCCAGTGCTCTGCTGTAAGTCAGTGTGTGCTGGGTCTAGCAATTTAAAAACACTAGCAAAGTCAATTTAACTTTACATTCACTGGGAGATATTATTCAGTCCCATAGAAGGTACCTCAGGAAATCTAAAAGACATCCCTGTGCCACTGCACTGAGGGTGCTGTGTGACACAAGAAAAAGATGATGCCTATGGAGTTGTCTAAAACTCCATATCCAAAGAACACAAAAGTAAAACACACACAAAAATAAATTAAAGAGTGGGAAAGAAGGCGCAAACTCATTTCAGGTAATAATTAAAGTTCTAGAAATCCAGCAAAGTTGCTAGGGGTCTCAAAATGTAAGGGAAATTAGCACATTTATGAGAATTCTCCCTAACACATAGCGCCACCCCATTGGCTCGTTTGACTAGTTCAGTATACAATGTAAGGTGACAGTGCTGCCTGATTGGCTGTTGCTGAATTTGTTGCTTCTGGTGGCATGTGGGTCAGCTGGGCTCCTCTGGGAGGGGTGCAGGTCAGGCTGAGTCCACTCCATCAGTCATCTAACTGATCTAAACTACACAGTAATCACTGACATGCAATTGATTAATATAAGGCATAAAATATGTCCAAAAATACAGGGTTGTCTATAAATTGTAGTAAAACTGTGTACATTCTTGACCTGGACCTTGGTGGGGACAGGGGTGCGGTGGTCCAGGTGCCTTATCTGAGAGTGTCATTCTAAATTCATGTGCATGGCGCTTCATGGCTCAAAAAGGGGATTGATAGGTGTTAGTACAGGGAGAATATATGGTCACTCTGGATTAGTTATATGGGGGCAATCTAGGATGGCCCATGGGGGACGGGTACCACTGCCTGTTACATGAAAGGAACCCAGGGGAGCAAGGGTTACACAGGCCATAAATCCTAAAGGTGGGGGTGAGGGAGAGCTCAGGTGTGTTTGGGGAAACAAATGGTTTTTGCAAAGCCAGACTTTGGCCCGGTCACACACAGGGCAATGATCTCAGAGGAAAAGAAGAAATACAATGTTAAATTGCAACAATTTGCGACTAAGCTTCTGTGAGAACAGGATAGCCGTGGCTCAGACTGGGGAGGAGGAGGTGCAGGTGAGCTGTACGCGGCGCTGGGAGCTGGCAGAGAGGGAGAGAGCTCTGTTAGAAATCATAGCGCGGCCTAGTAAAAGATGGAGTTGGGAATTATACAAAATGGAGTTTTAATCCATGTTTAATCCATAAACTCCATAATGCACACAAAATAAAGAGGGAATAGCAGAAGGAAAAATAGGTTGCTTGTCTGCCCAATGGCTAAATTGTGCCCACAATTTACAGAAAAGTAAAAATGGGGAACAAACAGAGAGGACAAAGGATATTAGTGAGACATTGGGCCTCATTCCGAGTTGGGTGGTAAGGGTGCTGTTAAACCCTTACCACCCAATTCCGAGATCCCTTAGCGGGACCCGCAAAGGCCGTGTGGTCTGACCACACGTCCTTTGCAGGTCACGCTAAGGGACCAGGGTGCTAATAACGGGCCCGTAATTTACAGGCCCGTAATTAGCGCCTTCCCCATTCCCATTGAGCCCTATGGGGCTCAATGGGAATGGGGAATGGTTGGTCGAATGTGGAATTTCCTGGTATGCACAGGTCGGAATGTCCCGGTAAGTCCCCATTCACCCAGACCGGGAACGGACCCGGGTTTCGAGGCAGCCATGGCGCAAATAGCGCCATGACTACCTCCAAACTCAGAATGAGGCCCATTGTACTGAGTGGCGCAGGTGCAAGCAATATGATAAACTCAAGAGCAACCCCAGCAAGCCCACTCCCAAAGCAGCAAGAACACAACCCTTGCCTGAAGATCTGGTTGTCTAGGTGCAGCGTGCAAATACCAGCAGCCCCTCCAACACCCGTGCTGGTGTGGCTAATGGTGTAGAGAGTGCACATATTCATGGCCCAATGAGACAGTCCCCATCGACTACTGGGGATTTGTGCAATTTGTGAGTTGTGTATAAAGAATTTCCAAATATCAGGGAGGAACCTGACAACTTCATTGAGGAGTTATGTAGGCTTATACATTGCTACATATACTCCCTGAATCAGCTCATGAGAGTGATTATGCATGCCAACGTGTGATAGTGTTTGCCTTATGAGAGTAGGCAGTCCGCAGAGGACATATGGTACAGTGCTGAGCTGGTCAGATTAGATTTTTTTTATTTGTATTTATTTATTTGCATTTGTAAAGCACACAACTTCCCTCGGGCATTTCAGAGCTGTTAAGAAAGCTTGCTTGATTAGATAGGTGCATAGTGTCAGAATAGGTGGCATAAGACATGAGGGCAAACCCCATTTTGTGGGCGGCAACAACAAGCAATGCTTAAAGACCATATAGGTGGCAGTACGTAAGGGCCAGCCCATAGTTGCAGGCGGCAACAGCATACAATGCATAATGTCAGAAAAGAGGTGGCATTAACATAAGGGCCAACCCCATCTTGAAGGGCGGCAGCAGCATACATTGCAAAATGTCAACACATTCATGGAGCCTCACCCCATGTTGAAGGGTGGCTACTACACAGAGATGCAGAAAGTCAAATGGGGCACATTCATGGAGCCTCACACCATGTTGCAGGGCGGATTTGTCTTGGTATAAAAGATTGCAGCAGTGTTCCCACATAAGACTGATTGGGCAATATTTCTAGTTGCAAGCATAGAAAAGATGAATCACCAGATGATTTGCCAGATTGTAAAGGCGCGCATTCCCTGACACAATGTCCAAAAACCAGAATAATGGACACACCCCAGTAGGGAATAAAACCAGGAGATAGATTGCAAGTAGAACAAAGTTTATATGAGATAAATTGTGCATGCAGAGAACTCTGCTGCCTGGAGAGCGCTCTGCCAAACATTACAAGGGCAGCACATTATAAGGCATACATGCGTCATTGATGACGCCTCGCTATAGGTACATAATTCTGCAATACAATTGGCAAGTTGCATTACTACATTACTGATGTATAGGGGCTGGTCACGTTGGGTTGATGGTTTCTTGGTGGTCACTCCCTCAGCACGTGGGCAGCACGTGGGTCAGCTGGGCTTGTCTCGGTGGGGTGAAGGTCATGCCAGCAGAGAGATACTTCTTCCCTCTCTTTCTAAGCTAGAACAACAGGCTTTGGGGGCATGAGACAAATGACAATCATACATATTGACTCATATAGGGGTACATTTAACGTTCACTAACACATAAGATATGTACATATTACTCTCTGCTCCTTGGTATCTGTAAACCCAGTACCCCGACCCAGGTGCCCAGCTTGGAGGTCCTTGATCTACATGATGCTTCAAGTTACTGTCAGACATATGTTAGTTTTAAGGAGAATATATTGGTGTCTGGAATTAAGAGCTAGGGTGGGTGTTCTTCACTTGGTCACTGGAAAGGTTAGATGTGTATCTGTATCAAAGGACAGAGTGGCTTGGGCTTGGTGGGTTATGGCTAGGCAGGGTGAGGGTCGAGAGAGCACAGGCAGGTTAGTGGAGATGGATGTTCCCAAGGGTGGGGGTCTGCTCCGGTCTCACACACTGTGGTGAGAACACTTGTCCGGGGATGATACTAATGCTTGCAACAATAAATGGCTGGACTTTCATGAGAACTGGACTTGTGAAGAGCTGGCAGGAGGTGGTGGGTGGCTGGGCTGGCGGTGTGGGGTGCTGGCCAGAGGGAGAGATAGGCTTTTTAGAGATCATTTTTGGGCCTAGAAAAAGATGGCGTTTGGTGTGCCACAAAATTGAGTCTCAATAAGACTTGATTGTATAATTCTTTGTTAATTATGAGGGGGTAATAAGGCAGTTCACACGTAGGTGGGATCCGAATATGCCGAAATGCAAGAGGAGCGTGGCAAGACCACCCCTCCCCCAACATCCCCCCTTTTGTTACTCCTAAAGTAACAAATACCCTCCTCCACTAATTCTACATTCATCTGCCCTCCTTACTGCTTCATCCCAGGTGGGGGTACCCTTTAATGGCATCCAGGCATGACACACACTCCTCAAACCCCCTCCTCGCTGTGCATATTGTTCAGGTGTACAGGTCATGTAAATACAACTCATCCCCAGCTAGGTACACCCACACCTCCTTATGTCCCCTCTGTCATATAGGACCACCAGGAAATATTTGGGTTCATCACTCTCACCAGTTTGTACTTGGGCTTCTCTAGTATCATGAGGCACCTTCCCATCTCTATTTTGGTTGCCTATAGTCACCATCATCATCACACTATTAGGAATTGTGTTAGCTTAACATTGTATCCCTAACTGGCACACACAGAAGATCAGCAGCAGGAAGACGATGATGGGAATCAGTAGCTTGTTTGCAGTCCCGAGCCATGAGGGCCCCCAGTTGAATGCCATGCTCAACCAGTCACTGTTCTGGATGCCGCCTTCCTTTTTCATTCTTACTCCAAGTTCATGCACTGCAGAAATTACGTGTGAAAGTGTCAGATTTTCAGCATCTGAAGAAGGCAGGAATGTGCAACATGCACTCCTGATTTTTCGGCAAACTCCACCTTCCATGGCCGTGAGCCGGTTAAGCACATAACATTTTTGCATCGTCATCAGTCTCAATGTTCTTAGTTCCACCTTGATGACATTGAACCCTTCTTCTGTGTTGGTTGCTAGTTGGATCAGCTCCCAGCAGATAATCTGGAGCCATTTGGCATTTGCTCGTGCTTGGATGCTGGGGATCAATGATGCAAAAAACGTCTCTGCTAAATTGAATAGCTTGTACTGATCAGGGATCTGTGCCAAGAGGTCAGAAGAGTCTTTCGAGAGATAGTTGGGTGCTCTCTTTTTGCGTGACACTTGATCCTGTAGTTTGTCTTCCGATAGTATGTCATAAATGTGGGGTTCTTTATTTGCGATCTTGGGTGCCGGTTGCAGTTTGTTGGGCACCCTTTTGGGTATGTGCTTCTCCAGAATTACCAGCAGTGCTGAGTGTAGCGTTGCCAGAGCACAAGAGCTCCTCCATGAGGATGGGAGGTGCAATTATGCCTGTTTGCCACACACCCAGTAATGGTCCATCAAAGTGCAGTTCCGTTTTGCATTTCAGGGATGATGAGGGTTCTGTTGCAGTGCGGGTTTGAACCCATGGGTACTCTTCCTTCCCCCTGGAAACATAGTTCATATTTTTCTTTATGCTGGATTTTGATTGGCTATTGAAGCTCTGTCACTCATATTAGCTTTGCGACACTCTGGGAACTTATCTGGGCACACGCACTTCCATCCTCTGCAGTCTTTTATCTGATAGGCTGCATAGCGCTTCTGCTTTGCTCATTACTGTTGCATCTTGCCATTTGTTTTCAGCGAACATTGACCCTTTTATTGCTAAGAACGGCACCTTAAAGCATGTTGTGCCTTCAGGTTTTTCCTTGGAGAGTTTCTCATTAGGAGGAAGCAAATGTAGCTTAACTGTGTGTGCCTGGAAGGTGTTTTGTATTCTACATAGTGCAAGATGAATAAGACATTGGGCTTCCACTAGCAGAGATTCTTGTGGCACTAGGACCTTAGGTGTTCCTGACGCATGAGGTATTAGTGAGCACACATAGCAGCTACCATTTGTAGCCTGTTTCCCTGTGGCGCTCATGTCATAGTACCACTTGTTAGATTGGTCTGGATGGCGAAGATCTTCTAGTTTATCCAATCCCAACCCATGATATGCATCATATTTGACCTGTGGGACAGTTTATTTTTACCTCTACTAAATGATCTTTTGTACCGTTTGTTATCAACATTCAGTGTTTTGTGTGTGTCAAAACCGTGCAGATGGGAAATAGGGAAGAGCCCTGTATTCTTTTTTAAATTCGTAGTGGTATAAAGCTGCCCATTCTGAGGCTTTGGGAGGGCGTCTGACATGTCAACAGGAGACAAAGTGTATACATTTTCAACATATGAGGTAGGGTTTGAGGTTGTCTGTGAATCAGTTTGTGGCATTGTAGGCATTTGTGAGGTAGACACCTGATCATCATATACATACATTTTGTTTTCCCTGTTATTTAACCCATGCTGTGGTTACACTTCTGTGTGGTTTTTGTGCAAAGTAGTAATATTTAAGGAGGTATTATTACTCCAGATTAATTTCACCCCATCCCATATTAGTTAACCCCCTTCTTCTATCATTTTCCTCCCTCTTCTTTTATGTCTCCAACTATGAAAGAAATCCTCCAGTACATTCCTAAACACAGCAACATAACAGAGAAATCAATGGCCGTAAAATAAAGGCCACATTCATATGAATATGCCCTAGTGGCACTAATTTCATTCCTACTGCTATCTAACTGATTTCTAGTGGTGGCAAGTGCCCTTGTTTCTCCCATTGTAGTACCTACAGAGTGGGATATAATGTGTTAAACATATTTTCGGTTAAAACGAATTGGGAGCGATGCAAAAAGAAGTGCTACATCAAGAGAGATAGAGAGAGAGACAGAGAGAGAGAGCTTCCATGTATGCATATATAGGTATATCAATATATCACTTAATAATGTACATTTTTTCTCAGAAGCCGACGCAGAGAGAACAAACCTATACTTTTGAGGTGGGATTACAACCCAGGGAATTTTTTGGACCACAAGCACTACTTCACAAGGAAGAAAAGATAAATATGTGAATGTGATATTTTCCCTAATTTGAAAAAGGCACATGACGTGCGGAAACACGTGTAGTCAAAGGGCTCTTCTCCTTCGGAGACATTACAAACTACTGGAGACATAAAATACAAATTTGAATTCGAACCTACGTGTGGCGCAGTTCTTGTGTGAAAGCAATAACTTTATACACTGACAGCGGAGGTGGGGAAGTGGTTCGTCCGACCTCTTTCACACACACGCGACACTAATATATTACAAAGCGAAACCGGTCTCAGGCCGAAGAAGTTGACACGTAAAAAACCCACTACAAGTTCACTTATATGTATATCAATATATCACTTAATTATGTACATTTTTTCTCAAATACAGTGTAATTTCTCTGTTATTACTTTTCCATTATCTTTCGTTTTCTCTCACATTTTTAAGGCACTGCTGCTTCACAATCATTTTCTTGTACTAATTCTGGAACTACAATATCATGAGCTTTTCTGATGTCTGACAAGTGGATCCAATATTTCAGGCCCTTTACTTTCACTACTAAAGGGGTGCAATACACCACTTCATAAGGGCCATGAAATATTGGATAGTTCCACCTTCTGATGAAGCTGCAAACATAAACTATTCCCCAGGCATGAGAGGTTCTGGTGGGCTGTCAGCTTCGGGCGTGAATATGTCTGTTTCACTTTCTCTTGTGAATGGCGGGCCATTTGTTTTGCAATGCTTCTGCCCTTGTTAGTTGTGTAAGGTGATCATTGAAGTCCTTCCCTAGCACTGTGGCTGTTCTATGTGAATCAGACATTCTTCTTATGGGGGATAGCAGTTTCTGCATGTGCCTACCAGTTACTATTTCGTGGGGGGACAAGTCGTGGCCTTGCTTGGCTGCATACGCAGCTGGAATAGGGCCAATGGCAAGCAATAGACCCAATTCTTTTTGAGGGTATGGCATAGTTTAGACAGTCTGCTTTTGAGAAGCCTGTTGATGTTCTTGACCACCGCGTTCGCTTGCAAGTGGCAAATGGAGCACATTTTATGTTTTATCCCCAGGAAGGATGTCGCTTCTTTGATCAGGTCATTTACAAAATGTGTCCCATTGTCGGAGCGTATGACGTCGCATATGCCCCACTGTGGGAACACTTCCCTCACTAAAAATGTAGCTGCACATTTAGCACCTGGGTGGGCGCAGGGCCCTGCCTCCACCCACCACGAAAAGGGACAGACCACCACTATCAGACAGGTACCTTGCCTCACTGCACCTCTCTCCTTTGTCAGCATAATCTATGTTCAGCTCCCGGAAAGGTCTGATTAGGGTAATTCCTGAATTAAATGTTTGCCATCCAATACACTCAATGGCCATTTTCATAGTGTGCTCTTGAAGGTTTGGAACAAACCAATCCTCTTGTATGTCAGCAGCTATTTGCCGCTTTGAGGCATGGCTGGAATGTGTAGTTGCTGGAATGCGATTTGTAAAAGCTTTACCGGCATCACTACTTTCCTGTTGTGTCCTGTCTCCATAAAAGATCTGTGGGTGACTGTTTACAACCCCTTTTTGTCCCTATCTCTTTTTCTGTAAGTGGTACTTTCTTTTGGAGGTCTATTGTTTGTGCTACAGGCAGTGCATTATACATCTCTTCCTTAAGCCCTTCCTCTCTCCCTTTTAGCACGCATTCTGGTGTTTGTTTCTTTTGGAAATATGCTGCTTGTTTTGCAGGGGCAGATTTTGTCATTATTGTTGGTATGGGCTTGGCATTTTACCAGTTCCCAGTTAGGGAGCTCCCGTCCCCTGCACACTTTCAATTGCCCTATGTATGAGCCAAGCATTTTAGAATCTTTCTTAGTATTATGTATCACATAATTCATATAGATCTTACATAATTCAAATTTCAATGACACATGTGTTATAGCAAATAAGCATCACCATTCTTTATAGGATTAACATTAAAATGTAATATTCATGTGGCCCAGCGCATTTTGAGATTGTTCTCTTCTTCAGGGGCAATTTTATAGATTGAAATCATATCTAGAAAAAATTAAAACATAACAAATTATTGATACTTGTATCATAATCTGTGTACCACACATTTGATTCACATTGTAGATAGCAATCATGTCTTATTGAATCATTATTTAATATGCATTCATCAATGATCCCGATATTGATAATATCTCAATACCCTGTTTGATCCATTGTACACAATCTCAATTCTTTTTCACCCGGTTTAATAATAATGTCTGTCTATTTCACTCATCAGCATGACTAGGTCGGGGTTCTTCTAGGAATAGAGTGATTACAATCGGCAAAGTCTGCTTACTAAGGATACTGACCTCAGTTACCTTTTTTAATTCATACTACAGTGGATGACGGTCGGAAAGACCTTGGTTCCTCTTAAGGGTAGGTAAGAATTTAAAGAATCTGAGTCATCTTTTTCAGTTGCTACTTCAAATAAGGTTCCCGCCTACAGGAGAAAGTTTGGTTAAGTGAATTTGTAGAGCTCAATCTTAGGAACAAATAACAGTCCAATATGTGTTTAGCTAAAAACAAGTGATTCTTCTTACCCTTTTGGGGCAAGCGATCCTGTAAAACTTCTACTGATAGTAGTTAGTCATGTGGTCAGTGACGTGGCTTCTGATATGAATTCTCTACATTGATCTCTGTGAAACATAGTAGCAGATCAAGATGAATTACTGGTTCCACTCTGTGAATCAAGTTCAAAAGTAAACCCAATACATTCTTACCCAGTGTAGAATGATCGAACTCAAGAGGCTGATAATGTTGTGGAAGTTGAGTTAATTACACTAGGTAATTAGGTTTACTGTAGCGATCTTTCTTACTGAAAAAATCAAAAATCATTTTTTTGGGAGGAATAAGTCCTTCTAATCCTTAATTATTGAGTTCTATCTTCACTACTGTGAAGACAATAAAAGATAAGTAAAGAAAGGTTCTTCAGGTACTTACTTAAGGAAGAGCTCTGTTGTGGGCTGGATGCTGCCTCCTATTGCCACGATTTCGATTTTTTAGAAAACAACATGGCTGCTTAAAATAGTGGCGTATACTGATGACATCATCATGTGATTACGTGTAATGACATCATGATGTAAGCAAAACACGCGTCACTAGTATTACGAGCAAGTGAGTTATTTGAGTTGTCTGTCTATGTGGGTAAAGTTCCCATTTGTATATAGTATTGTGAAAGTGACTAAAATTGATCATCATGAGTAACCAGAAAAAGACGTATTTGCAAGACGAGTTTCAAATTTGAAGTTATGTCTATCCCGATCCTAGTCCACCGAGATTTGTGGTCTTATCATTAAGGAACAGTAAAAGTTGCTAATGCAATCCTGAACACTTAATTATATTCGGATTATCAACTGTGTGTGATCTATGATGACCGTGCTTAAAGCTGATTTATGGAGCGAAACTCCAATGAGTAGATGCAGCCATTTGTCCAAAGACTTTGATGACTGAACCCAAGGGTAGTTTCACAAGGACTTGTAAGGTCTGATGTATGTATAGGTTGAGAATCAAAAGGGTTGTTAATTATTTCACCTATGTTGAGTCCATGAGGTTATACTAGGTCAAGAATTAAGAGTGTTGGTATCAATCTTACTTTTGTTCAGTCCCTAATATTATTACTGTCTTTCATTGTTTAAGGATCTAAATTGACGATCCACTGAACCCTATTTTTTCCTGTGAGTTAGAAGCCTCCTAAATGTGGGACTGATTGTAGAGATGGTTTAACCCGTGGTCCTGTTATGTGTGATTATCACTATGATTATTACTAATAAGCATTCCATCTATTTAGTTCCAATGTTTACATTGAATGCGACTCAGTATGATCATTGAAAATCCTTATTTGTAACATTGATATTTAAAACATATTATAACATTTATAAAAATTACAAGAACTCTGTCTCCTTCTGTTGCGTTCACATTTTATGTGAATAAGAATGAGGTGTTTTTCAAGTACAAAGAGCATTATTCAATAGTGTTTCAATGACCTGTCTCATAAACGGAGATCACAATCTTAGTATGTCAGAAAAGGGTTTTTTTTAACCAATTTTTATTAACTTTTAACAACAATCAATCAAACCATAAACCAAACTTGGCAGCATTTGTTATACAATTCACATAGCTCGGGTCATATTTTGCCATAGCTGCTACCTTTCCCATACCCACCCCCCTTCCCTTGAGCCTATTCCATTCCGTGGTCCACCGTATCCTTTAGAGTTGTTCCCCCTTCCACATCTTGGGGGCTGTCATCCTCACTTGAACTTGCTTGGGTGGGTCCCGATAATGAAGCCACTAGGTGTCTTCCGGCTATTAATGTGTCTGCCTCTTCTTCTCTCCCTTTTTTGGCTGCCTTGGTCCAGACTGCCTTTTCAGTTTCAGCCCATTTCGTAAGATCGTTCCACCAGACCTCTGTATTGGGTCTACTGCTTGATTTCCAGCCCATGGCATTTCTATGCTTAGCCAGTATGTTAGCTACGTCCTTGAGTTTACCCACATTCTTTAGCTTGCATGATCTAGGGAACCCCCCATCATGCATGCCCACACCGACCCCACCACTAGCGTGATGCCTTTTTCTGCTAGCCGGTGGGCAACTTTGTTCCAAAATTCATCAATTTCTGGGAACGCCCAGAACATGTGTGTCATCCCAGCATTCTCTTCTCTTCTTCTATGCATTTGAGGAATATTTGTATTCCTGCATTCTTAAATCAGGCTATCCTCTGCGGGGTCATATACGCTCTGTGTGTTACATACAGCTGGATTTGTTGCAACCTCGCATTCCTAGACACCTTCTTATGGTAACTTTGGGCCCTTTCCCACTGCCCATCATTCAGGTTTTCACCCACCTCTTCTTCCCATTCTCGTCTTAGCTGGGTTGCATCCTTTCCTACTCTAGTCATTAATAGTTCATAGGTTCAGGAGACCTCATGCCCACCCTCTGCAATGTCGTTTATTATATCTATGACTGTGTCTGGTTGGTCTTCCAGCACTATTTCAGAACACGTTTCTTTCATCCGTTGCACCAGTCTGTTGTATGTGATGTATTGCCCTTGATGTAGGCCTGTTTCCTCTACTAGTGCGTTAAATTCCAATATTTTCTCATCTTGCCATATATCTCCCAGTGTTGCAATGCCCTCCAATTCCCAGTGCTTACGTATCATCTTCCTCAACTGCACGTCCCCCCTGGTCAGTGCCACTAGCGGTGCTTGCGGTGAGCATGGGGTCGGGTTCTCCATGGCTTGGCAGGCCTTTCGCCACAGTTGCCATCCTAGTTCCAGCATTTTATAGCACCCCTTTAGTTCTGTTTTGGCAGCCATATCCATTCTTTTAGGAAAAATGGGGCACATTCTGACCTCAGCCGACTTGACTCAGCTGTTGCATCTTCCGATAGGCACCTGGCCACATGTTACAGCTGGCTGGCTAAGTGGTACATCTCGAAATTGGGGAGTTTTATACCACCTGTATCATATGTATTCTGGAGTTTCCACAGGGCTACTCTGTTCCTGGAGTTATGCCAGATGAAGCCTCTGCATATCCCTTGGAGTTTATAAAGAACCGTTTAGGTATCCAACATGGTATGTTCAGGGACGTCATTTCACCAAAATGCCAGGGGTAGTGGAAGTGACATCACATGCCCCTTGACCCCTCCCCCCAATGACATCACCGGAAGTGATGTAATTTGACCCCTCCCCCAAGTGCCATCATAGGAAGTGATGTAATTTGACCTTGCACCAGAAGAGGATGATTACTTGTTAAATCGGCCATTCTCAAAACTGAGGACTTGGGATCAAATCCTAACTGTGCCACTTAGCCAAAATGGTGTGTTCTCTTAATTGCCAAGTTAATTAAGGAATACTTTGAGAACCATAGCGAGAATAACATTAAAAGGGAACAACCCGATCATTTGCCATCTTCCCACCTGCCCGGGCTCAGGCTGGCAGCCCAAAACGTTCTAAGGCTAGTGTGTGCCCACTGTGCCCATCCCCGCATGCTGCATCAAAGATGAAAGTGCATTCGAATGTAGACAATGTGACACATCGGAATGACCACTTTCTCTAAGCAAAATTAACAGTATATTTGAAACTGTATAAAGAGATACAAATGAGCGACATATTTTAGATCTCATCACTAATGCATTAAACTGGCAGTGTTTGTCATGTCTGCTGACAGAGTGTGTCACTGGTAGATGTTGTCACTTTGTGCTGGTTGTCAAGTATGCTGTTGTAAAAAACAAAGTGCATTCTAGAACAGTGAGCCATGTGTCACTGTCTGCACTTTGTGCTTCATGTCACTGATAGCCTTATATACTGGGTAATACAGCTGGCCGTTTGTACTGTGTGTCACTCATAGCATGGAATAGTATGTGCCTGTATAGCACCTTATGCTATGTGTCACTGCTAACAGGATGCAGTATGTGTCTCTGCTAGTAGTGTGTGTCTTGTGCCACTTATGGCAGACTCTGCTGTGTGTCTGCACAGCTGGGCCTTTCAGCTATGTTTCATTGATGGCAATTTTTACAGTGCCTCCCTGCTAGCAGAGTGTGCCATGTGCTACTGCTGGCTTTTTGCGCTGTGTATATTGGTGACACCCGGTGCAGTAACTCATGGTGTCACCCCCTCCCTGGGAGGGGAAGGTGGCGGGGGGGGGGGGGCTGGTGGTGGTGACACCATGAGCTACTGCTTCACGTGTCACACAAAAAAACACAAAACACTAAAAGCTGCAGTCTACCAATAGCATAAGCTACTTAGCTAAAATAAAATAAAAGAACACATGCCATTACCCATATCAACATGCATACAAAATGCGATCTCCTCACGTTCCACGCCTTGTGTATATTTTATTAACACACAACAACAGGGACCACTGCTAACTGCTTTTTCCACAGATTCGAGAAAAATACATTTTCAGCTTTGGCTGATTTGTTGGGACTTACAGGTCTTTGTAAATGAACGTCCTTGCATTAAAACCAGCCACTTGTCACATCTAACACAACAAGAAGACGTGTATACAACATGGGATTCGAAGTAATGTGTATGCACTTTCAATATTGCTGTTACTTGCGTGCGAGGGTGGGTAGCACCTATCAAATCTGCACGATTACAAGCATTGGCTGCAAGTCTCAGTACAACAAAAGCAGGGCACAAGTCGAGGGTACAGGAAGAAGATGGGCTGTTTCTGTCAAATGTTTTGGGATGGCTTACGATCTGCCGCCCTCGTCCCCAGGGGTGTTTTTTGAGGCTGGCAGTAAAACAAATTATTTGCACGAGTTGAACCGGTGCCGAAGCCAGGCTTCAAAGTGAGATATAGTCCAGTCCCAGATAGGACACTTCCCCACAAGCCTGCATGAATGCACAACACATGGTCTTAATTCTGCAGGTATATTTTGAAATATTTTGATACAGAGTCTGGAGTTTAAAAGGTGCCCACCTTTAATAATTTGCCACCACATCGTAGGAGCATCTCTGCTCAGGTTATTTTTCGAATGTTGCAAATAATTTTTTTGAAAGCTTAGTATGTGTACAGCGGCTTGATTTACAAAAGCGTTTTTACAATGAAGCAATTCCATTGAAAAACGATGTGTAAATTAGGCCTTGTGTGTCAATAAGCATACATTTCTGTGGGTGATGGTTGTCGCATCATTTTCGAATGCCTAGAATAATATGGCAATGTATTGCACACTTATTCCATTGTTTTCTTTAAATATAAATATGTAACTACATCAGAAAATCGATTTTTTGCGCAACGTCTCTGCCAATGTGGTTTGTGACTCCTGACAGAGTATTCACAGGCGACTACCACGATGCGCACCTGTCAGCAGCTGGATGAGGAGCCGTACGCACAAGTATAAAAGTACTATTAAAAAAGCACAATTATCATCACAACTCAAGAACTAGTGTCTCCTCTTGAACATTGCTCACACGGGAGACCAAAAGACACCCCTGCCAATTGCTGTTTGTTCCTGCATGTAAAGGAATAAGGCAGTCTCTACACATTTCGCAAGAGTGTTATTTCTCCACCCCAAAAGGTATCACCATATTCTCCTCTAATTAAATGGCTCTGTAGGAAGTCTCAAATGCAAGAGCCATGATTTCATGCGCAGGAACTGTTCTATCGCTTTCTAATCAGTGTAGTCGTGTATTGGCAGTGCATTTTAGGGACCCCTTCACCAAACCCACGTGCCCTGCTTTAATCTTGTTGAGGATACAACTTCAAGGCGCTTATTGAAATGCATAATGGGAAGTGACGCCCAGCCTAATCGGGTGATAATAGAAAATGGTTGCTTCGCATACATGCAAACATTTAAAAAATATAAACATTTTGAATTGAAAAGCAAGGGCACTCTCCAGCTTCATGTGCACAGCAGAGAATTTACATGTACGTTTGCCACTTCAGTACTTCAAAATAGAACTGGACCTCTGATTTAAACAGGAGACTGCTGAGAGTGCAAGCAAACCTGACAACATTCAAGCCTGAGTAGTTCTGCACACTTCTTACCTGTTATCATGCAGGTGGCCCAAGCCTTCCTGTTGCTTGGTCCAGACTGGCAGCGAGGATCTGCTGCCTGCAGTCTGTGTCTCTTCCTAAGTGAACAGTGCTTAGCCACATGATGCAGCAGCACTGTCTGTGGGTAGCTGTGAAGCTATAGGTGTAGGTATCTCACAGTATATGGCCCATGGGTGGCTGAGCGCTGGTGGTGTGCCAGTGTGCCTGGCTCTGGCCCTCTGGATAGCTTCGTTTTGACCAGATTGGGTGTCTTTTTTTTTTGTTTTATATGAGCAGTGGATTCAGTGCAGAGGGGAGGAGGGGGAGCCAATGCCCTGAGTACTGCTGCTCTGTGCTTGAGCATGGCGGACGGTTACAATTGTAACAGTTTGCTTTGCAGATGGTGCATAGAGCTCAACTGAGCATAGAGCTCAACTGAGCGTTTGCTAGAGTCCATCTGTAGACTGACAAAAAATGTTTCCTTATCCTTAAAATACAGGGGTCGCAAGCCAGACAGCAGGGGTCGCGGCTCGGATCACAGGGGTCGCAGTTGACATCCCTGGGTATGTTCCCAAACAAGTGTATCAGCCTCGGTAGTACAACCATTTTCGGCAAAGCCACCCTTCCCATCATAGCCAGTGGGAGCTTAGCCCAGAATTTCATGCTATTTTCAATGTTTGCTACTGCCTTTTCTGTGTTATGTATGTGTTAATTCTCAACCGCATGATAGATGTCTGTCCGCAGATATCTAAAGGTTTTGGTGTCCCAGGGTATTTGTAAAGTGGGTGGATGCTCCCGCAGGATCCCTTTGTATCTCCCCAGGGGGGATATGCACAACTTTTTATGGTTGACTGCAATGCCTGAGAGCGACGCGAATCGCTCCATAACTTCTAGGATGTATTTTAGGTTTTCTTCCGGGTATCTCAAATGTATCAACATATCGTCTGCAGACAGTGATATTAGATGTATCCCTCCGTTGGTAAAAATCCCCACCTCTTCATACTGTTGTCTAAGATATATAGCTAGGGGTTCTAGTGCAAGAATATATAGCATCGGGGACCAGGGGCACCCCTGTCTGGAACCTCTGCCAAGTTTCCAACTGTCTGAGATGACAGCTCCCATTGTGACTCTGGCCAAAGGTGAACTATACAATAGTTTCACCTATTTAAGGTATTCGGGCCCTATTCCATATTCCTGTAAGGCTGCAATCAGCCACAGCCATCTAACCGAGTCGAAGGCTTTCAATTTGTATAAGAAGACGATTGCAACTTCCTGCCCCTCACCCTCCGTCTGTTCCACGACCCGGTGTAGTCTCCTAAGGTTATCAGATATACTCCTGTGCGAGACATATCCAGTCTGATCAGGATGTACAAGTGTGCTTATAACCTGTCTTAATCTCCCCACCAACACTGCTGTAAGAATCTTGCTATCCTGGTTCAGCATGGACAGCAGTCTGTACGATCCGCGGTCCATGCTTGGTTTATGGGGTTTGAGGATCGGGATAATTATCGCCTCTCGCAGGGACTCTGGCAGTGTTCCTGTTTCAATAGCCATATTCAGCATTGCCAGCTTTGGGGGAAGCACCTCGGTTTTATCTGTTTTATAAAACTTGCTAAGGAGTCCATCCGCCCCCGGGGCCTTGCAGGTGGTTAGTGCTTCAATCACTGCCTGCAATTCTTCCAGTGTGATTGGGGCATCTAAGCTCTCCCTCTCTTCAGCACTCAATTTGGGCCAATGTCCTGTAATGTTTCTACTATCTCGTCCCCTTCACCGCCCTCTGTATCGTCATACAATTGTTTGTAAAACTCAAGGAACCCTTAATTCACTTCCTCCTGGGTATCAAGTATCTGTCCATTCTCCCCATATACTGCTCTGATCGTCTGTCTCTGTGTCTCGCTTTTATACAACCATGCCAGCAGCCTCCCCGGTTTGTCTCCGCTAGCATGCTGTCTCTCCATGTATTTCTTGTAGTTTAAGTTACTTAGTCGCTCCCAGTGCTCTTCACATACTTGCTATAATTTGTTTATAGTATCTGCCCCTTCTGGGTGTCATCACCTCTGCACATGACCGCCTCAAGTTCCTCTTCTGCCTTTTGCAGCCCCTGGAATATGCCTCATTGCAGTCCTTTGGATTTTGTTATGGTTGCTCCCCTTACCACCAATTTGAATGCCTCCCATAGAGAACCAGCCAACTTCACAGTTCCAGTATTATTCTCTAAATATTCTATTATCTCTTCCCTCAGGTCCTCTCTAAACCCTGTATCTCCCAATGCCATGTTAAGATCAGCGGTGAATGGTCTGAGAGGACTCCCGCCTTATATTCCGTGTGCACTACCTCTTCTGTAATCTCCATGGAGGCGAACAGATATTCCAGCCGTCTGTACAAATTATGTGGGGTTGAATAATGTGAGTACTGTCTGTCATGTGGGTGGTGTAACCTCCACATATCTTCTAGTTTAAATTCTCTTAACAGGGTCTTTAAGGTTTT
Source organism: Ambystoma mexicanum (assembly GCF_040938575.1). NCBI lineage: Eukaryota > Metazoa > Chordata > Amphibia > Caudata > Ambystomatidae > Ambystoma > Ambystoma mexicanum. The sequence goes on along the minus strand of NC_090937.1, from coordinate 1,344,408,881 downwards.
GCCATCCGGGGCGGGTTTGTTTAATTTCCCATCTGACCTGTCTACCTTGGGATCCAGCGTGCAGTTGAAGTCACCTCCCCATATGACCACTCATCCCAGGGGCATATTTTACTATATAAAGTCTTAAAGTAGGCCACAGTATTTTGGTTCGGGGCGCATGTGTTAATGATACGTATTTCCCGGTTTTCGAGCAGGCACCGTACCGCTATCATCCACCCGTACGCAGATTGTAGTAGTTGAAATGGGACGTGCAATGCCACCCAGGTAATTACCCCTCTAGCATATGCCGAATATATTGCCCCCAGAGTGATTCCCTTCCATTTCTTACTTATCGCTTCTAATTTCTCCTTAGTGAGGTGAGTTTCTTGTAGTAGGGCAATGTCTATTTTCTGTCGCTTCAGGTACATCATGATCTTATTTCTCTTCAAGTAGCTATTTAGCACCCTGACATTCCAGGTAGCTATCTTAAGGTCTCCCATCATTCATCCATACCCAGACCTGCCACTACCCTCCTTTGTCTTCTGTATCTTCAGCTGCGGCGCGTGGATATAGGCTCATTCCCTGACTAAAATCACTGCACACCTCCCAACTCCCTCCGCTCTTCCCAACATTCCCGTTTGCAACTGTTGCCCAGCTCCATCCTTGGATCTCAGGCTATCCCGCAGTTAGTCCTTTCTCTGTGATGCCGATATTAGGAACCCAGCATGGAGTTACCGAACTATCGATAACCTAACTAAACTATCTATAGGGGTGTGAGAGCGAGTCCATTGTGTCTCCCGCAATTTTACACTATTGCGCCATCCCCGTTCTCATCTATTTATTCAACCCACCTTATGTCTATCCCAGCCGGCACCGCCCTAGCTTCTATTCGAGTCCCAGTGTTAGTTTATACAGCACCTCGATTACTGTAGTCGCTGTCTTACTTATCCGATCCGTCTTCCCTTCGGTTGTTTGTTTCTGTCTGGCAGTTCTGGGCATCTAATCACTCTGTCACATCCTCAGGGGTGTCAAAGAACACGGTTCTGTTTTTGTGGTACACCTTCAGTTTCGCTGGATAGATCAGCATATATCTGTAACCTGCCTTTCGCAATCTTTTATTCACTGTCCCATAGTTCATTCGTCGTCTCTGCACCAAGAGTGTGTAGTCCGGAAATACTGTAATATTCGCAGATGCCCTTTGTATCATGCCGCCAGGATCTTCTCCCTGTCTCGATAATTCAGGATTTTGGCGATTATTGGTCTTGGGGGACTCCCGGCAGTGGCTTCCTTGTTAAAGCTCTGTGCGCTCTTTCCACTGCAAATCCTTGGGTGAGCGCCCCTCCCCCTATTTATTGCAGCAACATCGTTGCAACGTAGTCCGTTGGGTTTGATCCCTCTTCACCTTCCGGTAGTCCCTCGATCCTTCCGCTTATCCGCTCTATTTTCTAGGTTGCTCACGTGTTGGTTCAGGATGTGGATCTCCGATGTATGGGATGCACATGCGGCTGTGTTTGAGGTCACTTCTTTTTCCAGTTCATCTGTGCGTTCTGCTAACGCTCTGACATCTTGTCTGAGTAGATTCACCTCCTCCTGAACTGCACCAACTCTGAGTTCCAGTGCTGCCTTGAGTTCAAGCATGGCTAACTCCAGCTTAGTTTCCCACGTTAGTTTCAGGTCTGCTATCGCTTCCAGGGTTTGCTGATCCTTGCGTGCTGGGGTAGTGCCCGTAGGGGGGGGTCTTCTCTTTACTCCTTTCCCCTTCTGTCAGCTGCAGTGTTCTTGCGTATTCCTCCAGCATGGGTTGTTTCCCTTTTGTCTTGGTCTGTTTGCTCGCCATCTCAATGTCGTTGTATGCCTCAGTTTAGGCTATCGAGAGTAAAGCCTCTGGCACTTCAAGTCTCTTGTATAGTTAGCTGTGTGTCACGAGGGAGTCTTTGGTTTCAGTCCGCATGTGCTATTTATATTGTCCAGTGAGTGGGTTGTGCTCTCCCACATCTCCTGGCTGCTGCTAGTCTTATTGCGTTCTCTGCAGTGAGTTGTCTGAGTGTTTATATTGGAACAGATCTCCGTGGGGGCGCAAGCTGCTCTCTGTACTTATTTCTGTATCTTTCTGGTCCGTATGTTAGATCTTTCAGCACATGTTGGCCTCTTGCGCCTGAGTGGTCCGCATTGGAAGCTGAAAGTCGCTTATATGGTGGTATAGTTGTCTTTTACTTCCCACACCTACTTTCTTTTTTTACGAAAGACACCACCCAGACAAGGGGCTCTATGTGCAGATTCATGTTCCCTTATATGGCATACATTATCCGCAGGCAGTCTGCAGCCCGTTGCTTCTTTGATGTTATGGTTGCTAGCTCTCCAGCCACATGCCCGGCCGTCTAAGGCCTCCGTTGGACAGGCTTGTGTGCACGGGTCATAATGTGTTGAAGGTTGTGCTTTCTGTGTCTCTTACTGCGCTACAGTGCCTGTGGCTCCACTGTTTGCCATCTTTATCCGTCCTTGTTGTTCCCAACTTCACCAATGGGCCCCCTTTACAGGTTTTGCATCCTCCTTCCCGTTAGCTGTGTTGTAGTTGTGGGTGAGGCAGGCAATCTTATGAGGACGGGACGTTTTTTGAAAAGGGGGGATCCTTTTACACACTTGGTTTGTGCGTCCTGGTAGGCGATGTTCACCTACTGTTGATGTGTGGCCATCCTCCACCCAGCCGCTGTGTTCCATGCGAATTACTCAGTTTCCACAGCATTTTCTGTTTGTGCAAGGCCCTTTATTTTGATCCTTCATTGCCCGCTACGCTGCAGCGTGTCTCAGGCTCTCCTAGCTCAGTGTTCTGTACCTTGGTTTTAGCACTGCAGCTTGGTATTTGGGTTTCTCCAGTCTCGCCTTACCCCATTATCTTCTCTCACATGGTAACTTGCTGGGCTTCATTGTTGTGAGGTGCTGCCTACACTCTTGTGCCATCAGAGATGATCCTCGTGTGGGGGCCAACCTCTCCTAATCAGCCGTGTTTCACTGCAGCATTATTGCCTCAAACCTAATTTAGTTAGTAGCTACCAGGCATGTATGTATTTCTGCCCCGGGCGCCCTGTAGCACAGTCTCTTTTATTGGGAGCCTTAGGACGTGCCTTCCCCATCCAAGCCAAACATCTGATATCATGTATCACTTCACTTCACGGTTCACGGCTGAGTGACAGGCCATGTGCTACAGTTGCAGCCTGTGATTCTCAGTGCCTTTGTCATTTGCCACTGCAACAATGTTGTCGATGCAGCGCGTACTTCTCCGCTGCCTGCGCCTGTCAGCCCAGCCTCCTTTGTTCATTTGGGGCTGCTGGCACCCACTCAGCCCTCTTCACTGTGTGCCTTCACCAACCTGTGTAACTGTCGGGGGCCCACTTTATTATTACCGCTGCATCCTTTTTTTTTTTTTCCGGCGCAGTGCTGTGCCGAGCTGGATTCCTCCTGGCGTTCCACAACGTTCACTGTGGGGGGCCCCGGTACTTGTATCGGTGGCCTGTTCCAGCCACCCGATTCTTCTGATTCCTGGAGGTCAGGAGGACGTTCTTCCAGTGCAGCACGTATTGCCACAGCATAAAATGCCCCTCCAGTGGCTTGTGCTTCCGTTTTGGCATCCGCAAGTGAAAGGATCATGTCCGGATCAGCGGGAGACAGCATGAGTCCTGTCTTACCTCATGGGTGCCAAGTCACGCCCCTCGGAAAAGGTTATCCTCAATTTTTATGTGTTCACGTGACTGATGTGTACCTTGGAGCTATTTATATCCTTTCTCAGTCATTTAAGGATTTTAGGGTGCTAAGGCCCTATCAGTTTGAGTTTAGAAATTGCTGGTCCATTATAATTTTAAAAAAATGAATACATTCTCTCTAGAGAAAGGGGACAATGTAATATTCTTTGTTTAGTTCAAGAGGTATCATGGAATCCAGTTTATGAATGTAATACAGTTCTCTTTGTGCCAACCTTTTGGCGATGGGACCTACTCTTGGTAATGGGTGGATTGCTTCAAAAATGACACATCGTGGTTGTGATGTATTGTGCCCGTTTTAATGAAAGTGTCTGAATACCGGTGATTTTGTATTTCCGGTTTCTGATTATCGATTTGTGCTCAGTCCAGCAATCTTTAGCTCTGCGGGTGGCTTTTCTCACATAGTATTTACCACATGGGCATCTTAGTACATACACTACATTTTTGCTTTCACAAGTTGCATAATCTCTTCATGGTATTTTCTTTCCACTGTTGGGGTCACCTTTTATCACGTTTGAACAATGTTGTCAAATAAGGCAGGCATACGTGCCCTGCTTCTGTTTTTTCGAAGTAGTCTGATTTTGTTTTTTGTTTTTTTCATCTCTGATCAAGTAGGGCAACATAATCTTTCCTGCGCATTTCTTCTCCCTCGCTGTAAGTCATTGACATATTGAATGATTGTTCTTTGAACAGCAATATTGCTGAGGTCTTTGTGGAATATTCTGTTGAAAATGCTCAGGGTTTTTCAGTACCCCTGGGGCAATCAGCAATGCTCATATATTTTCCCCCCTAGGGTAAATGCTGTCAGGTATTGAGAGTCTGGATCGAGAGGCACTGAGAAAAAGGCATTTTTAAGTCCACTACAGTGAAGTGGGTGGCCTGTTTTGGGATGCTGCACAAGATGGACGCCGGGTTCGGGACAAGAGGGAACTCTTTTTGGACAATATCATTAATTGGGCGGAGATCCTGCACCATCCTCCACGACCCCCCTTTCGCTTTCTTAATCAGATAAATTGTGGTATTGCATGGGGAGCTGCAGGGGGCAATGATGCTGTGTTGTAATAATGCATATATGGTGTCTTGTATACCTTCCTCTGCTTCCCTGTACAAAGGGTACTGTCTTTCTCTAGGTAGAACTGCCCTGGACTTGAGTCCTCATCACAAAAATGTGGAAGTGCACTGACAATGGCCATGAGGGGGTTTGTTACTCATCTGTTTTGTATCATTATATCACAAGGCATACATATTTTCATTATTATTTCCTCATCAGTGTCATTGTCAGTGAACAACACTTCACCAGTTAATTCACATAGTGGTACATTTTGGGTCAATACACACCACCATCCACCACTCCCATGCATGCGTGTCCAGGCCAATCACCACAATACGCTTTGCAGAAACCTGCACACCTTGCAAATCAAGAGACAAAACAGTACCAGTCAGTATCTCTGGGGTGGCTGTTGGGCGAAAAACAAACAATATCGGAGGGTACTCTCCCTTCTTTTTGTGTGATTTCTGGTACCACTCTTCCTAACACTTGTATGCCATAAATAAACATATCTGCATTCCTTGGTATCCCTCTTATGGTAGTTTCCTTAGCTATTGTCTGTATTAATAACATTGCTCCAATGGAGCACATGCCAGGGGTGGAGCATACTATTCCTCTGTCAGTAAAAGAAATCGTCATGTTATGTTTACTCAACAAATCTCATCCCAACAGATTTATGGGAGAGTTTTCATGGTAGGGAAGGGGTGCTCACACTGTTCTTCCCCCTATTTTAACAGTCTTCTGTGTAAAGAACCGTGACCACAACCCCAGAGAATCCCTGTGTCCTGATATTTTTGCCACATAGAGGAAAATTGCCTTCACACAGACATGATTTCTCCGCCTCTGAGTCCACCATAAAGATGAACTGCTTGTTCTCTATCTATGCCCCCACCAGTGGTTCCTCATCTGGACGTAAGGTAGTCGATAGGACTGGACACGCAAGTGCTCTCTCTGGGTTGTCCTAGTCTGAGTGAGTGTTCGTACCAGGGCAAGAGAAAACACTGTCACCCAATACACATATTCCGTGATAAGGGGCTGGCACACCATTGGCATTGGTGGCAAATGGGTTTGCAAGTGTATGTGTCACTTGGTTCTGACGGGTTGGGCGGGACTGCATGCAGTGTGGTGGTCACCTTGCTGAATTCCATACAGGTGTGTGTCTACTGTTGGGCTGCTCCTCTTGTTCCTGACCACCCATAGGTAATCCATACAGGCTACCCCGTGTGGGTGTCCATACTGTTGTTCATTACTGTACCTCTGATTATTAAGTAGTTTGCCATAGGTCGGGTGCAACATTCCCTGGCAAAATGACCCCACCTCCCAAATGACCAACATTGTCCAGGTCCGCCCTTGGGTCCTTGTGCTCCATATCCATATCTACCCCCTCCTCCTTGCTGCCCGCGATACCCACCTCTTCCTCTTGCCGGTCTCCCTTCCCATTGGGGTCTCATGTACCGTTCCTCTCCACGTCATTGCTCCTGACCATTGTCTACCCATGCGGCTGCCATCCTAGCTGGTAAAGCAACCTGTCCCTCCCCTTCTTCTCCCAGCCTTTCTGAGGCTGGTGCTATAGCTACTGCTGTGGCCTTCACTAATTTACTCTGTACAAGCTTTGCTTCATCTACTAATCTCATCTAAGCTATTTCTTTTTCCCTTTCTTTGATCCTTCTGTAGTGGTGTACTATGATGCTTTGTTTTTCTGGCCACCCCTTGGATTCTATTCCAGCAATTTTATCAAGGGCCTTCTGTGCCACCTTTGGGAGGCCTTGCTTAATGATAAAATAGAATAGGGATATGGATTGGTCCCAGGCCGTGCCCGTCTATGTCCACCACATCTCCTGCACCCGAAGAATGAACTGCACAGCATCTTCCTCGTCCCCCATAGTGCATTGCATTTGAAAGTGAGCAGTCCCCCACAATACAAAACAAACTCCCAAGGAGAGTCAATAACAGACACACCCCAGTAGGGAATAAGACCACGACCAAGTGCAGTTGAAGTCAAAAGGTAAAGTTTATCTAAGATAGGGCATGCAGAGGACTCTGCTTGTTCCGAGAGCACTCTGCCAAACAATACACTGTCAGTACATTTTAAAGGGTTACAGCGTCATTGATGACAAAATACATACAGTACAAAAGTTAGATTTCAATTGGTGGGGCAGTAGGCCCAGTATAGATGTTTATGGACCGGTTCCATGTGATTGGATGGTGGCATGGAGGGACGTCGGATATCACGTGCGTCAGATGGGCTGGTCGGTGCGAGGTAAAGGTCATGTTGGTTCTGGGTGAGGCGGCTGGTGCTAACTCTCTAATCTAGACATTACTTCAAAGTATGCAATAATTGATTGCCAGCTATTTCTTGACATTTAGGGAGAAAAACATATATTTTACATGTACACTTTAATAGGTTCACTTCAAATTGTTAACCAGGTGAAAGGTGTGGGGGTCATCTGTTTGAGGGGGCATGGGGAGCACGGACCCAGTGGAGGGATGAAAGGATACATTTGTAACATGAAGACATCTGTGAGACATGGGCTTAGGCAGCACAGACGCAGGAGGGGAAAAAGGTTGGGCCATCAGTGCTCATCATGTGCGGCCTGGCAGTTGCCAGCATAAGCCTGATCAGGACAATGGATTTGGAAATACACAAACATTGGTCTTGAGTGGGTTGTTCATGCACTGTTTCTGTATAGGACATGTGAGGGATTTGGCCCAAACTGGGGTTGTACCTTTATATACATTACAATACACGAATCCGGTCATGTCCGATTTACAGCAAGACACATTTTGGTTGTTTTCGTTCTTTGGGCCACATAATTTACATCACTTCACATGGCTCTTCTAACATCGTGCATATGCACATATCATGTTAACAACAGTTGACCTGAATCGTGGGACAAGGGCACATGGGCTCAAATATCTTATCAGTCAGTTAACATATTTACCAAGCATTTACTTAGATCTCATGAAGGCTGCTTTATTATGTTGTAGTACAAAAAAGGATATATAGTAACACGCTACGCGGTCTGCGAGTGCAGAGGCAGGTTTTTGGAGATGGATGTTTTTTTCCAGGACAAGGCCCTTGCCCGGTCATTCACAGGGCAGTGATGTAAGAAGGAAGGTGAGGGATACAGTGTTTAGTTTGTAGCTTTTCGTGCCCAGTTTTCTGTTAGAACAGGACAGTCACATAGACACTAGAGGGAAGATAGAGGGGGGTTGGCTTGCTCACCGTGCGCGGACACTGATGAAGAGAGGCGCCGGCCTGCAGCTTGGTGTTTCTATGGGCCCGTCTAGGCCTAATATAAATTGGAGTTGTAGTTGGGCCTACCTATATGAGTTGTACATGCATGGGTCGCCGCGGGGAGGTCCAACACCCTGGCCAGGGGCACATGGTCAGCCTTGGTGTGAGCGTATTGTGTATAGTTGGACTGGAATAGAGGGGAGGGCGGGGTCAAAGAAGACCCTTCCTTCCTTACACATTACAGAATGTAATTCTGGGTGTCAGGGAAGGTCTTCCACAGTGCATCCCATACTAGCGCCCTTACTTTGTTGAAGGATACCCCGTCATGCATGTCATTTCTGATGGTCACTCTCTGGAACCCCACCTTCACCCACACTTGATCACCCACTGCTGAAATCAGAAGTCTTTTAATATTTACTATTGTTAGTGTGACCCCAGCTGTGTTCTTTTCAAATGTGCATATCCATTTTCCCACACCCCCCAAACGTGCTGGGAATGATTTGAGGAGATTATTCTTATCCATCAGTGCCCAAGGCACATAATGGGGTTCTCCAGCCCCTTTGTAAATGACGGGCATTTGCAACTTCGATCTCACCTTCCTTTTCGTACCTTCACTCCTTTCTTATTTGCTATTGCTATTCTTCCTAACCTCTTTCGGAGCCTTCCCTCCCATCCTCCCTCAGTTCCTGTTACTTTTGGTGTTGCCCACTGGATCTGCTGTATCCCACCCACAGCTCCTTCCTTGGACCCATCAAAATCACTCCAACATTCTTCCTCCCACTCTGAAGCTACTGTGTCGTATCCCACGCTTTCCACCTCACCTTCTCGTTCCACCTGGAACGCTTTAATTGGGGCACTGTCTATTCGAAACAGGAAATACCTGGATTTCCATTCATCGTCTGGCAATACAGAGGAGCTTTTTGGTGGGGGTGGTAACACTTCCCCGGTAGTGTGAGTGGGATCTCGCATCAAGGTTCGTAATCGGGCTAGTTCTTCTCGTGTGGATGACAATACTATCTCTAAATCTTGAATGGTCGGTCCCGAAGTGGCAAGAGTTGTGTTTGAGGGAACATATGGAGGGGATGGTGCAGTGACCGGCGTTACTGGGGCACTGGCCCCTGGCACGTACATTGGGTCTGCATACGCTTCTGCGGGCCTTGTGAATAATGGGTACATTTTCTTCGGCCCTCCCTTCTTTCACTCTACCACCTTTTCCTGTTTATTTGTGGGGGTGCTTCCTCGAACATCCTCCACAAATCCAGCACCTCTCGCCTATTTTGAAGTTGCTTCCCTTTATACTTTGCCATTAAGTAAGTCGCTACATGATCTAATATCATTTTGTCAAAGGACCCTTCTTCTGGCTAGATATGAGCTGACTGCTCCCCCTTTGTCACTGGCACCCATTGCTCCTACTTTTATTCCTTTTCGTCACTTATTTCCAGCACTGGTCAGGAAAGTGTTACACAGCCCCGGCTTCTACCCCCTTTTGGAGCTAGGTTCCCGTATCTCCTCTTATTTTTTCACCATATTCTTTAATAAAAACCTAATGGCCATGAAAAATAAAAGCAATTTGTTTTCAACAAACACTCTATTCAATCACTCAAAATTCCAATACTTGTGTGTTCCCCTTAATTATTCCGCTCCACACCTTCCCCTTTGTCTCCCTTACTTCCCCTTGCAATCAATACTCATGTGCCTGTGGTATGCCAAGAGCCTCCGTTCGTGGTCTATCCACAAGTGGGAGCCTTCCCGTCATTGCTCTGCCTGGCTCCAGCAAGCAGTTGGGTATTCTCAAAGTCAGGACCCACAAAACCTTCCTTGCTGCGTACTCGTTTTGCCACAGGTGGGGGTCCGCCCTTTCGGGGAAGCCCTGGATCTCGCCGCAGTATGGGGGACATCAAGGAAAATCACGTTGGATGGTCACCAAATGAAGTCGCCCATTACCCAACATAATATCCAAAAAACAGAATGATGAACACACCCCAGTAGGGAATGAGACCAGGAGATAGATTGCAAGTAGAACAAAGTTTATATGCGATAAATTGTGCACACAGAGGACTCTGCTGCCCGGAGAGCGATCTGCCAAACATTGCAAGGGCAGCACATTATAAGGCATAAATGCGTCACTGATGGCGCCTAGGTATAGGCACATAATTCTGCAATACAATTGGCAAGTTGCATTACCACATTATAGATGTATAGGGGCTGGCCACCTTGGATTGGTGGTTGCTTGGGTCCCTCAGCACGTGGGTCATCTGGGCTCGCCTCCGTGGGGTGTAGGTCATGCCAGCAGATAGATACTTCTTCCCTCTCTATCTAAGCTAGAACAACAGGCGTTGTGGGCATGAGACAAATGACCATCATAAACGTTGACTCAAATAGGGGTACATTTAAAGTTCACTAACACATATTATATGTACATTGTACCCTCTGCACCTTGGTATCTGTAAACCCAGTACCCCAACCCAGGTGTCCGGCTTGGAGGTCCTTGATCTGCTTAATGCCTCATGCTACTGTCAGACATATGTTAGTTTTAGGGAGAATATATTGGTGTCTGGAATTTAGGGCTAGGGTGGGTGTTCTTCACTTGGTCACTGGAAAGGTTAGATGTGAATCTGTATCAAAGAACAGAGTGGCCTTGACCTGGTGGGTCATGGCTAGGCAGGGTGAGGGTTGAGAGAGCACAGGCAGGTTAGTGGAGATGGATGTTCCCAAGGGTGGGGTCCTGCTCCGGTCTCACACAGCACGGTGAGATCACTTGTACCGTGGCGTGACCGTCATCGGAGATAATGTCTTCTCCGTGCCAGGGCAAGAAAGACATTCAGATTAGGACAGCCCACAGGGAACACTTGCGTGTCCAGTCCTATCCACCACCCTATGTGCAGAAGAGGAACCACTAGTGGGGGCAGAGATAGGAAATAAGCAGTTTATCTTTATGGTAGACTCTGGAGCAGAGAAATCATGTCTTATGGAAGGACGGTTTCTGCTCTCAGGCAGGAATTTTGAGACACAGGGTTTCTCTGGGGCTATTTTGAAAGTTCCTTACACTAAAGATCTTGATATAACGGTGGGGGGAAAAACCGTGCATGCACCCTTACTGTACCACGAAGACGCACCAATAAACCTGCTGTGTAGAGATTTGTTGAGCAAATTCAATATGATGATCTCTTTTACAGAACGAGGAATAGTGTGCTCAACACCGGGAGTATGCCCCGTACGAGCAATGTTGATGATCAGCACAGTGATGAATGAAGTTGTGGTGCGAGGGGTACCCATTGATATAAGCATGTTCATATATGGTATCAAGGTGTTAGCACGAGTGGTGCCAGAGATAACGAGAAAAGAATGGAGAACACCATTAGATTTCATATTCCACCCAATTGCACACACAGACATTGTACCAGGCACGATAATGTCCATAGACATTGAGGCAGTTCAAGTATCCAGTAAACGTATTGTGGTCATAGGACTGGACGCGCAGGGGTGCGAGTGGAGGACTGTGTTATGCATAGACCCAAACATAATGCAGATATAACAGATGAGGCATTGTTCACTGATGGTGAGGATGATGGAGAAATAATAATGGAAATAAGCATACCATGTGATATTATGGTCCAAGACAGAGAGGTACATAACCCATTGTTGGCTAGCGTTAAAGCCCCACTGACTATATTTGAGGAAGACATGACAAAAGTAGCACCTGAAATTTGGACCACCGGGCCCCACGATGTAGGTAGGGCTGCTGCATGAGGTGGCACCAATAAAAATAAAACTCAAGCCAGGTGCAATGCTGCCAAGAGTAAAACAATATCCCATATCAAAAGAAGCAGAGGAGGGAATTAGAGAGACCTTAAATGCACTCCTGAAACAAGGCATCATAGTGCCATCAACCTCCCCGTTAATACAGCGTTTTTCCTGATAAAAAAAGCAAAGGGAGGGGCGTGGAGGATGATCCAAGATCTCCGCCCACTCAATGACGTAATTTAAAAAGAGTTCCCATTAGTGCCTAACCCGGCATCAATACTGTGCAGTGTGCCAAAAGAATCAACATGTTTTACTGTAATTGACTTGAAGAATGCTTTCTTCTCCATTCCACTCGACCCAGGATCCCAGTACCTGACAGTGTTCACAATAGGGAACAACAGATATGAACACCGCCGACGCCCGCAAGGGTATTGTGAAAGCCCCAGCATTTCTAACAGGGTGTTAGGGGAAGACATTGGAAACATAGATGTAGAGAGCACCATCATTCAATATGTAGACGATTTGCTAGTCTGTAGCCATACAGGAGACAAGTGTTGAGAAGACTCGATAGCACTACTGAATGTGCGAGCTGCCAAAGGATACAAGGTAGACAAAGGGAAATTGCAATACTGCCTTGCCAAGGTTGTATACCTCGGACAGTTAATTTCAAAAGATGGGAAGCGGATACTCCCAGACAGAGCAGCTGCCATACGCAACATAATAATACCAAAAACTGTGAAAGACATGCAAAAATATCTTAGCATTTGTAATTATTGCCCAGCATGGATCCTTGATTACGTGGCATATATACGCCCCCTACTACTGTGGAAATCGATATAATATTGTGACCCCAATCGCATTGTTTAAATGTATGTTGGCCTACGCCAAGCTGTCTAAAGAATATTGTGAACATAGGTTCCGCGGCAAGGTCTTGACCTTAATGTATTGTGTAAGCTGCCATCTTGGATCTAGCCGCCATTTTAGGTATTCTTGCAGTGTGGAAGTCACCCCGAATCACAAAATGGAGGCCGAATGACATTGCGAGTAAGACTTCGGCCATGGTGACCTCCGCACACGTGAATGAATAATATGTCCGCAGGCTACTTGTTAGGGTCATGAACTAAGACCCTGTCCTCTGTTTAACCTAGGTGTAAATATGTAACTGTATCAGCGGAACCGATCTAATATATGGAGATTGTATGTTCGACCTGGCTACGAACCCTAGCCATGGTTCCAGAAATGGTTAACTTGTAGGAGGGCTGGCCAATGCAGTACTAAATGTATAAAAACCCAAGCATCCCGATGATCGGTCTCTCCCACTTTCAGTGCGAACCTAACGTTGAAGGTTCGTGTGTTAGTCAGAGGGCCGAATAGCTATTCGCATGTCAATTGACCTTGATAACTTGGTAACTTTGTAACTTTGAAATAAAGCGCTTTATATGGTCCTTTGTAACCTGTGTTAGTGTGTTTCCATTTGGGCTTCCCGGCCTCATGTCAATTTCTTTATCTCCACAGTTGGCGCCCGAATAGGGACCCTCAAGATTGATGCCGGATCATTGAAGGTTGACGCAGACTATCGAATCGGGATCGGACGGTGTGATTCTGCGGGCCCGACCGATCGAGACGCGATACCTCGGCAGCGCTGCACGATCCGATCCTTGGGCGATAGTCGTGCGGTCTGACACGGCATCTTGACGAGGGTCCAAATCCGAGGCGGGCAGATTTGCCGAAACCACTGAACACAGGTAAAATTTGTTAGTTGAAGTCCTTTGAAAACCGTACGGTCCTCCTTAGGTTTGGTCAGGTGTAGTCGTGACCCGGCTCTTAATTTAACCCTGACAATTTGAATTTGGCGTATTGTATCTGCAGACACAATTATTGGACCAGGTAACACCAATTCTTTGAGAAATGCCTGGGAAATTGTCTAGCTGTTTTAGGGCTCTATTCCGCAGCGATCGACAATCTTTGGAATTTAGCCGTCCGGCACCACAGGAGGGGTCGCCGGCGTGTACTATGTACTGTAAGTATGGCATTGGTAGTATTGTATTTAATGACATTTGGCACAGACAGACCAGAAATGCCTCCGAATTTCAGTGGCCAATCAATGGTAGTTTTGAGATCCCCCGTATTGAATACTTAGAGTCGATTTTGCTTAAGAAGAAGGCTAGGCCAGCAGCCTTTGATGTGTTACAAAATTGGAAAAAGGAAGCATTACAGCAGCTTAAAAGTAGGGATAAACATGCACGACGTCATAAAACGAATGCCGAAAAGGCATTGTTATATGACAAGGAAAAACGATTAGATGAAACCCAGAAAATGGACAGAGCTTTTTCGCTCGGAGTCCAGAAAATTTACCCTTCTAAAGATTTCCATGTTTCCGAGGAGTTTATTGAGAAAATATTAAACGAACGGAGGCCTGATTCTTCAGCGCCACCTCCGTATGCTCCTGTTGTGGGCGCTCTTCCCATTCCTGCTATTGCTCCTATCGTTACTCCTACTCCTCTTACACAGCCTACTACCCCTAGTTCCTTAGTTGTCGCTCCTCCGTCTATTTCGTCTGCTACTTTACCTCTTTCCCCTGCACCCATGTTAGGTTCACCTACACTTTCGATTTCGGGGAGCCCTGTGTTTATTAAATTAGATCCTGGTGCAGGGTCGGGGATAGTGACTCGTAGTACTGTTCCTGCGGGCAGGAAACAGGAACTATTTGCTTGGGCTAAACATTGCATGGAAAAAGGTGATCAAACTGAGGTATTTTCAACATTATCTAATTTGCACGATTTTCCCGAGAAAAACGTTTTTATTGAAGGACTGGGGATTCATTTAGGTGTAATGTGGGGTAGATTGCAGACTTCGGATCTCCCACAAGGGGTGAGAGATCTGAACGCTTTGGCACTCTCAAGGGATACCGAACAGAAAGTATATGGACATGTTGATAGATTGTTTGAGTTTAGACAGGATTTTGAAAGATTACAAAATGAGGATGATGAGGACGATAGGATATATATGCAGAAACGGTTCCTTTCGTGCCGAAGATCAGCACCCGAGGAAGTACGGATCTGTACTAGAGATGCAGTTCGATGGATCTCGGATTCATCAATACCGCCGGATGAGGTATACGATACATATAGTCAATATACGGTAGAAATGCAAAGGAAGGTAATTCAAGTGATGGTACAGCACTTGCAGGAAGAATGTATAAGAAAGAAGGTTGGTTGCCCCACAGAGTTATTAGGTATTTGTAAAAGAGCTTTTTCGCCTGACACTTCCACAGCTGCTTTAGCGCTTGATTTGGCCTTATTACTCAGTAAGCGGTCGGAGGTCCCTATATCTCAGTTGCCTATGAGAGAGGTCCCTTCGACCCTTGTCCCAAAAGTAGAAATCCCCGCCAACGCGGCGACTGGTGCTCCCGCGGTGGATATCCCAGCACATTACGTATCACAGTTTGTTCACGTCCCGTTCTCTCGACAGGAAGTGAACACGATCAGACAATCAGTCCCTGATATTAGGAAGAACCCGACAGGGTTTTATAAAGAAATAGAATCCGTTTTGCAGTCTTCCGTGTTCACCTTAAGTGACATGGATTTATTGTTTCCAGTGCTTTTACCTGTTGATGTATGGAAGCAGGTATGGACGGTAGATGATGTGCCGGGGTTAGGGGATACATGGGTAAATCTAACTAGAATAGATGGGGAACGACCAGCTGGTGAGAAACCACCCCAGGTAATACTCACTTTACCTGATAGAATAGTTGCCAAATTGAAAACTATAATTCCAGAAAAAAGGATTATTTGGGACAAGCTTACGGCCTGTGTCCAAGGAAAAACTGAAGGTACCACTGAATTCTTTAATAGGTTTGAACAGGTGTTCTCCGACTTCAGTGGACAGGATTTGGGTACAGAGTCGGGGAAGAGGTTGTTTGTGGACAAATTTGTGCGTGGATTGTTGCCCGACATCCAGTCACAAATTATGTCCTCAGAGAGCGCTTGGCAGGCAAAATCTCAGTCAGAGGTTTTGCATATGGCTCAGTATTATGAAAATCGGGTTAATAACGAGAAAGAGAAAATCGAAAAAAGAAGGGGTGACCTAAAGACTAAGGTATTGTTGCAGCAAATTGTCAGGCACCCCAGAGGAGGTACGACACAAACTAGAGGTCAGTACATTCCAAGAGGAAATACTCCTCTAAATTCTATTAATATTAATCAGTGTGCTTATTGCCGCCAGGAAGGTCACTGGCGAGCACAGTGCCCTGCCCTCCGTCAGAGGTCAGGAGGCACTTTCGGAGGTATGGGTAGGCGACCCAGGGGCCGCCCTGGAGCAGGGGGTCCTGATAGAGGTCAGCTTCTACGAGATCCCCAGCAACCTTTTTCACAGGAAAATCAGACTTCGAGTATGGACTCAAGAAATATATTTGATCACCCTTCCGCCGTCTATCTTTCTGAGGAACTTCCCTTTGATGAAGTTCTGCCTTACTAGGATTGCCCGAAGCAGCGTTTGGAACCTTTACCTATTCCCGTTATTCAGAAGGGCCCCTATGTTGAATTATTGGTAGGGAATAGGAAACATCAGTTCTTGATCGACACTGGAGCGCAGAAGTGCTCCATTGACCATTCTCGGGTTCCAAACATTCCCCTGTCAGGGCAAACAAACGTTTCTATAGGGTTCTCTGGTATACCAACTGTTTGTCCGGTCTCTGCGCCGGTATCCGTTTCTTTGGGCCCTTTTACAGACCAGTGCCCTTTTCTTCTTACTTCAAACTGTGGAGAAAACTTGCTGGGGTTGAATTTGTTGAAGAAACTGAATGCAGTGATCCATTGTACCCCTGACGGAATAAGATTGACAGTTTCACCACAGCAACCTTTTAACTCCCAGTACTTGACCCGACCTCTACCTCCCGAGTTCGGTATTGTCCCAGAATGTTTGTGGGCAATAGACGACAATGATGTCGGAATATTGCACGTTGAGCCCGTTAAGATAGTATTGAAACATGGGGTTAAACTGCCGCGCATTCCGCAATATAAAATTTCAGTTGAGGGCGAGCGCGCTTTGAAATGCATTGTCTCCGATTTTGTACATCGTGGAGTGATCGAAGAGATCACAGGTAGCTTATGTAATAGTCCGATCCTACCGGTATATAAGAAAGGCGACAATGCAATTCCGTACCGGTTTATAATAGATCTTCGTGCTATTAACCGGGTAGTGGCCCCACAATTTCCAATAGTGCCAGATGTAACAACAATCTTAACAATGATCCCTCCTACGGCTACGCACTTCAGTGTCGTAGATTTGAAAAATGCCTTCTTTAGTATTCCGATACACAAGGAGAGCAGGTATTTGTTTGCGTTCACCTTGGGGGGACGCTCATTTACATTCACAAGAGCACCTCAAGGGTACACTGAAAGTCCTAGTATATATAGTAGAGCCCTAAAAGAGCAGCTCGACACCCTTGAACTGCCACCTACTTGCACGCTGCTTCAATATGTAGACGATTTGCTCTTAGCTGCAGACTCTGAGAAAGCTTGTAAAGAAGGCACTATATTGTTGCTTGTTCATTTAGCTGAACATGGTCACAAAGCTTCACTTAAGAAATTTCAATATTGTTGCCAGGAGGTTGCCTATTTAGGCTACCTCCTGTCAAAGGAGGGGAGAAGATTGACACCTGAACGAATAAAACACATTTCTGGCATGTCTGTCCCAAAAACACAGAAGGAAGTCAGAGCCCTGATAGGGATGGCGTCCTACTGTAGACTGTGGATCCCGAATTTTGCCCTAGTGGTAAAACCGATGTTGGCTTTGACGAGGAAGGGCATTTCTTTGCCACTGCCATGGGAATCGGAACATCAACGATCATTTGAGCTTCTCAAAGCCGCGCTGTGTTCAGCACCGGTTCTGGGTACACCAAATTACGATAAGGCCTTTGTGTTGTTTGTGCATGAATGTAATGGATGTGCTTTGTCTGTGTTAACGCAGGAACATGGAGGGAAGAATAGGCCGTGCGGCTATTATTCCTCCGCCCTTGATCCTGTCGCATGTGCTTTGCCGCGATGTCTGCGCGCTGTTGCTGCTGCTGCTGCGTCTGTAAAACAGAGTGAGGGGATGGTCCTAGGCCACGATTTGATTCTGATGGTACCTCACTCTGTTGATATTCTATTGAATAAAACTCAAACACAACACCTTCTGCCCGGTTGACCAGGTATGAATTAGTTCTATTTGCTCCTCATATCCAAATTAAAAGGTGTTGTGTTCTCAATCCGGCTGAACTTTTGCCTCTCCCGCAAACTTCTGCTTGCTGCGATGATGGATCACATGACTGCCTGTACGCCACCGAACAAGAAACAAAGGGCAGAATAGACCTCTCAGATACTCCTTTGGAGAATGCGGAAGGGGAGCTGTTTTGTGATGGCTCCTGCTTTAAACTTCCGAATGGCACATCTAGAGCTGCTTATGCAGTTACTACTTTGAACAAGATCGTAGAAACTAAAAGGATTCCGTATAACTCTGCGCAGGCCGCAGAGATTATAGCGTTGACTCGTGCTTGTGAGCTCTCCCAAGGGCATAGAGTTAATATTTATACGGATAGTCAGTACGCCTTTGGGGTGGCTCACAACTTCGGAAAATTGTGGTTGGAAAGAGGGTTTCTGACCTCACATGGGACCAAGATTCAGCATGGTCCCTTAATAGTACAGTTACTTTCAGCACTCTCACTCCCTAAACAACTAGCGATTATGAAATGTGCAGCTCATCGTAAGGTCATAGATGATGTGGGCAAAGGAAATGCTTTTGCAGACTCGATAGCTAGACAAACAGCTACAGACCTTAGCACAGACATGTATACCTCAAGGGAAGTGAGAGATGGTTGTATAATAGATGAAGGCATTGGGTCTGTGCGAGATATTCAGACTGATGCCTCTGTTGATGAATCTAGGAAATGGGCTGAAGGCATGGGGAAATTGGATGACGAAGGGTGTTGGGTGGACGCATCTGACGGGAAATGGTTGCTTCCTGATTCTTATGTATTAGCAATGGTCACAATGGCACACGGTCCAACACATGTGTGTGCCCAGCAAATTGCGAAGATATTACAGCAGGTTTGGGTGAATGATAAAATTTTGGAAACTGCAAAAAGATACGTTAGTAATTGTATGATTTGCCTACAACACAATGTGGGTAAAGGGACAGTGACTCCAAGGGGAAGTTTCGGGCCCCCCTCTGTCCCCTTTGAAACCATTCACCTTGATTTCATTGAACTGGAACGTTGTAATAACTTGAAATATGTTCTTGTCATCATTTGTGCTTTTAGCAAGTGGGTCGAGGCTTTCCCTGCCAAAGATGCTACCGCCATGACCACCGCAAAGATCTTGGTGAAAGAATATTTTCCTCGATTTGGGCTCCCGAGGATAATCTGGTCGGATAACGGCCCACATTTCATCACAGCTGTAATATTGCAAATATGTGTTGCCTTAGGGATTGAGAAACGTTTTCATTCAGCTAGGCACCCTCAAAGTGCGGGGTTGGTAGAAAGACACAACGGTATTTTGAAAAACAAACTTGCAAAAACATGTGCTGAGACTAAATTAAAATGGCCAGATGCTTTACCTATTGTATTGTTAGCTATGCGCACCACGCCCCAGACTAGAACTGGGCTTGCTCCATTTGAGGTAGTGATGGGAAGGCCTGCTAATATTTGGGGCCTCCCTAAACCTAAAGCCCTGAGGGATGTGGAGAATGTATTGCTTGTAGATTATTGTAATCAATTGACTAAAAACCTGTATTTCATCTACCACCAGGTGAAGGCCGCTTTACCTGTACGGTTTACGGGCCCAGGACACGATATATTGCCCGGCAGCTGGATCCTGGTAAAGGCCTACGAGAGGTCTTCCTGTCTCGCGCCTCGCTGGCGGGGACCCTACCAGGTTTTATTGGTCACCAGGACGGCAGTGCGGGTGGCAGGAAAGAAGAACTGGATACATGCAACACACATCAAGAAGATCCCTCACCCGACGCCACAAGTTACAGAAGAAACAGAACCCCTTGCTGATGCTGCACTTTCTGATCTCGGAGTAGCAAGCAGCGTTGTGAGTGCGTCGGAGAAGTTCTCTGAGCCTGAGGAGCTCGGGGAGCCGTCCATTTTGTCTCCGCACTCCCTTGATCAATCACTTCCGGAAACTCTGGTTTCAAGTTCTACGACTTCCGTCGCCACCGACGTGACGCTCCCCTCAGGGAGCGACGATATTTTGCTTTTGGATTCGGAAAACTTGGGTACCATCAGGTACAACCTTCGAGCACGAAAATAAAATCGTTGCACGAGTATCGTGCATCTGGAAGAAAAAGGAGTGATTGGAATACTATTGTCTTTCCCTTTTTTGGAACACAGAAAAGGAGGGTTCTGTTGGCTAGGGTTGGGAAGGACTAAGAAGTCGCGCGGCCGAAGTGCCGCCAGCAACGAACATTGGGGCCGTCGATCGGGACAACCATGATGCCTGCCGCCTTCACCGCTGCTCCTCGTATTGAACTATTAGATAAGGAGGTGACCAGTTCGAACAATGGACAATGTGCCTGGGCCCTGAAAACGTACTGTTGTGTTCTTGTTTTGATTATTGTTAGTTTTGCAACTGCTGCCGTGGGACTTTGGTACTTTGAAGAGATTTATCCTTTGAAGCCTCTGTTACCGACCGAAATTGTACCAACTGTTTTGACTCCCTCTGTACACCTTCACACTCTGTCCCCTAGGGACTCTCGGCATAGACAGAAATATTATAATAACACTCTGATGATAGTGATGAATGCTACGCATGCTATTTTTAATAAGAGTAATTGTTGGATTTGCACGCATTTGCCACAACATGGGAACAAGGGACTGGGATGGTATATACATCCCTTACCTCTAACGACTTCCTGCTATGCCTCTCTTAGAGCACTCTTCTTTGGCCGATGGAATGATAGCATCTCAGGGAACTTCGATGGCACTAATTTGAATGAATTTGAGAGACGTGAATTGACTCCCCTGGGATGCTCGCTTTTCGCAAATAGGAGTAGACCTAATATCGCTTCTATTAGGCCGTCTGATAAACTTTCCTTTCCTTTCCAAAATCTAGTTTCTTTCAAGATGGCTCCGATAGGCAATAAGGATGCCATGCCTCCTTCTTATTCTGTAAATCACAATCCTGATTCTGTCCCTTTCTGTGTACAAAGAAATGGCACTAGGCCAATGGGAGATTTCGAGCCTTGTATACATATTGTAAATTTGACTGGGGAAAATAGGCCTTTGTATGTAGGGGGACCCGTTTATTTTGTTTGTGGTAGTTTAGCTTTTCCCTGGTTGCCCAAGGATTGGCAGGGGACTTGTTATTTAGGGATATTGTTACCAGGTGTATTTATAGCCAGTACCTTAGAGGTATCCAAGGCTCGCCCGCGACGAGATAGAGATGGAGATACCCCCGGACAAGTGTTCGGGGATATAGCCAAATCAGTAGTCCCCTTTTGGGGACAAATAGCAAATTCAGAAAACATTAGGGGATTAGCGAGGGTATTGGGGAAAACGATCAACCGGACCACGGACATACTTTACAATATGACCTTAGAGCAAAAGGCGATAAGATTGGTAGCACTGCAAAATCGAATGGCATTAGATGTCATTTTAGCCGAACGAGGTGGAGTATGTAAATTAGTGGGGTCCGCTTGTTGCGTTTTCGTACCAGATTCTTCACCAACAATATTTAAAGCAATTCAGAACTTACATATTCTTAGTTCTGAAGTCCATATCCCTGTAGGAGACTGGAGCCTTAGTACCTGGTTTTGGGATTCTCTGCGATCTTGGGGGTGGAAGGTGCTTTCTGTCATTTTAGGTATTTTAGGGACTCTGTTATTTCTTTGCTGTTGTTTTCAATGCCTCCCAATTATATGCGGAATGATGGGGGAATGTTGTGCCCAGGTAATGAGCGCAATAGGGCGAAAGATATACACTCCGAAGACAGCATCTAAAGAGTTCATGTTGCAAGAAGTTCTTACGAACGACCTTATGGCTATTGATATTTCAGACAATGATGCGGAACCTATGAATGATAATGCCTTCAAGTATTTTCGAAAGTATTAGAAAACTATGTTTTAGCACTTGGCATAGGCCAAAAGGAGGGTCTGTGGAAATCGATATAATATTGTGACCCCAATCGCATTGTTTAAATGTATGTTGGCCTACGCCAAGCTGTCTAAAGAATATTGTGAACATAGGTTCCGCGGCAAGGTCTTGACCTTAATGTATCGTGTAAGCTGCCATCTTGGATCTAGCCGCCATTTTAGGTATTCTTGCAGTGTGGAAGTCACCCCGAATCACAAAATGGAGGCCGAATGACATTGCGAGTAAGACTTCGGCCATGGTGACCTCCGCACACGTGAATGAATAATATGTCCGCAGGCTACTTGTTAGGGTCATGAACTAAGACCCTGTCCTCTGTTTAACCTAGGTGTAAATATGTAACTGTATCAGCGGAACCGATCTAATATATGGAGATTGTATGTTCGACCTGGCTACGAACCCTAGCCATGGTTCCAGAAATGGTTAACTTGTAGGAGGGCTGGCCAATGCAGTACTAAATGTATAAAAACCCAAGCATCCCGATGATCGGTCTCTCCCACTTTCAGTGCGAACCTAACGTTGAAGGTTCGTGTGTTAGTCAGAGGGCCGAATAGCTATTCGCATGTCAATTGACCTTGATAACTTGGTAACTTTGTAACTTTGAAATAAAGCGCTTTATATGGTCCTTTGTAACCTGTGTTAGTGTGTTTCCATTTGGGCTTCCCGGCCTCATGTCAATTTCTTTATCTCCACACTACAAGCTTTAAAAGAGGCACAGAAGAATAGGGCGACAATAAAATGGATGCATGAAATGATAATACAGTACTCGAAATTAAAAGACCTCATCGCTGACGCCCCAGTCCTCGAGAACACAGATTATGAGAGGGAATTTTTCTTGTTTTCACACTGCAATGGGACACTGATGACAGCAGTACTGACACAGAAGACATCACTATGTCACAAACTGTAAGAGGATTCAATTCAACACTACAGCTAAGTCAACGCCTAGTCTATAATACTGAATGAAAACCCTTATTGATATATCTTTATGTCCAGTTCATGCGTTCTGGATGACTACCCCTATATAACACCCCTCTCTTGGAATCCTCCTGACCCCACTGAGCCAAGAAGTAGTTCTGTTTTGCAAGTTAAAAGGTTTATTTGATAATTTAAACAATAGATATAGATATCACGCTTTATAGTAAATTAATAATTGAATATCACACTTAATCTGATATGATAAATATTAACAACGGAGAATCTGGCACTAGCACACTTCTTTATAATCACTAATGAGTTGACATGAAATGGATAAGATAGCACACTGGTAAATAGGAACAAAAGAAGAAGGTGGTAAAGAATGCTTTATGTAAGCTCAGGTGGATGCACTATTCAATGAATGCAGTACAGAAAATACTCAATATGATTTCAACCAAACAATGTAATCACTTTTCTCTGGCTATTCACCCCCCCCCCCTTTATGGGATGCAAGGAAATGGGAGGAAAGCACACAGTTCTCAGAAATGCAATCAATTGTGATTCAGTTCAACCCAGCAAGCTTAAAGAAAACAGATAGGAGTTTTGAAAACACAGGCCCAAATGCTTTTGTATGTGCTAGCAATGGATGAGAAATATGCTGGAAATGCTTTTAATTCCCTTTCAGAGGTTCAGGGTGAGTGAAATCAAGTTAATATTAGTCCAGGCTCACTTTAGCAAGGATCTAGGGTGTAACTGGTAGGTTAAACGAATTTTTGGCAAATGAAAGCAAAAACAAACTGCTGTTTTCACACGTGGAGAAATTTGCAAATCGCGGTAAAATGTCAATACGCGGCTTAATTTGCGAATGCGCCGAGCGCGATTACAGAGGAACTACAAGGACTATCACTATCGTTTTGGGGTCCTAAGAAAGCCTAGGATCTCAGCTTCCAGATGAAAGTTACTGCAAGTCTCTAGCACAAACGGTCACGGAGATATGAGCGATTAAATAAAGGTCGTTTTTCAGATTTGAAATTTTAAAGTTCAAAAGACAAGTGCAGCTTGCAACTAGAAAATGACAGGTGACAGCTTTGCAAATGACAGGTGACAGTTAGGAGACAGTTCTACTTAGATTAAACTAGATTGAATTATATTATTTTAACTAGGAGATTGGTTCTGCACAGTTTTGCTGGGTACTCACAATATCTTTAGAAATATGCCTTGCCACGGATCTGGTCAGGTTTTGGACTGGACTCCGGTTCAGCTCTCTGCAGTTCACAGTGATCTGGGTCAGCTCTCTCTCGTTCTGCTAACAGGTCAGCTCTACTCTGCTGGTCTGGTCTGGGTCTCTAGTTCTGGATAGATTGAAGTCTCTAGGTTGGCTCTCTGGAGGTTTGATGGAGGTAAGGTATGGAATTTTGGCAGAGCTTCCAGCTGCAAATGGAAATGAATGTCCCTATCTGTCCTGTCTGTCTGCTTTTATGTGTTTTCAAAATGGGTGTGTGTGAGCAGCATCGCTAGCCAGCCCCTATCCACTTATCATTGGCCAAGCTTTCATTTCTCCCCTGATTGGGGGAGCTAAGTTGTGTCAGAGTGATGTCATTTTACAGCCTGCAGAAACTCCACTCCTCCTGTCAACTTACACACAAATCTAGATTTGAAACAAATACATATTTGCAGAGGTACATATTGTTTTAAAATCATATGCACCCCTCACATATCACAGGAGGTATCTCCTGTTCAAACTCTGCTCTTCCTGGGAGCTTGCATTCAGAAATGGCAATATTTTGCACTTTTTAACTGGTTTGCAATTCCGGACATTACCCCAAATTTACACACATGTGCGCAAGGAGTATGGACATTAGTTGATGAAGTGTCAGATTTTTCACATGCACACATTTTGAGTAATATCCTCTTTTCCGCTAAAACCCCCCTGAACATGCCGCCGGTTCGAAAAACCTCTTAAAATGTGGGCAGAAAAATCACAAGAATTATGGTATCATTTAAATAATTTTCACAAGTCCGTACTATGAATTATTCATCTTTTTTTAAAACCATATTCTGGCTATAGAGGTGTGTCTTTTCAGGTCACATGGTACAGAAACCAGTCTTTCCAGTTTCTGCCAAGCCAGCTTGCTCTCACAGGCAGTGCTCCTCCCCTTTCCTTCAGGAGGAAGCCACTTTTTACGACCATTTACGACTCCTGCCATAAACCATCTGCCTGGGTGAAGGGGGTTACATTGTTCAGAGCTCCTGTATTCTGTAGGGGGCTCCCCTTAATTCAATTATCAGAGAGATGGTATATCCTTAGTGTGGCCAGCAAAAGGCAGATAGGCCTGGGAACACAGTTGTGACTCAAGTTTCACTCCTGATGGGGGTAGCTGTCAAGCAAAATCAAGTTCCTTAAGCCAGACTTTCAGCTAACTGTCATGTTTTTTTGTTGCTTTTTAAATTAACTTGCAATTTTACACATGCAGCTAGAATGCTGATTCTAAGTGCAAAACTATGACATTTCAACAGTTACAAAGGCATGTGACACCAAACATAGGTCACTCATTTAATCTAAACATTTTCCATTTTAGTGTCTTTAAATCCAGTGCAACTTAAACTGCTGACTCCATAGCAGTTTTGTTATAAGCATTGTTTTGGGCTCTTCATTTCCCAGATTTTGTAGGCACACAACACTCCATTCTACCAAATGTCTGCTGGTGTCCAGTGAGTTTTTAGATGTGTTGCAATGTTTAAAATAGACATTTTGAGCCTGCCTTCAGAGAAACACAGGGTGGTTTTAAAGCGCTTTGAAGCTAACCGGCGCTACTGTTTTTCCTTTGGCAACCCATTTCCCTCATGGCACCCCGGCCTATCATTCTCGCACTGGTGGGTGGCAAGTGAGGCAACCATTTTGGTGTGCGCACAAACTGCGCAGCTTTCCTGGATTTCGGCGCACATGTGGGTTTTCCGCCATCTTGAATTTTCTAAGCCCACAGCACCAAATGTTGTAGCATGATAGCTTAAACGTGGGTCAGGACACCCAACAAAACCATTGGCTTACTACAGTGGGACACTAGATCCAGTAATGCAAGGTCATTTCACGTGCGAACAGGCCCTTGCAGCTGCGGCCTTCGCGATTGAAAAAAGCGCCACCATTGTCATGGGATGTTCGGTAACGCTATATGCGGAGCATTCCCTGTTCGCCATCCTTGAACGATCAAAATCAACACTAACGACACAAAGAGCAACAGCATATGAAGTGATAATTTCAGGCCCCAACGTACACGTTGTGAGGTGCAAGACAGTGAAACCCAGCAACATTTATTGCAGAGCCATGCACGACAGAGGACATACAAGAACACGATTGTGCCACATATGAGGGGGAAGGTGACGACATCCCTAAAGCAAGTGAGAATGCCATACAGGAGGGAGAAATATATTTCATAGATGGGTCAGCATCAATAAACCCCAAGACAGGGGAAAAACATGTTGGAATGGCGGCAGTGCGCATGGAGGAAGATGAATATGAGACAATTCTGCAAAAGCGCCTCCCATCCCATTATTTAGCACAGGAAGCAGAATTAACTGCCTTAATTGAAGCCCTGAGTACAGCCAAAGGCTGTGTGGTGACAATATACTCAGACTCAGCCTATGCAACTACCACGGTGCACTCAGGGCTGGCACGGTGGCATAGAAGAGGATTCAGGAGGGAAGACGGTTCTCCACTACAGCATGCAAAATTGTTGAATGAACTGATAGATGCATTAGCAGTGCAATCGGTAGTGGCAGTGGTGAAATGCCAAGCCCATACCAACAACACAGACGCAATCTCATTGCGAAACGCGGCAGCCGACGCAGCTGCAAAGGAGGCCACATATTTCAATGTGACACCAACACTTGAGTGCATCACAAAAGCAGCCACCACAGACCCACGAGAGGAAGCATACAATAATACCCCAATAGCGCAGATAATAGAGTAACAAAAACGAGCGTCCCAAGAGGAGCAAGAACTGTGGAGCAAACAGGGATGTACACAATCAGCCACAGATTTCATTTGGAGACAAGAGACGACAGGAAAGGTTGTAATGCCCATAGAGTTACTAGAAATAGCATTCCAACAGTTGCATTTCCCCGGCCATGTAGCGAAACAACACATTGCTGCAGACATTCAGGAACACTGGTTCATCCCCAATTTACAAGAGCACCTGTCAAAATTCATTGTAGAATGTATAACATGCCAAACATATAATTCTGGAATGACATTAAGAACACTGCGTGGTACCTTGCCCCGACCAACAGGACCATTTAGAGAGCTCCACATAGACTATGCTGATATGGGAGAGCGGTGTAACGGAGCAAGATATTTGATTGTGGTGGTGTGCTCCTTTTCAAGGTGGGTGGAAGCAGGCCCATGTCCCCACCCAGACGCGAAATGTGCGGCCAAATTCCTCGTGCGGGAGGTTTTTTCGCGATGGGGGATATGCGAGGTGATTAGATCAGACAATGGCACACACTTTGTGAATGACCTCTTTAAGGAAGTGACATCACTTTTGGGGGTGAAGCACATATTATGCTCAATTAATCATCCAATGGCGAATGGGTGGTAGAAAAGATCAACAGATTATTGAAGAGTAAGTTGTCTAAATTGTGTAACACATTGAAAAAGAACTGGGTTTATTGCTTGCCCCTACCACTGTTCCAACTCAGGACGCAGCCATGTAAAGACCACCACCTAAACCCCCAAGAAATTGTGACTGGGAGGCGAATACACACACCAGTATCCCCAATTCGAAGAGCCTCAGACACGCACAGGGCTGCCCCAGTGCTGGGGGAAGAGTTCAAAGAATACCTAACCCAGTTAACAAGCGCAGTACGCAGCATAGCGCGACAAATAGCACTGCCTTTTACTGAAAATGTGATGACTGATACGACTACACCGGCCGCAGATAGTTCAAGCGGGCCACTAATGCCGGGGGCACATGTGTATGTCCGCAGCTTTGTGAGAAGGTGGAATTCACCCAGGTTTCATGGCCCCTACAAGGTCATTTATAGTACACCCACCGCGGTGAAGGTGAAGGGATTGAAGTATTGGGTGAACTTATCCGATGTGAGGAGGGCACACAGTAGTACAATCCCCCCGGAGGAGCAAGACAGCGCTACTGGGACAACAAATGAGGTTGAAGGAAAATAACAAAAGAGTCAGTAAAAGAATATGCAGAGATAAAAATAATATGTATTTTTTCTGCACAGCTTGCTTCCTCCTTCTTTCCTTTCTGCCTCTTCCCCACTCTCTTCTCCAATTGGCCAAGTGTATTGTCTATATACCTCACCTATCTCTCCCCCTCTATCTCCTATCTTTGTTTTTTGATGGTTGTCTCTACAGCAAAAGTACATGAACAATAGAGTAACAGAACAAGCCTGACTGAAAGTAATGATTACACGTGAAGTTGAACAAGAATGTAAACATATCTATATATTGTGATGACTTAACAAATTTATATCGCCCCTACAGGTGAACAATGGCCCAACGACCCACGATCGGAGAGAGCGAATTAATGTTAGATGGCGATAGGGTCGCCATTAGGACTAAAAGGTTTAGTGATGTTGAATGCGTTTTGAAATGTGCTGCAATTTTTATGTCGGTAATGCTGTTTTTTGCAGCTTGGTACTATACCCTTTTATCTCTTGTTGATGACATGCAAAGGGGGGGAGCGGGGCTAACATGATAAGAGAAGGATCACAAATGATATGGACTGGGGTGAAGACTGTATGGCAGGAGTCACATGAAATTAATGTTAACAAAACAGATGGAATGCAACCCTCAGAATACATCACTGTGGGATCAACAAGTGTGTCAGTGTTGCATTTCAATGTAAATAGGAGTAATGCTTATGGATATAACGAATATGATGGAGATTATTATTGGACAAATGATTTAATTAACACTAGTATTAATGCACAGACAACCGTACACACTATCTCACACAATATTGCTGCTACTGATAATGATACATATGCCATATTGAATAGTAATGATACAACATGGGCTGGGATGTTTCCAATACATTACAAAAGGGTGAAAAACAATGATCAGGACGGGAGGAGGAGGAGAAAAAGGGGGGCGGGAGGGAAAAGATATGACATCTATCACGACCTGGGGTTAGAAGATCCCCGCCACCCTGATCAATCAAATAAATGGTATTCAGACATGAGTGCCACGGCGAAGCAAGCAACAAATGAGAGCTGCTACATCTGTTCACTTATCCCGCATGCATCAGGAACACCGAAAATGTTAGTACAACAGGAAGTGCCCTTGTCGGAGGCCCAATGTTTAATTCATCTTTTTTTATGCAGAATAAAGAGCGCACACTGTCACATTGGAAAAGCTGGAGAATGAGAAAACATGCACAAGCCGGCTTCAAGGAGTAATTTGCCTCGAGGAACCATTTCTTGTCATCAAGGGGACACGATTTGCAGAAAATAAATGGCACGAAGAAACAATACAATGCAAAGCCGAAGCGCTTCGAGGCCTACCAAATGACACTTTCCAATGGATAAAAGGGGCATTTGACCCCATCTGGTCGCAACATGTTGCAAAGCTAACATGGGTCACAGCATTAGAAAAACCTATAAAAATACAAAAATAAGTGCCACATGAACTGTGTTTCCGTGGGGAAGGGAAAGTGATCATGGGGGAAGCAAGGAGATGTAACAAAACGGTAATAATTCCCGCGAAGAAGAAAGGCACAGCTGCACTAATGGACATGTATTAGGTTTGCGGCAAACAAGCTTACCTGCACCTCCCCGCATCGTGGAAAGGAACTTGTGCTTTAGCGACACTCCACAAAGCCCCGATGGTAATACCAGAGAGCCACATCCAAGGGGCAGCAGAGCAATCGGCTGGCATATCGGCAGCAGAGCAATCGGCTGGCATATCAGCAGCAGTTCAATAGGCTGCGCCCCAACTAATGAGAACAGAAGCTCCAGCATATGAACTATTGGCAGAATATGAACTAAAGAAAAGATTGACATGAAGTAAAAGACCCTCCAATTACATCTTATCCGATCATCGGAACTCCTTGCTGAGATCCCGCAGAAATACTCTTTTCATCAGCAGAGACATTCTTTGCCTCTCTTCTCGCCCCTGACTACAAGCATGAGCAAACGCCAAATGGTTGCAGATCGTGTGCTGGGAGCTCATTCAATTGGCTAACGACACTGAAGAGGGGTTCAACGTGATAAAGATAGAGCTCCGCGCTTTGTGCCTAATGACAATGCAAAATAGATATGTCCTCAATCTCCTCACGGCGATGGACGGTGGTGTTTGCCGAAAAATTGGGGGGGGGGCGTGTTGCATATTCGTGCCAACTGAAGACGCTGATAACGGGACACTCTCCCATGTGATAAACACAGTGCACAACTTAGGGGAGAGAATGAGAGTGGAAGGAGGAGCAGAGGAAAATACATGGTTCGACAATTTGTTCAGATGGATACCATCATGGGTAAATGTGGCAAAGAAAAAACTGATCCCCATCATCGTTTTTGTGCTCCTGTTCTTTTGTGTGTGCCAACTGGGACTACGGTGTTGTGAGAAAAGCATGCCAACCTCGGCTATGATGATGGTGACAATGGGCCGACCGACAATGGTAGCTACCATGATAGATGCACAAATGCAAACAGGGGAATACACCACACCACAATACAGAATGACAGCAATTTACAGGCAATATGGGGATGTAGTGAATAATTTGCATTGCACGACGATATAGGAACCAAGAGAGCAGCAATGGTACCATGAAGTATGGGTAGATCTAGATGGGGATGAAGGTATTTACTTAATGTGTACCCCAGATGAATATTCCAGAAGAGGGAACAGCCTTAGAAGCGTTTGCAGAGCTTGGATGCCCATAAAAGGTACCCCGCGTGGGACGAGGCGGTGGCAGAGGTTGAGTACTACCGAAGGGAGAATGAAAAGAATAAAAAGTAGAAGTATTTGTTACTTTAGATGTAACGAAAGGGGGGAATGTGTGGGAGCGAGAAGCCAATGGCCCCCACCCTCGTCCCCACTCCAAATGGAAAACTCTGCGACTCCATTCTCATGGCCGGAGCTGCTTGCAACAAATAATGAATGTAACACATCCCTTTTCCTGTGAGATCACTGTCCTGCATGTAAACTGACATGAGCCAAGCACAGAGCTCGTCCATCTCCACAAAAGTGTCCTTTCCCTCTTACCCTCGCCAGTTGAAACTTATTGCCATTCTAACGCTGTGTCCTTGCAAGGCATCCCTTTCATGTGCCAGATTGCCAACCTCACTATGAAGCCCACCCAACAGACCCCCAATAGTAACAAGTGCCACATACCTGAGATTCTTGTGAGACTAACCCTATAGTTCAATGACAGTATTATAGTGGTCAAGGCCCTTAAACCTGTGACCTGTGTAACCCAAATGTGTAGATAGTATAGACCTTTGAGTGATTTGTATAACGACATGATACACTACTGAGAGTCTTTTGATCAACTGTTATTTAGTGCATTCATTACTTAGAATGTATTTTCTTAGCTTAGATAGTGACCACCGTGTCTCACAGCGACCTGACCTTCACCCATCCGGAGCACAAATGTCTGACGTCAATCCTCCTGCCAACCAAGCAACCAACCCGGAGGAAGAGATGATGCCCACAACTAAGTCACCACCACGGCTGACCAATCCTGGTCCAACGTAGCATCATATGTTAAAAATGTAGATGTACTATATAAATGCGCTCTCAGAGATCTAGATAAACTCTCCTTAAAACTCTCGCAGCCTGCGCTTTTGTGCCTTATTCCCTGCCCGGGGAGTGTCTGTTTTATTCATTTTTACACGTGTGAGTCAGGGTGGGCACAAACAGTATCAACAGTGATAATTGGAAATATTTCATGGCAAAACATATTCAGTAGATATGCACAATACTGACTACACAGCAAAAGTTGCACTGACCACACCAGCAACAGTAAATGGGGTTTGTGGATTGCCAGAATGGATCCTCAAGGGAAAAGGAGCTAACTACCATTAGCTCTAACGAACATGGTCATCTGTGTCGCATACATTAAAGGAGGACTGGCCACAGCAACTTCATATAATCGGTCTACTTGTGGTCAACATAAGTGGAAGTGATATATTGGACCTCATTACAAGTTCGGCGGTAGCCTTGCTGGTAAAACCGGCAGGCTGCTGCTGAACTTGAGGATTATTCCGGTGCCTGGCAATGGGGAAATACAGGGGCATTACAGCCCTGGCGGACCCTGTATTTCCCCATTGCCGGGTGCCGGTAATAATTACTCTGGTGATGCACAGGCACCATTCGTGAATGGTGGTGGTGCATCTGAAAATGGTCTGCTCGCGGGTGCCATTCCGCCCGCCAGGTCAGACCTGGTGGGAGAAAAAGGCACCTGAGAGTAGACGTCATAGTTTGCCGGTCCGGTAACAATGGTACCGGCAAGCTTACCGGTACCGTTGTTACTGGACTAGCAAGCTTATAATGATGCCCAATGTGCAACTCCAGCATTAATTAAAGAAAGAAAAAGCTATTCCTCATCTTCTATTTTAAAATTAACGCTTCCAGGAAACTAATGTTGCGATAAGTAAGAGGACACTTTTTTATGATTCGTGATAATGTATCAGTTTTCTCCAGCACTCCACAAGTCCTCTAATGCGAAACTACATACAGTGCATATGGCACTGTAAACAAGTGTAAGTGGGTAGCTATCAGGGTGCTAAAATGTGGTCGCCAGGTAAGCTAAGTAACTGAGTGGAGCAATTCCTCTGCAGCAGACAAATACCTAGCCTTGTGTGAGCCGGCTCTGATTGCAACTATCATCCAACTCCGGGTAGGATGGCTCAATGGCAAAGCTCTCGTCATGGAAGCAGGACAACGCAGAGTAACACAGTTTCGAATACCGGGGCCATGCTTAGAAAACCTTTTGTTAATAAGTGCGTTATAGAAAACAAATTAGAATTATAATTTTCCAATCTGTGTTGACCGACTGGTCAAGGTGAATGTAGCTTACTTAGATGATAGCCTTGCCTCCTCAGTCCATCTAGCGCGGTGCACAATAGATCATGTTTACACCTGATTCATGCACAGATTTATGCGACTTCATAAATATGCAAACATATCATTTTGTTGATTATCCACGGCCCCCATATTTTGGCGGCCATATAGAGAGGTCCTAATTTCGATTTACAGACTGGCTCAGTGCGCACAATGAAACTACCATAGGGGCAGGGTTCAAGCAAACCAGGCCCTCCTAATATACCACAAGGCATGGTCTTTTATAGACGACTGAGGCATGGGGAGTCATTACAAGTCCAGCGGTAACCGAGGCGGTAAAACCACCTGGTTACCACCAGACTCGTATTGCCATTCTGCCTCTGTGACTCCCGGAAATACCAGGGCATTACGACCCTGGTGTCCCGGGAGTTCCGGAGGCGGAATTCGGTAAATCCCCATTCCCATTGGGTCCATAGGACTCAATGGGAATGGGGAAGTGGAAACACCGGCACCATCTGGTGATGGTGATGGTGTTTCCACGTCCGCCTGCAGGCGGGCGGTGTTAAACCCGCCAGGTCAGACATGGTGGGAACATCACCTCCCACCTGCAGGACTCGGGATCGGGCTGTCCGGAATTAACAGTGGCGGTGGGTTTACCGTCACTGTTAATTCCGGACCGCCCGACCCGTAATGAGGCCCATGGTCTTTTATAGACAACTGGAGATGAAAATGAGAGGGGCAACAAACTAACTTCAGCACAGCGCTGCGCTCGTCCTGAATGTTACCTACCTCTAACGGCCAAATGTGACATTCACAGTCCTGAGCTGCACCTGCATTTTACCTACCTGTAACTACTAAATGTGACATTCACAGGCATACGCTGTGCCTGAATTTTACCTACCTGTAACTACCAAATGTGACATTCACAGCCCTGCGCTGCGCCTGAATTTTACCTACCTCTAACGACCAAATGTGACATTCACAGGAATACGCTGTGCCTGAATTTTACCTACCTGTAACTACCAAATGTGACATTCACAGCCCTGCGCTGCGCCAGAATTTTACCTACCTCTAACGACCAAATGTGACATTCACAGGAATACGCTGTGCCTGAATTTTACCTACCTGTAACTACCAAATGTGACATTCACAGCCCTGCGCTGCGCCTGAATTTTACCTACCTCTAACGACCAAATGTGATATTCACAGCCCTGCGCTGCGCCTGAATTTTACCTACCTCTAACGACCAAATGTGACATTCACAGCCGTGCGCTGCGCCTGAATTTTACCTACCTCTAACGACCAAATGTGACATTCACAGGAATACGCTGTGCCTTAATTTTACCTACCTGTAACTATGAAATGTGACATTCACAGCCCTGCACTGTACCTGAATTCTACCTACCAGTAACTACCAAATGTGACATTCACAGCCCTGTGCTGTACCTGAATTTTACCGACCGGTAACAACCAAATGTGACATTCACAGCCCTGCGCTGTACCTGAACTTTACCTACCTGTAACTACCAAATGGGAACATAAACTTTCTGTAACTAGCACCTAGATGCCTCTGGGATTTGTGCGCTGAAATAAATGCTAGATAAATAAATAAATGAGGGGACTGCAAGCAGAATAACTGGATTAAGCCCGGATGAGATACTCAAATGTAGCCCAATGAATTTGCCAGAAAATCGGCATTGGAGGTCCACCATCTTGCCACTGTCGTGCGGCTTTGAAGGACCCTCCGCGGATACCGTGCATATGCATTGTGGTGGGCAGTCTCTGTTGCCATGACGACACAGCCGACATTTCTCAGAATGCGACCTGCCATGCAGAAAGATAGAAGCTGCTTTTTCTGTTTGGTGGGTGCGTCTTAAGGCCCCCTCGCTCTAGGTCCAGTTGTCTGCTCCTGTTGGAAGTCCTGCTCTTCCCTTCTTTTCCTGACCTCGGGCCTCCTACTATGTAGTGGTCTCCTGGTCCTGCTGGCTGTTGCATTGTCTTCCTCTGGGTTGGGGTTCCTCGCTTTGCCTACTCTGTGCTTGCTTTTCCATGTCTATTGGGACCCCACACGCTCAGCTATCCGTAGTCTCTGGCTCTGTTCTCAGTAGCACGGCTCCCTCAGAACCAGTCACTCAATCTCCTCAATGGAGCAGCAGGAACTGTTGTTGAGGGACTGCTTCTCTTCACTAGATTAATATCTGGGCCAGTTCAGAGCTCTGATCACCATCCTCCATGCTGCTATATCATGAGATTTTTAGCAAGCCTCATCAGAATTCCATCACCTTTTTCTCTTCCTCCACTATCGTATTTGACATTATCTACCACACTGGTACATGCTGGGTCTTCACATGAGCTTTGGCCTCAAAACTGGGATATGGGGCCTTTGGAAAGTCAGAACCATGGCCCGTTGATGGACAAGAGGCATCTAGAGCCCAAGAACTGGGCGGTGATTACAAGGGCTGCAGGCCCTGCTCCACCTGCGCCTTTTTTTAATGAAGGCATAAGAATATGGACATGCAGCTGCCGAATATCTGTTCAATGACAGGTGGTGTTCTGCATACACATCCTTGCACTGGGACAGAGTAAATGCTGATGCATGGATTAAGGGGAACAGTGCATTATCCCCCAGCACTCCTACCCATTACAGCTGCCTCTTCCTACCAGTAGCCACCAGGTGTGCCCCTCTGTACAGCACTCAGTTGCTTCTCAGTTAGAGTTGTCGTTTATAAATCCGTACATACTTACATACATACTTACATACATACATATAGCCGGTCAAGTGGCACAGCGAGTAGAGCGCTCGCTTTGACATCCGTGCAGAGCCTGTTAACGCAGGTTCGAAGCCCGGCAAGGCCAAACTCAGCCTTTCATCCTTCCGAGGTCGATAAATGAGCACCACACACCGTGGGTAATAATAAGCAGCGCTCAGATACCTGAGGGTTCGTAGCGCTATATAAATGCCTAATTATTAATTATTATTATTATACATTATCGAATGATATTTCATGTGTTGATTAGAACATGCGGTCAGATGTGGGTGCTATTAGTGAAGATATTTGTGTGCATTAAATGAGGAATACACTCAGATTATAACTATCTGTCCATATGCCTGCTATGTGCCCATACCTATCCGCTTCATGAATGATACTGAAACACTACTGCTTTGAAAGACCTATATCTAAGGCACTCTGCCTGTTTGTTTGCCACTAAGTTCATGACAACACTCACAGCATCATTTGACAAACATTTGAGATCCCCTCTACCTAGAGCGAAACAAACACAACCACAAGGCCGCCTCTGAAGGAACATGGAAGGTCATGTTTTGGCTCTCTGTGCCTTACACGAGGAGACATATCCATTTCCATATCTATCTTTTTGTTCCTAGAAGGGCAGTCGTGCACTGAAATGCCAGACTCATCTCCTTTGACCAAAAGTGCCAATGGCAACCATAGACACGTGTTTGTACCTTACCAGACATAATGGAATCAGGTCTACTTGAACACTGATTGAGCCTTCACCTTTTTCCAGATTGCCATAGTGTGTCAGATTGCCATCTGATTGATGAAAGCTTCGATTTTAATTAAAATGTTAGAAACTTTAGCTAAATGGATTTGCCTAAAGGGTGTAAGTGGGTCTACCGGGGAGGACCCATGACGTTCATAACTGACATCCATATTGTAGGCCTATTGTAAGCAATGTACTGTGACAAACTAGCAACTGTTAGGTGATATGGGCACCTCTCATGAATAAAGTTATATGCAACAGGAGAAATATGCGCCTATAACACTGGATAGCAGCTTTCAAATTTCCTTTAAAATGTGGATAAGGACTTGATCTAATAGTATACAGTTATTACTTGACACTCCTAACCTTGTTAGCATAGAGGGTATTATACATAGAATATATAATATTACACCCAATGACTGCCTGCCCCAAACCACTGCCTAGGCAGAATGAGGCTTAAGTGGTTTGAGTGGAAACCATGTTGAAACTCCCTAGGCAGTTTAGACGTTCTGTCTTATCTGATGGCTTAGCACTACCGCTTTATGATTTTGATAGCTGTTCATGAAAGTGTAGCACTATATGGCCAAAAAATTATGTTGCATGTGATGAGCAGACCTATTAGTTGCCCATGCTAGATTGCAAAGAAACTTGTGGAACCTGGAGAAGCCACCCACTCGGGGATGCTACCCCTGGAGGGGGTATACAGCAGATCCCCTAAAGCTACCAGGACTTCCTAGGGTTAGGGGTGTCACTAGTACCCAGAAAGGGAATGTTTGCTTCATGGTAGAAAGGAGGAAGGCTGATTTCAATTTTTCAGAGCATCCTAGCAAAAGCTTTATTGGAAGAAAAACAAGAATATTAGCCCCTGAGCCAGAATTTCAAATCAGGTACAATAGTGTCTGGTTTGTAACTGTCAGAGAGCCCTGATCTTAAGCCCACGTAAGGAGTGTGAATTCATAGAACTGAAAACAGATGGTGCATGCCCAAAACAGGACGTTCCTTTGTCCTACCAAGTGACACATTCATACCTCTTTTAAGTGTGAGACAGACTTCTAAAAGTTGGACCTAGCCCATGGAAGTCTCCTGGATCCTGTGAAGCAGGGTGGTGATTAGGCAGGGGATTAGTAATACTGCCTGGAACTTTGTTCCTATGGATGCAGACCATAGGCAGGGCTAATGCAGACCCAGAGTTCAGGAACAGTGAACATCACTGTCACCATTTAAAATCTCCTAGCCTGCTCAGCATTGGGAACAACAACTCTGCAAGAAAAATGTTTACTTAGAATTGATGCACATGGCGGATATTGTCATCAGACCATAGAAAGGGATTTGAACTTACAAATAGCCTGCTATGGTTTGTGAATAAATAGGGTGGGAACAAACCACTCTTTTGGTTTAACTTGTTGGAGCACAGAAGACTCACAACCCCCTGGAAGGAGGGATGATAGGACAACCAAGAAGGCAGAACGACATTTTCTTTAACATGCCTAACAGACAGAAATCAATCTTTATTATCATGTTTATTTTGGACATCATCTATCACACAAAAGGTACATTTTGACCCCTTTTATTGGATTGGTTGCGAATAGTATGCAGAGATGAAACAATGCTGATTTAGGATGAAGGTCCCGGGAGGAATAATCTTAATCTTAATTATTTTGAAAAAAATCATAGACATGAAAAATATCTCCTCCATAATTGGCATAAACACTGAAAGTGGACTTTGGTGAGTTTGCCGGTCTGGAAACAAGAGTACCAGTAAGCTCACTGGCACCCTTGTTTACAAACCCTTATGCTCCAAGTTTGCCTGCCGGGGTTGCTGCGCCGGACAGGTCTGACTTGTAATGTCCCTGTGGCACCGGGAAGTCAGGTGCAGGTAAAATGTTGCAAGTGCGGCAGCAACCCACTGGTAGCAACAACAGGGTTACCGGCAGACTTGTAATGAGGCCCATGAAATTGATTGGATTCAGCAGTCATCTTTGAATAGGTCAGTCAACAGAATGTATCACTGGCTTCCCAATAATGCATCTCATCACTCCACTGCAAATGTCCAAGTTGAGTACTTATGATACATATGTGTCTAAGATTTCCCTTAGTTAATATAGGCACTTGGCTGAACTATCTGTATTTCATACATTTGGCCTCATTACAAGCCTGCCGGTCCGGAAACAACAGTGGTGGAAAAACCACTGCCACCATTGTCTATGGACCGGCAGACTATGAGTTCTGCAGGCGGGTGGTGTCACTCCCACCAGGTCTGACCTGGCGGGAGTAACGCCACCCACCGCAGACGGAAATGGAAACACCAGCACCGTTATTTACAGTGCCAGTGTTTCCATTGTCCCCATCCCCATGGAGTCCTATCGGACTCCATGGGGATGGGGATTAACAGAATTATGCCTCCGGAAATTACTGGGCTACCGCCACACTCGTAATACATCCCACTGACTAAAAGCTGCATACAAG
Source organism: Ambystoma mexicanum (assembly GCF_040938575.1). Taxonomy (NCBI): domain Eukaryota; kingdom Metazoa; phylum Chordata; class Amphibia; order Caudata; family Ambystomatidae; genus Ambystoma; species Ambystoma mexicanum. The sequence goes on along the minus strand of NC_090937.1, from coordinate 1,344,370,076 downwards.
AGAAAATATGTCTCTAATGGCAGCAAATGACATGCAAACTGCGAGGGAGGAACTTTTCCAACAGGAAGGAAATAAATAAAAGGATCAAAATGTCAACTTTCATAACGTAGAAGCAGTTCTCAACAATTACCTCCATCATCTATGGATCCATTATTGCAAGGATTATTTTTGTTGAAAACCACTATGCAATTTGTCGAAGTTAAAACGTAGGAGAGCCGTACAGATATGCATGATCTCAAAGGGGAACTGACAGCCATTGCAACCCGCATGAGTGAGGTGGAAGAGCACATATGATATGATATGATATTTTATTTGTATCGCGCTCGTACACAAGTGTTTCAGAGCACTACTAGGCAAGGGAGGGGAGCAATGGAGAACAGAGCACAACATAAAAACGATCTTACTAGGCCCAGTGACATTGAGAATGCGCAAGTGCAAGGGAAAAGGGAAAAAGTGCATGGAAGGGGGAGAGTGGAAAGTGCAGAAGCCGAGGAGCGCAAATAAATAAAATAAATAGAAAATTGAGGCAAACTGTGGTAGTGCAGCCAGCAAGTGGCAAGTGCTGTGTTTAAGGCAGCAGACCGGGTAAGTCTGAATAAGTGCAGAAAAATAAGAAAAATGGGGGGGCTGTATGGGTACAGATACAGTCCCCAAGGGACAGAGGGTGGCCAGGTGCACAGTGCCAAGAGAGCACATCAGCAGGGGAGAAGGGGAGCGAAGGCAGAAGCAAAGAGGAAGGTTTTGAGGTGCTTCCGGAACCGGAGATGGTTCTCCTCAAGTTATAGAGTGACAGGGAGACTGTTCCAGAGTGAGGCCCCAGCCGAAGATAGAGATCTACCCCCAGCTCATTTTCTTTGAAAAATGACTGACCCTGAGGTAGTTAGAGGTAGAGGAGCGAAGAGCTCGAGAGGGGAGTTATTTGCGGAGGGATAGCTGAAGGTATTTTGGACCCAGGCCCCACAAAGCCTTGTGGACTATGCAGAGGGTTTTGAATTTAATCCTTGCATCCACTGGGAGCCAATGGAGAGATTTCAAAGCTGGAGAAATACGATCCCAGGGCTTGAGACCAAGGACAAGTCTTGCAGTCCTGTTCTGGATAAGTTGTAGAGGGCAGAGAGTAGAGGCAGGTAGATTTAGAAAGAGGCTGTTACAAGAGTCCAACCGAGAGAGAACCAGAGCTTGGGAGAAAGTGAGCTTCTGAGGGAAGGAGAGGAAAGGAAGAATACCTCTGAGGAGGTGCAGTAAGACGTTTGACTTTTTAGAGACATCAGAGATATGGGCCGAGAAGTAAAGTGTGGAGTCAAAGATGACGCCAAGGTTCTTAGACTCGCAGGTAGGGGTAGGAGGAGGGCCAAGGGAGGCCAAATATCAGCAGTAAAAGAAGAATGGAATGGATCGAACAAAGGCAATATAAAGTACTAGAACAGGAGAATCTGACCACAGAGTTGGAAGATCAAAGTAGGAGAGACAAGTTATTATTCGTCTGATAATCTAGATGTTTTGGTGCTTGTTAAAACATATACAACTCTATTCTATTAAATAGCCCTTTTTTAAAGAAGTTTATGTCAAGATTGTTAAACATTTCTTATTTTTACAGTTATTTGCAGCAAAACTTTATACAATATGTTTCTTGAGAATGGAGCATTGCCTGCTGGATCAATCAACATGACCAATTGCATTACTTTTCAATTGAGACAATGGGCCTCATTACGAGTGTTGCGGAAGGCAACAACTGAGCTGGTAGTGCTACTGGCGCCATTTTTACCTCCATGCAATATTCCGAGTATGCAGAGCATCACCCGCGAGCAGTACCAGGTGGCAGCAACGGCTACGTTATTTACTGGCCGTTATTGCCATCCTCCCCATTCCCTATGGGGGCTCAAATGGGAATGGGGACTTACCGGGTTCGGGTCCCGCAAAAGGGATTTACCGGGCCCTCCAAGGTCAGAATGGCCCGGTAAATCCCCTTTTGTGGGACCCGGGTTTGGGGGTAGCCATGATCTTACTAAGGGCATGGCTACCTCCAAACTCGTAATGAGGCCCAATGGTATGAATAATTTAACAATTATATCAAACGAGGTAAATGGTTTAACCAGCTCTGTGAAGAGAAAGAAAATGCACACTATTTTAATACCCAAAAACCGAACATAGTATTAATTCTGATAACTGACTCGAATTCAGAAGAAGAACTTAAATTAAGAAAGAAATCAGTGGGCAAAGTGATTGATAGTTGTTTACCTATAAACAGGAAATGTGGTCTTGCTATACTGATAAATAAAAATGTACTTGTAGAGTCATCAATACATGGACGGACAGAAAGGGCCGAATCACCTTGCAAAGATTAGAGTTCAAAGTAACTCTATCGTTTTTTACTCAATTTGTGCACCTACGGGGGATAAGAGTGGGTTTCTTTCCTACCTTAATAGGATTATAGTAGAGATTTGGGACTCACATCTTGTGATAGGGAAAAACTGGAATCTGGCCATGGATGTACTATTAGACGGATTGGAAGTATTCAATGGCACAGGAAGCAGAGATAGATATATTTTAAAGGACCTAGTAACAGATCATGGTTTTATAGAACCATGGCATGTAATGCCCTCTGCATTTAGACAATATACACATATGTCATGCTCAGACGGCAGAAGGGTAATAATAGTTTACTTAATTTAATTGTTTTATACTTAATGGCATCCTCCCAATTAACCTTTCTGATCATGCCCCAGTTTTACTGGAAAGTTCCTTACACCTCATATATCCCACTAGTCTTAGATGGCGTATGAACTTCTGTACAAATATACAGTGCAAATATTGGAATTACAAAGATTACTCAAGGATTATTTGTATATTAAAAAGATTCAGTTAAATTTGATATTTTATGAGTAATGACCAAAGCATTTATCAGGGCTGATATGATAAAGGTGGCATAAAGTAATAAAAAAATCAGCTATGAAACTACAATACAAGATGTACGGTAAAATTAAAAAACTTACCAAATTATATCTGACACACCCTTCCTATTCTTTATTAAACAAATTGACTAGAACCAAGTTCGAACTCTATGATAAGTGTTCAGAGATAGCAGAACGAGATTAGTTTAAACTATGATATAATTAATATGAAAAAGGTGAGAAAGCTGGAAAACCTCTGGCACACCCACTCCAAAAGCAGCGAATAGAATTAAAAATTCAATATTTGAGAGATGAAGATCACTCTCTTGTTACTAATCCAGGACAAATAATGAACATATTTGCAGAATTGTATGAATCCTTATGTATTATTGAAACTTATCCTGGCCCACAGCTTGGACATAATATTAAGCACAGATCCCATTATTGAACAAGAAATATGACAAGCAATAAACTACGTCCAGTGGCAAATCAGGAGTATTAGATGGTATTCCATAGGAATTTTTAAAAAAAGTGATATTGATTCAATAGCCTGTATTCTAGTACCCTAAGAATCAGGTTCCTTTTTAAATTAATTTAATAAAAAACGTATCACTGTAGTTCCTAAACAAGTCAGAGATTCTACATTATGCTGTAACAGTCATCTGTTGTCATTACTAAACATAAACAATAAAATATAGGCCAAAATCTTCCATATCTAATTCACGATTCCCAAGTGGACATATTTCCTAATCGTTCTCCAATTGATAACAATTGGAAATGATTACAAATTCTTTGGAATATAAATGTTCTCTCTCGCCAAAAATGCCTTATCTCTGGATGCTGAAAAGGCATTTGATAGTATTGAAGGGAAATACTTGTTTAATGTCTTATACAATGTGGTTATGAAGAAGGCTTTAATAGGCAAAATAGACCTACTGTTTAATAATCCACACTGCAGCATTCGAGAGTGGTGGCTGTGGTGCTTTCTTTCTGCTGCTGTTGTTTTTGGACACTGCCCCTTTAACGTGTGGAGGAACGCAACTCGTACTTTGGCCCAAAAAAGGCAAACAGCAGACGCTAAAGTCAATCAAGAACACAAAAAGTGCTTTTTCCAGCTCATAGCAGCTACAGAGAGAAAAAAGGAATAGGGGCTGTGGTGAACACAAATCCAGTGAAAGAGACAGGTGCATACTTCTTGAGAGGCTGATGCACAATCTAATCTAAATCGGAGAAATGTCCCTGAACTGTTGTACTGTGTCTCTAAAGTCAGGCAAATTCACACAAGCTTCATACATTTAGTCAAATTTGTGGATGAGGTACATTTGGATCGAGTCTTTTTACACATGCATTCCACCTTGGTGAAGCAATTGCTGCTGGAGGCGGCCCCTAGCTTATTACCATTTGGTTTTCACTTAACATCTACAAACGATGAACGACCAGAAAAGAATGGAATATTAAACAAATCCTCACTTAAGGGCCACATTGGTGGGAAAATACACAAAGGAATGCCCATAAAGGAAAGTCTGCACTTTTAACATAAGACTGCTGATTCCAGGTCTAGACATGACCAGCTGTTAAGAGTGGCATTTGGGGAAAAAAATAGTTTGGGGAGAAAAGTCTGAATAACCATGTCACAGGAGGCGGGAGCATCATCAAAGGCTTTGTGGTCCTGGATGGCTGAAGCCCTTGCGGTCAATAGTAAACAGTAGCAGTTGCCAACGGAAGAGCCTAGGAGCTTAGCAATGGCCTCCTGGAACACAAGAGGTCACACACTTCTTCTTAAAAGAGAAGACCTCCGATTTGAAGAATTTGATTTGATATGTTTACAGGAGACCTAGCTGTGCCGCAATCCCTATCTGGATGGTTTTACAATAATTCTGAATCCGGCTAAGGAGGGGGGAAAGTTGGACCATTATTGGGGCTCCTATTCGGCATCAAAAATGAAAAAGGACTAATCATTGGTGGTCTTAAAAACCTGAACCCCTCCATGCAGCTGGTAGAGCTGAGATGGGACTTGCCTGATCATCCTTTCGAGGCATTATGATCATCAACCTCTATTAGAACCCAGTTGTAATCTCAGAGGTAGACTTTATAGAGGGTGTTATAGACTTCATAGACACAGCCTATACCAGGGCTGAGAATTGTTCAATTACACTTTGTGTGGATTCAATTAGAGGTGAGGACTGAGTAGTGGAGAGACTCATTCTATGAAATCATCAGAAAGAATAGGTTAGGTTTGGCTAAGTGCTATGGAGTCCAGGGACTTACACATTCTGACCTGGCAAATGCAGTGGGATAAACCGGGAAATTTGACTTGGTCCCGTGGAAGACAAACGTCAATCAATACATGATTATATTTTTGTGTCAAGAAATAGGCTAACTACTATAAAGGATTTCCAGGTTATTCTTATGCAACACAGCAACCACAACCTCTTAAGAATGTGTTGGTTTCGTTAGAAGAAAAGGTCAGGTGGTGAGCTCATCTCCAGAGTTGATGTAACACAGGGGAGAAACCATCTTAGAATGACCAGAGAGCCTCATAGTACAATACTTTAGATGAGCAGCTACATAGAATGGGGAAGATTTTGGGGATGTCCTAGAGCACACTCCCATATTGCAGAGTTTTGTGGAGGTGAACTATGGGAGTGGGAGAAGAGCCTTTCGTCATTGCTATGTCGTTGGCATGATTGTGGTAAAAAAGCAAAGAGAATTTAGGAGAGACCTAAGACAAATAAAAACATCTGCCATTTGTTCTAACGCTCTCAGCTGCTAGGAAAGGGAGACAGCTATATATAAACTTCCCGTATTCGGGTAAGGCAGCTATGATGCCGCAAAATGCAGAAACTATACTAAAAGTAGTCTGCAAGAAAAGATCAGGAGAGATTTGGGACCTAATAAATAGGAATGATATACCCAGTTGGCACTCCAAACAAATACTTGGAAAATACTGCATAGACCATTTGTCTGATCTCTTTGCAGACAGCAGAGTGCTATGTCACAGGAATGAAAATGAGTTTGCAGGATAATGGTCTATCCTGCACAGGGAAGAGGACATTATGGAGCTAATTAAGAATGCCAGTGGCTCCCGAGCTCCTGGTTCCGACAAATTGACAAATGCAATGATAAAGAAAGACCTGGAGTGCTGGACACACGTTTTATTTATTCTCTTTGAACAAATAGTAAATAATAGAGAAATACCCTGTCATGGAGGGCAGCCATGATCATACATATATTCATAAAGGGTATTAGCGAGGAACCTAAAAGTTACCGCACTATTGCTCTTTTGGATGTCGCAGGAATAATATTTGCATCCCTGCTACTGAAACGCTTGAGGGACTGGATCACGATAGCTAGACCGAACAGTCTTTTTCAGACAGGGCTGGTTAAGGGACTTGGGACAAGTGAAAATATTTTCCTCCCCCCACATACTTAAGGGCAGCGTTCTGGAATCGAAGTCAAAAATATATGTGGCTTTCGTGGATCTGGCACAAACATTCAATAGTGTTGACAGTATCCGATTATGGGAAAAAATGTTGAACTGGAATTGCCATAAAGATATATCAGAGGCAATAAAGGCTCTATATACAGCAACGATGATGAGAGTAAGATTAAACTGAGGGACTGCTTTCGGGTGAGATTCTCACATTTAGGGGAATAAAATAGGATGGCAGCCGGTGCCCGCATTGTTTAACTTCTTTATCTTAAATGTAGGAGATACTATAAAACAGGCAAAAGGTTTTCCACCACAAATACGGGAAAGGCCGATCACCTGTATGGCGATTAATGCGCTAAAATGTTCTCATCCTTCGGCCGCGTCACGCAAGGTGGAAGGGGCCCTTTGTGTGGCGACTGAGGAATGAGCTGATAGAGCAAGTAAACATATTTGGGAATATGTGTTAACATGATCTTGGCTGATGGTCACAGTGAGCTCCAGGTCTCAGCACGGAGTACATTCAAATCCCTCTGTATCATCCAGAAGGCTGTATGGGGCCAGAGACTACTGAATCTTCAACGCTTCCAGACCAAATATTCCTCTTCTAGACTCCTGCATTCCTCTGACACCAACTCCTTGTGTGTGTGAAGCAGTTTTCTAAACAGAGAGCTGGTGGTCAATCACTTTCCTCGGTGGGCTTCCTTCTGTCGAATAGCCTCCCTCTCGCTCTGCGTCTTGAGCAGGACCTCCTTAAATTCCGAAATAGCCTCAAGACTTTCTCTTTACCTCTTCCTTGTCCTCCTCACTTCCCTGCTAATCATACAGTAGCATGACTGATGTGCAGGGCCCTTATGTATCCTCAGGGCCCTGACCCCCCACATCGCTCATCCCAGCCGCTGTCTATTTACTGCACTTGCTTAGGCTCACCCTCCCCACTGAGGTTGCACTTACGTTTTTCTCTTCTTAGCACTTCACCCTAAACCCTTCTACATGTTTGTACTATTAATTCAATTGTTTAGCTTTGTTGTAAGTCATTGTCAGCCCCCCATTATCCCCCATCCCCCTGTCCCCACCCTGTTACCCTGTGGGCGCTTTGAAACTGTTTTGCTAATTGTATAAGTGCCTAACAGGTTACCAATAAATAAATAAATAAATAATCCATAAGAATAAATGAGATAAATGTGGCATGCCAGCCTGGAATACTTAACAGGAAATTCTGCTGTTTTTCCATACTACTATTAGTGCAGTTCTCCTAATTAAATGTGGCTGCAGTATTAGCCTATGGATCCGAATCTTTGTTGTTACTACCGTTTACTCTATGGTCTGTTCTGGAAGGTATATTTTGAAATAAGGTCCTTGGAGTGCCAAGGTCGATGCCAATCCAGATTATTCGCCACAAACTTGACTTACTATCCTTAAGAGCCATGGTATGTGGGAAAACGCTAGCCCTGTATAGAAAATGTATAGTGGGAAATTTGCTTCCTATTTTCCAAATCTTGAAAAATGCATTGGACATCGCTCGAGAAAAGATCTTATAGGAGTGGGGGAAGTCGTGCAAAGGATTGTTGGTTAAGCTGTGTGTGACAGAGATTGATTACACACTCAAACATGGTTAAACTGAAATTGTGGCAGAGAGTATGTATAAGCACCCAAGACGAAGCCAAAAAGTATAGGCTTCTGTTTCACTTGCAACATGAAGTTAGTGTGTATGTCTCAGTCCCTAGATACCTGTGTACATTTACGAATATCCATTATAGAACACAGTTCATTATACTGCAGATTAATCTATTTCCAACCCCCAAAGAGGTACTAGCTAGTTTCTCAGAGAGTGGGTGAAAAGATGTTAAGTGTAGATATTCCAATGACGGAGAGAAGGAAACATTGGGCCCTCATTACGGGAAAATTACTGGCACCATTGTTTCCAGACCAGCAAACTAAGAATGATGCCCATTGTATCATAAATTGCGATTTTGCACAGGACTAACACCCTTAATAACTATGCACTTAGGAATTTTTATGGGAGGATTTAGCTCCTTAACCCCTGAAGAATGGTGGATTATTTTAATAAGTGGAGAAGTAACATTGTTGGTTTTAGCTACTGTAAATTATTTAGATACTGTACTTTTAAAGCAAGTTGCTCACTTGTAAATTATCAAATAATTGTATTTTTTATTGTTTATATAGATAAAGAAAGTGATTAATCCATCTTCTAAAGTGATTACTAACAGGAATACGCCTGATTCCATTCCACTATCCTGAGGGACAAGACAAGGCTACATCCTATTCCTTTTACTGCTCTCATTGACATAAAAATCATTCTCTGCTGTGGTTCATAACAATGTAAATAGTGAAGGTATATCAACACCAATTCTTGTAAATAGAATTATGTTATATGCTGAAGGCACCATGTAACCTCTCTCCAAACACAAACAATTCATATATGCAGTCATGGAATCAACAGAAAATGCCTCGGAATTCTCTGGGTATAAATCTAAGTGGCTCAAGAGTGAAGCACTTTCCATTTCCACTTGTAGAGCTGATCTACATGACTTAAATCTTAGGTGTTCTGCATAGGATTGAAGTACTTATGAATATTACTAACGGCACTTCTTACAGACATGTTTTCAAACGGCAAAATCTTTTTCTGGGACTAAATATCTTTAGATTTATAAAGATGGAAGGAGATTAATATTTTTCCGTGGGGGTGTGTTCGAATGAGTGGGATGTCAATCATCCATAAATTCAATCATATTTTTCATTATACGTAAACTTTATAGCCAAATTCTGCATTCTTTGAAAACATTTGGGGTAATTCCAAATCTTGGGTAACTAGACATACAAAATATACAACTCCACATTTTGGCGGTCTGAAATGCCCTTAAACAGAATTTTATTGCTTTATTTTCTGAATTAGTTTGTTAGTAAATATATTGTGAAATATAGACCATGCTCCGGATTGGCTGGAATTAGAAAAATCTTTAGCGGGTGTCTCTAGAAATTAATACATTATATGTCGGATCTGTCCTCCTTTACGAACTCATCCAATTCTAAACAGTTCCCTCAAAAACTGGACTAGAATCCAAAAATGATTACAGGTAGATTAATTCTGCCATCTTGAAGCATCCATAAGACATAACACAACATTGAAAAAAGGGGGAAACATATTTTGGCATAAACAGAATACAAGATATAAGGCAAAATAATAGAATGCACACATTTGAAACTCTAAAACTAAACTATGCATTGTCAGATACTTAACATAGGTGATATTTCCACCTAAAAGCATGATTAGAGAAAGCTATGATCTCAACGAAATTGAGTGGCATGTCCTCACCATTAGCAAAATGGTTCATCTTTTGGAAAGGAGATCAACACATACTCCTCAGCTTTAGGCTCTATCTACCGTGACACTTACTATCATTCAGTTAGCAATGAATGTTGAATGAATAGTCCCAGCGAATATAGTTCAGGCAGCATGGCGAATGCAATTGGAAAATGTTCACTAAACAAATAGCAAATATAAAAGGCATTGTGTCATCCAATTCAACAGAAATCTAATTGGCACCTGTTTTCTTAGGTCAGAATTAGGAAGTCTGCTAATTTTTGAAGGTAATTTTGTTCTTTTAGATTAGCAGCACTCTCTTAGCCTCCCTGTCTCAGAGCCCTACACCAGCTATCACAAAGTAGGCTTTGATACCATGGATAGAACAATTGCTCTCTAGTGTCTATCCATTTCTCCATGCAGTGGCCGGTAGTTGACCTCGATGAGTTCCCTCTCTATTGACCATATTTGCCAGTAAGCTTAACTGATTCAAATAAAGACTGGTCATACTAAGCCTGTGGCCACTCTTACTTATTAAGTCCAGGTAGAAATTCCTAGCCTCCATCGAAATCAAATCAGCATACTCAGCCCGGCGCAAGACATTCTTCCATTCTTCATCTGTTTTACCATTGCAGTTGTTAGGCAAACTTTCACCTTGCTAGGTAAGATTACCGGTTGACAGAAGCAGGATGATATGTCAATCTCCGTAGATACTCTTAGAATATTGTTAAACAGGGTTATTCTATACATCAAGGGGTTCCTCAATAATGTCTCTAAGCAATCATTTCCTGTTGCGTTGCTTAACCTAGACCCAGCAGAGTGCAATTGTACACTCCACCAGGCCTCTAATGAAAATCATCTTGGGTCTCTATGCACCAGGACATTACGAGTTGACCTGAGTTTCCACAACTCAGGTCAGAAACACTTGTGTACAGGCATGTTATAAATGCCATATCATATCATATCAACAGCTTCTTAAGGATTTCATTTTCTATGGGATACAGGCCATCTTTTAACTTTAGCTCCCATCTTTCTCCTCAGCATCCAAAAGCCACTACATTCCACTTCTGGCTGCTGATCATATGCAGAAGACCTAAAAGACAGCATTGAGCCACTAAGCCAACTGTGAGAAACCTAAAGGTGTCTCTGTGACTAGTCCCCGGGGGTCTGTTATCCAGGTGGCCAGGACATGGCCATCGCTATTGGATCCTGTTCCTGGGGGTGGACCAATGATGGAGGATCACCTAGATTGGGGGTCCTCGGGGAGTGGAGGTGGGACAACGATGCAGGATCCAGGATGCAGGATCCCCCTTCTTATGACAACTTTTCCCCAGCCTACCACGTAGGATACACAAACACTTTACAAATGACGGCTATAATCACGCCAATACTGCATAATGTCTCTGTGTAATTGAAATGTCTGTACTGTCTCTACCAAATTTAATATTTGATAACCACTTATTATATGTGATAACCATTTACTAGCCACTTGAAACTGCCTGCCACTTATGCCATTTCTATGTGTCACAAGGTGCTAACTATTGTGAAATCTCCCTTTGTTTACTGCCGACTATAGCAAATCCACCAAATTAGCCTGCCTACCATACCCCTGTGTGGCATACTGAACTAACCTAGTGTCAACTACTGAGGACCCTGAAACTGTCCATTGCCAGCCACCACGTGCCTTTCTTGGGAATTAGTTCATCACCACAGCCAACTGCCAAATACTGTACGATGTGCCTTAATAAGAGTCAGACGGCCATCTGACTGTGCCTCCTCATACCCTTACTGCACCTCACCATAGCTACTGTTGCATTAACCATGCCCCCAACAGACAAGGCACCTTGTCCGACCATGGAAAGAAACAATAGGCTTTGAGCCAGATTACCCCGGCTCTATGAGTACATTTGCCGTAACAAGGTCCCTAATCTTCTACTGAAACCTACCCCACGGTACCCAAAGGTATGCCACAACCTAACTACACCTTGTAATAGTACCACCCAACCTAAACTAATCCCTATAACAATCCAGAACACACCTAACACAACTACTCTATCCAGAGTCTTGATCAACGCCAGATCCCTAGTGGCCCACGCCACGGAAATTGCTGATACCTTATCCTCCACAACCTCGACCTCCTGGCAATTACCGAATCATGGCTGCATGAAGCAGCAGGTCCAGCACTCTCTCTAGCCATCCCTGAAAATTACCAAATAATCAGAATGGACAGACCTAATAATAGAGGAGGCGGTCTGGCCATCATAGCAAAAACTCATCTCGCGCTAAGACCACTCGCTCAATCACCTCTCAAATCTTGCAACTCCTCACAGCCAAATTGCCTATCTCCAACTGCCGCACCTTTATATAGGCCACCTGGCCCCATTGAATCCTTCGGGGCAGACTTATCCAGCCTTTTAGCCAATAATACAAAAGAAACCTCCCAAATCCTACTACTAGGTGACCTGAATCTAGGTTTGAACGACCCTGATGACAAACCAGCACAAGCTATAGCCAACATGCTAGCTGAACAAGGCCTAACCCAAAAAGTTCTTACCCCTACCCATAATAAAGGAAGGAATTTGGACTGGATTGCCACCTTGAACTGCGATACCACCATCACCAAAACCACTCCTCAACATTGGACAGACCATTACCTTATTGACTTCACATTATCTCTCAATAAACAAATCAGTAAAGAAAAAATGATGGCACCACCCCTGCCCACTAGAGCAAAAAGAAATATAACTCCGGACAACCTCCTACCATTACTGATGCCAACCATTAATGCTCTTCCTGACAACTTGCATGCAGAGTGCCTAATAGAAAGCTACAACAACGCTATGAAGAAAGGACTAGACATTATTGCCCCTCTAAAACTGCAAAAAGTAAACAACAAGCTCACCTGAATACTTGGTTCACCCCCCACTTAAAAGAACTAAGAATGCATAAAAGGAAACTAGAAACTCAATGGCGCAACACCCCTATGGAAGAGAACAAACTGAAACTTAAACTCTTCGCCAATAACTACAAAAAAGTAATCCTACTCACAAAAAAAAAACATTTAATGAAAGAATCAGCAAGTCCCGCTCCAACACCAGGGAATTATTTGCTATCCTAAGGGAGTTGGAATCCCCCATACCTCCACCAGATAACATAACTAAAGACAGACAATGGTGTACCACGTCCAAAACGCCCTAACTAACAAAATCAAAACTCTCCAAACTAAAATTGCCTTAAAAAAAGACTCCCTAACTACAGACGAGTCACCTCCTTGGACTCATGCTAGAATAACTAACCCATCAGCCCCGGATCTTTTCAGATTCACCAAAATCTCCATCCTAGAAACAGAAAGGATTATTGCATCACTGAAATGATCCAACTGTAAAGGCGATAACTGCCAATCTCAGCTAATCAAGGATGCGGCCAGGGACCTAGCTCCCTTTATAACCAAACTGATTAACGCATCCTTCTCCTCCAATGACATCCCAAGCAATCTCAAAGAATCCTGGGTGCTGCCTCTCCTCAAGAAGCAAACTCTAGACCCCGCTATTCCCACTAATTACTGGCCCATCACTACGGTACCATTCCTGCTAAAGAGAATAGACAGAGTAGCATACCTACAAATCCAGCAATATCTAGAAACTCACAAATTCCTAGGTGCCCGCCAATCTGGATTCAGACCACAGCACGGTACTGAGACAGCCTTATTTGATCTTAAAACTCAAATCAATGAAATCAACGACAAAGGAAACACCGCTATGCTACTCCTCCTTGATCTATCGGCAGCTTTTGACCTGGTACATCACACGGTCCTGTGCGAACACCTGGCCTCGGCTACCCACTTTTCAAAGGAGGCCATAAGCTGGATCCAATCATTCTTGGACAATGGAACTATGAGAGTCTTCTCCTCATTAGCTTCAGCAGACCCTATCAAAATAACTTGCAGTGTACGCCAAGGTTCCTGCATCTCCCCAACCCTATACAATATATTTACCAAGCCCCTATTTGACAAGTTGGACAGACTGGGTGTCACATACACTAATTACGCTGATGGCACTCAGATCCTCATCCCCCTTTCAGGCAATTTTGATTCAGATACGGCCATGGTAAACAAAATATACATCATCATTCAGGCATGGATGGCCACACATGGCCTATGCCTAAATGATGATAAAGCCGAAATCCTGCTCCTCGATTCCAACGCCAACTTAAAAAAACTCAGCTCCAACTACAAGGCATTCAGCATTGATGGCAATACCATTACAGATGCCAAAACAGTGAAAACACTAGCTTTCACCTTGATTCAGCCTTGACACTAAAGAAACAAGTGAACTCACTAGCATCCTCTACCACTTACACGTGCAAGCTTATCAGGGTAAGCAGAGCATTCCTCTCCCAAGCTAGCTGCATCATCATCGCTAATGCCCTAATACTCTCCAAGCTTGACTATTGTAACACATTGTATCTGGGAGCCAATAAATACATAACCGACAAACTTCGAACACTGCAAAACAACGCCCTCAGAACAGCCCTAAACTTACCCTCCAAGGAACACATCTCCAACAAAAGAAGAGAACACAAATTGGCTCAATATCTGGAACCGGATTTCACTTAAAACGGCATCACACATCTTCAAATGCTTAAATAACGCAGCCCCCCTCTATCTCGCAGCCAGAATAGTAAAAAAACCCTACATCCGTCCTACCAGAATGATCAACTCCTACTGCCTTCAGGTACCTAAATTTAGACAAAAAAAACAGGCGGTAGCAGCTTCCCAGTCAAGGCAGCTCAACACTGGAATGCTCTCCCACTCAACATCAGAACAGACCAATCCTACTACAGTTTTAGGTGGAACACTCTCATCTGGCTACGCTCCAATGACCCCTATGACTAAACCTTGCCCCTCCCACACTAACAAACCCTACGTTACCCGACTGTATATATGTACATTCCTTAACTGATCTGCCGAAATGCAATTTACTGTCTGTATATATGTAAATCTTTTAACTGATTTGACGAAATGTAATGTTCTGCTCTGTACTTAAATAGTGCCTTATCCTGTAACAAAGCTTTTATGTAATCATATTTTCCTGTTCTCTGTTGCGCCCTGTTACCTCTGGGTTTGGCGCACCATACAAAATCAATAAACAAGCAAACAAACAAACCCCTCCCCTTTTTCGACGCAAACACTTTGTCATATAGAAACACTATCTATCACTGCTCATCCCCACAAAATCCTGGACCTCAACACCATGAACGACCTAGACATCTTGCCCTTACTGAGACTTGGCTTTCCACCTCAGCAGGGCCAACCCTCTCCATTGCCATCTCTGCTGGCTATGCAATCCTCTGGTGTAACTGGCCAGAAAAGAAAGGCGGTGGAGTAGCCCTCATCTACAAAGAATGTCTCCCACTACAAGCCTCCTCCACAACCCCGATTCCATACTGTGAATCGCTGTCTGTCAAACTCAGTTGCTCTCACAACAATACAATATACAACTCATATACCGGCCATCTGGACCAACTGCCACCTTCGAAGAAGGCCATAGCCAATTCATCTCTAACAAACTCATGCCTTCCACTCAACTAATACTACTCAGTGACTTCAACTTAGGCTTTAACAATGCCAATGACACAAACACAAACAAAATAGCCACCTCATTTGCAGCCTTTGGTTTTACCCAACTCATCACAGAACTCACACACGGTCACGGACGCATGCTAGACTGGTTGCTAGACCACAACGGCAACATCACCATTTAATCTAACCTCCCTTGTCCTTGGTCATACCACCACACTATCATCTTTTCCATCCCAGCCATTAGCAAGCTCCCTAAACCCATTCCAGTCAATAACATAAACATGCCCCGCAGCTCATGCAACCTGATGAGCCCCAACATTATTCCTCTCATCACCACACCTCTCCCTGACACACTAGACCCCACGGCCTTAGTTAACCACTACAACACCCTGATTCGCAACGCTGTCAACCTCCTTGCACCTCCTAAAGCCAAGAAGCCCACAAACCCAACCCATCACTCCTGCTTCACCCCAGAACAGCGTGCCGGAAGGGCAGCCAAATGCCCAACAGAAGCCATCTGGCTCAAGTCCCCTACTTCCACCAACAAGAGCCACCTCTCCTCACACTCACACCAATAAAAACAGCTGATCCTCACCTCTAAAGCCTCCACATACAACACAAGAATTGCCAACGCTGCTTCAAGCTCCCGAGAACTCTTTACCATTCTCCATGAACTTGAAACACCCATATCTCCCCCGGACGCCATTGTCAAAGACAACGATTTATGGAACAAGGTCCAAGACAGATAAAATCACACAGCTCCAATCCAAAAAACTAACCAAACAAGCCACTCTCCCAACGGCGGACTTCCATCCGGGCCCCACCCGTGACAACATCCCATCCTTCAAATTCCAACACACCAGCATAACTACCCTTGCCAATATCATTGCTGTCCTTAAACCTTCCCACTGCAAGGGAGATGCTCTCTCAGCCGCCTTGGTCAAAGACTGTATTGAGCCCTTACTCCCTTTGATAGCCAGCATTATCAAGTCGTCCTTCACAGCCTGCTCTGTCCACCTCTCACTCAAGGAATCCTGGATCTCACCACTCTTGAAAAAACCTACCCTTGACCCTGCCATGCACACCAACTATCGCCCTATCACCACCATCCCCTTTCTCCTCAAAATTATGGACAGAGTAGAAATACAATCCTTCCTCAAACACCATCACATCCTAGGCTCCCGCCAGTCAGGCTTCCACCCCAAGCATGGGACAGAAACAGCCCTCCTTGATTTAAAAAATCAGCTCGACACCGCCAATGACAAGGTATACTTATCTTTGCCCCTCCTCCTCCACCTCCCAGCGGCATTCGACCTTGTGGATCACAAGATCCCCTGCAAAGCACTCTCATCTGCCACCCACTTCTCCCCAAATGCCACCAACTGGATTGCTTCTTCCTGTCTAGCAGATCCTCTAGAGTTTTTACAGGTGGGGCCACTGCCACTCCAACACCCAACTCTTGTGGGGTTTCCCAAGGCTTGCGTGTCTCACCCCATTTGTACAGCGTTTAAACCAAGCCACTCTTCGACCACCTTGACACGTTGAGTATCTCTTATACTAATTACGCCAGATTTTTATCCCCTCCCCAGTGACCACTCGAAAGACACCCTGATAATCAATTACATTTATGAAACCTTCCAAACCTGGATGGCAGCACACAGTCTCTGCCTCAACGACTAAAACACTGAGCTCTTACTCTTTGTGCCCTCTGCCCATTTGAAGGTTCTCCCCAAGGATTACACATCCTTTGTCATTGATGGCTACAAAATTACGGTAGCACTCTCCATCAAGGCTTTGGGGTCTACCTCAACTCATCGCTCTCCATGTCTCGCCACGTCAACCACATCACTTCAACCTCAAGCTAAGCGATTAAACTATTTAACGCCAGCAAACTCTTCCTCACCACTACGACTGTCTGGAAGTTGCACAAGCACTAATATGCTCGAAACTGGACTATTGCAATACCCAACTCTGCTGCACTTCAAAGAAATACCTCTGCAAACTTCAAACCAACCAGAACATTGGACTTAGATCCACCCTGAACATTGGCAAACATGATCACATATCAGAGGACAGGAGATCCGCCCATTGGTTTCCAGTAAAGAATAGAATCGCCTTCTAAATCTTATCCCTTACCCACTGTTGTCTCTCGAACAATGGCCCACGCTAATTGGCCACCAATCTACAAAAACAGACCTCAGTAAGACCCACCAGAGATGCCTACAGTCACTGCATCGTCACCCCAAGTTTCAATCGGGCCAAAGCTGGGGGCACCAGCTTCCCAGTCCGAGCACCAGCTTCCCAATCCGAGCTCCATCTCTCTGGAACAAGCTACCCCCCACCTGCGAGCAGAACCTTCTTACAATGCCTTCAGAAAGGAACTCAAAACACTGTTGTTCAACTGACTGTCCTCCCGCTGCTCGTTCCACACTGATATCTGTCTCCTCACCTGTAACTAGCGCCAAGATGCCCACGGGCTGTGAACACTGCTATAAATGTACAAATAAATAGAATAAATAAATATTAGGAAGGATGATGGACTAACACTCGAGGCATTTATCTGACATGTCCCAACACTAGGGTCAGTCAAAGTCAGGCAATTGACCAGAACCGCACACACCTGATGTCCCTTTCCCTCCCCCACAGGGATAAAAGGTGGAGCACAGGAGTGCAACACGAGTAAGGCAGACTGCACGATGTTAGAGCTAACTCAGCATGGCAGTTCACGAGGAGCAGAAAGATGGCACATACTGAGAGGGTGACAATGAGAGAAGAGACCTTGCCCTTTCCGACCAAGGGCCGTGAAACCTATGCAGATGGAATCGTAAGACTGTGAACAATAGTGAACCCATAGACCTGGGTCCTTTCCTTAGAAGTCCCTTTGCAGGTCCCTACTTTAATGGCTGGTCCAGACCAGCCGTTAAGGTCGGGAGACGCAAAGGGACCTTGTAATTAGGCGTTAAGGGTTTTATGGTGCCGACACCTTTTTTCGGCACCGTTAAACCCTTAACGCCAGGGTTGTAATGACCCCCATAATGTTGTAATCCTAGATACAAGATGAAGATGGGAACAACATGATTCAGGGCCACCATGAGAAAGGGTGACGCACCGTGAATCAATGAAGTACATAAAAGTCAAATCCAGCATTGACCACAAGACTGTGATGTTGAAACCAGAATGCATGAGGACAGCCTCCTGCAGAAGGAGGCTGGCGGGCTGAAGCAAAACAGGCAACACCTGTGTGTGAGACGGGGGGCACAAGGGAACATCACGGGGGACCAGAGTGGTGGGGATGGCCTGTGGGGACAGAGGGAGTAAACACATGTTGGTGCATGCTTACCTGCTGTCTGAGCAGCGGTTCGGGCACTGCATCCTCCTGGTCTGAACAGGTCCAAACAGGATTTGCCCTTTTCTTTGTCTGCCCTTCGCTTCAGACGCCCAGGCGAGATACATTGGTGGATCCAGAAATAATCAGACGTTGGATGGTTATGTTTTGTGATAAGTGCTCCTTCCAACTTGGCTTTTTGGGTGAACCCTATCCCCCATTTTCTACAATGCCCTGCATTCATGGATATCATGGAGGGTTTGGAGAACTTAGTCTATTGTAAAGTTTAATGGAAAGAAAAAAGGGTTGTTCTCTCCCACGTTTTGAGCTATGAACAATAACACCCTGCAATACAACAATGTCATGGCTTGATTACAAGTTTGGCAGTATTTCATCTCAAATTACAGGCAAATGAAACTACTGATACCACATACGGTAACTTGAAGTGTCCACATCATTCCAAGTCATGCAAACCCATCAGTTATTCCCCATTTTGGAGTCCCATAGAACCCCATGGGGAAATGCCATATTACTACATGCGGAATTAGCACATGCGGTAATAGTGAATGCTGTCATGTTGTTTTGCCCAACTCGTGATGAGGCCCAACATGTGTTAAATGCACAAAATTTGACCAGCTCTGATGGATACTTTTGAGATCCAGTGGGCCTCATTACAAGTTCAACGGTAGCCTTGCCTGTAAAACCAGCAGGCTGCCACCGTACTCGCGAATTTTACCAGTGCCCGGGAATGGGCAATTACCGGGTCATTACGGCCCCGCCAGACCCCGTATTTGCTCATTCCAGGGCGCCAGTAAAAAATGTTCCCCATTCCCATTTGAGCCCCATAGGGCTCAATAGGAATGGGGGGGCCAGATGCACCGGCACTATTCAGAATGGTGCCGGTGCATCCGGCAACCTCTGCTTGCTGGTGCTGGTACGCCCTCCAGGTCCGACCTGGTCTGACCTGGCGGGCGAAAAGGCACCCTCGAGCAGAACTCATAGTTTGCTGGTCCGGTAACTACGGCACCAGCAAGCTTACCGGTACCGTAGTTACTACACAGGCAAACTTGTAATGAGGCCCAGTCTCTGTTTTTGTATTGATAGTCACCTTTAGTTCTTTGATCCATAACTGTCAACATGATGTATGTTCCGGCTGGAAATTCATGTTATTTTGTTCTATTTTATCAATTCTGTGAACCATTCGTTACCCATCAATGGAGCAATGATGCAGCAGAGAAAATAGCATGCACTAGACTGTATCAGATTCCACGCACTCATGTCTAAAGATGTTTAACAAACGTCCGACTTAAAGAGGTTTTTATATTACCAGATACCCCAAAAAATGGCTCCTGCTTGAAAGAATGTGCCTAATCCGAAAACGATTGAACGAATATGATTCTTTGAACCTTCGTGTCTTCTTACCAGTATAAGGATTTAGCATATTTTAAAGTCTTTTTCTAATGTGCCGACAATAATCTATGCGTTTGGCTTGAGGCCTTAAACCTTTTTAATTACAAAAACGAAATCAATCGTTGCTTCTCTATTGTAACCAGCTTACACTGAAGTTAGCCGAGACAATTGTCATATGACATATGAAATGTTACCCATCTAAAGGCTGCCTAAGCCTCCTTGGCTGTTTTATGCCTCCAGCAACCTAAGTCTAGGAAGGTTATTTAAACTTTTTACGAGGGTAATTAAAGGAGCTTTTAAAAAGATAGCGTGCCCGATCACAACTTCATAAGAAGCAGGTATGTAATTATTTTGCTGGCCGGTTTATGGATCTAATTCCATGTTTGGCAAGCCTAATCATATTTTTATTAATTGGTTTTCTAAGCTGAACTTAAACGGGCAGTATTCAGAAGTAATCAGACGTTGGATGTTTTTTTGTGATAAGTGCTCCCTCCATCTTGGCTTTTTGGGTGAACTTCATCCCCCCATTTTCTACACTGCCCAGCAGCATTCATGGATATCATGGCGGGTTTGGAAAATTTAGTCTACTGTAAAGTTTAATGGAAAGAAAAACATGTTCTCTCCCACGTTTTGAGCTATGAACAATAACACCCTGTAATACAACAACTTCATGGCCTGATTAGAAGTTTGAAGGTATTTCCTCTCGAATTACAGGCAAATGAAACTACTGATACCACATGCGGTAACTTGAAGTGTCCACATCATTCTGAATCATGCCTACCCATCAGTTACTCCCCATTATGGAGTCCCATAGGACCCCATGGGGAAATGCCATATTACTACATGCGGAATTAGCACATGCGGTAATAGCGCATGCTGTAATGTTGTTTTGCTTGGCAAATACCACCACACAAAAGCAGGCAGAAATAATATTGTAATGGGACTTGTAGTTTCACTAAGTGGGAAAACATACATCTTTTACAAATAATGCCTCTACTGCCAAACTCGTAATCAGGCCTGTGCCCACTTTCGTTTTTTTAACTACATTTTTGTTTTGAACACCAATAACATAGACGCAA
Source organism: Ambystoma mexicanum (assembly GCF_040938575.1). Taxonomy (NCBI): domain Eukaryota; kingdom Metazoa; phylum Chordata; class Amphibia; order Caudata; family Ambystomatidae; genus Ambystoma; species Ambystoma mexicanum. The sequence continues at coordinate 1,344,349,035 of NC_090937.1, read as the reverse complement.
AATGGAGCATACAAGCAGTCCAATAAATACAAAGCCAACGCAATCCATACAGTCAAGTGGTAGAACAATATCCATGCCCCATCTGATTCTTGATAGGTTAAACAATTGCATGGTGGAAGAAAACCACCCTGAAAAAAACAAAAAAACACATCGGGCCTCATTACGAGTCCGGCGGTAACCGAGGCGGTAAAACCGCCTGGTTACTGCCAGACTCGTATTACCATTCTGCCTCCATGATTCCCGGAATGTGTAAATCCCCATTCCCATTGAGTGCTATGGGATTCAATGGGAATGGGGATCATGGAAACACCGGCACCATCTCGTGATGGTGCCGGTGTTTCCTTGTCCACCTGCAGGCGGGTAGTGGTAAACCCGCCAGGTCAGACCTGGCGGGAACACCACCTCCCGCCTGCAGGACTCGGGATCGGGCGTTCCGGAATTAACAGTGGCGGCGGGTTTACCGCCAATGTTATTTCCGGACCGCCCGACCTGTAACGAGGCTGATCATATACCATGAAAGAGATGGATCAGATAATCCTACTGCAGTACACTACACCAAGAACAGCAGGGCAAGAATAACATTCAATATAAACAATTACAAAGTCTTCATCCCGTAAGCATATTAGCCGTACATATTAAGGAATAGCCCCCATGTCTCATTGAAGTTATCCATTTCCCTGTTGTGCTTGAAAATGGCTCTTTCGTACATGGACAAAGTTAACAATTCCTCCACCCAATCATCAATACAGAAGGAGTTGAAGGGTTTCCATTTCCATGCACACATGATCATTCTTTTCCTAAGAATGCAACTTCACATCAGCTGGATCTTTTTTCCAAATGACAGTTCAGTCATCAGGGTGACATCACCAAGGATCAAAAGGGAAGTCTTTTTTATGAATGGCACACCCCAACACCAGGCCGAGTCTTTAGTCTTGCTGCAAAACCTGAGGAGGTGGCTCAGCGTTCCCTTTGCCTGTCGACATTTCCAACATTGGTCACTCTCCGAAAGGTTCCTTTTAAACATTCGTTCTGGAGACCAATATGTCCTGAAGGGCGGTTTAGTCTGAGAGGCCCTCAGACCCCAATGCATGATTATGTAATTGATTTATTTATTGAGCATTTGTTAGGAGTCTTAACAACAGATTTGTGTTTCATGGCACCACAAGGCTGATTGAGGAGAGAACAAGAGAATTAATAACAATGGCAAAACAGCAAATTACACATTTGTGGCCTACTGGCCATTTTGGCATTTGGGCGTGCAAGTGCAGAGAAGAGAAGTGCAAGAGATAGGGATGGGTGGTGTGGAATGGACAAGTACAGGTGGGTGCTTGAGAGGGAAGTGCCAAGGGGTATCCACGCAGGAGGCCTCAGGCTAAGTGCTAGCACAGACGAATCTCAAGGGTGGGATGCACAGTCGCAAGGCAGGGGCCCACAGGGCGCAGTACAGTGGGGGGGAAGCTGCTGGTGTGACTGGGTAGAGGGCCTGATAACCTGTGAGAGTAATGAAGACCAGGCCACTGGTCTCAGCGGCAGTAAGGTAGTTAGCAAAGAAGGGAAAGAGGGAAAGAGGTAGAGAAGAGCAGAGTTTTGAGAAGTTTCCAGAACTTAAGGAGGTCCAGCTCAATTCTGAGAGGGTCATGGAGGCTGTGCCAAAGGGAGGGGCCAGCCGAGAAGAGAGACCTGCCACCCACTCTCTGCTTGATGAAACGTTTGACAATCAAAGTGTTGGAATTAGAAGAGCGAAGGCTCGAGCAGGGGAGAATTTAGGGAGGGAAAGTTGGAGATTGCGTCCTCCTAGGCCCCATAGTCCTAGAAGAGCAAGGGAGCACCTGTTTGGAGGAGACCTTTATAGAGCGGACAACTTTAGAGACCTCATCCAGTGCCATGGGCAGGAGGGAGCAGAGTGCAGAGGGTGGAAGGAGGGGAGCCAAGGGAGGCAGGAAAGCAGGAGCAGAAGTGTAGATAGGGGTGGAGGAAAGTGAGGATAGGATGTCTTGGGTTTTAGATGAGAAATGGAGGCCAATGCAGTGCAGAGAGCCTAAGAGGGAAGGAGAGAGGTGGAGACTGCAGTTGGATTGGTGAGTTCCGTACAGATTCTGAAAAGTTCAGCCATGTTGTTAGTGGCTCCAGAGATGTGGGCCCTTTTCTTGGAGCGGATAGAAAAACGATATTGCCTTTGGAGCAGGCGGCAGGCTAGTTTCTCAGAGGGTAAGCCCACTGTCTGCCACTTCCATTCAGCAATTCTGCACTTATGTTTTAGAGATGCTAGATCTGAGTTATACCAGCCGTTACTCTTGGAGGCATGTTTTAGGTTGATCCTCATGACAGGGGCAAGGATATCAAGGGTGTTAGAGATGGAGAGGTGCAGGTTGGTAAGCACAGAGTCAGAGCGAGAGTTTGAAGTAGGGGCGGGAGGGATAAAGCTGGAAGCAACAGCCGCGACGGACACTCGCTTCATTGGCCGAATGAAGGCAAAGGAGGCTGCAGGGCTGGGGGTGTCTCCAATAGAGGGCCAAGGGGCCCCAAGAGGAAGGAGAGAAGAGAATGTTCAGACCAGGTGAGGGTGGTGGTGGGAGATAGTGATGTTGCCGAAGATGAGGGCATCCAGAGTGTTTCCAGCTGAGTGGTTTGGACCGGAAGGAAAATAAGTGAGAGAGAGGGAGTCACAGAGGATGCAGAACTGTGATGTGGCCGCTTCCAGAGAGTTGAGGTGAATATTGAAATCACCAAGGAGGAGGAGTTTGGTGGAAGAGGCCGAGAGGGAGGAGGCTAGGCCGGCCCATTCAGATAGGCAGGTAGGAATAGGGTAGCAAGGGTGAGTGAGAGAGTAGGCAAGACCCCAATCCTATAGACAAGGCATTCAGAGTAGGGTTGAGCAGGTAGGATAGAAGCAGGCACCCACTCAGGGAAAATCAAGACCACTCCACCTCCTAGCCTGTTGGGTTTGGGTTTGGTGAGAATTGTGTAGCCCCCAGGAAGGAGAGTGTCAAGAGCAGTGACAGAGTTTGCATTGAGCCACGTCTCGGTAAGGGCAAGGATATTGAGTTTGACTAATCAAATTCCAGGTCACCAGTGGTCCAGGGATGAATATCGGTTTCTAAACCTTCAATCATCCCCACACCTTTAGTACACCAGAAGGGATCACATTGGAAACACAAGTAAATTATAAACCTCCTTGTCTAATTTTGGTAACGTGGACAGAACGGCAGGCTTATCTTCGCAAGGTCATGGATCGTTGGTTAGTTGCAATACAGCGAAACTAAAATGTTTACCCAATGATAAAAGGGACTGTACAGTCAAGTTTGTATAACAGTATCTACCTTTTTATCTTAACAACAGACAGTTCTAGCACACAACAAATTACAACCCACCCTGTAAAGAAACACAGAGGATGGACAGTTTCACGAAGGAAATGTATGCACTCTGGATACTGACAGGAGGGTAGTCAGTAAAGCAATCAGCCTTAACTGTTCAAGATTGTTTGGTTGCAGCACCAAGGGAGCAAGGGGTCGCAAATGCCACTAGGGTCCTTCGGACAAGGAGCAGGGGGACAGAACCACACTGTACCTGGTGCTTGAGATGATCTTGATGCTCGACAGCGTGAAGATGGTTCCAGGAAGCTTTGCAACTCCTGCAACAGATGGGAGACAGCTGCAGGTATCAGGCGGCAGGCAGTACGGCAAGCGAGGATGGGTGGATGACTGCACAATGTCCTACATGGTGCTTGGGGTCAAGAATCGTTCTCTCTGTGCTGATTGGCAGATCTGGAATGCTGGTTGAAGCATCTCGGATAGCTTTAGTGACTGCTACGTGACAACAGTTAGTGGTGCAGCCGGCTGCAGCTCGAGGAGCTAGACTGCTTTGAAAAATGTCCTTAAAAGATGAATGCTGGTTGATGCTTGTCGTGGCACTTCTCCTAGCTTCTTTGCAGTGCTTGTTTCATCCTTTAAGTTGTTCAGAGACTCTCTGGCACATCCCACCTAGGAAGCTTGCTTGCAGAACCTAGCAGGGCAGGCTGTGTGCTGGCTGGGTACTGGTTCTGGAGCTGCTGGACGGGTCCTCTGAGTTTGGTATTTCCCTTTGTTCCCTGGGGGAGGGATCTTGCTACCCTCTTGGAAATCCTGACCTTCCTACACTGGCGGAAGCTGTAAGGCAAACTGTACCTTCAGCCAGGGTCAAAATGAGTCATTCTTCTTACTCATTTTGAAGTTGTCAGACGATCTGCCAAAAGAGGGGCTCAACCCTTTTGTAAAGCCAAATGGGCCTCAGTGATTGGTGCAGGCCAGGCATACCTTAATGAGCCAATCCTGGGACCCATATTTTGCGTGAGGTCATAACCAGAGTGCTTGAACAGGAAAGGCAAGGGGTGACAACATGTACTACTACGTCACACCCATCTTCCTTCTGTTGCGGATCAAAGTGTCTCTCTGGTTAATTGACCGCTCTGTGGCTCCTGATCAAAGCGCAGGTCTCCCTTGAAGTTTGTGGCGAGAACAGACTTTCTGTCTCCATCAAATTACATAATTCTTCCCTCTGAAAGGGGGTCCCTTTGTAGTGGTTACCTACTGTAAACAGATGTTCCAGACATGACATTCACTGCCCTTCATACAGTGGGGTGGGAGCTAGCTTCAAGCTGACACTTTGCATATCAAAGAGGTGTTGGTTTCCTTTCCCCTTTTGTCAGTTCTACGATCAGGCCTCCCACAGGCCTGTTTCAATTAACTCTCATCAGCATGCGCAGCCACCAGCAAAACTTTGACAATGGGCAGGGTGGATCCATGGAGCCTTTGATATTTAATTAGGCTAGCCATGGCAGGAGGAAAGTGTTGCCTTCCCCCTTCCTGAAATGCTTTGATGTACCTGTGGCAGTCACATTCCAGCTGAACATGACAGGGGTACTGGGCCTGTAGGCTGTGTCCACCCAGAGTACACGTGGCTATGTGTTTGTTGTGCGACAAGCATAGGAAAATGTATCCGATTTATCACCACACATTTTCCAAAGTCGATCTCCCATCATTTAATTTCTTAGAAAAATATTTAAAAAATACAGGCGAGTACACACCCGCAGTGCAGATGGTCGAATTCTTCACATCGAGGTCAAAGTCTTCAAGAAGGAGACAGATGTCAGAGGAGTGTTTGACAGCTGAACGGATATTCAGAGTAGCAAAGTGAAGCTGATTGCAACCTTTGAAGGTTTTCCTAGGGGGGACAGGGATGTGGTACTCCCGTCAGTGGTGGTGGAGAGGTTAGAGGAGAGGAGGAAGGAGGGGTAGCAGGAGAACAGAGGAAGTTAATGAGAGAGGGCAGGCACCGGTCAAAGAGGAGAAGAGTAGGTTGAGAACCTGGGCCATGACAGTGCCATTGTGATAGACATTAACCTAGAGGATGGGACGTATGCCAAGAGTACTTTGCATCTAGTGCTGCCACAAATGGGAGAAGAGGAAAAAGGGAAGACAGTGGAGACCAGATGGGGAGTCCATTGATTAGGGGAAGGGACTGAAAAGAGGATGTCAGTGACAGTCTGCCTGGAAGTAGCATTGACATAGGTGTCAGCAATAGGTATTCCTGATTAGGAGGCTTTTGTAGCTTTTTTCCTCCAGACTTCATGAGAGGGATAGGATAGGTTATAGAGTAGCAGTTAGAATAGATGGGGGAGATGGAGAGAGCCATGTAGTGGGGAGGGAGGGAGAGGGAAAGAGCTAGGCAAAGGAGCTCCACAATGCGCAAATACCTCACCAGGGGGCCTAGCAGTCAAGCAGGCCCAGAAGGAAGAGGTGCGCTAAACTGAATATGCACAGGGTTGCAACCCAGGCTGGGGGAGCACTAAATTGCAACACAAAGCATACACTATGCCACTTCAAATGTACACCTAGATTCAATTTCTAAAGCAGTTACTTAAATGCAGCACAAAACATACACTGTGCAGGTTCAAGGCACACCTAAATTCAATGTTAAAGCAGAGCACAATAGTGCAGCACAGAACATACACTGTGCAGGTTCACAGGCACACCTAGATTCGATTTTAAAAGTAGGCACTAAAATGCAGCACAAAACCTACACTGTGCAGTTTCAAGGCACACCTACATTTGAGTCTAAAGCAGAAGGCTAACATGCAGCACCAAACATTCACTGTGCAGGTTCAAGGCACACGTAAATTCGATTTGAAAGCAGCTAAAATGCAGCCCAAAGCACACACTGAGCAAGTTCGAGGCAACATGGAATTCAAGTTACAGGGGTTCCAAGGGGGTGCAGGGGCTACAGAGGTGACAAGGCTCAACAGAAGGTGGTACCCGATAGCAGGGTGAAGTGCATCAATAAATGAAGACCAACACGATCTGAAAGAAATGCACGCATGTAAGAAGGCTTGTGCAGTGGTCAATCATGGTCAATTACAGGTTGCAGTGTAAAGATGGAAAAGTACTTTCCTGGACGTGAGTGGTGAGGTTCAGGAATGCTGGCAGATGACAGGAACCAGCAGTGCTTGATATAACATTGGCAAGCATTGCTATACCATCTAAGCCAGAAGTTAGGGCTGATCACTTCGCCCAGTTCCCTGGCCCAGAAATTTTCCCGCACTGTATCCCCTTTGTGAGTGGACGCAAGTGTATTGCATAAAATGGTGGCTGGATGGGTGGCACAGGCACAGATTTCCAGCAACGACTCCTCTCAACTGTCTGTATTCTGCATAAGTCTCTCAAGTTAAACTTTCTGCACAATCCACTTTACTTCCGTAAAAAAGATCCTTGATGTACCGTACCCCCCCATCACCCAGATACCAGGATGGCCTGAAAAATACCTTTCCCTGTACAGTCAATGCCGAATTCATCCAAATGCATGCATCAGGGAATAGAAATGAGTCGCTGTTCAGATGTTGTGATATGTTACAGCAGCGCACAAGCAAGAAAACAGTAAGAGGATATGACACCCGAGGGCTCTCAAGGTCGTGGATAGCAAAGCCCTGGGTCCCAGTGTGATGCACGACTGGACTCAAATTCAACTCACAAGTCTGGATCAGTACGTATCATGTGACATGAACGCCTCACAGTGAAAGCGAGGTGGTGCCGAAAGAATTTGGCAAATTCATACCTCCAAGTTTCAATGGGACCTGCATCTTCTACAGGGCAAGCCGAGGTGGCTTGCCATCCCACAATAATGTTTGCTAAAGCACCTTAAAGATGTTTTTCAGCATCCTGAGCATCCTGGAAAGGACATAGTTAACCCAAGGGCTATATTCATCTTGACGCAGTTGACTTTGCCCCATAGTGAAAGTTTCAGAAGTGACTATCGGTCTGCGTCAGTTCTAAGCTTAGCCAACAGGCACTCAAAGTTGAGCTTCGGCAACATTTCCACTTCAGGGCAAATCCAAATCCCTAAGTCATTCATCCTGTCAGGACACCACGTAAACTGCAGATGGTAAAACATGTATCTCATGCATGATCTGGTGATAGGAAGTACTTCAGACTTGCTCCAATTGACCTTATATCTAGAGACTTCGGAGAAGGCCCTAATCTCATCCATCAGGTAGGCGATGCTCAATTCAGAGTCACAAGCTATCACCAACAAATCATTCGTGTAGAGCCAGATCTTGCCAGAGCGCTCCCCACTTCAAAGACCATGAATATTTCCATTTGCCCATAACCATATGGCCAATGGTTCCATAGCGAGAATAAAAAATAAAGAGGAGAGTGGGAATACCTGCATGGTTCCCCACTTCAGTTGAATAGATGCAGAAACCAGGTGATTAGTGAGGAAATTAGCGGTGGGGCTCCCATGCAGTAGTCTAATCCAACTCAAGAACTTTGATTCAAACCCTGTTGCCTTTAGGATTTCAAACAGGTAAGGCCATTCAATACCTATCAAAAACCTTCTATGCATTAAGGGAGATAGACACCACAGGAACCTCCAGCTTGCAACCTTGGTCGATAGTCAAAAGTAACCTACTCATGTTATCCGCCACAGATGTTCCTATTACAAAACCAACCTGATTTCCATCACCAATGAAGCTACAACCATCTCCAACCTGCTTACCTATATTTTCACCAGCAGCTTACAGTCGTATTGATCAGGCTTATCGGCCTGTAGCTTCTACACCATGTAAGTGACTTATCCTTCTTCATCAGGACCGTTATTACAGCATGCCTAATGGTGCTAGGTAAAACTCCACTTTCAAATGATGTGACATACACATCACGGAGCAGCTAAGGTGCACAGTCAGGCAAGATTTGTTACAATTCTGTTGGGAGCCCATCAACACCAGGCGTTTTGCTGCCTCTTAGGGTTGAAATTGCAGAACGAATGTCATGTAGCGAGATTGGAGCTTACTGTGGAGCAGCAAGGTCACTTGACAACCATGGGATTTCAACCTGATCCAAGAAGGAAGTAATAGTGCAATACCCGCAAATGGCCTAAGAATCATATAAATGTGCATAAAAACAACGGAATACACTGTTAATGTCCTTATGAGTCAACAAGAATTTTTCAGAGGTGACTGTCACCGCTATGATGGTCTGCTCACTCTCCACCACTTTTACTCTATGTGCAAGCAGCCTCCCTGCTTTTTCTCCTAACACAAAATAATTGATTTTACTCCTGAATAACGTGAAATCTGCCCTGTCAGAGATGATTTTATTCAGTTCATCTTACTGCTTCCTGAGCACTGATCATGTCTCCTTGTCCTGGGTGTCCACATAGCTTCTCTGGACAGCATCCTAAATTATTTTTCTTTCTCCTTCCTAAAGCAACCAGTGTTTGACATTAAGACACCCCTCATACAGCATTTTAACCATTCCCAGACTGTAGAAATGGAGACATCCTTAGTTATGTTAATCACAAAAAAGAATCCTCAAGTTGTTTCTCTATCTCATCCTTCATACTCTTGTGCTGCAAGACAGATATGTTCATTTTCCACAAGTAAGTCTTGGTTAGAATGTATCGTAGTGACAGGTGCATCAACACTGGCACATCGTTGGAAATTCCAATAATTCCAAAGTCTGAGTCATAGTAACTAGGCGTCACACGCCCTGAGGTAAACAGCAAATCAATACGCGAGCAGGTGTCATGGCATGCTGAATGAAAGCTATAATCCCTTTTCGATGGGTGTTCCAGGCGCCATATGTCTGACAGGTGAAGTTCAGCTATGAAGGTGTCAAGCGACTGTTTACTTCTCAAAAGCATTCTGGACCTGGTACGATTGAAGTGGTCAAGCATTACATCCATAGCTAGGTTAAAATCCTCATCCAAGATGTCCGAATCCATGTTACAATTTTGGACATGTTGAGCCAGCTCATGGGAAACAAGGGGATCATCAGAGATAGGGGCATACACCCAGCACAGCAACATTTCAGTGTCCTGGACCTTGACCTAAACAGAAACTATCCAACCATCTGCAGTTACTGGAGAGGACTTTGAACGGCAACTTCTCCCTAAGAAATATACATATCCCCTCCTACTTGCCGTAAATGTTGAATTGTCTGTCCAACCCAGCAAAGTCTAAGTTTAATAGCCTCAGCATCAGTGAGATGAGTTTCCAGATGCAAGACAATGGGCCTCATTATGACCCCGGCGCTAAACCATGGTGCTATTAGCACCATGGTCCATGCCGGGGTCTGCCATGGTGAATGGCGGAATTACCGCCCCATTCCAAGGTTGGCGGGGCGGTAATTCCCCATTCACCATGGGCCCTTCCCCATTCCCATTTTTGCCCCATAGGGCTCAATGGGAATGGGGAAGGCGCTAAGTACGGTGCCGCAAATTGCGGCACCGTACTTAGCACCAAGGTCCCTTTGCGGCACCCTACTTTAACGCCTGCTAAAAGAAGGCGTTAAGGTTGGGTCCCGCAAAGGGAACTCGTAATCAGGCGTTAAGGGTTTAACGGCACCAACGCCTTTTACGGCGCCGTTAAACCCTTAACGCCAGGGTCGTAATGAGGCTCAATATCACAAGACATAGGGTCTCATTACGAGTTGGGAGGCAAGGGCATGGCTGCCTCCAAACTCGGGTCCGGGCTCCCTGAATGGGGAAATACCAGGCCATTCGGACCTTGGAGGGCCCAGTATTTCCCCATTCAGGGCACCTGGACCCGGTTCATCCCCATTAGCATTTGAGCCCCTATAGGGCTCAATGGGAATGGGGAGCATGCTAACAACGGGCCCGTTAATGACGGGCCCGTTGTTAGCATGCTGGGCCGCTCGCGGGACCCGCTAAGGACGTCTGGTAAAACCAGGCATCCTGAGCGGGTCCCGTGAGCGGATCTCGTAATGGGGCAATAAGGGGTTAACGGCTCCGGCACCTTTACCAGCGCCGTTAACCCCTTACTGCCCTCCTCGTAATGAGGCCCATAGTCTTCAGGCAAGATAATACTTCAAACTTTTAACAAGATTATTCATACCATTAACATTCAATGTTATCTATTTCAGGAGCCCCAATGACATGGTTTTCACAGATGAGATTTTAACTAGTGCCCACTTTCATGATCTTCCAGCAAACATTCACCTTATGAGTTTGTAGTGTTCATCATATTTGGGGTGTCCACTTGCCCCTCTGAGGTTGTGGAAAGCACAAAATATAGAATTACCTGTACATTTCACAAGGAGGATTACACTGGCTTGTTGCTCAACTAGGTGCGTATTAAAGTGAATAAACATTTTTCATTATATAAATGTACTAATGTGATTTCTCAAGACAGCGCCAGCTGATAATTCGTACAAACGCTCAATTAGTACTCAGTTTATTTTTTATTTTTGCAATGATCCTTATGCGCGACATGTGTTTCGGCTAACTCAAGCCTTTCTCGAAGCTGGGCAAAATGTAAATAAACATGTGCATGAGCAAACAATTGAGCAGCCAAATTAAAACAAATTCAAAATAATAAGCATATTGTTGTCAGAAGAAAGTGCAGCATGTGCTTACCTAGTTCGTGCCATACTCCTATTTCATAGGGTTAGATCCCTTATCTCCTGTAAAGATTAATGGGAAATTCCGCCCATTACTAGTGGAGGGAAATGCTATATGCAGTTTTGGAAAAGCACTGCATGCAGTTACGTCAAACCGCCTTGTTTAACAAATTGAGACAACAAAAATATATATTGACTTGGTATTGACTGTGAATGTCCATAATACGAAAGGAGCGCTCTGTGGAATTAGTTTTCTTGCTCCATGCAATGAGAAAAAATAATAATAGTATTATATTCTCCCTAGTACTGATATTGCAAGAACGAACATGTGTAAATAAATTGAGATTAAGCCCTTAAGTAGGCATGCTGATCGTGCAAAATAAATATCTATGTGACATTCTGAGGCTGGATGCCCCGACTGTTATTTGGCATGCCCTGCTTGTATCTAAGAGGGCAGCTCTTTCTTGTTCTTAAAGGTAGGCGGTTTGCCACATCGCATTGCATGTATGTTCTAAAACATGATCGGCTCTCTGAATACGTGAGTCAGACGTCAAAACACAATTAATATAAATGATCAAGAAGGGGCTGCCTGGAGTGCAGCTTACCGTATTACATGTGCATTCTCTGGTGCACGTCGGCTCTGTCTGAGAAGTGAGCCTGGCGCCATAGATACAGTTGTAGCATTCGGTTCCCCTGGAAACCCGAGCGTGAGGTTAGCACATTGCCAAAGCAACATGTCCTGTTGGCAGAAGTCCTTTTTCGATTATACTCGTTAGATATATTGTTGTTGGCATCTTGTAACGGAGTATCCATGCATGCAGATATAGTCAAATGCATTACGCGTGTTTGATTCTACATTGTAACCCTAGGATTCTAACATAATATACTCTTGTTGAATGGAGAATAATAACAGTAGGTAAAACAAAAAATATAAAATATAATATTGTTGATAAGAGTGTAACAAACCAAATCAAAACAAAATGGAAAAATAACCAAATTGATTCTGTATGTCATGCAGGTTGCACATTCACCGAGGTGATAAGCCGTCCTCATGGTTCATATGCTATGTCTGTGGGAAAGCCCACTATTACGTGTTGTTATTGATACTTACATCTGGTCACTTGGTCAGATGGATGCTTAGTTACCATGTGTGTAGTTGAGCAAATAATTAGACAGGATTTACATAGAGATATGAATTGACGTATATAGCACATTTAGAAAATGTATTGATTCAAAGAATGTAGGATGTCATGGTTATGTTAATACTATGACAATGACTCATGTTGCATGGCCTACTGTATGAGAACTACTTTCAAAGAAAATAGATCATCTCATTGTCCGAGTTCAACCCATTAACAGTGGCATTTAAAAAACAAATGGTTCTTGCTTCTGCTTGTCCCAGTCTTAAAAGTCTGTCGCCCCCTCTTTGGTTTGAGGAATTTGTTGTAATCCTATCCATTTTATTGCGGTTTCGCTTTCCATCTGGTGGTTTTGTCTGCCAATGGTGCGCTAGAGAGAACCTTGGGTCTAGGCTCCCAACAGTTGCTATGTGCTCTCTTATCCTGGTGCAAAGCTCTCTCTTGGTACTACCAATGTATTTTTTGCTACAGATGCAAATTATCCCATATACCACAAATTTCATTCTACAGTTGATTTCTTGCTTGATCCTGAGAGTAAGTCCATTCTCATCCTGAAATTCTTTAGTTTGTACATGTGCATAGTTGTACATTGTGCTGATGCCACATATTCTGAATCCGATATGATCTGCTTCTAAGCTTCTTTTTTCCTTCATGTCAGGTAGGAGTGATGGGCTCACAATCTTTTTCAAAGTGTCAGCTCTTTTAACTGTCATCATAGGTTTTGTGTCTATATCATTTTGATGTGTTCGCCCAATTTCAAGAGATACCAATGTTTTTGTAACACTTTCCACAGGACATAGTGGTTCTGACTGTATTTGGTGATGAACCTTATCGGCATTGGATTAATAGTGCTCTCCTGTCTCTTGCAAAGTGTGTCTAGTTGTTTCTTGGTATTTGTGACATTGTAAGCTCTCTCCATGCTTGTTTGAGTGTATCCTCGTTGCTTGAATCTCTCTCTCAGCAGGCGAAATTCTTCCTCAAATTTGTCATTTTTCTGGCAGTTACGTCTTGCTCGAGTGTACTCCCAAATAGGGATATTGTCTATGGTTGGTTTTGATGTGGCCCCTGGGGGACCCTCGCGTATGGAAACAAGGCACACAAACTTATACGCCAGAAACGAGGTTGTATTCCCAAAAGCTAGGGTTTATTGCAAAGCGAAAAGTCTCAGTTGGCCAACTGGGTCTCACGCCCGCGGCGTGTGTCTCCAGACCACGAGGAACGCAAGAGAGAGAATTTTACAACAGTTACATATATACAAAACAAGCATTTTACAATCAGTGGTGACATATTCAATACCGCCCATAATGTATTTCCTTTTGAGTTGGGTTTGACGATTGACAATTGTGACGAGTACCTTCAGACAATCATTTAGCAACAATTTTGAGAGTCTGCAGACACAATTCTTTGTTTTAGAGAACACATTGCTCCTGTTTTTGCAAGCAAGCTGCGTGCAGGGGAGAGACACATTCCAGGCCTCATTATCTTCTAGTTTCTATTCTTGTACTAGGGGTCAGCTCACTCTCCGGGGCTCTACAGGGCTCAGGAAAGGGGGGCCGCAAAGGAGAGCATAATTCAAGCCATTATTGTTCGTTTCTACCATTTCTACCTCATGAGCGAGACTAGCTGGCACCCGTGTAATGATTAAATGCCTTGTTGCTTACTTCCAAGGATTTGTGAGGGAGGAGACCGGGCATTTCTGTCTGGGTCACCTGCGTTATGTTTCAACAAGTATCTCGTGGCCTTGCTCTATGCATGAACAATAATGTAATAGTGGAACGCAATAAGCTTTCAGCAAAGCAGTTTCAACAGAAGGCAAGAAGCGAAAGTTAAAAAGAAAATGGCGATTTCGATTACTTCAAAATGGTCGCACTATAGTCAAGCTTATGAGTATGTGCTACTAATACCAAACACATGGGGTGGTTGGTCTTCGGCCAACAAAATACATTGCTTCTATTACAGAGGGGTATCTACTTTTTCTGGAAAGACAGTTTGAAGTGACAACGTTTGGCATGTAAGGTTGAATTAACTTCTGTTTCCTTTCTATAAGTCCAGGGGGGTCATTACGAGATTGGAGGTAGTCATGGCGCTATTTGTGCCATGACTGCCTCCAATAACAGGACCGAGTCTGGTATGGTGCAATGGGGACTTACCGATCTAGTCTGACCCTGGCGGGAACGGTAAGTCCCAATTGCACCAACCTACCCCCATTCCCATTTGAGCCCCCATAGGGCTCAATGGGAATGGGGAAGGCGCTATTTATGGGTCTGCTAATGGCAGGCTGGTAATTAGCAGCCTGGTCCCCTAACGGGACCCGTAAGCGACGTGTGGTCGACCACATGTCCCTTATGGGTCCCGTTAGGGGACCTCAAAATCGTGCGGTAGGGGATTACTGGCACAGGTCTCCTTACCGGTGCCGGTATCCCCCACCGGCCAACTCAGAATGACCCCCCAGGTCTCCAAACCAAGTCCTTGTGCATGAATTGTGAGATCCAAAAAGTTAATGTTTGTCTTGTTACATTGGCCTGTAAACTCAATTTCAAAACAATTCATGTTTAGTCTATCCATAAATCTATAGAACTCTTCTATAGTTCCTTCCCAAACTAGAAGGACATCATCAATATAATGCATCCAAAGTTTGACTTAGTTCTTGTACTCAGGGTCCTTTTATACAAAGTGGTCCTCAAACATACCCATGAATAGGTTGGCCAGGGCTGGGGCATATCTGGTGCCCATGGCCACTTCCTTGGTCTGTTGGTGTATACAGTCATTGAATGTGAAAATGTTATGATCCAGGGTTAGTTGTAACATCTCTTTAATCATCTGTACTTGCTGGAAATATGACGCTGAGTCATCCTTGAAAGCATAGTCAATTGTAGTAATTGCCCATTTGTATTGGATCGACGTGTCGAGGGCTTTTACGTCCATTTTGTGACCATATATTTTTCTTCAATTGTTGGCTCATGCACATGCTTATTTAGATTTTGCCCAGCTTCAAGAAAGGCTTGAGTTAGCCGAAACATGTGTCGCTCATAAGGGCACCGCAAAAATAAAAAAGAAACTATGAGTACTGAATTATCAGCTGGCGCTGTCTTGAGAAATCACTTTAGTACAGTTATTCAATAGTGGTTTCTGGCTATATCCGCTTCTCTACAAGACGCGACAGACCTTAAGTACATAATTATCAGTCAACTAATACCAGCAAATCCAACAGTTAGGCAGAATTCTATGCAGGAACACCACACACAATTAGGACTACAAGTGACAGTGCAAATTCACCTTTGGTACAAGCTGTAGAAAAATCACGTTACTAATACACTACACCACACCCAATAGATTCTGGACAAGTTAGGCTCAAAATGAAGTGTGAGCAAAATGGCACTCCAGTAATTCAAAAGGGAGGGAAAAACAAACTTAGGCAGAAATTGAGCAGCACCAACAGTAAGTTGGCAGGGCAATCTAGAAAAAGGAACTACAGTGAGAACATCACATTAAAGGGCCTGGCCCAAAGTCAATGGACCAAAGTCTTTGCAGAGGATCACACAGTTCAGGGTAGTTCACGGTTAAGTCTTTGCCAAGATTTCAGAACAAAGTTGGTCAGACGCAAAGCCCTCGGATTGGCGAAAGATTTCTCAGACTTTCGCCGCGGCTGGACGAAACGAACAACCGGGTTAGCACAGTACCTTTAAAGCAGAAGAATGCTGTAGCTGAGGCAGAGGTTCCTGGCAGGTCCTGCACGCTCACGGTTCCTGAAGCGACTGTCGGACTGACAAGAGGGAGGAAGACTGGAGGGTCCTGCACTGCCCAGGTTAGAAACCAGCAGCAGAGCAAAGTGACAAATAAAAGGTGTGCCCCTTAAAAAGCAAGCAGGGTCTGTTCCTCCTGGCTATCCGGTTCACAGTAGCGCTGTACAGCAAATTCAACCAGAGACGGGAGGCCTGACGAGCAGTTTGGTAAACTGGTTGTTCCCACCAGCTCAAGGGGAGAAGATTCCTTGCAGATCTTCCCTGTTGTCGAAGTTGAAGATTCGGACCTGCATCAGGGCTTCACTGGTAGGGTCAGTCGTGGTAGAGGTCCTCTTCAGTTAGCTTCTCTTCGGTTCTCTCGTCCCAGTGGCGACTCTGCCTTTCCAGTCCCAGAGACCTGCTTTTTATGCAGTTTTCCTGCATTCACACAGCCTGGCTGTCAATCACACAGCAGGATGGCTTTCCCGCCGGGAAAGTCACCACAGCCAATCATACCAGAGTGCGACATGCGTCCAAGGAGACCCAGTGCAGGGAGTCCTAAACCCCTCCCTCACATCCTATCCCCCCAGACATTCAGGCACCTAAGGAGGGCTTCTGTGCAGAAGGCAGCGAAAGGACAGCGAACAAAGGAACCAAACCTGGTTTGGCGCTCAGAGTAAAACACGTGAAATACCTTTACAAAAAGAAATGGTGAATCAACCCAGCTGGAACCGTATAAAAGTAAATATGTTCCATCGGGTTTAAGTTCGGGGCTACCAAGATAGCCTAAAACAATACCAAGGCTATTTAATATAACTGCGGTAGATAAAATAAGGTAGTTACCACTGCCACCAGCCAAGTCTTAACGAAAAGGGAACAAAACAATGTTCCTTGACAGACAGAAAAAAAGGGATAACTATTAACCCTTTCCAGTAGTCTATGTAAGAGAGTTTGTACTAGGTCTTTGGTTTTAAAAGACTAATAAAGTCAATGGCAACTTTACATGTTCAGGGAGACAGTAGTCAGTCCCAGAAAATGGAGTCTTAGTTGGGAAGTTGAAAAGACAACGGTGTGTCACTGCACTGAAGGTGCTGCGTAACACATAGTAAAAAGATGATGCCTATGGAGAAGGTGAGGCTCCACAGTCTATGAACACAAGAAAATGTTAAACACACACAGCAAAACACATGTAAGAGTGGGGAAAAAAAGGCTCACACTCTTACCAGGTGAACAAAATAAATCCTAGAAATCAGGCAAAGCTGCTGAGGGACTCACTAGGTAAGGGAAATTAGCCATTAGTTCCTTCTTTTTCATTATATAAACTGTCATCTGTGGAAACAAGAGAAAATCCACCCAGCAGTCTCATACTTGGAATTGTACTCGTACTTCAGTTCTTCAATTTCTGAATACAATATAATAAAAGGACTAGCCATCCATGCCCTAACAAACCCACACACACACTTGCACACACATGCATGCACGCATCCATATACACATGCATGTTTGTGTGCACTTATGACCACTGACTCGCCTATCGATCTATCCACCCATTTAGCAGTTCAGCAAATCTAACAACTCAGACATCCATTCTATAAATCAGTCACGCATCAATTCACTCATTCAAGCAACCACAGACACATAATGTAACATTGAAATACTGAAAAACGGAACACTATTATTCCTTCTTAACAGGGCTGCCGTACTGCGGCTGGATGCGAGTGTTCCAAACTTGTTTTACAAATGAGACAAAAAAAAGTTGCAAAGGTTTTTGATGAACCAAAATCCTGATTGGAAAAGGCATTTCTTAGAATTGGGTAGAGACAGGAAACATAGGGGCATGGGCAATCTGCGGCTGACCAGGGCACCACGGTCAGAGGTGTCCCGCAGTAAAGTAATACTGCATCCGCACAGGTAGTATAGCTCAGCGGCAAGGAAGCAAGATGTCAAAGCAACACAGGTTCGAAACTTGGGTATGCACTTAGAAACCTCTTTGTTATTAAACGCGTTTTAAAAAACAATTATAATTATTACTGTTTTCAAAAGGCACTGTGCTGCCTCCATGTAGGAGGCTCCCTTTGTTTTGTCCTAGTGAGGCAACGTGTCACCTCTCAACAGCCTGCTACAAGGCTCCAGAGACAAATACACCCCTCAGCCTCAGACGCTGCATGCCCTGTAACTACTGCTTATCACGTTCTTTCTTCAAGGAGAGCATTCAAAGTAGGAGTGATTTACAAAGGCTGGCACATTAACAGACCATTGTTTTGGACAAGGCGGTCTTAAGGTTTCAGTGTTAAGAACTGCAAAAGGACACTTTTATTTGGAAAGCACACACAAAGCACCAGTTTGCTGCCTTAATTAATGCTCTCCTCCAGGACATTTAACTATATCAAACAAAACAATTTTAAATTATGTGCGTTATTTTCACAAGTTCATATTCTACACACCAAAAAGTCGTTTATTTTAGGTAGAATGTAACATTTTCTCCACATCATTTTATACGAAGCATGCTTTTGTCAAACATTGAAACACAAACAGATAACCTTTTCACATATTACCTTTTGTTATGAGTCTCTAAATCTTGGAAGTCCATTTTCAAAATCCACAGGCAATATTTGTGCCTTCTGCTGAATTGCATTATTTGTAGTGTTCCATTCAAGGTGGGGGGAATAATGCCACAATTGTAAACCTAGCATATTTCTATAAGGATTTAGATATTTGTGTGAGTACTTTAAACAGAGAATTGTTGAAAGCCAAACATGCCTGTTATATCGATTACTCAAAGGCGTTCAACTGCGTCGATAGGGAACTACTATGGAAGAAATTAGCAGATATGATCTATGCCCCATGTTTCTATATTTCCGATGAGAAATGCACAGAGAAACCACTTTGGGAATCTGTTTGAGTAAAGGTAAAAACAACTTAAGTATAAATATAAATACAACGAAGGTGATGGTTTTTGGGGTTCAAAAAGGAAAAAAGAACAAAGGTCACATAGATGGAAGATCAACGCTAACATTCTTGAGGTAGTCCACATATACCCCTATTTGGGGATTGTACGTGATTTCCATCCGGCACACACCCAAGTCAAAGCCCAGCATGTAGTGCACAACTGAAACCCTTGTTTATTTTTGTCTATAAGTTCAATATTCTGAACGGTATAACACTCATATCACACCCTTCTCCTTGAAACCCACCAGTCACACTGAACCAGGAATCAGGTTGGTTTGCAAAGGTAAAGATTTATTTATGTATTTAAAATTTTATCACAATATATTTTAATGGGTAAACAATAATCAGCAATGGGGTGACCAAACACTGAATAATATCTTTAATACACTGGAATAAGTAATACGCAAAACAAATGCAGCACAGAAAATAATGCTTTTGTGTTGGTTCAGAGGAGATAGCACTATGGTTAGAGGTTCCCCTGCAACACCCCTCAACCCCCAATAGGCAATGTAAAGAGATAGGAGGAGAGAGCAGGTGATCAGGAATAGCACAAATCAAACAGAATGTCAGTCCCACCTTCCCCCCATAAAACACAAGAGAAAAACAGAATTGACTTTTCAGCTGTCAGGATGGCTTTTACAATTGTCTTTAAAATTGACTGGGCAAAAACACCAAATGTGATCAAAAATAGTTAAATTGTTATCAATTCGTATGGAAGCCGCTTTGAACAGTTGCACACAATCACAAACAATGATTTAGTCCAAAGAAAACATTTCAAATCTTAAAATCCAATTAAAATGTGTTCTTTGTTCATGTTTAGCAACAGATGACCCATCCCTTATTGTCTCCCTGCAGTTCAGGGCATCCCCCACCATGTTTGTTCCTTCCAGAGGCCATTTACAACCCCCTTCACACTTCCAGTTTCCTGGGCTGCAGCTTTGTCATTGTTCCTTTGCTTTCTGTAGACAAGATTCTGTTCTAACCCACACTTAACACCTCCCAATGAGTTTCTGTTGAGAATGCGGCCCTCCTTCTGGGAGAAAAACCTGCTTTTCCAGTTCTTGCAGCTTCAGCCAGGCTAATTAACTTCTTAAATCCAGCAAAAACCAAATTTGTTACATCAAACATAAATACATTTCTTTCTTGTCCTTAAAATCTGTGGGAAAAACACAACTTAAATCTGTATTCCTTTTTGGCAACAATCCTTTTTATGTTTTCTAATCCAGCAGACTTTTTAGTTGTAGGTCCTTTTAAAGTTTCTTTAGTACTCCTCTGACAGATGTCATTCAGGTAGCCCTGGGTACTGCATCCAGATTTTGGCATATGCTGTCAGTTTTCAGACAATCCAGTTTGTCTGAAGAATGTTTTGCTCTTCACATTGGGACTTTGTATGTTTACAATCTTTCATTAGATACATGAATTTTTAGCACCAGGCAAGATTTTGACTGTTTAGAAGAGTTGTGTTATGGGCATTTTGGAGTTTTTGGCAACAAAGCAAATGACATTTGTAGGCACATTTTGGGTTCAATTGCAAAGTGCTGCTTTTCTCTCTGCATTCTGTTTGCTGGTCATGGAGTCCACTGGCACTTTTCTGCAGGGTATGCTCTATTTCGATGCACATGCACCATGGGTGGCGGGTTGTGCATCCCTCTTTTTGTGTGCTGAAGCACACGGTTTTGGTAGGTATTTGGAGGTTTTTGTAACGCACAAGGGTTTTGCCGCCATTGTTGCTGTTTCTTTCCCCATAACTGGCAGGGTGATGCCACATAGCATAGCGTAGTGGGTCAATACATCCCACGGGATACCTATTATGAACCAAGCCCTTAGTGATTATTACATTGAGATGGTTGAGACTAAAGTTTTGAAAACATTGAATGTCATGAAAAAGTACATGAGAAATAAAGGTGGATATTCCATTGAAGGTTACTTAGAAATATATAAGAGATACATTATTCCCGGAGCCCTATATGCACTGGAATCTCAGAAATGGAAAATCTTGGGAAATTAGAGTGGAATTTATGGAAACCCTTATTGCGACTGCCTAGATTGACCTCAATTGAATCAATCAGAAATTATTTGGGGTTGGTTTCTCTCAAAACACTTTGGAAAATACGGTGCTGTAGGCTTTACATGAAGATTATGTGGGGAGACAGGGAGGGAGTGAGCCTCTTAGGTTTTATTTGTAAAAATATGTATATGCGAGATAAATTGAACACATACATGACCAATTTGAAGGGAGTAACACTTTCTTTCCTTATGGAAATTAATATGAAGATGCCCACAACAATGGAAGAAATGAATCTGACCTACAACCATCTTAAAAAGAAAGCTTTTGAGTGGGATGTACATTCAAATTTGTCTTACCTTGCCAAAAAGAAACGTTACTCGACTTATGCACTCCAAGGTATAAAACCTTTCACTCCTAGACATTATTTGTTTAAGTCTGGAAACGGAAGCCTGATATGATTTATTGTTCTCCTTAGATTTAATATATTGCCATGTAGGGAATACACAGGGGCTTAGTTGGGTTAAGCTATGGAAGAAAGACTGTGTAGACATTGTAAAATGTAGATAGAATCTATTAGACACATACTTACAGGATGTGAGAAATTGCAAGAATAGTACTTTAGACGCTAAGGCAATTTTGTATGTGATCTAAGTATGATTCTGTCTGATCAGTTTTGGTCTGCCATATATATGGCAGAAAATATGGTCTACATTTGTGCTGCCTTCTATATTTGGAAGAGAGCAATCCCAAACAATTAGATTTATGAAGAGGGGATGCCACGTCTTGAATAATTTGAGATGTTTTACGGAGCAATAGAATGAATAAATGGATCTGAGGTACTTTGTGATGATGTAACATACCTAATTGTAACATGAAATGCTTTGTGTAAATCTATCAAGTTTTTAACTTTTATTCATGCCATATATTTTATGCTCTATTTCTTATGTATTTGTAACCCTCATTGAAATATTATTCTAGATAGTGTATAATGTTTTAATTAACCATTTTGCTCTTTAATTTAAATAAAAAAGAAAAAAGAAAACCAAGCATGGGATGAGAGGCGCAATGACGAGAGGGCAAGTGAGTCATGAATATTTGCCCAGGATGTGGCAGGGGAGTGTGCAGTCTTGGGTACTGGAGGGTTTACTTTCTCTGGTTCTGGCCCTGTGATGATTTCAGGGCACATGTCGAGGATACATGTGGATGGACAGCATCTGCCCACTTTTTTCAGAGGATGGACGCAACTCCTGAGGGTGTTTTTGAGGCCAGCATTAAAAAAAAAATCTTGCTTGCCCAAGTGTTCGACTGCTAGGATATCACCCCAGGTTGTCATGTTTCCAGTGCAGACACTTACCCACAATCCCACATAATAGTATCATTAAAGCTCACGTCTCATGTTTGGATTTTGTTCTCCCTGGTATAGTTCATTATAAATTGTTGTGTTTAAAAGGAGGTAGCCTTTTATACTTTGCCAGGATAGAGATTGGAAATTCTCCTCTCTCAGATTATGTTTCCAGGTTAATACATTTTTTGAAAGACAGAGGATAATGCGTCTTGTCCACTTTTTTCCTATGGACAAAAGTCAATTGAACTAAATGTGTGCATTTCACTTTCAGATATGTTCACTTACTGTGCATTTACTAATGGGTGGCAACTTTTGATTTTTGCTACATGGCAGGGATTCCCAAACTGAGTGACGTGAGGGAGCTGTACCCATTTCGAGGTCAAAACAAGATATTTTACAGCAGGAACAGGAAAAAGGTAATGTGATTACAGTCAGGTCTAAACATATAACACCTCAGCAACAATCACCTAACTTGATGAGTTGCCTTTGCAGCATTCTGCCAAAGGATACTTGCTACCCCTGCCCCCACAAAACAGATTTGGCTAGCTCACTCCCCAATCAAGGGTCAGGTGGTACATTAATGAGGCTCCCTTCCCATTTTGTAGTGACTTGCTAATTTTACAAGATGCATGCCAGCAGATTACCAAGCCTAAACCCAGTCGGAGACAGAAACCCTGCCATAACCAATGATTTAGATGAGCATGGCAAGGAGAATGGGTGCAACTATGCCCTCTTCCCCATGTACTCAGTGCATATGCATATATTACTGCACCCCCTGGCCCCCATATTTGTTTTGAGCCCTGTTTATTTTTTTAACTTTTGAGGGTCTGAATAATTGCTTAATTCCCTCCCTCAAGACCTCCCAGGTAAATAGGCTGTATCATGCTATTAGGCGGTCCTGCAGTACATACAACCTGCCCTGTCCGCACCACGGCCAACCACCGCCCTGACATGACATCATTGGAACTTGCTTGGAGTTTATTTCTTGTGACAGACAAAATCATCCTTATCTGTCGCTTCTGAAATAAAAACATATTACTAGTTTGTACAATATGGCCAAATATATACACAATATAAAAAATTGGTAAACACTCGACACAACAGCAGTTAACTTCAGTTAGCAAAACATAATTTCTAGCAATTACATCTGTGAAGAGATGTGTTCAACTTCCTGAATTGCAGACTGGTCTCAATTCTCAGGTTCTCCGCTTCACCAATGTGTGTGCTCCTGGGCAAATCCTTTTTATCTCACTGTGCCTTATCTGCCGAAATTAAAAGTCTATTTCAGGTATTCAGCTCACACTGTCTGCTACTTAAAAACATGCCTCGCTCCTGGTATTGCTACACAGATAAATATTAACAGTGACAATTCAGATACTGGACGTCACTGTTTATTTCTCCCCTGCTTTACTCATGGCAAAGTGTTTTTATTTAACTTCCCATGATACATTGTGTATTGAAGACTCATTCTATAATATAGTTTTCTGCAATATCACTGATGTTACTATTTATGCAAATAAAGGGGAGCCCACCCACCTTTCCCAGCCCAGGGTCCGCAAAATCTAGGGCCAGCCTGGAGGAAACACATCCAGTGGCTGTTACTGAGAGTGCCAACTCTGGTGTTGGATCAAACAAAATAAATACTATTTGAAAGATTTGTGACAAGATAGACAACTACCTACAAACACATATCCTTAGCATTGTTTGAAGGCAGACTATACGTTCTATGCCTGCAACTATGCCTGCAACTGAGTGTGCCATTTTTTGCGTTGGTTTAGACAAAATATTTTATGCAAAGAAAGTTATTGGAATAGTTTGGTGGCAGGGTATTACTTTCAGTGGCTCTAACTGAGATCAAAAGTGCCATCTTTTGACACCACATAGGAAAGAATAACAGCAAAGTGAAAAGCACATACTTGCTTATAGGAAGGCAGGCTATTACATTAAGTGGTTCTAACTGAATGTGCACGAAACATGGCTTCTTTTTGTAGCTAGGGAGGAAAAGTGAACATGCTGATTGCCCATTTGCCTGGAGCACTCAAGTGTGTCAGGGGAGAGGTAGACATGCAGCCACAGGGTGTTCTGCATCAGCCACATCAGTTTCTTTGTGCATAAGGGATGTCGCAAGTGTGCATGGTAAATTTAAGGATTTCGCATTCTGCAGCAGGGCCTTCTGCCAGGCAAAACATTGGCATGCACAATAAAGTAGTACATGCTCAGATATTGGAGCTGGAGGAGGGGAACATTCAGCCCAATGTCTCTGTAAAGGAGTTGCAGATTTTATCTATCTATGATGATCAAGGAGAAAAAACATTGGGGGGTCATTCCGAGTTTTGAGGTAAGTACCATGCTTTACCGGCATGGAGCAAATAACGTCCGATCTGGTAATAGACTGCTAAAAGCGGCCTATTCGGACTTCACGGCCACGAGCTTTACGCTATGCCAGTAAGGTACCTGGTGCCATGCCGCAAAAGGGCCCCAAAAAGCCCTTATGCAGCATGAAGTGCACCGTACATAACACTACTGTCATAGAGTAAAGCAGCATTAGCGGTGACCGTAAATAGCGGTGACTGTACTTAGCGGTCACTGCTATTTACGGTTACCGTTAAATAGCAGTAACGGAAATATCGTCATCGAACAGGAAAGGGAAGGTGCGCGGCGGCCATCTTTAAAAACACAATCCATTGCCATCCTCACCAGGCAGGACCCCTGGGACCATTTAAAACCTTGGAAAAGGCCATCAGAAGCAGCAGGAATGCCAAAAGCACCCAAGAAGACAGCAGACCGGCTCCGCAAGCAGCGCTTCAGCCCCGATGAATTGCAGATCATGGTGGACACCCTCGAGGAGCATGCCGACATCGTCTTCAGTGGAGACATGCGGAGAGAGCCGGTGCTCAGGAAGAAAAACATCTAGGCACTAGTGGCCCAGAGGGTGAGCGCAGTCGGCAGCACCCCTCGTACCCTGAAGTACTGCGGCAAGAGGAGGGACGACCTGCAGCTGAGGGTGCGGAGCATCCTCTCAGCAAACCGCAGCCAGGCCCAGCAGACTGGAGGGGCCCAAGTTCCCCCATGAAACTGATGCCATGGGAGGAGACGTGTGCCGGCTTGATCGGCCAAGAATCAATAGAAGGGGTCGGCAACATGGAGTGTGGGGCACCGTTGTCCGCTGATGGAGGCGAGTGTCCAAAGTCTACACTGCCAATGCCAATGCCATGATATACACTTGAAAGGCCCGGCCAAGGATTCACGGCATGGTGTCCCCCCCCATTAAATTCATGCCGAAGCAACTGCGACCCAAGCAAGTTCCAAGTGCAAGGGCTTAATGCACATTTCACATACTGCACAAAGTGGCACATCCCATGAGGCACACTGTGCAGCTGTTGTGGACAGTGTGCTAGTCAGACAGCACAGTACCCGGCCAAGATGAGTGACACCGACACCTCCATGCATATCCCACCCATAAATTGAATGTAGTGCTGTTGCATACCCAAATGGCCATAACCCCAAAATGACTGAATATTTGAATGTAGCCATGTATGAAAGTTGGGTCTCAAATCATCACTCATGCCGTCCCTCTCTTCTACCCCCACAGGCAGTGAGCATGACAGTGAGGACCACAACCCCAGCTGGCCCACCACCTCCAGAGGCAAAGGCAGGGTCCGCCACATCCCAGCCAGGAAGAGCATACCTAGAAGCGCAACACCGGCTCCTGCAAGGCCCATGGAGGGTGCACCACCCCACCCCTCCCTGCATTGGCGCCAGGAACATTGTCAACCCCAAGGTCCGAGGAGTCAAGCGTTGCTGGGGAGGTGGCAGCCACGGCCCCCCCAGAATCCATAGATAGCCCCTTTTCCACCTGTGGAGCGGCAGAGGAGGACACATATTCAGTCATCCACACCTCAGAGGCCAGCACCTACCCACAGGTGTCACGCAGCGACTCGGGCGAGCCAGACACACCTGGCCAATGTGCCTGTGGACCAGCACAGGAACAAGCCAATCCCACAGGTGAAGTCCTGGCAGGTCATGGCAGCCCAATCCCTGCAGGGATGATACAGCATCGGCTGATGCGCAGCATGCAACGCAGCTCACCAACCACATCACCGAGCTGATGCAGGACAATCGGCAGGCCAGGGAGGAGTGGCGGGAGAAATTAAGGGCATTGCAGCAGGTGGTGACGGACAGCACCAACCGTCTATGTGATGTCCTCGGATGCATTACTAACGCGCTGGAGGCTGCACGTCCTTCTCAACAGGCTGAGCATGAGGACACCCCGTCGACCAGTAACTCGACCCGGACGAGCCCACTGCGTCGGTCACTCCGTTCCCAGCGCCACCGGGACATGGCTTCCCCAGGCACCCGGAGCGCAGAGTAACTTGCCTACCAGCCACATTTGGCCTACATGGACACCATGGGACTAGTGTTGGGGAGTTTTGGGGAGGTGGAGGGGGGTGAGGGTGTGTGGGGGAGTTGGGGGGAGCGGGAGGGGGCCAAGGGTGTGTGGAGGAGTTGGGGGGGAGGGGGATGCTGTGGTGGAGAATTTGTTATTCACTTAGTCTTTTACAATTTCAATACACGGTTTGTGTTGCAAAGGTAAACCTTCATCATTGCGCATGTGTCTTCTGATATCTGACAGTGCATGGTGAACATGTATCCCCACACCCAGTGCCCTATGTCCTCATGTCATGACACCCTCTGCTGACTTGTGTGTCAGTTATATTGTCCTATCAATGCTTGCCACAGGCATGCGCATCGGCACCATGATGCTGTCCTGCCCCTTCTTCCTCCTCCTACCCTTCATCATTATCTGGTGGTAGCAGTCCCATGTCAGGGGACAGGGGCACGTTCCAAGTGATGCACATATTGTGCAGCATTGCACATGCCATGGGGGCCTTGGACAACTTCTCATGGCTGTAGATGGGTGCCCCACCCGACTGGCTGAGGCAACAAAATCGTGCCTCCAACAGGCCAAATGCCTGCTTAATCAACACACGTGCACGGGAATGGGCACGATTGTAGACCTCCTCGTGCCTGTTCTGTGGGTTTCAGACAGGGGTCCTGAGCCACGGCGTGAAGGGACAGCCACCATCACCTGCATGAGAAGGGAATGAAGGTAAGTGTTTGGACATTCATGGTGGACAACTGAACTAGTCTTACATGGCAGCAGGTGATTTCTACCCATACGCACATGTCCATGGATGCATTGACCCCATTCCTGGCACTGATATGTGTCCTGTGCAATGGAATGATGGAGGGGGTAGCATCTTTGAGATGGTCTATGGTCTATGGCACTGACATCTTGTAGAACATGCATCGTATATGCATGCAGCAGTCTTGGGGTAAGATCCTTGAAGTGCTGTGTTCTGTGAGATTCGGTAGTAGGGAGTGTTGGCTGTAGTCAGTAGCATATTCGTCATTCTGCACTGATCCGTACTATGGTGACTTCCAGCACTCCTATGGGTGTGCAGTACCAGTGACGTGGTGTGATATCCCTGCTGGCCTCAGTTCAATGCACTCCCATGGATGACTCTCCGGTGTGGTGATATGCTAGAGGCAGCGACATAGTGCATATGCAGTGCATATTGCTAGATGTCCTTACGGTGTGAGGGCCGCCGATGAGTGGTGCATGTGTTGTGGAATGTAGCCTGGTCACCTGTTGGCCATGTAGTGTTAGGTGTGGGCCTTACTTCATCACTGTGGGATTCGGTGGTCATGTGCCGTTTCACTGGCTCTGTGGCACGGTGTTGGGTGAGGTGCACATCGTGCACTGGCGTCAACATTTCCACCCAGGTTGAGTATGCAGGCACCCACCTCATAACCCCGATGCACTGCCATGGCCCAGTCAGGCAACTCACCAAGCAGCCAGGCACGTCGTCCAGCATGTCGCTCCATATAGCGTGGTAGCATGGAGTTCCGCAGGACCATTGAGTCATGAGTTGATCCTGGATATCGGGCCCAGCAATGTGTGATGATCTTGCTGGCGTTGAATACCAACTGCACGTTGATGGAGTGGTATTGTTTGCGGTTGCGATATGCCACCTCCATGACATGTGGGACCACCAACTCCACGTGGGTGCAGTCAAGGGCACCTATACAATTTGGCATGCCTGCCAGTGCATGGAAGGCAATTTGTGTATCAAATATCTCCTGGGGAGTCCATGGTAGGGATTTGTAGCCCCTTGTGTGCTTGAGGAGGGCATCCAGCACTTGCTTCCGTATCTGTGAAATTACCGTTTGTGATATGCCATGCATGTGCCCCACTGTGTGCTGGGAGGTGCCTGTGGCATGGAAGTGAAGCACAGACACCACCTTCAGTAGAGGGGGGATGGCGGTGCGTATTTGTATGAGGGTCACTATGTCGTCTTGTATCATGTCCACTATGGTGGTGATGGTGTCACAGTCAAGCCGGTACAGGGTGTGGATCTGCTCAGGGGTTAGGTTGAAGGACTGGCTCTGATGCGAGGGATTGGGGGGCTGCCGGCATGGTAATGGTGGCTGCACTGGTGGTGCATGCTGGGCCTGTCTCACCCTCCTTCTCCTCCTGTGTATCCTCTGTGGTGGGGGCTGTGGTTGTTCTGATTGTTGTTGTTGCTGCCTTGCAAGCAGGGCCTCCAGCTCCAGTGATGGTGCTACTATTGGTATCATCTTGGTGTGGGAGGGGGTGTGGTGTGTGGGTGTGCTCCTTTTCTGCTGTTCCAGACTCCATTGCCTCCACCTGTGCTGATTGTGTGCACCTGTGGCTCTTGGAACCCCTTATCTGGGTTCTTAATACCTTCTCTGAGATGCCTGTATGTACTCCATGCCGGTAAGGTACTTTTCGGGCTTCAGGAGGCCGTTATTTGCATGTGCGCATTACTTGTGATCAGCTCCGGTTTACGCCATGCCGCTAATATCGGCACGGTGACCGCTATTTACGGCATCATTCTTTACGGTGCCGTAAATTGCGGTCTGGTTGGTCAGAATAGCCCGTAGCAGTAAGGGATGCCGGTAATCCTTTACCGGCATCTTTTTTCCCTTACCTCCAACCTCAGAATTACCCCCGCAGCATAGAGACTATAGGATATGAGACGTCCCTGGTATCCACCACCACACCACAACCACAGATGACCCTGAGAATAATGATGATGTTACCAAGATCAAGGTAATTACCCATCCAAGTCCAAACCATACAATATGAGCCTAGAAACCAGTGATATCAAGGAGGTGGTGTTTGGTTATAGTTGAAAAATTGTTCATGCCTTTATCATTTAATATTTTGTAAACACAGATTAAAGCTGGTGCCTTTTAAATGGTAAGCCTTTGGCACCAACACACATGTACTAAATCATTACTATATGTATGGTATATCTACAATTTAAATCACAAATACATTTTTTATTTTTGAAGGTAAAATTAATGCACTGAGTCATCCTTTTGTTGAAGATTACAAAGAAAAGCACTACCTGAAGAGTTATTCTGAAATCAATTTAATAGAATGTATGTAATTGAATACTTTTGTTGCCCTGTGATATCACCTGGTTGCAAAACTGTTAACATACCCTATCTGGGCAGAAATACCATGAATTACATTCCACCTGTTTAATGGTAAAACTTCACTTCATATGTATGCTTTTGCCATAAGATTACCATAAGGCACATATGCTTGTTTTTGCAATAGTTCAGGCACCTGCAAGCTTCGGCTATCCCAATGTTTTGGACTATGCCTCCCATGTTCTTTCCATTGACCAAGCTGGCTAGGCTTGATGGGAGTTGTAGGTCAAAACATCTGGTGAGCTAAACGTTGCAGAACCCTGCAAAAGAAGATTGGGTGGCCAAAATATTGCATTTTAGATGGTTTTGCACTTTAAACCTTATTGTCATCACAACACACTGATATTCCAATTCAGCTCCACTTAAACCATTCCCTATTTCCGGCCTCTCTTGTGACCTAAGATAAAGTGATATCTGTTTCAACAGGGCTTCCTTTGAAAAGCCATTTGCACTTATGGAATGCGTTGAAAGTTTGGAGTCTGATATAATAAGTGACTTGGGGTCAAATAAAAAACAATATATTCTGTTTGGCTAGGTTTTCCAGGCATAGCCATTTATTCACTGTAAAGCAATATATCCAAGCAAGTAGAGAATATTAACACTCAATATATTTAAATTCAGTTTCTGTATTTTTAGGCCTGGTACCTCACAAAATGTGTACAAGGCTGTCTGTGTTTGCTTTAGGCAATGGGCTGCCCGATTCATATTGACCTGTATGTTATGAAGATACCTCTACTATAAATTATATTTAACAGATAGGTTTCCTTTTCATTAAAACTTCTTTGTCACAGATTTCTGAATACAGCGGGCCTCTAGAAAGAGCAGTCCCAATGGCACCACAACCACAACCTCACCACACTCACAGGTCATTGGAACTCCCTAGCTTCTCCATTGTCCCCACCATCTATTACCAGTGAGTACAGCATCACATGTGAAAACCAGGCTTCTACAGCAGCTTCAGAATATCACCCCAAATTTGAAAACCATATTTGGAAAGGCTAAAACAACAAAAGTACCAAGTCACAGGAAAGACAATATCCTCGACCCCACCATCACCACACTGCCCACCCTCCATCACAACTATACTATTCTGCAAACCGGTTGGACCATCTGGCAATCCCCTTAGAGATTAGTCACACAACACCTCTCAAGCAAACCCATTTCTATGCAATCAAGCCTTCAGACCTTCAAGAACTTCCCAGAGGAGGCTCTCACAGAAGACCACACCAAACTCCACCTCACATGGGCTTATGTGCATCTGACGAACCAGGACTGCAACTTGCTTCTCCAAGAACTCACCACCACTCTCACAAATAACATCAACCACCATGCCCCAGTGAAACGGCACACCCTCAAGCTTAAACCTTCAGCACCCTGGTACACTCAAGAACTCAACCTCAACAAATGAACCACCAGGACTCAATAAAATAATTGGTGAAAGTCTTGCAGCGCATCAGATCTCACCCTGCTCAAGGAACTCCATCCTACACCTAGGCGATTGATCAACACTACCAAGGCAAACTACTACCAAAACACCATAGCCAAGGGCAAAAATGAAAGCAGAGCCCTCTTCAAAGCCATCAAGCACTGCATCAACCCTCTACCAACCCACCTATAGCACACTGCATCTAGAAATACACTGCCATAAACTCTTCCTTCATCAACAAGATAAACATGATCCGCCAGCACGTAGACACCAATGCCACAACTGACAGCACACTACACATCTCATCTAACAAAACCACAACTACCAGGACACATTTCAAGACACTAACTATAGAAGACCTCCCCACAACATTAGCATCCCTCAAGGCCACACTGTATGCTGATGACATCCTCCCTGCCTCCGTACTCAAGACCCTTCTGACTGAAGCATTCCTCCTTTACCTGATAATCATCAACATATCCCTAACTCAAGGCACCTTCCCCTCCAATCTCAAGACAGGACACATCCTCCCACTTCTTAAGAAACCAACAATGGAGCCTGACAATCTCAGCAACTACTGCCCCTTCATCCACATGCCCTTCCTAGGTAAGATCCCTGAGAATGCAGTAGCCACGTAACTCCTCTGACACATTGAAGCCAATAACCTCCTTCAGTCCTACGAATCTAGCTCCAGACCCAGATGCATCACATAAACGGCTACCATCAAGGTGATCGACAATACTGAAGTGAGGGATTTCCAGGAGCCAGGTAAGTTTCTCCAAATAAAGTATTTATTTTCACATAAGAATCAAGCCCTCCTGCTATAGCTGGATCTCAGCCCCAGAAGTTTGCTTCACACATATATACAGTGCAGTATAACCTTGTGAAGAATCTATATCTCCAAGGAGATAAAAAAAGAAGTTTATTGTGATTTGCACCAGACATGGCAACAACAGAAAGATGCAACTTCAAACCAGGCATGAGAACAAAACATGCTTACCTGTACAGTTGTATTAAAAGTCATAAGATGTCAGAGTTACCAAACTGTGTATGCCCATATATGGATTTGGCATCATAACATGTGTATGTGCAGCAGTTATAAAATTGTACTTACATGTCTCACAAAACAGTTACCAGTGCCCATATATGGTAAATATAGATTTTATCTGAATATATGACACTTTACCCTAAGAATATATTGATAGGAGGATATAACAGATACCCTTAAAATCCTTGATGATGGTTGCCTCCTTGTTCTCCTCGCTCCACACAACATCCACATTCATCAATATGCAGATGACATGCAGATCTACCTCAGGATATCCTCCATCAAAGGCATCCACAGACTCATGGCCTGCCTCATATTGATCCAGTCCTGGCTGTCCAGTGCTTACCTGAAGCTCAACCCCGCCAAGACTGAATTTCTACTGCTGACCAACAAAACCGAACACCCTGAAATCCAGACTCGTCTCTTTTCTCTGTACCTCGAGCGATTCACGCCACAGAATGCCTTCTGTGCCAGGCCCCTTGGGATAAACATCAACAGACACCTCACATTCAAACAGCACAAAGCAAGGAGGATAGAAATTACCTGGTACCAACTTTCTCTCCTGTGGACAATCAAACTACTTCAGATCCACTGTCCAAGCCTTGGTTCTCTTCCACCTGGATGGTGGGTGTGCCCTTTTGGAAGACCTACTGATGACTACCCTGGCATCCCATAAATGTGGCCTTCATGCTGCAGTATTACTCCTTAATGGACTCCGCAAATTCAACCACATTGCCCAACCCTCACTGAACTGCACTAGCTCCCTTTGCAAACCTGTATCATCTTCAAATCCTGTTGCATCATCTACAAATCTGTCGTTCCGATGTCCCCAAGCTACCTCACTGAGAAACCCAACCTCTCTGAAGGCCTGCGATCCATCTGAAGTAAGGAAATGTGCATTACGACAGTGCAGGAAGGAAAGAACCAGAAGACAGGCCTTCTTTTTCTATGCTTCAAGACTCTGGAACCTCCTCCCCATCAACATCTGACTTGCCCCACCACTTCTCCGGTTCAGGAAAGATTTCAAGACCTTCATCTTCAAGGAATCCACACACCTTACACTCCCCACCCTACCTGAGATTCAGTGATCTTTTCCCCACTGTCTCCCCCCTGGTTGCTTGTAGATCCCTTGCTGCCAATCGCCCACCATAACCCTTCTCTGTTAGCTCTCTAATCCTTTTTTCTCTGCTTCCTTCAATGTGTTCTACCTCCTATGATTGGAAAGCACTATTTTGCTTCCTGAAGCTAGCTTCATGCTCAATACATACCCTAATAATAATAATAATAATAATAATAATAATAATAATAATAATAATAATAATAAGTCAAATTTGGATTTAAGACAACGCTAACACAACAATTGCTTTGGAAAAAAAAGAGCGTTACGCTGTTCATTCACAAATAATATAAGCATAAAAAATGGAACAGAGGAAATGGAAATCAGGAAAGGCCACCCCTGAGCCCCAGTTGAGCCTCTCTTCAGATCCCCAAAGGCCAACCCTGAGGCCCAGTTGAGACTACCTTCAGATCCCCATAAAGGCTACGACAGCTGCATCAGTCGACCTGCTGGAAGGTTGGTTCTGGTGCCACTTGTAATTAACATATTCTTCCTTCGCCCTTTATTATTTTTCTTTTATTCACATGTTTAGCAATTTAATAACACAGATGAAAATCAAATCAATATATAAACAAAACTGTGAACACATAACACATAAACCCCCAACCCCTACCTTCTTGAAAGTGCCTACCCAAACACAAACATTAGTATATAGCAGAATTACAAAATCTCCCCCAAATCTCATCATATAGTTTGCCCTTCTTCTGACTCATGTAAAAGACCATCTCCATAAGAGTGAGCTTCTGCATTTCTTGCATCCAAGTATCCACATCCAGATGGATCATGGATTTCCAGATTTTCAAAATAAGTTTCTTGGCCATCAACGCCCCCCTGAATAGCCATTTTTTCTATGAACCAGATATTTACTCAATTAGGTTATCTTCACCCAATAACAACGTCTCAAAGTCAGAATCAGGACTCTATTGAAAATCACAATCAACTCACTCCAGAAGTACCTCACCCTGTTGCACTCCCAGAGCATGTGCTCCAGAGTTCCTGTCCTGTAAGTGCATCCGCAGCATGCATCCATATCAGCAAGGCCACGTCTACACAAACGTTCAGGTGTCTATGTAAAATCTTAATCTGCCTCAATCTCTCACCTATGCTCAAAAATGAAAGGGCTACATTTTTACAAATTCTCGCACAACGCACATCAGACAACTCTTCAGATAATCTTGCTGTCCAAGCATCAAGAAGCAATTCGTTTTTTGTTTGGTTGACAGAATTAGTTTGTACAATTTGGAAGCTTGATGACCCTCACCGTCTGTTCTTAATACAATCCCTGCTACATTTGTGTGGGATAGATCTCCCATTCCTGGGACAATTCTTTTAATAGTACTATGTTCTTGGTTTGTACAATTAAGGATATATTTGACTATTTGACTAGCTTCAATTGGTTGATCGTGAGCCAATTACTGTTAGCCAATAGGCATCTATTTCAACTCACATCCCCTAGATACCATTCAGGCCATATTAGCATTTTATTCCCTTCCTTGAAAACAGGGTTAAACCAAATGGAAGAATCTAGACATTGATAGGGATTATTCCCCAAAGAAACAAAGAACCTCTTCCAGGTAAGTCATAGGTATGCTGTCAATGGGGACGGCATAGAGACCCAAACATTTTTTGTTGACAGAACATCCTTCGATGACAACGGACCAATCGTACTTGCCTCTGCAGAGGCCCACTCATCTGTATTAGATTTTTAGGAAAGGTCCAATATGCCTGGCTGCATATGCCCGGTGATATGCTTGGAAGCAAGGCACACCTAGTCCACAGTTGTCTGCTGGTAATTTATATTTTCCAGAGCTTAATGCATGGTGGTTTATCATCCCAAAGGAATTCCTAGATTGGTCTATCAATATGCCCCAACCCTGATTTGCAGAAAACAAAGGAATCCTTCATATTTTCCGTCACAATTTTACCCATAGGATGTGTCAGTCAAATGCCAAGTTACTTAATACTGTCAGGACACCAATGAAAACCCAGGGCTATCGCTATCAGATCTGACTTCATACACAACTTTGAAACTGGTATTGTTTTGGATTTTTACCATTTAATCTTGTTTTCAGATAGTCCCCTAAAGCCTTCTATCTGGTTCATCAAAGCCGGTATCGAGCTGCCCAGGTTCTCAAAACCAACAGCAGGAAATCAGCAGATAACCCCAATATATGGCATACACCTCCAAAGTTCACTCCAATAATTGTCTCATCCCTCCTGATTACCGATGCTTCCATTGCCAACGCAAATAATAGTGGTGAGAGGGGGCATGCTTGTCAGGTCCTCTTCTCCAAGCCAAAGGCATCCGAGTAGAAGACATTCATCAACACGGCAGCTGTTGGTTCCACATACAATAATTTGATCCAGCCTAAGAAGTCTTCACCAAAGGCCATACACTTAAAAACCGTAAAGAGATAGTCCCACTCGATCCGGTAACATGCCTTTTCAGCATCTAACGACAGGAACACTGCACCCTGAGCCAATCCATTTGCCTCTGTAATTGTCTGAAGTAATCTCTGCAAATTTGTGGCAGCATGTCTCCCTTTCACGAACCCTGATTGATTTGGGAGCACCAAGCTCGGTAGTGCATATTCCAATCGTCTCACTAAAGTCTTTACCAGGGTGTTATTATCAGCATTAATTAGGCTAATAGGTCACTGGCAAAGCGGCACTCTTATCCTTCTTCAGCATGACGGATATGATCGCATGACGCATTGGTTGAGGAAGAGCTCCAAGTTTCTTTGAGGCATTATACATATTACCCATAAATTCAAACACTGGGTGTGGCATGATCTTATAAAGGTCCACTGGAAGACCATCCAGACCTTGCCACCTCACGATGTGCAAGCTATACACCGATTTCTTTAACTCTTCAGTCGAGAACTCATTATCCAAGGTTATCTTCTCCTGTTCAGATAAAACTGGGAAGTTCAAACTATGCAGAAATCTGGGTAGCTCATCCAGCCCTCATACATCTGACTTGAAGAGCTTTTTATAGAATGTACAAAACTCCTCATTGATTTCCTTCGGATCAAAAGTTATGTTCCCCTGGGCTGTCTCAATCACAGGGATTACTCTATCTCTCTACAAGATGCAAAGTCGATGTGCTAGTAATCTGTCACATTGCTCCCCTCTTTCGTAATATCTAAATCTGGTGCTGCACAAGGTACATTCAGCTCGCTCAGAGACCATTTTATTGAACTCATATTTAAAATGTCTGAGAATTTTCTTTTTGTCTTCATCCGGTGATATCATGACCGCATTTTCCAAATCCCTGATTTTGAACTCTTGTGCTTTAAAATACATCCTTTTTGTTCTGTTTCTTGCTTGAAAGTTCAATCAGCAGCCCCCTCATACTACATTTAAATTCCTCCCAGGCAATTCTCGTATCCACTTCATCTGTATTGTTCGTATCTATAAGAAAATGTGCCTCTCTTACAATCTTCTCCACAATATAATTTTCATCGGGAAAAGAGGTATTCACTTTCCAAAAGGAGCTCTTTTGAATCTGAAACTGCAGGGAGATAATCACCTCAATCGGAGCATGGTCCGATATATATGAATGCCTTTTAATGCATTCCTCTAAATAGTTTGCCATGGCCAGGTCAGCAGTCAACAAGAAATCAATCCTTGAATAAGTATCATGGGCACTGGAGTAAAAACCGTAGTCCCTTTCAGATGGGTGCCCCCCAACCTTCATACATCCACTAAACAGTGCTCTGACATCAAATTCTTCAAGGCCTTCCCCTGTTAGGCTCTAACTCTCACCCATGCCATCAATGCTATTATTACTTCTGCCTAATAACGGGTCCAGAACAGTGTTATAAACCCCTCTCATGATGATGCTCTGAGACCCTCTGTTCTGTAGAACCTGTGTCACACCTTGCACAAAGGAACCATTTTCCACTAGGTGTGCATATATATTGCATAAAGTGAACATGGACCTATGCACACAAGACATCAATGCAATCATCCTCCCTTCCTTATGCTCAGAAATCACGCTCAATGGGATGTTCTTATGCCTCTAGAACGTGAGTTTAACGATGAATCATACACATATACTTTATTTTATTTCTTTATTTTCATTTTCATAAACATACAACAATTTCAACATTCATTATTAATTAATTACTTTACAATCATAATATTTAATTTATATTCATAAATCATGAACTAATAAACTATACTTCAACAATAAAAGTAATCCCTACAACTATCCCACTATAAATATTTCCCCCATTCCACTTTGCCCCACCCATCTTAAAATGAGTTACTTAAATTCAGGGCTAATCCATGTCCAGGAATTTCCCCAAATCTTCCTAAATAAGATTAGCTTTTTTTCTCGACCATAAATAACTCTTTGCATCTCTGCCAATTTTAACATTTCATCTGTCCAAACCTCTATTTCTGGTGACAACCTCGACTTCCAACCTCTCAGTATCAGTTTCGTTGTGAAACACCTAAATCCTCCAGGAGTTCATCAACCCCTAGAATCAGGGTTTTAAAATCGTAATTTAGAGCTTGACCTAACACATTCCTCAAAATTTCACATATCTCCCTTCAAAAACCACTCACTTGCATACACTTCCACAGCATGTGTTCTAATGTTCCGCTCCTATGGACACAATCCCAACAGTCATTCGTATCCAGCAGTCCTCTTGTGTCATTGTTCAGGAGTCCATGTGAACAAATGTTTGTACCCTTACTGGTAATGAATGCTATACTTAGAAAGCAGTTATTAGGGTGGACAGATCCAGAATTTTAGGCCTGTCTCTCACAAATTTTACAAAGGTTTGGCCTCCTAAATTGGAGATCCAAAGGGTGAGTCTGAGAGTACTAATCACTCACTGTGTTGCGAAATACAAGTGTTGGAAAACAATTATTTATTTTCTAATCAAATGAAACATGTAGTACATAAATGCAAAATTGTTAAAGAATACGACATACATGTGAGAATTAACAGTTGACGGTGACATCATAAAACATATATACAACAAAAGAAACATAAAATACTGTACAACTAATATACAGACTGGTATCAATTATTATTTCATTGGTACAGGTAATATACATGCTTATATGAATACATAAGTGCTTTATGCTAAATCCAAAGCAAAAAAACAATAGAGTGGTTGTAAAATCACCTTTTCAGAAATGCCTTAACTAGGGTGTGATTTCCCTTAGGCAGTGAGTATTTTTTGGAAATATAACAATAAATGTTACAGGGTCATGAGGAGAAAAAAGATATCTTTGCCAACGTGGCAGAGACTGACTAAGCAGATTCTGTGGAAACAGGGAACCAATTTGATCAGGTGTTCCCAATTTACTTCACGTTTTGGCGGAATTGCAGTAAATTGCATTCGCCTTCATCAGGGCTCCGTGTGGGCGACCCTGTGGAAAGTACAGGAGACTCCAGTGAGTGGGTTTATAAAGTGCCATTAATTTCTAGGCCTAATAATTATAGAGCAGTTCTCACAACACCGTGCTGGTATCTTACCTGCCGGTGCTATGTATCCCAAGTACTCGGTTCTCGATCACTAAGGGGCATAATGCAGTGCAGGGCGGATCCTTAAGCGGGTCCCGTAAAGGTTACGGGAAACCAAACAGTAGTTGTCTTCCACACAGTGGTTCTGAGTGGGGAACAAAGGAGAATAAAAAAGTAAAGTGGGGGCTGCTAAAGACCCATAATCCAGCGTCATCACAATTGCAGAGAAGGATACTTGCTGGTAAGCCGGTATGAAAGGATCATAATAGAATAATACCTGCTAACTGAGTAGTTGTAGTTAGCTGTGTCGTTTAAGAGCTGTTGCAGAGGTTTGTTTCCTTGACTGCGTGGCCGTGGTCTGTTGTAGCTCCTGGATGGGTCAAGAAAAACGAAAATGACCAAAGCAAAATGGAACGCCAAATTGGACATTAACATTTGCTGTTTTTTTTTTTCTTAAAGATGGTTTTTGTAAAATGATACTACACATGTGAAGTGCAATATTGTGTGGATAACGCCATGCATTCTCAAATATTAATCTCTGAGCTCACAGGGTACACCAGTATCTTTAGAAAACAGTGCAGCGGACAGTATTCGGCGGTAACCCTGATTATATTGACTACACATCAGAGGCATTCCCAGTGACTTGTGGGGTCACCAGTCTATAGGGGTTGCCAGGTGAGAATGTGGGGGGCCACCGGTCCCTGGTTACTAGAAAAAATGTGTATCGGGGTGCCCGTGTCCAGGAGTCCAATATACTCTATTCAGAATTTTGATCTGACGTGACCTTTCGCCTAGACTGATTGAACACACCCAGATATTCCTACACATAGTCATCCATCGCTCTGTCGTAATCTCACACTTTAATATCCTGCTCCAAACCTCCATCCTTTTGTCCTTAGATCTAGAAAAAACTATCTTATAGTAGAGACTCACCAATCCTCCTTCACCCTGCCTGTTACTAGTTGATAAGGCTACAAAATCTGTACCCCTCTCAGAATCCACTTCACCAATTGCTTTTTTTAACCTCCTGTAATCAGTTTGAGTGAAATTCTGTATTTCCCACCTGTCCTTCACTTCATTTATTGTGAGACATTTTCCATCATGTCTCAGACCCTCAATCCATTTAATTCCGCCCAAAAATCAATCTGGCCAAAAAATAGATTTTCGCTTTTCCTTAATTTTTGGGTTGTACCATATAGAGGAATCCAAGCTCTTAAATGTGTTATCCCCCAATAAATTCAACCTTTACCTTACAAACAAATGTGTTATCCCCCAATAAATTCAACCAGATTTACCTTACTTCCTGGTCTTGATGTAGTAGTCAAAATCGCCCTTGGCGTCAATGGTCCTAAAAGACAAGCTTCTTCATTTGGACATTCATTCGGTTGCTTCTCCAAGAATGGAATATAAAATCGTGCCATAAATGCCAAATGGTATGCATAAAAATGTGGCACTTCCAAACCATCTTTCTCTAGTGTTAGCTGTAACTTCCACAGTTTCAGCCTTGGTGGTTTGTTGTCCCAGAGAAGGTTCTGCAGAAGTCCATCAAATCTCTTCCAATATCTTATACCAATTTTCAATGGTAACATACTCAATACATATGTTATCTTAGGTGTGGAGTTAATTTTTAGTGCATTCACCTTTCCACATAATGAAAGATTCAATACTTTACACCTTTCCAAATCCTGTTTTAAGCCCATGTCTAATTCCTTCATATTTTCACGAACGATTCCCTCTACCCATGAGGTCATCCAGACTCCTAAATATATGATTCTATCCATGCACATCTAAATTGAGGTGAAGTAACCCATTGCTTATCACAAGTCACATTTAAGGGTAATACCTCTGATTTTGCCCAGTTGACTTTGTATCCTGAACATTTAGTAAAATCTGAAGTTATCTTCATCAAAGCGGGTAATGAACTTCCAAAATCTTTCATCACTAGTAATAAGTCATCAGCATAAAGCCGTACCTACTGTACTACTCCTCCATAACCCACTCCTTTTATATCCCTTTCTTGTCTAATTGCAATCGCTAGCGGGACGATCGCAATTACAAATAAGACCGATGCAAAGGGACACCCTTTCCTAGTTCCCTGCCCCAACTGAAAACGTCCATATCTCAAACCATTTGTTCCTATATCTGAAGATGGCATGGAATACAGTAACTTAATCCAGGATATAAAGCCCTCGCCAAAGCCCATTCTATCCAACACAGCATACAAATATTTCCAATTCAACCGATCGAGCACTTTTTCAGCATCTAAAGATAGTATTGCTATGTCATCACAACTATTAGCTGATTGTGATATTGTTTGTAAGAGCCTCTGCATGTTACTAGTCGTATGTCTTCCTTTTATAAAACCAGATCAGTTTTCATGTATTATCTTTGGCAGTAAAACCTCCAAACTTCTAGCCAAGGTCTTTGATAATATTTCGTTATCCGTATTCTGTAGGCTGATTGGGTGATAATTTGATGGTAATGTCTGGTCCCTTTCTTTTTTTTTTTAAATGAATGCAATAGTAGCATGTCGAATTGTTTGGGGTAAGATACCATCCTTTAGTGATGATATAAACATGTCTTTCATTAGATTAAGATCAGGGTTTGGCAAGATCTTATAAAATTCAGCCGGTAGACCATCAGTGCCCAGTGATTTTCCAGAATTCAATTGTGTAATAGATTTCCTTATTTCCTCAATCGTTAGATCACCCTCTAGAGTCATTCTCTTTTCCTCTGACAACCTGGGCAGCTCTAAATCTGACACAAAATGTTGTAAGTCCCCGGTCACAGAATGTTCATTGCAGTACAGTTGTTCATAATATTTATTAAAAACCTCATTGATCTCTGCGGGATTAAATGTAACTGACCCATCCGGTTTTGCTATTGAGGGTATTGCTCTGTCAGCCTCTAGCTTTCTTAGACGGTGAGCTAGCCAGCGATTACACTTCCCACCGTTTTCAAAATATGTGCACTTGATCTGATATAAACTTTGTTCTGCTCTTTCTGACATTTTCTTGTTAAGTTCATTCTTTAGATTCCATAGTTCCTTAATTTTCTCAGGCTTTGGATCCCCTGCCACTTCCTCTGCTAATCATTTGATCTGTTTATCCAGATCAAATGTGTCTATTTCTAGTCCTTTTTTCCTACTGCTTGACAAACTTATCAGTAGGCCTTTCATTGTACATTTGAATGCCCCCAAACAATTTTTACATCCACTTCCCCAGGTTAGTTTTCCTCTACAAAATGGTCAGCTTCTGAAATAATCTTCTCGATCAATTCCTCCTCATTCAGTAATGAAGTGTTCATCTTCCATGTGTGTCCTTTTAATTTCAAAATGTAGGCTCAGACGCATTTCTACCAGTGCATGATCCGATTAAAGTATATTTGCAATCATCCCTGTCCTGTAGTTCTCAGCAACCTTACCCGCCATCAGCAGCATGTCCAACCTTGAATATGTGTCTTGAGCATTGGAATAAAAACTGTAATCCATTGATGAAGGGTGTTCTAATCTTCATGCATCTATTAGGTTGTGTTCCTCCATCAAAGCATGGAGCGACATTAAATGGTTATTCCGATTTTTCCTTACCATACCCCTGCTTTTATCTAGTTACAGATCAAGAACTTCATTGAAATCCCTGCCTAGTAAAATATTAGGCATATTCATGTCTTGCAATGTTTGCGCAAAACGCCTATAAAATGAACCATCATCCACTGTGAGTGCATAAATGTTGCACAGCGTCATTATTTCTCAGTGAATATTCACTAGCAAATCAATCATTCTACCCTCTTTATCTAAATATTCTTTTAGAATTTGAATTGGGGCATTTTTACGTATCAATATTGCAACCCCTCTTGATCTTGAGCTAAATAAAGAACACATTCCCACCCCATTCTTTTTTAAAGCTAGTCAGTTCCTCTCTTAGTAAATGAGTTTGTTGTAATAAGCATATATCCGCCTTTAAATCATTCAGATGATTAAAGACCTTTTTCTTTTTTAACTGATTATTAATGCCATTCACATTCCATGACGCTATACACATCTCATCTCCAGCTTTTGTTACCATCTTCACCCTCAATATGGCATTTACCTGGAAATGTCCCAGCCCTTGCAACAAAATATAGAAAATCCCCAACAAAACCCACCCTCTCAAAGAAATGCTAGTTATAAGTTGCAACTTCACATTCCTGCAACAACAAAAAACATTCCAAAAACTCCCATACCCCTGAGCCCCTCTCCCCAACTAGAACACTTTATATAATTCCAAAGTTGAAACTCGCAATGGCGAAATGTCCATCCCCTCCCCGCCATGTCCCAACTGGTGTATAATGTATGTCTAAAGATAAATTATCATGAGCACCTATCTCTAGAAAACATTATCAAAGAGATCTTAATTTTAATAATCATATTTATCTAGTCACACAATCTATAACATACCGGCTACGTATAAATAATGAAAGTCCTACCAACTTATCACAACCACATTCTTTACATCTTCTAATGCAACCCTTCCTCCCCATTAGACCAACTAGGCCTAAATACCATTCTTAAACCATGCATACATTCTTGCAGTAGGGTAAACAAAACAAAACCCTTGCAAGCCAAGCATCCTTCACAGCATTTACCATTAAATTACACCATGCT
This sequence comes from Ambystoma mexicanum, assembly GCF_040938575.1. NCBI lineage: Eukaryota > Metazoa > Chordata > Amphibia > Caudata > Ambystomatidae > Ambystoma > Ambystoma mexicanum. Next base: position 1,344,305,735 of record NC_090937.1, on the reverse strand, counting down.
ACACTGTCAAGGCCTATATTGTAAAGATAAAGTTTACTCTAAAATCTCTTGCTTAATTGATTGGAGCTTTAGTCCATAGTGTGAACAAGGCCCAATCCTACCATTCCCAAGCCCATGGCGTGTGCGCAGTGGCATCCCGTTGTTAAAAGTCTCTGTAGCCAACAACATATTTAATTATCATTATACTGTTACGCTATCCTCTCTTTCACAATCCTTATTGAGCTATACTTATCATATACTTATTAGAAACGTGGTTTGCCACACTTTCACTCCTAGCCTTTCACATTCTAAATATCTATGCAATTCTAAAACCCTATCATCTCTAGTTGTAATATGAGTAATATATGTCAAAATTATCTTTGTATTCTGCATGTTAATTTATACCGTGCACCAAAACCACCCAAGAGCAGTCTCCAGGCACTCACGTGGCTCTGCAAGAAAGAGGACACGGTTGCTTAGTAATGGAAGCATGATAGGCTAGATACAGAACCAGGAGAAACTGGTGACTGTGTGTGCTGGCTTGCAGATGGTAGGTTGCGTGCACTGGCTTGTTGTATCCATATGGGTAAGGTCCAATGCCTTGGGCATTTTCCGTGTGACTGTTTGTCATGTTGGGTTGTGTATGTGTGTTTTATGGGTAGATAGGCAGGTGTTTAAGGTTGTGAGCACTGGCTTGTGTCCGTATGGGTAAGGTGCAGTGTTTGCGTTAGTTTGTTTTAAGTGTGTGTTGCTTGTGTTGGTTTTGTGTTAGGGTATACGTTTGCCAGAGCAGTGGGCATGTATAGTGTTTGGGTGGTGTGTTTGAGGAGGTAGAAGTGGGTGGTTATTGCTTTGGCTTTTTGCTAAGTTTTTCTATGTGGCTAATATAGACAGTGCTATTTTATGTGACAAACGACTAATCTCGATAATTCTTCTATCTGAGTGTGACGCATGGCTGAACTTCACCTGGACAGATTGTGAACTCCTAAATTGGAGGCACAACAATAAGTGCGCAACACCTGGATTTCAGGTATCTAGATAGAGGGAGAACACCTAAGTATGGGACACAACAGTAAATAACACAACTGAATGGTTGATACACAGCAGTGATAGGGGTACTCTTTACTAGCTGATTGATTTTGGTAGGCTATGCTGCGTAGGTAATAAGAGAAGCAGTGCTTTTTGGAGTACAGTGATTGTTGTATTCCCCATACAGACCAAACATATGATGGATCAAAGACCGGAATTAAGGCATCCAACCATGTACTAATGACACGCCAGTCACGACGATCCAAAGTCAAATATATTTATTCAATAATAGCATTTGATCAAATGGATCTCAGCGCCCCACGATGTGTAAGAAGGCAGACACCGTGAGGAGAGAGAGAGCGAGCACAAGTACAACAGGCACAAATATAGCAAACTTCACATCATTAGAAGGCATTGCCCGGCCCCCTTTGTTCAGACATCATCAGGCTAAGGTTCAAGGGGTTACTGTGTAATTCATTATACCAAAACATTCTACACTCTTGCTGCCAGTGCCAAGACAATTTACTATCTGAGAACCAGATGCATCTGGATGGAGGAAAACATATCATGTTCCCTATAACGAGGTGGAATTCCTTCTGTGCTAAGGTCAGACAGCTCTGAAGCAGAAATGAATAACAACTCCCGCTGGGGAGCACATACAGCCATGTATAATTCTTTCTAACTGCCTGCTATAATGGGCTAACTAGATAGAATGGCACCTGGGTTTGCAGATTACTCCTACTTATGACAGCTTCAAGGTTCTCTCATTATAAGACAAAACAAATCATGTGGCAGCCTGGCATTCCTAACTATGTAAGCAACTCAAAGTTTCACACAGTGGTCGGTTACTGTGCACAAGCTGAAAACCAGAATATATATATATATGCAATGAGCAGAGTGCAGAACAAAAGCTCAAAATGCCCTCCTTACACAAAATGGCTTCTCAAGCAATGGTTTCAGGTTCTCATGTTGCGACATTGTTTCATGATGCGGAAGTGATACGAGTGTGCTTAGGCCAATATATAATCAGACGGTATAGTTGCATTTACATTTTTACACTTATCTTGTCAGCAGCTGCTGGTTGACGACAGACTACTGGCTTCTCAGACGGACATGGGCAAACACGGTCTGAAGCTGTTTCTTTGGAAGCTGCCCTTTGCCTTGGGGCCCTTTGCTCATCATATCTCAATTATCTCATTCCTGCCGCTTTTATCTTTCTAACAGCCAGAAAATTAGACCTCTCCTTACCTTCAGTGCTACGAATCTTCTAATTTCTTCCTTAATTTTCTCTCGATTATTCTACTATTCTGTTCTTCTTTTTGGTCTTCACCTCTTGTCTAGCTCCCCTTAAATCTATTTTCAATTCCTCTATCCGTCTTTTGTATTCCCTACCTATTTGTGACTCAATTTCCCCTTCCTTTGCCTTTCTCCGCTGGCTACCTTTTCACTCTCATTTTAAATTACCTTTCTCTGTATCATATTTAAATCTCTTTATGGACTTGATCCTATTTACCTTGCCTCTCTTGGTTCCTTCTATGTCCCCTATCGCACTCTTCATTCCGAAACTCACTTTCTTTTAACTGTTCCTCTTCCCTCTTGTGCTTCCTCGCATTTCCGTTCTTTTTCTCTTCTCTTCTGGCTCCTTTTTACTGAAATACTCTCCCTCTCTCTCCCGGTCTATTCATTCTTACTCCACCTTCCGTTCTGCCATCAGGACCGTTTTACTTCTACCTTCATTGCATTGTGAGTTTTACTGTAATCTATATTATTTTATTGTAACCACCTGCCCATTTGTATTAGACTGTAAAATTGGTTTTGTACAGAGCCTTGCCATAAGCCACTATATAAATAACAAATAAATACAAAAATACAATAAATATTGACAAAACATCACATATACATTGGATTACAAACAATTCTGTTTTTCCACAATGAACACTGGGTAAACAAAATGAAACCCTGGGATTATTTGCTAACGGGTTGTGTCCTATTACAAATAAGGGACTGCACAGGCATCTAATTTGTTGTAAGTGTGATGTCCTCATATGTAGATTATTGGCATGTAGGGTTGATATAAAAAATATATTTGAGTTAGACTAAATAAGTCAGTTTTGTCAGGACCAATATATCTTCTGAGCCAGTGTAATATTGGACAAATGAGAATAAATGTGTGTGAGAAAAATAAACATGGCAAATCAATTAAAAACATATATAGTGATTGGCTAATGAAAAGAAATATACTGGCTCAATATAAAAAAATGGCCATAGGGTGCACTGCTACAACTGATGGCCATTTCAGCTGGGCATGAAGAAAAATCAGGACACTTTTCTTTGTTATACAAAACTGTAAAGAGTGAAATAAAATGTAGAGATAGCCTAATGAATATGAAAAAAACTACTTTGAGAAACACAGAATGCAACGTAGTAAAGGCATGGGTGGCGTACCTGAGTGTGGGGCAGTAAAAAGTCCAGGGGGAAAGAATATTGTATCACCGGGAAACAGGTGTCAGTGCCTGGCCTCTGTTCTGCCCCAGCTCGTCCTGGTCCACTTAAAACCCTGTTGCAGGTTACAAACAGTTTGTGAGTCCTTGATGTCTCACTGAGCTCTTTTACCAGTACTTGCCCTGCCTCATATGCACAATATGATCAGATGTTCACACCCAGGTACAACTGATCTTGTCCCTCAATGAATGTCTCAGTAGAACACGTTGACATTGATTGAGTGCACTGGTGGAAGTGGGCGGGAGCAGTTGAAAGCAGTGATCCTCTGCTTTATTTTAATGTTTTACTGTTCCTATACTTTTATTGTAATAAGAAACCATTCCAGAATGGTTTCGTTTTAAATCAAGAGGTGTAGGAAAAAGTGGAAACTTGCACTTCAATGCACTGCAATGAACATTCCCAAGGCACGTGTTTTTGTTTAGTGTTTTGGATTGAGCTTCGGAGGGGGCGTGGCAATGGGGGTTGTGGGGGGCAGGGGAAGGTCCGCAGAGAACATAGTTCCACTACTTCGTTTCCTACTCTTCGACCGCCGATTGAGGGGAAGATTGAATATGGTGGCTGTTGGATTCTCAGCGTAGCGTAAATAATTAGAGCAGGCTTAATATCTGACATTGAGAGCTACTGTCTTACATCACTCTGCTGGAGACTTCCTGCTCGATCGTGAGGGTGGGCTTCTTCATTTAAGTGAGCAGTGATGTGCCACATCACCTGCTCATTTATGCATGCACGCATGTTATTGTGTGTGCCTATTGCCCAACGTGTGCCAGAACAGTTCACCTGGCTTAACAGTGTTCCCATGGGAGGGCTACTCTGATCTCAGTGCTGGCTGCCAGCTGCTCATGCCTTTAGTAAACAATGTACTGCTTATGAGGCAGTAATATGGGGATCTCAAATACGGACGGAATATCAGCTACAAATGTATACGAAGGAAATGTGCTCATGCTTACTTTTTATTTCACAGAAGAGAAATTGGCGCCTCCTATGAAACTGCAGCATATAACAGTACATTCAATGCACACCAATAGGTAATGGCTTCCACCAACCACCCGACTCCCCATTAAGATGTTCTGCCACCTTATACTACACACACAAGCCCCCACAGATGGCCACCACAGGCCTAGCCATAAGCAGATCAACACTTACCAAGTCACGACTAAGCGCTCTTATTTAGTCCTGTCCCACTAGCCCACATCACCGGCTCATCAGACCCAAAGCACTATAGTCAATGGGATCTTGGGCTCTTTCCTATTCATAACATACTCTCAGGTTTCTCTGTCAAATCCAAAGAAAGCAAAGTGGCACTCAGGAATAGGGAGCGTCTGATCTGCACCCCTCAACACTAGATGTGTGCATGAGCATTTCCCACTGCCAGACTAATGAACCCCGCCAACCTTTTTTGTCATAGGGCCAAGTGCAGAGAGCTCACCAATACTGGCATAAAAGCACTCTACGAGTTCACTTACACTACATTACATGGCTCGAGAAGGTTAAACTGTTTAATCTGAGAGGAAGGAGAATGCAGATGTTTTGGAAGCTAATCATCAAGAGTTCAATGGAGGGATACACACTTTTTGAGGATACTGAGGTTTTGCTGTGGGTTTGATCCCACCGAAGTCTATGGAAGGCTCTTGGGAGGGTGAACACGAATACAGCATGGTTACATCCTCCTAATGATGTTGAGTGAAGACTTATGGCCTCCACTGGAAAAAGTAATCAAACAGAGATCTAAAAGCTTCTACTCCTCTGCTTCAGTCTTCTGAGAAATGTTAGGAGTGTCATGAGATAATAAACATGGTAATTATCATAACATGATGCAAGCTATTTCACAGTAAATATGTAAATATGCAAAAATACAATAGGAGGTGGAGTGAGGCTCCAAAGGTTTGAGGGGAATTAAGGAGGACGTGAATGATTACATGCCTGTGCAATGACTAATGCCACCCTAGGTTTGTATCTGAGGACTCCCTGTTTTCAACAGACAACATAGACAAATGTATAGGTCTCTAATCATACTGTGTCAATGTAAGATCCGATGCAAGAGAAATAACATGGCATGTCCTCTTTGGAAATCATCACCAGGCTCAAGTTTGTAATTCCACTCAACTTTCATCCAGACCATAGTGTTCAGGAGTTCGGATTGTGCTTACTTGGTGAACATAACAAAATATTTTTGGTGTGTAAGACTTCCATAGGAATCCATTAGCAACAATTGTTCTTTCAAAATGCTGCATCTTCTTGCAGTGACGTCAGGGCAGAGGATTAATACTTTTATAATTCTCTGTCATGGTGGCAAGCATATACATCATTTGCGACTGTTTCACCGAGATAACCAGAGAAAAGCAAAGGCATCCATGAGACCGAATCTCTCCTGTCACTGTAGGAGCCACGCCTCTGACAGAGCAATACGGCTGCTGCTCACTGGCTGGCAGGGTCTGCTCTGCTTGTCCCAGCATGGGAGATGCTACTCTGACAAACAAACAGACACTGGCACAGAGAGCATGGCTGGAAGGGAGGTGGGTGGTAGAAGTAGGGAGGGGGGGTAATTGCAGAAAGTCATTCCGCTATTTGTGTCTAGATGGGTGCTGTAAAGCACTCTACAAAAGGGAGGTGGGGAACAGGGGGCAGGATGCCGGGCATCTATTTTTTGTTGGGTGTTGGGGGGTTAGGAGATTGGGGAATAAGGGGGGTTGGGTACCAAACGGTCATGGGGGAGCGTGGCCGGACACCAGGTATATGTTCTTCTTTTTTTGGGGTGGAGGAGGGACACAAAGACACATGAGAAAGGATGGCGTGATACACAAAGAATAAAGTGCCCTTGATTGTTGGACACTCCCTTCCCTGGCACACCCTCTCGGCTGGAACTATAGCTAGTCAGTATTTGTCTAAAAAGGGTCACATTATATTAACAAATTAATGAATCAAGGGATGAGATAGTGTAGAGGAGGAGCTAAGTACCCCCACCTCAACCATTCTGCCCCTTTTACCTGTATGTTGGAAACCAGAGTGTGTGACATACACAGAACAGTTGAACCATCAAAGTGCAGAGTATGGACCTTGTGCGGTACCAGTGAAAATGGAGGCAAGGTTCCCATTGAGAAAACCATACCTGCATACAAGAAAAGATGATGGTCATTTGAATGAAGCAGAGCAAATGAATGGCAAAAAAGAATGGTAACGTCACCAACCATCGCCAGTATACGTCACTCTGAGCTGAAATGACTCACCTAGAAGAGATGCAGAGACCAGAGAATGCAGATATTCTATAAGGCATCAAGAAAGTATCAAGGATAAGTGACATCTTGGGATCAAGGTCAAGAAGCTTATGCCACAGAAACAGATGAAGGCATTGAGCCATTATACACATGTACAGATGCAAAAGAAACGCAAGCAGACAAAGTAATCTTGAGGCAAGTTTATAGTGAATAGATTGCGGCAAGCGCCAACATATACATATATAACTGTGGGTAAGTAAAGGATGGATGTTTCCGCTACGCATTATGGCAGTGCTCGACAGTAGCAAGAAGGCCTAATGTCTAGTGTGTTGCAGTTAAAAAGCAAATTGAATTACAAAGTGAATCTCAGCAGACAAGGCTGGGTGAGCCAAACAAGCCAAGGTCTTATCAAACTGGTGTAAACTGACACTGTAAACAAATTGTGTGAAAGAACAAAACTCCTATTCAGAGGGCATGAACATAACAAGGAAGACGTCAGAGGTCTATTAAATAATAGTATTAAATGCACCAAAAGGCTCGATTTCTTGGTCTTTAGTCACATGGAAGCATGAAGTTGTACGAACGAGATGGTCACACCTACGCACGAGGGCAGACCGTGCTTTTCACTCCCTAAATTTCTCAGAGCTAAGAACACTCTCAAGGCTGAGCTCAAAGCCTAATTGACAGTAGACCACTGAGATGATGATGGATTGATATGCTAATTGATGGGAAGCAATGGTTAAGGCAAGTCCACTATCACCTGGATGGCCAGCCTGCAGGCTGCTAGACGTAGGTGGAAAAGTACTGATGGAATGGAGGTTAGAGTGCCAATCAATTGTAGAGGACTGCGTATTTAGGGGTCCTATAGTTGTGTAAACCAATGGGACGTTTTGTATTTAGTGACGTTCATAGTGGTCATTTTTAGGGGAGGGCTTAGTTGCCCCACTTGATATTAAGTAACCAATCACATATTCACACGTTTTTAGATAAATATGGATTGTATACTTAGATGTTCACTCAGAGACATTCACCCATACTCATAGGTTTTTGTAGTTTGCCACGTAGGATGATGTTGGTTCATACGTAGGTTAACATCATTGGTGACGAGTTTTGCTTATAAGATCTCAGTTTTTACTAAGAATGTTTGAGTAAGAGGATCGAGCGAGTTTGTTGATGTTAGGTATGCTCCCTGTTTTAGATAATTGATATTAAAACAGTCTTCCTTTTGACAACTACCTGAGTCGTTTCGATTATTGATGTAACAATAATAAATATTCAATCTCCAAGGTAATTGCTACTCATCAAAGTGGCTGGAATATCCAGTTTACTTTGTAGCAGAGGATGGTTTCTATCCATCGACATGAGTAAACTTTAGAGTCCCGGCAATATCGAACAACCTTTGCCATTCAGCTGAAAGGACGTGAAGCTCCCAGTAGATAGTGGCTAGTATAATTTGAAAAAGCCTTGTAAGCTGGGTGTGACGGGTCCCCTGATTTCAGACAGAATCCTCTCCCACGTCTACAAGAAGCTGATCGGACGAAGTTTGAAGAGGTGCTAAAAAAGGTTGCAAGACTAAAATGAGAGCAGTGAGTAAAAACTGAGAGAGTTGGCAAAAGTATGGGTGATGAGTGAAGAAAAAAGTGAGTAACGGAGGGTGGCAGGAATAAACATAATGTGAGAATAAGAGTGATGGGGAATAAGATATTGACTTGAGTGTGGCCAAGCAATAAAGTATCGTGAGAAAGGCCACGATAGGAGAATATGCCCTGGCCTGTGTTTTTCACAAACGTATAACAAGAAATTTGAACCTAGAGTCCCGTAGCAGATGACGTAGAAAACGGATTTGATTAACGACAAATGTAAAGAGGTTAATTTACACTCCTATTGGAGTATCTTAGAGGGCAAAACAGATCTTAGAGGCGACTGTAGAGAAGAATACTTGTGGCCGGTCGAGTTTGTCTGTTTGCTTTATGTGATTTTGAAAATGATGACATCATAAACGGAAACATTTATTGATTGTTTTTTAATTGAACTTGGTGGTTGTTTTTTAGCAAGATTAAAGTAAAAATTGTGATTAACAAGATTGGAGCCTGCGATGAGTCATACTGCTCATATTATGTAATTTTCTGAAATATACTTTTTAAATCTGTGATTAAAGCAAGCGAGTGTCAAACAGGTTAAGAGAAGACAAATCGAGAATGGAGGCTGAATTTGTTTCAGGAAACGACTCAGAATTTCACTCAAATTCACTGCAACTGCTTACCTGACCAATAGTAAAAGGGAATCATATGTCATCAGTGTATTGTCTTCTCCTGTTTTGGGTGGGAAAGTATATTTTTTCTTCTTTTAACTTTGAACCTGGAGTGCATGTATATTTTATTTTGTTTTAAAAAATATGGTTTTTAGTATGATATTATGAAAGATTTGGATATATGATGAAATCGTTGTAAAAGGTTAATGTTAATCATGTACAATAATATAAAAAAAAGAATGGAGCCTATTACTCCACTTGTTCATCTCTGCAAGCAGTTGCCGAAACATGCACCTAAGCTTAGAAAATAGAGTGCGGAATGGGTTAAGGAACCGCAGATAAAAACTTTATGCCGTGGCCGTAAGGAGGGTCACTATTGAAGGCAGTCCGTCAGCATTTGACGACATATTTGCATGCAGCAAACACAGGAAAAAAGTGAGACAAACGATTAGCTAGCCTAGAGCTTTGGAAGATGTACCAAGAGGAGCGAGATGAACCGCCTCCTGTAGATTGGATACTTAATGTATGAACGGGGTGGTGAGGAGCCCTCTGCTCCCCTCGCCTCAGCTGAAAGAGAAGACAAGAACAAGAAAGACAATGGGTTATACCCATTGAGGGAGCTTAAGGCAGCAACAGGGTATAGCAACCCAGCATATGAGTCGCCTACGCAAAGCAGTGACGAGGCTCCAGACAAAAGTACTGAGAGATGTAATATCTAAGGTCCCGAGAGACAAGGAGAGACGTGAAAAAGAGAGAAGTGATCCAGCAAGCACAACTATAGTTATAGTTAGAGAAATAAAGAGATGGAATGGGGAAAGGGACAAAGCTGATGAGATAGCGCTCTTACAGTACAAATGGATGGGTGGCCAGATTTTGCTCAAACTCGATGGTAAAGGCATCGAGGATGTAAGACAAAAGGAAGATCAAGACGAGCAACATGAAAAAAAATAAAGAAAGAGAGGCACGGTTGAAAGACGAAGGAGCAAAAAGGAAGGATAGGCAAAGACGCAAGCAGTTATTGTTACGCTCACCTGACTCCCACTGAGGCGCAGGCCTGGTTTGGAGTGCTGTTGCCTCTTCTATGGTAAAGCGCAGGACTTGGAAGATGGACAGGACCGGGCCCTCAAATCTGGCTTGTCTGGCTCGCAGAAATATCCTTCTGTGTGTGAAAAGGGAGTATTAACAATCTGCGGGATAATGTGTAAGCCTCCCACTCCCTTCTCACCCTCCACGAAACCCTTCTGCGATTCCCTGTCAAGCCTCACCTTAGGGTCTGAAAGGACGAGCTCTCCATCCTGCTTCTGATGCAGGGGCGCGTTGTAATCCAGTTACTTCACTGGATCATGGATTGTAGAGAGTTCAAGTTTGCTTGACCTTCCCGGTAAAGAACTGTGAGAATTCTGTTTATAAGTATGAGCCCGAAATAATAATTGTCCGTTGTCTCTATTTCAGGTGCAGAACAAAGATTCCGAGATGAGAAATGGAACCGACGAAGGAAACTCAGGTGAGTTGTTTGATGAGAGGTTCCTTTAGTGTCCTTGCATTAATGCACTAATACTTGTGTCTTTTTTCCCCATAGGGGCCGGGGTTCGGAAATGCCAGAGATATGGCACCAACCCGAAGTGAGAGGTGCAGTTCCAGTAGATATCAGGTAAGTCTTTAATGAGCGTTCAGGTAATGTCTTAGCATTCGCTCACTAACGCTGATGTCTCTTTTTTCCCCTTAGGGGCCTGGGTCCGGAAATGCCAGGATGCGGCACCGATCCGAAATGAAGTGGGAATGACCCAACAGGTAAGTCTGATGATGGCAAATTAAGGTTTTCTTAGTCTCTTCCCTAGCTCACCTTTGTTCTTGTCTTTTTCTCCCTAGGCGCTGAAATATGGCTGTGGATCCAGATGGTCGCTGATGAACATGGAGGCACCTAGTAAAGGTGAGTGGAATGCGGCGCTGCAGCGATCGATGCAATGTGCTTTTAAAATGAATGTCTTCCTTTTCAGGCTCGTCGGTGAAATGTCTCCGGAATGCGGATTTTAGCAGGTAAGGACTCTTCTTTTTCCTATTCTCTTCTCTTCTCCCTTTGCAGGTGTTCCAGGATGCTGGCGGGCGTGGCAGAAGTCAGGATGCAGGAGCAGACACGGTGAACGTCCAGCTGCTAGATGCAGAACAACGCGAAGCGTGAGTTGCTGCTTGGGCGTGGTTTAAATAGCCTTCAGAGTAGTTCCAGGTATGTATCCTTCCTCTCAGGTATGTATTCTTCCTCCGGCCACACCCGTGTGGTTAAGTAGTCCCCAAAGATAAAGTAGTCCCATTCAGGCCTCTAGATGGCCCAAATGTTGCAGCATGGTCTGCATCAGGTAAGTTTACACCAAGCACCTTTAAACACAAAGTCATCTTTTATGAGCCTGGCGCCTATGGCGCCAGGACTGTTGTCCAATATGAGCCTGGCGCCAAAGGCGCCAGGACTGAGTCCAAAGGGCCCCTACTTGGGGCTGCTGAGACTTCCCTCGGGGACATGATGTCTGCCTCTGGGGTAGCTGGGCCTGGTCTGGCTCCTTGGAGGTAGGCATCATGACAGTTATATCAAGAGGAACAGTCAAGAAAACAGGAGAGAGCAGAAGATCAAAGGAAACGTGACAACAGACAGAGAGCAATCGATGAGCAGGAAAGGCTAGAACTAAAAAGAATGAAAGAGGAGGAACAGAAGTTGAGGGATAAGAGAATACAGAGATGAAAGGAGAAGGAGATACGAAGGGCAAACGAGAGAAGGGATATGATGAAAATAGAGGAAGACCGAGTCAGAGAGGAAACAAGGAAACAAAGAGAATTTGACGATGATATGGAACGGAAAAGAAGGCAGAAAGCATGCAATGTTGATAGCTTGGAAAAGGAGATAAGGGATCCCGAACCAGAAGTAGCATCGGAGGACATAGAGGAATTCTTCCCAGAATACGAGTCGTTACCAGGCCCGTCCAGAGTAAATCTAGAAGATGAGTTTGACTCTAGGAACATTGGGGAAGCAATCAATAAAGTATATCATGACATGAAAGCTCAGAAAGAATCAAGGGGGAATGGAAAAAATTATTGACTTGAGAGCACTCAGTTGTATGACACAGAGGGAACCTCATGTAGTACGAAGCATAAGGAGCTATCTCTAGATAGACTGACTCTGAACACAGATGAGTAGGAGAGAAGTTGTACGACTTGAGCACAAGAAATGTCAGACAAAGACAGGGATACCTTCCGTGGGGAAGAGAGAGGGGAAATATGTGATCCTGAGGAATGTTTTTCAATGGATAAGGAAGTGAGATGGTCGGATTTACACGCACCTATACTTAGGGAATAAGAACCATTGACACAATCAGACCGACCTAAAGGGCAACTCCATGGTGAGAGGCGGGAGTCACCGCCTTATGTGAGCAGATTAAGATCGCTACCAGGAAGAAGACGATGTGCGAATATTGTCCCTGCAGCGGACAGACAAATGATGAGAGATGAGAATGAGTTTGGGGCTTCGCAGTTTCCCTTATTGGAAAAAGGAGGGGCCAGACCACAGTATATATCGTGGCCCCAGATGGACAAGGATAATTTAAGGTGTAAACTCCCAAGTTTAACTTCTGGCTCAGGGAAATGGATACATGAGTTAGAAAAAATGACAGGAGGAAACACATTAGCAATAGGGGACATTAAGAGCCACCTGATCTCCATACTTGGTGAGAGAGCTGATGACTTGTGGACAAGGGCAGGATATTCTGGTGTCACTACAGTTAATACGTCTCATGATGGAGCACCATTCAATATTTGAAGATCGGCAGTCTGGAAAGCGCTTAGAGTACTGTATCCAGACACGTCCGATATGGGAGCTATAATGACGAAAAAGATGCACGGCGGAGATGATCCGCTTGTTAACATTCAGAATTTTCAAGAGCAGTGGAGCTTGGAGACGCAGGAATCTTGGGGAAAATCTATACCTGTGTTCTATCACATATTGTGTCAAGGGCTGCCAGGCCATGTACAGAAGCAGCTGAAGAAGTTAGTGGGTATAGAAGCCAAACTGTGGTCGGAAATTCAGCTGACCCTTGCGCATTATTGGAGACTCTTGCAGGAAAAGAATTGCAAAAAAGATGATGCTAGGAAAAGCAAAGGAGGAAAATGAGTAAAGAAGAAACTGTCTAATTATGCCTTGAAGGGGCAATGTTGACTAGTGTAGACAGATCAAATTCACAGCAGATTGCGAATATGTGCAGGTGAATAACCAAAGACAGTTAGATCAAAGCAATAATGGATTTTCTCCACGAGGAAGGGGGGGATTTTGAGGAAGAGGTTTTCAGAATAATCAAGGGAATTGACAGAATAATCAGTGAAGCTTCCAGAACAATCAAAGTAGGTTACAAAATATGGAGAAAGATAATAAAAACATGCAGGATGGGCAGATTAGGAGGCCACCTATATGGTGGAAATGTGGGATGACAGGGCACTTTGCTCGTATGTGTAGAAATCAAGGGTTTGTGCAAAACGGCCAATTTTTAAGAGGGGGAACTTCAAACCCGCCTGCGTATTCACAGCAGAGTGGTGATGGGTTTGCTCAGAATCAAATGATGCAGCAACAGCAGATGCCAAGAGTGCAGCAAGGCTTGCAACCACAGCAGAAAGCAGTCAATCCGCCGCAAGGGCATTCGCAGCATTCGCCCATGCAGATTCAGCAGAGTACAAGTACAGGACAGCTAATGACTCCTAGAGCAGGGGGTATCACTGTCGATGGAGGGAATCCTTTTACAGGTAATGGAATGAGGCTGTACCCACAATAGGACAGCTCACTGGGAGACTTGATGTGTTCAGTACTATCTGTGATGCCGAATCCTCATGAGGAACCGAGGGTAGATGTCAATACAGGAGGCAAACGTTTTTCATTTTAAGTAGACACGGGTGCAACGCGCTCATGTATACGAGAGGGAACGTTTTCAATGTCTGGCAATGCCATGAATACTCAAGGTTTTTCAGGAGCTACAAGTAGAGTTCCTTTTACTGAAGAATTACCAGTCTCTATAGGAGAATTTGACATGAAGGTGCCTTTGCTAAATTCAAGGCAGATACTTGTCAATATATTGGGTCGAGATTTAATGACAAAGTTGAATATGACAATCTTGTTTACCGATGAAGGCATAGTGTGCTCAACACCAGGAATGCATTATTTAAACGTGAGTGAATTTATTATGGGCTTTTCAGGACAGATAGCCATGAGAGCAATACCGTAGAGTACCAGCATTTTCATTACGGAGTGCACATTTTATTGACATGGCTGCCAGGCCTAGTAGGCAGAACGATGAGAATACCTGATGAATATCTGTTTAGACCAAAAATACCTATGCGCGAAGAATAGGGACAGGTTTTTCCCTTAGAGCTGCAAGCAGCCATAGTGCAAAGTGAAATGGCTTTGCTTGATGGAAATGATGACAAAGGCAGACGATCGTGTGCAGTAATTGCCATCGGGAAAGGTTACAGATTAACTGACGTCACTGATGACGATCTATTTGGAGATCATCCATCTGAAGACAAAGTGATATTTGATATGAGTATTATCTATTGGGTGAGAGCAATAAAACGAGAGGTGCCTCAGAAAATGATGTTAGCACAAAAACGTCCGGAGTATTTTGACAAAGACATGGCGAAAGTGCCAGCCTCATTATGGACTACAAGTCCTATGACGTAAGCCTGTTAAAGGGGGTGGAGAAGCGAAGATTAAATTGAAACCAGGAGCAATTTTACCTCAAGCATGACAGTATCCCATGTCTTGAGAGGCAGATGAAGGTATTTTTAAGACAATTTCCGCCATGATGGATTAGGGTATCTTATTGACATCAGAGTCACTGTGTAATACCACAGTGTACCATATCAAAACATTTAAGTGGGGGTCTTGGAGACTAATTTAAGATTTAAGGCTGCTAAACCAGATTATAAAGGCCGAGTTAACTCTAATTCCTAATCCTGCTACAATTTTATGTAATATACCTGTTGAAACACGATATTTCACTGTGATTGATTTGAAAAATGTGTTTTTCTCAATACCATTGCACAAAGACTCGCAGGATCTGATGTCATTTATGTTTAGACAGACTAAGTTAAAAATCACAGGATTACCTCAAGGGTATTGTGAGTCTCCATCGATTTTCAATAGAGTCCTGTAGATGGATTTAAGCAATATGGAATTAGGAAGTGTTGTGTTGCAATACGTAGATGACATTTTAGTATGCAGCATTTCAGAGGAAGAGTGCAGACACGATTCTGTTCATCTGATGATAACACTTGCTGACAAAGGATATAAGGTTGACAAAAAGAAGTTACAGTATTGTCAACAAGAAGTATTTCATCTGAAGGAAAGAAGGTTACTCCTGAGAGAGCTGAGGCTATTTTGAAAACCACAAAGCCACATACGATAAAATACATGCAGAGATTTCTGGGATTATGTAACTATGTGAGAGCATTGGTCTTTCACTACAGCTCATATATAAGGCCTTTATTGCATTCTTTAAAGAAAGCACAGGCAGCGCAGCAAATAATTGTGTGGACTGAGGAAATGAAAGAAGGGTTTGACAAGTTGAAAAAAGCAATTCCTATTTATGCTGAGGAATTCTTTTTGTTCTCGCATACACATGGCACTGTTATGACAGCAGTACAAGCTCCTTGCATATTACAGTGGGACTTTAGACCCAGTATTGAGGGGTTATTTTCCGTTCAAACAATCTATGGCAGCTGCCACATTCGCTATAGAGAAAGCTGCAAGCATAGTGATGGGATGCTCCATGACGTTATTTGTTGAGCATGCACTATTTGCCATTCTAGAGAAACCAAAAGGCATGTTGACTTCTCAAAGGCTTCTGCCTATGAGGTAGTCATATCAAATCGAGCGATCAAAATAGTTTGATGCAGAATAGTGAATCCTTCCATTTTTATAGCTGAACCACTGGCAGATGATGAGCATGCGCATGATTGTTCAAACTATGAAGAGTTCTATGATGAAATTCCTAGGATTAAAGAAAATGCCTTGACAGGTGGAGAAATTGTTTTTATTGACGGTTCGTCAAGAATCGATCAAAATGATGGACAGCGATATACAGGTGCCGCTGTGGTAAAACACACAGCCAATGGGGAGTTTCAGAGATTGGTGAGTGCACGACTCCCATATCATTATTCAGCACAGGCTGCAGAGCTAGTGGCGCTGATTGCCGCACTCGAGAATCATGCAGACCAGGAAGTAACAGTGTACAGTGATTCGGCCTATGTGATGTCAACGGTGCACGCAGGCATAGCATGTTGGAAAAGGAGGGGTTACCTCTGAGGGGATGACATGCGAGTGCAGTACGCCACCTTATTGGACAGGCTTATTAAGGCACAGCAACTCCCAGTAGCAATTGCGGTCATTAAATGCACATCACATACTAAAAGGGCAGACTTTAACTCGCATGGAAACCAAGCAGCAGATGATGAAGCGGAACTCGCTGCATGTTCAGAAAATGTCATGACAATTGATACGCCTGATGTAAATGAGAAAAGGATTGTAATGATGAACGTGTCTGAAAGATATAGTGATTTGTCAAAAACACAGCTGATGGAAGTTCAGGGGGAAGCACCTGAAGATGAGAAGGATTTGTGGATGGGAAGAGGGTGTTCTTTAAACCACTCTGAAGCATTGTGGTGACAAGACAGCAATGGTAAACCGGTAATGCCTGTAACCTTATTAAGTGTGGCGCTGGAACAGCTACACTACCCTGCACATACAACTAGAGAGAACCTCGCTGTAACTTTTGCAGAGGATTGGTTCGTACCAAATTTATTACAACATGTTGCGTTCTATGTAGTGAATTGCATCGTGTGTCAAAAGTTTACGGCTGGGCACACTCTGCGCACAGTTAGGGGAGTTATTCCAAGACCTACTGGCCCCTTTCAGCATTTGCAGATCAACTATTTCGACATGCTGCAAGTATGTAATGGATATAGATACATGATTGCTGTGGTTTGTCCCTTTTCACTGTGGATTGAGGCTGGTCCGTGTACACACCCAGACTGTACCTGTGCAGCCAAATATTTTGTGCAGGAAATGTTTCCCAGATGGGGAGTATGTGAAGTAATGAGGTCAGACAATGGCCCACATTTTGTGAATCAAACATTTGAGCAGATCAGCTTCTTGCTTGGTATAAAGCACAAGTTCTCTTCTGCCTATCACCCACAAGGACATGGGATCTGTGAACGGCTCAACGACCTACTTAAAGAAAAGATAGCCAAGTTGAAGCTTACTTCTTGAAGAAAGCATGGTTGCATTGCCTACCACTGGCATTATATGCACTGAGGAACCAACCAGGTTCTGACCACCATCTCACCCCCAATGAGATAGTGACAGAGAGACGGATGAGGACACCCCTCATGCCTCCATCCTGAGTTTGAAGTGATGCTCAGCCTACAGCAGAACTGTTAGGAATGGAGCTACATGAGTATCTTATGTGTATGACTTCAAGTATCTCTGTCATTTCAGGTCAGCTATGGCGAAAAGGGTGTGGGCCAGTACAGAACTCAGAAGGAGATGCTTCAACAAGTAGTCTTCAAGAACTTTGTATTCCCAAATTATTCCCTGGAGATGCAGTCCTAATCAGCAACTTCATGAGGAATTGGTGCATTTAATGGCCCTTTCATTGTGGAAAACGTTGTGCCGTCTGCAGTCAGAGTACAAGGCAGACGTGCTTGGACTTTTTTAGGCGACGTCAAAGTTTATACTGGAAAACCCCTCTGCCCCCACCTCCTACAGAAGCAGGCATAAGGGAAGAACCTCAGCAAAAGCAGACAAGGTCTATCACGAGGAAGAAGGATGCAGAGGATGTTGAGTAAAAGAAAAGATTTCTTTGAATGTGGCTTGGTTCGAGACACTCTTTTAGTCACTTCTGGAAGAGTTAAGGGAAGCTGATGTGAACACTCTGTGCTGTCATTTCAGGGTGAAAGGAAGATCTTTTGTTCTTAAAGCCACAGGAGTATTGTTAACGTTGGACTGAGGCATGCTTTAAGCCTTGATAAGAAGAGAAATATGCCAAGTTACGAGTTCATTTTCAACAATTGGAAGAGGGTGCCATACCCTGATTCATTTCTCACTGAGTTCCTGTTTGGAATTGCCCATGGTGATTCCCAATGATAACGTCTCAAGGATCATATTTGAAGTTGTTCTCTTCATTCTGTGCACGTATCCAGCTATTGTGGGGAGAACTACTAGTGTTTATGTTTTCCTGCAAGATCCTAAAAATGGTCCAATAGTAAGAAAGTTGCTCACAGCAATTATTGAGCATATTCTGCAGTTGCCAGAGTATAGTGGGGAAAGGACAAATATCCTTATCCACTGATGAAGCTCACAGACTAATCAGTGTGGTTTTCCATCGTCTGATGGAAGAATACCCACATCTTGTTGGAAGACACATATGCTCCTGAGGGATCCGAGAAACAGTGCAGCACTAAACAAAATTTTGAGAGGCATCATATTGTAAGTGAACGCCTATTCTGTGAGAGATCAAAGTGAAACCTTCCTTCAAGGGACAGATCGAGAGGTTGCTGGTCAGACAGAACCTTTTGTTTCATGCTGAAAGAAATTGATCATGTCATCTGGTCTAAGGCAGATTTGAGGAGTAAACCGGGAACTAGTGTATGTCGTTGAACTTGTCTAGACTTACTGAATCTGGTTTTCTTCTTGCTGGAGAGGCATCCACATTTCGTCTGGTTAAAGACTGCTTCCAGGGAGACATCCAGAGTTTGTTCTGGTCATTCAGTAAACAGACAGCAGATCAAGGACGAAATTGCTGAGTCAAGACAGCAGCTTCCAGAAGTAGTACATAATGCTGATGTATTCAATAATACTTTTTCCTTCCCTAGGCAATATAAATGGGCAGTATCAACAGTAATATAGTAATGCCAGATGCAGAGAGACATCCATGTTGACCACGAAATCGATGCTGCAAATTGACATATCTCTGTGTTATTTATCCTTGCATTTTGTTCATAATCACACTGCTTCGCTCACAGAACGAACATCGTACTCTATTGATGTACATGGAGCTGAGACTCCTGTGAATCTTCCTGAACAGAAGGATGGTGCAAATGTGGCAACTACTAGGCACCCAAGACGATATGTAGTTATTCCTGTTACAAAGAAAGATGATAAATTACCGGAGTCTGAGATGAGTGTCACTAGCAATCGTTCACATGCAGGAAGTGTCTTAGAGACCCTTTTAGGACACAAGAAACAGGCTTGGCTAGACAGGCAGGAAAAGAGGTTGTTAGACGGTGAGCCTATACAGGTAGTGCATGCAAACATACCTGGTCCTGTGATAAATGACCCAAAAATGATCCTTAAAAACCAGTCAACATGGAGATTTTGCAAGACATTTTCATGCCCAAATGGTATGTTGAGAGGATGAAACTTTCTGAACCTTCTCCTACTCAGGCAGCACATGTAGGTGTACCCCGTCCACTGTTAGATGTGCCTATGATTTATCCAGTCAGAAGGAGTTATGCTGGCACACTTTATGAAATGATTATGTAAGGTCACATGAGGAGAATGAGAACTAAACGAAGAACCCAAGAAGATAATTGTGAACTGAATGGCTACCTGGACAGCACAGCTCACTTGCGAAATAACATCTGATGGGAATGCTTTGTGTGTTTGTGTGTGCAATCCTGCCTTACAATCTTCATTGCTATTGAAATAGATGTTCAGACAGCACATTGTCTTTCGCACGTAGCAGTTTGCAAAACCAGAGGCCAGTTCATGGATCGTGATGCCTACCTTAAATGGGCAAGTGAATGGACAGATCCAGATGAAGATGAGTAAATCGAGGATACAAAGACAAGAAACAGAGCCCATACTAAAAATCATGTGATCAGATATGAGAAGCCTGAAGTGAAAGGAGTTGGAATCAGATGGGAGGTAAACAAAAAATTGGAGAGTCCAGGAAAATCTGCAGACGACATTCGAAGATGGAAGAACAGACAGATGCAGATCTGGGGATCAGTGTTATCACCAGATGGATGGGAAGAAGGAGTGGTGATCTGCAGAGTGTGGGTGGTCATTGGTTATTACAAACCTGCCATTGACATAGTGCAGAATGGCTGCAAGCCATTATGGCCAAGACTTGGTAAGCTACTAACTTGGGTCGAAGACAGAGAAGCACCCTTGCAGGTAGTGCCATGGGAAAGTTCGAAGCTGTGCACAAGAAAAGCTGGAGGGAATCAGAACTGTGGTTGAATCTTTGATGTACCAAGAATGATACAAGCAACAGGAAACCGTGGAAGATAAATCCTTGAGATGTCCAATCATAGCAAGGAAAAACTACAACACAGTGACCAGAGCCAGTGAGATAGAAAGCATGTGCACGACATACACAAGCAAGACAGAACAATATTGGAACAAAGACAAGGAATGCCAACGCGGTGGACGTAGGGAAGTAGAAGACGAACAGCAGGAAACAAGGAGAGACCCTAAGCGAAGACCGACGGGCCCAAGCAGTGGCCTTCAGACGTCACTGGTCCCGATCTCGCCCCACGCTAATGTAAAACGTCCATCGTCAAAGGGGGGCAAAAGAGACTCTGCCAAAGATCCTGAAAAATTGAAGTGGACAAAGGCTCCAGCAATGACCCAACTCAAAAATTAGCCATCATTTTTGAGGGTAAGCAGACCGAAAAATTATTTGGAGAGTGCACTTCAACCAGTGAAGATCGTACACAGAAAAAGCATAACGCTGGGATGTTGGAACACCCAGGGTTTCAAGCACCTGACAAGGAAAAGAAATGTCAACCTGGGCCTTTATGACATATTGTGTATGCAAGAGACGTGGTTGACCACCAAACCACAATTGGATGGTTATGACCTAGTATTTACATCAGCAAAAAAGGGGGCAACCGGTTGCCCGTCTGCAGGACTCCTGACTGTAATTCGATCTGGCTCAAAGTGATACATGTGTCATATTTGATGCAGTCCGCCATATTAAATGGAAGCGCCTGGCTGAGGGACCAGACAAGATGAAGTTGGAAATGATCCCAATAATAAATGTGTACTGGAACTCGGAAGCAATGTCAAATGACACATTTTTACACGAGATTGGAAAGATCATGGACGAAGCACTTTCCAAAGATCTGGGGATCTACACTATTATAAATGGTGACTTCAACACCTCTTGTGTAGGCGTGGGGGCCCAAGGGAGCCACCCCGAAAGTAACATCCCAGCCCAAACCCTTCGTAAACTGTTGGAAAACTTTATGGCAGCACGTGACATTCACAATCTCAATTGGATGAGATCCAAAGCCAATTTAAAAACACTGTCATGGCAAAGAGGAGATCAGCAAGGAACGATTGACCATGTGCATGTATCAAAGGAACTCCTACCACAGATCAATGGCCCTCATCAGGAGGTTGGAGGTAACAATGCCGCTTTTAGCGGCATGGTTGCCTCCTTACCGCATTCCGGGCCCGGGTTCCTCAAATGAGGACTTACTGGGCCATTGCAACCTTGGTGGACCCGGTAATTCCCCGTCTGTGGAACCCAGAACCGGTCCATCCCCATTCCCATTCGAGCTCCCATTGGGCTCAATGGGAATGGGGATGGAGCTAACAACGGGCCCATTAATAACGGGCCCGTTGTGAGCTCCCTGGTGTCCTCGCGGGAACCGGTATGGACGCCTGGTGTTCCAGGCGCCCATTGCGGGTCCCGCGAGGAGACCTTGTGGTAGGTTGGAATGGGTTTACCGGCACCGGCACCTTTACCGGTAAACCCATTCTGCCAACCTTGTGATGAGGAACAATGACTTTAAAATCGACCAAACTCAAAATAGTGATCATAGCATACTAATCACATCGTGTTCCGCCTCTAGACCAGCGTTTCGCCACAACCCCTGAAATAGCATTGGGGACTGGAGGTACCGTCTGAAGATCACGGAAAGATCGGAAACATCATTACAAAAAATAGCAAACCAATATAAAAGAATAAGCATGGAAAATTCAAGTGTCTTAAATTATAGAGAGGACGGCTTGGACTATATCCCGCTGCTAACAAGACACACCTCAAATACTTTGTAGACTTAAGAAAACATTAAAAAAAGCCAAACAGACAAAAACAAAGGGAGGTGGTGAAGGGCCCAACAAGATTACAGGAACTGGTTAATTCAGCATCGCCATAATCTTCATCAGCAAGACCCCGAACAAATGTTGCATGCAATCTGCAGTAATAAAACTAAAGAGTTCTGGAGCATGATCAAGGGCAGATCAAAAACAATGAATGATCAGCTACAAATTAACGTCGGACAAGACAGTGGATAACCCACTTCTCACACCTCTGCGCCCCGATAACTGCAGAAAAAGATCAAAATGAAAATACAAGCATAGCTTGGCCAAAGAAACGTATGAGCTGGAACATTCCGTTCGACAAGGAGTCAATCCTGGGTAAAATCAGAAAATTAAACAACTCTAGGGCACCCGGACCTGATGGAATTTGTAACCTGGAATTGAAAAAACACCCAGAGCTATGGGCCAACCTACTGAGCAAAATCTTCACAAATTGTAACAACATGCAGGTGGTTCCTCAGTCATGGAGAAAAGCAAACATTGTGCCGATCTTTAAAAGAGAAGTAACGGACGATCCCAATCAATATCGCACTATGGCTCTCCTCAAAGTGATAGGAAAAGATTTTGGCCCTCACTATAAGGCTGGCGGAATGAGTTTACCGGCACCGGTAAAGGTGCCGGTGCCGGTAAACCCGTTCCGCCCTATTACAAGGTCTCCTCGCGGGCGTCCTTACCGGGTCCCGCGAGGGGAGCAGAGAGCTAACAACGGGCCCGTCATTAACGGGCCCGTTGTTAGCTCCATCCCCATTCCCATTGAGCCCTATGGGGGCTCGAATGGGAATGGGGATGGACTGGGTCCGGGTTCCTCGGACGGGGAATTACCGGGTCCGCCAAGGTTGCGATGGCCGGTAATTCCTCATTCGAGGAACCCGGGCCCGGATTGCGGTATGGAGGCAACCATGCCGCTAAAAGCGGCATGGTTACCTCCAACCTTCTAATGAGGCTCTTTGTCTCCCTGGCCTTGGATGCCTTTCAAAAGTGCCTCTGCAACTCCGAATGTACAGTTCCATTTCATAGTGGCTTCGTAAAGAACGCGGGAACTACGAACAACATTCTACTGATAAGCACCATCAAGGCAAAGGTCCTACAGGGGGGACCGCCTGTCTATATGGCCTTCATTGACCTGGTCCAAGCTTTCGACCAGGTGAACAGAGACCGCTTATGGAATAAACTCCAACTGAAGAACTGCCCCTCATCGGTCCTTGAGCCGATTATAGCACTATATCATGAAACAACCATGAGAGTATGTTTAAGAAGAGAAGGCCGCTTGTCAGAAGAATTCCCGACAGCCAGGTGAGTCAAGCAGGGATGTCCGCTTGCCCCCTCACTGTATAACGCACATATAGCAGTCTATGAAAATTCAGCAGCTGAACTCATACGCTTTCCCCCTACAGTAGGAGGAGTAAAGGTATCCAGACTCCTATATGCTGATGACATCATTCTGCTGGGCTTAACACCTATCGGCCTGCAGCAACAATTGGATAACCTGGTGATTTATCTAAAAAACACCAATCTTCAATTAAACAAGGAAAAAACTAAAATCATGATTATGGGAAAAAGCACCAACATATACATATATACCTATGGTCAAGTAAAGGATGGATGTTTCCACTACGCATTATAGCAGTGCTGGACAGTAGCAAGAAGGCCTCATTTGAGTGTGTCACAGTTAAAAAACAAATTGAATTACAAAGTGAAACTCAGCAGACAAGGCTGGGTGAGCCAAAGAAGACAAGCGGCCTCAGTACAACCTGTCAGGTTTGGACCGCGGTGATTCCGTGAAGGCGGTAACAAAGTTTCCGTGTCCACAAGGTTGCGGAAAGACCGTCCGATTACATGCTGGCGGCCGCGCGCACCACACGAATGCGGAAACGTTGTCACCGCCATCACGTAAAAAGCCACGGAAATGGACATAGCGCTGCCACAAGTAGTGCAAAAACCGTGTCCGCCTACGTCGCCACGGACACGGAACCGGAAATACCATGATCGCCAAAACAGGGAACAGAGAGGCGGCCATCATATAAAGCACAATCCATTGCCATCCAGAGTCAGCACAAGCAGAATCCACACTGTGAGAAGGCAAAAGGGACCACCAGCATGTCTGCCAGGATTCCAGCTCAGTGGCAGCGCAAACAGCGCTTTAGGGAGGCAGAGCTAACTGTTCTGGTGGAGCATATAGTGGAGCATGCAGAGATGCTGTTCAGTGCCGATCAAAGCGTGCCACACAGCAGCGGAGGAAGGAAGTGTGGGCGGAAGCAGCACGCAGGTGCACTGCTGTGGGCGTGACTGTGAGTAGCATAAAGGACTGCCACAAGCGGTGGGACGACCTCAGGCTGAGGGTTCGGAACCTGATGTCCACACACCGCCAACGCAGCAGTGGGACAGGTGGAGGACCCCCTTCCCCACTGAGGCTGCAAGAATGGGAGGAGCGTTGCAGCAGTGTCCTCCACCTTGAGGGCATCCATGGGATTGGGGAGGCTGAGGCAGGAGTGAGCCCACCTTAACACCCCCCCCCCCAGCAGTGCATGACTGGGCCAAAGGACCCATTAACAACCCCCCCCCCCGAGCAGTGCATGACTGGGCCAAAAGACCCATCATCCATATGGCAACCAATATCACAACAATGCATACCCCCAACAATCAGATGCATGTAACTAACACTATTGAATGATCAACCTGTATGATGCATGTGATGCACCCATCAGCCACCACCACAACACTAATTGCATGTCCTCTGTGTCCCCACAGCCGTGTCAAGTGACAGTGATACTGCACAACAGGCCAGGCAATCTGCACCGGCACGTGTCCAAGCCACCGCCCCTGCACAAGAGGATGCTGCCAGCAGTTCGGCATCTCTGCCCCCAGTACCAACTGCAACAAATGTGCCAGCCACCACCACCAACATCCCCAGCGTCTTCACGCTGCCTGAGTTAACACAGATGCCACGGGAACCCATCGTGCCCACCCAAACCAACACAGAAGGCAGCTGCACTGCAGAGGAGGCGGCCTGTAGTGACAACAGTGCCCCGGCAGAGCACTCTGATACTGGGCCACAGGGGGAGATGCCCACATTTGATGACCTGGGATCCTTCCATCAGCTGGAGTTTAGTCCCACATCACTCCGAAGTCCCATGAGATCACCCACCCCATCTATGGTAGAGCTTAATTCCCGCATGCAGCGGATGGAGGAGCAGCAGGCTACCCTCACCCAGCTGGTGGAGAGGCAGCTTGAGGAATCTAGGCTGCAGAGGGAGTGCTACAGCACGTCAGTGTGTCGCCTATCAAGGTCCATTGGACGCTTTGCCAGCATTATTGTCACCCTGGCACGCTATGTGCGGGAGGGTAATGACAACACCTCCAGGCTCATAGAATCCATGTTGATTGGGCAACAGGCAAATATTGCACGTTTGCCATCTATACCTGATTCTGTGCCATCCAATACCACAACCCCATCCAGCTCCACTACTGCCAGTCCAAGGAGGCGCTCGAGTCGGCTAACGGGGCTCTCGGGCATGGATGCACATGCACAGAAGTGCACACGGAAGTGATGGCATGTGTGTGGGGCACTGCAGGACACACGTGGACTTGAAGGGTGTGAGGGGTGGGTACGTTTGGGTGGTGGGGGAGGTTGTTTTTTGTGTTTGAAGAATGGGGCCTGGATGGGGGTGGGTACGTTTAGGTGGTGGGTGGGCACGGGTGTACAGCTTCCCTAACCATTGCACCTCCTTCCCTGTTAATTCATCAATATATCATCATTTGAAATCAAAACATACATGTGTGGACATCTATCATTTTATTTGCAGTACAACAAATCATTTATTGTCATCACCATGTCCATGCATTGCTGTGAATGTGCTGTGTCTCAAAAGTAAATGCGAATCAGTTCATCCCGTGCTCTTTGGCCATCAAGTGCACCCCCGGGGGAGGTGGTGCCATCCCATCCCCATCTCCATCCCCATCCCCTTCTCCATCCCCATCTTCTTCATCTGCGTCTGGGGGCATTGGGATGTTCCTGCGGAGGCAGAGATTGTGCATCATGGCACATACGAGCGTGATTTTACCCGTCTTCACTGGGCTGTACAGCAGTGATCCGCCAGATCTGCTCAAACAGCGGAACCGGGCCTTCAGCAGTCCGAATGTCCTCTCAATCAGTCCACGTTTGCGGACATGTGCCCTATTGTACGCCTCTTCATGCCTGTTCCTTGGTCTCCATACAGGTGTCATCATCCATGGCGTGAGTGCATATCCAGCATCACCTACATGGGATGTAGATGGGGGGACATGTCAGTGTTTGTTGTATCATGTCTTCATCTGATGCTGTGTTATTTTGTATTATTGTTCATTCATGCATGTGTGCCATGCAGTGGTTGGAAGTGTTTATCGGCCATCACAGTGGATGTAGCCAAATGGATATTGACCTACACATTTACGTGCATGTGTACTCTGCCCTGCGGGTGACATTTGATTGTGAGTATGGCATAGTGCAGTGATGTGCACACATGGCAGAGTCACCCCACTGTAATGAAGTAGTTAATGCAGGACGTCTCATTTACAGCATCATGTGCATTGGGAGGGCAGTGTTCCATTTGTGGGTGGGTGTTTGCAGTGGCACAAGGTGTATGGGACAGTGACAGTATTGGCTGTGTGTGTCATGTGGCAGGGTGTGTACAGGCACACTGTGTTGACCTGTCATGTCTTCCTTTGTGATGGATGGGATCCGCAATCTATTTGGTTGATGGCAGGGGGGGTGATGCATGTGTGTTCACAGCGGCAGACTCACATTGCTCATTGGGCTGGAGACACACACACCACTTCAACAGGGTCGGAGCATTGTCAGCTGTACTCACCTAATAGCCATGTGTTTTGTCCAGCATAGCGTTCCATGTACCGTGGCAACGTGGAATTCCGCAGTACCATTGGGTCATGGGTTGAGCCTGGGAAACGTGCGCAGCAGTGTGTAATCAGTAGCGTGGCATCACATACCATCTGTACATTCAACGAGTGATACTGTTTTCTATTGCGGAACACCATCTCAATTGCACGTGGTACTGTCAGCTCAATGTGGGTGCAGTCAACTTCACCTATGCAATTTGGCATGCCTGCTATGGCATGGAAGGCCAACTTGGTGGCAATGACCTCGGGGAGGGTACGGGTTAGGGCTATGTGTTCTGACACATGGCGCAACAGGGCATCCAGTACCTGTACCAGGATTTTTGAAAAACAGGGTTGTGATATGCCACGCAGCTCACCGACCGTGTGTTGATAGGTGCCAGTCCCAAGGAAATGCAGCACAGACACAACCTTCAGGAGGGGGGGATGGCGGTGGGGGTGTCTATGTGGCTGCTGATGTTGTCCTCAATCATGGCAGTGATGTACAGGATTGTTGGACGGTCCAGTCAGTATAGTGTGTGGATCTGTCCTGGGGTAAGGTTCCAGGGTGAGGCCCTGATGCGTGGTATTGCAGGCTGCCTGCGGGGTTGTACCGGCTGGACAATGGGGTTTGCCATAGGTACAGGGTTGGCTGGTTGGCGCATGCGCCTCCTTCACCTCCGCCTCCTCCTCTGCACCATTACTGCCATCATGTGCAGTGGTGCCTGTTGGTTGAGTAGGCCCAGTCCAAGTGCTACTAGAGCTGCTGCCTGCATGGTTTTGTGTTGTGTTGGCTTGGGTGTGGCCCTTTTGTAGGCTCCCAGTGTGCTGCTGGGTCCAGCTGGGCTGATTTGGTGCACCTGTGCCCTGATTCAGTTCAGCAGGAACTGTTTAACGGCATGTTCGCATTGGCGGCGGTGTTTCCGTGTCCGCACTAGTTGAGATGGTCGCGGTGTTTCGTATTGCCGGTAACAGAGGGGTTTCCGTGGAGGTGGACTTTATGGGACCCTTAACTCCGCGGTGGCAGTTGGGGGAGGTGCTATTTCTGGGGCCGCGGGTCATGATTGGGCGGGTCATGATTGGGCGGAGGCGGAAACGGTGCCGGTATGGTTATACCGGCAGCGTTTATTCCGGACCGGAGCACTTGTAATGAGGCCCAAGGTCTTATCAAACTGGAGTAAACTTACATTGGGTACAAATCATGTGAAATAAACTCCTATTCAGAAGGCATGAACATAACAAGGAAGACATCAGAGGTCAATTAAAAAATAGTATTAAATGCACCAAAAGGCTCGATTCCTGTCAGGGTTCCGTTCAGCTCTTCCTCATCACGTTTTGGACAATATACACACAGAAGAAAACATCCCCCTGCCACCAAGAAAATCTACCATTATCCCGGAGAATGTGGGCCTCAAACGCCGATTACAGAGCCCTCAGAAAACACTTTCATCCAGAAGCGTTCGTTCCTTTAGAGAACGCTATGGGTTGCCGTGGAAACGCTGGCTCCCACTGCGTCCTGGATTACGGCGGTGTGTTGTGCGTGCAGTCAGCTGTTCCTAATATAAACTCCGCCCAAGCTGCACGGCGCCGCTTCTGAATTTGTTCTGCATGCTTTGTTACGTATTTTGTTACCTTGAATCCTGGTCTTGACTCCCTGGTCTGTATTTTGGCTACTCTTGCTTTGTCTCCTGATTTTGCTCAACGTTGTTTACCTGGCTGACTCTGAACGCTAACTGGATTGTCACGATTTTTCCTGCTACGGTTCTCCTGCCTGTTGTCGACTTGGAACGTTTATTGGAACGTCACGCTTATCCCTGCTACGCTTCTCCTACCTGTTGCCGACTCGGAATGCTTATTGGACTGTCACACTTATCATTGCTATGCTTCTCCTACCTGTTGCTGACTCGGAACGGTTAATGGATTGTCACGCTTATCCCTGCTATGCTTCTCCTGCCTGTTGCCAACTCTGAATGTTTACTGGATTGTCACGGTTCACCTTGGTATACTTATCATTAACTGTTACTAACTTGGAACATTCATCGGTTCGTCACATCTAGGGTCTGAACCCTTACGCTTGGGACCTTAAAAAAACACTGGGGTCATTGGCGCAACAGGATCAAGTACTTTTGTTTAGGCGTCCTCGTGCCGGCCGGAATAGACGAACATTGCTACTTCCAGAAATACTCCTATTGCTGAAATCTTCCTTCAGGAACACTCCAAGGCACATGACATTCTTCTATAGGTAAGCAGACCGCACAGCAGCAGTGTTTGTTCTTCCATCCTTTGTGTTCCCTCAGTAATTCCAACTGTTCTGTTCCCCAGGCTTACTCAAAATACTTGTTTGGAATACATTAGTCAAACCACTCATTCCTTGATTGTGAGTAAATATTCCTTTCATTGTTTAGTTTTATTGTTGTTCTGGAACAATATATTAATCCTTGATTTTCTTTTGCAGCCAGCTGTGTGTGTACCGGGGTGTACCAAATTTTCAGGCAATATTCACCTCAATCTGTCCTTTTGTACTCTTGAGGGGTATATTGTCAGAAAGACTCAATTGCTTCACTATGGGCCTCATCACGACCCAGGCGGTAAGGGGTTTACGGCGCCGTAAACAGCGCCGACCCTTACCGCCTGAGTACGAGGTCCCTTAGCGCCATGGCGAATTTAACACCTGCTTTTAGCAGGTGTTAAAATCCATGGCGCTAAGGGACCATGGAGTTAATTACGCCACCGTAATTTACGGTGGCGTAATTAACGCCTTCCCCACTCCCATTATGCCCTATGGGGCAAAAATGGGAATGGGGAAGGGTAAATGGGGATTGGGGACTTACCGCCCCGCCAAGGTCCGAATGGGGCGGTAAGTCCGCCAACCACCATGGCGTAAACGTAGTTTACGCCATGGTGGTAAAGTCACGGCCCAGGCGGTAACTTACCGCCTGGGTCGTGATGAGGCCCTATGTGTCAAGCCACCACTTCTGATTCATCCCTTGGGCCTAACAATTCCATGGTCTCTAGTCACATGGAAGCATGAAATTGGACGAACAAGATGGTCACACCTAGGCACGAGGGCAGACCGTGCTTTTCCCTCCCTAAATTTCTCAGAGATAAGAACACTCTCAAAGCCGAGCTTCAAAGCCTAATTGACAGTAGACCACTGAGGTGATGATGGATTGATATGCTAATTGGTGGGAAGCAATGGTTAAGGCGAGCCCACCAGCACCTGGATGGTCTGCCTGCATGCTGCTAGACGTAGATGGAAAAGTACTGATGGAGGTTACAGTGCCAACCAATTGTAGAGGACTGCGTATTTAGGGGTCTTATAGTTGTGTAAACCAATGGGACATTGTGTATTTAGCCCCACCTGATGTTAAGTAACCATCACATATTCACACTTTTTTAGACTAGTATGGATTGTATACTTAGATGTTCACTCAGAGCCAATCATCCATACTCATAGCTTTTTGCTGTTTGCCACTTAGGATGACATTGGTTCTTACGCAAGTTAACCTCATTGGTGACGAGTTTTGCTTATAAGATCTCAGTTTTTACTAAGAATGTTTGTGTAAGAGGATCGAGCCAGTTCATTGATATTCGTTATGCTCCTTGTTTTAGATAATTGATATTAAAACAGTCTTCCTTTTGCCAACTACCTGAGTCGTTTCGATTATTGATGTATTATGAATAAAAATCTGCTTCCCCATTCATTCCCAGGGTAATTGCTACTCGTCAAAGGGGCTGGGATATCCAGTTCAATATCTTCAATAATAGAATACCCATTTAATCAAGTTTGATATCAAAGCTATTCAATTCTGGCAGGCAAAAGAACAAGTAACATATGAGTTAAAAGAGCTCCACGCGTTTTGGGATAAGAATTCCCTTTATTAGGAGCAAACAATGTAAGTTAGATAGTTCGATCTTCAACCTCCAAATTCATCTACAAAGCAAATTAGAGACTAGTGTCTTACTTGATGTATGTAAACAATGTTCAGAAAGTTACCAAAAAATTAAGGGTAATACCTTAATTGACATGTGCTTAAGGTTTGTTTTATAAAACCAAATGCACAATAAAGAAAAAACAGACTTGGTGGAGGTACAACCGTCTGGTGTAGGGTACTGTGGCCCCACTGATCTCTTTATCCAAGAGTAGCAGTCGTTTGTTGTGTAGGATTGCACGAGGTCTGGCATAAAACACAGTGGCCGGCCAATATGGTAATATGTCCAGAGTACATTTATCAGTGACGTATGATGAAGGATTACAAGCCTACCTCTGTTCTCCTAAGTGTGCACAAACGGCTATATTCGCAGTAATGGTCAATATTTTAATTCCCGTGAGGTACATTCATGTGGTCACATACCATCTTAAACCTGTGGTGTATGGATTAAAGACATGCCACGAAAGAGTGAGTACTTAAAGGTACACTGTCCTTCTGTTAGCTGAGTGTAGAAATACTAAGAAAGTGGGCTCACCCACTGGCGGTATGTTAATTGACTCATATGCATATCGCCTTTCTGCAGAGCGTTGTATAAAAAAAAGGAATTGAAGACTGTCTAGCAAAAATTCCATAATTATTCGGGAGGGTATAGTACATGAATGTGCAACAGAATCTCTTAGGAGTGTTGTTTAACAAAACGTGCTTACCAATAGTGCGGGAGTAATCCCTTGTTCAGTGATTCTGGCGACTGAGAAAAAGGATGGCGTGATGCCGGTATAGTTCTTCCTCAGGTTCTGGGGAGGGAGAGGGAAATGCTCATGGGAGGTGAGGGTAGCGGCATGGCACATGGTGGTTTTTCTTCATGTTTTTATGTTGTGCATAGTAAGCACCTGCCTCTTCTATCCCAAACCAGCAAAGGGAAATGGGAGTGGGGCATGAGCAGCATAAGCTGAAAGATGGTAGCAAGCAAATCCCTAGGCACATTTCACCTCAGGGTTGCAAATGATATCATGGACAACTCGAACTTCGCACACATTGTATATCAGGTGCCGCCCCCCAGACGAAATATATCCCCTTCCTTCCCATCTATATGTCTACATGCATAAAACTGTTAAAATGGTGACACTATCATTAGCTTCTTTTGGACTTTGATGAAAAAAGTGATGCAGGAAAATCGAGGGCAACTGAGTTCTTGTATTTTGCAGACCACAAAGTGAGTAGCCAGAGAAGGGAAAAGATGCTTCTAGTGCCTCGACTTCATAAGATTAGTTAGCGCTAAATATGAAAGAATGACTGAGTCACTGGGCCTTATTTAACGAATGAAGCGCAAAATTAGTGCAGAAAAAACTGCGTATGCGCTTGGATTGCGTGGCACAAATGCATTGTGTTAGAAGGCGATTTACAGAATTAAGTGCCAGCAGTGCCCAACTGTGCAAAAAAATATAGGATTGCACCAGACACGCCCACAAAACGCCCCTATTACAAACCAAGGAGCCACCAAAACCTACCGTTTTGTGTATATTTCGAACCATTAAACCAGATGCAGCAATAATACCACAAAATGCATTGTATTACCCACAAGCAACCACCAAGAGCTGCACCCATACCAACCATCAACAACCCCATGCATCAAATAAATCTGCACTCCCCAAATGCAGCGTGCACCTACACCCACTATTTCCACCTGCTGTACACCCATGAAACTGAGCCACCCACATATAAAGGGCACCTATGCCTGTTATCCCCACCCCCTGCACACCCCTGAAACGGAGCCAACCACATGTAAAGGGCACCTACACCCACTATTCCCACCCTCTGTACACACATGAAACCGAGACACCCACATGGAAAGGGCACCTACACCCACTATTCCCACCCCCTTATATCCCTAAAACTCAGCAACCCACATGCAAAGGGCATCCACACCCACTATTTCCAGCCCCTGTACACCCCTGAAACTGAGCCACCGATGTTAGGGAGAATTCTCAAAATGTGCTAATTTCCTTTACCTTTTGAGATCCCCAGCAACTTTGCTGGATTTCTAGGATTTGATTTTTTAACTGGAAAGAGTGTTAGTCTTTTTTTTCACACTCTTTCATGTATTTTGATGTGTGTTTTACTTTTGTGTTCTTTTGTTATGGAGTTTTAACACAGCTCCATAGGCATCATCTTTTTCTGTGTGTCACACAGCATCCTCAGTGCAGTGGCACAGGGGTGTCTTTCAGATCCCCCCAGGTTTACATACCTTCCCTGGGACTGACTTCTGTCTCCCAGGGCATGTAAAGTTAAGTTGACTTTACTAGTCTCTTTAAATTTATTGACCCAGCACACACTATCTTACTATAGAGTGCTGGAGGGATTGCCTAGCTTCCCCTCTGTCAAAACATTCAAGTAACAGTCAAATGTCACCCT
Organism: Ambystoma mexicanum; assembly: GCF_040938575.1. NCBI lineage: Eukaryota > Metazoa > Chordata > Amphibia > Caudata > Ambystomatidae > Ambystoma > Ambystoma mexicanum. Next base: position 1,344,272,405 of record NC_090937.1, on the reverse strand, counting down.
TTGCTACTTTAAATGGCTGATGGCAGTGGTTTGGATCAAACTACCATGATTTTTCCCTACCGCTAACAACGGTAGCTAAAAATCGGGTCAGCCATGTTTTTCAATATGGCCCCCAAGACATATCTGTAAAAACAGACTCTGATCATCTTTTTTTGCAATTTCTTTTAGGAAAGGTCCTTCTTGTGTTTGTCTCTGCGTGCCAAACCAGACTGTGTTCCCTTTGTTCATTGGCCTTTGGCAGGCTTCAGTGCTGAAGCCCTCCTCTGGCACCTGAGTGTCTCGGGTGGACAGGATGTGAGGGAGGTGCCTTAAACTCCCTGCGCTTAGTCTCCTATGAAACCTGAATGGACTCTGGCATGATTGGCTGTCTGTCCAGCAATAACAGCTACCCTGCTGTGTGAGTGACAGCCAGGCTGGAATGAATGGGGGAAAACTGTTTAAAAGCAGGTCTCTGGCACTTGGAAAGCAGAGTCGACCACTGGAACGAAAGAACTGAAGAGGAGAGGAAGGAAGAGGACTGCTGCAACTCCTGGATGACCGGTGAAGCCCTGCTGCAGGTCCGAATTGACTGAAACTCCGACGACAGAGAAGCCCTTCAAGGTTAACTTCTTCCCTTGAGTTTTGTGGGAACAACCAACTTGCAAGCCACATGGACACCCTCCTATTCTGGTTGAATTTTCATCAGAGTGCTGTTGGAAACCGGATAGCCAGAGGGAAGGAAACCAGCTTGTGGACTTTAAGGCACTCACAGCTTAAACCAGCGTCTTGCTACAGCTTTTGGCCTCTTCCCTGGGCAGTTCAGGAACCTCCCGACGTCCTCCTTCTTGTCCCCATGACTGAAGCTCAGGAACAGCGAAATCTGCTCGAACTGCCAGGAATATCTGTCTCAGCTGCAGCTTTCTTCATTGAAAAGAGACTGTGCAAATGCGGTCCGGAAATCTTTTTGGCCATCGAGAAAGTGAGTGAAACTTTCCTCAACTACGAAGGCTTATCCTTCTCTAAACATTCATCAAACTTTTCACCTAGCCAAATCCTTTAAAAATCTGTGGCAAAGACTTAACCGTTATATACCAGAACTGTGCGATACTATACAAAAGACTCTGAACCATTGACTTTGGCCCAGGCCTATTGAGAAGGATTGCTGGTTGTATTTAACTGAAACCCTCTGCCCTGCCTATGAATGTAATTGGGCTGTCTATTCTTATAACCTTGTCTTTTCCCTCCTTTATTAAGTATCTGAAGTGCCATTTGGCTCCCACTTCATTTTAGAGCTACACTTGTTCATTTACTTACCGGTTGAATATTTGTGGTGTATTAGTGTGTGATATTGAGCTGCTTATGCTAGAGTAATGTTTTACAACTGACTGTGTAAATGCATGTATATTCTTTTACCAAGAAACCTTGATTAAGTGTTTACTTGAATCACTGTATTGGTTGGTCCTTTGTTTAACTTTTTCTACTGCTCACTTAAACTCTTGAGATAAGTCTGGCTGCTCAGCCATCACCACCACTTTACTGTGCAGTACAGGCTAGTACCAAAGGTGAAATTGTGCTTGCACTTGTAGTCCTAATTGCCTGTAGTGGTCCCCAAGGGTACTGCAGGTGATTATGCAAAACACTGGTGTACAGCGGTGAAGATAAAGTATACTTGTTACATTTAGAGTGCTACTTTTACTTTTGTTCAAATAATCCTCCCAAGGTAAAGCAACACTAGTAAAGAAATTGTTTTATCATGACTGATATGGAAAGTTACAGACAGGAGACCCTAGTGACTTTAACTGTTGATCAATTGAGAGATATGTGTAAAGCTAGGAATTTCACTGTAAAAGGTAAAAAGGTTGAATTGATAGGAAAGTTGTCAGAATACCAAAGTCTGAGGAGTGGGTCTGAAACCCCCACCCCTGCAGCAAATGTGGAAAATGTTGATGAGGATGATAATATGTCAGAGCCCAGCTCTAATATTGTGGATGAGTTAGATGAGGCAGAAGAGTCTCAAAATGTAGGCCCTGTCTTACCTCTACCTGCTCATAGGCCTCAGCCTTTGACCACAGGGACCCCATCAGGTCCAAACCTATGTCCTGAAATTTTCGAACTTGAAAAGATGAGACTGGAGTTAGAATTTTAAAGAATCCAAGCTCCAACTGAAACAAAGCATCAAGAGCTTAGACTCAGAGAAATGGAATTGAATAATGCCATTGAAATTTAAAAGTTGTCTCTTAAAACTGGTTCTCTCACAGAGTCCTCTATGTCTTCCAGTCCTAAGAGACCTTGCATGCCCAAAGATGCAGTAAGTATGTATGAGGTTAAGCTTGATATTTTGGATTGGTTGGCTTCTTTTGAATATAAACATGGGATTCAAGACATTACAGGCAATCAATTGATTCCTTGGCTCTTTTCTAGGCTACCCCCTGTTGCAATTTATGTGGTAATTAATTTGGGGGATATAGACAGAAAGGGGTATGAAAATGGGAAGCTAGCTTTGATAGTCTTATGCTCACCTGGTATCCACGGGGACACCCTTCTGCCCTGGTTGCCTGATTCACCCTGGACCCCTTCCAATTCCTGATGGTGCCTTCTATGGAGGTCGTGCCTAAAAACACAGGAGGACTGGACTTAGGAACATATTTCGTTTCCTCCCACCTGCCCCTGGACTGGACCTGATGGCCCTGCTTTCCTATCTTGCGATTAAGGTCTTTTCCTTATTTATTCCCCCTTAGGTGCACAGAAGTTTGGTGGATGCGTAGCTTGGATCGGGCTCCTACCAGGATGATGGACGCAGGAGCGTATGATGGATGGTAGGTTAAGCGCAAAGTGCGGCGCGGTAATGTCTTCTTTTGCTAAACTGTATTCTTTATTCCTTTTCAGGTCGCGATGGGCTTTCTGGACGTGTGAAGATTCCCGGAGCGGCGCCGGCCAAGAAATGCCCAGCCAGGTGAGGTTCTCGTGATTACTGCCATAGATGCTGTGAGTCACCTGTTCTAACGTTGTCCTTCTTTCTCTCTCCCTCCAGGTGCTTCGTTCTGGTGAGTGCGTGGTGTCCCGATGATGCTGCCGACTGGATGGAAACCCGCGAGCAGCAGGAAGACGGACAATCGACGGATGGAAAGTTGCAGGTAAGCAGAGACTGCTAATGATGTTCTTTGTCTCCTGTGCAGGTCTGCTGTTCAAGGATCGCCGGTTTCTGGTCTCTGGACACGATGAGTGTCACGCTGCTGGCTGCAGAATAATGCAAAGCACGTTCTGTAACTTGGGTGTGGTTTATATAGCCCTCTAGTAAAGTAGTCCAGATAAAGTAGTCTGGGCTACCACACCCAAAACACTGCACCGAACAGTTTGGTTCTAGGAACTAGGCTGTGTGGGTGCCTCCATGTTGGCTGCAGGCCTCCAATGAAAAAGTAGTCCTTCAAGACAGTGTTCCAACCTGAACATGAGCCTGGTGCCAAAGGCGCCAGGACTTACTCCAGGAGAGTCCATGGGGATAGTGCAAGGCCCTTGGGGCCCCAAGTGAACCTTGAGTCTTAACCCTCCCTGGCATGTGACCATGCCAGTGTGGTTTTCGGTCACGGGTCGTGACAGATAGCTAGATTTGGGAAGACCCTTTCTCAGTATCTCAAGAGGTTTAGAGCCCTCGAAAAACATGATGGTACCCCTTGGGCTACCTGGGTGACTGAATGTTTGAAAAACTTAGATGGATGGGTTAAGGGTTACAGAGTGAACACTTATGAAGGTATAGAAATCTGTTTATGTTGGAATCTATTTATGATGCATGCTCACTTGAGCTGATGCAGCACTTGGCTGACTGTAAGGAAATGTATCTAAAGAAGTTAGCAAGGGTTGCTGACTTGTGGGTTGCCAACAGGGCTACTCACAAGGATTCTGGGGTAACTCAGAAGAAGGACGAGGGGAAACAGCACAAGAAATATCCCAAAGAGAATTCAAATACTTCCACTACAAAAGAGGGCCACAAACATAACAAGGGAAAGCCCCCAGGTAAACCGAATCAGGCTAGTGTACCAGCTGGTGACAAACCAGAAGGAGGTCAAAACAAAACCCAATTCATAAAGACATTTGGTAAATGTTATGCTTGTGGGTCAACTGACCATGTGAAAGGGGATCCCAGATGTAAGGGTAAACCTTCAGGGGTCCACACTGTCTCCTTAGCCTTCCCCCCAGTGGATGAAGTACCAATGGCAAGTGGAAACTTTCACTTACTGGCTGAGGAACCCATGAAAGTCTCAGCCAATGTGTCTTTAGTATCGCTGGGTCTGTGGGAACAACATAATTTAGATGTGTACAACTCTATTCCAGACAATACTAAAGAATATTACAATGACAGTATTCTTGTCAATGGCCAGGAAACCCCTGCCAGTCAAGACACTGGGGCCAGCATAATTGTAGTTGATTAATCATTTTTCAAGGTTGAGGATGTTGCTAAGGCACCCAAAATCCTAACTTAGCTTGCTGGAGGCCCTGTCCAAATGCTTCCACAGTTACCAGCTCTCATCCAGTGTAATGATATGACTGTCAAAATACCTGTAAGTGTGCAGAGTGCAGTACCTGGGAGAGTCCTGTTGGGGAATGACTTAAAAACTCTTGGAGGTGTATCAAGTACCCCCAGTCCTCCCAGCAAAAGGAAACAGGAGCAAACTAGGAAGGCCAGAGAGAGTACCTTAAGGGGTTCTCCAGAGGGGATTATAGTGGAAAATATAACTCCCAGTCCACAGGACTTACTGACTGCAATTTCTAGGAAGAAGGACGAAAAGGGGCAACCTAAAACCTCCAAGAGGAAACCAGCCAGCACTCCTGTGCTACCAACAAGGACATCCCCGAGAGGACTGTCCAAGGTCACACCTGTGACTCCTCCACCAGCTGAGGCTGAGTTTGTGGAACAACCTTGTGTGGTTGAATCAGCTGCTGAGGAATCAGAGCTGGAAGAGGACCTTGCTCCTGTTGGAGATCTGGATCCTGCAGACGATCCTGTGCTGCAGGCTTTACTGGCAGAAGGTGGACCCTGTAGGGCAGACTTTAGCAGAGGTCAAAGAAAGTGCCCTAAACTTGAAGGTCTTCGCCAACAGCAGCTTCCCAGCTAGATGGGCAAGAGCCAGGGAAGCATAGATTATATTGGAATATGGCCTCTTTCAGTGAACCGACTGAGTCTATCCCAGGGGACTACAGAAGACTTGTACTGCCACTTGAAAGCAGACTCCAGTTCCTACAGTTAGCCCATGGTATACCTTTGCCTGGTCACTTAGGTTTTAAGAAGACCAAGCTAAGGCTCTCTTTATATTTCTACTCTCCTAAGTTGGGGTCTAATATAGATAAGTTCTATAAGAGTTGGCGCTCTTGCCAAACCTCTGGCAAGAGTGGAGCCAAGAATATGGCACCCTTGGGGCCTCTCCCAATGGTGGGAGTTTCTTTTGAGAGGGTAGGAATCGACATTGTTGGTCCCTTACACCCTCCCACATCTTCAGGAAACAGGTTTACCCTGGTTATAGTAGACCATGCTACTAGGTATCCTGAAGCTATACCTATGAGGACTGTTAACGCTCAGGTTGTTGCTTAGACCCTACTTGGTATTTTTACCAGGGTAGGTTTTCCTAAGGAAGTTATCTCTGACAGGGTATCCAATTTTCTTTTCTTATTCTTTAAACTTCTTTATGGCCATCCAGTTAGAGGCCCTTTGGCCCTAATTAAGGAGGGGTTGGAGAGTGCTTCTTCCCCCATGCCAGTGAGAGTCACTGACTATGTGATAGGTCTCAGGAGGAGAATGTCACACATGATGGCAGAAGCATCAGATAACTGAAAAGCAGGTCAGGCTCTGGTCAAACATTGGCATAACCAGAAGGCCAACATGGTTGAGTTTACTCAAGACCAGCAAGTTTTAGTTATGGTACCTACAAGGCAGAGGGCCTTACAGGACAAGTGGATAAGATCCTTCCAGATCAGCAACTTTTGAACTTGCAACAGAACTTTTACAGTGCCTTACCAGTATAATCAAGTTTACCTGAACTCCCATCCAACCTCAATCCAGTGAAGTAACTGGGTTCAACGCGCCCCTGCGTCAGAAGCAGGATGGAGAGCTCGTCCTTTCAGACCCTAAGGTGAGACTTCACGGGGAATCGTGGAAGGGTATCGTGGAGGGTTGGAAGAGAGCGGGAGGCTTGAGCATAACTCAGTCAGTAGGTAATACTCCCTTTTCACGCACAGGGGAATATTCCTGCGAGCCGGAGAAGCCAGAGTAGAGGGCCCTTCCTGTCCATCTTCAGAGTCCTGCGCTTCACCATTGAAGAAGCATCAGCACTCGAAGCCAGACCTGCGCCTCCGTGGGAATCAGGTGAGCGTTACAGCTCCCAGAGTCTTTCACACCAACCATTTAAAGGCTTATGTCTCAAGACCCGAAGTGGGAGCTTTGCTTCTAGCTTCAGCCCAAGAGGAGGAGGAGAGTGAACCTCTACATGACCTACTCAAAGGCCAGCCTTTAGAAGAGAAGATAGAAGGAGTTAATCTCTCTTCTAATTTGACACCTGAACAACAGGAGGAGTGCAAGTTTCTGTTAAATCAGTTTGCCTCCCTGATTTCACTATCACCAGACTTGACCCCTTGGGGTTAGCATGAGATTCAAACTGGTGAATGTTTACCTGTCAAAAACAGAGGTTACAGGATGTCAGATCATGTAAGATCCCACATAAAGGAGAAGGTCAACAAGATGCTTGATCTCGGGGTAATAGAGCCCTCTACCAGTCCATGGTCTAGTCCAGTTGTTCTAGTAGCAAAGGCAGGATCCGAAGAGGTGAGATTCTGTGTGGACTATATAGCTCTTAATACAGTCACCAAGACTGATGCCCACACTTTACCAAGGACAGATGAACTGGCGGATAAACTTGGTTGAGCCAAGTACCTCAGTACATTTGATCTAACTTCAGGCTATTGGCAAATAGCACTGACAGACCATTGCAAGGAGAAAACTGCATTCTCAACCCCAGCAGGCCTCTACCAGTTTAAGGTAATGCCGTTTGGACTAAAGAACGCACCTGCTACATTCCACAGGATGGTTAATCAAGTTCTGAATGGGATGGAGGACTTCTGGATGGCATACTTGGATGACATTGTAGTGTTCAGCCCTACCTGGAAAGAACAGGTTGACCACTTAGGATATGTTTTGCAGGCTCTTGAGCAGGCCCATCTGACCATGCAGGCAAGTAAATGTCAAATTGGTCAGAGCAAAGTGGTCTACCTTGGACACGAGATAGGAGGTGGTGGAATAAGGCCATTTCCTAGCAAAGTACAAGCTGTACAAGACTGGGCCTCCCCTAGTACTCAAACCCAAGTGAGAGCCTTCCTATGCCTCACTGGTTACTATAGGAACTTCATAGAGAACTATTGGACCATAGCTTCTCCCTTAAATGTGGTCTCCTCACCCAAATTTCCTAAAAAGGTCAGATGGAATGAGGAGTGCACTAAGGCATTTGAAGTACTTATGAAAACCCTTTGTCAAGCTCCTGTCCTAAGAGATCCTCACTATAGCCAAACCCTAATTGTGCAGACAGATACCTCCAATACAGGTATAGGTGCAGTTCTGAGTCAGCTGGATGAGAAAGGTAGTGAGCACCCCATCTGATTCATCAGCAGGAAGCTGAAGGAACCATAAACAAGGTGGGCAACCATTGAAAGTGTCACACCCTCCCTTGTACACACACCTGACAATACTGCCACTCCTGCCCTTGCCCAAAACTCTAGAATCACTATAGCTCGCCCCGCTCCCTCTGTCCCATCTTATTCCCCCTTCACACTCGGCACTCACGTGGGCCTCCTGATGACTCGCGTGCACATGCACGCTTCACCCGCAACAGAACGCTCTCCAGGTTGCGTCCTTTTTTGCATTGGCAGCTTCCTTGGCGCCTAGGTTATCGGCGGAACGCTACAGTGCTTCCGCGTCGCGTGACCAGCGCTGTGTGCTCACGTGACCAGGGAATCCAGTCACGTGATGTGGCAGCACGTCACGTGAAGGGAAGTAATGCCAGAAGCGCAAGTATTTAAACACGGCTCTCCGTGTACTCGCTGCTTCACAGCTGTTCTTTGCAACCTGTTTGGCGCTACGTGTTCCTTCGGATTTCTTGACTCTTTTGGATTTTTGACCTCGGTTTGCTTACTTGGACTTCGCTTGGATTACCTTACTAGCTTTGCTACATTGGATTTGCCTGTGCTTTGAATTCAGACTGCTCTTTGGACTGCAACACGGATTTCCCTTTTGCATCTGGTTTTCTTTGGAACTTCTTGCTTTCAAGCTCCACAGCTACCAAACCACGTTCTTGTCATCAGGTGGTTCTCACGCCATTATTTGGGACTACAATCTACCTTCCCACGTGAGTCCCGGACCACTACCTCATAGGTTCATTGCCTTTCTCCTGACCCCTCTGGTAAGAACCTTTTCACGTTATTTTGGCACTGTCATTTACTGTCATTTGCTTGGTACTTAATCAGTATTTTCTTGCAGCGGATTGAGGTTCCAGAGGTTCGCGGTTCCGGAGTTGACCATCTCCACCTGTGGCCTCAACGGTTGCACAGGGAGTGACTTTGAGTTCTCTCTGTGTGGCATTTGGGGACAGAGGACTCTTCTGCCTACACGACATTCAAGTCTCAACAGAAAGAGAATGTTTTGCTATTGTGTGGTCACTGAAGAAGTTTTGCCCATACTTGTACCGATCTACTTTTATGATTCAGACTGACCACTGACCCTTGAGATAGTTAATGCAGATGAAAGGGGAGAACCCAAAATTGTTAAAATGGTCAATCAGCCTGCAAGGGTTTGATTTTACCTTTGAACACAGGTCAGGGTGTAATCACCAAAATGCTGATGGTCTCTCCAGAATGTTTGACCGACTGGAGTAAGGCGATTCATCCAGGGGTTGATTAAATCCTCCTGTTGCTTAGTCTGAGGGGGACGAGTATTAGGGAGAATTCTCAAAATGTGCTAATTTCCCTTACCTTTTGAGACCCCCAGCAACTTTGCTGGATTTCTAGGATTTTATTTTTTACCTGGAATGAGTGGGAGCCTTTTTTCCCACGCTTTCATGTATTTTGATGTGTGTTTTACTTTTGTGTTCTTTGGTTATGGAGTTTTAACATAACTCCATAGGCATCATCCTTTTCTGTGTGTCACACAGCACCCTCAGTGCAGTGGCACAGGGGTGTCTTTCTGATTCCCCCAGGTTTGCATACCTTCCCTGGGACTGACTTCTGTCTCCCAGGGCATGTAAAGTTAAATTGACTTTACTAGTCTCTTTAAATTTATTGACCCAGCACACACTATCTTACTATAGAGTGCTGGAGGGATTGCCTAGCTTCCCTTCTGTCAAAACATTCAAGTAACAGTCAAATGTCACCCTTTCCTACTTTAAATGGCTGATGGCAGTGGTTTGGATCAAACTACCATGATTTTTCCCTACCGCTAACAACGGTAGCTAAAAATCGGGTCAGACATGTTTTTCAATATGGCGCCCAAGACATATCTGTAAAAACAGACTCTGATCATCTTTTTTTGCAATTTCTTTTAGGAAAGGTCCTTCTTGTGTTTTTCTCTGCGCGCCAAACCAGACTGTGTTCCCTTTGTTCATTGGCCTTTGGCAGGCTTCAGTGCTGAAGCCCTCCTCTGGCACCTGAGTGTCTCGGGTGGACAGGATGTGAGGGAGGTGCCTTAAACTCCCTGTGCTTAGTCTCCTATGAGACCTGAATGGACTCTGGCATGATTGGCTGGCTGTCTGTCCAGCAAGGACATCCACCCTGCTGTGTGAGTGACAGCCAGGCTGGAATGAATGGGGGAAAACTGTTTAAAAGCAGGTCTCTGGCACTTGGAAAGCAGAGTCGACCACTGGAACCAAAGAACTGAAGAGGAAAGGAAGGAAGAGGACTGCTGCAACTCCTGGATGACCGGTGAAGCCCTGCTGCAGGTCTGAATTGACTGAAACTCCGACGACAGAGAAGCCCTTCAAGGTTAACTTCTTCCCTTGAGTTTTGTGGGAACAACCAACTCGCAAGCCTATTCTGGTCGAATTTTCATCAGAGTGCTGTTGGAAACCGGACAGCCAGAGGGAAGGAAACCAGCTTGTGCACTTTAAGGCACTCAAACCTTAAACCGACGTCTTGCTACAGCTTTTGGCCTCTTCCCTGGGGAGTGCAGGTACCTCCCGATGTCCTCCCTCTTGTCCCCACGACTGAAGCTCAGGAACAGCGATATCTGCTCAAACTGCCAGGAACAACTGCCTCAGCTACAGTTTTTTTTTATTTATTTTTTTTATTTACATTTATAAAGCGCTCACACAGCCCGCAGGCACCGAGGCGCTGTTACAAGAATTGTTTCTTTTTTCTTTTCTTAGTTGCGTAATTGTGGTTTTTTTTGTGTGTCTTAGTTACGTATTTATAACGCGCTTAAACACCCAGAGGTGTCTAAGCGCGGACCCGGGGATCGAACCTGTGTTGCTTCGTGTCATCTTGCTTCCAAGACGCGCACGCTGCCGCTGAGCTATCCTCCCGGGACATTCTCCGATGTTTCATTGCTAGCTGCCCATACTTATGTGTTTGTCTCCACTGAGATGCTTGCTTCTTCTTTCAGTGCTTCTGCCAGGGCTGAGTAACGTCATTGCAGATGGACCTCAGCTAGCCATTCAAATAATCTTGTAGTTTTCTACAGGCGAGGTCCCATTCAATCTTTTTGCCTGAACCCATGATGTTGGAAATAATGCTGAGTATCTGATTATTATATTTTCTGTGGTACATGTTAAATGTTCTACTACTTGTAAGTCTGCTGTACTTGCATTTACATCTGTAAGTTGAGAGCAGGTCACTATACCCAACATTTTCCCTATCTCACAAAATGTGCGTTGGTTCTCATTTCCTATGTCAACAGACCACCCTGAGGCCACTGAGTTGATCCCGTTCCAGAGTCTTCCTTCTGGACTCATTGTGGTTCACTTTCTGTTTCACAACCTGTCTTTCTGCTGGACATGATCAACTGCTGCACTGTCAACATTTCCAAAAGATCCAAAGCTTTTCACAAGAGCCAAGCCATCACCATCAGCACAGTAGAGCTTCTTACACTGACTGGCACAGACTGGCTAGTCTTATTCGCGCCACAGTGTTCTTCATTGACAAGGTACTGTGCAAACACAGTCAGGAAATCTTTTTGGCCATTGAGAAAGTGTGTGAAATGTTCCTCAACTATGAAGGCTTGTCCTTCTCTAAACATTCGTCATACTTTTCGCCTAGCCAACCCTTTAAAAATCGGTGGCAAACACTTAACCGTTATGTACCAGAACTGTGCTATCCATTACAAAAGACTCTGAACCATTGACTTTGGCCCAGGCCTCTTGAGAAGAATTGCTAGGTGCATTTAACTGAAACCCTTTGCCCTGCCTATGAACGTATTTGGGCTGTCTATTCTTGTAACCTTGTCTTTTCCCTCCTTTATTAAGAATCTGAAGTGCCATTTTTCTCCCACTTCATTTTGGAGCTAAACTTGTTCATTTACTTACCGGTTTGATTTTTGTGGTTTATTAGTGTATGATATTGAGCTGCTCATGCTAGAGTAATGTTCTACAACTGACTGAATAAATAAATGTATATTCTTTTACCAAGAAACCTTGAGTAACCGTTTACTTGAATCACTGTATTGGTTGGTCCTTTGTGTAACTTGTTCTACTGCTCACTTAAACTCTTGAGATAAGTCTAACGGCTGCTCTGCCGTTGCTACGACTTTACTGTGTAGTACAGGCTTGTACCAAAGGTGAAATTGTGCTTGCATTTGTAGCCATAATTGCCTGTAGAGGTCCCCAAGGGTACTGCAGATGATTCTGCCTAACAACCCACATGCAAATGGCAACTACAACCACTATTCCCACCCCATGTACACCCTTTAAAATGAGCCACTAGCATGCAAAGGGCACCTACACCCACTATTCCCACCCCCTGTTCACCCACAAAACTGAGCTACCCACATGCAAAGGGCACCTATACCCAATCTTCCCACCAGCTGTAAACCCCCGAGATGGAGCCACTCACATGCAAAGAGCACCTACACCCACTATTCCCACCCTCTGGACACCCATGAAAATGAGCCACCACCATGCAAACGGCACCTACACCAACTATTCCAACCCCTTGAACACCCATGAAACTGAGCAAACCGCATTCAAAGGGCACCTACACCCACTATTCCCACACACTGTATATCCCCAGAACTGAGCCATCCAAATGCAAAGGGCACTTATACCCACTATTCCCACCACCTGTACACCCCTGAAACAGAGCCATCCACATGCATAGGGCCCCTACACCCACTATTCCAAGCCCCTGTAGACCCCTGAAATTGAGCCACCCACAAGCAAAGGGCATCTACACCCACTATTCCCGTCTGCTGTACACCCTTGAATATGAGCCACCCACATGCAAAGGGCACCTACACCCACTATTCCCACCCGTCCTGTATATCCCCAAAACTGAGCCATCCACATGCAAAGGGCGCTTACACCCAATATTCCCACCCCGGTACACCCCTGATACTGAGCCACCCACATGCACAGTGCATCTACACCCACTATTCACATCCCCTCTCTACCCATGAAACTGAGCCACCCACATGCAAAGGGCACATACACCCACTATTCCCACCACCTGTAAACACATGAAAATGAGCCACCACCATGCAAAGGGCACCTACACCCATTATTCCCACCCCCTGTTCACCCACAAAACTGAGCTACACACATGCACAGAGCACCCACTCTTCCCACCAGCTGTACACACCCGGAATTGAGCCACTCACATGCAAAGAGCACCTACACCCATGATTCCCACCCCCTGTACACCCATGAAACTGAGCCACCCACATGAAAATGACACCTACACCCACTAGTCCAACCCCCTGTACACCCTTGAAACTGAGCCACTCACATGAAAAGGGCACCTACACCCACTAGTCCCACCCCTGAACACACCTGAAACTGAGCCATCCACATGCAAAGGGCATCGACACCCACTATTCCCACCCCCTGTTCACCCACAAAACTGAGCTACCCACACGCAAAGGGCATCTACACCCAGTCTTCCCACCAGTTGTACACCCCCGAAATTGAGCCACTCACATGCAAAGCGCACCTACACCCATTATTCCCACAAGCTGTGAACCCCCGAAATTGAGCCACTTACATGCAAAGTGCACATACAGCCACTATTCCCACCCCTGTACACCCATGAAACATAGCCATCAGCATGCAAAGGGCACCTACGCCCACTATTTCAACCGCCTATAGACCCCTGAAACTGAGCCACCCATATGCAAGGGGAACTTACACAGACTATTCCCACCCCCTGTCACCCTGGAAAATGGGCTATCCACATGCAAAGGGCACATACAACCAGTAGTTACACCCTCTGTACACTCCATAAACAGAGCCACCCACTTTCAGAGGGGGTCTTACACCCACTCTTCCCACCCCCTGTACACCCCTGAACATGAGCCACCATCATGCAAAGGGCACATACATCCACTATTCCGACCCCTTGTAGACCCCCAAAACTGAGCCACCCACATGCAAAGGGCACCTACACCCACTATTCCCACCCCCTGCACACCCATGAAACTGAGCCACCCAAATGCAAAGGGCACCTACACCCACTATTTCCATACCCTGTACACCCATGAAAGTGAGCCACCCACATGCAAAGCGCACCTACTCCCACTATTCCCACCTCCTGTACACCCCCAAAACGAATCCACCCACATGCAAAGGGCACCTACACCAACAATTCCAACCCACTGTACACCTAGGAAACTAAGCCAACCACATGCAAAGGGTACCTACACTCACTATTCCCACCCCTGTCCACATATTAAACTGAGCTACCCACATGAAAAGGGCACCTACACCGACTATTTCCACCCGCTGTACACCCATGAAACTGAGCCACCCGCATGCAAACAGCACCTACACCTTCTATTCCCACCCTGGTATACCCCTGATACTGAGCCACCCACATGCACAGGGCATCTACACCCACGATTCCCACCCCCTGTAAACCCATGAAACCGAGCCAACCACATACAAAGGGCAGCTACACCCACTATTACCACCCTCTGTACACACATGAAACCGAGACACCCACATGGAAAGGGCACCTACACCCCTATTCCCACCCCCTTTATGTCCCTAAAACTGAGCCACACACATGCAAAGGGCACTTACACCCACTATTCCCACGCCCTGTACACACCTGAAACTGAGCCACCCACATGCAAAGGACACCTAAACCCAATATTCCCACCCCTGTACACCTTTGAAACTGAGTGATCCACATGCAAAGGGAATCAATCTACACCCACTATTCCCACAACCTGTACATCCCTGAAACGGAGCCACCCACATGCAAAGGGCCCCTACAGCCACTCTTCCAAGCCCCTGTACACCCCTGAAATTGAGCTACCCACATGCAAAGGGCATCTACACCCACTATTCCCGTCCCCTGTACACCCTTGAAAATGAGCCACCACCATGCAAAGGGCACCTAAAGCCACTATTCCCCCTCTGTTCACCCACAAAACTGAGCTACCCACATGCAAAAGGCACCTGTACCCACTCTTCGCTGTACACCCCCGAAATGGAGCCACTCACATGCAAAGACCACCTAACTGACTATTTCCACCCCCTGTTCACCCATGAAAATGAGCCGCCACCATGCAGAGGGCACCTACAGCCACTATTCCCACCCCCTGTCCACATATTAAACTTAGCCACCCACATGCAAAGGGCCCATACACTGACTATTGCCACCCCTTGTACAGCCATGAAACTCAGCCACCCGCATGCAAAGGGCACCTACACCCACTATTCCCACCCCCCCTGTATATCCCCAAAACTGAGCCATCCATATGCAAAGGGCACTTACACCCACTATTCCCATCCCCGGTACACCCCTGATACGGAGCCACCCACATGCACAGTGCATCTACACCCACTACCTGTATAACCATTAAACTGAGCCACCCACATGCAAAGGGCACATACACCCACTATTTCCACCCCCTGTTCACCGACAAAACTGAGCTACCCACATGCAAAGGGCACCTACACCTAGTCTTCCAACGAGCTGTACACCCCCGAAATTTAGCAACTCACATGCAAAGAGCACATACAACCACTATTCCCAATAGCTGCGTACCCTCACAATTGAGACACTCACATGCAAAGGGCACCTACACCCACTATTCCCACAAGCTTTGTAACCCCGAAATTGAGACACTCACATGCAAAGGGCACCTACACCCACTATTCCCACCCCTGTACACCCATGAAACATAGCCACTGGCATACAAAGGGCACCTACTCCCACTATTTCAACCGCCTGTAGGCCCCTGAAACTGAGCCACCCACATGCAAAGGGCACATACACCCACTATTTCCACCCCCTGTTTACCCACAAAACTGAGCTACCCACATGCAAATGGCACCTACACCTTGTCTTCCCAGCAGCTGTACGCCCCCGAAATTTAGCATCTCACATGCAAAGAGCATGTACACCCAGTCTTCCCACCAGTTGTACACCCTCGAAGTTGAGCCACTCACATGCAAAGGGCACCTTCACCCACTATTCCCACCTCTGTACACCCATGAAACATAGCCACCGGCATGCAAAGGGCACCTACTCCCAGTATTTCAACCGCCTGTAGACCCCTGAAACTGAGCAAGCCATATGCAAGTGGAATTTACACACACTATTTCCACCCCCTGTACACCCTGGAAAATGGGCTATCCACATACAAAGAGCACATACAACCAGTTGTTACACCCCCTGTACACTCCGGAAACAGAGCCACCCACTTGCAGAGGAGTCTTACACCCACTCTTCCCACCCCCTGTAGACCCCTGAAACTGAGCCACCATCATGCAAAGGGCACCTACATCCACTATTCCCACCCCCTGTAGACCTCCGAAACTGAGACACCCACATGCAAAGGAGACCTACACCCACTATTCCCACCCCCTGTGCGCCCATGAAACTGAGGCACCCAAATGCAAAGGGCACCTACACCCACTATTTCCACCCCCTGTACACCCATGAAAGTGTGCCACCCACATGCAAAGGGCACCTACACCGACTATTCCCACCCCCTGTACACCGATGAAACTGAGCCACCCGCATGCAAACTGCACCTACACCCACTATTCCCACCCCCGGTATACCCCTGATACTGAGCCACCCACATGCACAGGGCATCTACACCCACTATTCCCACCCTCTGTACACCCCAGAAACCGAGCCACCCACATGCTATGGGCACCTACTCCCACTATTCCCACCAGCTGAACACCCACAATTTGAGCCACTCACATGCAAAGGGCACCTGCACCCACTATTCCTAACCCCAGTACAACCATGAAACTGAGCCACCCACATTCAAAGGGCACCAACACCCACTATTCCCACCTCCTGTACACCCCTAAAACGGATCCACCCACATTCAAAGGGCACCAACACCCACTATTCCCACCTCCTGTACACCCCTAAAACGGATCCACCCACATGCAAAAGGCACCTACACCAATAATTTTCACCCCCTGTACACCTATGAAACTGAGCTACCCACACGCAAGGGGCACCTACACCGACTATTTCCACCACCTGTACACCCATGAAACTGAGCCACCCGCATGCAAACAACACCTACACCTTCTATTCCCACCCCGGTATACCCCTGATACTGAGCCACCCACATGCACAGGGCATCTACACCCACTATTCCCACCCCCTGTACAACCCAGAAACTGAACCACTGACATGCAAAGGGCACCTACTCCCACTATTCCCACCCGCTGAACACCCCCGATTTGCGCGACTCACATGCAAAGGGAACCTACACCCACTATTGCCACCTTCTGTACAACCATGTTACTGAGCCAGCCTCACGCAAAGGGCACCAACATCCACTATTCCCACCCCCTGTAAACTCATGAAACCTTGCCAAACACATACAAAGGGCACCTACACCCACTATTCCCACCCTCTGTACACACATGAAACCGAGACACCGACATGGAAAGGGCACCTACACCCACTATTCCCACCCCATTTATGACCCTAAAACTGAGCCACACACATACAAAGGGCACTTACATCCACTATTCTCACGCCCTGTACTTACCTGAAACTGAGCCACCTACATGCAAAGGACACCTAAACCCAATATTCCCACCCCTGTGCACCTCTGAAATTGAGCGATCCACATGCAAAGAGCATCTACACCCACTATTCCCACAACCTGTACACCCCTGAAACGAAGCCACCCACATGCAAAGGGCCCCTACACACACTCTTCCAAGCTCCTGTACACCCCTGAAATTGAGCTACCCACATGCAAAGGGCATCTACACCCACTATTCCCGTCCCCTATACACCCTTGAAAATGAGCCATGACCATGCAAAGGGCACCTAAACCCACTATTTCCACCCCCTGTTCACCCACAAAACTGAGCTACCCACATGCAAAAGGCACCTGCATCCACTCTTCCCACCAGCTGTACACCCCCAAAATGGAGCCACTCACATGCACAGACCACCTAACTGACTATTTCAACCCCCTGTACATCCATGAAAATGAGCCACCACCATGCAGAGGGCACCTACACCCACTATTCCCACCCCCTGTCCACATATTAAACTGAGCCACCCACATGCAAAGGGCACCTACTCCTACTATTCCCACTAGCTGAACACCCACGATTTGAGCCACTCACATGCAAAGGGCACCTACACCCACTATTCCTTCCCCCTGTACAACCACGAAACTGAGCTACCCACATGCAAAAGGCATCTGTGCGCACTCCACCAGCTGTACACCCCCCAAATGGAGCCACTCACATGCAAAGAGCACCTAACCAACTATTCCCACCCCCTGTACAGCCATGAAACTGAGCCCCCCGCAGGCAAAGGGAACCTACACCTTCTATTCCCACCCCGGTATACCCCTGATACTGAGCCACCCACATGCACAGGGCATCTACACCCACTATTCCCACTACCTGTACAACCATGAAACTGAGCCACCCACATGCAAAGGGCACCAACACCCACTATTCCCTCCCCCTGTCCACCCACAAAACTGAGCTACCCACATGCAAAAGGCACCTGCACCCACTGTTCTCACCAGCTGTACACCCCCGAAATGGAGCCACTCACATGCAAAGACTACCTAACTGACTAGTTCAACCCCCTGTTCACCCATGAAAATGAGCCACCACCATG
This sequence comes from Ambystoma mexicanum, assembly GCF_040938575.1. NCBI lineage: Eukaryota > Metazoa > Chordata > Amphibia > Caudata > Ambystomatidae > Ambystoma > Ambystoma mexicanum. The sequence continues at coordinate 1,344,254,114 of NC_090937.1, read as the reverse complement.
CAGAGGGCACCTACACTTACTATTCCCACCCAATGTCCACATATTAAACTGAGCCACCCACATGCAAAGGGCCCATACACTGACTATTCCCACCCCCTGTACAGCCATGAAACTCAGCCACCAGCATGCAAAGGGCACCTACACCCACTATTCCCACCCCCCTGTATATCCCCAAAACTGAGCCATCCACATGCAAAGGGCACTTACACCCACTATTCCCACCCCCGGTACACCCCTGATACGGAGCCACCCACATGCACAGTGCAACTACACCCACTATTCTCACTACCTGTAGAACCATGAAACCGAGCCACCCACATGCAAAGGGCACCAATACCCACTATTCCCACCCCCTGTCCACCCATGAAACTGAGACACCCACATGCAAAGGGCACCAACACCCACTATTCCCACCCCCTGTACACCTATGAAACTGAGCCAATCACATGCAAAGGGCATCTACACCCACTATTCCACCCCTGTCCACATATTAAACTGAGCCACCCTAATGCAAAGGGCACCTACACCCACTAGTTCCATCCCCTGTACACCCATGAAAGTGAGCCACCCATATGCAAAGGGCACCTACACCCACTATTTCGATCCCCTGTACACCCATGAAAGTGAGCCACCCATAGGCAAAGGGCACCTACACTTACTATTCCCACCCCCTGTACACCCATGAAGCTGAGCCACCCGCATGCAAACTGCACCTACACCCACTATTCCCACCCCTGCTATACCCCTGATACTGAGCCACCCACATGCACAGGGCATCTACACCCCCTATTCCCACCCCCTGTGTACCCCAGAAACTGAGCCACTCACATGCAAAGGGCACCTACTCCTACTATTCCCACTAGCTGAACACCCACGATTTGAGCCACTCACATGCAAAGGGCACCTACACCCACTATTCCTTCCCCCTGTACAACCACGAAACTGAGCTACCGACATGCAAAAGCTATCTGTGCGCACTCCACCAGCTGTACACCCCCCAAATGGAGCCACTCACATGCAAAGAGCACCTAACCGACTATTCCCACCCCCTGTACAGCCATGAAACTGAGCCCCCCGCAGGCAAAGGGAACCTACGCCCACTAATCCCATCCCCTGTCCACATATTAAACTGAGCCACAATGTCCACATATTAAACTGAGCCACCCACATGCAAAGGGCCCCTACACCGACTATTCCCACCCCCTGTACAGCCATGAAACTGAGCCATCCACATGCAAAGGGCACTTACACCCACTATTCCCACCCCTGTACACCCCTGATACTGAGCCACCCACATGCACAGTGCATCTACACCCACTATTCCCACTACCTGTACAACCATGAAACTGAGCCACCCACATGCAAAGGGCACCAACACCCACTATTCCCACCCCCTGTCCACCCACAAAACTGAGCTACCCACATGCAAAAGGCACCTGCACCCACTCTTCTCACCAGCTGTACACCCCCGAAATGGAGCCACTCACATGCAAAGACCACCTAACTGACTATTTCAACCCCCTGTTCACCCATGAAAATGAGCCGCCACCATGCAGAGGGCACCTACACCCACTATTCCCACCCAATGTCCACATATTAAACTGAGCCACCCACATGCAAAGGGCCCATACACTGACTATTCCCACCCCCTGTACAGCCATGAAACTCAGCCACCAGCATTCAAAGGGCATCTACACCCACTATTCCAACCCCCCTGTATATCCCCAAAACTGAGCCACCCACATGCAAAAGGCACCTACACCAACAATTCCCACCCCCTGTACACCTATGAAACTGAGCCAACCACATGTAAAGGGTACCTACACCCACTATTCCACCCCTGTCCACATATTAAACTGAGCCACCCAAATGCAAAGGGCACCTACACCGACTATTTCCATCCCATGTACACCCATGAAAGTGAGCCACCCATATACAAAGGGGACCTACACTTACCATTCCCACCCCCTGTACACCCATGAAACTGATCCACCCGCATGCAAACTGCACCTACACCCACTATTCCCACCCCCGGTATACCCCTGATACTGAGCCACCCACATGCACAGGGCATCTACACCAACTATTCCCACCCCCTGTACACCCCAGAAACTGAGCCACTCACATGCAAAGGGCACCTACTCCCACTATTCCCACCAGCTGAGCACCCACGATTTGAGCCACTCACATGCAAAGGGCACCTACTCCCACTATTCCTTCCCCCTGTACAACCATGAAACTGAGCCACCCCCATACAAAGGGCACCTACACCTACTATTACCACCCTCTGTACACATATGAAACCGAGACACCCACATGGAAAGGGCACCTACACCCACTATTCCCACACCCTTTATATCCCTAAAACTGAGCCACCCACATACAAAGGGCACCTAAACCCAATATTCCACCCCTGTATACCTCTGAAACTGAGCGATCCACATGCAAAGGGCATTATACCCACTATTCCCGTCCCCTCTCCACCCTTGAAAATGAGCCATCACCATGCAAAGGCCACCTACACCCACTCTTTCCACCTCCTGTTCACCCACAAAACTGAGCTACCCACATGCAAAAGGCATCTGTACGCACTCTTCCCACCAGCTGTACACCCCCCAAATGGAGCCACTCACATGCAAAGAGCACCTAACCGACTATTTCCACCCCCTGTTCACCCATGAAAATGAGCCGCCCCCATGCAAAGGGCCCCTACACTGACTATTCCCACCCCCTGTACAGCCATGAAACTGAGCCCCCCGCAGGCAAAGGGCACCTACACCCACTATTCCCACCCCCTGTCCACATATTAAACTGAGCCACCCACATGCAAAGGGCCCCTACACCGACTATTCCCACCCCTGTACAGCCATGAAACGGAGCCCCCCGCATGCAAAGGGCACCTACACCCACTATTACCAACCCCTGTATATCCCCAAAACTGAGCCATCCACATGCAAAGGGTACTTACACCCACTATTCCCACCCCTGGTACACCCCTGATACTGAGCCACCCACATACACAGTTCATCTACACCCACTAGTTCCACTACCTGTACAACCATGAAACTGAGCCACCTACATGCAAAGGGCACCAACACCCACTATTCCCACCCCCTGTCCACCCATGAAACTGATCCACCCACGTGCAAAGGGCACATACACCTATTCTTTCCACCAGCTGTACACCCCCGAAATTTAGCAACTCACATGCAAAGAGCACGTACACCCACTATTCCCACCAGCTATGTACCCCCAAAATTGAGACACTCACATGCAAAGGGCACCTATACCCACCATTCCCACCCCCTGTTCACCCATGAAACTGAACCACCCACATGAAAAGGGCACCAACACCCACTTTTCCCATCAGCTGTACACCCCAAAAACTGAGACACTCACATGCAAAGAGCAGCTACACCCACTATTCCCACCCTCTGTACATCCATAAAACTGAGCCACCCACAAGCAAAGGGCACCTACACCCACTATTCCCACACCAAAAGTGGCATAAATGAACGCTACAAGATCACTTACACTACATTACATGGCTCGAGAAGGTCTTTTGGGTACTACCCACAGACTTAAACCTGTTCAATGTGGGAGGAAGGAGAATGCAGATGTTTTGGAAGCTAATCCTAGAGAGTTCAATGGAGAGATACACACCTTTTGAGGATATTGACAGTTTGCTGTGGGTGTGATCCCATTTAAGTCTATGGAAGGCACTTGGAAGAGTGGAAACAAATCCAACATGGGTGACATCCTACTAATGATATTGAGTCGAGAGTTATGGTCTCCAGTGGAAAACACAATCAAAAAGAGATCTAAAAGAGTCTTCTCCTCCCCTTCAGAGTCTTCTGAGGAATGTTACGACAGAGTGTCATGAGCTTATAAGCATAGTAATTATCATACCATGATACAAGCTATTTCACTGTAAATATGTAAATGTGCAAAAATACAGTAGGAGGTGGAGTGAGGTTCTAAAGGTTAGAGGGGAATTAAGGAGGACGTGAATGATTACTTGCCTCTGCAATGACTAATGCCTCCCTAGGTTTGTATCTGAAGACTCCCTGTTTTCAACATACTACACAGACAAATGTATAGGTCTCTAATCATACTGTGTCAATGTAAGATCCAATGCACGAGAAATAACATGGCATGTCCTGTATGGAAATCATCACCAGGCTCAAGTGTGTAATTCCACTCAACTTGCATCCAGACCACATCAAAGCTTTTCAATTCTGGTGAGCAAAAGAACATATGAGATAAAAGAGCTCCACGCGTTTCAGGATAAGAATTCCCTTTATCAGGAGCAAATCAAAAAAATGTAAGTTCAATAGTTTGTCCTATCTTCAACCTCCAGATTCATCTCCAAAAAAAATAGAGACTGTAAGAGACTGTTAGGGAGAATTCTCAGAAATGTGCTTTTTCCCTTCACCTAGACCCCCAGACACTTTGCTGGATTTTGAGGACTTGATTTTTTTTCCTGGAGAGTGTGTGAACCCCTTTTCCCACTTTCTCATGTATTTTGATGTGTGTTTTACGCTTGTGTTCTTTGATTATGCAGTTTTAGATAACTCCATAGGCATCATCTTTTCATTGTGGTGTCACACAGCAGAATTAGTGCAGTGGCACAGGGATGTCCTTTGGACCTACCAAGGTTTAAATACCTTCTCTGGGGTGAACTACTGTTCCCCAGAAAATGTAAAGTTAAATTCACTTTACTAGTCTTTTTAATTCATAGACCCAGTAGACACTATATTCCTATATAGTGCTGGAGGGGTTACTTAGTATCACCTAGGTGTAAACACTTGTGTAGCTGTCAAAAGCTACCCTTTCCTATTGAAATGGCTGATGGCAGTGGTTTCATAACGAACTACCATGATTTTGCCCGACCGCGAACACCGTTAGCTAAAGATCTGGCCCGCCATGTTTTTCAATATGGCATAATGACCCCATCTGTAAAAGAGACTCTGGTCATCTTTTTTCGCTGTTTCTTTGTTGAACGGTCCTTCTGGTGTTTAACTCGGCGCGCCAAGCCATGTTTGGTCCCTTTGTTCGTGAGCCTTTGGCGGGCTTCAGGGCTGAAGTCCACCCTTGGCATCTGAGTGTCTGGGGTGGGCAGGAAGTGAGGGAGGTGCCCAAAACTCCCTGTGCTCAGTCTCCTATGAGACCCAAATGCACTCTGGCGTGATTGGCTGGCTGGCTGTCCGGCAATAAATCGGAATAGATGGGAGAAACTGTTTAAAAGGAGAGTCTCCAGGATTGGAAGGCAGAGTCGACCACTGGAACGAAAGAACCGAAGACAAGCTGGAAGAGGACGGCTGTTGCAACCACTGGACCGTTGGTTTGCCCAGTGAAACCCTGCTGCAAATCCGAATTGCTAGAACTCCATCCATCCGACGGCTTCTTCCTTTGAGTTGGTGGGACCAATCAAATCAGAAGACACATGGATACTATTCTCCATGCTGGTTAAGGTTTAGCCAGGGAGAGGGAAACCAGTTTGTGTCTTGAAGCAACGGCTACTGGAACCAAAGTGACTCCATTTTGTTTGCTCCGACGACGATCTGTGCAGTGCAGGAGTCCCCCGACGTCCTCCCTCTTGTCCCCACGACGGAGGCTCAGGAACAGCGAGTTCTGCAGGAACTGCCAGGAACCAGCATCTTCAGCTGCATCTTTTTGCTTCACATTAAGGTACTGTGCCATCCGGTTGAGAGAAACTAACACTCGAGGTGAAAGTTTGTGAGACTTTCCCAACTTGCAGGCCTAATCAGCTTGTGACCTAGCATATCATTATTTTTTGTCTAAATTACTTCTGAGAACTTTTACAAAGACTTCTCCATTTGTTACCAGAACTGATCTGTCTGATCCAAGAACACTAGACTATTGACTTTGGCCTGGCCTATTGAATTGAACTAGCCCTCCTGGTACCCTGAACCTTTGCATTGCCTAACAGAAGTGTTTTCTAATCCATTGTACAAACTTATATCTTTCTATTCCCATTGAAAGTAATTGAAGTGCTTTTTGGCTCCTTTTTCAGGGGAGCACCAACTGCCCCTACAACTTAAGAGTTTGTTACTGTAGTGTATTGGTGTTTCATATTAAGTTGATTTCTACTAATGAATGTTTTCTAAATGATTGTGTAAATAAATGTATACATATTTTTTACCAAGAACCCTTGAGTGTAAGTGTCTGCTTGAACCACTGTGATGTGATAATTATGTGTAACTTCAACTACTGCTCACCTTCCCTCTTGGGATGAGCCTGGCTGATCAGCTTGCTACCAAAACGTGTGTGGTACAGACTTATACCAAAGGCTGGTTTTTGCTTACACCTGTAGTCCTAATTGAATGTGGTGTTCCCAGAGGGCACTGCCTGCAATTCTGCCTAACAGAGACTAGTGTCAGTGGGCGCTCATTTGATGTATGTAAACAATGTTCAGAAAGTTACCAAAAAATGAAGGGTATCACCTTAATTGACATTTGCTTACGGTTTGTTTTCTAGAACCAAATGCACAATAAAGAAAAAAAGAGACTTGGTTGGTGGAGGTACAACCGTCTGTTATAGGGTACTGTGGTCCCAGTGATCTCTTCATCCAAAAGTAACAGTCGTTTGCTGTGTAGGATTGCACGAGATCTGGCAAAAAACACAGTGGCCGGTCAGTATGGTAATATGTCCAGAGTACACGTATCACTGACGTATGATGAAGGATTTAAAGCCTACCTCTGTTCTCCTGTGTGTCCTCAAACGGCTGTATTCGCAGTAGTGGTTCAGTATTCTAATTCTGTGAGGTATTCATGAGGTCACATACCATCTTAAACCTGTGGAGTATGAATTAAAAACATGCCACCAAATAGTGAGTATTTAAAGGTACACTGTCCTTGAGTTAGTTGAGTGTAGAAATACCAAGAAAGTATGCTCACCCGCTGGCGGTATGTTAATTGGCTCAGATGCATAGCCCCTTTTTTGTATAAAAAAATGGAATTGAAGACTGTCTATAAAAAATTCCATAATTATTCGGGAGGGTATAGTACATGAATGTGCAACAGAATCCCTTAGGAGTGTTGTTTAACAAAACGTGCTTACCAATAGTGCGGGAGTAATCCCTTGTTCAGTGATTCTGGCGACTGAGAAAAAGGATGGCGTGATGCAGGTATAGTTCTTCCTCAGGTTCTGGGGAGGGAGAGGGAAATGCTCATGGGAGGTGAGGGTAGCGGCATGGCACATGGTGGTTTTTCTTCATGTTTTTATGTTGTGCATAGTAAGCACCTGCCTCTTCTATCCCAAACCAGCAAAGGGAAATGGGAGTGGGGCATGAGCAGCATAAGCTGAAAGATGGTAGCAAGCAAATCCCTAGGCACATTTCACCTCAGGGTTGCAAATGATATCATGGACAACTCGAACTTCGCACACATTGTATATCAGGTGCCGCCCCCCAGACGAAATATATCCCCTTCCTTCCCATCTATATGTCTACATGCATAAAACTGTTAAAATGGTGACACTATCATTAGCTTCTTTTGCACTTTGATGAAAAAAGTGATGCAGGAAAATCGAGGGCAACTGAGTTCTTGTATTTTGCAGACCACAAAGTGAGTAGCCAGAGAAGGGAAAAGATGCTTCTAGTGCCTCGACTTCATAAGATTAGTTAGCGCTAAATATGAAAGAATGACTGAGTCACTGGGCCTTATTTAACGAATGAAGCGCAAAATTAGTGCAGAAAAAACTGCGTATGCGCTTGGATTGCGTGGCACAAATGCATTGTGTTAGAAGGCGATTTACAGAATTAAGTGCCAGCAGTGCCCAACTGTGCAAAAAAATATAGGATTGCACCAGACACGCCCACAAAACGCCCCTATTACAAACCAAGGAGCCACCAAAACCTACCGTTTTGTGTATATTTCGAACCATTAAACCAGATGCAGCAATAATACCACAAAATGCATTGTATTACCCACAAGCAACCACCAAGAGCTTCACCCATACCAACCATCAACAACCCCATGCATCAAATAAATCTGCACTCCCCAAATGCAGCGTGCACCTACACCCACTATTTCCACCTGCTGTACACCCATGAAACTGAGCCACCCACATATAAAGGGCACCTATGCCTGTTATCCCCACCCCCTGCACACCCCTGAAACGGAGCCAACCACATGTAAAGGGCACCTACACCCACTATTCCCACCCTCTGTACACACATGAAACTGAGCCACCCACATGCAAAGGGCACCTACATTGACTGTTCCCGACCCCTGTACACCTATGAAACTGGGCAACCCACATGCAAAGGACACCTACACCCACTATTCCCACCCCCTGTGCACCCCCAAAACTTAGCCACCCCCATGCAAAGGGCACCTACACTGATTGTCCCCACCCCCTGTACACCTTTGAAACTGAGCCATCATCATGTAAAGGGCACCTACACCCACTTTCCCACCCCCTGTACACCCCTAAAACTGAGCCACCCACATGCAAAGGGCACCTACACCCACTATTCCAACCAGTTTTACACCCCCGAAATTGAGACACTCACATGCAAAGGGCACCTGCACCCACTATTCCCACCTCCTGTACACCCCTGCAACTGACCCATCCACAAGCAAAGGGCACCTACACCCACCATTCCCACCAGCTGTGTACTCCCAAAATTGAGACATTCACATGCAAAGGGCACCTCCACCCACTATTTCCACACCCTGTACACCCAAGAAAGTGAGCCACCCACATGCAAAGCACACCTACGCCCACTATTCCCACCCCATGTACATCCCAAAAACTGATCCACCCACATGCAACAGGCCCCTACACCAGTGATTCCCACCCCCTGTACACCCGTGAAACAGAGCCACCCACATGCAAAGGGCACCAACACCCACGATTCCCACCCCCTGTCCACAAATTAAACTGAGACACCAACATGCAAAGCGCACCTACACCGACTATTCCCACCCCCTGTACACCCGTGAAACAGAGCCACCCACATGCAAAGGCCACATACACCCACTATTCCCACCCCTGTACACCCATGAAACTGAGCCACCCACTTGCAAAGGGCACCTACACCCAATATTCTCACCCCCTTTACATCCCTAAAAGTGAGCCACCCATATGCAAATGGCACTTACACCCACTATTGCCACCCCCTGTACACACCTGAAACTGAGCCACCCATATGCAAAGGGCACCTACACCCACTATTCCCACCCCCTGTACACCTCTGAAACTGAGCGATCCACATGCAAAGGGCACCTACACCCACTATTCCCAGCACCTGTACAGCACTGAAATGGAGCCACCCACATGCAAAGGGCCCCTACACCCACTATTCCCACCTCCTGTGCACCCATTAAAATGAGCCACTACCTTCCAAATGGCACCTACACCCACTATTCCCACCCCAATAGTGGCATAAATGCATTCTACAAGATCACTTACACTACATTACATGGCTCGAAATGGTCTTTTGGGTACTACCCACACACCTAAACCTGTTCAATCTGGGAGGAAGGAGAATGCAATGTTTTTGATGGTAATCCTAGAGAGTTCAGTGGAGGGATGCACACCTTTTGAGGATACTGACGGTTTGCTGTGGGTTTTATTCCATTTAAGTCTATGGAAGGCACTTGGGAGAGTGAAAACAAATCCAACATGGGTGACATCCTCCTAATGATGTTGAGTTGAGAGGTCTGGTCTCCACTGGAAAACATAATCAAAAAGAGATCTAAAAGCGTCTTCTCCTCCCCTTCAGAGTCTCCTGAGAAATGTTAGGAGTGTCATGAGCTTATAAACATAGTAATTATCATACCATGATGCAACTATTTCACGGTAAATATGTAAATATGTAAATGCATAGCATCATCTCACATGCTTTTGGCAGGTGTCACCTGCCTTGTAAACAGCGGACTCACCCGCGAAGCCGCCTGCACGCCCATTCGTTTCAATGGGCCTCTCGCCGCCAAAAATAAAATTGGGTGTTTTCACCCGCCTTTGCAACATAAATGGTTGAGAGTTTGGAAATGTGCAAATATACAGTAGGAGGCTCCAAAGGGGGGAGGGGAATTAAGGAGGTCGTTAATGATTACATGCCTGTGCAATGACAAATGCCACCGTGTTTGGAACAGACAACATAGACAAAAGTGTAGGTCTCTAATCATATTGTGTCAATGTAAGACCCGATACACAAGAAAGAACATGGCATGTCCTGTATGGAAATCATCACCAGGCTAAAGTGTGTAATTCCACTCAACTTGCATCCAGACCACATAATTCAGGAGTTCGGAATGTGCTTACTTGTTCAACAGGATAACATCTTTTTGATGTGTAAGACTTCCATAGGAATCCATTAGCAACAATTGTTCTTTCAAAATGCTGCATCTTCTTGCAGTGACGTCAGGGCAGAGGATTAAGCCTTTTATAATTCTCTGTCATGGCGGCAAGCATATACATCATTTGCATCTGTTTCACCGAGATAACAGAGAAAGGCAAAGGAATCCATGAGAGCGAATCTCCCCTGTCACTGTAGGAGCCACGCCTCTGACAGAGCAATAAAGCTGCTGCTCACTGGCTGGCAGGGGCTGCTCTGCCTGTTCAAGCGTGGGAGATGCCACTCTGACAAACGAACAGACACTGGCAGAGAGAGCATGACTGGAAGTGAGGTGAGTGGTAGATGTATAGGGGGGGGGAGTAATTGCAGAAAGTCATCTATTTGTGTCTAGTTGTGGCGCTGAAAGGTACTCTACAAAAGGGAGGTGGATAAGAGGGGGCAGGATGCTGGGTATCTATTTTTTGTTGTGTGTTGGGGGCTAGAGGGATTGGGGAATTTGGGGGTTGGTTACAAAAACGGTTATGGGGGACACCAGGTGGTATAACTGATGGTGTAAATAAATGTATATTCTTTTAATCAGAAACCTTGAGATAAGTCTGGCTGTTCAGCCATCGCTACCACTGTACTGTGTAGTACACGCTTGAACCAAAGTTGAATTTTTACTTAACTTGTAGTCTTAATTGTGTGTGGTGTTCCCAAAGGGTATTGCATATGATTCTGCCTAACAGTGTTCTTTGGATATGGAGTTTTAAAGCAACTCTATAGCCATCATATTTTTCTTGTGTGTCAAACAGCACCTACAGTGAAGTGGCACAGGGGTGTCTTTCGGACTTCCCAAGGTGTAAATAACTTCTCTGGGAATGACTACTGTCTCCCAGAGCATGTAAAGTTAAAATGACTTTACTAGTCTTTTTAAATTTTACAGACCCAGCACACACTATCTTCCTATAGAGTACTGGAGGGGTTGCTTAGCTTCCCCAGAGTCTAAACACTCAGGTAACAGTCAAATGTTACCCTTTTCTACTTGAAATGGCTGGTGGCAGAGGTTTTAAACAAACTACCATGATTTTTCCCGACCGCGAACACCAGTAGCTAAAAATCGGGTCATCCATGTTTTCCAATATGGCGCCCAAGACCTATCTGTAAAAACAGACTCCTGTCATCTTTTTTCGCTGTTTCTTTTAGGAAAGGTCCTTCTTGTGTTTAACACAGGTTTTGTCTCTTTGTTCGTTGGCCTTTGGCGGGCTTTAGTGCTGAAGCCCTGCTCTGGTGCCTAAGTGTCTGAGGTGGACAGGTTGAGAGGGAGGTGCCCAAAACTCCATATGCTTAGTCTCCTAAGGAGCTGAAGGAAGTCCTGGTCCACCGGTGAAGCCCTGCTGCAGGTCCGAATTGTCTGAAACTCCATCGACAGAGAAGACCTTCAAGGTTAACGTCTTCCCTCGAGTTTGGTTGGAAAAACCAACTCGTAAGCAGCACCGTCCCAATACTGGTCGAATTTTCTTCAGAGTGCTGTTGAAAACCAGATAGCCAGTGGGAAGGATACCACTTTGTGGTCTTTAACACCTTAAACCGACATTTTGCCAGCTTGTTGTCTCTTCCCTGCGCAGTGCAGGAACCTCCCGACGTCCTCCTTCTTGTCCCACGACTGAAGCTCAGGAACAGCGAGATCTGCAGGAACTGCCAGGAACTGTAAACCAAGGTATAGAGTATTGCTGTTCCCGGGGTTTGGAGATAGCGGGTTAAATCATTTGGTAACCTCTTTATGCCAAATCTCCATCTAACTAAAAAGAATTGGTGCTAATCGCGTTCAACCATTTGACAAGAAAAAGAAACACCAAGTGAACAAACATTTTTAAATTAATTCTGTTTCAAGTCAAACAGACAGGCAAATAGCTGTTGAATAGTAGCAACGTAGCAAAAAAACCACACAATATAAAACAACAAGCATTCACATAATGTGTGCCATTACAGAAATAACAATTTGATTTGAGAAAAACGCAAAGAAGACACAAACTCAAATGCATATGTTCAAAAATCATGGAGTAATGACCCAAAGCAAAAGAGGAAAGAGGGAGAAAGTAGGGGAACAGACAGTTGGAAGAAAGGAAATTGGCAAATGTACAAAAAACCTAAAGAATAAGGTAGCAATGGAAAGGGACAATATCATTCTATCCTTTCCATGTTATGTAAAGAAAACCGATAAGCTAGGCATTCAATAAGTACCTTGAAGTCATGATTATCACTTATCAATCCTGATAGTGAATCTGGATGTAGGTTCAAAATATACAAAAATAATAATAACAGTACATCTCAGGAACAGCTTCATTTCCTGAGGTTAAATCTGCCAACGCAGTGGGGGAGCTGAATTGTTAGCAAGGTCTTGTGTGTTGATGTAGAGGAAGGCCTGAAGCCCCTCACAGGTAATGCGTTTCAGTGGAAAGAGACAAAATGTAAAAAATTAAAAGTTCCACCTTCATCAGGGCCGCAGTCGTGAAATTCTGCAGTGCACACAAAAGAAAATGAAAAAATAAGAGTGTGGTGTAACCAGTCGGGTTTTCCTGGTCAGTGTTTATGAGGCTTGTCAAGGTTAAATATTGCTTAATAAAGAGGAAAAAGTGTCTCTGTCAAACGGTGACAGTGAATACTCAACTCCATACCCTTCCCACTGTGAGAACCTTGCCTCCAGTGAGAGAGAAAAGAAGGAGTTGACATTTCTTTCATGCAACCCATGTAGAAATCTCAGGAACTGCCAGGAACAACTGCCTCAGCTACAGCTTTTCTTCACTATAAAGGTACTGTGCAAATGCAGTCAGGAAATCCTTTCGGCCGCAGTGAAAGTTTTTGAAACTTTCCCGACTTTGAAGGCTTGTCCTTCCCTAAACCTGCATCTAAGTTTTCATCTGACCAAATTCTTCTAAGAACCGTGGCAAAGACTTAACCATTTATTATCAGAACTGTGCTATCCTATACAAGACTCTGAACCATTGACCTTGGCACAGGCCTATTGAATTGAAATGCTGGTTGTAGTGAACTGAAACCCTTTGCCCTGCCTATGAAAGTATTTGTTCCCTAATTTCTTTTAACCTTGTCTTTTTACCCCTCTTTAAAGTAACTGAAGTGCCATTTTGCTCACACATCAGGGGAGCTGAATTTGTTCAGGAACTGTTTGGTTGTGTATTTGTAGTGCATTTGTATATGACATTGAGATGCTCTTGCTAGTGGAATGTATTCCAAATGACTGTGTAAATAAAATATATTCTTTTACCAAGAAACCTTGAGTAAGTGTTTGTTTGAATCATTGTGATTGCTAGTCCTTTGTGCAAACTGTGTACTGCTCACTTTACTCTTGAGATAAGTCTGGCTGCTCAGTCACTCTACCACATACCTGTGTAGTACAGGCTTGTGCCAAAGGTGAAATTGTACTTGCACTTGTAGTCTTAATTGTGTGTAGGGTTCCCAAAGGGTACAGCATATGTTTCTGCCTAACAGTTTAACAAAACGTGCTTACCAATAGTGCGGGAGTAATCCCTTGTTCAGTGATTCTGGCGACTGAGAAAAAGGATGGCGTGATGCCGGTATAGTTCTTCCTCAGGTTCTGGGGAGGGAGAGGGAGGTGAGGGGGCGGCATGGCACATGATAGTTTTTCTTCATGTTTTTATGTTGTGCATAATAAGTGCCTGCCTCCTCTATCCCAAACCAGCAATGGGAAATGGAAGTGGGGCATAAGGAACATAAGTTTAAAGATGGGTAACAAGCAAATCCCTAGGTGTATTTCACCTCGGGTTTCCAAGTGATATCATAGACAACTCGACCTTTGCACCCATTGTATACAAGGAGCCCCCGAATATATCCCCCTCCTTCCCATCTATAGATCTACATCCATAAAACTGTTAGAACGGTGACACCGAGCTTCTTTTGGACTTTGATGAAACAAGTGATGCATGAAAATCGAGGCCAATTGAGCTCTTGTACTTTGTAGACTACAGGCCAATTGAGCTCTTGTACTTTGTAGACTACAAAGTGGATCCCAGAGAAGGGAAAAGTTGCTTCTAGTGCCTCGACTTCATAAGATTAGTTAGCGCTAAATATGAAAGAGTGACTGGCTCAGTGGGCCCTATTTACAGAAAGAATGCAAAATTAGCGCAGACAAATCTGTGCGTGCGCTTTGATTGCGCGGCGCAAATGCATCGTGCTAGAAGGCAATGTATAGAATGAAGAGTCAGCAGTGCCCAACAGTGCAAAAAACATAGGATTGCACCAGACACGCGCCACAAAACGCCCCTAGTGCAAACCAAGGAGCCACAGAACTTACCTTTTTGCGCACATTTTGATCCGTTAAACCAGATGTGGGAAAAATAGCGCAAACAGCATGGCAATTACCCACAAGCAACCACCAAGAGGTGCTCCCATACCAACCATCAACAATCCCATGAATCAAATTAATCTGTGCTCTCCAATGCTGCGTGGAACTATACCCACTATTCCCACCCCCTGTACACCCATTAAACTGAGACACCCACATGCAAAGGGCACCTACGTCCACTATCCCCACCACTGTACACCCCAGAAAATGACACACCCACATGCAAAGGGCACCCACCCTCACTATTCCCACCCTCTGTACAGCCCTGAAACTGAAACCCACATGAAGGGTGAACCTACACCCACTGTTCTCAACCCCTGCACACCCTGAGACTGAGCCACCCACATGCAGTATGCACCTACACCCACTATTCTCACCCCTATACACCCCTGAAGTTGAGCCACCCATATGCAAAGAGCAGCTATACCCACTATCCCCTTCCACTGTACACCCCTGAAAATGAGACACCCACATGCAAAGGGCACCCAGCCCCACTAATTCCACACCGTGTACATCCCTGAAACTGACCACCCACATGCAGGGTGCACCTACACCCACTGTTCCCAAACCCTGTACACCCCGAATATGAGCCACCCACATGCAAAGGCCAGCTACACCCACTAATCCCACCCCCGGTACACCCATGAAACTGAACCACCCACATGCAAAGGGCATCTACACCTACTATTCCCACCCCCTGTACACCCTGAAACTGAGCCACCAACATGCAGCATGCACCTACATCAACTATTCCCACCCCATGTACACCCCCGAACCTGAGCCACCCATATGCAAGGGGCACCTACTCCCACTATCCCCACCCACTGTACAACCCTGAAAATGAGACCCCACATGCAAAGTGCACCCACCCCCATTATTCCGAACCCCTGTACAGCCCTGAAACTGACGACCCACATGCAGGGTGCACCTACAACCACTGTTCTCAACCCATGTACACCCCTGAAACGGAGACACCCACATGCAAAGGCCAGCAACACCCACTATTCCCACCCCCTGTACACCCATGAAACTGAGCCACCTACATGCAAAGGGCACCTACACCCACTTTTCCAACCCCTGTACACCCCTAAAACTGAGCCACCCACAAGCAAAGGGCACCTACACCCACTATTCCCACCCTCTGTATACCCCCAAACTGAGCCACCCATAAGCAAAGGGCAGCTACACCGACTATCCCCATCCACTGTACACCCCTGAAACTGAGCCACCCGCATGCAGCATGCACCTACACCCACTATTCCCAACCCCTGTACAGCCCTGAAACTGAGCCACCCACATGCAGCATGCACCTTCACCCACTCTTCCCACCCCCAATATTGAGCCACCCATATGCAAAGGGCAGCTACACCCACTATCCCCAGCCACTGTACACACCTGAAAATGAGACACCCACATGCAAAGGGCATCCACCCCCACTATTCCAACCCCCTGCACAGCCCTGAAACTGACCACCCACATGCAGGGTGCACCTACACCCACTATTCCCACCCCCTGTACAACAATGAAACTGAGCCAACTACATGCAAAGGGTACCTACACCCACTATTCTCACACCCTGTACATCCCTGAAACTGAGACACCCACATGCAAAGGGCTCTCACCCCCACTATTCCCACCCCCTGCAGAGCCCTGAAACGGACCACCCACAAGCAGGGTGCACCTACACCCACTGTTCCCAACCCCTGTACATCACCGAAACTGAGCCACCCACATGCAAAGGGCAGCAACACCCACTATTCCAACCCCCTGTACACCCATGAAACTGAGCCACCCACATGCAAAGGGTACCTACACCCACTATTCCCACCCTCTGTATACCCCTGAAAATCAGCCACCCACTTGCAAAGGGCATCTACACCCAGTATTCCCACCCCATGTACACCCTGAAACTGAGCCACCCACATGCAGCATGCACCTACATCCACTATTCCCACCCCCTGTACACCCCTGAAACTGAGCCACCCATATGCAAAAGGCAGCTACACCCACTATTCCAACCCCCTGTACACCCATGAAACAGAGCCACCCACATGCGAAGGGCACCTACTCCCACTATCCCCACCCACTGTACACCCCTGAAACTGAGCCACCCACATGCTAAGGGCAACCACGTCCACTATTCCCAACCCCTGTACAGCCCTGAAACTGACCACCCACATGCAGGGTGCACCTACATCCACTATTCCCACCCCCTGTACACCACCGAAACAGTGCCACCCACATGCAAAGGGAAGCTACAACCACAATGCCCACCCCTGTACACCCATGAAACTGAGCCACCTACATGCTAAGGGCACCTACGTCCACTATTCCCAACCCCTGTACACCTCCAAAACTGAGCCACCCACATGCAGCATGCACCTACATCCACATCCACTATTCCCACTCCCTGTACACCCCTGAAACTGAGCCACCTATATGCAAAGGGCAGCTACCCCCACTATCCCCACCCACTGTACACCCCTGAAAATGAGACATCCACATGCAAACGGCACCCACCCCCACTATTCCCACCCCCTGTACAGCCTTGAACCTGACCACCCACATGCAAGTTGCACCTACACCCACTGTTCCCAACCCCTGTACACCCCTGAAACGTAGCCACCCACATGCAAAGCGCAGCTACACTCACTATTCCCACCCCCTGTAGACCCATGCAACTGAGCCACCTACATGCAAAGGGCACCTTCACCGACTATTCCAACACCCAGTACACCCCCAAAACTGAGCCACCCACATGCAAAGGGCACCTACACCCACTATTCCCACCTTTTGTACACCCCTGAAATTCAGCCACCCACATGCAAAGGGCACCTACACCCACTATTCTCACCCCCTGTATACCCCTGAAACTAAGGCACCCACATGACAATGGCACCTACTCCCACTATTCCAACCCCATGTACACCCCTAAACTGAGCCATCCACATGCAACAGACACTTACACCCAGTATTCCTGCCCCCTGTACACCGATGAAACGGAGCCACCTACATGCAAAGGGCACCTACAGCCACTATTCCTACCCCTTTTACACCCCTGAAAAAGATACACGCAAATGCAAAGGGCACCTACACCCACTATTGCCAACCCTTTACACCCCAGAAATGGAGCAACCCACATGCAAAGGGCAGCTACGCCCACTATTTACTTCCTCTGTACACACCTGAAACTGAGCCGTCCACATGCAACAGGTACTTACACCCAGTATTCCCACCCCTGACCACCCATGAAACTAATCCACCACATGCAAAGGGCACCTACACCCACTATTCCCACCTCCTGTACAGCCCCGAAATTGAGCCAATCACATGCAAATGGCACCTGCACCCACTATTCCCACCCCCTGTACACCCATGAAACTGAGCCACCCACATGCAAAGGGGACCTTCACCCACTATTTACTCCCTCTGTACACACCTGAAACTGAGCCACCCACTTGCAAAAGGCACCTACACCCACTATTCCCAACCCCTGTACACCCCTGAAATGTAACCAACCACATGCACAGGGCCCCTAAACCCACTATTCTCAACCCCTGTACACCTCTGAACCTGATCCACCCAATGCAAAGTGCATCTGAACCCCCTATTCCCAAGCCTGTATACCCTCAAAACCGAGCCACCCACATGCAAAGGGCACTTGCACCCACTATTCCGACCCCTGTACACCCCTTAAACAGAACCATTCACATGAAAAGGGCACCTATATCCACTATTCCCACGAGCTGTACACACCGGAAATTAAGCCACTAACATGCAAAGGGCACTTAAACCCACTATTCCCACTCCCTGTACACCCCTGAAACTGAGCCACCCACATTCAAAGGGCACCTACACTCACAATTCCCAACCCCTGTACACCCCTGAAATCTAGCCAAACACTTGTAAAGCGCACCTACACCCACTTTTCCCAACCCCTGTACACCCCTGAAACGGTTCCATCCAGTAGCAAAGTGCATCAACACCTACCATTCCCACCCCTTGTATACCCTCAGACCGGAGCCACCCACATGCAAATGGCACTTACACCCACTATTTCCACCCCCTGTACACCGCTGAAATCGAGCCACACAAATGCAAAGGTTACCTACACCCACTATTCCCAACCCCTGTACAACCCCAAAACAGAGCCATCCATATGCAAAGGGAACCTACATCCACTATCCCCACCAGCCGTACACACCCGAAACTGAGCCACCCATATGCAGCTACACCCACTATCCCCACCCACTGTACACCCCTGAATATGAGACACCCACATGCAAAGGGCACCCAACCCCACTATTCCCCCCCATGTACAGCTCTGAAACTGCCCACCCACATGCAGGGTGCACCTACACCCACTGTTCCCAACCCGTGTACACCCCCGAAAGGGAGCCACGCAAATGCAAAGCGCAGCTACACCCACTATTCCCACCCCCTGTAGAACCATGCAACTGAGCCACCTACATGAAAAGGGCACCTTCACCCACTATTCCAACACCCTATACACCCCCGAAACTGAGCCACCCAAATGCAAAAGGCACCTACACCCACTATTCCCACCCTTTATACACCCCTGAAATTCAGCCACCCACATGCAAACGGCACCTACAGTATCATGAGCTTATAAACATAGTTATTACCATACCATGATGCAAGCTATTTCACAGTAAATATGTAAATGTGCAAAAATACAGTAGGAGGTGGAGTGAGGTTCCAAAGGGTAGAGGGGAATTAAGGAGGTTGTGAATTATTACATGCCTTTGCAATGACTAATGCCACCCTAGGTTTGTATCTGAGGACTATCTGTTTGCAGCAGACAACAAACACAAATGTATAGGTCTCTAGTCATACTGTGTCAATGTAAGATCCAATGCAAGAGAAATAACATGGCATGTCCTGTATTGAAATCATCACCAGTGTGTAATTCCACTCAACTTGCATCCAGACCATAGTGTTCAGGAGTTCGGAATGTGCTTACTTGTTCAACAGGACAACATGTTTTTGATGTGTAAGACTTCCATTGGATTCCATTAGCAACAATCATTCTTTCAAAATGCTGTATCTTCTTGCAGCGACGTCAAGGCAGAGGATTAAGACTTTTATAATTCTCTTTCATGGTGGCAAGCATTTACATCATTTGCATCTTTTTCACCGAGAAAACCAGAGAAAAGCACAGGAGTCCATGAGATCGAATCTCCCCTGTCACTGTAGGAGCCACGCCTCTGACAGAGCAATAAAGCTGTTGCTCACTGGCTGGCAGGGGCTGCTCTGCCTGTCCCAGCACCGGAGATGCTACTCTGACAAACAGACACTGGCAAAGAGAGCATGGCTTGAAGTGAGGTGGGTGATAGAGGTATAGGGGGTGTAATTGCAGATCTATAGGCAATCTATATGCGTCTAGATGGGGTGCTGAAAGGCACTCTACAAAAGGGAGTTGGAGAAGAGGGGGCAGGATGCTGGCTATCTCTGTCATGAACTTCAGATCACGCCCCTTTTGGACCTCCTTGTCCTTGTCTCAATGTGGCTTACATTCCGTACTACTTCCAAGATGGCCATCCAGCGCTGAAGCCCTTGCTCGCTCCATGCGCTGAACGCGGCGTGATCTATTTATAGACCACGCCTTCCACGGCTCCGCGCGTCTCAATGCTATTGTAGAGTAGCCTCAGACGTGTGTTCCTAGCTCGCAGTATTGTTTCCTTGTCCCAGTGCTATTACCCACTCCTGACCCTTTCCCCCTTCCTGATTCCGAGCATTACTAGCTTTTCCCAGAACCCCGGATTCCTGGACTCCGCGCTCCCGAAACTAAACGCAACCTGGAACCAGACGAGACTCGAGCAGCGCTGTTCAAGACCAGGAGCGTTCGCAAGAAGGCAGCGATCGAAGTCACTGGCAAACACCGTACCCAGGTGAGAAGGGGGGAACTCCTTGACAGTTTGAGACGCCACCCGATTGAACCTAAAAACGAGATGGAAGCCGTTGTGCAGGACTTAATGCGACACATGCAAGAATTATCAACCGAGGTCCAAAATCTTAAGGCGGAAAACGCAGCGCTCAAACAATTGGCAAACACCGTACCCAGGTGAGAAGGGGGGAACTCCTTGACAATCTATATTTTGTTGGGTATTGGAAAATTGGGGAATTAGGGGGTTGGGTACAAATGGTTATGGGGATGGGTGGTAGGACACCAGGTATATGTTCTTCTTTTTTTGGGGTGTAGGAGGGACTCGAAGACTTTTAGGGAGGATTCTCAATATGTGCTAATTCCCATTACCTTTTGCGACCCCCAGCAACTTTGCTGGATTTCTAGGATTTTATTTCTCTACCTGGAAAGAGTGTGAGCCTTTTTTCCCACTCTTTCAAGTATTTTGATGTGTGTTTTACTTTTGTGTTCTTTTGTTATGGAGTTTTAAGCCAATTCCATAGGCATCATCTTTTTCTGTGTGTCACACAGCACCTTCAGTGCAGTGACACAGGGATGTCTTTCAGACTTCACAAGGTTTAAATACTTTTTCTGGGACTGACTACCGTCTTCCAGAGCATGTAAAATTAAATTGACTTTACTAGTCTCTTTAAATTTACTGACCCTGAACACACTATCTTTCTATAGAGTACTAGAGAGCTGGAGGGGTTGCTCAGCTTCTCCTGAGTCAAAACACTCATGTAACAGTAAAGTGTTACCCTTTCCTACTATAAATGGCTGGTGGTAATGATTTAGATCAAACTACCATGATTTTTCCCGACCGCTAACAACAGTAGCTAAAAATCAGGTCAGCCATGTTTTTCAATATGGCACCCAAGACATATCTGTAAAAACAGACTCCGGTCACCTTTTTTAGCCATTTCTTTTAGGAAAGGTCCTTCCTGTGTTTGTCTCTACGCGCCAAACTAGGTTTGGTCCCTTTGTTCGTTGGCCTTTGGCGGGCTTCAGTGCTGAAGCCCTCCTCTGGCGCCTGAGTTTCTGGGGTGGACAGGATGTGAGGGAGGTGCCCGAAACACCCTGCTGTGTGAGTGACAGCCAGGCTGGAATGAATGGGGGAAAACTGTTTAAAAGCAAGTCTCTGGGATTTGGAAAGCAGAGTCGACCACTGGAATGAAAGAACCGAAGCCGAGCTGAAGGAAGAGGACTGCTTCAACTCCTGGATGACCGGTGAAGCCCTGCTGCAGGTTTGAATTGCCTGAAACTCCATTGACAGAGAAGCCCTTCAAGGTTAACTTCTTCCCTTGAGTTTGGTGGGAACAACCAACTCGCAAGCCACCTGGACACCATCCCCATCAGAGTGCTGTTGAAAACCAGATAGCCTGAGGGAAGGAAACAGCGCGTGGCCTTTAAGGCACTCACACCCTAAACCAACGTCTTGCTACAGCTTTTGGCCTCATCCCTGGGCAGTGCAGGAACCTCCCGACTTCCTCCTTCTTGTCCCCACGACTGAAGCTCAGGAACAACGAGATCTGCTCGAACTGCCATGAACAACTGCCTCAGCTACAGGTTTCTTCATTGACAAGGTACTGTGCAAACGCGGTCCGGAAATATTTTCGGCCATCGAGAAAGTGCGTGAAACTTTCCTTCCCTAAACATTCGTCAAACATTTTTTAGCCAAATTCTTCTAAACTCTGTGACAAATACTTAACCATTAATCACCAGTGTGGAATCAGAAAAAATACAATATTACGGCTGTTACACCAAGCAAAGGAAAATACACCGACATGGGCTTGTAAAGATTCCCAGAATCTTTATTATAAAACTGAACAGTATTCAACAAAGTACACAAATAGCTATTTGGCCGTCAATACATCACAGAGACCACCAGCAGGGTTCAATGTGAGCAGTGAACAGAATTTCCTAGCTAGACATCGACACATTTATACAATTTGTAAAATGATGTCCAGCCCTCTTACAGGTTAGTTATACACTGGGCTAGGGTCGCGCCAGGTTCACTTTCCTAATTTACATATCTCATGTATGCGGTTTACTTTTGAATATATTTACTAACACACTTCATTATTCTTTAATTTAACATTTACACTCTTTACATGCTGTTTTAGTACAGACCAAACAAATGTTTCACATATTATATTTGGATAGCATTACTGTTCTTGTATACTTGTAGTTTAACATTGCTAATTCAAGTAATCCCCTGCTCCCGAGGTCAACAAAGGACAAGGTCTACATGACCCTAACATGTAGCCCGAAGGCAGGTTGGACATTAACTCTCCTACAGAGGTTGGAGAGGTTAAGGCAAGAACAAGGGCACACGAGACGGCCATTTTAGATTACAGGATGACTTTGTACAAAAACCCCAAAATGGCGGTTCTAACCTAAAATGGAGACTTGATTCAAGATGGCGGCTTACATCAATTTCTAAGGTCAAGACCTTGCAGTAGAGAGTTATTCGCGTACAATTTTAAACAACTTGGCATAGGCCAATATACATACAAATCGTTATAATAGGAGGCATAATTTAATATCCGGTTTGACAAACCCTCCTTTTGGCCTATGCCAAGTGCTAACACTACTTCTGATCTGCTTGCAAGTAACTCCATACGTCATCGTCCATACACCCCGAATCATTGTTGGACATATCTATGGCCATTAGATCTGACACCAGAGTTTCTTTCAACACATACTCTTTGGAAACCTTCTTTGGGGCGTATATTTTATGCCCTAATACACTTGTTGCTTGTGCTTAACTGTAACGCTCACCTGATTCCCGTAGAGGCGCCGGTCTTGACTGGGCGTATACCGTATCTTCAAAGGTGATGTGTAACACACGGCTGGCTCTTTGGGCTGGACCTCTGTGCACTGTATGTCTGACTCGAAGGGTAAGATGTCTGCAGATAGAAAATATGGGATTAAGGAACTGGGTTATTGAATGTCTCTCTCTTCTTCCCTTTCTCTTCTCCTGTAGAACCCCAAAGGTTAACGCTCTCACCTTAGGTAAGTGAACGCTGTGCTCTCCATCTGCCTCGGGGCAGGGTGCTGTAACCAGTTTCTTCACTGGATAAGGGGAGCAGGCCTCTTGACTTCAGAGGACTGCTGTCCGTCGTTTACTGCACGAACGGTAAGTTTCGAGTAATTCTAATGTCTTTAAAGTCTTTAGTAATGATGTCTCTTGTTTTGCAGGGTTCCGGCGATGGCGGATGACGGTCTGAAGTGAGTTGAAGATGGAGCCCGTGTGATGAATAGAAGCGCCTGGAAGCATGTAAGTAAGCGCTTGTTGCCTGCTTCACGATGCGCTCTAACTGTCTTTTTATTTTGCAGGTACAAGTTCGGAGCGGCTGCAGGGTGCCGGAATACCCACTGGGTTAGATGTGGAAAGGAGTAATGGCACGTGAGTATTAAAGTTCCCCAATGTCTTTAAACGCACCTTGTTTTGTCTTTCAGATGCAGGATGCAGCGCCGAAGGCCTCCGGGGCGTGCGAAGAGTTGGTAAGCTTTTGTCTTTCAGATGCCGGAATGCAGTGTAAAGACCTCCGGAGCGCACGAAGAGTAGGTAAGCCTTTGTCTTTCAGATGCCGGAATGCAGCGCGAGGCGTTGGTGACAGCCGATGGACCAGGTAAGTGAAGAGCTGTCACTGAAGACCGTAATGCTAACCTGTTCTTTCTTGTCTTTATAGGTGTTGCTGAAGACTGGATTCAGGATGGTAAGCCTTTTTCCTTAGGCCCAGGATCAGATGCAGAAGACACGATGAGCGTTCTGCTGCAGAGGATGCAGAATAACGCAAAGCAAGATTCATCCATCGGGTGTGGTTTAAATAGCCTCCTGTAGTGCTTAGGTGTCTCCTTCCACAGCCACGCCTAGGTAAGAAAAGAGTTCCTGCTTTCCAGAAGAGTTCCAGTGTTCTGAATCTAGGGAGTGGCTCCTGCCCCACCCAACAGGAAAAGTAGTTCCAAACAGAAGAGGATCAGAGGCTCAACTGGCAGGCAAGTAAGCAGCATGGTCTGCTGCAGGTAAGTCCACCCAAGCATTATGAGCCCGGCGCTTCCAGCGCTGGGACTGGGCATATTTATGAGCCTGGTGCCACTGGCGCCAGGACTGGGTCCAAAAGGTCCCAATTGGGACTGGTTGGCACTCGGAACCTGGGTTATGGATCTGCTTCCAAGGGAGTTGGGAAAACCCTGACCTTTTGGAAGCAGAGATCATGACATTAACATTCCCCTAATACTGAGCATATACCAGGGAGACACTGTATACAACAGCAGAGAAGCAGAAAACTCCCCAAGATAATCAGCAGGGCCGAGAACAACTTCTATCCCCATAACCGTAGGAGGTCCCAAAACCATGTACCAAGTTCCCAGTTTCCCTCAGGAACATGTACTTCTGAACTAAGAACATGTAGATTTTGGATAGCCCTAAAGATCGTCAGAGAGAAAAAGCGGACCCCACTAATTTACATACTCCTCCTCGCTCTGCCAGGATGACTTCTAATGCCATCCGGTTCTGAAGAGCCACTAATCTTATAGCTCTCTGTCCTAACGTCATATTATAGAGTATGTCAGTGGTCCGGTTGATGGTTCTCTCCAATACTCTCGCTAGTCCCCTGATATCTTCTGAATTCGTAATTTGCCCAAAAAATGGCACAAAGGATTTCATAATATCTCCTAGAGTTTGCGCTGGAGTATCCCCTTTTACACCTCGTCGTGGACGAGTCTTTGAAATTTCTACAGTACTGGCAATAAATACCCCAGGTAATAGAATCCCTAAATAACAGGTTCCTTGCCAATCCCTGTGCAACCATGGAAATGCCACATTACCGCAAACAAAATAGACAGGTTCGCCTACGTACAGAGGTCTGTTTTCACTAGTCAAATTCGTAACGTTGGAGCACTTCCTAAAATTACCCATTGACCGTGTTCCATTCCTCTGTATGCAGAAGGATACTGAATCGGGGCTATGATTAACAGAATAAGATGGAGGCGTGGCATCCTTATTGCCTATCGGAGCCATTTTGAAAGAGATTAAAGACTGAAAGGGTTGAGACAATCTATCAGAGGGCCTAACAGAAGCAACGTTTGGCTTACTTCTATTTGCAAAAAGCGAGCATCCCAGGGGCATCAAAACATTCTTTTCAAAACTATTTAAATTTGTACAATCAAAGTTCCCTGAGATGCTGTCATTCCATCGACCAAAAAATAGTGCTCTAAGAGAAGCGTAACAGGCAGTTGTCAAAGGTAAGGGATAAATATACCAACCTAGCGCCTTATCCCCATGTTGCGGTAGATGTGTACAGATCCAGCAATTGGTCTTATTAAAAATTGCATGAGTGGCATCCATTATTAACATAAGGGTATTATTCTGAAAGTTCCGTCTATGCAAAAAATCCCTAGGCGACAAGGTAGGCAATTGCACAGACAGAGTGGGAATAACAGATACATTTTCAATAAGTAAAAAGTCCTCTAACGGATATGCTTCTTCCAGATACCATAACCCAAACCCAACAGTTACTAAAAATCCAGTAATTATCACGAAAAGGCAACAATACACTTTGGGGGTCCCCTTACATGCTTGATCATTGTCTCTGCTAGTCACATATTTATCTAAAAGTTTGGTACGAGCGGTAGCGGGTGCAGGCATTGTAGTCTTCAATCGAAAAAACACCAATTGTTCATTTTCTGGCGACTCCAGTCGCGCGCGCGTCTTCTTAATGTCTTTCCCACAACCCTAAACCGACAGAATCTTCCTGAACAGTCGGGCCAAAGGCAAGCCCTCAAATGATTTTCGCAATCGCACAGTCAGACCGTGCTGTACGTTTATTTCCTTGGTCGCAAATTATATTTGCAGTTTCTGGCGAGAACAAAGTGTTGTCACTTCCTCCTGGAAGTGGCGAATGGACGGAAATGGGATCAGAAAAGGATTGATCCGGAAGTTCCACTGTTGGGGAGTGCGGAGACAAGATGGCCGTTTTGTCCGGCCTTGCGGATTCTGAAGTGGTCTCCGATTCTCCCTTGTTGGTTGTTGCTGTTTCAGGCACGCTATTTAGAGCTGTGGGAAGGGATTCTGTGTCTTCTGTATCGTATGGCACGGTTTGTGGGATCCATTTGGTGTGCGTCGCATGGATCCAGTGTTTACGACCCGCTACCCACACGGCAGTCTGGGTGACTAGCAGGACTTGGTAGGGACCCCTCCACCGAGGTGCAAGGCAAGACGACCTCTCAAAAACCTTCGTAAGGATCCAGTCCCCCGGTCATAGACTGTGACCAGGACCCTCGTAGTGCACAGGTAATGCCTCTCGCACCTGGTGATAAATTGAAAACAGATTTTTAGTCAACCGGTTACAGTAATCTGAAAGAAGCACATTTTCTATATCCCGTAATGAGCGACTTTTTGGCATACCCCAAATATTAGCAGGTCTCCCCATTACCACCTCAAAGGGAGAGAGCCCAGTCTTAGTTTGAGGGGTTGTTCTCATCGACAGTAATACGATCGGTAAGGCGTCCGGCCATTTTATCTTGGTGCCAGCACACGTCTTAGCGAGTTTGTTCTTTATAATGCTGTTGTGCCTCTCCACTAATCCGGCACTTTGGGTATGTCTAGCTGAATGGAACCGCTTGTCAATCTGTAATCCTTTGCAAATTTGTAGGATTACAGTGGCAATAAAGTGTGGCCCATTATCTGACCAGATGACTCTCGGCAGCCCGAATCTAGGAAAAAACTCTTTCAACAGGATTTTTGCCGTGGTTATGGCCGTTGCATCTCTAACCGGAAAGGCCATAACCCACTTACTAAAGGCACAAATAACAACCAATACATATTTAAGATTGTTACACCGTTCCATTTCAATAAAATCAAAGTGAATAACCTCAATCGGGACAGAAGGTGGAGCGAAACTTCTAGGAGTCGAGGTACCTTTTCCTACATTGTGCTGCAAGCAAACCATGCAGTTCTGGACAAACGCTCTGCAGTTTTGAAAATCTTATCATTGACCCATACACTGTGTAGCATTTTTGTCAATTTTCGCGCACAAACGTGTCGGACCATGAGCCATAATAATCATCATTGTAATGTAGGCGTCAGGGAGTAACCATTTTCCTTCAATATTGTCTACCCAACACCCATCGTCATCCAATCTCCCTGCACCCTCGATCCATCTCTTAGTTTCCTCTATGGTGGCATCTGCTTGAATATCTTTTACATCATCGATACTTTCACCCAAAGAGAAAACATTTACAATTTCTTTTACAGCATATATTTCTGAACGGAAATCAGTGGCAGTCTGTTTAGCTATCTGATCGGCGAAAGCATTGCCTTTTCCTACATCATCTATAACCTTTTGATGTGCTAAACATTTTATGTTAGCTAACTGAACAGGGAGTGCAAGTGCTGAAAGTAATCGCACTATTAAAGTGGCATGCTGGATTTTTCGTTCCGTGCGAGGTCAACAAACCCCGTTCTTTCCAAAGTCTACCGAAATTGTGGGCCACCCCAAAGGCATACTGACTATCAGTATATATATTCACTGTAAGCCCTTCAGAAAGTTCACAAGCTCGAGTTAACGCTATAATTTCTGCGGCCTGCTCAGAGTTATGCATAATTCTTTTAGTTTCCACAACCGTGCTTAAAGTAGTAACAGCATAAGCAGCCGTGGATGTACCGTCTGGAAGTTTAAAACAAGAGCCATCACAAAATAGCTCTCCTTGTGGGCTATTCAAAGGCGTGTCTTTCAAATCGATTCTACCTTTAGTCTCTTGTTCTGTCATATAAAGGCAATCGTGTGACGTATTGTCACCATCAACAGTATCTTGTGAGACAGGTAAAAGTTCAGCCGGATTTAATATAACACCTCTGAATTTGAATGTGGGGGGCAAACAAGATTAGTTCATACTTTGTCAATCGTGCAGAAGTGAGGTGTTGAGTTTGAGTTCTATTCAATAGAATATCTACAGAGTGAGGTACCATTAGGGTTAACGCATGACCCAGGACCATTCCCTCACTCTGTTTTACAGACACAGCAGCAGCAGCAACAGCACGCAAACATCTTGGCAAGCGCATGCTACAGAATCAAGGGCGGAGGAATAGTAGCCGCACGGCCTATTCTTCCCTCCATGTTCCTGTGTTAACACAGCCAAAGCACATCCATCACGTTCATGCACAAACAATACAAAGGCCTTGTCATAATTCAGAGTTCCTAAAACCGGCGCTGAACACAGCGCGGATTTGAGCAAATCAAATGCTGTCTGGTGTTCCAAAGTCCATGGCAATGGCAAAGAAATGCCCTTCTTTGTCAAAGCCAGCATTGGTGTAATCGTTAACGAAAAGTTAGGGATCCACAATCTACAATAAGAAGCCATACCTATCAAGGCTCTAACTTCCTTTTGAATATTTGGGACAGACATGCCAGAAATGGTCTTTATTCGTTCAGGTGTCAACCGTCTTCCCTCCTTTGACAGGAGATAGCCTAAATAGGCGACCTCCTGACAACAATATTGGAATTTTTTAAGTGAAGCTTTGTGGCCATGTTTTGCTAGATGACAAAGCAACAACACAGTGCCTTCTTTACAGGCGCTCTCAGAATCAGCAGCCAAGAGGAGGTCATCTACATACTGCAGTAATGTGTAAGTAGTAGGCAACTCGATGGTATCAAGCTGCTCTTTCAATGCCCTACTATAAATACTTTGACTCTCAGTGTACCCTTGTGGTGCACGAGTGAATGTAAACGAGCGTCCACCTAGGGTAAACGCAAACAAATACCTGCTATCCTTGTGTATGGGAATACTAAAAAACGTGTTTTTAAGATCAACAACGCTAAAATGAGTGGCAGAAGCCGGAATCATGGTTAGTATCGTTGTAACATCAGGTACAATAGGAAATTGAGGAGCCACAATGTTGTTAATTGCACGTAAATCAATTATAAAACGAAAGGGAAGCGCATTATCACCTTTTTTGTATACTGGCAGAATGGGGCTGTTACATATTCTCAATTAATCTCAATTAATCTCAATTAATCTCCTCAATTACTCCACGATGTACAAAATCAGAAACTATACATTTCAAAGCCTGTTCGCCTTCAACTAAGATCTTATATTGCGGGATGCGAGGCAATTTTACTCCATGTTTCAAAATAATTTTAACAGGTTCAATTTGAAGAATGCCCACATCATTATCATCAATTGCCCATAAGCATTCTGGGACATTACTAAATTCTGGTGGTAAAGGTCGAGTCAAAAACTGAGAGGCGAGTGATTGCTGAGGTGAAATTGTTAGCCAAATTCCGTCTGGAGAGCAATGTATTACTGCATGCAATGCCTTCAACAAATTTAGCCCCAGCAAGTTCTCCCCACAGTTTGTGGTAAGTAGAAATGGACACTGTTCCGTGAAGGGACCCAGTGTTATTGGTACCGGCAAAGAGACCGGACAAACTACAGGTGTGCCTGAAAACCTTACGGAAACGTTGGACTGCCCTGACAAGGGAATATTTGGAACCCGTGAATGATCAATGGAACATTTCTGTGCTCCCGTATCTACTAAAAATAGATGCTCTCTATTTCCCACCGCCATCTCAACGTAGGGGCCTTTCTGATGAACGGGAATAGGCGTAGGTTCCAAATCCTGCTTCGGGCAATCCTAGCGGAACAGAATATTATCAAAAGGAAGCTCTTCAGAGAGGTACGCGGCAGAAGAGTGATAAAAAATGGTTCTATTATCCACATTCGAAACTTGCTTATCTTGTGAAGGAGGTTGCTGTGATTCTGGTGTAAACTGACCTCTGCCAGGGCCCCCTGCACCTGGGTGACCTCTGGATCCATATTCCCAAATGACCTTTGCTGCAAGGTCGGACATTGTGCGTGCCATTGGCCTTCCTGCCGGCAATAGGCACACTGGTTAATGGTTACCGGAGCCAAGGACGCACTTCCCTGTGGAATGTACAGACCTCTAAATTGATTACCCCCTCTAGGGTTTCTAACAATCTGCTTTAATAAAACTTTAGTTTTCAGGTCACCCTTTTTTTTTCTCAAGTTTTTCCTTTTCAGTATTATACGATTTTCATAGTACAGAGCCATATGCAGTACTTCTGATTGAGACTTCGCCTGCCAAGCGCTTTCTGAAGACATAATCTGTAACTGGATGTCAGGCAGCAATCCACGTACAAATTTGTCGACAAACAACCTTTTCCCTGACTCTGTGCCTAAGTCTTGTTCACTGAAATCTGAGAATACCTGCTCGAACCGATTGAAGAAATCGGTAGCACCCTCAGACTTTTCCTTGGACACAGGCCGTAAGCTTGTCCCAAATGATTCTTTTTTCTGGAACCATAGTTTTCAATTTTACAATAATTCTATCAGGCAAGGTTAATATCACTTGAGGTGGTCTTTCTCTGTCTAGCCTAACCATGTTATCCCATGTATCTCCCAACCCAGGTATGTCATCTATAGTCCTAATCTGTTTCCACAAATCAACTGGCAGGAGTACGGGAAATAATAGGTCAATATCACTTAAAGTGAATACCGACGACTCTAAGACCGACTCTATTTCTTTATAGAATCCGGTCGGATTCTTTCTTATATCGGGAATAGATTGCTTTATGGTGTTCACTTCCTGTCTTGAAAACGGGACGTGAACAAACTGTGAAACGTAATGTGCAGGAATTTCTCCGGCCACTATTCCTCGTCCAGCATCGGCCGCAATCTCAACTTTCGGGACAAATGTCGGAGGGACCTCTCTCATAGGCAACTGAGAAGTAGGCAGCTCCGAACGCTTACTAAGTAACAGAGCCAAATCAAGCGCTAAGGCAGTTGAAGAAGTATCAATCGAAAAGGCTCTCTTATAAACACTCAACAATTCTGCGGGACAACAAATCTTTCTTTTACAAAATCATTCTGCAGGTGCTCTACCATCACCTGTATCACTTTCTTTTGCATTTCTAACGTATACTGACTATATGTGTCATATACTTCATCTGGAGTTATCGATATATCCGAAATACATCTTATCGCATCCTTTATAAAAATTTGCGCTTCCTCTCCTTTTAATTCTCGACGAGGAGAAAAACGTTTCTGTAAGTACATAATACCTAAACTACCACCATCTGCTTCCTCATTCTGTAACTCTTCCAACTCCTTCCTATACCCAAAAGTCCTCTCAACATGCTCATATACTTTCTCCGCAGTATCTCTGGACAATGCTAAGGCGTTCAAATCCCGTAACCCTTGTGGGAAATCTACATCATTTAGTCTATTCCACATTATGCTCAAATGAGTCCCTAATCCTTCGATAAAAACATTTTTCTCAGGAATATCTTTTAAATTTTCGAGTGTGGAAAAAACATCAGCTTGTTCACCCTTCTCCATACAATGTTTAGCCCAAGCAGTCAATTCACTGCTTTTGTCTGGGGACATCGTATTACGAGTCACAACCCTTGGTCTTGCTCCCTGGTCTACTACAAGCGATGCAGAATCACTTGGAAGAGGAAGAGTAGGCACATTCTGAATAACAACAGGTGAAGGCAAGGGGGCAGGCAAAGGGGCGACGGCTGGAAGAACAACAGGAAGAACAGCAGGGAGGACCGGAGGAACTATAGGAGGGGGAACTACAACAGGAAGGGGCAAAGCGCCCAGAGGATGGACGTAAGGAGGTGGCGCAGAGGCATCGGGCCTTCGTTCATGCAAAAGCTTATTAATCAATTCATCTGACGTATGAAAATCTTTTGAAGGGTAGATTTTCTGAATGCCTAATTGAAACGCCCTGTCCGTGTTCCTAACTGACTCCAATTGTTTATTTTGATCATATAACCATGCCTTTTCGACACTTGTCATATGTCTACGCATGTGTTTCTCTCTACTCTTTTGTTGCAGCAAAGCTTCTGTTTTCCAACTGTGCAACGCGTCAAATGCTGCAGGTCTAGCCTTTTTCTTTACTAATACAGACTCTAAATATTCTAGTCGAGGGATTTCAAAACTACCATTGGTTGGCCACCGAAGTTCAGAATTATGTCTGGTTTGTCTGCCCCAAATGTCATTAAAGGAATGGTTCGGTCAAAATGTTTTATTGCCCCTACGGGTCGGCCATGTGTTTTTAAGCCTAAGTCGCTCGATTTTAGAAAAATTTCCTATGGACCTTACCTGAGTTTTCGTCCATTAAACGCACGCGAAAACAGGCACCACGGAGCTGCCATTTTGTGATAATCCTATCATTTCCCCCATCGCCCTGGCTGACCTGCTTTTGCGGCACTAAATCATATCCCCCGCCTCTGAGCCTGTCATCAGCAGTCGCGTACCGCCCATTTCACAATGCCAAAGCACGTCTCGTGTCAACATTCGCTGCGCTTCAGCTAATGACGTGTTGCCATGGAAATGGCAGGACGCCTCTTTCCTCAATAAGTATAAACAGACCGTTTCACAACACACACCAGCAGATTTTCGATTCCATTCCTCTCTCTGTGTTACTTTGAGTATTCTGTGACTCGTTTCTGTGCTCTGGTCAGCTACCTTCGTTGCTTGTAGCCGTGTGGACAGATAACAGTACCGCCGCTATCAATTATTTTAGTTTGTGCAACACACAATGGATACAATAATGCCCTACATGTACGAGCCCGAGTATACCGAGGAGGAACTACTGGAAAGGGAAACACGCGAAAACTATGGGGCTTCAGACAGCAGTTGGCAGGACGAATCAACGGATGAAGACACTGGACCTAGTCGCATGGACGGTGTTTCCACCTGGTGCACATGCAATCGGTGCGAGCTAATGCCGACCAAGGAGGAGAACTGCTGCTGCTGTGAAAACTTGGGATGCGTGGCCTACATTTCAGAAGGCGAGCCACGACCGCAATGCATCACCGAGCTGCCAGACTTCAGGACAGCCTGCCTCACACGGTCCGTGTTGAGGATAATGATGGTGCTTATGCACGAACTTCGCGCAACTGTTCGTCCTCGTAATCCGAGTAACGAGTAAGTATACTCTGCTTGTGATGCCACTACTATTTCATGGTCTTTTACAATATCCAAAATTACATATACATATCATTGTAATGCATGAAAGTCGTTCAATAGTGTGCAGTGTCTAGATAGCATTTGTCTGAGCAGAAAGCCATTAGTTACAAGAATTGTCATTGACAACTAACGTTTATTAAAATTATCTTAGTCATTTAAAAACAGTTTCATTCCTTTTCACAGGTGGTACAGGCTGGTGGCCTATCGTTCCTTTACATGGTGGCTTCAGGGGAGGCTTGGACACCGCGTTCGAAGAGTGATACCCGCCTGTGCCGTTCGTGCCATAAGAGAAATGTTCCCGAGTGACAGCGGTCAGTACAGGGGATTTTCTCTCGCTGTGCTGCAACCTGACCTGTACAATGTGTAAACTTTTGTATTTTTGTGTCATCAAAATAAGCTACAAAATAAAACACCACATATATTTTAACAACGGTTGTTTCGATTTTTTAAATCAATTAAGTGTGTCTCCATTCAAGGATGGACGTCAGACACCTGTGCTCGGAATGGGTGAAGTTCAGGTCGCTGTGAAGCGGGGTGGTCACTATCTAAGCTAACCAAATATATTATCAATAATGCATGCACTAAATAACAGTTGTTCAAAGTCTTTCAGTCGGTTATGTCTCTATAAAAGTCACACATATATCAATACTATCAATGAACATTGGATTATACAGGCCTTAGGTCAAGGGTCTTGACCACTATAATACAGTGTTTGAAGTGTGGGTCTGTGCTCACAAGAATTTCTCTGGCCACTATTCCTCGTCCAGCATCGGCCGCAATCTCAACTTTCGGGACAAATGTCGGAGGGACCTCTCTCATAGGCAACTGAGAAGTAGGCAGCTCCGAACGCTTACTAAGTAACAGAGCCAAATCAAGCGCTAAGGCAGTTGAAGAAGTATCAATCGAAAAGGCTCTCTTATAAACATTCAACAATTCTGCGGGACAACAAATCTTTCTTTTACAAAATCATTCTGCAGGTGCTCTACCATCACCTGTATCACTTTCTTTTGCATTTCTAACGTATACAGACTATATGTGTCATATACTTCATCTGGAGTTATCGATATATCCGAAATCCATCTTATCGCATCCTTTATACAAATTCGCGCTTCCTCTCCTTTTAATTCTCGACGAGGAGAAAAACGTTTCTGTAAGTACATAATACCTAAACTACCACCATCTGCTTCCTCATTCTGTAACTCTTCCAACTCCTTCCTATACCCAAAAGTCCTCTCAACATGCTCATATACTTTCTCCGCAGTATCTCTGGACAATGCTAAGGCGTTCAAATCCCGTAACCCTTGTGGGAAATCTACATCATTTAGTCTATTCCACATTATGCTCAAATGAGTCCCTAATCCTTCGATAAAAACATTTTTCTCAGGAATATCTTTTAAATTTTCGAGTGTGGAAAAAACATCAGCTTGTTCACCCTTCTCCATACAATGTTTAGCCCAAGCAGTCAATTCACTGCTTTTGTCTGGGGACATCGTATTACGAGTCACAACCCTTGGTCTTGCTCCCTGGTCTACTACAAGCGATGCAGAATCACTTGGAAGAGGAAGAGTAGGCACATTCGGAATAACAACAGGTGAAGGCAAGGGGGCAGGCAAAGGGGCGACGGCTGGAAGAACAACAGGAAGAACAGCAGCGAGGACCGGAGGAACTATACGAGGGGGAACTACAACAGGAAGGGGCAAAGCGCCCAGAGGATGGACGTAAGGAGGTGGCGCAGAGGCATCGGGCCTTCGTTCATGCAAAAGCTTATTAATCAATTCATCTGACGTATGAAAATCTTTTGAAGGGTAGATTTTCTGAATGCCTAATTGAAACGCCCTGTCCGTGTTCCTAACTGACTCCAATTGTTTATTTTGATCATATAACCATGCCTTTTCGACACTTGTCATATGTCTACGCATGTGTTTCTCTCTACTCTTTTGTTGCAGCAAAGCTTCTGTTTTCCAACTGTGCAACGCGTCAAATGCTGCAGGTCTAGCCTTTTTCTTTACTAATACAGACTCTAAATATTCTAGTCGAGGGATTTCAAAACTACCATTGGTTGGCCACCGAAGTTCAGAATTATGTCTGGTTTGTCTGCCCCAAATGTCATTAAAGGAATGGTTCGGTCAAAATGTTTTATTGCCCCTACGGGTCGACCATGTGTTTTTAAGCCTAAGTCGCTCGATTTTAGAAAAATTTCCTATGGACCTTACCTGAGTTTTCGTCCATTAAACACACGCGAAAACAGGCACCACGGAGCTGCCATTTTGTGATAATCCTATCATTTCCCCCATCGCCCTGGCTGACCTGCTTTTGCGGCACTAAATCATATCCCCCGCCTCTGAGCCTGTCATCAGCAGACGCGTACCGCCCATTTCACAATGCCAAAGCACGTCTCGTGTCAACATTCGCTGCGCTTCAGCTAATGACGTGTTGCCATGGAAATGGCAGGACGCCTCTTTCCTCAATAAGTATAAACAGACCGTTTCACAACACACAACAGCAGATTTTCGATTCCATTCCTCTCTCTGTGTTACTTTGAGTATTCTGTGACTCGTTTCTGTGCTCTGGTCAGCTACCTTCGTTGCTTGTAGCCGTGTGGACAGATAACAGTACCGCCGCTATCAATTATTTTAGTTTGTGCAACACACAATGGATACAATAATGCCCTACATGTACGAGCCCGAGTATACCGAGGAGGAACTACTGGAAAGGGAAACACGCGAAAACTATGGGGCTTCAGACAGCAGTTGGCAGGACGAATCAACGGATGAAGACACTGGACCTAGTCGCATGGACGGTGTTTCCACCTGGTGCACATGCAATCGGTGCGAGCTAATGCCGACCAAGGAGGAGAACTGCTGCTGCTGTGAAAACTTGGGATGCGTGGCCTACATTTCAGAAGGCGAGCCACGACCGCAATGCATCACCGAGCTGCCAGACTTCAGGACAGCCTGCCTCACACGGTCCGTGTTGAGGATAATGATGGTGCTTATGCACGAACTTCGCGCAACTGTTCGTCCTCGTAATCCGAGTAACGAGTAAGTATACTCTGCTTGTGATGCCACTACTATTTCATGGTCTTCTACAATATCCAAAATTACATATACATATCATTGTAATGCATGAAAGTCGTTCAATAGTGTGCAGTGTCTAGATAGCATTTGTCTGAGCAGAAAGCCATTAGTTACAAGAATTGTCATTGACAACTAACGTTTATTAAAATTATCTTAGTCATTTAAAAACAGTTTGTTTCATTCCTTTTCACAGGTGGTACAGGCTGGTGGCCTATCGTTCCTTTACATGGTGGCTTCAGGGGAGGCTTGGACACCGCGTTCGAAGAGTGATACCCGCCTGTGCTGTTCGTGCCATAAGAGAAATGTTCCCGAGTGACAGCGGTCAGTACAGGGGATTTTCTCTCGCTGTGCTGCAACCTGACCTGTACAATGTGTAAACTTTTGTATTTTTGTGTCATCAAAATAAGCTACAAAATAAAACACCACATATATTTTAACAACGGTTGTTTCGATTTTTTAAATCAATTAAGTGTGTCTCCATTCAAGGATGGACGTCAGACACCTGTGCTCGGAATGGGTGAAGTTCAGGTCGCTGTGAAGCGGGGTGGTCACTATCTAAGCTAACCAAATATATTATCAATAATGCATGCACTAAATAACAGTTGTTCAAAGTCTTTCAGTCGGTTATGTCTCTATAAAAGTCACACATATATCAATACTATCAATGAACATTGGATTATACAGGCCTTAGGTCAAGGGTCTTGACCACTATAATACAGTGTTTGAAGTGTGGGTCTGTGCTCACAAGAATCTCCGATATATGGCATTTGTTATTAATAGGCAACGATATATTGCAGTAGGGGTCTAATGTTAGTTGGGGATCTGCTAGGTGGCCATCATGGCGTGGTTAGTGGTCTGGCACATGAAGAGAATACCTTGCAGGGACACAGGGTCAGAATGGCAGTTACTTTCCACTGGCGAGGGTGAGTGGGCAAGGACACGTTTGTGGAGATGAACGAGCCATGTGCATGGTTCAAGCCGGTTCACATGCAGGACCGTGATCTCAGAGAGTGATGCGTTACATTTATTAGCTGTTGCAAATACCTCTGGAGTTTTCCAGTCAGAGTGGGAACGAGGCTGTGGGCCATGTGCTCTGCGCGCTGTACTATCGCAGTGAGGCCTGGTCAACAAAATGGAGTGGAAAGGGGGTACAAAAATGGATGCCCCGTGTCCTTTAACCTCACATAAGGGCAAGGGACGGGCGCAAACGGCCAAGGTGCCGAACAGCATGTACACTTCAAAAGGTATCCCACGCCTAGGGGCCATCGCTCACATGGCCTCTTCAGACCCTGTGTCTCCAGGCAGGCCTCCCCTGAGGCAGGCCACCCCCCTGCAATCCACATAAGTCTGTCTTCATTCAGCAGTCTTCCTGTGCCTTATCTGCATGCCCCATGCCCATACAGCCCACCCCCTCTATCAAAGGCGGTTCGCACCTGGGGATGAGCGCTGGCATGGGGGGCTGTGACGGGCGCAAACAGCCAAGGTGTCGAACAGCATGTACACTTCAAAAGGTATCCCACGCCCAGGGGCCATCGCTCACATGGCCTCTTCAGACCCTGTGTCTCCAGGCAGGCCTCCCCTGAGACAGGCCGCGCCCCTGCAATTCACATAAGTGTGTCTCCATTCAGCAGTCTTCCTGTGCCTTATCTGCACGCCCCAGGCCCATCCATCTCACCCCCTCTATCAAAGGTGGTTCGCACCCGGGGATGAGCGCTGGCATGGGGGGCTGTGACGGGTGCAAACGGCCAAGGTGCCGAACAGCATGTACACTTCAAAAAGGTATCCCACGCCCAGGGGCCATCGCTCACATGGCTTCCTCAGACCCAGTTTCTCCAGGCAGGCCTCCCCTGAGGCAGGCTGCTCCCTTGCAATAAACATAATACCACGACATACACACGTCATTCATTCACAAACACACCCCTGTTTCTAATACTTTATAAACCACTTGATATGTCTCATGAGAACATCTTTGTGCTTTGCAAGTCAACTCCTGAACCTTCTACCTGAGAAGCACTGAGGTCTATGCTAATCTGATTGTCGCCGTGCTATCTGTGACCGCTTCGAGCAAACTCGTCAGTGTGCTACCTGTGGCCATCTACCTGTTCTCCTGAAACATACCGCTCGGCCTGCTGAATCCAACTGTTTGTTGGTCAAGGTAAGGCCATGTATCCTAGTCATATTTCGGTCATTTTTACATTTCAATCTATTTGCTATTACAGTACCCAATAGAGCTATGGTCATTGGTCTCATTGCTATTGACTTGAGTTTCAATTGTTATGCTATCAATAGATCTATTTATTTTCATCTGTGTCAATTGTCATCGAATTTCATCCTTCGGGGGTCCAGTCTATAATGTAAGCATGGTTCCTTTTCGTGCAAGACAAAACAGAAATTTATGTAACTTATGTAAATACTAAGCCGCACATAATGAACTGGTATAGTTCCGGCGAACAAAACAAACCTTGCATTAAGCATGGTATGGTTCATTTACTTTTTTATGACATTTTTATTCATCAAGGTTTTATAATAATCTTGATATTTACTTTTCAGAATTTTCAACAATGCCTGCCTGTTCGATTAGCGGTTGCCCTTCGAAGACCCATGCTAAATCTGAAGGCACTACAATGCATGTATTCCCGAAAACTGTTGATCGAATAAGAGAATGGGTCAGACATTGCGGATATCCACTGGATGAGCTGGAAAGTAGAGTCCAACAAGTCTTTGAGGACAAGAGGGGTGATCGATACCGCATTTGCAGCCGGCACTTTCCCTCGAACATGTACACCACATCTTGGGTAACAAAGAAGAACGAACGCTGATCGACACGAAAATTGCTCGCAAACGCTATTCCCACTCTATTCATCCACAATCCGCCACTGGTGAGTCAAGTGTCCGTTTTTAGCTTTAGGCCTTGCAGTAGTGTGTAGGTAGCCAAATGGATTCATTGATATTTTAGGTGTTGTTTCTAATTTGTAATACTTTCGACATTGATATGAGTGTATAGCTTTTTGAATAATGACATTTATCAATATATTATTTTTAGATTTCATAACCCACAAACGAAATCTATATATGGACACAGGGAACTGTGCTATATTGCGCATTACTCAAGTATTCTGTCTCCTTGCATGGCAATTTTAAATATTGGCATTTCATCATCAAACAATAATTTACCTTTACAACTTCTTGACTATCCCTTGAATCTGAAGCAAGAACATTCTACTTCCGTCACGTGCTCGCAGTTATCAACCCCTTCTAGCGCGTATCAGGTAATCATACTTGGCTATTCCGTTACAGACTTGTTTTATGCCTGTCAAGTAATAGTTTGTATGTATCGTGTGATTATTTTACCAATTGTTTGGTTAGTGCTTTCCAATTGATATACACCTTAGTTGTCGTCCCCTGGTGTTTGTTTTCAGTTATAATTAGTGTTATCCATACTAATGCAAGTACTGTCTTTCAGGGAGATGCCGAAGCGTCCACCACATTGAAAACAGCCCTAGATGTTCTTCAGCAGCACGAGGTATGGATACTGACAGCTCAACTGACCGTGATCATCAGGACTGGAACACTTGTCGTT
Source organism: Ambystoma mexicanum (assembly GCF_040938575.1). Classification (NCBI taxonomy): domain Eukaryota; kingdom Metazoa; phylum Chordata; class Amphibia; order Caudata; family Ambystomatidae; genus Ambystoma; species Ambystoma mexicanum. The sequence goes on along the minus strand of NC_090937.1, from coordinate 1,344,213,833 downwards.
TGATTGTTCTACACCATGTTTCATTTGTGGTTAGCCGTTGATATGTACCTGTGCGGTCGACCCCAAGCGTGTGTTGTGTTTTCAATATTGTAATCCTTACTAATGCAAATACTATGTTTCAGACTGTTGTTGAATCGTCAACCCACGCACTTGATGCAGAGCCTGACATTCAAGTAATTCCGGTGGAAGCGGGACCATGCGGATACGAATCAGCGCAACAGCTTTCGGAAGTGCGCACCACATTGACAACAGTCCTAGATATTCTTCAGCAGCATGAGGTATGGATACTGACAGCTCCATCGAGCGTGATCATATAACGTGATTCCATTTGCTATACTTTCTTCCCTATTAACGCAAGTACTGTGTTTCAGGGAGATGATGGAGCTTTCACTACAATCACAAGATCACATTTAGATGATGCAGATGTAAAGAAATCGGAGAAATAAGTCGATTAAATCTGATCATTTTTAAATATTCCTTGATTCTTTTAGATAATGCAACATTTGTGGTTTTCTCTTTATATGTACCTGTGCCGTCGACCCCAAGTGTGTGTTATGTTTACGATATTGAAAACCATACTAACGCAAGTACTGTGTTTCAGGGAGTTGCTGATGCCTCCTCTTCAATACAATCATTCGTGGCAGTCTATGTAGAGCCAGAGGTATTTATACTGACATCTCCATCGAACTAGGTCATCAGAGCTCGAATACTTGTCGTTTGATTGTTCCACACAATGTTTAAATCGTGTTTGGCTATTGAGATGTACATGTGTGTTTGTCCTCACGTGCGTTTTATGCTAACAATATTTTGATACACAGTAATGCAAATACTATGTTTCAGGGAGTCGATGGAGCCTCATTCCGTGCTGTCTATGCGGATACAGAAAATATAGTCGTTGCAGCACAAGAGGAAGGGGAGACATGTGGATACGTATCAGAGCAACAGCGTGCAGATGTTGAAGGTCGAGTCAAAAAAGTTGTAAAGAAAAGAAACCTAAATAAGGTTAGTTACAAACAGTTCATAACTTTAGAAATTTTTTTGTGCTGGGGCTATTTTATGTTTTTTTCCAGTCAATTGTACTATACTTTATGTTGTGTTTAAACTGAACATCCCTTTTCCAATCTGTCCTCTAGTTACCCGTGGGTCTACGAACTATACATACACAGACAGTGAAGCGAATGAGAGATGTTGCTTGCCAGACCATTTACACTATGGAGGAACTATTAATTCAGACGCGGCGTGTTGAGACTCGGGATGCTCATGTCCAATGGCCAGAACATGAAATGAATGTGTCCGGAGAATCCAGCCAAGTTTTATTGGACCATTGCTACAGTACGACCGCACCGCCGCAACAACATGATACTGGAAGTATTGAAGATAGCTCTGAAGTAGTCGCAGATCAATTCACACAATCTACACCCGCCAAAAAATTTCCACCAAAAAACTGTCGACATTGTTGTGTTCTCCCATCAATGTTGAAGTAACAGATGTTGAAATGACAGAGAATGAACCAGCAGCAGCATTCACCAACGCATCAGAACTTGATAGCAGCAATATTTCTTTCAAATATGGTGATATGTCCTCAACGTCACAGGCCGAATCAACTTTGACGCAGGATGACAGTCTAATGAAAGAGGGCAAATACATAGTATTCGACAGTTGTTTGATGGATATTATAAGTATGCTGAAATGTGGGCATTCCGTCAGAGGGAAAGTATGTGGGAAGCCATTGATTCATATGACTCGTCAAAAACAAGGCAGTAACGTCACAATACATGCCGCCTGTAGATTACATCATACGTTCTCATGGTCGGCACAACCGATGCTGGGGAAACTGCCAGCAGCCTATCTACTGTGTGCAGCTGCATCACATTTTAGTGGCTACAGTTTCAGAAAATTAGAGTCTTTCTTTCAGTTTGTGGGACTCCATTTCATTTATAAAACGCAGTACTACAAATACCAACATGATTATCTGTTTCCGGCCATTAGTGATGCTTGGAAAATTGAACAATTGTCTCTAGCAAGTACATTCGAAGGCAAACGATTCAGGCTAGCTGGCGATGGACAGTGCGACAGCCCTGGATTTTGTGCCAAGTACTGCACCTACCACTTTCAGGACATGGATAGTAAGAAAATTGTGAGTTCGGTGGTCGTGCAGGTAACACAATGTACATCCTCAGTGGCCATGGAGAAACTAGGATTTATAAAATCAGTGCAATATCTACAATCGAGGGGAATGCACGTCGACCTCATAGCCATGGACAGACACGTTTCAATTGCCAAAACAATGAGAGAGCAGTTCCCAAATATTAAACATCAATTTGACGTATGGCATCTTGCTAAATCAATCAATAAGAAAATCTCGGCTGCAGGAACAAAAAAAGGTTTGGAAGTATTTCAGAGTGGTCCCAGTCTATCAGCAACCATCTTTGGTGGAGCTCCAAAACTTGTGAAGGGTCAGTGGAAATACTACTTGAAAAATGGCGGTCACTGGTGCACCACTGTACCAACGTGCACCGCTGGTCAGAAAACCTACATTTCCACCAATGTGAACATGGCCCTTTATCCCCTTTGGAGGCACGGAAGAAGAAGTGGTTGAATCCATCTTCACCGACACACAAAGCCATTGAGAAGATTGTTTTCGATAAAACTCTATTAAGAGATTTGAGGGGACTGACAGAATTCTGTTACACAGGAGGTTTGGAGGTGTTCCACAATATGTGCCTAAAGTACAGGCCAAAGCGCTTGCATTTCAGCATACAGGGCATGAGACATAGGACTCTACTTGCCGTCTTGGCCCATAACGAGAATCTCGGCCGTGAACAATCTAGGACTAAGGGTAATGTAAGGATGCCTCGCTACACTAAGGCCTTTTCAAAAAGAAGTAAGCAATGGGTGATCAAACCAGTCTATGAGGAAATGGAGTTTGACTTTGTCAAAAGCCTTATTGGTGCTGTATTAGAGAAGCACAGATATGGAATTTTGAACGTTTCTGTGCAGAGCACTGATCCATTGCCACCCAACATTGCCACTGTGCCATGTCCACCCAAAGGAGAGCTGGTTGTGAAGTACAAATCCCGGTTTAAATAATTGTAATACGATTGTCTTTTTGTAAATACATTTTATTGTACAGTGTGCATACAAAGTACGCTAACCCTAACCCCTACCTTCACCATCCTGGGTGCCGAACTACCTGCGTGTCATCTTTGAATTCTCTCTCTATTCACCTCATATTGCTGACCTTGTCTATTTGTGTATGTATATATTTTTGTTGATGTAACTAATTTTCACAATCTCTTATAAATGCTGTGCACTGTTAACCGAGGGGAGGCTTGCATATTGCAAATAATAAAACAAACAAACAATAAATCTCGCTTTCAAATCAACTGCTCGGGTACTTTATACTTTCACCTGACCTTCCCCAAAAAATTTAAAGTCTCAATAGTTATGGTTCTTTGGGGCTTCAAAGCTCGCAGACAACGAGGACAAAATTGGGGTCTTAGAACGCGCCAAGCGAGCCGTTGCAGATGAGAGAGAAGCCAGTTAACATTTGCACATTGTGGCGCACTACATAGATGGATTCGAAACTTCAAGTTCTCACAGATGGCTTTACTACGGGATGTTGCAAAGAAAGAATGTATGCTAATTTCTAGTGAAGGTCAGCGGCTTTGATTTTCAGCTTGTGCCCCGAAGAGGCCCACAACTCGCACTGGCAGTATAAGGTTCTATTGTTTTTTGACCTTGAGAGACAGGGACCATGCTGAAAGAACTTCATTTGAAGGGGGGCTGGGGGGTGCAATAACATTTGAGACGATAAGGCAGAAAATTATTAAACTAGACAGAGTTTCATGTTAGTTCAGTATACGAAAAATCGTTGTCAAGAGCACAGTGGGATTTAGGGACTGCATTACGCAGAGACACAATGGAAATTGCAAATATAATGTAAGTAACTCTTTAGACGCTTTTATACCGGAATGAAGAATTAATGAATGGATGCTTTAATAAATGAATGAATGAAGAGCTTTGAAAAGGTTTGTGGGATCGTCCTTGTAGCGGGCACATGGGCATGCAGGTCCACATTCCACATGCATGTAGACAAAAAGTCGTTTCTCATTGTGTACCAACCTCGATTTATTTAGTTAGTTAGTTTTCGCATTGATTTTAGAGCCGAACATACTCCATTGCACTATACTTGAAAGCAAATAGTTTCAGCTCGGCCGTAATAAATAAAATGAATAATATTAATAAAGATCGGCTGGCGAGAATAATTATAAATTTTATGTTTTCAAAATAGGTAAATACTCCCGTTTTGCCCATGCCACCAGTTTCAGACACCGGCAGACGGTTTCTTCAGCTGCCAGCTGCAGCTTAATGTAAACAACTGCACCATTCTGATGATCTTATGGGACGATCGCCAAGGGCCCATATGTCCTTACGCAGTACTAGCGGCTAGAAGCAACATATCAACCTTTACGCTGGCCTAGTGCATACTTGATGGAACAGCCTTGCGGTTCAACGTGCGACAAAAGTGCCTCTTTGAACGAAAACCAACACCCTGTGTACCATAAAGGAACAGCGCGTGGCTCACGATAACATTTTAAGGATTTGCAGATAGAGATAAAAGAAAATAAATTACTTTCGGAGTTCATATGTCAATTGCTGAATATTCTATAAACATTTAATGTCAAATAAATGTACTTTACCAAATTTACCGTGTTGCTGTTTGATTTTAAAGTACAGTTTCATATTCCGAATTGTGGCGCGCTGTGTTGTGAGCTGATCTGTGTTGGTTTCCGGGTTCTGCGTGATGTGCGTAGAAGACGACTGGACGCGTTTGCCTACGCAGCACAGTAACGTCACGGAGATAGGCGGGGAATATGAATGTTTTGATAATGTCAGGCTCAGGGGCGGGGGATATGATTTAGTGCCGCAAAAGCAGGTCAGCCAGGGCGATGGGGGAAATGATAGGATTATCACAAAATGGCAGCTCCCTGGTGCCTGTTTTCACGTGCGTTTAATGGACGAAAACTCGGGTAAGGTCCATAGGAAATTTTTCTAAAATCGAGCTTAAAAACACATGGCCGACCCGTAGGGGCAATATAAGTTTTGACCGAACCGTTCCTTTAAATGCTATAATACCAAAGCCTTTCTTACAGTACATAGTACATGCCGGCGACCCCTCCTGTGGTGCGGGACGGCTATCTTCCAAAGATTGTATGTCGCTGCGGAATAATGCCCTAAAGCAGGCAGACAATTTCCCAGGCATATCAAAGTTCTGGTGTTACTTGGTAAAATAATTGTGCTCGCGAGTACAATGCTCCAAATTCAAATTGTCAGGGTTAGATTAAGAATCGGGGCACGATTCACCTGACCAAAAGACTGGGAGGCCCGATCGGGTTACTAAGGACAATGCTAAGGACCCACGTGTCTGGTGATTTTCAGCAAATTTACCCACCTCAAATATATGGACCCTCGTCAAGACGTCGTCTCGGGCTACAGCTCACCGTCCAGGGATCGGATCGTGCAGTTTTGTCGAGGAATTCACCTCTCGTCTAGAGTGGCCGGTTCTGTTGGCACCGTCCGATCCCGGTCCGATGGCGGAGCCAACCTTCAACGAGACAAAGTCAATCTTGAGGGTCCCTATTCGGGCGCCATCTGTGGAAACAGAAAAAATACAATATTACGGCTGTTACACCAAGCAAAGGAAAATACACCGACACAGGTTTATAAAGATTCCCAGAATCTTTATTATAAAACTGAACAGTATTCAACAACGTACACAAATAGTTATTTGGCCGTCAATACATCAGAGACCACCAGCAGGGTTCAATGTGAGCAGTGAACAGAATCTCCTAGCTGGACATCGACGAATTTATACAATTTGTAAAATGATGTCCAGCCCTCTTACAGGTTAATTATACACTGGGTTAGGGTCGCGCCAGGTTCACTTTCCTAATTTACATATCTCATGTATGCGGTTTACTTTTGAATATATTTACTAACACACTTCATTATTCTTTAATTTAACATTTACACTCTTTACATGCTGTTTTAGTACAGACCAAACAAATGTTTCACATATTATATTTGGATAACATTACTGTGCTTGTATACTTGTAGTTTAACATTGCTAATTCAAGTAATCCTCTGCTCCCGTGGTCAACAAAGGACAAGGTCTACATGACCCTAACATGTAGCCTGAAGGCAGATTGGACATTAACTCTCCTACAGAGGTTGGAGAGGTTAAGGCAAAAACAAGGGCACACGAGACGGCCATTTTACATTACAGGGTGACTTTGTACAAAAACCCCAAAATGGCGGTTCTAACCTAAAATGGAGGCTTGATTCAAGATGGCGGCTTACATCAATTTCTAAGGTCAAGACCTTGCCGTAGAGAGTTATTCGCGTACAATTTTAAACAACTTGGCGTAGGCCAATATAGATACAAATCATTATAATAGGAGGCATAATTTAATATCCGGTTTGACAGCAGAACTAAGCTATCCTATACAAAAGACTCTGAACCATTGACTTTGGCCCAGGCCTATTGAGAAGAATTGCTGGTTGTATTTAACTGAAAACCCTTTGCCCTGCCTATGAATGTATTTGGGCTTTCTATTCTTATAACCTTGTCTTTTTACTCCTTTACTAAGTAACTGAAGTGCCATTTTGCTGTCACTTCATTGGAGCTAAACTTGTTAATTTACTTACCGGTTGTATTTTTGTGCTTTATTAGTGTGTGATATTGAGCAGCTTATGCTAGTGTAATGTTTTGTAACTGACTGAGTAAATACATGTATGTTCTTTTACCAAGAAACCTTGAGTAAGTTTCTATTTGAATCACTGTATTTGTTGGTCCTTTGTGTAACTTGTTCTAACACGCACTTAAACTCTTGAGATAAGTCTGTCTGCTCAGCCATCGCTACCTCTTTTAATGTATAGTACAGGCTTGTACCAAAGGTGAAAATGTGCTTACACTTGTAGTCCTAATTGCCTGTAGTGTTCTCAAAGGGTACTGCGGGTGATTCTGCCTAACAAAGACACATGAGGTAGGATGGCGTGATACACAAAGAAAAAAGTGCCTTTGATTGTTGGACACTCTTCCCGGCACACTCTCAGCTGGAACTATAGCCAGTCAGAATGTGCCTAAAAACGGCCAGATTGTCTTAATCAAATTAATTACTCAAGGGATGAGATATCTTGAATTATATAATTACATTCAATACATTCAATTTGGTATAGCCATTGAAGTGGGAGAATGGAAAACCAGGCTCCCGTCCTTCACCTCTCGCGCTTGGCCTAGAGGGTCACGGCCCAGGCACCCGCCACGAGAAGAGTTTGTCCATTTACCAGACGACCAAATACCCTGGTACAGAAACATACGGATGTGTCCATCTGCCTGCCCAACAGCCCGCACTGGCCATGCCGACACCTGCGGTTCGGATCAGCTAGACTAAAATCCACACGTCGTTAGAGATGCCATGACGACCTAGACAACGGGAAGCACTTCTGTACAAATATACACACTGAACATTTCCACACCAATCTACACGAAGAACATACTCAGTGCTCTGACGTAGGCGACAGGCATATTCACGGACGTGCATCTTTATTATTTTTATATAGGCTTCAGAATGCAGAAACGCAAGACGCATCATGAACTCATTTATAACGCTTGCTCACGCTTCTCTTGAAACCATTACCACCATAGAGATATACTGGAAACACGATATTGGTCATGGAAATATATGCTATTATAACCTAAAAGCACCTATGCACCAAACGGACTAATTATGCACCAGGCCCAAGTAGGCCTCAATCAAGAGCTCCCGTGGACATTAGCAAAGCACGAGTCAGGTTGCTGATCCTGCAGAAAGAACCCAGTGGAGCAACCAGCCAAGGTCGTAATGTTTCAAACTCACAGTCCAAGAACACATCATCAAAGGCACGATGTTGCAACCTCGCACCCCGCGCACCAACGTTAAAGTCACGCCGGCAAATTAAACCAGACGCGCAGTAGAAAAAGCAATATTAATTGTGCAGAATTCTGCCTCTTTCACGGTCCCTCCCCACGTGACCAAGCCGAACCTGACGAGATGCCAAAGCACAGGAGGAAAAAGGCGTCCGGGTCCCTCGCTACGAGATACAGGCCAATACACTTGAAAGGCTCAATGAACATCTGCTACAGTGGGAGCGGTCAGCCTTCCACCTATGAATAAATCCTCACATTGTTTGCACGTACCCATATTGAAACATTGTTGCAATCACAGGTACACCGAGAGCTGGGAACAACGGTGGTCCCAGGCTGGGAAGCTCACGGGTGCACCAATCAGAACATGGGGCTCTCATCTCAGACGTCAGTAACATTAGCCAATCCTCAGGAGTCTCCATGTAACAATTCTTATGTATCTAATTGTAGGGACAACCCAGATATACCACCTGACTACACCTTGTCCACTAATATCATTCTCTATATGTGTACTATACTAACCCTACCACTCGAGCAACCAATTAAGAGTGGCGATAGGTTTTTTGCTAACTTTTTGACGTGACGCAAGTAGCGCGTCATAATACAGTAAAAAGGGCCTGCGAGCCCCACGATTGTGTGTGTCAGGACGAACGCGTACGCTCCTTGACCCATCCCTGCCGTTTGCATAATAAACAGCAGAAGTTGCCTTGCTCCTTGTGTGTGCCTCATACTCTGTCTCGATCCGAGATATACACGGGAGGAGTTGGGGCCTCCCTGCCCGGAGGTCTGCGGACGGCCCGGCCGACCCCGGCAGAATTTCCCCCCGACAAGTTGGAGGCACTGCTGAGATCTGTTTAAGATCGACTTTTATTTTTAATTTTTCCAGGCACTCCCGCTGCGAGGAGGCCCGGCGGCGCGGCCCCCTCTGCCGTTGCCCCCTTCTGAGGACTACAGGACCATCGCGGAGCTGCGAGAGGACCGGACAGCGCAATCCGGATATTGGCCCTCGGGAGCCGGTTGAGAAGTATCCCGCCCGCGGTCGGCGAGTGTCCAGACGTGGTCCAGACGAGGGGAGGTGGCGAGCCGCTTGGAGGGGTGCACGCAGTCGAGCGGCCCTGCATCGAGAGAACTTGGTGAGCATGACACGCACAACAAGCAATGCGAAATTGTGAGGGAGGGGGAGGAAGTAAATAAGGGAGGAGGGAGGTATTGTACAGCGGCGAAGGTTTAACTGAGTGTTGCTAATGGAATGAATGGTAGCGAAACGAGTGCGAGAGCAGGCGGCTAACGTTACGCGAAAGAGGGGGGCGGGGCACGAAAACATCACGTGCAGCCGCTCGTAACAGTGAGCTAACGTTACGCGAAGAGGGGGGGGCACGAAAACATCACGTGCAGCCGCTCGTAACAGTGAGCTAACGTTACGCGAAAGAGGGGGGCGGGGCACGAAAACATCACGTGCAGCCGCTCGTAAGACACTGATTGGCCTAAATCGCGACTACGTGTGAGGGTGGGTGTGTGGTTTCCTACGATTTGACATTTATTATTCAATGAGTAGATGAGGTTCCCTATTGTTCGAGCAAGAAACTCGATAGGTAGATGACGTTTCCCTGTGGGCGGTGGCTAGTTACGTAGTTGCCCAAAACGGAAGATAATTGGCTGGTTAAGCCCTCCTGTTGAGGGGCGTATCACACGCGAGGCGACGCAGCGTGCGCAGTCCGGTTATAGTATTGATGAGATTACCTTGTTCCAGGAGAGACAGGAAGACAGCTGTAGGGTTAGCGGGGTAGATTGCAAGGGTATTTTGAATTTAAAGAACATAACACGAATATACCAGTAGCTCGAAGAAATCGGTGACGTCACCAGTAGGGATTTAATAGGATATCGCGAGCACAAGGAACCTTGGGTTTGAGAGTGGTGGGGAAGAGAAGCATGATAAAGGAGCTGATACGGAGATAAACTATAAACCAGTGGGTCGAAAGAAGAAGGGGAAAGGGGCGTGGCTGCGCACGGAGAACGCCGGCCACGGCAAGTGTAAAAGGGGGAGGAGAACGAAGAAACAGGACGGCTGTATAAGATCGTCGTAAGGGGTACGCAGCCGCAGGGGGCTGCGTGCGCTTCGGCCGCAGGGGGCCGTAGGGGAAGGAATATAATATAACATCATATTTATTATTATTGCATAATTTGTCAAAGGATTGTCGTAAGTCCCCACACTTGCGGGGCGAGGTAAGCAATACAGGGTTGTATATTGTAAACTGCTAGTAAGGGGAAGGGTAACAAGGGGAGTGCAACCATGTCATACGGGAGAGGGTCGGGAGGGTGGGGGAACACCCTCACTACCCCACTACAGCACATATGCACCACACTGCCACCACACAGGGAGAAGTTAATTAAGTACAGCATAGAGTGGACCCAGGGGACAGACAACAAAATGTTAACACCATGGCCGCCTAATGGTAGTTTCGATCCATATGCCCAACATTCACTACTGAACCATCTGCACAATACATACAAGGGGAAGAAGTTGGCAAACCACGTGGAGGTGTTTAACTTATGGAGGATGTTCCAGGGGTCTCGACCAGGACCAAATGGAATGTTCACTATGGGGGAAACACCGGAAGAAAAGGAGATTAAGAAAGAAGGAACGGGTGGGGAAAAGGAGTGCGAAAGCACAAAGAATACGGGGAACGAAAGACAGGGAGGAGAAAAGGTTGATAAATCAGACGACATAAAAAAGGAACCGAGCAATGAGATACCCATAACATCGGGAGTGAAAACAGAGGGAGGAGGGTTGTACCCTTTAAGAGAATTAGGAGAAATAGAAGGACAGTTAAGGGCGGCTGAAGGATACTCAAACCCGGCATACAGCCCTCCACCATATGTGGCTCATGGGAAGATACCAATGGGGGAAGGGAGGATTAGAGAAGAGCAGACTGTAGAGATAGGAAACGATGAGTGGGTAGCTGCACAGATATTGTTGAAATTACGAGGCTCACTAACTGGAGAAGAAAGGGAGGCGGTAAGGAGAACAAACGAGGATGGTGCCAGAGAGAGTGAAATGAGGGGAGAGGAGCTACTACGGCAGAAGGAAGAGATTTTGGAGGAAAGATTAGCAAAACTAAGGGATGAGCAGAATGAACTGATCAAACAACTTGAGAGGGAGGAAAGAGAGAGAGTGAGGAAAAGGAAAGAAGGTAAGGACGAATTGGAAAGATTAAGGGAACGAAGTGAGGAGCAAAAGAGAGAAGCTGAAAGGGTAAAAGCAGCAGCAGATAGGGTATCAAGAGTAGTGCTGAGAGAGAAGAAGAAGGAAGAAGAAGAAAAGGAAAAAGAAATGGAAATATGGAGGAGGAGGATAATATCTGAGACAGCTAAAAAATATGAAGAGGGGAAGGTAATAGAGAGTATAGTAGAAAGAGAAAGGGTGAAATGGGAAAGGAAGAGAGAGGATGAAAGGATATTGGAACAGATGAGCAACGAAGTAATGGAGGAATTAAAAAGGAAAAGGGAGGAAAATAGTAGGGAAATGGAGGAGAGAAGTGAAGAAGGAAGAGAAGGGAGGGGTAGGGAGAGTGAAAGATGGGGAGATGTATATAAAAGCAGGGAGGTAGCAACGACATCAGCACTAGGGGGGACAGTTGGTAACAACGAAAGGGGAGAAAGAGACCTAATAGATTTGAAAACAGTAACAATAAAAGGAAAAAAGGCAGAGTGGGGGGTGCCATTTATGAATGATTTTTGTAGTGAGGAGGAAGAAGGAGTGGAGAAGGATGGGAGAAAGAGTGAAAGGGAAAGCTTAGATAAACTGTACCTCACTAGAACAAACATAGATTCGCCCTGGATAAGTAGAAGATGGGAGGAGCTGGAGAGAAGTAAGGAGGAAACGAAAAGAATAGGGGAAACACAAACCAATAAAACCACGCCACCCACATCCCCATCACGCCGCCCTCCCACGTCACTACCTACATGTTCAACCACCGCACGCTCTCTGCACAGAATAAAGCTTGCGCCCTTCATGAACGAACTTACACCTTATGCATGTCGGCTTAGAGACCTCCCTAGTCGCAGGCAAGACAGACAAATAAACATACCCATATTGAACACAGGGAATGATGAAAGAAGGGGAAAGGAAGAAGAGGGAGGTAGGGGCAAAGGTAGTAAGGAAGAATTTGAAGTAGTAAAAGAAATGGGGGAAGAGGAGGGGTGTGAAGACTCAATATCATGGAGCGTAAAGGGTGACACAAGACAGAATGTAATGCCACTGCTGGAGAGAGGAGGGGTTAGACCACAGTATGTACCTTGGAAACATACGGATAAGGAAAATATAAAATGTAGGCTCCCATCATTAAGTGGAGGTGTGGGTAAGTGGATATATGAAATGGAAAAACACACCGCAGGACAGAAGCTAGCAGTAGGAGATGTGAAGGGCCTGTTAATATCAATATTAGGGGACAGAGCGGATGACATTTGGAAAAGAGCGGGATTCCATGGGGTAACAATAACAAACACATCGCATGATGGCGCACCATTTGCAAACTGCAGACATGCGCTATGGCAGGCACTGAGAGTACAGTACCCAGACACATCAGACATAGGAGCCATTACTTCCCGTAAGATGGGTGAAAATGAGGATCCTGTTGATTATATCCAGGATATTCAAGAGAAGTGGCGCATGGAAACTAGAGAACAATGGGACAAAACACCAGCCATATTTTATCATATACTAGTACAAGGGCTCCCAGAAGGAGTTCAGAAACAACTAAAGAAAGTAGTGGGAATGGAAGCAAAACCATGGCCAGAAATACAACTGACTATAGTACATCACTGCAGGACATGGCAAGGAAAAATGAAACAAAAGGAGGAGGACAGGAAAACAGAAGAGGCCAAATTAGTACAGTAAAAACTTACTAAATATACAATGGAAGGGGCACTAATAACTACGCCCACACCAATGGCCCAAAGCCCAACGCAAGTAGTGGCTGCACAAGATCCAGCTCAAATAGCGCCTCCACAAGGTGTAATACAGCAAGTGCCGCCTCTGCAATTACACGCACCAAACATGGGAGGAGGGTACCCAATGCAAGGAACTGGGTATTATAGCTATAACAGAGGGAGAGGAGGGTTTATGAGGGGGAGAGGATATGGATATAATACCCAGCAACAGGCTGGGGGAATCAGAAATTACTACCCCACAGGGCAACCCGTATACCAGGACAACACAGGGAGCTTCCCATGGCAAAACAGGGAACCACCCGTGTGTTGGAGCTGCGGACTATTAGGACACATGTCACGTACATGTAGGGTCAGGCCAGGAACACCAGCATGGAATGAACAAGCACAACCTAGGACCTCACAAGAACAGCAGGGCATACACCAACAGCAGACGTCACAACAAGGGAGTGACCAACAACAACAAACACGACAGCCACAAACCTATTCACTGCCACAACAACAAATAACACAGCAACTGACGCCGCAACAACAACAAGTGGCGTTAATACAACCACCACCCCAAACTGAACGAACACAATTGGGTGGGGTGACGGTGTTGGGACACAACCCTTACACAGGGAATGGCCAGTCATTATACCCCCAATAGGTCAGCCCACAGACGGCCTTGGTGTGTCCCATCCTGTCAATAACACCTAATAGTGCGGAGGAGCCACGCATAGAGGTAACGATAGGTGACAAAAAATTATCATTTCTTGTTGACACCGGGGCAACCCGGTCTTGCATAAGGGAAGGTAAATTTAAGATGTCAGGCGAAGCCATGAACACCCAAGGATTTTCTGGGGCTAAAGGGTTGGTTCCATTTACTGATAACGTTCCCTTATCTATTGGAGATCATGATCTGTCAGTCCCACTTTTGTATTATAGTGCCTCACCAGTAAATATACTGGGGAGAGACATAATGAACAGGTTGAATATGACGATCTCCTTTACAGAGGATGGCATAATTTGCTCTACTCCAGGGATTAACATGCTCACAGCACGACAGATTTTGCAAGCATACTGTGGACAGATAGCGATTAGGGCAGAGCCAGTAGATGGCGAGCTATTCCAGTATGGAACAGACATGGCATTTGCATGGATGCCAGGGATAGGAGGGAAAATATGGAGGAGGCCAGCAGCCTATCTATTCCGACCAGAAACACCAGCTAATGAACTGGAAGGGAAGGTGTTTGCAGTGGACATTGAGAGCATTATTGCAACAGCTGATTATGTTGCTGTGCACGCCCAAGATAAAGAAGGGAGAGCATGGAGGGCGGTGATAGCACTAGCAGAAGGATGTAGGCTGACCCAGGTGTCAGATGAAGAGCTGTTTTCAGAAGAAAAGGAGGAAGGTGAAATGGTGTTCATGATGAGTGTAGAAATATGGCTAAGAGTGGCTCACAAACAAGTAGCACAGAAAATTGCAATGGCACTTGAGGCACCCGCAGGCACCCCAGTCCCATTTTTTAAGGAAGATATGTCAAAGGTGCCCAAATCATTATGGACTATTAGCCCTTATGACGTGGGATGCATAAAAAGCATAGGGGGTGTAAGGATAAAATTGAAAAAGGGTGCCATATTACCAAGAGTGAAACAGTACCCATTGTCAAAAGAGGCAGATGAGGGCATATATGAAACCATAACGGCCCTTATAAACAATGGCATATTGGTCCCCTCAGAATCACCATGTAACACAGCTGTGTACCCGGTGCGCAAGGCTAAAGGGGGGTCTTGGCGCTTCATACAGGACCTCAGACCCTTGAACAACATAGTAGAAGCAGAGTATCCAGTAACAGCAAACCCGGCCACAATATTGTGTGGCATTCCAGCAGAAGCATCACGATTTACAGTGATTGACCTTAAAAATGCTTTTTTCTCAATACCATTACACCCAGACTCACAAGATTTGACAAGCTTTACTTACCGAAATACAAAGTGGAAACATACCAGATTACCACAGGGGTATTGTGAATCACCCTCAATTTTCAATAGAGTAATACAGATGGATTTGGGTAACGTTGAGGTGGAAAGCACAGTGTTACAGTATGTGGATGACATAATAATTTGCAGTACAAACGAAAGTAAATGTAGAGAGGACTCCTTAAAAATGTTGACAATATTGGCTGAAAAGGGGTATAAGGTAGACATGGAAAAGATACAATACTGTCAGGAACAGGTACTTTACATTGGCCAACTGATATCTCAACATGGAAGAAGGATTGCACCACAAAGAGCACAGGCCATCTCAAGCACTCCCGTGCCACAGACTGTGAGAGAACTGCAGCAATTTCTGGGGCTGTGCAACTACTGTAGAGCATGGGTATTTGATTACAGCTCATACATAGGACCCCTGCTTGAGGGTTTGAAGGAAGCAAATAAAGGGGAGAAAAAGTTGGGGTGGACTATGGAAATGAGGGAGGCATTTGACGAATTAAAAGACGCGATATCAACTGCTCCAGTACTGGCATCCCCAGACTATGAGCGGCGCTTTTTCATATTTTCACATTGCGACTCAGCAGTGATGAAAGCAGTGTTGGCCCAAAAAACTAGCATGGGCTATAAACCAGTAGCATTTTACAGCGGTCACTTAGACCCTATAATGTTAGGCCACTTCTCTTGTGAACAAGGTCTTGCTGCAGCTGCTTTTGCAGTAGAAAAAGCATCAGCAATAACTATGGGGTGTCCAACTACACTATTTGTGGAACATGCACTATTTGCGATATTGAATAAACCTAAGTCCACACTAACGACACAGAGGGCATCAGGTTATGAGATTATTTTGTCCAAAGCTGAACTAGCAATTGTTAGATGTAGCACGGTTAACCCTGCAAGGTTCCTAGCAGAAGTAATTGAAGAGGGAGATTACGCCCACGACTGCACCCAAGTAACTGAGATGTACTCATGTACTAGGAAAGTTGAAGAAAACGCACTAGAGGGAGGTGAGCTTTTGTTTATTGATGGGTCATCAACTATTGATCAAGGAGATGGGATACGAAGGACTGGGGCAGCAGTAGTAAAAATGATGGAGGCGCCGGTGTGTGTGGCTATGAAGTGTGTACAATTACCACAGCATTACTCTGCTCAAGCCGCGGAACTGGTTGCACTAATATTGGCATTAAAGGAAAGTTTTAATAAAAGAGTAACTATATATTCTGACAGTGCATATGTTACATCAACTGTCCACTCAGGGCTATCAAAATGGAGAAGAAGAGGGTTTAGGAGAGCTGATGGCACTCCAGTACAACATGCCCTCTTGTTGGCTGAACTAATTGAAGTAATAAACGACCCCCAAGAACTAGCCCTGGTAAAATGCACCGCACACACAAATGGAGAAGACTACGTCTCAAAAGGAAATGCAGCAGCAGACGCACATGCGAAATATGCTGCATATTTTGGTGAGATATGGAACCCCACAGACTCACAGAGAGGGAGAGGGAGGGGAATAGCTAGGGAGATGTTAATAAGAGAAGGGTACACCCATCTCCCAGCCACACAGATTATGGAACTACAAGCGGCTGCACCAATGGCCGAAAAAGAAGTATGGGTGAAAAGAGGATGCACAATGTCACCAACTGACGCACTATGGCGCCAGGGTGGCACTGGGAAAGTTGTAATACCGTTGGCACTGTTAAATACCGCCCTGAGCCAATTACATCACCCTGCCCATACAGGCAAGGAAATAATTGCAGCACGAATTAGAGAAGATTGGTTTTGTCCCGAGTTAACCTCTCATGTGTCAAATTTTATCAGCAATTGCCTCACATGTCAACAGTTTACGGCCGGTCATACTTTAAAAGTGATAAGAGGTACCATACCCCGGCCAGAAGGACCTTTTCGGCACCTTCACATTGACTATGTTGATATGATCAACATATGTCAAGGTAATAGGTATATGATTGTAGTAGTATGCCCATTTTCTAGGTGGATTGAAGCAGGGCCCTGTTCACACCCTGATGCGTTTAGAGCAGCCAAATTCATAGTAAGGGAGGTCTTCCCCAGGTGGGGAGTGTGCGAGGTGTTAAGATCAGACAACGGCCCCCATTTCGCAAACGAAATGTTCCAGCATATCACATCCCTGCTGAACATTAAACACAAATTTGCATGTGCATACCACCCACAGGCTAATGGTGTATGTGAACGCCTGAATGGCTTATTGAAGGAGGCAATTGCTAAAATACAACAAACAACAAAGAAAAGTTGGTTGTATTGCCTTCCGTTAGCATTGTTTGAACTTAGAAACAGGCCAGGGTCCGACCACCACCTCACCCCTCACGAAGTGGTTACTGGACGCCAAATGCGCCTTCCCCTAACACCAACGTCAAGGGCATTCACCGACCACGAAAGTTCAGCGAATGTGTTAGGTGATGAAATGTATCAATATGTGTCTTCTTTGATTACTAGTGTCGTGTTTGTGTCTCAACAGCTCGAGCGCACACGGGGCGGGTCTACCAGCAACCAAGAAAAAGACGAAAATACAGAATTGGGAAAGGAGAACTTGTGCAAACTTGCCAAAGGTGACCACGTACTACTTCGCAATTTCAATAGGAAGTGGAACCAGAAGAGGTTCACTGGCCCCCATCTGGTAGAGGACGTATCAACAAGAGCAGTAAAACTAAAGGATAAGCGTGCCTGGAACCACCTACATGACGTAAAGATCTACAAACTGCAGACCCGCCCCAGCGCCAACGACAGGTCCATTGGAAGGACAGTAACAACATCCCCGACAGCGGAAGAAAGTTCCATCACAGACGACGACCCAATTGTTCCCTTGGAGACAATAACTGACGAAGAAAAGGGTGATCCCCATACTGCCCACCCTATGGTCACACGCTCAAAGAGTAAAAACACTCCCGCCATTTGAGAAACCCCCCCCCCCCATTGACTGCTAAGTACAATTGTAATTAAAACTGAAGGACATTGCTTGCACCAATACACATGTAAACACGTGAATGTTCTCTTTTTCTCTCGCACATACAGGAACTGCGTAATATTGTATTGTAAGAAAAGCTAATTAACGTATTCAGTGTGCAGGCGTAGATGGTGCTGCCAGACGATAACTACCCAGAAGAATTGTCACACCAATTTGTATACGAAATAAAAAGGCCAACATACTTAAAAAGGAGAAGGGTACGTGTCTACTACACAGCCTTCCTCCTGGCCATAGAAAATTACATGCCCCACCTCCGCCCATACTTGCCGGTCCTAAGAGACCGATCACTTAGGGTAGCGTGGGAGCAGCTCTTCACCTGGGCACTGAATGACTACTTGATAGGGAGAGCTTAAAGAAACAAAACTAACATTTAATAACGAGCACTTTTGAGAATTTTTAGGCGGGCAACTTTAACATCACAAGAATACGCTGCCAGGACTGCAGCAAGGTAAGAGCAAAATGCCGGTGAAATTAGCATATGTAATAAAACTAATAGGGATTTTTATGGTCACCGGGTTCTTGGCTGCCTCTGTCTGGCAGTACAGCTATGCTATCCATTTTATTGCTGCACCCAAACCTAATATACCCCCGTTCCCTGCTGCAACAGGTGTTACGTCAGGTGGTAATAGTAACATTGCACCCAAGCAAAATAGAGTTAAACGCAGCACATACTCTGACAATAAAGGTATTGATAATTATGTACAAGATTCAGCACACGTCACAAACAACATATGGTACCAGCACATGACCCGCATTGGTAAGCAGACAACTGAGGATAGCTGTTACGTTTGCTCATTAATACCATACGCCATGAGCGCTTCACGAACATTTGTTGCCACTGAAATAGATGAAAAGACAGCACAGTGCATAATATATTTGGCCCTGTTCCAAACGAAAGGAAGATTTCAAGGAACAGTAGTGCACATGACGTGGAAAACACGAGACTCATACCCATATGAAAACAACTTCCTTAAGACCTATCAGAGTTACCACAAGACCAGTTTACATGCTGAAGCATTCAAATACATAACAAGTGGCCCTGCAAAAGGAGAAACAAAGAAGGTAACACTGCAGTATCTACCATGTGATTGGTACGCCACTGAAGTTCCGGGTAAACAAGGATGCTGGGAGAGGCCGCTACTGACGATAACAGGAAAGGTGTATCTGGACAACAGCTGGGAGATAGGAGTAATTGGCAGCAACATGGTAACAAAAGAAACTATCTCAACCATCGAGACACACAATCATCGATGTTGGACGACGTGGATCAAGTACGTACCAATGCTCACGTGGGTAGAAGAAGATGAAGACCCAATAACAATATTACCATTGACTGCGCCCAAAGTATGTTACCAGCATAAAGGAGAGGTGGACGTAGGATATAACACCAATTGTGCAAGCGTGATGGAGTTACCTGAGGGGGGTGCGGGAACAGCAGTAATAATGGACCATTATTGGGCCTGTGGAGAAAAGGCATATCATACACTGCCTCCCCTGTGGAATGGTGTGTGCACAATGGTACACGTCAATGTACCATCACTAGTGGTACCTAAGAAGCATGTTAATGTGGCGAAATTTCCTAAAATGGATGAAGGGGATAAGAGACGAAAGAGATCTGCACCACTCCAGAAGGAGCAAGAGAACAAGACCAACAGCGAGGATACTGTCCTAAATAGGAGAAAACGACAAGGAGAGCCACTGACAGGAAATTACCTGTGGGGAAGGTCGGAAACGGAACTAACGTCAATACCGCCAGAACACAGACTATTCAGCAGAGCAGCAATGTTTTTCTCCTCAATAATACATCCGGGACTGCAGGCATACGCAAACGCAAAATGGCTCCAAATAACCAGATGGGAACTAATGATGACCATCAATTCTACAGTAAATGGGTTCAACGCAATTAAAGAGGAGCTGCGAGCTGTAAGGATGGTAGCACTACAGAACAGATATGTACTGGACCTTCTCACAGCAATGGAAGGAGGAGTTTGTGCAAAGATAGGACAATCTTGCTGCACGTTCATACCTGCCAACGATGCTGATAATGGTACACTGACAGAAGCAGTTTCACAATTGGCCCAGATGCACTCCAAAATGATGGACGAGAGTAACGGTGTAAACAAGGATGAGAGCTGGTTTTCACTATTATGGTCATGGATGCCATCTTGGCTGTCAGATGGACTGAAAATAATAGTGGGGTGTACTATTTTGGCTGGAGCTACTCTGATCATAATTAGATTTTGGAAAGCCCGGAAGGCACGCACGACTGACGAGTTGCTGGAAATGGTGGGAATGCACCCCTTGATGCCAGCAGATGATGGCCAGCATACAGGGGTGATAATACAAGAGAGGGAGAAGCTGCGCACCCAAATCATCACCAACCATCTGGATCCACCATCGGTGAAGATCGAGAACCCAAGGAACCCCAGGAGCTACATAGGAAGATGGGTATACTGTACTCCTGGAGGAACATGTGAATATATGTATTGGTCATTTGAAGATCATGTAAACCATTATGGACACCTCGGAGGGATAACTAAGATATGGAGAGTAAGAGGAGATAACGAGAAGGATATGTTTGTGGTCGACAAGTCGACCAGAGGGGGGACTGAAGTGGGAGAATGGAAAACCAGGCTCCCGTCCTTCACCTCTCGCGCTTGGCCTAGAGGGTCACGGCCCAGGCACCCGCCACGAGAAGAGTTTGTCCATTTACCAGACGACCAAATACCCTGGTACAGAAACATACGGATGTGTCCATCTGCCTGCCCAACAGCCCGCACTGGCCATGCCGACACCTGCGGTTCGGATCAGCTAGACTAAAATCCACACGTCGTTAGAGATGCCATGACGACCTAGACAACGGGAAGCACTTCTGTACAAATATACACACTGAACATTTCCACACCAATCTACACGAAGAACATACTCAGTGCTCTGACGTAGGCGACAGGCATATTCACGGACGTGCATCTTTATTATTTTTATATAGGCTTCAGAATGCAGAAACGCAAGACGCATCATGAACTCATTTATAACGCTTGCTCACGCTTCTCTTGAAACCATTACCACCATAGAGATATACTGGAAACACGATATTGGTCATGGAAATATATGCTATTATAACCTAAAAGCACCTATGCACCAAACGGACTAATTATGCACCAGGCCCAAGTAGGCCTCAATCAAGAGCTCCCGTGGACATTAGCAAAGCACGAGTCAGGTTGCTGATCCTGCAGAAAGAACCCAGTGGAGCAACCAGCCAAGGTCGTAATGTTGCAAACTCACAGTCCAAGAACACATCATCAAAGGCACGATGTTGCAACCTCGCACCCCGCGCACCAACGTTAAAGTCACGCCGGCAAATTAAACCAGACGCGCAGTAGAAAAAGCAATATTAATTGTGCAGAATTCTGCCTCTTTCACGGTCCCTCCCCACGTGACCAAGCCGAACCTGACGAGATGCCAAAGCACATGAGGAAAAAGGCGTCTGGGTCCCTCGCTACGAGATACAGGCCAATACACTTGAAAGGCTCAATGAACATCTGCTACAGTGGGAGCGGTCAGCCTTCCACCTATGAATAAATCCTCACATTGTTTGCACGTACCCATATTGAAACATTGTTGCAATCACAGGTACACCGAGAGCTGGGAACAACGGTGGTCCCAGGCTGGGAAGCTCACGGGTGCACCAATCAGAACATGGGGCTCTCATCTCAGACGTCAGTAACATTAGCCAATCCTCAGGAGTCTCCATGTAACAATTCTTATGTATCTAATTGTAGGGACAACCCAGATATACCACCTGACTACACCTTGTCCACTAATATCATTCTCTATATGTGTACTATACTAACCCTACCACTCGAGCAACCAATTAAGAGTGGCGATAGGTTTTTTGCTAACTTTTTGACGTGACGCAAGTAGCGCGTCATAATACAGTAAAAAGGGCCTGCGAGCCCCACGATTGTGTGTGTCAGGACGAACGCGTACGCTCCTTGACCCATCCCTGCCGTTTGCATAATAAACAGCAGAAGTTGCCTTGCTCCTTGTGTGTGCCTCATACTCTGTCTCGATCCGAGATATACACGGGAGGAGTTGGGGCCTCCCTGCCCGGAGGTCTGCGGACGGCCCGGCCGACCCCGGCAGAATTTCCCCCCGACACCATTCAATCAAGTTTTATATCAAAGCTATTCAATTCTGGCAAGCAAAAGAACACGTAACGTGTGAGTTAAAAGAGCTCCACGCATTTCGGGATAAGAATTCCCTTTATCTGGAGCAAACAATTTAAGTTCAATAGTTTGTTCAATCTTCAACCTCCAGATTCATCTGCAAAGCAAATTAGAGACTAGTGTCAGTGTGCGTTCACTCGAAGTATGTAAACATTGTTCAGAAAGTTACCAAAAATTAAGGGTATCACCTTAATTGGCATGTGCTTAAGGTTTGTCTTCTAAAACCAAATGCACAATAAAGAAAAAAAAGCCTTGGTGGCAGTATAACCGTCTGGTGTGGGGTACTGTGGCCCCACTGATCTCTTTATCCAAGAGTAGCAGTCGTTTGTTGTGTAGGATTGCACGAGGTCTGGCATAAAACACAGTGGCAGGTCATTATGGTAATATGTCTAGAGTACATGTATAAGTGACGTAGGATGAAGGATTAAAAGCCTACAACTGTTCTCCTGTGTGTGCACAAATGGCTATATTCGCAGTAATGGTAAGTATTCCAATTCCATGAGGTACTTATTCATGTGGTCACATACCATCTTAAACCTGTGGTGTATGGATTAAAAACATGCCACCGAAGAGTGAGTACTTAAAGGTACACTGTCCTTCTGTTAGCTGAGAGTAGAAATTCCAAGAAAGTGGGATCACCCACTGGCGGTATGTTAATTGACTCCGAAGAGTAGCGCCTTTCCACCGAGCGTTGTATAAAAAAATGGAATTGAAGACTATTTAGAAGAAATTCCATAATTATTCAAGAGCATATAATACATGAATGTGCAACAGAAACCCTTAGGGGTATTGTTTAACAAAACGCTCTTACAAATAGTGTGCAAATAATCCTCCGTTAAGGGATTCCGGAGACTGAAAAAAAAGGATGGTGTGATGCCGGTATAGTTCTTCCTCAGGTTCTGGGGAGGGAGAGGGAAATACTCAAGGGAGGTGAGGGTGGCGGCATGGCACATGGTAGTTTTTCTTCATGTTTTTATGTTGTGCATAGTAAGAACCTGCCTCCTCTATCCCATACTGCTAGGGAGAATTCTCCAGAATGGCTAATTTCCCTTACCTGTTGAGTCCCACAGCAGCTTTGCTGGATTTCTAGGGTTTAATTTTTTTTTACCTGGTAAAAGTGTGAACCTTTTTTCCCACTCTTACAAGTGTTTTGCTTTGTGTTGTACATTTATTGCTCATGGGCTATGGAGTCTCACCCATTCCATAGGCATCATCTTTTTACTGTGTGTCACACAGCACCTTTAGTGCAGTGACACAGGGTTGTCTTTTCAGACTTCCCACTTTAAACTCCATTTTCTGGGCTGACTACTTTTCCCAGAACATGTAAAGTTGCCATTGACTTTACTATTCTTTTTAAATGTATAGACCCAGTACACCCAAGCTTCCAATAGAGTACTGGAAGGGTTAATAGTCATCCCTTTTTGTCTAGCTCTCATGGGACATGTTTATGTTCCCCTTTCTCTAAGATTTGGCTGGTGGCAGTGGTATCTACCATTTTTATTTCTACCGCGAGCTATGAAAATAGCCTTGGTAACGCTAGAGGCTATGGTGGCAGCTTCAAACTCTAATCCGCAGGACCCCTTATATTTTTATTTGGTTCCATTCAGGTTTCTTCGCCATTTCTTTTTGTAAAGGTCTTTCACGTGTTTTACTCTGCACACCATACCAGGTTTGGTTTCTTTGTTTGCCGTCCTTTGGCGGGCTTCTGCCCAGAAGCCCTCCTTGGGCGCCTGAGTGTCTGGGTGGACAGGATGTGAGGGAGGGGTTTGAGTCCCCCTGGACAGGGTCTTCTTGTAGACCCAAGTCACACTCTTGTTTGCTTGGCTAGGTGACTGTCCTGCCAGGACATCCACCCTGCTCTGTGATTGACAGCCAGGCTGTGTGAATGGGGGATTTGGTGCATAAAAAGCGAGTCTGGGGAACTGGAAGGCAGAGTCGACACTGGATTGAGAGAGCCAATGAGAAGCTGAAGGAAGACGACTGCTGCAACTACTGGACATCCCAGTGAAGCCCTGTTGCAGGTCCGAATCGCCTGAAACTTCGCAGACAGAGGAGATCTACAAAGAATCTTCTTCCCTTGAGCCTGGTGGGAACAACCAGCTCACCAAATGCCAGACACCGGTCCTCATCCCGGTTGAATCTGCTGTGCATCGCTGCAGTGGATTGGATAGCCAGTGGGAAGAGAACCAATTTGGGTTTTAAGGAGCACACCTTTTATTCAACATTTTGCTTCACTGCTGGCTTCTTTCCTGGGCAGTACAGGACCCTACAGCCGTCCTTCTTCTCATCACCACGACAGTCGCTTCAGGAACCGTGAGCAGCAGGAACTGCCAGGAACAACTGCCTCAGCTACAGCATTCTTCTCCATTGAAGGTACTGTGCAAATCCGGTTATTCGTTCCGTCCGACCTCAGTGAAAGTATTTGAAATCTTTCGCCTCTCTGAAGGCTTGTCGTTCTCTACTCTTTTGAATAACTTTTCCTCCGACCAACTTTTTTTGAACTCTTGTCAAAGACATAACTGCAAACCACTTTGAACTCTGTGATCCGCTACAAAGACTCTGAACCACTAACATTGGCCCAGACCTATTGACTAGAATCCTATGTTGTAGTAGCCTTTTCTAGATTTCCCTGCCTATGACTTGTTGGTGCTGTTGATTTTGAATGACCTTCAACTTGGTGTTACATATGAAAAATCTCAACAGCCTTGATTAGGCTCATTTTTAATATGTGTGATAAATAAAAATTTGTTTGAAAAATTTAACAGTGGCGATCTACTAAATGTCAAATACAGACTAATTATGCAGTCTGTTAAATGTGGTGTATAGCATACCTGTAAGTGTTGAAAAGGAGGGGTAGACTGGTTCCTTTTTCTATATTTACTGTAAAAAACCCTCATGATACAGGCCCCCAAAAACAGCAACGAGGGTCCCTTTACCTCATATTATAAATTCACTCCTGAAACTGAGGCATGCAAAGGGCACCTACACCCACCATTCCCACACCCTGTACACTCCTTCAACTGAGCCACCCACATGCAAAGGGCACTTACATCCATTATTTCCACCACCTGTGTGTTAGGCAGAATCACCTGCAGTACCCCTGGGGAACACTGCAGGCAATTAGGAGTACATGTGTAAGCACAATTTCACCTTTGGTGCAAGCCTGGACCACACAGTAAAGTGGTAGTGATGGCTGAGCAGCCAGACTCATCTCAAGAGTTTAAGTGAGCAGTAGAACAAGTTACACAAAGGGCCAAACAATACAGTGATTCAAGTATAAACACTTACTCAAGGTTTCTTGGTAAAAGAATATCCATTTATTTACTCAGTCCATTTTAAAACATTACTCTAGCATAAGCAGCCTAATATCACACACTAATACACCACAAAAATCCAACAGGTAAGTAAATGAACAAGTTTAGCTCCAAAGTGAAGTCGGTGCAAAATGGCACTTCAGATACTTAATAATGGAGGGAAAAGACAAGGTTATAAGAATAGACAGCCCAAATACATTCATAGGCAGGGCATACGGTTTCAGTTAAATACAACCTCAATTCTTCTTAAGAGGCCTGGGCAAAAGTCAGTGGTTCAGAGTCTTTTGTATAGGATAGCACAGTTCTGGTAAGTAACGGTTAAGTCTTTGCCACGGATATTTAAAGGATTTGAATAGGCGAAAGGTTTGACAAATGTTTAGGGAAGGACAAGCCTTTGTAGTTGAGGAAACTTTCATGCACTTTCTCAATGGCCGAAAAGATTTCCGGACCGCGTTTGCACTGTACCTTGTCAATGAAGAAAGCTGTAGCTCAGGCAGTTGTTCCTGGCAGTTCGAGCAGATCGCGCTGTTCCTGAGCTTCAGTCGCGATGACAAGAAGGAGGATGTCGGGAGGTTCCTGCACTGCCCAGGGAAGAGGCCAAAAGCAGTAGCAAGATGTCGGTTTAAGGTGTGAGTGCCTTAAAGACCAAAAGTTTGTTTCCTTCCCTCTGGCTATCTGGTTTTCATCAGCACTCTGATGAAAATTCGACCAGAATAGGATGGTGTCCAGGTGGCTTGCGAGTTGTTTGTTCCCACCAAACTCATGGGAAGAAGTTAACCTTGAAGGGCTTCTCTGTTGTCAGAGTTTCAGGCAATTCGGACCTGCAGCAGGCCTTCACCGGTCATCCAGGAGTTGCAGCAGTCCTCTTCCTTCCTCTCCTCTTCGGTTCTTTCATTCCAGTGGTCGACTCTCTTTACCAAGTCCCAGATACCTGCTTTTAAACAGTTTCCCCCATTCATTCCAGCCTGGCTATCACTTACATAGAAGGGTGGCTATCCTTGCCGGACAGCCAGCCAGCCAATCATGCCAGAGTTCATTCAGGTCTCCTAGGAGAATAAGCACAGGGAGTTTCGGGCACCTCCCTCACATCCTGTCCACCCCAGACACCTGGGCGCCAGAGGAGGGCTTCAGCACAGAAGCCCGTCAAAGGCCAACTAACAAAGGGACCAAACCTGGTTCGGCGAGCAGAGACAAACACAAGAAGGACCTTTCCTAAAAAAAATGGTGAAAAAAGATGACCAGAGTGGGCACCATATTGAAAAACATGGCTGACCTGGTTTTTAGGTACCCTTGTTAGCCGTAGGGAAAAATCATGGTAGCTTGATCTAAACCACTTCTGCCAGCCATTTAAAGTAGGAAAGGGTAACATTTTACTGTTACATGAGTGTTTTGACTCAGGGGAAGCTAGGCCACCCCTCCAGCACTCTATAGTAAGATAATGTGTGCTGGGTCAGTAAATTTAAAGAAACTAGTAAAGTCAATTTAACTTTACATGCCCTGGGAGACAATAGTCAGTCCCAGGGAAGGTATTTAAACAGACTGAGGGTGCTGTGTGACACACAGAAAAAGGTGATGCCTATGGAGTTGTGTTTAAACTCCATAATCAAAGAACACAAGAGTAAAAAACACATCAAAATACATGAAAGAGTGGGAAAAAAGGCTCACACTCTTTCCAGGGAAAAAAATAAAATCCTAGAAATACAGCAAAGTTGCTGGGGGTTTCAAAAGATAAGGGAAATTAGCACATTTTGAGAATTCTCCCTAACACTGTGCACCCCTGAAACTTAGCCACCCACATGCAAAGGGCACAAACACATACTATTCCCACCCTCCATTGCACCCTTGAAATGGAGCCACCCACATGCAAAGGGCACCTACATCCACTATTCCCATCACCTGTGCACCCCTGAAACTGAGCCACCAACATGCAAATGGTACAAACACATACTATTCACAGCCCCTATGCACTCTTGAAACTGAGCCACCCACATGCAAAGGGCACCTGCACCCACTATTCCCACACCCTGTACACCCCTGAAACTGAGCCACCCACATGCAAAGGGCACCAACACCCACTATTCCCACCCCCTGTACGCCCCTGAAACTGACCCACCCACATGCAAAGGGCACCCACACACAATAAATACAACCCTGTTACACCACCAAACACCACACCACACACATAACCCCCCACACACGCATCACACCAAAGGGCCTGCACACACAATGTGGACCACTAAACCACACAACCCAGCACCCATGCCTCCCCCTAACGGAAAATACATTGCAGAATACAAAACAAAATACATGTCACTTAGCTGGCACCATCCCCATTCAGAGTCAATCACATACCCATACAGGAAACACACCTGGACAAATGACCATTTGTGCAATAAACCCCATGTAGCACCACACCGACAACAAGTATGAGCTACCATCAAAAATCCCCACCGCCACCACCCTCACCTGCAAACAGCACGCATTATTCCTATTTGCAATGTGCACATGTAAACCCAAATCCCACATGCACCTTAATCACATGGATGTACAAATTTCACACATAACATAATCTACACAGATCCATGACATGCTGAGTGATGACACATGAATCCAGAGAAGCATACCACATGACCATATGGCATGCCCCCTCAAGAGCAGACACGTGTGACATGCCACACAATTGATGACTGGACACACACATGAGCATTGCAGAAAGCCAAAATATGACAAAATAACCACAGGAATCCCATATCACCAATGACATAACTGTAATATAATTGCAAATCATCTAAAAAATGGTACAACTCAACCAAAATAATGGCAGAGAAATCCTGCCTCCGAAAACAACATCAATGATGCAAACACCAATGAAAACTATATATACAGTCTAGTGGATGTCACGGTATTGATGTTTTGATGGTATGATAACCTGCATGTGAAGTTACTGCATACCGTGGTCATCAAGGTATAGCAAACACGTGTGTTTAACCGTTATCTTAAATAATATTTTGTCCAGAAAAGTCACACATTTCCACCAAGAAACAAGAGACACAAACAAGAGACGTCACCAAGAGGTATCCTCAGTTCTTATTCCATACATTTATTTTAGTTGAAATCAGCAGAGAGGAGTCCTGGTGGTCCAACTTAACTTTGTCATATAATATACAACCTTCTTAGACGTTTTATATAACGGTAAGAGAAGTAGGAGGTCATGAAAAGTGGCATTTCATCCAGCCAAAAAGCAAGACATCGACCTGCAACTGCAGTATTAAAAGTCCCTTATGGCTCAGTCGCACACATGCCATAATAATACCATACAAGTGTTGTAAAAGTAAGTCACTTATGTCTTTTATTATGCTGAATTATATTTTTTTCCAACAACAGATTGCTCTTTCAAAAAGTTCTAATATGCACTTCATTTCACTAGCAGAATGAGATTTTCTCACAAATGGTAATTATACTGCATTATTATTTAGTAGTCTAATGACTCTCATACAAATGCTAATTAGACTGATCTAAAAGGGGCATTCTAGCCCCAACTTATCACATCCCATTCTGCAATCTGCACAAGACCACAAGCAACCCAATGTTTCTGAGTTAATGGCATCCTCAGTTAGGAGGAGTAGCTTGTGTCTAGTAGCTACTAGCCAGCCCTGCAGGCTCGAGTCAAGAGAACCACGCCCACCACTCTGGAAAACCACCATCCATTCAGGTTGGGGTGACTTAAGCAAACCCAAAGTATAATGGATGGAACGTTTTAAATCAATGAAACCTTCAGGCATAGCTTTGGGCAACTGTCCAGACCATTGTTTTTGAACCGGGACATTACAAGTAGCTAATTGCAAATTACGCTTTGTTCTTTCTGTATGGCATGGCAGGCTGAAGAACAATGGTCTTCTGTTACCCCCGACAAATGCCAGAGGTTATGAAGATTCATTCAAAACTTTCCAGACATCACTTATTTTTGTTTTGCTAAAGTCACCTTGAGTGGGACGGTTAACACACCCAGGGTCGTCGCCTCATGTCAGACCTGGCACATACTCCCTGCTGACTCCTGAATTTGTCCTGCCTACTAGAGGTTCAAGGGTACAGAAGTCCATGACGTCCCAGTGTACAGGAGGGTGGAGTGACCTCTGACGGGCCCATGGGATCAGAGCTCACCCTCGAGAACTTTAAGACGAGATAGCTGCACCTTGAGGTGGATGGGGTGTGGGATTCTCTTACTCCAACACCAATCAATAAGGACAACTCAATGTTTGGCAAAGGGAAGTCTATTTAATGACAAGTACAAAAAACGGGGAAACATTAGGAAATCATCAGTGATGCGATCGCCTGTCTCGCTTCAACTTCCAAATCCTTCATTTAAACAGTAACTTTTATACCTTAAACTCGTCATCATTGACGTGTAACACTCAAAAGTTTTCATGTAATTCTATTGGTTGTAAAATGTAACTTAAGTATAAGTACTATATCTGTATATGGTAACGGAGTGCTAGGATTGGATAACACTTATCGGGTGGGCGTCTATGCCCATCCCTCTACATCACTCATGCTAAACGTCACTACAAGTACAACGTCTCATTGGTTCTACTAGCTATAGGACCCTTGATTATTTGGTCCATTGTGATTGGGTTGGTTACACCCCTAGGCATAAATCTCCACTTTTAATTAGCAGGATGCAGAATGATCACCCAGGTGCGGTATGCCCCAAGATTCACCCTGCCTCCCTTCCATCAATCAGTACTTTAGGGCTATGTGTCAATTAGTTGGCCGAGGTTGGCCTCGAAACTGTAGCTTCTTATCAGGAAAGGTTATGGCATCCTCTGGGTTTGGGTGACATCAGACGTTGGTACCTCTCCGCGCTTGGCTGGTCACGTGTCAGTACAACGTGAAACTGCTTCATTTCCCTTCTATTTGCTTATTTGATTCTCCCTTCAGCCTTGCCACCTGCCTGGGCATCCTTATCTCGACCTTCACTGGCACGCTGCTATGCTCTTCAGTTTCGGTTCTTCGAAGTTGCCGCTCTCCTTCCTTCCGTAGGTTGACCTCGAATTCCCAGGCAAGAGCTGCTTCTTCCTAAGGCTCGATTCCGCTCTTTCGTCTGGCTTTGTGCTGGTATATGAATCCTGGCCTGTTTGACCACCATCATTCTGGGCTTAATTCTGCTTTTGTAAAATGGATTCGCACTTGTACAATGTGCTTCTTTGAGGTAGATATATATATATATATAGTTGGCGCTTGCCGCTCTATTCTTCTACTAAGCATAGCAAGCAGTACTGTTTTCTTAGCTTCTTGCGTTACAAGCCTATGTACAGGCAATTAGCCGGTTGAATGCTTTCATTCTGCTTTACAGCTATGTTTCTTTATATTTCAACATCGTCCCTTTCCCATGTCTGTGATACTCTTATCCGTGGTGTTTTCCCTCTCTGTATGGCATCCTTTGGTTGTTGTTCTTCATCTGTACGTCTTGTCTGTGCCCTTGCGACGCCATCATTCGCCTTCGATTAAGGTCCTTTGGGTCTCTCCTGGGACAGTTTGTAAGTAGTCTTCGTTTCATGTCAGCTGCTGGTACGTTTGTCTCAATGGGTACCATGCTGCCCATAGTTGTCTGGTTATTGGCCCTTCAACAGGTATTACTCTTCTGATGGGCACTGGGCAGAGCCCTAGTGCTGCTCTTTGTTGGTTTATCTGCTCCTCATACGTCACATATCTCGGCGAGTATGATGCTGGTATTTCAAAATGGGTGGCTGGAGTGCAGGCCATATCTGGGACCTCCTCTACACCACGATGATAAAAAAAAAAACAAAAACACACGTTTTGGACTGAAAGGGGAGTTCACACCTGCCGATTCCCCCAGCTTTCATATCACACAACAGGATCACAGGTTTACAATTTTATAGTTATTAAACATTTATACCAAACGTGTAACATTCATCTGACTTGCCTTCCAACAAATCTAATTAAGCCCCCATAGAATAGCTACCCCTAGATTGCGCTGATGGGCCGCTTATCTAGGGTGAGGGGACAGGAAGAGAGACTGGCCCTATCTAATTCTAGTCACCATTAATTTCACAAAACCTTTTGTTCACTCTTATTCTTTTTCTTTGCCCTGCATTCACACACCCTAAATAATCATGCAAAACAAAAGTCTGCTCTGATTAATTAACACATAACCGTTTGTCGGTGTTCCAGACGATATATTGCAACCAATATTTATTCTTGTGCAATGTTGTTCTCAAACAGAAGCCTTCACCCACTGGGTAGAAAGTTCCAATGCTAAAAACCAATTCATTTTGCTTTTTGACCCTTTAACCATGCCAGTGGTATATTCCTTTTCTAGAAAGGGTCAGATCAGCCCTGACCTGACCCTTTCTAGGAAAGGAATATACCCGGGCATGGTTAAAGGGTCAAAAAGCAAAAGGAATTGGTCTAGGAAAGGAATATACCACTGGCATGGTTAAAGGGTCAAAAAGCAAAGGGAATTGGTTTTTAGCATTGTAGCTTCCCCCAATGATGGCCAGAAACCGAAACATCTTGTGTTACTTGTGGTCTTCTGCAGAGTAGAAGGGATGTGCGAGTCAGTCTGGGACCAAAGCACACAAAAAAATGTTCTGTCTGCTCAGACTCTAAGGGCCTGATTCACAAAGCGTTTTCCAATTGGATTGCACCATTATAAAAGGCTTCTGTGAATCAGGTCCTAAGTCTTTTACTTCTAGTAAAATCTTGCCAATCTTCTGAAATTAAACTGACATTTGAACGTCTCGAACGTTTTCAACTGTGGTGTTGTTGCAAAAAAAATACAGCAAAACAAAAGCAGTTGTGGGGTTTGAAATTATCCTAAACCCTGGCATGGCCACTACCTTCTCAGACTGTTGTTCTTCATCCTGCCTGTGTCCATGCCATTACAGAAATGGGTAAGACCAAATGCAGATCAGACTTGGCCCCACTCAGATGCCAAAAGGAGCAGTCCAGCTTGCGGTTTGATGCATAAAGGATGTGACCAACCAAGCCCTGCAGTTTCGGCTGGACTGCCCCTTCTGGTGTGGGTCCACACCTGATTTGCATATGGTCTTTCCCCATTCTGTTGTGGCTTGGCAATAGCAGGTGGAAGAACGATGGTCTGGAGGTTTGCCCAGAGCAATGCCAGAGGTTAGATTATTTCAGAACCTTCCAGCCATCACCTCTTGTTTTGCTTGAGTCTGTGATTAAGCAGTAATTTGTCATGTGCTGGGTGCACACTTTTGTTGGACCAGGCCTGATTTGCATTTTGTCTTTCCCCTTTCTGTATTGGCATTGGCATTGGCAGGCTGAAGAACGATGGTCTGAGAAGGATTCCCCAGAGTGGCAATGCCAGAGTTTCAGATCAATTTAAATCCCCAACTCCTTTAGTTTTGCCGAATTATGTTTAACACCATGGTGAACACTTTCAAGACGTTCAAATATCAGCTTAAGTTAACAGGATTGACAAGATTCTAAGTATTAGATTAATACACCGATTCATGGAATAATTAGCGCGGCGCAAGTGGGCAAAAACGTGCGATTCGCAGTGCAATTGCGAAAATCGCACGAAAAGCAGCGTACGTCGATTCATGGAAGGCCGTGCGCGAGAAAACCAGTGGATGTGCGATAAAAAAGTGCGCGGCGCACGTTGGCGCACAGGCCATCTAACAGCGTGCGCCAGGTCACAGCGAAAATCGCACAGGCCACAGCGAAATTCGCACATAGCGCGGCGCACGCAACAAAAGTAGGCGGAACACGGGCGTAACACTCGGAATGGGGAACAACTTGCCAAAACGTGGGCGTCACGGGGGAAGTACAGGGCACAAGTGCGCGGAACGCCCACACGCTCGCCTACAACACGTATTCATGGAATCGAATAGGGGAAAAAAGCGCACGCTCAAACCAGCGCACAGGCACAAACACGACCGCCACAAGAAAGCAGGTGGTAGCGTCTCTGCGGCTGTAAGAAATGTGCGCCAAAAGGTGCGCCAACAAATCGCACCTATATACTGCCATGATGAATGTCCCATACTGTGGCCCTCCAGGAAAAATGACGTGCAAAGGGGTACCCACAAACACGGACACCCGCTGACAAAAAATACGTGTGCGTGTATACCGGGGTGCGCGGGAAGTCTAACACGCGATTTCAGCAGGGTACGTGCATCACAGGGGTTCGCGTGAAGTTTCACACGCGATCGGGCCTGGGGGAGCGGGCTACGTGTATATCAGGGGTTCGCGTGAAGTTCCTCACGCGATCGGGCCTGGGGGAGCGGGCTACGTGTATTACAGGGGTTCGCGTGATGGGGGAGCGGGCTACGTGTATTACAGGGGTTCGCGTGAAGTTCCTCACGCGATCGGGCCTGGGGGAGCGGCCTACGTGTATTACAGGGGTTCGCGTGAAGTTCCTCACGCGAATAGCCTGTGCGCGTGTATTTCAGGGGTGCGCGGGAAGTTCCACACGCGAATAGCCTGGGCGCGTGTATTTCATGGGTGCGCGGGAAGTTCCACACGCGAATAGCCTGGGCGCGTGTATTTCAGGGGTGCGCGGGAAGTTCCACACGCGAATAGCCTGGGCGCGTGTATTTCAGGGGTGCGCGGGAAGTTCCACACGCGAATAGCCTGGGCGCGTGTATTTCAGGGGTGCGCGGGAAGTTCCACACGCGAACAGCCTGGGCGCGTGTATTTCAGGGGTGCGCGGGAAGTTCCACACGCGAACAGCCTGGGCGCGTGTATTTCAGGGGTGCGCGGGAAGTTCCACACGCGAACAGCCTGGGCGCGTGTATTTCAGGGGTGCGCGGGAAGTTCCACACGCGAATAGCCTGGGCGCGTGTATTTCAGGGGTGCGCGGGAAGTTCCACACGCGAATAGCCTAGGCGCGTGTATTTCAGGGGTGCGGGGGAAGTTCCACACGCGAATAGGCTGGGGGCGCGTGTATTTCAGGAGTGCGCGGGAAGTTCCACACGCGAATAGCCTGGGCGCGTGTATTTCATGGGTGCGCGGGAAGTTCCACACACTTGCCCATGCCGGGCGCATCGCGGCACGAAAGCGAGGCTAAACCTCGTTTTCACTACAGGAACCGCCGGCAGGCGGATCGCCGGCCAACCCAAAGGCCATCCTAAGGCCTGTTGTGTGCCACACACCCCCTCACTCCTAACATCCATCCTGAGGGGTGAGGGCAGGAGCCCCCCCAGCCCCCCAGCCCAGCAGAGGTTCCCGAGGAGAAAGAGGAAGCGAGCGCGCCGAGGGACAGGGCCTGCCTGACCCCGTCCCAACAAGTGCCTGACTTGCCCATGCCGGGCGCATCGCGGCACGAAAGCGAGGCTAAACCTCGTTTTCACTACAGGAACCGCCGGCAGGCGGATCGCCGGCCAACCCAAAGGCCATCCTAAGGCCTGTTGTGTGCCACACACCCCCCCACTCCTAACATCCATCCTGAGGGGTGAGGGCAGGAGCCCCCCCAGCCCCCCAGCCCAGCAGAGGTTCCCGAGGAGAAAGAGGAAGCGAGCGCGCCGAGGGACAGGGCCTGCCTGACCCCGTCCCAACAAGTGCCTGACTTGCCCATGCCGGGCGCATCGCGGCACGAAAGCGAGGCTAAACCTCGTTTTCACTACAGGAACCGCCGGCAGGCGGATCGCCGGCCAACCCAAAGGCCATCCTAAGGCCTGTTGTGTGCCACACACCCCCCCACTCCTAACATCCATCCTGAGGGGTGAGGGCAGGAGCCCCCCCAGCCCCCCAGCCCAGCAGAGGTTCCCGAGGAGAAAGAGGAAGCGAGCGCGCCGAGGGACAGGGCCTGCCTGACCCCGTCCCAACAAGTGCCTGACTTGCCCATGCCGGGCGCATCGCGGCACGAAAGCGAGGCTAAACCTCGTTTTCACTACAGGAACCGCCGGCAAGCGGATCGCCGGCCAACCCAAAGGCCATCCTAAGGCCTGTTGTGTGCCTGTTTGGAGCCTCAGGAGCCAGGGCCACAAACTCTGCCCGTGCTGCTCCAGGTAAGCCACCTGCTGCATAGAAAGTATAATTTTACAGAGTATTACTTACGCTCTTGTCTAACCTAACTTGTTGCCACCTTACACGTGCGCATATATCTCGGCGGCCCCTGCCTATAAATGTGCCACCTGGCTACACCCTAGAACACTTTACACTGTGCCCAGCAAATTGCGTTGCACTGCTGTTGGTTGCCCATCTGTGCCTCTTCGCATCTAGATGTTTCTGAACTGTACCTACCCTCTTGTTAACTTGATCTAGGTACCCATGATCCTATGCACTTGAGCCCTTTGGTCGCTAACGGATTACTTGAACTGTGTTGTGCCTTATGGTCACTAAGGGACCATCTGAACTCTGAATCTGTGTTGTGCCTCATGGTCGCTAGCCGACCACTTGAACTGTGTTGTGCCTTATGGTCGCTAACCGACCACTTGAACTGTGTTGTGCCTTATGGTCGCTAACGGACCACTTGAACTGTGTTGTGCCTTATGGTCGCTAACGGACCACCTGAACTGTGTTGTGCCTTATGGTCTCTAACGGACCACTTGAACTGTGTTGTGCCTTATGGTCGCTAACGGACCACCTGATCTGTGTTGTGCCTTATGGTCGCTAACGGACCACTTGAACTGTGTTGTGCCTTATGGTCGCTAACGGACCACTTGAACTGTGTTGTGCCTTATGGTCGCTAACGGACCACTTGAACTGTGTTGTGCCTTATGGTCGCTAAAGGACCACTTGAACTGTGTTGTGCCTTATGGTCGCTAACGGACCACCTGAACTGTGTTGTGCCTTATGGTCGCTAACGGACCACTTGAACTGTGTTGTGCCTTATGGTCGCTAACGGACCACCTGAACTGTGTTGTGCCTTACGGTCTCTAACGGACCACTTGAACTGTGTTGTGCCCTATGGTCGCTAACGGACCACCTGATCTGTGTTGTGCCTTACGGTCGCTAACGGACCACTTGAACTGTGTTGTGCCTTATGGTCGCTAACGGACCACCTGAACTGTGTTGTGCCTTATGGTCGCTAACGGACCACCTGAACTGTGTTGTGCCTTATGGTCGCTAACGGACCACTTGAACTGTGTTGTGCCTTATGGTCGCTAACGGACCACTTGAACTGTGTTGTGCCTTATGGTCGCTAACGGACCACTTGAACTGTGTTATGCCTTATGGTCGCTAACGGACCACTTGAACTGTGCTGTGCCTTATGGTCGCTAGCGGGTCACCTTGTTTGTGCTGTGCCCTATCTTCATCAACAGACTATGCACTCTAGCCCACACGGTGCCTCGTGAACATTACACCCTCTATCACAAAGACGCAGCCCCAGCCTCAACCAGCTACCTGCACTATACTTTTATACCATCCTAGCCAGACACCTCAACCAAACAAGGAAAGCAAAGTGCATCTGCAGACCATTCCAATCCACCATGTGCAGAAACTTGACCTTGACCATCCTAGCTACAATCATGACATTTGCTACCCTCAGCTCTCGCCCCCCTACTGATAGAAACCTAAGACTCAGGGCAAGGCTACCTTGTATCTACGAACCCAAAAGAAACAGTACGGACAATACTGCTCGACTCCCATCTTCACAGACACACATGGATAAGCAAACCCTAGTTACAACACCTCTAATTCCAATCCTAACTCCTACTCACCCCCACCAAAAGACACGTCAGAGTCAAAACAAACACACAAAAAGCTTCGTAAGTCATCCTATACCTAACAACACCTTAACTCTTACTGGATCCCTTATTAATGCCAGATCCATGGTAGCACATGCAATTGAAATTTCCTGACATTCTGAACAACAGTAACATTGACTTCCTTGCTGTAACAGAAACATGGCTCCATGAGGCAGCAGGACCCTCACTGATGTTAGCCATACCTGACAACTACCAGATCTACAGAGTAGACAGACCCTACGCCAAAGGTGGTGGCCTAGCAATCATCGCGAAAACCACCTTGCCTATCCGACTCACCACCTCACACCCTTGCGCCTCCTGCGAAATACTATCAGCAAAATTGCAACTCTCCAACAACCGCACGCTAACCATTCACCTGATCTACAGGCCCCCAGGTCCCCTGGGAACCTTTGAAGATGACCTTACTACCCTCATAGCGAACAATACCCAAAAGGCGCATTCGCAAATGCTGCTGATGGGCGACTTCAACATTGGCTTCAACGAACCAGGCAATAAAAATGCCATTTCTATAACAGCTATCCTAAACGACCAAGGCCTTACCCAAAAAATTCTCTCTCCCACACATGCTAAAGGCAGAACCCTTGACTGGGTCTCAGAACTTAACTGCAACATAGTCATCACCTCCATTACCCCTCAACCATGGACTGACCACTCTCTAATAAATTTCACTGCCACACTTGACCTCCCCAGCCCTAAGACTATCAAAATGATACCACCACTCCCCACAAGAAATAAAAAAGATATTACGACAGAAAAACTTATCCCCCTCCTCCTCCCTACTATTAACGATCTGAAGGACAACACCGACCCAGACACACTAGTAGACACCTTTAACAAAGCTATGTCCCACGCACTAGACACTATTGCACCTGCAAAACTACGTAAAGCGAAGCAAGAAGCCCACCTTAACTCCTGGTTCACCCCCCACCTTAAGGACCTTAGAAAGCAGAAACGAAAACTCCAAACTATCTGGCGCAATTCGCCCACTAACGACAACAAAGCCAAGTTAACCCAAATTACAAAAC
The DNA here is from genome assembly GCF_040938575.1 of Ambystoma mexicanum. NCBI lineage: Eukaryota > Metazoa > Chordata > Amphibia > Caudata > Ambystomatidae > Ambystoma > Ambystoma mexicanum. The sequence continues at coordinate 1,344,175,678 of NC_090937.1, read as the reverse complement.
ATTACAAGTCTGAAATCATCAACACCAAAAGAAATGTATTCAATGACAGAATTACCAAAGCCAAATCGAATACTAAAGAACTATTTACCATACTCCGTGAAATGGAATCCCCTATCCAACCTTCTGACACGGCCCCTAAGGACAAGATATGGTGCACGAATATTCAGAATGCCCTAGCTAACAAAATTTCCACCCTCCAACTTAAAATAAAGAACAAAAAAGATGCCCTCTCTCTTACTGACCAACAACTGCCTCCAGTAACCAAACCGACCACTATCCCCCCTTTTAGCTTTAAACCGATCTCCATCATCGACACTGAAAAGGCCATCCTCTCACTGAAGCCCTCTAACTGCAAGGGTGACAGCTGCCCAGCGCAAATAATAAAGGACGCTGCCAGAGACTTAGCCCCTTTCATCTCTAAGCTCATTAACTCATCCTTCAAATCCAACACAGTGCCAGCCAACTTAAAAGAATCCTGGGTCCTCCCCCTTCTCAAAAAACAAACCCTTGATCCCTCTATCCCGACGAACTATAGGCCCATCACCACAGTGCCCTTCCTACTAAAAATAATCGACAGAGTAGCCTATATCCAAATCCAAGAGTACCTAGAAGTCTATCATCTACTAGGCTCACGCCAATCGGGCTTCCGCCCGCTCCATGGTACGGAAACTGCCCTGATAGACCTCAAAACCAAAATTGAGGAACTCAAGGACAATGGGAAAACAGCGCTGCTACTTTTACTGGACTTGTCAGCAGCTTTCGATTTGGTGGACCATGCGGTCCTATGCAACCACCTCAAGCTGGCTGCCAACTTCACAGGAGACGCCATAGCTTGGGTCCAATCCTTTCTAGCCAACCGGACTATGAGAGTGTTCTCCGCCTCTACCTGTGCTGACCCCATCCAAATCACATGCGGAGTCCCACAGGGCTCCTGTGTCTCACCCACAATGTACAATATCTTCACCAAGCCATTGTTTGACAAGTTGGACAGTCTGGGTGTCTCCTACACTAATTACGCAGATGACACCCAGATCCTCATACCCCTTTCGGGTAACTACGAAGTGGACCTGGCTCTGGTGAACAAAATCTACATCCTCATTCAAGCATGGATGGCCACACATGGCCTCTGTCTGAACGACGATAAAACCGAAATCCTGCTCCTCGGTTCAGACCACAAACTATCCAAACTTACCCCGGACTACACCTCATTTAACATTGATAATAATACTATTAAGGCTATGCGTGAGGTCAAAACGCTGGGCTTTTACCTTGACTCAGCTCTCACCCTCAAAAAGCAAGTGAATTCCCTTGCCTCCTCTACTACCTACACATGCAAACTCATCCGTGCCGCCAGACCCTTCCTGTCCAGTGCCAGCGGCCTCACCCTAGCCAATGCCCTTGTCATGTCCAGACTTGACTACTGCAACGCCTTATACTCAGGTGCCAACAAGTCGGTCACCGACAAACTCCAGAGACTGCAAAATAATGCTCTGAGAGCAGCTCTGAACATCCCACGTAGAGAACATATTTCCAAACATCGGATTGAAGCCCATTGGCTAAAGATAAAGGACAGAATCCTTCTTAAAACTATTTCCCTCACGTCCAAATGCCTCAACAATCAAGCACCCCACTACCTAGCGCAAAGAATCAACTGGAGACCTTCCAACCGACTGACGAGATCTGCCAATACTTTCCTTCTGGAAGTCCCCAGATTCAAACTCACCACAGCGGGCGGTGCAAGTTTCCCAGTCAGAGCTGCTCAATCATGGAACACACTCCCACCAGACCTTAGATGCCCTTTACCTTACACGAGCTTCAGATCCTACGCTCGCAAATGGCTGCACAACAACGACATGCAACGTCCTTCACCCTAGTGGTAACAGCACAAACCTGCTATAACTGCTCTCATTGCGCTTAACTGGATATTCTATATGCATTGTATCTCCTACTGTAACCAACCACCGTTTTTTTTTTTTTTTTTTTTTTTCTGTAATAGCCTATGTCAGGCTGTGTAACTAAGCTTCGAGTCATCTTGTATTGCTGCGCCCAAATGCCCTCGGGCTAGGAGCGCATTACCAAATAAATAAACATAAACATAAACATAAACAATAGCCTGGGCGCGTGAAGTTCCACACGCGAATAGCCTGGGCGCGTGTATTTCAGGGGTGCGCGGGAAGTTCCACACGCGAATAGCCTGGGCGCGTGTATTTCAGGGGTGCGCGGGAAGTTCCACACGCGAATAGCCTGGGCGCGTGTATTTCAGGGGTGCGCGGGAAGTTCCACACGCGAACAGCCTGGGCGCGTGTATTTCAGGGGTGCGCGGGAAGTTCCACACGCGAACAGCCTGGCCGCGTGTATTTCAGGGGTGCGCGGGAAGTTCCACACGCGAATAGCCTGGGCGCGTGTATTTCAGGGGTGCGCGGGAAGTTCCACACGCGAATAGCCTGGGCGCGTGTATTTCAGGGGTGCGGGGGAAGTTCCACACGCGAATAGGCTGGGGGCGCGTGTATTTCAGGGGTGCGTGGGAAGTTCCACACGCGAATAGCCTGGGCGCGTGTATTTCAGGGGTGCGCGGGAAGTTCCACACGCGAATAGCCTGGGCGCGTGTATTTCATGGGTGCGCGGGAAGTTCCACACGCGAATAGCCTGGGCGCGTGTATTTCAGGGGTGCGCGGGAAGTTCCACACGCGAATAGCCTGGGCGCGTGTATTTCAGGGGTGCGCGGGAAGTTCCACACGCGAATAGCCTGGGCGCGTGTATATCAGGGGTGCGCGGGAAGTTCCACATGTGATTTGACAGTGTGGGTCCTCCCAGGTGTACCCTGTACACCCTCCACGGCCCCTGCAGGCAGCCCACACCACAGGGGACTACCCTGCATCCCTGGTCATGTCCCGCAGGCAGCCCACCCACCATGGGCATGCCCCCCAGCAAAGGCACATGTCTCCTTGAACTAATGAACACCAACTCATGTCCCCTTGCACCCCCACCCCCCAGCACTGTGGGGCACCTGCCAGCAGGCCCCCACCCATGTCCAACTCATGTCCCCCACCCCCCCCACCCCCCAGCACTGTGGGGCACCTGCCAGCAGGCCCCCACCCATGTCCAACTCATGTCTCCCACCACCCCCACCCCCCAGCCACCAGGGTCAGCCTCCACCAGGCCCCCACTCATGTCTCCCACCACCCCCACCCCCCAGCCACCAGGGGCACCCTCCACCAGGCCCCCACTCATGTCTACCACCACCCCCAAACCCCAGCCACCAGGGGCACCCTCCACCAGGCCCCCACTCATGTCACCCACCACCCCCACACCCCAGCAGTGCAGGGTCACCCTCCACCAGGCCCCCACTCATGTCACCCACCACCCCCACACCCCAGCAGTGCAGGGTCACCCTCCACCAGGCCCCCACTCATGTCTACCACCACCCCCACCCCCCAGCCACCAGGGTCAGCCTCCACCAGGCCCCCACTCATGTCACCCACCACCCCCACACCCCAGCAGTGCAGGGTCATCCTCCACCAGGCCCCCACTCATGTCTACCACCACCCCCACCCCCCCAGCACTGTGGGGCACCTGCCAGCAGGCCCCCACCCATGTCCAATCCATGCCCCCCTGCACCTGGGTCCCAACATTCCCCAATCATGTCCGTAATGCCCATCCTCCCCTGCCAAAAGGCCCAACCAACTATCACACCCACCCACATATCAAAGGCAATTACATGTTACACCCCCAATTCAAATAATGCAATTTAACACATGTCTGTCACACACAATGGCTGCAAGTGAATGACAAAACACCCAACATGACATGCCTGAAAGCAATGAGATGATACGACACATTGAAGATTAAAAAAATAATATGTATTTAACAGCAAGTAGAATGGAAATGAAATAAGAAAAAACACAAAGCAAATCAAACAAAACAAGATGAATGTCCAAGAAAATAATCTGAAAAATTAAAATAAGCCAATGAAGAAGATCATCCTGGGTCCATGAGCCCTACCAAATTAAACCTAACTGACTACTAACTAAAAAGTGAACTATATACAAAAAAGTGGTGCATTGTCCAATCGCAACCAAAAAAAAATCAAAAAAACAAAGGAAACCTAACCCTAACTATACAACTATATACAAAGGCAGCGGGCTATTCGGACGGCTCACTGGTTGTTGTCATGGGCCAGGGCATCATCGAACTCCTGGTCAATGGCTTGGAGGCGGGCATGTTCCCTGGCCCCGAGGTCCCGCAGGGATAACGCAGTGTCAAGCTCAAACTCCCTGCGAAGACCCTCGAGGCACTCAGCCCGCCTCAGCGCCCTCCGCATGGAGTCCTCCGCCCTGACCATCGTGAGCCGTTCCTCCTCTGCCCGCTGCCGCCGCGCACCTATCCGCTGGCACAACCTCTCCCACACGGAAGCCACTCCCATTCCAGGGTTCTCCTGCCCTCCGGCCGATGCCTGCACCCCTGATGTTGATGGCCCCGAGCCATGATGCCTCCCACGTTGAGCCTGCTGCTGCCTCCGACGCAACTGCCTGTGCCAGCACAACGGCATCCAGGCTGATGGAAACCACCGACGCCGTCGTGCACGTGCCCTGCCCGATGATGCCGTCACATCCTCCATCTGCTGGGGTCCAGTTGCTCTGGTGTCCACCCCTGCTGGATCTCTGATTCCCGACTGTGGCAGGGATGGGATCCCCACCGAGCTGGCTGCATTGGTCGGGGCAGGTCCACAGGGGGCCCTGGTGGCATCTGGGCTGGAAGACGGCAAGGAGAACGACTGGTGGATAGCCTGCACAGAGGAGGAGAGGGCCGCCACATTGGCCAACACATGCAGGAAACCCCCGAACATGGCCGATCCCAATTGGGCCACGTCGGCACGGTGCACTTCGTGATGACGTGCGTGCTCCTCCCGGGAAGCACGCACGGCATCACGAATCACAGCCGTGCGCATCGCGACCCCAATCAGGACCTTCTCCGCACGGCCAGGGGTTCCCACGTCCGCAGGTGGAGGGGAGTCAGGTGACATGGACATCCCCTCTACCTGCGGACAGGCCTGGGACGGGGCATCCCTGCTGGTGCATGGTGGTGCACTCACAGGGTCAGGGACAGCGACATGCACAGGGCCCTCCACGGTGACCTGTGCTGCCTCCTGCCCCTGGCCCTGGACTGCACCACTTGCACCAGCAGGGATGCCCCCACCAGGCCCCATGTGTGCCCCAGTGGCGGCCTCCTCCTCCTCTGTGCAAACCACCAACCTGGATGGCTCCTCACCGTCTCCCACCGTAGCAGGCCCCTGTGGGGGCTCACCCACCCCTTCCGCTGCAGCTGTGGGGGCATCCCCGCCGCCTTGCTCCACAGCGCCGTCTCCGCCCTCTTCTTCACTAGCCGCTGCGTAGAGGGAGACAAAGAACACAAGCATCAGGGCACTGTACAATGGTCCCCTAGACAGGAAGCAATAGCAGATGAGCACCACTGTCAAAGTACACTTCCATCATGTCCCTCCACAACACATGGGTCAGTCCAGGCAAAACACACACAGTAACAGGCATGGTGCATGCCATGGACATTTCCATGCATGTCCAATGGACTCTTGAAACATTCAATGATATGTAACTCACATGCATCATGGCTCATGCCCATCACATTCACACACTTCACCTCAGTCACATCCATCTGGCCCCAAACACACCAAACACAGCGGATACAAGGGTAATTTGGCTGCTTTACTGAATCTCTGCATTGTCACACACATGTGTCATGCATCCATGGCATGCACAAGTCACAGACACGCAGGTCAGGCACACAGACATGGCTACCATATATGTACCTGGCATCAGCACCCATCCCTCACCCCCACCCATGTCCAGGTACAGAGACTGGCATGCTCTCATGTTCAAAATCTGAATAGGGCTCCCCATGCGGCATTTCAACACATGCAACAACCATGTGCATCACACATCACTGGTCGCACATGCATTACCATGATGTCCCTGCACACATACATGCATACATGGCCTATGGCACACATACAGGCAAGTATCATAGAACCAGCACACCGCAACATGCCCTGTCTCACACAGTAATGCATGGACACTTACCGCTCAACTCCAGACGGGCCTCCCTCTCAAGGATCTGGGCGTGGAGCGCTGGGCGTACGCGTTCCAGGACCCTCATCTGGATGGAACTCATGCGGCCCCGGCCCCCCTCCACGAGGCGCCGGGCCTTCACAAGGGTCCTGGACCTCAAGTCCTCCCAGCGCTTCTTGATCTTCAGGACATCACGGGTTGCCACCCCCTCCGCGTTGATGGCAACCACACAGTCGGCCCAGATCCTCTGCCGTCCTTCCTTGCTGGCGCGGGACGATCCAAAGAGGGCATCATACTGCCCCAGGACATGCTCCACCAGGAGACCAACTTCGGTGACAGTGAAGCTGGTGCCCCTCTGCCCCTCTGGCCTGGGGTTGCCACTGGTGCCAGATGTGGAAGTGCCCGACATGGCAACCCCAGAGGCAGGTGTGGGTGGGCAACTGGGTCCTGGGGCTGGGCTGTGGAGCGATGTAATCCCAGTCGGGAGTCTTCAGTTCCAGCAGGGGTGGACACAGCAACTGGACCCCTGCAGATGGCTGATGTGCAGGCACCAAATGGCAGGGCACGGTGGCAGCAGGCAGGCAGGCAGGCAGGCAGCAGCAGATGGCACGTGGGAGGCTGCTCGGGGCACTGGGGGGGCAGTAACTCAGCCTTCTGGGCAGGAGCGTGGGCTTCCGTGTGTTTTCGCGTGGCCAGCTTGATACGGAGTGATTTGGCACGTGAAAATCCTGCACGTCAGCGTGAAATCCGAGGAAAGGCCCTTAGCGCGTAAGCGCGTCAGCACGCATACGCGATTCTATTGGACCAGAGTCCCTCAGCGCGTAAGCGCGTCTGTGACGTGACCCGCACGGGTGTTCCCCACTCAGCACGTGATGACGGGGCACACGTGGAGATACTGCACGTCAGAGTGTCATCGCGTGTAATTGGACAAAAGTGCGCGTACACGCGATTGGCCTATGTACGTGTATTTAATGGGTGCGCGGCCACTTACACACGCAAGTACGTCAGCGAACCTGTATCCCGTGGTGCGTGTGAATTTCCACACGCTATTGGACTGGGAACTGGATTCCAGGGGTGCGCGGGTCACACGCTGTATCCCGTGGTGCGTGTGAATTTCCACACGCTATTGGACTGGGAACTGGATTCCAGGGGTGCGCGGGTCACACGCTGTATCCCGTGGTGCGTGTGAATTTCCACACGCTATTGGACTGGGAACTGGATTCCAGGGGTGCGCGGGTCACACGCTCGCCTAGAACACGCGCAAAGCATAAAATTGCGGACTTTAACAATAACAAGCTCAGACGCCAGGATAAACATACAGTTCCTAGCAGCAGTGGCAGTGGGCTACCAAAGGAGGAGGAGGAGGATAGTCAGGGCCAGAATATTCACACCCAGAACCAGCCTTTTCGGGATGCCTGATGACCAGGTGTATGGGAGGTACAGGTTTCCACCACACATCATACTGGACCTGGTGACTGAGTGGGAGGATGACCTCACATCACCCACCCTGTGCTCCCAAGCACTCAGCCCCCTGGAGAAGGTCCTCAATGTACTGCACTTCTTAGCCACTGGATCATTTCAGCGGACAAGTGCCATAGTGGGTGGGGTGTCACAGGCCACCCAGTCACGCTGCCTACACCAGGTCTTGAACATCATGACTGCACGCCCATCAGTCCGCAGGCACATATACCTGCCCAGAACACCTGCAGAAAGGCATGCTGCCGCCCTGGATTTTTACGCAGTGGCACGATTCCCCAAAGTGCTAGGTGCCATCGACTGCACCCATGTGGCTCTACGTCCCCCCAGGGCATCTGAGCACATCTATAGGAACCGCAAGCACTGGCATTCCATCAACGTGCAGGTAGCATGTAATGCCAAGGGAATCATCACCTCAGTATATGCCAACTATCCCGGCTCCACCCACGACAGCTTCATTTACCGAATGTCCACCCTAAGCCGGGACCTAGAAGCTGGGCGGCATGGCGATACATGGCTGCTTGGTGAGTATGTATGCCACTGCACATGCATGCATGTTGGATACTGAGCAAGGTCACAACCTCACCAATGATACCAATCCCCACCTCCACAGGGGACAGTGCCTACCCTCTCAGCCCCCACATGATGACGCCAATTCGGAACCCCACCACGCCACCCCAGGTAAGATATAACACAGCCCACATTACAACCAGGGGCATAGTGGAGCGCACATTCGGAGTGCTAAAGTCACGCTTTCGCTCCCTTGACCGTTCTGGCGGGCAGCTGTTATACGCTCCCCCAGTAGTGTGCAGGATCATAGTGGCAGCATGTGTCCTGCACAACGTTGCAACACGCCGGGGCCTGGCCGTGGACATGGTGGTGGCCCCACATCCCCAACCACATGCACAGCCGCTGCGCATGGGAGGGGAAAGGGCACGGGGGGAGGCAGCCCGTACACAGCCAGTGGCTAATTACTTCACATAGAAATCACACCCCTGTGGAGTGCACACTGCCCTGGCACATTCCATCTGACAATCAATGATGACTCAACCTGACACTGATCCTGAATGTCTGGAGAATGAACCGGGAATACCATGTCAGCCTGAGATTGTTCACCTGGAAGTGTCACAATGTGTGCATCCCTACCCACACAGACACCACCAATGCAGTTTTGTGAAGTTACACATTGAAGCAGCTAAAATGAATACCCACTTGCAAAATGCAACAAGAGGACAGTGCCATGTCAGCCAACCCAACCCCAGCACTGCCACACGACACACCGTGCCATGTCATGCTAATTGCAGGTAAACAAAGTAATCCCCACAACATGACATCACTCTCACTATGTACAGTGGCACTATTAGAAACCTGCAACACCTGAAATGCTCACAGCAATGCCGGACCAACAACATACTTGAGCACGTAGTACCATTAACATGACATCACAAATGTTACATATTAGTAGTCTCACCACCTGGAAATGCCTGCACTCCCACCACTACCAACTGTGCAGTGTTGGCGCCATGTAGAGTTGTAGGTGCACTGCTGCCAACATGGTCCCCATCTCCAGACTAGAGGTCCTTGTGTGGACTTGAGGAAGGGACCTGCAAATTGGGAGGTAGACACAGAAGAAGAGTTACACATCAATGCAACATGCAGTGTACAACACAACAGCAATATGCACTATGAATGTATACACAGTATTGACTACAGACTGGCCACACAGCTCATGGGAGTCCAACGTCACTGTGTAATTCACTGTCACTTGGGCACACCCTTTGCAAGCCCATGGAAACGGGAAGCAGGAGGGGTGTGTGTGACTCAAACCCAAGCATCTGAACCAAATACATTACAAGCCTGCATGTGCCCAGCCACAATGCAGCGTATGCCCACAGGAACCACGGAAGCCAACAGATCGAAGCCAACAGATCGAAGCCAACAGATCGAAGCCAACAGATCGTCCCAAAAAAATTGGGAATAAAAGAAATCAAAATAAAAATAAAAATAAGAAACAATCAAAAATGGCCATTGATGGGCCCGGGGGGGTTGGGGAGGCCACCCAGGAGGTCAGAGGACAGGATGCACACCAGAACCCACCTGCGTGGATCCTGGGAAGATAAAACACCTCCATGGGCTCATGGCCCACACGGCTCTCCTATTGTGGGAGTATCACTGCTGTCGCTATTATCACCCTGTGCAGCTGCATCCGGAGGTGGTTGCACTATGGGAGGCAGCCCACGCAAGGCCCTAGTCTGCTCCTCCATGGCTGCAAGCATGCGGGTGTGGTAGGTCTGGTTCTGGAGGATGAGTGTGCGGAGGTCCCCATGCAACAACTCACGGGATGCCCGGACCTCCGCCCTCGTTGCCTGCATCTCAGCTGAGAGCGTACGGGTGAGCCGCTCCAGCTGCTGTTCTGTCCTTTGGTGTGTTGAAGCCTCAAGCTCAACAAGAGTCGTCCTGAGGTGTAGGAGCTCCTGCCTCAGGGCTTCCCTGTGGCCCTGGGACTCAATGGAGATGGCCTCCTGCAGAGTCGCCAGTGCCGCCCGCCTGTCCCTGTTGGACCCCAACATGTCCTCCCTGTGTGACTGGCAGATGGAGTCGGTTGCCTGCTCTAGTCGCTCCATCAGCCTTTCTGGGGGGACAATGGAAGTGGCCACCCTATCCATGGCCTGAGCCATCATCTCGGATGATGCAGCCTGTTGGGTAGCCATACCGTAAATGGATTGCTCCCATGCGTTATTGCCGGGTGGCGTACGGCCACCACGTCGGCGGGCACCACACCTGTCTGGGGCAAGGCGAACTGCGCCTTGCTGTGCCGGCACTGCCTGAGGCTGCAGGACTGCATTCCCCCTCTGATCTGCTGGCCCAGGAACAGGATCAGATGTCGCGGAGTGTGACCCTGCATCCGTAACCACCGAAGGCGTAGCTGCCAACACTGACATCCCCATGGAGGGTACTGACCCTGGTGCAGGTGGGTGAGACAGAACAGAATCCCTCCCTGGAACACTCACCTGCGACGGCACGTAGGTCTCATCCGAATCAACACCTGAGTACAGCTCGGGGGAGGTGCAGCCAGAGACACCCCTTGAGAGCACGACCTGCAGCACTTGTGGGTTCTCCCCCACCACCACACCACGTCCCTCACTGGTGGTTGGTCGGCCCTGGGACACCTCCTGGGTCTGCGCCATCTCTACAACCCCAGCAGTATCAGGTGCGTCTTCCCCTGCAAAGACATGTAAACAAAGAAATGGAAACAGGCATTAGCACCATGGCACACATTGAGGGCTGAGAAGCAAGAGAACCAGTACTTGATTGACACATGTCCCACATGACTAAAACCCTCCCATGCATGCACCCTCACTGCGTATGAAGTGCAGGCAAATGGCACACACTGATGACACCAAGATGGAAGATGAACACATTTTCTGCATGCTGCCTGGCAGTGGCATCACACATTGGCCTGTGATTGGCAGGTGAAACACACATGCCATCACACAGATGGCATGTACCATTGCTATTGAGTGAAGATGGAGAGGAGGGCAGCACCTACTCATTCAGTCCAGTTCCCGCATGTAATAGCTTTTCTAATTCTAACAGGTCAGATTTTTCACCTGGAGCTGCCAGTCTGAAATGGTCAAATTGCACAGGGACATGTGTGTACAAATGATATCCAGGTAACAAAGTCACTCCACTTTACCATACCCATGTCAGACATGTGACTAGTGGACAGCGACATGCCTAGTGAAAGTGGTGGAATGCAAACAAACTGACTGAATGAACAGTGAAAAAGAAGCAAATATGTTGTGTCAAGGTGACACTTCAAGGGCAACTGGCGTGCAGTTGTGCTAGATGTCTACTGTTGGCAGAAGGGATACTGCTATGGCCAAATGCAGCTGCGCAGGAAGGATTGCATGAAGCACATGGCTGACCCATACGACTCAGGCGCACACACTCTCACCTGGCACCCGAACAGAAGCCCTCACACACACACCATGCACATGGATGACACACACATGCATGTGCACTCACCGGACAATGCCTCGTAATCAGCCAGATCTCCCACGCCTTGGATCTGTTCCTCCGTGACGTAGGTCCCAGCGACTGACTCATGTGGAGTGAGTTCCATGTCTACTACTGGAGACCCACCTCCAGTCACTAGAGTTGCGGCATGACTTGAGGCCAGGTTACTCTTTGCTCTGCGCTTTAGGTCATTCCAGCGCTTATAGCAATCATTGGCTGTGCGCCTCACGATTCCAAGGGCACTTACGATGTCCGCAACGGTCTGCCGGTGTGCCTGGCGTTGTGCAGGTGTGGTCTTGGATCCTGCAACAATGACCATCTCGTTGTCATGTCCGGACACATACTCGACAAGTGCATTCAGTTCGTCATCCGTGAAGCTGGGCTTCCTGGACGGGCCGGACTGTGTAGCCGTGTCTGGGGCATCAGCCTGTGCCGGACGAGCACTCTTCCTCTTCCGCTTGGAAGGTGGTGGTGATCCTGAGTGTCCTGCGCCGCTCTGGACACTAGGGGCAGGAGCCCTGGTGGACTCTGTATCAGGAGTGTGGGATTGCACACTCAGCATGGGAGTTGGTGCAGGCATTGGCTCTAGTGTGATGGTGTCAGGGGGAATGTCAGCAGCATGGACTAGGACCGACACTGTCCTGGCTGGGTGTGTGAGGGCTGGGGTGGATGGAGCCGCAGCTGCCCCTGCAGCCTCTCCGCCCTGCCTCCTTGGTGCAGCAGATGACCTTGCTGCCCCAGATCCACGTGGCATGATGGCATCAACGTGCACCAGCGCACGTGTCGTAGCCCTGCTGACCTGGAAGTCAGCCATGGAGTCAGCCAGGTCTGGTGCCACAATGGGCTGGTCCAACAAGGGCTGAGCATGGATGGTGTCAGCCACTTCAGCCTCAACGGGAGGGGGGGAGGGGGGGAGGGGTGGGGGATGATGGGTGCCCTTGACTGGTCCTCCACACATGGGGGGACAGGCTCACCCTGCAAGTTACGACCACGTCCCCTACCAGATCCACCACGGCCACCACTTGTGGCTCTTCCACCTTTGCCACCCTTACGGAATCCTCGCCTCCCAGCCATGGCACTGATATTAATGTGCGTATGGGAGTGGCTGTAGACAATTGTCCTGGGCAATTGGGGGTCAAAGGGGTTGGGTACCAGATGGTAATTGTACCCTAGTGCTCTAGCACGGCTGATTGTAACCCCTGGGGAAAGATGACGGGTCACGCAACGCACAGGAGGCCCAAAAAAGGGAGATGACGTGCACGCAACCCCTCCTAGACCACGTGTGCAGAAAGAAAAACCTGCACTACGCTGTGGCACCCAGTAACACAAGAATGAACGTATGCGTGTCACACGCAGCCTAGAATGACCTCTGAAGGGGTAGGCTACACACGGGGCAAGCACAGAAGTTGGATACGTGCGTGACTCACCGTCTGCCAGGTAAAAGAGCGTGAAAAATGAGCGCGTTTGGCTGGCTAAACCCCCGCCAAAAGAAGATGTGTACGCTGTCTGAGAAGACAGGACAACAGTAGAAGGGGACACTGTTTGAGGGAACAGGCCCAGGTAAACCAGTAAAAGAGAAAAAAGAGAAAAAGCTGTCAAAGGTAACAGGGAATACGAACTGGAAACGCCGTGAAGTAAATCGCGTGTGAAACGACAAGAAGTACAGAATTCACCCACTCGCTCTCCACGAAAAGCACGTACAAGGAAATGGTGTTCTACATGTACCTTATATACTGGCCCACACGTACAGCGTCACTTACGCGGCGTGTACGTTCACCAATCACACGCTTTGTCACTCCTGCGTGTAGATCCATTTTCACCAATCACACGCTTTGTCACTTCTGCGTGTAGATCCATTTTCACCAATCACACGCTTTGTCACTTCTGCGTGTAGATCCATTTTCACCAATCACACGCTTTGACACTGGGACGTGTCACGCAACAATTTCCTGCACGTGCAGGTGACTATAGGCGCGCATATGCTGTTGACGGGTTTACGCGCTAAGGGCCTTTGCTGACGTGTGGGATTTCACTCCCTATCAGGCTGTCCACGCGTTCACACACGAGAGACCACGCTCCTGGCCAGGAGGCCAAATTACTGCCCCCCAGAGCCCTGAGCACGCTCCCACCTGCTGCTGCCTGACTGCCTGCTGGCCACGTGCCCCACAGTGCTGGTGGGTGGGGGTGTTGGGAGACATGGGTGGGGGCCTGGTGGAGGGTGCCCCTGCACTGGTGGGGGTGGTGGGAGACATGGGTGGGGGCCTGGTGGAGGCTGCCCCTGGTGGCGGGGGGGGGTGGGGGTGGTGGGAGACATGGGTGGGGGCCTGGTGGAGGGTGCCCCTGGTGGCGGGGGGGTGGGGGTGGTGGGAGACATGGGTGGGGGCCTGGTGGAGGCTGCCCCTGCACTGCTGGGTGTTGGGGGTGGTGGGAGGCATGGGTGGGGGCCTGGTGGAGGCTGCCCCTGGTGGCGGGAGGGTGGGGGTGGTGGGAGACATGGGTGGGGGCCTGGTGGAGGCTGCCCCTGCACTGCTGGGGGTTGGGGGTGGTGGGAGGCATGGGTGGGGGCCTGGTGGAGGCTGCCCCTGGTGGCGGGGGTGGGTGGGGGTGGTGGGAGACATGGGTGGGGGCCTGGTGGAGGCTGCCCCTGGTGGCGGGAGGGTGGGGGTGGTGGGAGACATGGGTGGGGGCCTGGTGGAGGCTGCCCCTGCACTGCTGGGGGGTGGGGGTGGTGGGAGGCATGGGTGGGGGCCTGGTGGAGGCTGCCCCTGCACTGCTGGGAGTTGGGGGTGGTGGGAGGCATGGGTGGGGGCCTGGTGGAGGCTGCCCCTGGTGGCGGGGGGGGTGGGGGTGGTGGGAGACATGGGTGGGGGCCTGGTGGAGGCTGCCCCTGGTGGCGGGAGGGTGGGGGTGGTGGGAGACATGGGTGGGGGCCTGGTGGAGGCTGCCCCTGCACTGCTGGGGGGTGGGGTGGTGGGAGGCATGGGTGGGGGCCTGGTGGAGGCTGCCCCTGCACTGCTGGGGGTTGGGGGTGGTGGGAGGCATGGGTGGGGGCCTGGTGGAGGCTGCCCCTGCACTGCTGGGGGTTGGGGGTGGTGGGAGGCATGGGTGGGGGCCTGGTGGAGGCTGCCCCTGGTGGCGGGAGGGTGGGGGTGGTGGGAGACATGGGTGGGGGCCTGGTGGAGGCTGCCCCTGCACTGCTGGGGGTTGGGGGTGGAGGGAGGCATGGGTGGGGGCCTGGTGGAGGCTGCCCCTGGTGGCGGGGGGGTGGGGGTGGTGGGAGACATGGGTGGGGGCCTGGTGGAGGCTGCCCCTGGTGGCGGGAGGGTGGGGGTGGTGGGAGACATGGGTGGGGGCCTGGTGGAGGCTGCCCCTGCACTGCTGGGGGGTGGGGGTGGTGGGAGGCATGGGTGGGTGCCTGGTGGAGGCTGCCCCTGCACTGCTGGGGGTTGGGGGTGGTGGGAGGCATGGGTGGGGGCCTGGTGGAGGCTGCCCCTGCACTGCTGGGGGTTGGGGGTGGTGGGAGGCATGGGTGGGGGCCTGGTGGAGGCTGCCCCTGGTGGTGGGGGGGGTGGGGGTGGTGGGAGGCATGGGTGGGGCCCTGGTGGAGGCTGCCCCTGCACTGCTGGGGGTTGGGGGTGGTGGGAGGCATGGGTGGGGGCCTGGTGGAGGCTGCCCCTGGTGGCGGGAGGGTGGGGGTGGTGGGAGACATGAGTGGGGGCCTGGTGGAGGCTGCCCCTGGTGGCGGGGGGGTGGGGGTGGTGGGAGGCATGGGTGGGGGCCTGGTGGAGGCTGCCCCTGCACTGCTGGGGGTTGGGGGTGGTGGGAGGCATGGGTGGGGGCCTGGTGGAGGCTGCCCCTGCACTGCTGGGGGGTGGGGGTGCAGGGGGACATGAGCAGGTGTGCAGGGTAGTCCTCTGTTTTGTAGGCTGCCTGCAGGGGCCGTGGAGGGTGTACAGGGAACACCTGTGAGGACCCACCCAGCCTAATCGCGTGTGACTTCCCACGCACCCCTGTAATACACGTACCCAGCCAAATCGCGTGTGATGATTCCCACGCACCCCTGTAATACACGTACCCAGCCAAATCGCGTGTGATAATTCCTGCGCACCCCTGTAATACACGTACCTGGCCAAATCGCATCCCTGTAATACACGTACCCAGCCGAATCGCGTGTAAAACTTCCCGTGTACCCCTGTAATACACGTACACAGCCAAATCGCATGTGATAATTCCCGCGTACCCCTGTGATACACGTGCCCTGGCTAATCGCGTGTGAAACTTCCCGCCTACCCCTGTAATACACGTACCCTGGGCAATCTCGTGTTCAACTTCCCGCGTACCCCTGTAATACACGTACCCTGGCTAATCGCATGTAAAACTTCCCGCATACCCCTGTAATACACGTACCCTGGCCAATCGCGTGTTAAACTTCCCGCGTACCCCTGTAATACACGTACCCTGGCTAATCGCGTGTTAAACTTCCCGCGTACCCCTGTAATACACGTACCCTGGCCAATCGCTTGTTAAACTTCCCGCGTACCCCTGTAATACACGTACCCTGGCTAATCGCGTGTTAAACTTCCCGCGTACCCCTGTAATACACGTACCCTGGCTAATCGCATGTTAAACTTCCCGCATACCCCTGTAATACACGTACCCTGGCCAATCGCGTGTTAAACTTCCCGCGTACCCCTGTAATACACGTACCCTGGCTAATCGCGTGTATAACTTCACGCGTACCCCTGATATGCATGTTACCCGCTTTGCGTTCCTTGTTTGGCAGCCCTGTAAACTGGTCCAGGGTTAGCGCAGCCCTTTGCGATGATTTAGCGATTTTGATGGCTTTTCCTTGCGCGAGGGCGTTCTTGGGGGCGTTACTGGCGCTGCTGCAGGGTCGCTGCGATACTCTGCGCCACGGCTGGTTTGGGAGCCTAAAATCCATGAATACGCTGTGCGCGGAAATCGGTTTTAGCGCACGTGCCTGGCGCAGTCAATCGCACGCGGACACTCTGCGCCAGCCGCTTGCGACACTTTTCTGCGAAATTCTATGAATTACCCTGTAAGAGTCTAAGCAAATGTAACCGTTTTTGGGAGGAAAACAAATTGTGATGTAGAAATACCAGCATGTTCACATTCTCTGTAGATAGTCTGCTCCTAAAAGGTGACAATAGGTAGCCAATGCTACTAAAGACACATTCAGAAGGAATGCTAGTTGCTCGGATGCACAGATATTTGTTTGCTAAACTTGATAATATAGGTAAATCATGTTGGTGTTGTTTCCACCAAATGAGGAAATCCTCATATCCCAGAAATATTGTCTTGGCTTTGTAGTGCTCGACTTGAGCAATGATTGCTGCCTCTGGTTTAGAGTTTCCTGCCATGGAAGAGGATTGTTTTACACTTTCTGTGATTTCCCATAGTAAGTCATGCAGTGCTTTTCTGCGATTAACATACACTGTTATTTTGTTCAGTAAAGTTGGAGTTGGACTTGGTGATGGAACACCATGGCTTTGCAGCTGCTTCTCACTATGTACTTCACTGTCTGTGCGGGCCATATTACTTGTCAGGGTAGTGGGAAAATCCTGATCCTCATCTTCTAGGCTCCATTTTGTTTATAAGCCATTTTCTTGTATTGTTTCTGCTGTATCAGTGACATTACTGAGAACGTGTTCTTTAAACCTAGCATCCAGGAATGAACAGATGTCAAGCAACAGTTGTGTTTCAGGTGACTCATATTTACTGCTCAGGTCTGCTGCAATAGTTTCCTTCATTTTCCTTGCATTCATTGAACGTTATTCAATGAATGGCTTAATATTGGTCTGATTGCTAATGCAGTGACATGTGTGTCACTAGCAAGAGAATCGTTGAACATGTGGACTGACCCAAGTACTAATGAAATGTACTCAAGTATTGTCACGTCATTTTGTTTTGACATCAAATGCCAGAGATTTCTGTCTGCTGCAAGGACTTTACACACTGCCTTCTGTGGCTCAATGAATCGCCCTATCATGTCATATGTTGAGCCCCACCTATGACTACATCATGAATCTGGGAATGTTTCAGAATGTTGAGTTCTGTTTGTTTAACTGCTAGCTCTTGTCTTTTCTTCTAGTTGCAGCTGAATGACTCAACCAGCTGTCTACAGCTTTTCACTGCCATGGTAACACGCTGAGTTTTCAAAATGAAATCCCTAAATTTAAATTGTGGTCAAAGCAGCCTAATGCATGGTAGTTTAAGTACCTGTTCAAAGGCTTTTTTCACGTTTGAGGCATTTTGTGGCTGAATCTACCTGACCCACCAATAGAGGGCCTACGGTGGAAACAGGGGCAGGAGAACTGTCCCACTTAATCAAACCACTGAGGGTTTGAAACACATCACATATAAAGGAATGGGGCTAAACGCAGAATCCAGGCAGCCCATGGGTTAACAACAGGACAGAGGGAACACACTTCCCCTGTAGGAAATCGTGGGGTTGTTAATTGCTATATTCTAGAATGATCGAGGGAAAAGGATAAGAATCACACTTAGTCAGAACAGCAGGGGTAAGAAAAATACTCCCGCTAACATAACTACTACAAATTCACCCTTCTGCATACATCTCTCAAACTTTGAGTGAAGCACAACCATACCTCTACAGCACCACAAACCACACATACTTCACAACATCACAAAATTGAAACAAACCACACATAATCTCGCACAACACCACAAGGCGTCCACCTAAACTCAGTGAATGGTGTAACCGAACTGAAGCTGCCAACAGTACATCATGCTCTCTTGCTCTTTTCCCGCTCAATCCTACTAATCAGCCCCCACCCACTTTATTTGCATTGCAGATCCGCCAGAGCGCCAGAGACCACGCAGGTGTCAACAGTGTGCAGTATAAGAACCTTTAACATAACATAACATATCATCTTTGCCAATACAAGTAAGGCTTTTAATGTCTAGAAGCCACTTTCTTTTAGCATGCCTTCAAATGTCTTGGCTATGTGTTCTGTAGTATGATCTTCGGGTGCATTCAGTGTCTCCCAGCAATGAGAATGCATGACCCACTCAGGCGAGATATGGTGGAGTGTCAGGCTAATGTATGGCTCCCCTCTGCCACCATTGCCTGTCCACAGATCAGAAGTTGCTGCATACCACCTGGCTCTGCCCAGAGCTTCCTGCACTTCATTTTTCAAAGCTGAATACAAGTTAGGATTTCTTTTCCTGCAAGAAAATTCATGATGAAAGTTCTTATTTTGGATTCAACTTATTTACTAAGTTTTTTAAACTGGTCTTTCTACTATTTGATATGGAACCATATTGTTTGCTGTGCAGATTGAGAGGTACGGTCATATTTATTTTGCTTCTCAAATATGTTTTCCATTGTATATTGAGTGAGGTTTTTAGATATCTTATGCTTGAAGCAGAATTGTCTGGTGGCTGAGGTTGAACAACAGCGTTGCTGACTGACTCGCGCTGGCACCACTGCAAATGTAAACAAATAAAGAAATTAACTCAAAGGTGAACGTAGGCAAGTTAAAACCACCTTTCTGTCAAGGCAGCATCATTTGTTGGCAGGCCAAGTTGGGCCTGTGTGCTGCTGTGTGTGCAGGAGGCACTGCACTGTGCACTGCATTATTGCACAGTTTCACACTCATAATTCATGAATCGTTTAATTTGGTTAATGATGTCAATTAAATTTAATGTAAAATTACCTTTGTAGTGAAGGATGCTTCTGTGAAATGTGCTGCCAGGCATTTCCTTTTGATGCACGGCTGTGTTTTTTTTTAGAAAAAGGGCTCAGTGGTGCTCTCACAGGTGAGTAAATAAATTGGATGAGTTTTGAACGCTAGCTGAAATATTTTGTTTACAGGCTCGACAAATAGGAAAGCGATCTTCTTTTGTTTCGCCTCTGATTTTGGTGTAACTGCTGAAGTTCGACGTTTCACTGGCGGAAACAGCAGCATTTCATCACATGATGGACGACGGTGTCAGTGTCACGGTCATCTACCTTTTCCATCATTGTTGGACTTGGTTTTAACTTGTAATTTAGCACTTTAGGCCTATACCATAACAGTTGCTTTAGCTGCCTGGACCCTGGAAAGGAAATTGCCTTATTGAGCCTGTGGCTGTGCTTATCAAGTAATCAATTATAGCTCTGATAGAGTCAAGATATTCCAATTAGACTCAGTGTAACTGTGAGAAGGTCATTACTATCTCTTTTTAAGTAAAACTGTGACAGTGTTTTCTTCTGTGACACCCCGATGTGACTTTTTACAAATGTATAGTCATCCAATAAAAAAACATGCTTCATGTACATTGTTAACTAGTAAGCAACACCTTGTTGATACACATTGTATTGTCATCCATTAGTGAGAACGGACCCAAAAGGTCACAAGGATAACAAAGGAGGAGGAAGGAAGCTCTTCACTACTCACCAAGCCTTGATGCCTGAAGACCTTGCAGGCTAAGGAATTGCTGGGACCTATGGCCCTGCTTTAATGTAGAAAGAGCTTGTGTGTGTCCTTACACCTTTTTCTGCGCCAATCATTTCTTTCTCATTTCACCATTTGTGTTCCCAGTTGGGGTAAATGAAGATTCCAATCCAATATGTATATAGGATATTTTTTATTGCCCTTTATGATGACTCGTGTTTCGGCATTAGACTCCGCCTTTTTCAAATCAGGGCTTTTTCTGTTTAGCAACAAAGAAATAAATATGTAATTTCAAGGTGTTGTCAATATTGTACAAAATAAGGTAAAACAATTGTAACACCCTCAAGGGTTTGCATGTTTCCAAAAGATTCATAGTAGAGCATAATAAAAGACATGTAAGCATAATAGGGTTACATAAAAAGTTGTACTTTTTGGGTTCATGTGACTGACATGTGTGATTGTGTGCGACTGCAAATGCGAGCTGATGCATGCGTTGCACTCAGCTCAGCTGTATAGAAAACAACCAGGCCCTCTTTGTCAGATATCTTAACTAGATACCCCAGTAGCAAATCTTTATTTCAAACCCTGGTCCCTGCTTTGATTACACGTCGACGTGGCAATTGCAGAACCCCGGCAGGGAGAGCTATTCTTTCAAGGGGACTGAATAACTTTCAAGGGGACTGAATAACACACATCTGTGTGGGTTGCAAACTGTGTGCTTGTGCAGCAAGCACTAACTTCAATGAATATCTTAAGGTGTGTGTTTTCCATTCCCACCCCAGACCAGTGCATTCATTACTTTTATACCGAATGTTTTCATAAGGAATTTGGCGGGATGCCTCAGGATCTCAATCTGCACAGGCAGAATCAGGGTGAACAACAGACATCTCAGCAATAGTTATTTAAACCTGATGCACTACCTTTGGAGCTTTCTGTATTTCACTTGTCAGGTCAATATTTAAAAAAAGCTCTGCCGGTGTGTCTAGGCGTTGTAACTACTGCTCGAAATCCCTGCATCATGATATGCAGTTAATTTTTATGATTAACAGTATTTTATCCCCAGCAACATTGGCAGTTGACAGACACTTTATATGCAGGGCCAGAAACTGGAAATTGTTCAACATTTAATTTTCTATAGGGGCAACGTGAGGTTCCTGCAACCATTGCTAAAGGAGTGGACTAAGGGGGAATAGCCCTGGCCTTTGCCCCCATGCGTAATTCGACATCAGCAATCGAACCAGCACCTTCATGCACGCCTGCAGGACAACACCTGCACACTGCACAACATTTGAAATCTCTTGTGCAGCATGCAGGCATTGGTGAAGGTGTGGGGCCCGTTTCAGCATGATGGTTGGTGGGTGCCCCTTAATTAGTGTGAGAAAGAGTCTGGCAACCGAGGGGTACGGTATACATTATAATGGAGAGTAGACAAAGAAATGCAAACGTTGGTAATATCTGCCGATCATTCACAACAAGAGATGGCTAGACAACATGCTCTGAAACACTAAGGGCCTGATTCATAGAAGTGTTTTATAATGGCGTAATACCATAGGAAAACGCTCCATAAATCAGGCCCTAAATGCGCAAGATAGCTAATGCTATGAACCATTCTTTGCCATCAAGTGACTGCTGTGGAGGAAGTGGATCAGGTGTTAAAAAGCAACGAGGTGATAACAGTTAAGAGAAGTGACAGCCCGGGGGTTCCAGCAAACACAGCTTGCAATGAGAGAGCTGTAGTGCAAAGAAGAAAGCAGAACCAAAGCAATAGGATATATTGCTGTGTTATAAGACTGCTGGCTGGCAGTGGCAACATGGGGGCAGGTGCTGGGAAGTGGGAACCTGCTCTCCTAGGGTCGTTGGGATGGGACCAGTTTACAACTGAAAGGCCCTGATGCAGTGCCGTCTCTTGCGGCAGGGATACAACCTGTCTCAGAACTTTGGTGAGTCCTGATGCAGTGCCGTCTCTTGCGGCAGGGATACAACCTGTCTCAGAACTTTGAGGGAGGAGGTGAGTCGAGCAAGTGATTTGCTAACTAAAATGACAGGGGGAGTACCACTTGCCCCCGTCCGCCCTCTTGTGATGGTCAGTAGTCGGAATAGTATAACACGGTGATTCATACCCCTTCTTTTTTGGAATGCATCGTCGTCATACTTTTATGGCTGCCTGGACATCAGACGACAAGTGGTTCTCGTCCGCCCGCCATTTTAGTTAACAAATGACTGCCAACACTGGGGATAAAGGGCAAGCACATGTACTGGCCCCTTGCGAACTGCAAAGTGCTGTGGTCTGTCTGCGGCACTGCAAGCCCAAACAAGGCAATCAACTAATAGCACGTGGCACATGCTGTGTAAAACCGTAAAATGTATCTGCTGGGGCAGTGGATAGCTTAAGCATCGGGCCTGGCTGCAGTCAACTGTTTAAAACACATTTTAAAAAAAGCATGGTTCATTGTATTCTTTCTCTGAAATGAAACACGGGCCTGCCATCAGAATTCCTCTTCAAGCGCTGTTATCCCTCCCGTGATGTCCCAGCGGCCTTGCAATCAATTGCATTCTAAAACTAGAGTGTGCATTGCGTATTAAGATGATTGGCTTTGTGCAATCATGTGGGAATTGTGTTTGAAAAAGTTTTGCTGTAAATGTTCGAATTGGAAAACTAGTTATGATAGGACAGCTTATTTATAAAAACCAGTGTTGTTCTGTGTCGTTCTGCTTCCGAGGTGAGCACGTTGCTCCTGAGCTATCCTCCCAAGGTGAAGCACTTATTCATTTGCTCTTGTCAGAGGAATGCTTACCCTCCCAATCCTCCTCACCTGATTGTTTGGAAGAGGTACTCGTGGTGACCGCTACAGATGTCTTCCGGGTCTGCTTCTTTTTAACAGTCAGTTTTTTTCTTGGGTTTGTGGTCCTTCCAGTCGTGTAAGTAGGGCCTAGCTCCCCTGGAGGCCACCTTGACAGGGATGGAAACCTGTCCTCGGCAGGACCATCTTAAGCACTTTTGGGGCTCTGGGCACGGACATCTGTGGAGCCCCAATCCACCTAAGCAAAGGAATTAAGTGATCAACAATATTTCCCACACCACCCCGAACCCTGCCGCAATCACAAGCCATATGTTGATATGCTGCCTCACAGCATTAAAAATAAGGATGTTTACTCCCTTTATGTCCCCTTACCCTCTTCATTCTTGCTCTTATCAGAATGATAAACAAGTACCATTTGAAGGCCAACATTATTAGTCTACGAAGAGGTTACTTCTGTTCTAGGATAGATTCAGGAGACTTTTTATCAGTATAATCCAGGAAGGTATGCAACCTGTAGAATTAATGCAGGACTGTATGGAAAAGGTACATGCAACCCAGAATAGACAGAGAACTCACATTTGCTGCCTCCCAGAACACAAACGTGCTCAAGCATGGATACAGGAGACCAATTGGTAGGAAGGAGAAAGCTACACATGCCATAACATTTTTTAGTGGATGCAGATTAGAAGCTACCAGGAAGGTGTCTGTATTATAAGTGGGACATGGTTGCCATTAGAGATTAAAAGAATAAAGTGCCTGTGGTGTGCAATATATCAATGCTCACTATTATAGTGGAAGCAACACTATAGCCAGTGGAACCATGAGTGAGGCTGTTTTGAAGATCATACCCTGAGAAGGAAATCTCTCTGAAGGGCTGACAATTTTGAAAGGTTCAGGGACTGGAAATTTGAAGAGGCTAGGCAATACAAGATTAAATTAGATGCACAGCATTACACACATTGGTTAAGGGGTGAATCTGGGATTTGTGCCAACTATGCCATTTCTGCATTTGAACACTTTCATTACCAGTTCTTACAATGAACTAAAATTATCTAATTTTATAAAACTGACATGGAAAGTACATCAATCACATTACCAAACATGACAATTTTTAAAAACAAAATATTATAGAAGGGTGTCACACAGAAGGATTCTAGCTTCATTCTCTCCATCATCAAGAGATGTATGTAAGTACCAGCATACCAGTCAGTGTGATTTAATCAGGGTTGGTCTTTTGTATTTTAAAGCTTTACATAGTTCCTAAACACGGGCTTGTGAAATTGTCATTTATAAACGTGCAGAAAAACCTTTGACTTTTACAAAAATGGAAAGCGTTCTTTTGCGTCAAATGAGCAGACTTTAAAATATGCTTGCCCGAGTCCTGCACCATCTGGTCCGCTCCCTTCTGTCTACCACCCCTTCCACTCAAATGGCCTACATAAGAAGAAAGATCAAGAAATGGGCTAAATGATGCCACCAGCATGCAAGGAGGCAAACCTCACAGAAGACAGTACAGTAATGTACGAGATATTAGATGATTTGATCAAGATCACTGTATTTTCTGCTGGCAAAGCCAGGATACAAGCAGAACTGCTTTGGTTCCAAATTTGGATACTTTTTCATCTCTTGGACTAACAGTTTCTGCTCATCATTGGAGGTGCTTGCCTAGGTTTTACAACACCCCATCTGAACAAACCAATTTCTAGACCTTCACCATAAGGATGACATGTTTGTTTTTATTGCAACCCCTATCTGGTGCAGGTACATTGCTGATACTAGCACCTGTTGTGCTGCAAGACCAAGTACATACGCAGGCAAGTTTATAAACTTCAGACATGGGAAAGGCTCAGCCAACCTTACAGGAATGTGCTATTGAAAACTTGCATAGGAACACATATCTCTGCAATGAGTGTTTAACACAGGTTTATAAACTTCAGACATAGGAAAGGCTCAGCCAGCCTTACAGGAATGTGCGATTGTAATCTTGCATAGGGACACATATCTCTGAAATGAGTGTTTAACACACTGAGCTATCTTCTGAACCATTGTGACACTCAATTTACCAATATGCATTTTCAGTGTGGCTATTGCACATGATCAACATAATTCCCACAGGAAGGAAAGAATGCCACAGGAGTTGTGCCGCAAGGAACGAACACACACACACTATATATACCACAATGAACACAGAAAGCATTACCTGATTAATTGATCGAGGCAGAATGTACTTGCAAAACAGACTGGCAATAGGTTTAGAGCCTCAGCACCATGCCACAAAATATCCTGATGTGTGTTATTTAAGTCTGGTGAACAAAGGAATCTTACTTATTTAGATCAGGCAGCCGTGTGGGGCCCCCTCCAAGGTAGGGGCCCTGGGCAGGTGCCCCTTTTGCCCTCCCATAAAAACGGCTCTGGTCCTCGGGGGACCCCGGGGAACCAGCCCCAAAATCAGGGAAAAATCCGAAAGGCCGAAAAAAACCTGATGGATGACTGTGCCGGACGGAAGGTAGTACTCCAGATAGTGGCAGGCTGGACTGACCGGCTAGAGTGTGGGAATTGCTGCAATGGAAGTCCGATTGGTAAACTTGTTCTTGAGGGAAAGAATCCCAACCAGGATAAGAAGGAACTGATAAACTGGGATTGATCAGCACAAATGAAATGTTGCAATTGGAGAAACAGTGTAAGACAGGAGGGAAGAAGGGATAAGGAATAAGACAGCAAGGTCAGATATAATGAAAGTAGCTACGTCTTTACACGGACGGTGCCAAAGTCCCAAGACAGAAAGTAGCTTGGTTAACTGGAAAGGAAGGCAAGTAAAACGCCAGGAGATCAAGTACGAGAGGTGACTCGGGAAAAGTCACTAAGAGTACCCTAGGTCAAAGGAGACCAAGATAACAGAAGTACGTGGCCAAAGACAGCCGAAGGTAGGAAGGAAGCTGCGGAGGGTCGCGGAAGACAGGCGACACTCAGCGCAAGACAAGACAAGATGGAGAAAGATTGCCGAAAGAAAGTGAAAGTACACGGGGGAAAGGCGTAAGTCGCGAAAGCAGGAAGTATGTAAGACAGGGAAAAAATGAAAGCCAGGATGGTCGGGAGCGAAACGATAAGAAACACAGAACAGCTGAGAGGAGTCAGGCAAAACTGACAAAGATTCACCGGAAGGATTTAACACAGTGTGGGTGTCTTGGAGCGTTGAACGAGAAAGCACAGATACAACGCAGTGAGAGATGGGCGGAGTCTATTTTTATACGTGACTCCGCCATGCTGGATGAGGACTAGAACGGGGAGGAAGTGTTAACCTTGTGTTTCCAGCGTGTCCACAGTTTCCAATTCCTGTCAGCTCTGTAGAGATAAGATCTGCTTGTAAGGCCTAGATGCCGTCACCAGGAGGAATAATGAACGGGGCTTGACTGGCGGACTGCTGCAAGCAGGGCCGTTTCTTGGCCCGGGCGAGGCGGGCAGCTGCCCAGGGCACAATTGCTCCAGTGGTGCAATTGCCCTGGTCCCTGCCCCTGGCTGGAGGGATTCACATTTATGGGTTTGTCGGGCAGTGCGATTGCCGCGGGCAGAGATTTCGGCAGCACCGTAGCAGGTGCTGGAACTGCCTCTTCTGACTGCAATGTCACGTAGTACACAAGTACTACGTGACATTACGGAAGTCAGAGCAGGCTCCCTCTGAGCACTTGACTTTCACACCACTTGGGGTGGGGGTGGGCTGGGGTGGGGGCATAAAAGGGAGCCTTTCCTGATGGCTGCCCACCTTTGCTGTATCCTGTGCTCGAGGCGGCTGCTTTCCTTTCTGCATTCCTGTCTTCCCGGTGTTGGACCCTGCGATTCGAAGAAGGAAGACTTCACTGCTTTCCTTTCAGCGTTCCTGGCAGAAAGAACATTTCTTTGCATCTCAGACTCGTTTGTGTGCACGGTGCACCGCTTCATCAAAAAGAAGGTAGGTGCCATGTTTGTTTTATTATGCTAAGTGGCTCACTCCTTACCAAGCCCTTGACGTCTTTGTTTGTGTTTTTCCTGTCGAAGCCGTACTATGCATGATTGCTCTCGTGTGAGTGTACTGAGTGTGTGTTCATGTCAGCGCGAAAGTATGAGAGTATGTGTTTTCACTGGTCCCCTTTTCCCACTGTTGAGCCCCCACTGGTCCCCGTGTCCCACTGTTGTGCCCCCACCGTGTCCCCGTGTCCCACTGTGTGCCCCCACTGGTCTCCGTGTCCCACCATGTGCCCCCACTGGTTCCCGTGTCCCACTGTGTACCCCCACTGTGTCCCCATGTCCCACTGTGTGCCCCCACTGGTCCCTGTGTCCCACTGTTTGCCCCGACTGGTCCCTGTGTCCCAATGTGTACCCTCACTGTGTCCCTGTGTCACAATGTGTGCCCCCAATGTGGTGCACACAGTGGTTCCCTTATCCCACTGTTGTGCCCTCACTGGACCCCGTGTCCCACTGTTGTACCCCCACTGTGTCCCTGTGTCCCACTGTGTGCCCCCACTGTGTCCCCATGTCCCACTGTGTGCCCCCACTGGTCCCCGTGTCCCACTGTTGTGGCCCTGTTCTGTCCCTGTGTCCCATTGTGTGCCCCCACTGTGTCCCTGTGTCCCACTGTGTGACCCCACTGGTCCCCGTGTCCCACTGTGTGCCCCCACTGGTTTCCTGTGTCCCCCTGTGTGGCCCCACTGGTCCCCTTTTCTCACTGTTGTGCCCCCACTGGTCCCCTTTTCCCACTGTTGTGCCCCCACTGGTCCCCGTGTCCCACTGTGTGCCCCCACCTGTAAGAATGTAACTGTATTCTCCCATTTACCCTCCCTCCTTGAAGCGCTTTGCAACACATTGTGTATAGGCACTATACAAATAAATAATCAATCCAATCAATCAAAATTATTTATTCAAAGGAGCAGCATACTGATGATTAGCCCGCTCCAAATGATGACTGTTTTCTAATTGGGGAGCGGGGCCAGCGCGGACACAGGTTCTTCTCGGCATCTGTGCGACACCGGCGTAAGTGACTTCGCAGATGTGGCCCTTTGTGTAAACCTCATCTTGCTAGCATGCGAGCAACACACCCCACACTCGCAGCTCAGTGCCCCGGAAGTGGCCTCTGTAAGCCAGGCTTGGGACTGCTATGCGCTGCTGTAACATGACCTCGTGTGCAGGTGGCAGCACCTGTAGGTGCAGCCCCGTGCGACCTCTCACACACGCACACTTTCAAATATCAGGCTCACATCGCTCTTCGTGTCTGTAATTCTTTCAAAAGACACCATACAGTGAATTGTAAAACGTGTACACAAGCATCTCAGAACCAGGTACGAGCAGCTGTTATACTGGAACACTTTCCTTTCCCAGGTGCAAAGCACTGCCACAGTTCCCCAGATACACAACAGAACACGTTCACGCTGCTCATCAAGCAAGTTGGCAAAGGTCAAGCCAACCACTTTGCTTGGCAATCGATGCATCATTTAAACTGAAAACCCTTTTTAAAAAACGTTTTTGAGGAGTTTGGATTATTCCTAACAAGAATATTGCAACATGTTATAATTGGGCCATATTTTCTGGCTATTTCTTTTACTTCAGGCATTTGAACGTACTGGCAATGTCAAAGCCAATAAGACCTTCGGGAGAACAGAACCGGCAAAGAAAAAAAACAAGAAGTGGCACAAGGTATCAGAAGTGCCAAAGTACTGTCTTCATTTTTCAGGAGGGAAGAGAAGACTTCAAAGAAGTAGATAGTGCCCCCCCCAAGGCCAGGCAACAGGCATTCCTGAGGAAACAGTACTGCCTGTGGCCATGCCACACGTTTCAAGAGATGAGGCAAGAACCCAAGCACTAGAAGGCAATATTGACCAACAGGAACAAGGCACTAAAACGTGTTGATTTGAAGACATTTCCTTATGGCCTAAATCAATGCCTGGACATGTGTGTGACCAAATTGTAATGGAAGGGCCACAGGCTTTGCTACCTCCTAGTTATGCATACCCAAAGGATGACAAAAATAGGCACTTTTCTAATTCATATGTGCTCAGGGTGTTACCTAACAAAGAAACAGCCTCCAGGCCATGTCTACAATATTCTATTTTGACCGATCGAGTCTACTGTTTTTGCTGTATGCTTTTTGACACTATGCCGAAATCAAAACTTGGTAGTGACGGCATTAATAACTGGAAGCATATTGGTGACTATCTGAAAATGTACAAAGGGTCTCCTGAACATGCCAAATCCAGTGGCAAGTGGGTGGATGTTGAAAGGTTCCTCACCGGACATGTTGGTATTGATTCTCGCATGCAAGATCAAATACAGGCAGAAACCAAACGTTGGCAGGCTGTGCTTGAAAGAATTATGTCAGTTGTCTTTCTGTCCAAAAATAATTTGGCATTTCGTGGCTCTTCAAACATGTTACTTACTCCAAACAATGGACATGTCTTAGGCCTTGTTGAACTACTAGGGAAATTTGGTCCGATCATGATGGATTATTTGCATCGAGTGACCTCACAAGAGATCCACAGTCCCTATTGTGGAAATGTCATTCAGAATGAATTTATTAGTTTAATGGGGTCACAAGTAAAGAATGCAATTTTACAAAGGGTGAATGAAGGCTGCAAAATATTTCGGATTGTACTCCAGATATCAGCCACACTGAACAACTGCCATACACTGTAAGAATTGTGGATATTACAGGCACATACATTTCTGTGAAAGAATATTTTATAGGGTATCGCCCCGCACAAGACACATATGGTGAAGGACTTGCAAACCTTCTGTATTCTGAAATGTCAGAATGCGCTCTAGAGATGGACAACTGCTGTGGTCGGGGGTATGATAATGGTGCAAACATGATTGGGGTAAACAAAGGAGTCCAAGCACAAGTTCTTGAGCAGTATCCCTGTGCATTGTTTAACCCATGGCTGCCACAGTTTAAAATTGGTGGTTGGCGATGCTGCCAAAGCCTCTGTGAAATCTGTTTCTCTTTTTGGTGTTCTTCAGAGTCTCTATAATTTGTTTGCAGCTTCAACCAAACGCTGGAGCATTCTCAGTGATCATGTAAAAAACCTTTCCTTGAAAAAGGTCTGTGAAACATAATGGGAATGTAGAATTGAAAGCTTGAGAGCCGTGCGGTATCAATTTGTTGAGATACACACAACACTCATGAGCATTGAGAAAAAAGTCACTGACCCAACATTGTCCTCGGAGGGTATGTCCCTTGCACTTGGAAGATTTCAGTTATATTGTACGTAAATTGTGTGGTATGACCTATTTCAGGTGAACATTGTAAGCAAGTCCATGCAGTCGAAACAAATTGATTTGCTGGCCTAAAATGGCCTGCTTAAGAACTGCATTGCCTTTGTCAAAGGTTATAGGAGTGATAGTTTTGAGTCTGCTGTAACAACAGCAAAATAGATAGCCTTACTTTTAGAAGATGACCCTACTTTTAAGGCAACTAAACGGCATAGGAAAAAAAAGAAAATGTGTGCATATGAGACTCGGGACAAGACCCCTGAGACTGAAGAAGAACTTTTTAAAGTAACCATATTTTATACCCTGATTGATGCCATAACTACTTCCCTTGAAAGGCGCTTTTCCCAGTTGTCTGTGTACAATACAAACTGGGGTTTCCTGTACAACATAAAGCTCTTGCCTGGAAAAGAAGAACTGATACAACTGTGCAAGCACCTGGAGCAATTGTTAGTAAAGGGTGATGATAGTGCACCAGAATCTGATATAGATCGTTTCCAGTTGGCTGAGGAACTGAGGCATATCCAGCCATTGCTTCAGAAGAGTTCTATTACACCTCTTGAAGTTCTGCAGCCCATTCATCGTGCAAAAACACATTGGTTCTTTCCAAATGTGTGGGTTGCCATAAGGATCTTACTAACAATTCCAATTACAAGTGGTGAGACTATATTGAGTTTGGGCGTGGCGCTCGGGGTGTGGCGGGAGTGTGGTGCAGTGGGAGTGGGGCGTGGGGTGGGGGGACGCATTCCTAGTGTTTCGCCCTGGGCACCAAATGGGCCAGAAACTGCCCTGGCTGCAAGAGCATGATTTATTTTTACAACAGAATACTTCAAATTGCAATCAGAGCATTTTTTTTTTAGTGAAGTAAGGTTTTCTATACTTGAAGGCAACACCTAGGCACTTCTACAAGCTACCCGTGGGAATCTCCATTTCAATAACATCATATACCTGCCTTACTGTTCTGTGTGCTGCATCTAGGGCTCCGGTGTGGCACACAAATGTAATTAACCCAATTGTCAGATGAAACAGCAGCACCCGTCGCTCATCAGCTTGCTGTTCTTCTTTGTGCGAGTGACTCGAATATTCTGCAATCTGCAGTGGGCCGTGATGGCTCAGACTCCCCGCTGGTGGGAACTGGTTGGCAGTGGGCAGTATGTTATTTTTGTGTCATGGGAACTACATGGAGCACAGCTGACTGCTACCCATGCAACTGTCTCTTCGGCTAACTCCAAAGTGCATTGGGGGGTTGGGTCATCGTACACCATGCAGACTCCACCTCCGCTCCCGGGCCCGGGTGGAGATGAGCACAGAATCCAGTGCCTGCCTGTGTCCAGATTGTGCAACAGATCGGGAGTGACCACATGATCAATGGGGTTAGAATTGAGTTCTCGATGTAAAGCAATTAGTCCTGAAGATGGCCTCAGTAAACATCAGACCAACAGGACTAGTGCAGTATGGACAATGAAGGCCGAAACATATGTCTACTTTTGAAGAAGCACCAACATCTAGCTTCATCTACTCATGTTGGAATACCACATTAGAGGTTTCCAAAAAATCTTATGCGACATTGACTTGACTGACAACTGCCAATTGAAGTTAGGAGAATTGATAATGAAAGAGAGGGGTAGTCAATCTTGAGGAGTGTGTTTACTATCTTAAAGCTCTCCCTATTCTGTCAAGATTGACCCCACATAAATATAAAATTAGGGAGTGCTCAATTTTCTGATTCTTACAAGGAAGGCTACACAACCTCAATTCAAGTAAACTGTTTGAACAAAGTAATGGTAATTTAACAAGAATGGCATTGATCATGGTATTTATAACGGGATATGGGTAAACCCTTACATGCCTAATACAGTCACAGCTGCTGTCCCATTCTTGGAAACTATGGGTTCAATGGAGCCTTTGTTAGCACCTCCACTACCTGCAGGCGTGCCTCTGTGATTCCCCTGAGGGCCTGCAGGGCCTCACGAGCTGCCTGCTCTATCTGTTCTGCCGCCCTCTTGCTCCCAGCCACAATCTCTGCTTGTAAAACCTCCGCTCTTGCACAAACAGCAGCCTGGACCTATCAGCTGGCTCCCCCACAGCATGGCACCTCACCTCCTATTGCCACATGCGCTGTAGCTGGCATGTTTTGGCCACTAGAATACGCTACCTTGCCAGCACCCTCCCCTTGCAGATGAAGTATGTCCGATGGACACCGCTTACCTCCAACCGCTGGCGTGCTCGCCTCTGCTGGCGCAACTCCTCCCTAAATATGTCTGCCTGCCTCTGGTGCTGGGCCTCCCTCCGGAAGGATGACCTACTCCTGGAGGGGAGTACTGGGCCACCACTCTCCACACGTGCCATGTTCACTTGCACAGCCACATCAAATGTGCCTGACATGGCCGAGCCCAGTACCACTTGAATGCCCCCCATGTGCATTTGCATCATAACAGATTAGAAAGGTCAAACCAGGGCAGCAAACGGGTGAATGTGGAGAGATGATCCTGCAGTGGTTGCCTGCATGGGGTTCACAGCTGTGTGTGTCCGGGGCACAGTAGTTGAGGAGGAGGTGGGTGTGATCTGTGATGCTGGAACCATGTTGACCACACCCAGCTGTGTTCCAGCCGTCTGGGACAGAATGTCCACACCTGCCCGTGATGGCTGACCAGTTGGCCACGGTTGATGTCCAGGACATTGAGTGCAGACAGCTGCCGGCTATGGGCTGAGATGAGGATGGGCAGCATGGCATCCCTCATGGCATCCTTAGCATGCTTTGAAAGGGTAGTCTGTGTCGCGGCATCAACATTGCATGATTAAAACTGCAGAAGAATGCCTCTGGACAGTGTGAGTGGCTGACCCAGCCACAGTGCCCTGCACACCCTCTTGTCCCAGGATCACATCCACAGCCTGTACATGAGATGTTGTAACACTATTTGACACCACAGACATTCCCACAACTGCCCCCTCCACCTCCACCATATCGGACCAACACAAGCCAGATGTCACCCCTGTATCAACCTGCCTGTCTGAGTGGGACGCAAACTTCACTCTGGCCATCTGCACCTGAGTACCGACCCCCCAGGTCCATTTGAATGTCCTGTGAATCCCAAGATGAACCCTCAACTGACACCTGTCCCTCAGATGAAATTATTGAGTGGATATGTGTACACCATCTGTGCAGCCTCCTTGGGGTCCTTGTCTTTGCCATCTGCTCATCCTCTGTACTTGATTCCGCTTCATTGTATGGAACACTGCATTTGAGTCAACTGCTCACATTGAACCTATGTGCTGACCCATTGTATCTCAGTCACCTACTACTATTTCATACCTAGGTGCTGTCCAGTACATTTGAGGCACTTGCCTCTATTGGCACTTGTTTTACCTTTTTACCTTGATAAGCTGACCTACATAGCACTGCTTTAGCTTGAACTGCCTACCCTACCACGACGACGCCACAAGATGCAAACCCTGCGAGTCACACTAGCCTTTCACACACTAACAGATTTCCTAGTCTACAAACCCAGGTTCACTCCAGCCCCTACCATTGGCTATACTATCTTACAACCCCTGGCCCCCTCCCCTACCATGCCACAGACACAACCCCAACCATCGACGAATTATAATGACCAAATTGATGAACACCAACAGTCCGGCTCATTCGAGTCCAAACCATGCAACACCACATCCAGAAATGCCAGACTCTGAGCCAGACTTGCTAAACTATACGAATCACGTGCTAGAATGCTGACCTCGCCCATCCGTAGCAAGCCTTTACCTAATAGGAGTACAGAAAAACCACATAGCCCAAACCTGAAGACACAGAATACACACATGCACACCTCTGTCACGACCCAAGAAAAGTTATACACACCTCCCTCCACCCCCCCCACCTAAAAGGTGCTTTAATTAACGCTAGGTACATGATTGTTCATGCCATTGAGATTGCTGATCTCATCCAGACCGACAACCTTGACTTCCTGGCCATCACGGAATCTTGGCTTCATGCCGCTGCAGGACCTGCCATCATGCTAGCGATCCCTAATGGTTACACCATCTTAAGATCAGACAGTCAAATCTAACCTATCCACTAGGCTAGTTCCATCTAACAATACTAAATCCTGCGAAAGCATTGCAGCTAAATTAGTTATTAACAACTCTCAAACCCTCACCATCCACCTGATTTACAGACCTCCAGGCCCTATTGGTACCTTCGAGGAGGACATCTCCACCCCTCTATCTCACAATCTAAAAAAATCGTCACAGGTTATCCTTTTAGGGGACGTTAACCTGGGTTTCAACGACCAAAGCGACCCTGGATGCAAGTAGAATGGCTAGCCTACTTTCTGAACTAGGCTTTTCACAAAGAGTACTTCACCCTACCCACAACAAAGGTAGAATACTCGATTTTGTGGCAGACCACAACTGCAACGCCTCCATACTATCGATCTCCCCCCAAATTTGGACAGACCACCACCTTATAACATTTTTCCTAGAAACAAACAGACCTACTCCTACCTTAGCCCTGCTAGCACCGCCTATCCCGACAAGGAATATGAAAAACATCACCCTAGATAACCTACTCCCGCTCATCCTCCCTACACTTAATTCACTGCCAGATAACTTGGACCCTGAAACTCTAGTGAATGAGTATAACAAAATGATGTCCTCTGCACTGGACTCAATTGCACCACTTAAATTGAGACAAAGCAATCCCAAAGCCCACCTCAATTCCTGGTACACCCCGAGCTGAAAACACTTTGCACCAAAAAAAGACAATGCGAGGTCGCATGGAAATAAAACAACACTCTGAAGAAAATAAAAACACCCTGAGGGATATATCTACCATCTACAAATAGGAAATACTGTCGGCTAAATGGGAAACCTACAACGCTAGAATAGACCAAGCCAACTCTAGTATAAAGGAACTCTTTATCATCCTAAAGGAAATAGAATCTCCCATCCCAGTGCCAGACAACTGTGTGAAAGATAAACTATGGTGCACCAACATTCAGCAAGCCCTAGCTAACAAAGTGGCAACTCTCCAAACCAAAATTGCCAAGAAAAAATCCTCACTTAACTTAGACACTAAGCCCAAAATAACTATCACCCCTCTTAAAAAGAACACTGACACCCCTCGCTTCAAGTTCTCCAAAGTATCTATCATTGAGACCGAAAAAATCATACTGTCACTCAAACCAACAAATTGCCAAGGGGACCAATGTCCAGCCCAACTGATAAAGGACGCAGCCAGAGACCAGGCTCCCTTATCTCAAAACTCATTAACGCCTCATTCGCAACAGGGTCTATACCAAGTAACCTAAAAGAATCTTGGGTACTCCCACTGCTTAAAAAACAGATGCTAGACCCAGCCATACCCACGAACTACCGCCCAATCACTACTGTGCCATTCCTCCTAAAAATCATAGACAAAGTGGCGTGAAACACCTAGAAACCAACAATCTGCTAGGAGTACGGCAGTCGGGCTTCCGTCCTCAGCATGGAACCAAAACAGCCCTCTTAGACCTAAAAGTGCAAATCGATGAGCTAAGGGATCAAGGAAAACCAGCCTTACTCCTCCTCCTGGACTTATTAGCTGCATTCGACCTTGTTGAACACAAGGTCCTTTGTAGGCATTTGGATATGGCCGCACACTTCTCTAAAGAGGCAACAGATTGGATCCAATCTTTCCTCAATAACAGGACCGTGAGAGTCTTCTCCACCACTGCGGCAGCAGACTCCATCCCCATCACATGTGGCGTGCCCCAGGGATCTTGCGTTTCTCCTACACTCTACAACATCTTCACGAAGCCCCTTTTCGATGATCTGGACCTTCGTGGTATCACCTACACTAACTATGCAGATGATACTCAGATTCTCCTACCACTTACTGGTGATTACGACTAGGATTTGGTCTTGGTGAACAGGGTGTATCTCATCATCCAGGCATGGATGGCCACTCACGGACTATGCCTGAATGATAACAAAACTGAAATCATTATCCTTGACTCACCTTCCACCCTCAAAAAATTGGGCCCTACCTACTCCTCTTTCAACATTGATAATAACCAAATCACAACTGCTCACGCGGTAAAAACTCTGGGTTTCTACCTGGACTCTACCCTCTCTTTCAACAAGCAGGTCAACGTGATGGCTTCTGCCACCGCCTACACTTGTGAATTGATAAGAGCAGGCAAACCCTTCCTATCCAACAACAGTTGCATCACACTTGCGAGAGCCCTCGTGTTATCGAAATTGAACTATTGCAACTCGCTCTACATTGGGGCCAATAAGGAATTCATCAAAATAATCCAAATCTTGCAGAACAACGCGCTTAGAGCAGCATTAGGTATTCCCAGGAGAGCCCACATCACGAATTGAGAAGAGCCAATAACTGGCTTTCAACTCAGGAGAAAATCCAGCTAAAAGTAGCCTCACTTGTTCACAAATGCCTAAACAATGCCGCACCACGCTACCTTTGTACGAGATTCATGAAAATAAAACCAACAAGACTCACCAGATCTGCTAACTCTAACAACATTTCTACACCTACATTTAAAATGTCCAGGGTCGGTGGCTGCAGCTTTCAGTTCAAAGCAACTCAACTCTGGAACTCCCTACCATCCACCCTGCGGACAGATCAACCATATCCCACGTTCCGACATAACCTCATCAGGTGGCTCAAAGACGCTGACAAATAACAGACTACCTACTGCCTGGATTCTATCTCGCATGTCCCTCCACCTTTGCATTTTTGCACACACCTACTTCCTAGCAGCTACTGCCTAGCCGAGTAGGACTGTAAATACGTGTACCATTATTGTTGCCTTTTGTGTATATTCTTGTATATCTCCTGTTCTTTTTATGCCGTGTGTTTCTGTAACCAAGCTGTAAGTAGTCTTATGAAATGCGCCCGGTTACCCCTGTTGGTGCAGCATCAATGGCAGCCCTAGCGTTGTTTTGGCACCGGATCCTCATGTCATCCCAACTCTTCTTGATGTTGTCAGCAGTCCGTTTGGCCACTCCCTCAATATTCACAGCTCTGGCAATGTCCTTCCATATTTGCCTACGGCTGACCGAATCAAGCTGCTGCTCTGTGTGCAATAGGGCATCATAGTGCTCGAGCACCTGATCGCACAGTAGGGCAAACTCTGCATCTGAAAAGAGGCAGCCCTCATCCGCGTGACCCTTGAGGTTGAGGTGGATGTAGCCGACATGTTGGTGGTGATGTAGGCAGGCTGGCACAGGGCCTGGGATTCACCTGTAAAAGAGAAACAAGTCGAACAACCATCACCAGAAGGAATCTACAACAATCAGTTTGATCCCCACGTCACCCACTCACATCAAAGGGCCCCAAGTATGGTCAGTGCACATTGTTACCCCTCCCAGATCCAATGCTGATTCAGGAATTAAAGGACAAACAGACTGTCACA
This sequence comes from Ambystoma mexicanum, assembly GCF_040938575.1. Lineage (NCBI taxonomy): Eukaryota > Metazoa > Chordata > Amphibia > Caudata > Ambystomatidae > Ambystoma > Ambystoma mexicanum. The sequence continues at coordinate 1,344,138,230 of NC_090937.1, read as the reverse complement.
ATGTTCCTGGTGTCACCTGGGCATGGTCTAATACACTCACACATGCACATTCAATGTCCAGCTGTTCATGTCTCTGCCACAGAACCAACCTAGGAACCTCAATATCACAATTCATGCAACTGTCAAGGTGGCTCACATGTCCATAATGGCCAAGTGGAAGTCAACTACAATGCATTGCAAATGTGTCCATGCCACATGTCCCTGCCCATATATAGGCTGGCGTCCAGCCACAACAAACTGTGCCCCTAATAATGTTACCCCCTCCCCACGAGTTCCGCCATCCCACTCCTCTCCTGCATGCAGCTACAGGTCAACACATACACCCTTCAACATTCCCCCACTCATCTGCACTGAGTAGCAGCAGGCAACAATGTACCTGGAGAAGACTGTGCACCTCATACACACTGGAGGGTTTCCAGGAGTGTGCAAGCAGGCCACGATGTGTCTAGGACCGGTTGCAGTGAGTGGTCAGTGGACACATCCAACTCCAGGTGCATAAAGAAGGAAGTCCTGAAACATGTAAGCTATGCGCATTATGCCGTGCAAACTGCGCATGCGCAAACTACTAGGATTAGTGGGCGCAAGCACAGGAAACATCGACGCAGCGTAATCTCAATGGTTGGCAGACGCGGAGCACAGTCATGGGTGGCGTTGCTGGCGGAATATGCATACATGCGGAGTGGGTGCAGAACTGCAAATACACCCGTTCTTTACTTATTGTACAGCTGACATGGATGGCAGGGGAACTGGCAGGGCTGGGAGACCAGTGAAGGGGAGGGGATGGCCTGCAAGACATGCCAAGGTGGTAGCACAGCTGCCACATGGTGGGGACGCACTACTTGCACAGTCTGGCACCAGCACTGTAGATGAAGGTGCCACAGGTACCCCTACAGGCCAGGGACAGCCACCAGTCAGAGACAAGGGCCAGAGCTGGAAGCAGAAATTTGAGGAGGAGGAACTTCAGGTCCTCATACACTGTGTGGAGGAACATCACTCTGACCTGTATCCCAGGGCTGGAAGCACTCTGACGATGGCGCAGGGTATACGGAAAGGCAGGAGGTGACTGACCTTGTGACTGCCTGTGGGGTGGGGAGGCACACTGCAAAAGAGGTGCAATAGCAGATGGACGACCTAACCAGGCAGACCAAGGATAAACTGGATGTAAATGTGTCCTCAGTACAGGCAACTGGTGGTGGTTCTCTGCGTTTTGAGGAGCTCACGCCATTTGAAGACTTTGCCTCTGGCCTCATAGCAAGTGAACAGGTTGTAGGTGTTGGACGCATCGACACTTATAAACAAGCTGCAGGTGAGTGATTTGTGTGACTGTATCGTTAGATGATGACGACACTGCGCATTTCAATGTGTGAGTGAATTTGTGGTGTACATTCGGATTCAAATCATGGGCATTACATTACAGATGTACACACATGTGGGTCCAATACACGTGGTGTGTGGCCTGTGATTTGGATGCGTGGAGAACACTTCACTGCGCCTTACAGTATTAGGTGGGATTGCCAATGTTCATATGGGTGTGTGTCCATGTACTGCATAGCAACATTAACAGTTACTATGCCATGTCTCTGCAGTGTTAGACATCAATTTTGCGTTCACTCACATGGCGGATCATGGCAAAGGTCATGCATGTCTATGTCATTTAATGCAAGGTCATGTGTTGCAAATTGGAGGTGTCCAATGGCAGTGACATGTGGGGGGTGAATCCACTGCAGACATCCTTCCGGTAACCGGCAACATTGTCATGTTGTCTGTGGTAACAGTAGTATTTGATGTTTGCATGCTCTAAAGTACATGTATGTGCACACTGGTGACCGTTGTGTTGGCTACTCGCAATATTTGCTTGTGGTGCATTGTGTGCTTTTGTAGCATGTTGCCAGGTTTACTATGAGATTTGCAGGGGTGATGACCCTCACCTTGGCATTGTCTGTCCAGACGGGTTTAGGAATTGGATTTTGCTGCCCACTGTCTAATCATGGCCACATGTGGGTGATTATTACTGTTTGTGCTACTTGCTATTGCATTGAGGCATGTGTTCACAGATGTAGACATGAGTTGTGTTGTCTTTTTTTTGTAGGTGCAGCTGCAGCTGAGGGGACGAGCAGGTGCCAGTGGGCACGTCGAGGGATGTGCACGCAGTCACCAGCAGTGGCAGGGCAGCACTGCGTGGCGAGAACCCATTTCAGTTGCAGAGCATCATCAGCATACCTAGACAGACCTCATCAGGGGAGAAGGATGATGATGTGGTAGCCTTATTGAGGGAGATGGCGGATCAACAGCAACTCAGCATTCCCAAACTCATGTTTCTCCTTCAATTCATAGGGGACAAGAAGCCTGATTGGGGACAGGAGTGTGCCCCTGCCTGTGGTGAGCCATGCTGCTTCAAGTGGCATTGCCCAACCCTGTCGTGGACTTGGCAGTGATGTGTGCAGGTGATGGTTTGCATGCGGACACACAGGCCATGCCAGTGCAGACAGCCAGGAAGGCAGGGACTGCATCCTTGCGTTTTCGCAATGCTCGCACACATGGTGACAGTATGCCTACTGCAAGGTTGGACTTGGACGAAGAAGTGGCCTGCGAAATTGTGCAACAGGGTGAGGTGATGGAGGAGTTTGGCAGGGACATGCATCTCCTTGATGACAACATCATTGCATGCAATGCCACTTTGTGCACAGAATTCCAGCTGTTGCGTGGTGAGATATCTGCCTTGAGGGAATGCCTGCATGATGGTATGAAGGCCTCAAGGGAGACTCTACATCTTCAGATGTCATCCCTGAGGGACACCATCAACATCCAGATGGATGCTTTGAGGGCAGCTATGAAGTCTGACTTGAGTGAGACATGGAAAGAGACACACCAAGACCTTGTAGTGCTTGGCGGCCTGTTGCATGGATCAGAGTCATGTGTGGCACCTGCAGAGGGCGTCCAGGCCCTTGCCTTGCATGGCCAGGAATCCCCTTTACATGGGGAACCACAGGGTGGCTCCTAGTTTGGATTATATCAACATATGCTGTATATCGGTGCCCCTGCACTACGTTTTTGGTTTTGATTCTCACCTCAGCACGCCACTTACTCAACAACCCCAATGACTATGTGAACCTTGATGGATGTACATTTTTTCGTTTGATATTTAGTGGCCAGGACAAGGTGGTGAACCGGGACAGCCGACCCAGCACTTTAAGACGTGGTAGCAATACTTTGAGATACTCAAAACATCAATAATCAAAATGACTCAGGAAGTTGGCAAAGTTGACTGTTTAAATGTTAATTATCTAAAGCAGGGAGTGCAACGGACATCAACGGATGTCTCACAGCATGTTCTCAACAAAGTTCATAAAAAGTATTACTTTTATAGCAAAAACACATAATTTCCGATGTCAACCTATGTATTTGCTAACATCATCCTCCGTCTCAAACTACAAAAACCTAGTGGCAAATGTGATTGGGTTTAAAAGAACACCTAAGTATACGTTTCATACTAATCTAAGAAAGTGATAGGCTCTTTGACATCAGGTGGGGCAACTAAGCCCTCCCTTCAAACAGGTCACTGTGAACGTCACTAAGTACACGGCGTCCCATTGGTTATACAAACTATAGGGCCCTTAACTACGCTGCCCCCTATAATTGGTTCACACTCTCACATCCATCAGTACTTTTGAACCTATGTTAGCAGCACACAGGCTGGACATCCAGGTGCTGGTGGGCTGGTCATAACCATGGCTTCCTACCAATTAGCATAACATCTTTCATCACTTCAGTGGTCTGCACGTCAATTAAGCCTTTGAACTTGGCCTTGGAAATGTTCCTTGCTCTGGAGAATACGAGGGAGTGGAGGCATGCTCTGTCTCCTTGCATAGGTGTGGTTCATCATGTTTGTCCAGTTCCATCCCGTACCTTGACTAAAGACCACAAATTTGAGCTCTGTTCCATTTAAAATACTGTTATTTTATGAACCTTCTGACGTCTTCCTTGTTTTCATGCATGTCTTCTGAACAGAAGTTTTGTTCTTTCACATGGTTTTAACTACTGTTTGATCATCCCAGCCCGACATGGCATTGGCTTCTTGGGGCTGGTCCAGCCTCACCCTTCTGAGATTCACACTTGATATTCAATTGCTTTCTTAACTGCGACACACTGGAAAAGGCCTTCCTTCTCTGGTCCAGCTCTGCTATAACACGTGGTGGAATCATCCGCACTTGCCGCAGTCTATTCACTACATAGCTAGCCTCAAGAATACTTTGTCTACTGTTCCTTTGCATCTGTACATGTGTAAAATTACCTGATATCTTCATTGTTTCTATAGCATAAGCCTCTTCATCTCGAACATGAGATGTCACTTATCTTCACTACTTTCTTAATGCTTTATAGAATATGTACATTCTCTTGTCTCTGCATCTCTTCTAGGTGTGTCAGTATTACTTTGCGTGATGTCACAAATCTGCTATTTTTTTTTCTTTTCATGCTTCTCCTGGAATTCCATTCAAATGTCCATCATACTGTCTTTTATGCAGGTATGGCTTTCTCAGTGGGAACCTTGCCTCCAGGATTCTCCTTGGTATTGGTATTTTCACTGGTACTGCACATATCTCACACTCCGGCTCTCAACATATAGGAAATATTGGCAAGATGCTTGAGGTGGGGGTACTTGACCCCTTCTCTACACTCCCCCTTCCGGGTGATTCACCGACCACTCTCCCATCATTCTTCACATCTAGACATCAACTTCTGAAGAATTGCTTTTTTGGGACCCATATATTTATGACTCTTTTCAGGCATCCAGATGATTTCACATGCTCATCTTTGTTCCAGGTCATGAGCATGCACTGTCCACCTGGACTGTAGTAGATCCATTTTCCCACATACTTCTTATGGTTCTTTGGGTACATGAACTTTGTTCCCTCAGGTACATGGATACTGTTTTTCACAAAATCCCGGATTTCTTCATCTGTCAGCTCTTTGGTTTTCCATCCTGATTCAACATCAGTCATGATCTTCATTCCTATGTCTTTCTTTGCAATCTTCTTGCATTGTGAGATTATTATCCTGATCACACAAAGTCCTAGCATGATCATCACCAACGGGGCTCCAAGAAATGTAAACATATCCGCCATCCATTGTGGAACCTACGCAAAGAGTGATCGAAGCCACCTGTCATCAGCAATGTCTTCCACTTTGTGTATCATCTGGACGTGTAGGTTAATCAGCATCTCTATACCCTATGTCAGGGTACCATTCTAGTCATCATGAGAAGGTATGAATGTGCAGCATGATTCTCCAATTTTGGCACAAACACCTCCATCCATAGCTGGGCACATGTCCAGGGCGTATCTATTCTGAAGAGTAATCAGTCAAATGGCTCTCAGTTCTTCCCTGATAGCATTCAATCCCTTTATGGTAGTATTGATTGTCTGCAACAACTCCATCTGGTTATCTGTAACCACTTATTGTTTTCTGCAGTCTGGATCCTTGGCATAAAGATCATTGTGAATATCGATGAAGTCTGGCTGAACAATCTGTGCTCATATGGGATGGAGTCAAAGGCTTCTATTGACTTGGCTGAGAAATAATTCTCTCTTTTTATTTGATTTATCAGCTCAACAGATCTCTTCTTCCTCAGGTGAGCATCTGCTTTTGGAAAGCTGTCAATGTTTAAGTCTCTTTTAGGGATCACCGATGCTGGAACATGAACATTTACTATGGAACATCGTCCTCCCCAAACCTTGGGCAGTTTCATGTATGCTCTGGAAACACAAGCCCAGTAGTGATCCATGATCACTACTGTCCCAATGTTCATTCCTGGTGCAACAAAGATTCAACCACAGTTTTGGTTTTCTCCAACTTTTCTTGTGCCATTGTTTCGGAAACAGAGCTTTGCACTTTGCAAAGGCACTATCTGCAAAGGTCCTCCTTTATATTTGACCTTTGTCAGTAGTTAAGCAAGCTTTGGCCATAAAACGTTGCACAGTTTTTCCGTATTTTCATCAGTTGGCTGGAAATGACCAACTATTGGCCAATCTCTACAAATTACGACACCTTCTTCCCAACCGTCTGGAGAGAGTACTGTAACCCAGATCTGCATCTGGCCTCTTTCTTTCCATCTTCGGAACTCCACTTTAGCTTTTCATGGGCTCTTCAGTCTTCTGTTCACTTCCCATCTGATTACGGCTCCTTTTACTCCAGGTTTTCCGTATCTGATCACGTGATTCTTGGTATGAGCTCTTAGTCGTGTTTTTGTGTCCTGGACATAATCATTTTCGTCTGGATGTGTCCATTCAGTTGCCCATTTGCGATAGGCTGTTCGGCCCATGAACTGACCCCTTGTATGGCAGAACGCAATGTGTGATAGACAATGTGCTGTCTGGACTTCTATTTCTAAAGCTATGAAGATCTTAGACTTTCCCATGCTATAAGGCAGGAGTGCACATACAAAGCATTCTTCCTTTGAGGTGCTCCTTCCCACTTCTTTCATATGTTGATACCATATGTTATTCCCCAAGTGTGCTGTACTTTCCAGGTAATCATTCAATCATGATCATCCTCCCTAGGATCTCTCTTAGGTCTCCTTATTTTCTCATGAGCTTCTATAATCATCTCATGACGTATATAGCATAATTCCTCCTTTATGGGCCAATCATAGGAACATTTGTCAGTAAACTGGGTGCTTTTACATGTGCTATTTGTGTAGGTTTACTCACAAAAGATCTCTTCCTTTGTCTTTCCGTACAAGCCTGTATCTGGTGCTCAAGAAAAATCTGTATAACACGTTTTCCTGAGTAAGGATGTCTAGTGACATTTGTCACAGAACCAGGCACTTCTACATGGGCTACTGTTGTAGGGACAATTACATAAGGTCTCAGTTGTTTAGTAGTTGCCACATCTGTAACCTCCTTCTGCATATGAAGATACACAGGGACCCTTGCATTATTTACATATACAAATAGTAAGCAGTACGTACTGTCAGTGAAATAAGGATCACAATAAACAAGATGCATGTATAGATAACATATAGATAGGCCCATTTGACGCAGCAGTAGCTGCTTGCTCATCGTGGTGGCCTCTTGTTGTTAGCAACATTATTGTTGCTGTTGATGTTACCCATGCTCAATCTTTTTAAGGAAAGAAAAAGCAATCTTTATTCGGGTAACATCATGCAATACTCTGGCAATATCTGGATCTGCTCCACAAGTTCTCTAAGCAGTTGGCTGATTACAGGATGACTAACAGGGTTCCTGATGAATAGAAAGAAGTCATCCTTCCGCCAGACTAAATACAGGTGTGTATTCAGCCAGAAGTAGAAGACTATGGACAGTAGGATCTGGATCTCTTCCCTCGGAAGTCTCATTCGGGATGTTCTCAGTGTCCTCTCGGAATATAGATTAACTTGTTCAATTATGTCATGTAGCAATTCATTAAGCGCCACTGTATTCCTTGGACCTCTCAAGAAAGTGTGAACTTCAGTTTGTCTTCCAACAAGATGTGGGCATTCCTCAATCAAATAGTAAAAGACCATCCCAACTAGTCTATGAGTGTTATCATCAGATAGGGGCATGTGTACTTTCCAAACTGTACTCAGGAAGCTGGAGTACTTGCTCTATTATGGCTGTGAGCAATCTCCTCATGATGCGACCATTCTTAGGATCTTACAGGAACAGATAAACGTTAGTAGTTCTCCCCACAAGTGCAGGGTATGCACGAAGAATAAAGAGAAAAACTGTAAGAACGATCCTGTGAACTTGCCCATCAGGTACTAGCAAGGGTGCCTATGAAAAGAAACTCAGTGAGAAAGGAATCAGGGAACTGTTCCCTCTTCCAGTCGTCAAAAAGAAACTCCAGATCTGGCATCTTTACTTCTCAATCAAGACTTAAATGTGTCTCAGTCCAATGTTAGCAAACTCCTGTGGCTCAAGAACAAATAACCTTCTTTCACTCCTTTTTTGGCAATTCTTTAAAGAGTGTCTCGAAAAGAACCACAGTCCAATGTACTCTTTGTCTGTCTATTGGACAGCCTCTGCGTCCTTCTTCCTCGTCATGCATCTAGTCCGCACATGCTGAGGTTCTTCCCCAATGATTTCTTCCGACTGGGGTGGGAGTGAAGGGGGTTCTCCATTATAGATCTTTATGTCTCCAAGAAATATCTAAGCATGCCTTCCTTGTACTTTCACAGCTGACAGCGTTACGTCTTCCACGACAAACATGCCTTTAAATCGTGGCTCATGCCACTTTCAAGTGAAATTCCTAATTAGGATCTCATCACCGGGAAAAGTTTGAGAAGATGTAGTCCTTCAAATCCGGTAGTAATATGGTCTCCATCGGTTTTCTTAGCTCCGTACCCCTTGCGCTTGAGCTGATCTGAAATGACAAAGATACTCGTAGTCATAGATGTTAAATAACTTTCCTAACAATTCTGCTGTCTTCTGAGCATCACTAATAGTTCTAGATGGAGGTGTGAGGGGTGTCCTCATCTGCTTCCCTCTCACTATTTTGTGGGGCGTAAGATGTGGTCAGAGCCTGGCTTATTTCTCAATGCATACAGGCAATGCAACCATCCGTTCTTCAAGGTAAACTTTAATTTGGCTATTCTTTCTTTAAGCAGGCTGTTGAGTCTCTCACAGATCCCATTCGCTTACGGGTGATAAGCCGATGAAAACTTGTGCTTTATAATGAGCAACAAGCTTATTTTCTTAAAAACTTCATTAACAAAATTAGGACCATTATCTGATCTTAATACTTCACATATGTCCCATATAGGAAACTCTTCTCGTATTAAACATTTCGCTGCACATGTGGAATCTGGATGCGTACATGGACCTGCTTCAATCCACCTTGAAAGGGGGCATACTGTGGAATGTTTTGACCCACTTTTGATATGCTATGCTGCATCACTGCTATGATGGTGCCAGAAATTGCAAAATGGCCGCAAAACCCTTGTGCGCACCAAAATCCCTGAAAACCGCGCTTTGCCAAGCACAAAAAGATGGCTGCCCAATCTGCCACTCATGTTGTCAGTGGGGGAACGAGCTCTTACTCCTGAAATATGTCACTGGGCACCACAACAAGTGAAAATGGAGTACAGAATGAAAAAGCAGTGTTTTGCTAAAGAAAACCCCAGATTCTTGCTTTAAATCCCCTTTTCTTTGTTGCTGAAACTTCAGAATGCCGGAACAAAACACCTTCAAACATCCAAAATTGTTACTGGGTGCTATAATTCACTTAGTTTAAGAAATCATTGTGAACCTACAAGGTCCGGAAAAGCTGAGAACATAAAGAGACTTCCACAGCAAAAGTGGCCTATCTGTGGATGTCAAACATCTCTGTGATGACAGCTGTCAGGAGCCTGCCTGATTAAACTTTAACATGTGTTAACTGAAATCAAATGTTTACAATCTGAGAGGCCGGCTACTGATAATAACTCATCTTGTAATTGTTTTGATCCCATGGTTTAAAATCTTGAATAAGTATTCTAGCTGTGATTTGATAAAACAAGTTTGTTTTATGCTAAGGGAAAATTCAACAGAAGTAACAATTAAAATAAGCCTGGCTGAAGCTACCAAACTGGAATAACCGGTTTCCTCACAGAAGGAAGGCCTTTCCCCCCAGCAGGAAATCACACAGAAGCATGAATTACAGGGTTTGGAAAGAACCTGGTCTACAGAGGCAAAAGGGAACAATGACCAGCTGCTGCTATGGAAATGCGAGGTGTGAAGACAGTCGTAAATGGCCTCTGCCAAGAGCAAAAAGGGAGGAGATTGCTCCTGGACTGCAGGGAGACCAAAAGAGGCAGACCCAAACAACCATCTGTGGCTGAACATTAACTAAGAAGATTTTTTAAAAGACTTATAATTTGCCAGTCAAAATGGTGAAAAATATAAAAGTAACAGATTTGTGAATCTAAACTTTGGATGAACTTTTTAAGAGGCGCAAAATCGTATGACATGTTCTAGAAAGAAAATGGCAGGAAATGTGATTTTATGTAAAATGTATTTCTCCTAAAAGTATGAAACTTTATACAATCATGCCCATGTTAAACATGCACACTTGTAGTAATTTTCTGATGAATTGGACATTGTGTTCCTGATGAAAGGGCACAATTTTGTGAAAAGCGGAGACAAGATATCACAGCTACGGGGTTTTGAGGAGTAGCTGCTATGTGAAATATTTAATCTGTATATGTGATTGTTATAGAGGTTGCACATGTGTAAATATGTATTGTGCCAAAAGTAGATTTTGTGTTCCAGGATCTAGGGGTGGATTCTCAGCCTCATAAAATCACACCATAAAGGTGACACTCTGTTTCTCTCCTCCTATCAAGGCAGAGAGTAGACTCTGACCCAATCACCTGTCAAAGGGGCACGCGTAGGCTAAACCAGCCCACACATCCCCTTTATGGCATCTGTTCATAGCATAAATAGACACAGCTCACCACACAAAAAGAGAGACAGATTCACTCACTATCCTAATGCTGGCAGAGCAAACTGCTGTTGAACTCTACATCTTCATTGCGCCAGACTCCAGAAACTTTGCAAAGCAGAAACCCATTGCCTAACTGAACCATTTTCAGCTAGGCCTCAAATTTCAGAACCCCACAAACCTAAGGGGAAGCATTGTATACAGCCAGGCTGCGCTGTAATGCTTGCCTGCTGAAAATAATTATCATCAGAACCAAAAAGGGCAGATCCAATCCAGTACTGTGCCATGCTGTGACCAGAGTGCCTTGCAGATCCAATCCAGTCCTGTGCCCTGCTGTGACCAGAGCGCCTTGCCGATCCTGCCCGGTCCGATGTGCCCAGCCATCTTTCTTAAACCAGAACCAATTCCAGGACTAGAATCTTGACGGCCCAGAATCCTGATGGTTCCATTTAAAAACATATCGAGTGAGTATCTATAGAAAGAACTGTGTCACTAGCATATATACTTTCCATAGTTTATCTCTATCTTAAACCCATCCTATCTTGTATTCAGAACCCGTGTTGTTAGGAGTATTTTTGAATCGTCTGAACTCTCTATCCACTCTATCCTATCTTTCCTCCACAAATAGTACTGTTAAAACTGTCTTTGCGCTGATCTTTTCTCATCTGAAGACGGCGAGTTTCCTCCGCAGGCAGTCATTCTGATCAAGTGACTGTGTTCCTGTGGGTTATTCATTTTGCTCCAAGTCATCCGCCAGTGTAAGAAACCCATTTGTCATTTTAAAAGTGCGTTCCTGTTTTCCATTCTTGTGCCTATCTGGAAAAAAATGACCTCTACTAAAACGTCTATAACTTCCCCAGTTTTTGTGCTAGAAACAAAATTTCAACTTCTGCTTCTTCGATATTTATAAATCGCACCTAAAACATTCAATATGGTTCTCAGGAACCCTGTTGTCGCCAGAGACTTTAATCCATTCAATTCCATGGACTCTGACATCCCCATGTCCACTGGCCCACATGAACCAAGAGCCACAGTGATGGTAGACTTCAACCCAATGGGAAGTATGGGGCTAATAGGTCAGCACCTCCCAGAAATGGATGGGCGGGCATCTATGTACAGGTTCCCAAGTGCTAGGGCCATCTTCTCTGATCAGGGAGTCTCCAGTGAGGGGAGAATCAGAGAACTTTCATGAGACTAGGCCCACTGAGAGCATACTAAAAACCTCTACCCAGCCAGGACAGTGGGGTGGGGGGGTTACTCAACCAATCCTGGGAGCAAGGAGGAGTCAGAAGACTCTTCTGAGCGCCACAGGTCCCAAGAGACTGGGCCCCCACATTCTGCCAGCCATTCCCAAGCTTGCAGCATCTGGGAGAGTCTAGTAGATCAGACAGCCACATCTGGTAGCAGTGCCTCTGAGTCAGAGGATGAGTGGTGTAAGAGGATTCAATTCAACACTACAGCTAAATCAATGCCTAGTCTGGGATACTGAATGGAAACCCTTATTGATATATCTTTATGTCCAGTTCATGCGTTCTGGATGACTACCCCTATATAACACCCCTCTCTTGGAATCCTCCTGACCCCACTGAGCCAAGAAGTAGTTCTGTTTTGCACGTTTAAAGGTTTATTTGATAATTTAAACAATATATATATATATATATCACGCTTTATAATAAATTAATAATTGAATATCACACTGAATCTGAGCAGTAATCAATAATGGATAGTCTGGCACTAGCACACTTGTGAATAGGAACAGAAGAATAAGGTGGTAGAGAATGCTTTATATAAGTTCAGATGGATGTAATGTTGAATGAAAATGCAATACAGAAAATACTCAATATGATTTCAACAAAACAATGTAATCACTTTTCTATGGCAATCCCCTCCCCCCTTTATGCAATGCAAGGAAATGGAAGGTAAGCACACAGTTCTCAGAAATGCAATCAACTGTAATTCAGTTCACCCCAGCAAGCTTACACTACAGAAGTTGGAAACACAGGCCCAAAATGCTTTTATATGTGCTGGCAATGAAGTGAAAAATATGCTAAAATGCTTTTAATTCCCTCTAGAGGTTCAGGGTGAGTGGTATCTAGTTAATATTAGTCCCGGCTCACTCTAGCAATGATTCAGGGATGGTTCTTAAGAGGCAAACGAATTTTTAGCAAGGAAACTGCTGTTTTCACACGTAGAGAAATTTGCAAATTGCGGTAAATTCGCGAGTGCGTTTACCGCGATTGCGGCAGAAGTGTATGGAATAGGAATGCGGTTCTAGGTTCGTTGAAACGCCAAGGTTTTAAGCTTTCAGAGGAAAGTTACTGCAAGTCTCTAGGACAAACGGTCACGGAGATATGAGCGAATAAATAAAGGTAGTTTTTCGGATTTGGAATGTTAAAATTCAAAGTGACAAGTGCAGCTTGCAACTAGAAAATGACAGGTGACAGCTTTACAAATGACAGGTGACAGTTAGGAGGCAGTTCTACTTAGATTAAAATAGCTTGGATTAGATTATTTTAACTAAGAGATTGGTTCTGCACAGTTCTACTAGGTACTCACACTATATTCTTGAATTAGAATGGGCCTCGCCACGGATCTGGTCAGGTTTTAGACTGGACTCTGGTCTGGTCTCTGCACTTCACAGTGATCTGGGTCAGCTCTCTGGTTCTGCTAACAGTGGTCTGGGTCAGCTCTGCTCTCTCTGGATCTTTCTGCACAGCTTTCCCTGGAGATTGATGGATTTGAAGTCTGGATCTCTGAATGTGGTATGGTCCGGCAGAGCGCGTTGCAGCAAATGGAATTGAATGTCCCTATCTGTCCTGACTGTCTGCTTTTATGTGTTTTGAAAATGGGTGTGTGTGCAGCATCACTAGGCTCTACCCCTCTCCACTTGTCATTGGCCACTTCCTCCTCTTCCCCTTGATTGGGGGAATGAAATGAAGTGTCATCATGATGAGGTCTGTTTATGGTACAGAGAACCCACCCCTGTCAAATTACACACAATCTATATTTTGACCCAAAGGACATATTTGCACAGGTACACATTTGTTTAAAATTACATGCACCCATCACATATCACAGGAGGTATACCCTGTCCAAATCTGCTCTTCCGGTGAGCTTGCATTGAGAAATGGCAACATATTTCACTTTTTGGTCAGGTTACCAATATCAGATTCTTACTCAAATTTATATACATGTGCGCAAGGAGTATGGACATTACTTGATGAAGTGTCAGATTTTTAACATGCATACATTTTAAGTAATACCCTCTTAACTGCTAGTTTGCCCCCAGATCATGCCACCGGTTCTAAAAACCTCTTAAACTGTGGGCAGAAAAATCACAAGAATTATGGTATCATTTAAATAATTCTGACAAGTCCGTACTATGAGTTATTCATCTTTTTCTAAAACCATATTCTGGCTACAGGGGTGTGTCTTTTCAGGTCACATGGTACAGAAACCAGTCTTTCCACTTTCTTCAAGCTCAGCCTCTGTCTCCAGTTTCTCCCCCTCCCAGTTTCTGCCAAGAGGAAGCCATTTTTATTACCCCTGCAATAAACCATCTGCCTGGGCCCTGGAAGGCCCTTTGTTCAAGAGGAAGCCATTTATGGCCACTTCCATAAACCCTCTGCCTGGGTCCTATGTTTAGCCTCTAGCAGTCCCTTGGTAATCCAATCAGAGAAGTGTCATATCCCTTTTGGTGGGAGCAGCAAAAGGCAGGTAGGCATGGGAACACAGCAGTTGTGCAAGTCTCATCTCCTGTCGGGGGTAGCTGGTGGGCAGAATTCAGTTCCTTAAGCCAGGCTTCAGATAAAATGTCACTTTTTGTTACCCAGTTTAAGTCAAGACAATGTTTACATATGCAGCTAGAATGCTGATTCTAAGTTTAGAACTATGACATTAAAACAATTGCAACCTATGTGACACTCAAAAGTAGGTCACTCATTTCTTTTAAACATTTAGACTTTTAGTGTCTTTCAGTCCAAATTTACTTAAACTGCTGAAATCCACAACTCAGCCAGTCTTGTTATAAACCTTCAAGTCACTTCAGAATATAACTTTAGATTGTATCCACCTCTCAGTAAGTCTTTCTTTGGCCTGCCTTCATTTATGTCATTCATTTATTCAGTTTTACACAAAGTCTGGTGTTGTTTTAAAACGCCGTCTTTCTGATACTGGTGAGTACTGGTTCTGCACCCATTTTTGGGATTTAAGAAAATGAATTCCCCACAATTCTAGGTTGCTTTTGGCAATCAGCATTGCCATTCCCAATGGTTTCAGGCTACTGTGTGGGTAGTCCAATGGTGGTTTTAGGCAGTGCCCTTCTGTGCCCATAACATCGGATAAATGGGTGGCAGCCTATTCTTCATGCATTTCCCTGTGCATTTTCTGGGAAGCTCTGGCCATCATGATGTTTTCCATGTCAGTACTGCACAGTTTTTGAGGTAGGGCTCGGATGTATGGGTAAAAACATCCCACAAGCCCCCCTCTTGCGATGGCCATTCTGTTTCACTGATGGGACTCGCAAGACCTGGGATGTTTCCTCATCTTCTTCCAATAGATGGCACAGTTCAGCATCTTTTCCTCCATCCGGTACTGATCGATCGGTTCTCCTCGCCGGTCCTGATGGGAATATTGGGCGGTACTCTGGGCCCCTTGCGTCTCTGCTCCCGGTCTCCGGATCGTCCTCCTTGGCCAGTCTACAGGTTTTCTTTCTCCTAGGACGACAAAGGGAGAGCGGCAATACCTATTCATAGACATTTTTCCCCCACCATTGATATAGTGGGGTGGCATATAAATTTATAGTCAAAACATATGAACATGCACATTTCTTTTTGCATTCAAAAACAAAAACACCCACATTGAGAAACTCAGAATTTGATAGGCGATATATAGGATATTTTAAGTTAGAACTGAATTAATCTGAGACAGTACCCTCTAGGATTCCAGAGGATTCCTCCAGTTGTTGCAGAGTGTGCCTGGGATTGCAACACTTCAACTGGTTAATGTGGACCCACTTGTCTTCCCCCTCTGCCAAACCGCCTTTGGGGATGCGGATCTTATAGGCCACAGGGGAGATTTTGTCTATAATCTCAAAGGGTCCCTTCCATGTAGGCAAAAATTTTCGCTGTTTGGCCTGGTTCCTTTGGAAATTGTATAGATAGACCCGGTCCCCCACCTGATATTCCTTCCTGGAAGTCTTCAGGTCATAGTGGGTCTTCATGCTATCAGTTGATCTTTCTAGATTCCGCTGAGCATAAGCAAAAGCATGTTGAAGGTGATTCCTTAAATTCTCCACATACTCATGAGTTGTGGAGGCATTTATCAGTGTCTGCTCTTGGGTCCTGTAGAGCAAATGCTGAGGAAGCACCATCTTGCGCCCAGTCATCAACTCAAATGGTGACATTTTGGTTGCAGATGAAGGGGTAGATCTGATGGCCATTAGGACCAGAGGTAATCGGATATCCCAACTTGGCCCAGAATCTGCCACAAACTTCTTTAATATGCTCACAATGGTTCGGTTATATCTCCCGACTGCCCCAGAAGAAGCTGGCCGGTAAGCATTATGCAACTTCCTTTTGACCCCCAGTATCTCCCACATCTTTGTCATCACTTCACTGGTGAAGTGGCTACCTCTGTCTGACTCAATCCTTTGAGGTAGACCAAAACGAGAAAAGATGTGGTTAATCATCAAGGCAGCTGCGGTTTCTGCCTTGCAATTTGGGGCTGGGAGACATTCCACCCACTTGGTAAACAAGCATGTCACAGTCAACATGTACTTATTCCCCCTAGCAGAGCGAATCACGGGGCCTACGAAGTCGATTTGTAAATCTGACCATGGCAGTGTCATCCCCCGCTTTTGGAGAGGAGCGCGGTGTGTGAGGGACGTCGGCTGAAATTGCGCACACACAAGACACCCCTTCAAGTATTGGTTGAGGTCCTGGCCCATGTGTGGCCAGTATGCAACCTCTCTTAAGATTTCCAGTGTTGTGTGAAACCCCCTATGACCGGCGATGGCCGCATCATGGGCATGACTTAACATCAGGCTTCGGAATGAGGTAGGAACCACCCACTGATCGTGGCCAGCTTTGGATTTCCTTACCAACAAACCGTCTTGGATCCGGAACATTTTTGGACATTTCATCAAAACCCTTAGGTCCTCTTTCCCAATGTAATCGGTATCCGTCAGGGGAAAGTTCTCAGGGTCTTCAAGGTGTTGGTAAAACTTACCAATTATTGGATCCCCCTTCTGAGCGGTAATCAAATCAGCATCAGGGGTCTCCTTGCTCCATTGTGCAATTGAAAGGTCGTTGTGAGCATTTGTCTGGGACCTAGTGATAGCAGTGACCTGGATTTCCCCCAACAGGGACTCAATCTCAATTAGATCCCCTTGGATGGCCCCGGTTTTGGCCAGCTGATCAGCTAAGTCATTTCCAGTTTTGTCTGGTCCCTCTACTTTGGAATGACCCTTGATCTTTTTCCAATAGATGGTCATCTCATTCGAGGTGACCAGATCATCAATGTTTTGGATCAACTTCCCATGTTTCAAGGGTTTGTTGTTAGCACATAACATGCCTCTGGTTTTCCAATTAACCAGGTGCTCTACGAACCCGTTCCGTACATAATCCGAATCTGTGATTATGACCAGTTCGTGGAGTTGATGCTGGACAGCAGTGAGGATGGCCTGATGCACAGCCATCAATTCTGCCACCTGACTACTTCGGGGACCAATTTTTTATCCAGCGGAGGGTTCTGGGGACTCATTCACCCATGCATTCCCTACGCCGGCCACCAGTTCTTTCTCCCCGTGGTTGTCAACATGGTACGAGCATCCATCCACATATACAGTGGGCATTCCCTCACACTTGTCTTCTTCAAAGACTTTGTGGGGGGAATTAAGGTATGCCTCCGTGTTGTCCTTGATTTTTAGACTTTCGTCTTCGAGACAGTTTTCTCTGGCACAATCATGCAAGTCAGCCAGACCTTGCGCGAGGGGACTCTTCTTGTTTTGGCCATATCTGACCTCCACAGGAAAGCCTTGCATTGACAGAATCCAGGAAGTAATTCGGGAATTACTCACATTTCCGGCCCGGATTCTGTCACTTTGGAGATATTGCAGAGGCTGGTGTGGAGTCTCCACTATGATGTGTTCCCCCTGGATAAACGGGCGGTAATTCTTCAATGCCCACACCGTTGCCAGGAGTGCCTTCTCACAATCGTTGAATTTTTCCTCCACAGAGGATAAAGTTTTGCTCGCATAGGAGATTACTTTATTGACCTTGTCATGCTTTTGGTATAATACTGCTGTCAAGCACGTATTAGAGAACCCCGTCTCCAGGAAGAACTCCTTGTTTCTGACAGGGTAAGCTAGGCAAGGCGCTTCTGAGAGGCTTCTTTTGAGTTGTTTTACTGCCTCGGCTTGTTCTGGACCCCATTCCCACTTGACCCCCCCTTCAGGAGATGAATCAGGGGTCTGGTGATCTCTGCGTAGCCCTCAATGAACTTTCTGCTGTAATTAGTCAGTCCAAGGAGGCTCCTTAGTTCCCGCAGAGTTGTGGGGTCTTTCAGTTTCTGAAGTGCTTCCACTTTCGTTTCCTGGGGACAGAGACCCTGAGGAGTAATCTCATGCCCCAAGAAATTAACACGGGTTCTACACCACTATGCTTTCTGAAAGGAAAGTTTTGCTCCGGCGGCCCTCAACTGTGTCAGAACATAACGGATCTCCACTATGTGTTCCTCCACAGATGAACTTTTGATGAGGACATCATCTACATAAGCCAGGTTACCCCTCGCACCCAGGTCGGGCATGGCCTTATGTAGGAAAATGTTGAATTCATTGCCGGAGTTGAGGTATCCGAAGGGAGTCCGGGTCCATGTGTATTGCTGGCCCCCAAAGGTAAAAGCCAGCTTGTATTGGTCCTCCCTACTGACAGGCACAGTCCAGTATCCATTGGTCAGGTCTATTGCAGTGAATACCTGTGACCCCTGGATCTGGGCCAGCCCTTGGTCAATGTAGGGCAGAGGCCATCGGAAAGTATGGACCCGTTTGTTGAGCTCCATGAGGTCGGCGCAGAGTCTCCACTGGCCGTTTGGCTTCAATATTCCCAGCACCGGATTATTGAAGGTGCTGTGAACTGGACGGATTATTCCCCGGGACTCAAGGTTCTTAATTATTTCAGTAAGGGACTCCATTGATGCGAGAGGCAAGCGATATTGCTTCACAAACACTGGAGTCATGCCAGGGTCCGTGGAGATTGTTGTTGTGTGGATGTCAGTGCGACCACAGTCATATGAGTCTACCGCAAAGAGATCTTGGAAATCCAAGAAAACTTGTTTCAACTTTTGCTTTTGTTCCAGAGTCACACAGGCATCAGCTAGGTTGACTCTCTCTTCCACCATCTGCCTGAAGCCTGGAAAGACTTCTGGTTTGGCTATTTCAGCGGCCTCCTCCAGCTGGGTGGAGAAGTCCCTGGTCAGAGTGCTGATTTGGACTGGGGGCTTCAGGTGGGAAAGGCAGCCCTCATGGACCTGGAAAATCACCTCATCCCTTCTGAAGTCACAAGTCACATCTTCCTTACCATAAGGGCAAGAAGTGTACACCAGTAAGTTCCCCCCATGCCGGGTAAAAATCCTGTCTGGTGTTGTATTGTCATCACTGTCACTGTCAAAGCAGTCCTTGGGGATTGGCCCTAACAGTTCATTACCTAAGTCTATGGAAAAATGTCGGTCATCAACCGCCATTCCAATAATGGTGCCTGCGGCTAGAGTAATACTCTTTAAGTCGCTGTTATCCACCTCTATTAGAATGGTGTCATGTTCTATGTTGACTAATGGAGTTGGGTTTACCCCTAACCCTTGGTTGGAGAGAAGCATTTAGATGTATGTAAGCATCAGGGTTTTTCAAATGTTGTCCTCTTTTAGCTTTCACTTCCAGGGAGAATTGTCGGGTCCTTTCTGGGATGGGGACTTCCTCTTTGATCTGAATTTCAACTGCATAAGGTAGCAATTGAGCTGACCTAAATGCTTTTTCTGGATCATCAAAGCCCATGGGATTATCCGCTAATCGGGACCAAGCTTTGAAGTTTATTAGGTCCATACTAATGGCAAAGCGATTGAGAATGTCACTGCCTAAGTAAAAGGCGGCAGGGACGTCTCGCACGACCCAACAATTGTGGACTATGCTCTTATTGCCAATGGAGATTTTGAGCATACACCTGCTTGGCAGGAGATGTTTGGAATTGGGTGCTTCCAGGTCCATTTCCCATTTGTCTATCAGTTTGAATGTGGGAATGGCTGGATCTTTTGGGAGTTGGCGAAACATGGCTTCGCTGATGAAGCTCTCACCATTGTTCACGCACACTCGAGCGAGAACAGAGCCCTTCCCCTCATTTAACTGAACAGGGATGAACAACTGCTCTCCAATTTGCTGAATATCAGCCAGGCCCTGAGCTGATTTCACATCTTTCTGGACTATAGGAGTGGGAGTTTCCGATTGTGGATTAGTATAGAATCTCAGGGTGTTTCCTTCCAGCGTGGAGTACCACTTTAGACTGGAAGGAAGGTTGATTTTCAGAAATAGAGAGGACCCTCCATCACCAGTCTGTTGTCCTACTGCTATTACTGTCACGCCAGGAATTTGGCTATTCTGGAAGTGAAATTCTACTTGGTCAGATTTTTGTTCAACCATGTGGCAGGTGCCGTTTAAACTAACATGGTTGACACTCTGTTTTAATTTTATTGGTCGGCTAGTCTGGGTCCAGAGGTCCTTGTTTACACAATCTATTAGGGGTGACAACCTTCTCAGGAGGTAATTCCCTAGCAAACAAGGGGTGCCCTCTGGAGTCACAACTATGACCGGGTGTTTCAACTTGTGTCGCCCGATCTTAATGTCCAAGTCTGCAGTCCCCTCAACGGGAATTTCCTTCCCGTCAAAGTTCTGCAGTTGTCCAGGAAGAGAGGTGAGAGGAATTTGGTAATTCTCTCCCCTTCCTGCATTCAGTTCATCAAAGGCCCTTCTGGACAGAAGGGTAGCTTGAGATCCTGTGTCCACCAGCGCTGAAATCGTATCCTGCCCCTGTACTTGTACCGGGGCATAATATCTTCCCTCCTTCTCCTCAAGGGGGCACAGATAATGCACATTTTTGGACAACTGGTGGGCTAACTTTCTGGTTTTGGACATCGCTAGGGAAGAGATTTGGGCAGAATTCTGTGGAGAGCCTTGGGAATCTGAAAGAAAAAATTGGCAACTGGAGATCAGAGCCATTGTGGGTTCCCCTGGCTCCGGTTCCGGGCCGCCCCCCCCCTTTTTGGAGGCAGTCACCAGGATGGGTTTGAACCAGGGGATTTTCTTGCTGTTGGTTCTGGGATGAGATGGTGGGCGGCGGTAGCTCAGTCTCCACATCTCCCCAGTCTGAATTGACATCCCTTGGGACCCATTTTTCTTTGGGTGGAGTTCCCCCATCTCTGAAATAGAAGATCCTTTTCCCAGGATCTTCTGAGGATCCCTCTCCCTCAAATTGGAAGATCTGTACCTCCTCCTCAAACTGAGTCTGTTTGGGTCTTTTGTTTCTCCTACCCCCCCTCTGCTCCTTAGGAGGCAGACTTTCAGGGGCAAGAGATTTTGTTTCCGGTTCCTGGGTTTCCAGGGGCTGTTTACAAGTGAGGAAGGAAGCTTCCTCCACGGCTTTACCCCCCCCTTCCCTTTGTGCCTCCTCCCTGGGAACCGGTGAGTTATCAGGGTGCTGCCCCCGTCATTGTTCTGGAGCACCAGGTCCAGAGTTTGGGGCATTCTGTGCCGGCATGCCCATCTGAGGGTTCTGCTGCGCCCTCAGTATTTGACCCAGATCCCGTGCCATATTTTGGACCTGGCGCTCTAACTGGGAAACCCGCTCAGGCTGATACGGGGCCCTGTTTTCTCCCCTGGGCTGATCCCGGGAAGGGTAGCTATCCCTTCTTTGGTAGTACCCCTGGTTGGGAAGATTTGGATACCTCTCCACCCTTGGCCTCCCCTCTCCCGGATTAGGTTGTCTGGGCTCAGGGAATTGGGGAAAGAAGGATGGATGATTTTGGGGTTGTAAATTGGGTGGATACCTGGGGAAAAAGTTCTGCCCAGGATTTGGAGAATTTCTGCCCTCCTGTGGGAAGTTGGGAGGGAAGTTCCCTGGTTTAGGTGCTTGGCTGGATCCCCCCCCTTGGGCTGGAGGAGTCCACACATAACCCAGGATGGGTCGATTTCCCTTGTAGCGGGGACTTACATAATCAGGAGAGCGAGGGACCCCATTGGTGGGGCTGCCTCCTTGGCTCCCTGTCTGTGACTGGCCCGAGGACCTTCTGGGCCTAGCATTATTAGGTGCAGGTAGGTTTTTAGGCCCCCCTATCTCCAAATCCAAAACGGGGGTGACCTTTATCTCTGCCACCTTGGCAGCAGCAGGGGTGCTGTTGGTTTTGGGATTTTTCTGGGTATTGCTTTTATTTTCTATGGGCTTCTGCACCTCATAGATCCGGGTCGCCTGTTCAATGACCCAGTCTAAAGATCTTTTCTCGTGAAAATCCCTCACGAGCTGGGTCATTATGTATTTGGGCAAGGCATGGAAAAACGTATTAATAAATTCTCTGCTATCCGTGCGCACCCTTCTTGTGGTCTGTGCAAAAGCGTATTAATAAATTCTCTGCTATC
Source organism: Ambystoma mexicanum (assembly GCF_040938575.1). Classification (NCBI taxonomy): domain Eukaryota; kingdom Metazoa; phylum Chordata; class Amphibia; order Caudata; family Ambystomatidae; genus Ambystoma; species Ambystoma mexicanum. Next base: position 1,344,116,137 of record NC_090937.1, on the reverse strand, counting down.
CGTGCGCACCCTTCTTGTGGTCTGTGCAAAAGCACGCTTTAACTCCTGCACAAACTCTTGTGGGGCCTGATCCTCCCCACATTGTAAATTGTAGGCTGCCTTGCGAGCCTCTTGAGGATTTCTATGAGTAGAAAAATGTTTCAAGATGGCCGCCTTATAGGGGGACCATCTTAAATGATTTTGGTCCTCCAGCCCGCAAAGAAACTGGAGTATTCCGGGGAGAAGGTCCACTTTACATATTGAATACAGCTTTGGCTGTCTTTCAAATGGAAAGTCTCCATCATTTGCTCAAACAACTCTAAGTGCTCCCAAACAGAATACTTGGCGTTCTTATGATAAGGCGTGATGACACTCCTGATTGCCTTAATCTGTTTCAATGGGTCCTTAAGCAAGGCCCTTTTTGCCTTATTGGCCTTTTTGGTTCGGGTAACCCTGGTCCATTCATCTTCTGACTCAGAGGCACTGCTCCCAGAGGTTCCCGTCTGTTCTTCCAGGTTTTCCCGGATTCTGCGAGCCTGGGAATGGCTGGCAGAATGTGGGGACCTGGTCTCCTGTGTCCTGTACCGCTCAGAGGAGTCTTCAGATTCCTCGTTGCTGCCAGGATTTGATAGGTACCCCCCCCCACTGACCTAACTGGGCAGAGGTTTTCAGGATGCCCTTAATGGGCCTACTCACCTGGGGTTCCCCATCAAATTGCACTGTGCTTGGGTGCCCATACCCGGATGCCCGCCCCTCCATTCCTGGGTGGTACTGGCCTATGAGCCCCATGCTTCTGGCTGGATAGTAATCTGCCATCCCTGTGGCCCTGTGCTCATGTGCGCCAGGGGACATGGGGGTGGCAGAGTCCAGGGACTGAGAGAAATAAAGGCCTCTGGTACTAGGGCTCCTGGGGTTATGCTCAGGAGTTTCTCTTTCCCAGCGAACCTCATCTCTATCCGCCCCTGCTCCCTGTTGCAATGCAAGAGCCTGCGCCTTCAGTTCCTCAGTTAAGGCCTTACTAGACTCTATCAGTCTCTCCTGCATCGCTACCTGTTGTTGGAGTCTATCATTGTGCTGGCAGAGAGCCTCATTCTCTCTCTGCGTTTCCTGATTGGTCCTGGAGCACTGGGCCAGTCTTTGCTGCAGGAGGGTTACCTCCTGAGCTGTGTCCCTATTGGCCTGCTCCTATCTTGCCAGAGCCTCCTCCACCCTCCTGGTGTGCTCTAGCAAGTCCTGGTGTTCTTTTTGGAGGTCACCCAGTCCCTGGTGGGCCAGGTGATTTTCTTCCATTTTTCTCCTTAAGTGGCAGACTTCCTGGCCTAAGGTGTCCCTTTCCTGACCAAGAGCTTGAATTTGTGACGCCAGGTCGCCCCTTTGCCTTTGGAAGGCACCAGCTTTCTGGCGCTCTTGATCAAACTCTGCCTGGGTATCCAGGTCTTTCAGGATCAGTTTATTGCTCTCCTCTTTCTCTCTGTCTAGTTGGATTTGCAGGGTGGCTACCTGCTCTGTGCATGCCCTGTTGAAATTGATCTGTTGCTCCAGCTTTTTCTGGCTCTGCAGTAGGGAGTCCAAACTGTCTTGGCGTTCCTTCTGCAAAGCCAGAATTCTGGTATCCTGGTCTGTCTTTTCCTGTTGCAGTATATCCATGTCCTCTTTTATTTTAATGATATACTGCCTACTATCATTTTCTGACTCCTGGCTCCCCTGCAGCCTCTGCTCAGAAGAGACCAGGTCAGATTGGACCTTCTCTAACGCCATCTGTCGCTTGTTCGCCAGATCTTGGCTTTCCGTACATTTATCCTGCATGTCTCCCATATATAGGTACAGGTATGCCGCTATCCTAACCATCTTGTCTTGTTCATCTTTAGCTTTAGGAGCCATGTATAGTTCACTCAGGGCCACATGTAGGGGACCCTGATCTCCCCATTTATCTGACCCTGTTTCAGTGACCTGTTGCGTGATGGCCTGCAACCAGACCATGCGGTCCTGGTGAGTCCACTCACCTCTCACAAATAACTTATGTAAGAAGTGCTCTCTGGCTATTTTCATGTCTACTAAGGTCGTCATTCTAGAGATTGGTCTCTGTCCTGACTTACAGAAATTAGTATTTTATTTTTGCAAAATAGACCTTTTTCTTAGAGCGTTCCTTTGAGGAGTGCTTTACAGCGTAACACAGCGTGGTGATCCGACCGGATATGTGTATCTGGTCAGCTGGCACACTGTATTAATCTGCACAAGTGATAGATCTAACCCAAACGTCCGGCCCGAGCCCCCAATTTGTAAGAAGATTCAATTCAACACTACAGCTAAGTCAATGCCTAGTCTGGGATACTGAATGGAAACCCTTATTGATATATCTTTATGTCCAGTTCATGCGTTCTGGATGACTACCCCTATATAACACCCCTCTCTTGGAATCCTCCTGACCCCACTGAGCCAAGAAGTAGTTCTGTTTTGCACGTTTAAAGGTTTATTTGATAATTTAAACAATATATATATATATCACGCTTTATAATAAATTAATAATTGAATATCACACTGAATCTGAGCAGTAATCAATAATGGATAGTCTGGCACTAGCACACTTGTGAATAGGAACAGAAGAATAAGGTGGTAGAGAATGCTTTATATAAGTTCAGATGAATGTAATGTTGAATGAAAATGCAATACAGAAAATACTCAATATGATTTCAACAAAACAATGTAATCACTTTTCTCTGGCAATCCCCTCCCCCCTTTATGCAATGCAAGGAAATGGAAGGAAAGCACACAGTTCTCAGAAATGCAATCAACTGTAATTCAGTTCACCCCAGCAAGCTTACACTACAGAAGTTGGAAACACAGGCCCAAAATGCTTTTATATGTGCTGGCAATGAAGTGAAAAATATGCTAAAATGCTTTTAATTCCCTCTAGAGGTTCAGGGTGAGTGGTATCTAGTTAATATTAGTCCTGGCTCACTCTAGCAATGATTCAGGGATGGTTCTTAAGAGGCAAACGAATTTTTAGCAAGGAAACTGCTGTTTTCACACGTAGAGAAATTTGCAAATCGCGGTAAATTCGCGAGTGCGTTTCTCGCGAATGCGGCAAAAGTGTATGGAATAGGAATGCGGTTCTAGGTTCGTTGAAAACCCAAGATTTTAAGCTTTCAGAGGAAAGTTACTGCAAGTCTCTAGGACAAACGGTCACGGAGATATGAGCGATTAAATAAAGGTAGTTTTTCGGATTTGGAATGTTAAAATTCAAAGTGACAAGTGCAGCTTGCAACTAGAAAATGACAGGTGACAGCTTTACAAATGACAGGTGACAGTTAGGAGGCAGTTCTACTTAGATTAAAATAGCTTGGATTAGATTATTTTAACTAAGAGATTGGTTCTGCACAGTTCTACTAGGTACTCACACTATATTCTTGAATTAGAATGGGCCTCGCCACGGATCTGGTCAGGTTTTAGACTGGACTCTGGTCTGGTCTCTGCACTTCACAGTGATCTGGGTCAGCTCTCTGGTTCTGCTAACAGTGGTCTGGGTCAGCTCTGCTCTCTCTGGATCTTTCTGCACAGCTTTCCCTGGAGATTGATGGATTTGAAGTCTGGATCTCTGAATGTGGTATGGTCCGGCAGAGCGCGTTGCAGCAAATGGAATTGAATGTCCCTATCTGTCCTGACTGTCTGCTTTTATGTGTTTTGAAAATGGGTGTGTGTGCAGCATCACTAGGCTCTACCCCTCTCCACTTGTCATTGGCCACTTCCTCCTCTTCCCCTTGATTGGGGGAATGAAATGAAGTGTCATCATGATGAGGTCTGTTTATGGTACAGAGAACCCACCCCTGTCAAATTACACACAATCTATATTTTGACCCAAAGGACATATTTGCACAGGTACACATTTGTTTAAAATTACATGCACCCATCACATATCACAGGAGGTATACCCTGTCCAAATCTGCTCTTCCGGTGAGCTTGCATTGAGAAATGGCAACATATTTCACTTTTTGGTCAGGTTACCAATATCAGATTCTTACTCAAATTTATACACATGTGCGCAAGGAGTATGGACATTACTTGATGAAGTGTCAGATTTTTAACATGCATACATTTTAAGTAATACCCTCTTAACTGCTAGTTTGCCCCCAGATCATGCCACCGGTTCTAAAAACCTCTTAAAATGTGGGCAGAAAAATCACAAGAATTATGGTATCATTTAAATAATTCTGACAAGTCCGTACTATGAGTTATTCATCTTTTTCTAAAACCATATTCTGGCTACAGGGGTGTGTCTTTTCAGGTCACATGGTACAGAAACCAGTCTTTCCACTTTCTTCAAGCTCAGCCTCTGTCTCCAGTTTCTCCCCCTCCCAGTTTCTGCCAAGAGGAAGCCATTTTTATTACCACTGCAATAAACCATCTGCCTGGGCCCTGGAAGGCCCTTTGTTCAAGAGGAAGCCATTTATGGCCACTTCCATAAACCCTCTGCCTGGGTCCTATGTTTAGCCTCTAGCAGTCCCTTGGTAATCCAATCAGAGAAGTGTCATATCCCTTTTGGTGGGAGCAGCAAAAGGCAGGTAGGCATGGGAACACAGCAGTTGTGCAAGTCTCATCTCCTGTCGGGGGTAGCTGGTGGGCAGAATTCAGTTCCTTAAGCCAGGCTTCAGATAAAATGTCACTTTTTGTTACCCAGTTTAAGTCAAGGCAATGTTTACATATGCAGCTAGAATGCTAATTCTAAGTTTAGAACTATGACATTAAAACAATTGCAACCTATGTGACACTCAAAAGTAGGTCACTCATTTCTTTTAAACATTTAGACTTTTAGTGTCTTTCAGTCCAAATTTACTTAAACTGCTGAAATCCACAACTCAGCCAGTCTTGTTATAAACCTTCAAGTCACTTCAGAATATAACTTTAGATTGTATCCACCTCTCAGTAAGTCTTTCTTTGGCCTGCCTTCATTTATGTCATTCATTTATTCAGTTTTACACAAAGTCTGGTGTTGTTTTAAAACGCCGGCTTTCTGATAGTGGTGAGTACTGGTACTGCACCCATTTTTGGGATTTAAGAAAATGAATTCCCCACAATTCTAGGTTGCTTTTGGCAATCAGCATTGCCATTCCCAATGGTTTCAGGCTACTGTGTGGGTAGTCCAATGGTGGTTTTAGGCAGTGCCCTTCTGTGCCCATAACATCGGCAAAATGGGTGGCAGCCTATTCTTCATGCATTTCCCTGTGCATTTTCTGGGAAGCTCTGGCCATCATGATGTTTTCCATGTCAGTACTGCACAGTTTTTGAGGTAGGGCTCGGATGTATGGGTAAAAACATCCCACAGTGGACTAGGGTGACCAGAACTAAAAAGGCCAACAAAGTTAAGAGGGCTTTACTCAAGGATCTCCTGAAGCAAATAAAAGCCATAAAAGCTATTAGGAGCGTCATCACGCCATACCACAAAAATGCCAAATATTTGGTTTGGGAGCACCTTGAATTGTTTGAGCAGATGATGGAGACTTTCCGCCTGAAGGACAGCCAAAGCTGTATTCAGTATGTAAAGTGGACAGTTTCTCCTGAGTACTCCAGCTTCTTTGCAGGGCTGCAGGATCAGAACCATACCAGATGGTCCACCTATAGGGTGGCCATCCTGTAACATTTTTCTATTCATAGGAACCCTCAACTCAAAAGGCCCCAAGACAGCCTACAACTTACAATGTGGGGAAGACCAGGCCCCACATGAATTTGTTCAGGAATTGAAACGTGCCTTTGTGCAGACAACTAGAAGGGTGCGCACTGACAGTAAGAAGTTTGTGAACACCTCCTTTCATGCTCTCCCTAAATACATAATGACCCAGCAAGTGGGGGCTTTCATGAGAAAAGATCACTAGACTGGGTCATTGAACAAGCAACGCGCATCTATGAAGTGCAGAAGCCACTGGAAAGTAAAAATATTAGCAAAAGCCCCAAACCAACCAACACCCCTGCTGCTGCTAAGGTGGCAGAGGTGAAGGTTGCCCCCATTTTAGATCTGGAGATGGGGGGGCCTAAAAACCTCCCCGCGCAGAATCCGACCGAACCCAAACCCAGAAGGCCTGCGGGCAAATCCCAAACAGGGAGACAGGGAGGTAACCACACAAATGGGACCCCTAACTCCCATGACTACATCAGCCCACGCTACAAGGGAAATAGAGCCATCCTGGGATATGTGTGGTCTCCTCCAGCCCAAGGGGGGGGTGATCCAACCAGACAGCTGGAAACCCAGGAAACCTCCCTCCTCACTTTTCCCAGGAGGGCAGTAATCCCCCAAATGCCGGAGCAAATTTCTTTCCCAGTACCCGCCAAACTTCGATCCCCAAAACAACCCTTCTTTTTTTCCCCACTTTCCTGAGCCCAGACAGCACAATCCAGGAGAGGGGAGGCCAAGGGTGGAGGGGTACCCAAACAATCCTAACCAGGGGCATTATGCAAGAAGGGATGGTTACCCTTCCCGGGATCAACCCAAGGGAGACCAGAGGACCCCATAGCAGCCCGAGGTGGTGGAGCGCCAGGTCCAGAACATGGCCCAGGATTTGGGTCGCATGCTGAGGGCTCAACAGAACCCTCAGATGAGCATGGCGGATCAGAACTCCTCAAATCCAGGGTCTGGTGCTCCAGAAGAATGACGGGGAAGAACCCTGACAACCCACCGGTTCCCTGGGATGAGGCACAAGGGGAAGGGGGGTGTAAAGCCTTAGAGGAAGCTTCCTTCCTCACTTGTGGAAAGCCCCTGGAAACCCAGGAACCGGAACCAAAATCTCCTGCCCCCGAAAGTCTGAAACCCAAGAAGCAGAGCCAGAGCCTAAAAAGGCCCATTTTGTGGAGGAGGTGCAAATCCTCCAGTTTGAAGGAGAGGGGTCCTCAGAGGATCCTGGGAAAAGGATCTTCTCCTTCAGGGATGGGGGAACTCCTCCCAAAGAAAAATTGGTTGCAAAGGATCCAATTCCATACTGGGTAGATGTGGGGACCGAGATAAAATTCCCATCATCAAACCCCAGACTGACCAGTACGAAAATCCAATTGTTCAAACCCATTTTGATGACTGCCTCCAAAAATGGGGGGGGGCAGCTCAGAATCAGAACCAGGGATGTCCAAAACTTCCCCCATATCTAGCTGTCACCTTTTTCTTATAGGTTCCCAAGATCCCAAACAGAATCCAGCCCAAATCACCTCTCTGTCGGTATCCCAAGCAAGGAAATTAACCCACCAGTTGGCCAAAAGGAAAAGGAGGGAAGATTTTATGCCCCCGTCCAAATACAGGGGCAATGTACAATTTTGGCATTGGTGGACACTAGATCCCAAGCCACCCTTCTGTCAAAAAGGGCCTTTGATCAGCTAAATTCAGGAAGGGGGGAGAAATAGGTTGTGTAGGTTGTCTCCCCTCATAGATTGTGTAAACAATGTCCTCTGGACCCAGACGAACCAACCAATAAAATTAAAACAGGGTGTCAACCATGTTAGTTTAAATGGCACATGCCACATGGTTGAACAAAAACCTGACCAAATTGAGTTCCACCTTCAGAATAATCAAATCCCAGACGTGACAGTAATTGCAGTAGGAGAACAAACTGGTGATGGGGAGTCCTCTCTATTTCTGAAAATCAACCTTCCTTCCAGTCTAAGGTGGCATTCCACACTGGAAGAAAACACTCTGAAATTCTATACAAATTTACAATCAGAAAATCCTACTCCTTTAGTCCAAAATTATGAGAAATCAGCTCAAAGCTTGGCTGATATTCAGAAAATTGGAGAGCAGTTGTTCATCCCTATTCAGTTAAATGAGGGGAAGGACTCTGTTCTCGCCCGAGTGTGTGTGAACAATGGTAAGAGCTTCATCAGCAAGGCCATGTTCCGCAAACTCCCAAAAGATCCAGCCATTCCCACATTTAAACTGGTAGACAAATGGGAAATGGACCTGGAAGCACCCAATTCCAAACATCTCCTGCCAAGCAGGTGTATGCTCAAATTTTCCATAGGCAACAAGAGCATAATCCATAATTGTTGGGTCGTGCGAGATGTCCCTGCTGCATTTTATTTAGGCAGTGACATTCTCAATCGCTTCACCATTAGTTTGGACCTAATAAACTTCAAAGCATGGTCCCGATTAGTGGGTAATCCCATGGACTTTGATGACCCAGAGAAAGCATTTCGGTCAGCTCAACTGCTGCCATATGCAGTTGAAATTCAGATTGGAGAGGAAGTCACCATCCCAGAACGGACCCGGCAATTCTCACTGGAAGTAAAAATTAAAAGAGGACAGAAACTGAAAAATCCTGACGCCTATGTCCATCTAAATGCTCATTTCCAACCGCAAGGGTTGGGGGTAAAGCCAACGCCACTAGTCAACATAGAACACAACACCATTCCAATAGAGGTGGATAACAGCGACCTAAAGAGTATCACTCTGGGCGCAGGCACCATTATTGGAATGGCGGTTGATGACCGACATTTTTCCATAGATTTAGGTAACGAACTGTTAGTACCAATCCCCAAGGACTGTTTTGACAGTGATAGCGACGATGACACAACACCAGACAGGATCTTCACCCCGCATGGGGGGAATGTCCTGGTGTACTCTTCCTGCCCTTATGGTAAGGAAGATGTGACCTGTGACTTCAGGAGTGATGAGGTGATCTTTCAAGTCCACAAGGATGGCCTTCCCCACCTGAAGCCATTATTCCAAATCAGTACATTGACCAGGGACTTCTCCACCCAGTTGGAGGAGGCTGCTGAGATAGCCAAACCAGAAGTCTTTCGAGGCTTCAGGCAGATGGTTGAAGAGAGAGTCAACCTAGCGGATGCCTGTGAAACTCTGGAGCAAAAGCAAAAATTGAAACAAATGTTCAAGATCTCTTTGCGGTGGACTCATATGACTGCAGTTGCACCGACATCCACACAACAACAATTCCCACGGATCCTGGCATAACTCCAATGTTTGTGAAGCAATATTGCTTGCCTCTCGGATCAATGGAGACCCTTACTGAAATAATTAAGAACCTTGAGTCCCGTGGGATAATTCGTCCAGTCCACAGCACCTTCAATAATGGTGGAGACTCTGTGCTGACCTAAGGGAGCTCAACAAACGGGCCAATACTTCCCGATGGCCTCTTCCCTACATTGACCAAGGGCTGGCCCAGATCCAGGGGTCGAAGGTATTCACTGCCATTGACCTGACCAATGGGTTCTGGACTGTACCTGTCAGTAGGAAGGACCAATACAAGCTGGCCTTTACCTTCGGGGGCAGCAGTACACTTGGACCCAGACTCCCTTTGGATACATCAACTCCGGCAATGAATTTAACATCTTTCTACATAAGGCCATACCCGACTTGGGTGAACAGGGTAACCTGGCCTATGTAGATGATGTTCTAGTCAAAAGCTCAACTGTGGAGGAACACATAGCGGAGATCTGTTATGTTTTGACACAGTTGAGGGCTGCCGGAGCAAAACTCTCTTTCCAAAAGGCACAGTAGTGCAGAACCTGTGTCAATTTCTTGGTACATGCGATAACTCCTCAGGGTATCTGTCCCCAGGAAAAGAAAGTAGAAGCCCTCCAGCAAATAAAAGACCCCACAACTCTGTGGGAACTAAGGAGCCTCCTTGGACTAACTAATTACAGCAGAAAGTTCATTGAGGATTACGCAGTGATCACAGGACCCCTGATCCATCTTTTGAAGGGGGGGTCAAGTGGGAGTGGGGTCCAGAACAAGCCGAGGCAGTAGGACAACTCAAAAGAAGCCTCTCACAAGCGCCTTGCCTAGCTTACCCTGTCAAAAACAAGGAGTTCTTCTTGGAGACAGGTTTCTCAAATACATGCTTGACTGCAGTATTATATCAAAATCATGACAAGGTCAATATAGTAATCTCCTATGCGAGTAAGACTTTATCCTCTGTGGAGGAAAAATTCAAGTTTGTGAGAAGGCACTCCTGGCAACGGTGTGGGCATTGAAGAATTACCGCCCATTTATCCAGGGGGAACACATCATAGTGGAGACTCCACACCAACATTTGTAATATCTTCAAAGTGACAGAATCTGGCCTGGAAATGTGAGTAATTCCCGAATTACTTCCTGGATCCTGTCAATACAAAGCTTTCCTGTGGAGGTCAGATATGGCCAAAACTAGAAGAGTCCCCTCGCGCAAGGTCTGGCTGACTTGCACGATTGTGGCAGAGAAAACTGTCTCGAGGACGAAAGTCTTAAAATCAAGGACAACATGGAAGCCTACCTTAATTCCACACACAAAGTCTATGAAGAAGACAAGTGTCAGGGAATGCCCACTGTCTATGTGGACAACATACCATGTTGACAACAACGGGGAAAAGGAACTTTTGGCCAGAGTAGGGAATGCATGGGTGAATGATGCCCCAGAACCCTCCGCTGGGTACAAAATCGGTCCCCGAAGTAGTCAAGTGGCAGAGCTGATGGCTGTGCATCAAGCCATCCTCACTGCTGTCCAACATCAACTCCACAAACTGGTCATAATCACAGAACGAGTTTGTGGAGCACCTGGTTAACTGGAAAACCAGAGGCATGCTATGTGCTAATAATAAACCATTGAAACATGGAAAATTAATACAAAATATTGATGATCTGGTCACCTCGAATGGGATGACCATCTACTGGAAAAAGATTAAGGGTCATTCTAAAGTAGAGGGACCAGACAAAAACTGTAAATGACCTGGCTGATAGCTGGCCAAAAAGGGAGCCATCCAAGGGGATCTACTTGAGACCACACTGCTACAGGACCTCGACCAATACTTGAAGGGGTGTCTTGTGTGTGCAAAATTTCAGCCAACATCACTCACACACTGTGCTCCCCTCCAAAAGAGGGGGATGACACTGCCTTGGTCAGATTTACAAGTCGATTTTATCGGGCCCGTGATTCGCTCCTTTAGGGGGAACAAGTACATGTTGACCATAACATGTTTGTTCACAAAATGGGTGGAATATCTCCCAGCCCCAAATTGCAAGGCAGAAACAGCAGCTGCCCTGATGATCAATTACATCTTCTTGCGTTTTGGGCTACCCCATAGGATTGAGTCAGACCAAGGTAGCCACTTCACTAGCAAAGTGATGACAAAGATGTGGGAGATACTTGGGGTCAAAAGGAAATGACATTGCCTACCGGCAATCCTCTAGTGGTGGAGTTAAGAGATACAACAAGACTATTGTGAGCATATTAAAAAAGCTTGTGGCAGATTCTGGGCCAAGTTGGGACATTCGATTACCCCTTGTCCTAATGGCCATCAGATCTACCCCTTCTTCTACAACAAAAATGTCTCCATTTGAGCTGATGACTGGATGAAGGATGGTGTTACCCCAGCATCTGCTCTACAGAACCCAAGAGCAGACCTTGATAAATGCCCCCACAACTCATGAGTATGTTGAGAATCTGAGAAAACACCTTCGACATGCTTTTGCCTTTGCTCAGAGGAATCTAGATAGATCTGCGGACAGTATGAAGACCCACTATGACCTTAAGACAACTAAAAAAGAATACCAAGTAGGAGACCGGGTCTACCTGTACAATTTCCAAAGGAACCAAGCCAGAATCTGCATCCCCAAGGGCAGTTTGGCAGATGGGGAAGGGGAAGATAAGTGGGTTCACATAAACCAGCTGAAGAGTTGCCATCCCAGGCATACTTTGCAGCAAACAGAGGAGCCAACCGGAAACCCAGAGGGGGACATTCTGGCAACCTAGAAGAATCCACCTGTTACAACCAGTAGTAAATACAGATGGGGAATATTGTAAATTGTATTCAATGTATGCATCTGCCCCAATACACGAGTAGTAGTGGGGAAATTTCCATAACCATGCTCTGTTCTGTCTCATAGCATTGGAACCAAGAATTTCTAATTACCAAGAAGGACCACTCAGGGACTGGGAGGAAAGCCCCAAGGAGCCGGGAATATCGCTCCATACTCCCATCCAGAACCGGCGAGGAGAGCATGTCGATCCAGCACTGATGGTAGAAGCAGCTGAATTTCACCACCCAGACCAAAGAAAGAAAGAACACTCCCAATCTCCCGACTGCCCCTTGACAGGTGCTCAAACTCAAGTTGGGAGAGTGGGACCCTGTGGGATGTTTTGACCTCTTTTGATCTACTATGCTGCAAGCTGCTATGAAGGTGCCAGAAATAGCAAAATGGCTGTGAAACCCTTGTGCGCGCCAAAATCCCTGAAAATTGTGCTTTGCAATGCACAAAAAGATGGCTGCCCAATCTGCCATGCATGTTGTCAGTGGGGGAACAAGCTCTCACTCCTGAAATATGTCACTCGGCACCACAACAAGTGAAAATGGAGTACAGAAGGAAAAAGCAGTGTTTTGCTAAAGGAAACCCAAAATCTTGCTTTAAATCCTTTTTTCTTTGTTGCTGAAACTTCAGAATGCCGGTACAAAACACCTTCAAAGAAATCATTGTGAACCTACAAGGTCCGGAAAAGCTGAGAGCATAAAGAGACTTCCAAGGCAATAGTGGCCTATCTGTGGATGTCAAAAATCTCTGTGATGACAGCTGTCAGGAGCCTGCCTGATTAAACTTTAACATGTATTAACTGAAATCAAATGTTTACAATCTGAGAGGCCTGCTACTGATAGTAACTCATCTTGTAATTGTTTTGATCCCATGGTTTAAAATCTTGAATATGTATTCTAGTTGTGATTTGATAAAACAAGTTTGTTTTATGCTAAGGGAAAATTCAACAGAAGTAACAATTAAAATAAGCCTGGCTGAAGCTACCAAACTGGAATAACTGGTTTCCTCACAGAAGGAAGGCCTTTCCCCCCAGCAGGAAATCACACAGAAGCATGAATTACAGGGTTTGGAAAGAACCTGGTCTACAGAGGCAAAAGGGAACAATGACCAGCTGCTGCTATGAAAATGCGATGTGTGAAGACAGTCGTAAATGGCCTCTGCCAAGAGCAAACAGGGAGGAGATTGCTCCTGGACTGCAGGGAGACCAAAAGAGGCAAGAAACCCATTTGTCATTTTATAAGTGCATTCCTGTGTTCCATTCTTGCGCCTATCTCAAAAAAACGACCTCTTCTAAAATGTCTATAACTTCCCCATGTTTGTGTGCTAGAAACAGAATTTCAACTTCTGCTTGTAGCTAACATCCATATCTATAAATCGCACATAAAACCGCATTCTAAATAAATACGGTTCTCCCGTTATCGCGAATATTGCGTAGTGAAAAGTTTGCCGCAAATTTTCATTTTGGGAAATTCTAACATGCGTAAAACAGCTTTTAATTGCTTCCGACTTGAATTTTTTGATTGAAAATGTTTTCTTTGGATTAAATCATTGCTTGTGTTTGTGTACAACTATCCAATGCAGCTCCCCTAAGAATTTATAACAATGTCCGCAATTTTGACCATATTTAGTGTTTTTACCCAGTACATTCTTAGGATAACTTTAAAATCTTGACAGTCAATTCTGGGGGGAAAGTGGGATTGATATTTTGTTTGAAATTTGCCATTCCTGAATACCTGCTCTCTCCTCCTATCACTTTACATTGTCTAGTGGGGGGGTTGAGGGGTGTGCAGGGGGAACCTCTAACGACAGTGCTTTCTGATCTGAATATCTGAACCAACACAATAGTATTATTTCAGTGCTGAATTGTTTTGCTCATTACCACTCCTTGTGTATTAAAGAGATTATTCAGTGCTACATCACCCCATTGGTGATTGTTGTGTACCTATTAGAACATATTGTGATTAATTTTAAATACATAAATAAATATCTACCTTTGCAAACCAGCCTGTTTCCTGGTTCAGTGTGACCGGGAGGGTTCCAGAAGAAGGGCATGAAATGAGTGGTATATCGTTCAGAATAAAGAACTTATAGACAAAAATAAATGAGGATTTAAGTTGTGCACTATATGCTAGGCGTTCACTTGGGTGTTTTGCGTATTGAAATCACTTACAATACTACCCCTATTATATATCTGTACCAATTACAGACCTGCAACATATCGACTTAGTCGATGTGTAAATGCTGAAAAGGACCATTAGGTCTCGGGATTACTCCTCTAACTGTACACAGTGTATGCCCAGCAGTAAACCTTTGACATACAATGCAGTTCACTACATAAAATGCAACTTGTTCTAACAAATTTGGTACAAACCAGTACCCTGCAATAGCAGCTGCAAGGCTGCAAGGCTTTCTCCAGTGACATGCAGAGGATAGTGTAGCTGTCTCAGCGCCACCCTTAATAAGGCTACAGGCATCACCGATTTGCGTCCGCAGGTCTTTCTCATCCTGCGGCGCTTCCCCATGAATTTCCAGTAACTGAGTTTCAGACAAGTTGTTTAAACTATCAGGCACACTCATCATCACCACCATGCTTTCATTCACATCAGTTGTGTCAAGATTCATTATTATTTCAGAACATGCAACACGTTTTGCTTCCTTGTCTGTGGTTTGATTTCCGGGCTAGATAAAGTCTGCTTTCTTGGTGTGAGCTGTGCATTTAACGACTGCAATGGCTTCTGGGAATTGTAGTGCTCTAATGAGTCTGTCCAATAAGGCGGCATGTTGCACTGGAGTGCCGTCCGCTTGGAGGTAGCCCCTCCTTTTCCAACATACTAACCCTGCGTGTACCGTCGATGTCACGTAGATGGAGTCCCTGTATATGGTTATTTCCTGGTCTGCATTTTTCTTGAGTGCAACAATCAGCACCACCAATTCTGCAGCCTGTGGTGAAAAGTGAAACAGAAGTCATGCACTTATTAATACTTCAAACTCCCCATTGGCCCTGTGTTTCACCACAGCCGCACCTGTCTGCCCTTCATTTCGATTGATTCTAGAAGAACCATCAATAAAGAGAATTTACCCTGCTACCAAAGTATTTTCTTTCACCCTCAGGATCTCATCATAGAATTCCTCATAGTTCGAGCAATCATGCACGTGTTCGTCTTCTGCCAGTGGTTATGCTATAAACATGGCAGGGTTCACTATTCTGCATCAAACTATTTTAATCACTGGATTTGATATTACTACCTCGTAGGCAGAAGCCTATTGAGAAGTCAACGTACCTTTAGGTTTTTCCAAAATTGAAAACAAAGCATGTTCAACAAATAACATCATAGAACACCCCATTACTATGTTGGCAGCCTTCTCAATGGCGAATGCGGCAGCTGCCAAAGATTGTTCGCAGGGAAAGTGACCTCTCAATACTGGGTCTAGAATACCACTGTAATATGCTAGGGGCTTGTATCCCAATGTAGTCCTCTGCGTGAGTACTGCTGTCATAACTGTGCCATTCGTATGTGAAAATAAGAAGAATTCCTCAGCATAATTTGGAATCCCCAAAACTGGAGCTGTGAAAATTGCTTTTTTCAACTCATCAAACCCTTTCTCCATTTCCTCAGTCAAGACAATTTGTTCCTGAGTTGCCTGTGTTTTTTTCAGAGCCTTCAACAAGAGCCTTATATATGAACTGTATTCAAAGACCCATGCTCTAACATAATTAGATAGTCCCAAAAATATTTGCATGTGCTTTATCGTGTGTGGCGTTGCTGTTTTCAAATTGCCTCAGCTCTCTTAGGAGTAACTTTTTCTTTCCTTCATTCGAGATTTACTGACCTATGTGCAACATTTCTTCTTGGCAATACTGCAATTTCTCCTTGTCTACTTTATATCCTTTCTCTGGGAGAATAATCATTAGCTGAACTGAATCCCTTCTACACTCTTCGTCTGAGGTGCTACAGACTAATATGTCATCTGCGTATTGCAACACAACACTTTGTAGGTCAATATTGCTTAACTCCATCTACAAGACTCCATTGAAAATTGATGGAGATCCACAGTACCCCTGGGGTAATCTTGTGCTTTTTAACTTAGTCTGAACGTAAATGACGTCAGATATTGAAAATCCCTATGTAATGGGATTGAGAAAAACACATTTTTTAGGTCAATCACAGCGAAATATCATGCCTCAACAGGGATACTACATAAGATTGTTGCTGGTTTAGAAACTAGAGGAAATTTGGCATCTACAATCTGATTAATTCCGCGTAGGTCACTAAACGCCACAACCCCCCTTTACTTTTTTCCCAGGATACTCTGGCGTATTACATGGTGACTCGGACATCACTAAGATTCCTTGTTCCATCATGGCGGATATCGTCTTAAAAATACCTTCATATGCCTCTCGAGACATGGGATACTGTTGTGTTCGGGGCAAAATTGCTTCTGGCTTCAGTTTACTTTTAACTTCTCCAGCCCCTTTCAATAGGCCTACGTCATTGGGGCCTATTGTCCATAATGAAACTGGCACCTTCCCCTTGCCATCAGAAATTTGGGATGCTTCAGTGTTAACATAATTTTCTGTGGAATTTCACGTTTTATTGCTCTCACCCAATAAGTGATACTTATTTCAAATGTTACCTCACCATCTGATGGATGGTCTCTAAATATATCCTTGTCAGTGACGTCTGCCAATGTATAACCTTCCCCAATGATAATTACATTGCACCATCGTCTGCTTACATAATCAACTCCATCAAGCATAGCAAACTCTCATCACAATATAGCTGCTTGCAATTCTAAGGGAAAGACTGGTCCCCCCTCTTCATCCATTGATATCCTTAGCCTAAATAAAAGTTAATCAGATATTCTCACAGTTTTACCCACTCAACAAGGTAGCCACGTTAACAAAATGTGTACCCCGTAGTAAAAGACCTCTGGTTCTAATGGTACTCTCCGTATGGCCATTTATCCTGTAAATGCCATAATAAATTCACTTACATTTAAATAATGCATTCCTGGAGTTCAACACACTTTGACTTCATCAATGAACAAAATTGTCATGTTTAACTTTGTCATTAGATGTCGACCTAATATATTAACGGATGTCTGTCTCAAATACAAAAATTGGTACAGGCATGTCACATTCCCTTATGGAGAGTGGTAACTTTTCAGTGAAAGGAACTCTACTTGTAGCTCCTGTGAAACCTTGAGCATTCATGGCATTCCCAGATAATGTAAATTTCCCCCCTCGTATACATGACCTTGTTTCACCCATGTCTACTAAAAAAGAAAATTTGCCCCTATAGTGACGTCAACCCTAGGTTCTTCTTGAGGATTGGGAGTCACAGATAGCACTGAACACATCAAGTCTCCCAGTGAGCTGCCCTATTGTGGATACATGCTTATCCCTGTACCTGTGAAAGGATGCCCTCCCTCGACAGTGACACCCCTTATCCTAGGAGTCAATATTTGTCGTGTGCTTGTGCCTTGCTTGTGCCTTGCTGTATCTGCATGGGTGAATGCTGTGACTGCCCTTGCGGCGGATTCATTACTGTCTGCTGTGTTTGAAAACCTGGTTGCGTTCTCGGTACTTGATGATGTGTTGTCTGATTTTGGCCAAACTCCTCTCCACTTTGTTGACTGTGTGCAGGCGGGTAAACAATCTGCCCCCTTGAGAACTGCCCATTCTGCACAAACCCTTGGCTTCCACACGTACGTGCTATGTGTCCTGTCATTCTGCATAACTTGACTATCATTCTGCATATTTTGAAACCTACTCGGATTATTCTAGAAATGTCCCTGATTACACTGAAAGCCTCTGCCTCGGATGCCTCCCCTGCCCCGTGGTGTGAATCTATTATTACCTTGATCGAACTGCCTTTGGTTATTCACCTGTGGCTTGCCTGCTGGTTGCTGTGAACCTGACCCTTCTCCGCTAGTCAACATCGCCCCTTCTATTGTGTATTTTGACAATTTATTTGGCACTAATTTGGCTTCTTCTCCTTTCCTAGCATCATCTTTCTTTCGATTCTACTCTTGCAGTAATCTGCAATAATGCACGATGGCCAGCTGTTTTTCTTACCATGGTTTTGCTTCCATACCCACTAACTTCTTGAGCTGCTTCTGTACTGGGTCTGGTAGGATATTACATGACACAGCTTGTGCATGCAACAGTACTCCATCTGAATGATCGGGGCAGCGGAAGCGTAATTTCAGCACTCCAAGTTTGTGTTCGAGTATGCCTCTTGCTGCAATGTGTGCTGTATTGTAGTGGAACCGCTTGTGTGGAGGGATTTCGGATAGGCATCATCAGGAAGGGTCAGAGCGGGTATGCGCTGTCCCCTGCGGATGACAAGGAAAATAGTTATTTGGTTTGGGATGTTGTGGAACGGTGGTTTGGATTTGATGTGGCCCACTATCCGTGTGTTTGTGTGTGTGTGCAGGGTGATACTCACCAATGAGCCACTTCTTTCTGCATGTTCCAGATGCCAGTGCCTGGTGGATGGGGGTATGGCATAGTATGTAGCTGTCATGGGTGCATCCAGGGTAGTTTCCGCTCACATGCATCATGTGTCACTTGGCGTCAGAGGTGACCTGTACGTTAAGCGAATGCCAATTATTACGGTTCCGGTATATGTGTCCGGTGGCTCGTGGGGGCTGTAGTGCAAAATGTGTGCAATCTATTGCCCGAGTACCCATGGGAACTGGGCAACACTATAGAATTCTTGTCCCACTCTTTTCCTGGCCTGCACGTTATGTCAATGTGGCTGTGCACACGTGCAATGATGTAGCTTAGAACCTGCTTGAGGCAGCGTGATTGTGTGGGCTGTGATATACCACCAACTATGGCTGTGGTCTGTGGAATGTGCCGATCCCCAGGAAGTGTAGTGCTGTTAGGACTTTCACCAGGGGTGGTATTGGCTGTGAGCACATGGTTCGTGAGACCAAGTCATTCTTCCACTTCCTGACCAAACCAAGGATTACATGGGGGAGTGGTATGTGCCATAAACATTCTCATCGGGCATGCCAAATAGTGTTGTGCATGTATGGTCGATTCTGGCCCTCCTTCTCCTTTGCCACCTCCTTCCATGTAGCAGTAGGTATGTGAGAAGTGAAGGGACCGGCATGGTGCAGGTCTTTCGCTACATTTGCACAGTGGGTTCTGTTTCGGTCGATTGCATGGCCGCAGTCTCACATTGTGCCTGATCACGGGTGTCGGTGGATTTTTGGAGCATTTTGTTTGGCGTGGGTCCAGAGGTTGTTCCGTGAATACGGCCTTATTTGCACTTAATTGGCCATGCTCATGTTATCCCTCATTCCTCTGTTTTAATGAGGGGTTTGCATATTCCACCCATTCTTGTCATTTGCGCTGGCCAGACACGTGTGTCTCACGGAGGATGCGCAGACGAGGCGCACAGTGCTGGATTCCAGCACAGGGGCAGATCTGTAAATTGTTGGTTTTAAGTATTGTGCAGTACATAATACCCTTTATTGGCGCTATTTACTTTTGTCCTGCACAATTTGTTCTGTAAATCAGGCCCACCGAATCATGAACATTGTGTTGTTTCCCCTTACTGCAATGGGCTTTCGTGTTAGCTTGCACACTTTTCAATGCTCGTCCTAGTGATTTTCTCTGCACCCTGGACAATGCCGCCTTTGCTTCCTTCCACCATCGCCTCCTCTCTTATGGGCTTTGGGGTGTCTCATAAATGTATTCATGTAACTCCTAATGAAGCAGGAAATACATTTAAAAAACCAAATAAAAAAAATCAATACCATTCTTTTGTGTGATGCTACATGAAAGTCATTGCACTTGTAAGCGCTATTTTAATACATGTTACTCGAATTAGACGGATGAGGGTGATAGGCTAAGTTGGTTCTGCTGAGATACAAGCCTATAACTGCAGGTTGCACACACATGTCAGAGGGGAAGCTCCGAATCTGCTGAGCTTTTTTTACCAGCATATGTCGTTTTGCAGCGCGACCAGTCCCCAAACCATGAGTGCTCACCTTGAGGGTTTACAGAACACATTCCGAGGACGTCTTTTTAAAGTTGTCCATCCTCCAAGGTGCTTGTTTCACAGAGGAACAGGCTCTGAGGCCCCACAGACAGACACTCAATGCTCCCAGCATCCCGCTGAATGCTCCTGTATGCAGTTACTGCTCAGAGACTATTTACTGCTAACACCATCCCTTGCACTCAGCATCCTACACCTTGGCACTCTTCCTTTTATTACAATGACTTTCTTCAAGATGATTGCCACCTTGGTCTTCCTCCTTGTTTCCAGTGCAACGGCATCTTGCCCCATTTGCAATGTCACAACCCTGACCTGAATATCAACAGTTCTAGGAATAGATGTTATCAAGCATGCAACGAATTGATCAAATATTTATTGCAAAACATGCATAATATTTTGTTGTACTTTTCATAAGGGAAATCATGGAAAAGAACATGTTTAGATTTTAACTCTGGCGAGGCCATGCAGGCATAGAATCTTCATGGGGATTGTTTTCTCGAGAAAATCAATGCATGTATCCCAAAGTTCACAGAAAATGTCCGCCAGTGCTGCACCACTGCACACAAACTAACTGTGTGAGGGAATTAGGGCTCCTTTTTAAATTGGGAGATTGTTGGTCCTATAGTCTTTCAGGATGGCCTCAGGCAGCTTGTTGCCCCTCGGCCCTAAACACAGAACATGGCTGTAAATCTCCAATCCTCTGATGCCAAGTGAACCAGGGGAGGAGTTGACAGTACTCCTATTGCACCAATCCTGCTGTCAGATCACTGATGGAAAGTTTGAAACTCAGCTCACAAGGCTGTGCCTTTTTCAAAGTCAAGGATCTGATCCTCTGCACTACCAACGCTCTGTTAGGAATCAAGCAGAAATTTATACAAGCTTAAACATAGTACCGCGCAATACTGTGTGCCAGGTTTGGCATTCAAAACCTACACTACGGGACAGTACAGTGGGAGACATTGTGGTTATGGCTTAATCTCTTGCATGGGATCTGTGGTTTTCAACTAGAGCTAGCATATGGAGAGGCACAGTTAGCTTTTAATTAGGCATATGTTTCTGAAAACAATAAATACAAGTAGGGAGTTGGCTCGCTTATCACATTCTCTCTTAATGGTCTTGTATTACGTATAACAATAATGTGCCTCTTATCTAGTTCTACACACCTATAGGTCTAAGCGCGTTTAAATAAAACAAGGCATTATTTTCTCTCAGAGTGGTAATCAATTTATCAACCTAGGAAGGATGTAAGTTTGAGTTCGACCTGCCGGGATTCGGACCTGCCATTGCAGGCTGCGCTCACGCATATCAGAGTCAAACGCTTAGCTCATTTTTCTATCTGCCCATCTATACGAATGCATCTAAAAAGATGGCTAATAGTTTTGTTATGTACAGGAAGGAAACAATGCCTAAAGAGAAGTAACATATGGCATTGTTTCTCTGATATGCAAGGCTCTGTTAACTCTGATTAGGACTGATTTTGTTAATACTGCCTGGCTGATTTGTTTGTGTCCGAGTAGATGGGAATTACTCCGCAGCTTCTGAAACATGTGTATTGCCTTCTACATCATTGTTTCTTGTATTCTTTTTTTAAAATAAATGTTATTGTGTTATAGTCACACCAAAAAATCTTGACTTTTTACACATTCATGTTTTGAACGAAAGATACCAAAATTATTAAAAATAAAAAATTAAGAGAAGAAAAAAAAGAATTGATAAAAAAAACAAGCAGAGAGCAAATCATACAACCTTAAAATTATAAATTTCCATTCGAGAAGTGGAAAAAAATCAAGTAAAAAAACACAGAAGAAAAAGTGAAACTATACCACGAAATAGAGATGACTCTATAAGAAATTAATCATTAACACAACATACCAGCAACTGTACAAAACATGGAATGAGAGAGGTAAAATGTTCATTCGTTGTTTTCTCTATACAGTTTTGAAACATCCGATGAGATTTAGTTCACTCAGAACCTTCACCACTAAGAAACGAGTTGCTGGTAGATCTCTTTCTTCAGCTGGGGCCTGCCTCTGGAATAGCCTCCCTGCCACTCTAAAACTTGAGGAGAACCATCTCCGGTTCCGGAAGCACCTCAAGACCTTCCTCTTTTCTTCTGCCTTCGCTCCCCCTCTCCCCTACTGA
Source organism: Ambystoma mexicanum (assembly GCF_040938575.1). Classification (NCBI taxonomy): domain Eukaryota; kingdom Metazoa; phylum Chordata; class Amphibia; order Caudata; family Ambystomatidae; genus Ambystoma; species Ambystoma mexicanum. The sequence goes on along the minus strand of NC_090937.1, from coordinate 1,344,094,228 downwards.
TCTGTTCTCTCTTGGCACCTTGCACCTGGCCACCCTCTGTCTTTTGGGCCCAAGTACCTTCTCATCCTGCCACCCTCCCGCACTGCCTCCGGGCCACCCCTTGCACTGGGGTCTGTATCTGTACCCATACAGCCCCCCCTTTTTTCTTCCTGCACTTATCAGACCTACCCTGTCTGCTGCTTTAAACCTAGCACTTGCAAATTGCTGGCTGCATTACCACTGTTTCTTGCCTTTATTATTTATTTATTGTTATTTATCGGTTTCTCCTCTGCTTCACACTTTCCACCTCTCCCCCTTCTATGCACTTTTCCCCTCCCCCTCTCCCATGCACTTGCGCGTTCTCAATGTCACTGGGCCTAGTAAGATCGCTGTTTTGTTCTCCCATGTTCCCCTCCCTTGCCTTGTCACGCTCTGAAACACTTGTGTACGAGCGCGATAGAAATAAAATATCAATCAATCAATCAATCAGTTGTCAGAAACCGTTTTCCCGTAGCCAATCTTTCCCAAAAGGTAAGTGAGTCTAGGAACCCTACATTGTGAACAAATCTTTGCAATATAAATTGCCTTAATTGCCAAGTCCCCGGGCATGTTGATAGCAGATGTTGGATGGATTGATGTCATTATTTATGTGGAAAACGCAGATTTCACGCCATTCTGCCCGAAAATCCCCATAACTCAAACAGGGATTTTCAGGCAGAATGGCACGCGAATCAGCATTTTACACTCAAATAATCCCATGAATCAGGGGCTTAATCTGAATCGATGGAAATCAGCTCTGGTTCTTGGATCCAGGGATTTCTTTAAATAGCAAGGCAAGAAGGATCTAGTTTTGTCATATGGGGTGAAAGAGGAAGATAGTTTTACTGATCTCATCTTCTCTATCCTCCTCATCCAATCCCTTCTTTTCATAGATTCTTTTGTCTTCAGTGAATTTTGGATCGAAATTGCTATCTTACTGTTTGACTGTATTAGTATCTCGTTACCTTTATCCCTTAGGTTATTCAAAAATCTGTTATCTCTCCACTGCAATTGTATAGCCACATCTTCATAGGGGGACAAAGGAGGGGGATAAAGGATCAATCTATATAACAAGATCCATTCCCATTCAAGCCAGGCCAGGAGGGAAGTCAGACCAAGTTCGTACCTATTGGCACACAATTTGGGAGACCCAAACTTCTTTTCCATATTTTCATCTCAGTTTTGTCCCAATCAATATCAAAACTTTGCAAATTACTCTCTAGGGCAAAAAGGAGGCTTGGAAATATTTTTCCACTATACAATTTTACTAATGAGAGAATTGAAAATGTGCAGAATTTTGTGCGGATTTTCATCATTTGTGAACCCTGGATTAAAATCTTTACATCTAAAGTTGAAAGTCGATCAGTTTTAGTATGGAAAGCTCTAATCTGTGAACCCAGATAAGTAACCTCATTTACAATGGAGACAGCTTGGTTGTCAATGCGCCAAGTGAACGATTTTGTCGTCTTCTGAGGACGTTTAAAATTTACTATTTTAGATGTATCTGGGTTTATTAGATCGTTGCACTTTGCATATTGGAATAAGGCATTAAGGATGTGTTGTAAGCCAATTTGTGTATAATCTAGAATAGCAATTGTGTCGGCATATGACAACCAGTGTATCCTCATCGTACCAATTTTTGGACTTGTCAGTGTTAAGTCCTGGAGCCATTGAAACAGGTCCAAAAGATACAGATTAAAAAGAAATGGTGGAACCAGGCATCCTTGTCGGACTCCTCTTTCGGTGTCAGTCGCTTTAGATAGATCCTCTGATCTCATAATTCTTACATGTAGTTATGAGTTATGGTGCAATTCTATTAGGATGGCTAACAAATTATCGGGCAAGCCCCAACTCTTTAATTTGCCCCAGAGAGGATCTCTATTGATTGCATCGAAGGCCTGGGATAAGTCCACCCAGGCTTCGAAAAGAGGTATACCTACCTTTACGAAGGAACCTGAATTGACAGAAATGAGGACAAGACCATTTAACGAGGTATATAATCCTCTCCTGAATCCCGTCTGATGTTTTGATATAATCCCCTTGGTTTTTGCCTAGTTTTCCAAATCCCTGAGAACTAGGCCTGCAAAGATCTTTCCGTCCGCATCAAAGAGATAAATTGAACGGTAGTTGGACTCTGCTAGTCAGTCCCCTCTCTTATAAATGGGGTGATTATAGAGCTTCTCCATAACTCCTGAGTTCTTTTTCAAAATTGTGTTGGTAAGTCCATTTGGGCCTGAGGCTCGGGACGCTGAGGATTTTTTAATTAAACCTGATATCTCTAATGAGCAAGTAAGGGTCCAGTAAGAGTTTATTATGATTTTGGGTTGTAAAGTCTCAAAAGGTCCATAGACCTTTAAGAAATGGTAGACCAAAACTACCTCCTGAATACTCACATCTTTTGTGGAATTGGATGGCTTTTCCCTTGAGTTTATCATGGAGCAGAAATTGGGCACATTTTTTAAACAAATGGCCTTCCACATTTCCTCGCCCTTTTTGTAGGCTCAAAAATCTGTCAGATCTCATCCAGTTTCTGTATGAATTATTTATTTGCCTGGCTCCTTCTTTAAATTGTTGAGTATTTTGTTGACAATTCTTGATCTGTCATATCTTTTGTGATTCTCTCCAAATTATCATTAAGAGTACCACCCCGTCTTTTAAATCTTACCAACCTGTTCCCCGCGCTATTTACTGATAACTCCTGGATATGACAGGGTTTTAAGGGTTCCTGATTAAAGTTATATGTTGCTTCTAACATAGCGTGATCATTAAGACTTCCATTAATGACATTTAGGTTTGCACAGCTATTGAAAATCCCTTTAGAAGCAAAGATATAATCAATTGTTCGAAGGGGCAAACCTCTCTTCCATGTCGGGCAGGGGGGATATGTCTCTTCATGTTCCCATTTAGCATACACAAATCCCTTTCTTTCATAAAGTTACAACAAGTGTGCCCATTTCCGGTCTTCGGTTTACTTTGCTCTGCATTGATACATTGAGAATTAAAATCTCCCATTACTAGGATTTCATCTAGTGGAAATTGAGAAGTGTATAGAATAAGTAGATCTGATAAACTATGAAGAAAATCTATTAGTGGTGCTATTGCGTGATTCCAATATATGTTTGATATGATCCAATTCTGGTTACAAACGTTACCCCTCCTTTCAACTCTTACAATCATATTATCTGGAATGTCTCTTGTGAGCAGTATGGAGCTACACAACACCTCATTTCTACACGCTATGCATAAGTTACCTGCAGGATGACCTAAACCTGTTCCAATAGCCAGTTGATGGTATGTAGAAAAACCCATTCAAGACAAAAGATGATTTTTACCAGGTTTCCTGGAATAGTATAAGGTCAAAACTTTCAAAAATAAACATTTTGTGACATCATTGGTAAACGAATTGTGACCCACGTATTCCAGGATAAAGTTCTGATGAAATTACTGACTAAAGTTTCTGCTCTGAAATACCAAGTTTAAGAAGAATTTGGGATACGATTTCTGGTACCATATCCCAGATATTCGAGGATGCCATCAGAATCTAGGTTGTAGACTGTTTTTTGATTCTTGTTTCTTTAATTTGGTGGATTCAAAGGGATTCATTCCATTAGATCTGGCAGTTCTCTTGATATCAAAAAAACCCTCTTTGCCCAATACACTTTTGCACCTGAAATTGTTTCCAGACTCAAACTTTTTTAAGAGTGCGGAAAGCTTACACGATCTACGTCAGAGGTTGACAAGTATTTTAGAATAGAAATGAGTTTCATCTCCGAAAGTATTCTCGTATGATTTAGTGGAGATTTTATTTTGTTCTCCCCAGTTTCTCTTGATAGAAACAATTTCAGTCCTTGGACTTCCTCCTGGGCTGTCAGGAATACAGTTTGGGGCAAAACAATTGTGCTTTGTATTCAAGAAATGAAGCTGCCATGGTAAAAAAAACTACACTTCCCAGCATGCTTTGGGAATGGTGTAGTTCTATGGTTTCGCACGGCTCTACAGCTGGCAGTTAAGAACTGTTTAAAGTCCTCAACTGCCTGTGCCTCAGTGCAGATAATTACTGATTATATGCACGAGCGGCTTGGGCGTTTGTTTGGGGCTTCAGTCTTCAGGGTCCGGGTGTCCTTGTGAGGCGCCCGGATCGTCAGATAAGTGCATTCACCATTGATGCAGTTTGATATGGTTGCGCGTGTGAGGAAACACACGGTTGAACTTATATGTGGGCAAGAACTATGCTAGTTTACTTTTCAGGCACTGCTTTAAAAACCAGGAGTGTTTCAGGAAGGGTCATGAATCCTATTCTAGTTTAAAGTATTTTGAAAGTAATTCCACGGTGCCTCTCCTTGGAAAAAATATGTGTTTTGTATTCAGTGTGCCATATTGTGTTTGTCGCTTCACTGTGCCTAGTGGGCCATGAGTCCAATGTTTTCAACCCAGTTTGTGCCATCATGCTTGTGTGCCACAAAATCTGTTTGCTTTCATATCATGTTATGTACGAGTTTCTAACACCATGTTTAGTGTGCTTTAAGTAGTGTCTTGTGGCCACACTTAAGGGAATGCTAAGAGTATGAGAATACATCTGATTGCTTTACAATAGGTTCAGGTTTTGTGTAGGAGGTCAGGTCAGGTTCGGTCAGTTTTTAGGAGCTAGGATTAGGTCTATGAGTGTTGAGTGGGAGGTAGCTATTGTCACATTTGCATGTTATGTTTTCCCCTCCTTTCCTTTGTCATTCTACCCCCTTTACCTAACTCCGTCTTCCCCCCATTGGCTGCCACGTGGCTTCCTGTGTTACTCAGTTCAGGCACCCGTGCTAACCAAGGTGGGAGGGTCGATCTATTCAGCTTCTGTGGTTCAGGAGAGGGGGCCGAGACCCTATCATCCCTTTGCAGTTTTGACATGGGCTTTGCTTCTTTTTTGTGAGGTTGTATGTCATTCGATCTTGTCCGTGGGATAAAGCCCACTTGATTTTTATGAGTCCTTTGATCGTCCCCATTTGACACCTTCTTATCAGGGAATTGTCTGTCTTTAGCTGAGCTATGGCTCGGTGCCATTCCGGGTTGTACCTTCCATTCATCCTCGGGGATGAGACCATTTTGACATCCTATTGCACACATTCCACTCATGCTTTTCATACCTTCTTTTTGCTTAGCTTTTAAGAAAATCCGGGCAATCTTTAGGGGTGGTTTATTTGGCTCCGTTTGAATCCCCATTGTGATCTTTATTATTTCTGGCTCACTTGTAGGTGACACTTTAATCAGATCTTTTACTTGGCCATTTTTTAATTTCTTTTCCCCACCTCTGAGTTTATTCCCTTCTTCTTATTATTATGATGTTCCTCCATCAAGACCCCTTTCATATTTCGAATGAAGCGATTCATTTTAGTGCTGCAATTTTTCTTCTTTTGTTTCAGGCCAATTATTAGATTACAGTCTCCTTTTGAACGTTACTAAGCTTTTCCCATAGCTTTTTCGTCTTCACATTTTTTTTTCCCTTGTTTTTCAACCAGATCCTTAGATGTTGTTATTGGATTATCCCCTGCCTCAACTATGGAAGGCTTGACAAATTCCTCTTGCTCTGCCAATTGCGCCAACCAAATGAATTCCTCCAATGTTGACACTCATCCATACATATTTTCAAAGGAAGCTAGGGAAAGCTTGTGTGCATCTTGGGCATCGACTTTGCGCTATTCTGTTTTATCCTTCCCCTAAGGATGGATTTTGAATAATGAGTTCCTCTTTCACTCCCCCCAATTGTTCAATCAATCAGTCCATTTTCTGGGCTTGAGTCTTGGATAGTCAGCGACATTCTGACAGTTTGTCTCCTACTGTATCATTCACTGCTGACTTCAATGCCACAAGTGAGGCTTCATTGATTCCAGGTCCTTTATAATCTCCAGAAGAGATCCAGAGTGTTGATGAACTTCTGTTTTTAAGTTCTCAAAAACCTTTACCAGCGAGCTCAAAACAAAGTTATGCATGACTATTGTTGAAGGACCAAGATCCTGGGCATGACTCCCTTTGGACCTGCCATCCTCTGTTATTGCTTTAGTATCTCTATGCATAGACCATCTGGAGACCTCCAATATCGCCTATATAGCGTTAAGTGCAAAGGATGAATCCAAGGTTGGTGGGTTGTCAACATTGACCCTTTCATCGTCTGTTAGCTCAATGTTATCTCGTTCAATTTCTTTCAGCTGATCCTGTGTATTGATTAAATCAGGGTCCGTCTGTGACTGGTCTTCAGATGTTTCGTTCTCCTGGGACTTCGCTCCCAATGGGAAGTAATTCAGGATTGTATTCTTCATAGTAGTGGCCGTGAGTCTGTACTCCCGGTTTGATGTTAGGATGTCTCTAATAGGCCACCAATTCCTTTGGTTTGAGATTGGGCGTGGGACCTAAGCCTGATCCCATTGCTTGCTGGCAATCATTAGGGAAGATACTTTGTTTGTAATAGAATCTTCGGCCCCAGATGGATAAGATCTGAACATAGATCTTTCAACTCATATGGGATTTTTATCCCAGCCAATCGGGTCATCTGGTTCAGGTGCTCTAGTATCCACTCCTGCAGTTACACTCTGAAGGTTATACAATTTAGCCATATTTGGTGCTTTGATGTTTCTGGACCACCTGTAACCCAGCGTAAGCCGGTTTAAGGCAGAGGTTCTTTCACTCCTTCTCAGATTAGTTGTCAGGAGAATACAGAAGGAGCAGACATTCTGTAAGGGCCAAAGGCGAGTAGCCTGCAGTCCCCGGTAGACTTCTAATACTTCTTGGTTCTTTTCCAGAGTTGATTACAACTGCATTTTCCAAAGAGGCTTGCTGCGCGGGTCAAAGGCAGACAGCCTGCAGTCCCCGCCCGGAAAGAATCTTCACTGAAGTAGGTAGGGGGTGGGGGAGTTAGAAAGATGACAAAACTCTGCTTTTGAACACTGTAAGGAAGCCACCGTAAAGTTAGTTTTCTCTCCCCTCCCTTTAGTAACAGATACGTTCTAAAATTCAGTGCTTCGTGATACGATTCAACTTTCGGCGTTTACCTTTATTTTGATGAATGTTTTGATGAGGTTGATCCGCCATGCAGCGGTGACCGCACTGACAGCAGCACACTCAGCATCCTCACTCTGCGGCCGCAAGGAGATTATGTAGAGAGAGCCATGCAGGGCAAGCTCCTCCTCCTCAGCACACCGAATAGACACAGCAGATAGACTTGCAGTCCTCAATAGCCCTCACAGGTACGGACTGCAGCATCCTCACTACGCAATACATTATTGGACTCACAAATGCCAAGCCCTCTGCTTTGCATTCAAGGCTAAAAAAGGTAAGCAGATTTGTATAATGCTCCTGCTATATCAAACAGCATGGCATTTGTTTGAGTAAGTTACCTATAATATTTATTTTATCAAAAAGCTGTGTTGTGCATATGTATTGATGTGCCACTGAAATTTTGTTGTATGTACCATCTTGTTCACTCTGTGAAAGCACATAGAGCTGGGAACTCCTGAATAGAGGCTGGTCATTGGGATCTGTCCCTGCATTGATGACATATATTGTGGTATGCATGTAGTGCTGGAAACTATCCCGGAAATATCAACTCCTCAACCCATCACTGATTGAACTACAGTAACCCAGTTGTTACTGCTGGACTATATCTGCAGTGTGGTTCAAGACAGAACCTGTGCTGCCCATGTGCAAGATTTTGGCTGAGCAAAGGACATGGTAACTTATGATGACGTGTAATGCCTATATATGCTTCAATTTGCTTTAAAGCTGTTTGTTGTGAAGTGGTTTTGATCGTCACCTCTGAAACATGAAGCAGACATGGAAGCTTCATTTGAATCCAACTCTTTCAACGGCTTTCTGAATAACCCTTTTTATGTAATTTCATTGCTTTTATTTGCCCATTGACAAATGGAACAAAAACTTGTACTGAATTCAATGTAGGTTTTAAGGTAATGTGTGCGTGTGTCAGGAATTTGCCTCACAGTTTGGTAGCCGAAAGAGTTGTGCCTACTGTACCACCTGTACAATAAGACTGGAGAACTTCAAATAGTCTGTTGATGAATCAAAGTGCCACTGCCCCGCCCCATTCGTAGCCCCTTGACATCCAATGCTGTTGTTTAGTTAACTTTAACTTGTGGCAGTCACATGAATAGTACAGACTTTAAAACAAATTACATCTTTGGTGGCTGTATTAAGACAGTACTAATCAAAAAAATGTAACTCCAGACTTTTACACATCTTGTGTATTTTGCCTGAGTCACCAGTCTTTGAATCAGGTTCATAAGTCTGAGGATAAGGCTCCGCTACTCAATGCCATCAACACGTTTTGGTTTAAAGTACTTTAAAAAATATATAATTTAATGTGTGACACAGTTTAAATTACACTTTACACTTATATCCCTAATATACAAATTTCATATATATATATAAATTAATGTAAAATCCATCAAAAACACATTTACAATACAGATTAATTCAATACAAAATTAAGCGTTACAATCATTGCTTACATGTTTGTCCTTCCTTGATGTAAAACCAGTATAGCCAGAGAAAACATAATTAGATGCATTATATCTTCCCTTATCAATAATGTTCGGTGAGACATAGAGATAGTTGGTTGCCTGCTGTTATGTTCGGTTTCCTTAAATTATGAGCCGTACACAACATCTGCTAAGCATCTTAAACAGAAATTCCTAGACTTATTAGTGTCGACGTTATGAACAGATTTCCCTTGATGTTCATTTTGAAGGTTTGTGATTTAGTTAATAAATGCTGTATTGTTTCCTGTTGCACATTACGGCTTAACCTACCCATTTAACTTTGAGAGGGAAGACCCAAGCAAGAACACAGAACAGACAAGATAGAATTTTGGTTGATTATGAGTAACATAAAGGTTCTTCTATACCTGCCAGAAGTGTACTTTAGTATGTATTATAATTTTTTGTTTTTAGTGTTTTAAGTGTGGACCTAGCTTGAGAGCAGCAGAGTACTGTGCGGGGTGTGCGTAGCCAGCATTTGTGCTACCATCATTTACCAGTAGTGCAGTACTGTGAGGTCTGTGCATCAGGATATGCATACATTGCATTAGTCCTTCACCAGGTGTCGTTGAAAGAGACATTTTTTGAGAGATATGTGAAAATAGAGAATTGTGGGGGCATTCCGAGCTGACATTGTGATCGATTTCTAAAGGGTGGGTGCATGACAAGAGAAGGAGTGTTTGTGGGTCCTGTTTTTGTGGACGAATTGTGATTCAAGCCGATTGGTCAATTTGCTTCGCGAGGAGCATGCACCCCCAGATATGTGGAGGTTAACTGCCAGGTACACTGCTGGCCTACTCGTGACTGCTTTGTAGGTGATACATGCAGTCTTGAACAGCATCCAAGCTTGGAGTTAATGTAGTTCACGTAGGATGGGGGTTATTCGGTCACATTTCCATGCTCCTATAATAAGAAGAACTGCAGCTGGGTGGTGACTGTATCATCTGCGTATTTGTGGGTGGCTATATTGGGATCTTTGAAGAGAGTACCCAAAGACTCCATATAAAGGTTAACATGGATTGGTGAGATGGTGGAGCCTTGGGGCACTCCACAGCAGACCTGGAGTCAGTTAGATTGCAACTTGTTCATTTGAACAGCCTGGTGTCTGCCTGAGAGGTAGGAGGCAAACCAATTCAGGACAGTGCCAGAGAATCTCATCCTGTCATCAAGAAGGGAGAGAAGGATGCGGTGCTCGATGGTGTCAAATGCAGCCAAGAGGTCAAGGAGGATGAGGAGGCATGAGTTGCCCTTATCTATGATTTGAAGGGCATCATCCATCACCTGATGTTACACTTGGAGCAGAACCCTGGTTAATAGTGATTTAGGAGTTGTTTTTTTCAAAACAGGTTGTATGAGACTAGTTTTGAGGGTGTCTGCGAGGGAGGCATTGATGATGCTGAGGAACACATTGAGCGCCGGGACCGTCAACTGTTTAATGATGGAGGCCACAATTATATCATCAGAGTAAGAAGTATATTTGAGGGAGGCAATCATTTTTAGGAGATCTGGGGAAAAGAGAGGAGATAATTCAGTCCAGAGGGGCAGTGTGTGTTCTCGGGTGCACGGGATGCTAGTGCTGTCAGGGGTTTATTCGATGTTCTCTCGGCTTTAGTCTATTTTTTCAATTCAAAATGTGTTCATTCCATTGCATCTTTCCTGAGTTGCTGGGACCTCAGGGTTGAGTAAGGGTTTGCTACAATGCTTTACTACTTCAAAGAGGGCTTTGCTCCTGTTGGATGCTCACACAATGGTGGTGGAGTAGTGAACAGGTTTTGCCTCAGTAATCAGAATCCCATGGTTTGCCAGGAGAGTTTTGAGGTTGATGAGGTCTCCAGAGTTGGGTTTTTTGTGGCACCATTTCTTTAGGGCTCTGATTGAGAATTTGTTGGAAGCTATATTAGGTGTCTACCATGGGGTATATGGTTTGGTCTTTGGCTAGCTGGATTTTAGGGGGACATGAGTGTCCATCAATTTCATAGCAAAGCTGCTGAATAATTCCCAGAGGCCTGAAGAATTTGTTGTGGTGGCGAAGTCTGCAAAGTTTGCATTTAGCCTGAACGTTGTCAGACCAGTAAAGTGGGAAAGAGTCTCCACAGGTGATGCAGGGGGAGGATTTGAATACTAAGGCTAGGGTGTTGCCTTTGTTTGCGTTAGGGAGAGCACAATTTGGTTAAGGTCCATGGAATCGGTCAGTGTGAAAGTGTGCTTTGAGTGCGGTTGTCAGCCTGTGACTCTGGGATGCTAAAATCACCAAGAAAGACATTACTTGAATGTGCTCATTTGGCAGAGGAGAGTAAGTTGGAGATGTCTGCAATGAAGAAGTCACTCCTGTAAGGTGCTCTGTGACTGAGGTGGGAGGTGATGGATTCCTTGCCCGATAGGGGAAACTGGCAGACAAGTGATACAAATTAACTTGCTCTGGAAGAGGGGATGATGGGGCAATCTCCAATTGCTCCTGTGGATGATTGACACTCCACCTCCTGCCCTTCCTGGCCAGTTGGTATGTTGGATGCAGTAGACTTGGGGTAGGAGAATATCGAACACATGTGGGCTGGATGGGGTAAACCATGTTTCAGTAGGGCATCAAGGTTGTTTTTCAAGTTTAGGTCAGAGCTCTCTGGGCCATGGTTGACTGCTGAGCAAGCATTGATCAACATGAGACGGCTTGTGCATGTGGTCCGTGGGTGTTGGGTGGGGGCAAGGGCAAAATTGATGAGGTTTGCTAGTGTTGTTTGCCGGGACGGCCCAGGGCACTTGGCCATTTGAACCCTAGTGAGAGCGGGGATGGGCTGTGGAGGGAGAAAACACATTGGATGTCTTTTGCAGTAGTAGCGATTAGTTTGTAGGTGAAATGAAGTTTAGCAGGGCAGGCCCTTGGCCCCATCAGGCCCAAACAGTCACAAAGAGGTGAGGGCATTGTCTTCACCCGACCATGGCTGAGGACGCCAGCGAGGAGGACGCCTAAAGAGGACAGATTGAATAGGTGGTGGGTGAAAACTGGAGATGGGCAGTACATCTCAGTGGATGGCCTGGTCACGTGACCAGCAGCAAACTCAATGCTGTCTTCCTGCAGCTGCCCAAGTAGAGGTTGGAAGGCGTGAAAACTGGAGTTGGGTGGAGAAACTGAGTTGCAGGGTCTGGTCAGTGACCTGGCCCTGGTATTTATTGCTGGGATTGGTGGTTACAGCATATAATAGGTGCAAAATCAGCCAAGGACATCAACTTTGACAAACGTTTGTAGTTTCTATGCCAATCCTCCAATTTAGCTTTAAGCGCAAGCTGAGCCTTGAGCATATGATGAATCTAGTTCCCAGTCAGCTTTTAGAACAGTTCTTTTTCCCTTTCAGTACTTCTCCCATAATGCTCATTAGTGGACAGGTAGGGGAGGAACAGACATTTAGATACAATTGAGCCCTTCTCATCAATAAACAAGCCTCTAAGGACATAAGCCCCGGTTCTAATCTAATCACCTGCATCAGCACACCATGTAATAGACATAACACTAGCCATATTTTCTCCACTAATTTATTTATATATATCACACTTTTATAAATAAATTAATATTTGATAGCACACTTATGAATATGACAGTGATCAACAATGGATAATATTACACTAGCACATTTTTTTAATTACTTAGGAGTTGGTATACAGAGGATAAAGTAGCTGAGATTGCTTTTATGGTTTCAAGGAAATGAAATGATGGAAAAGAATGCAGCACAGAAATAAACTGAGATGGTTTCCACACAAGATAATATGATCCCTTTTTCTTTTGACAATTCACTCCCCCCCTATGCAATATAAGGAGATGGAAGGGGAGCACACAATTTTCAGGAATACAATCAAATGCAATACCAATTCAGTTCCCCCCTAGCAAGCTTAGAGCAACAGGGATGATTTTAAACACAGGCAAAATACTTTAAATGTGATTTGCAAAGAAGTGAAAATACGCTAAAAATGATTTTCATTCCCGATAGGAGATTCAGGGTAGGTGATAACTACTTAAGATTGGTTCAGGTCAACACTATCAGTGATTCACGAGGGATTATCAGGTTGAAAACGGATTTCAGCAGTTGCAAGCAAAAGACTGCGATTTTGGCAGGTGGAGAAATTTGATTCAAATTACAATTTGCGGTACTTTTTCCGAGTGCGTCGAGCGCGATTACGGAAAAACTATAAGGAGTATAAAGTTTTAGGATTGTTGGAAAGCTGAGAATCTTAGCTATAAAATGAAAGTTAATTCTCGTTCCTAGCACACGCCGTTCAAAAGATATGGACGAGTTGGTGGAGGTAGATTTTCAGAAATAAAGTAAGATTCAAATGGCAAATGACACTTTCACAGGTTTGAAATCATAGAATGGACACACGATTTCTATGCAGGTCTAATTAGGTGGAAATGGTTTGAATTAGATTATTTTAAACTAAGAGATTGGTTTGCACAGCTCTGGCTGGATACTCACTCCTAATTTTGGAAGGAATGGGCCTCGTCACAGATCTGGTCAACAGGTTTAGCTGCGGTTCTCTCTGCTCTGCTGGTCTGGATCTCTGGTTCTGGCAAAAGTTCTGGCACTGCACAGCGGTCTGGTCTGGTCTCTGGTCTTGGCAAAAGTTATTGGCACAGAACGGCGGTCTGGATACAGCTCTGCTTTCTGGGTTCTGACACTGGCACCGTGGTCTGGTCTGGCTCTCTGGTTCCGGCAAAAGTTCTAGCCAGAAGCAAACAGCACAGCCCGGCTGTTGAATAGTTTGGTTAGGTGGCTGGATTCTGAGGCCTGCTGAGAAGGATTCAGCTTTTGGTTCAGGCCTCTCTGCTTCAAGTTCTGGAGTCTATCTGGAGTCTATGGTCCTTCTGAATATTGTCTGGTCTGGCAAAGTGCTTCGCAAGAAAGTGGAAAGTGACTGTCTCCTTGGGTCTAAGTGGCTCTTTTTATGTCTTTTGAAAGTGGGTGGGAAGGCTTACTTTCTATGCCTAACCCTCTGAGGATCCTAATAGCTTAAAGGATTTTCTGTGCTCTCACTGGAGAACTGAGTTGTGAGTCATCAGGCCTCATTTTTATGGCATACAGAAAGAATACTCCCCTTGTCACTTTGCACACAAATCTATTTTTGATGCAAATGCATATTCATCTATGTTCAATTTCTCTAATATTATATGTCCAGTTAACATATGTTCTGTAGCGCCAAACCATCCAATCCCTGTCTTTATAAGATGTTGTGTCCACTTCTGACAGAATTCTGCCCTTTTCATCCAGAACACAACCTCTAAACTTTTCCAGAATTTACACAAATGTGCGCAAGGAATATGGGCATCAGATGATGAAGTGTCAGATTTTTAACATACATACATTTGGAGTCATAACCTATTTTCCGCTACTACCCCCAGAACATACCACAGAGTCCTAACACCTCTTAAAATGTGCACAGAAAAATCACAGGAATCATGATATTATTGATATAATTTTGACAATTATGTACTATGAATTATCCATCTTTCTAAAATTATGCTCTGGCCCAGATGGGTGTGGTTAAGTCCCAAAGCACATGGGGAATTCCTTGTTCGTCCCCGCCTCCAAGCTCTGCTGGCTCACAGAGGCAGTGCCCCTCCCATTTCCTTCCAAGAGGAAGCCATTTACGACCCCCTAATTTAGCATTCGCCTGAGCCAAGGAAAGTTAATTGTTCTGTTTCCTGCAGTCTCAGGTACCCTCCCCTAATTCAATCAGGAAGGTGTAATCTCCTTTTGGTGGGGGCAGCAGAATGCAGCCAGGCGTGTGAATTCAGTTGCTGGGCAAGTTTCAACTCCTGTTGGGGGTAGTTGCCGGGCAAAATTCAATCTCTTTAAGCCAGGCTTCAGCCAAATGTCACTTTTGTTCCAGTTTTTCTTAATTCAAATCAAACTTACAATTTTTACACATACAGCTAGAATGCTGATTCTAAGTTCAAAACTATGACATTATTTAAACAGTTGCAACCTATGTCACACTCCAAAGTAAATCACTCATTTATTTTAAACATTTCGATTTTAGTGGCTTTTAGTCCAATTTCACTTAAGCTGCTGACATCCACAGCTCAGCCAGTTTTGTTATGAACAATATTTTAGGCTCTTCATCTTTCCAGATTTTGTATGCACACAAGACTTCATTCTGCCAGATGTCTGCTGGTGTTCAGTAAGATTTTTGAATGTCTTGCGATGTTTGAAATAGGCATTTTGAGCTTTCATTCAGAGAAACAAAGGTGATTTCAAAGCGCTTTTTGAGCTAACAGGCACTGCTGTCTTTCCTTTGGCACCACGTTTCACTCATGGCGCTTCTGGCCCATCACGCTTGCACTGGTGGGTGGCAGGTCAGGCGACCATTTTGGTGTGTGCAAAAACTGCACAGTTTTCCTGGATTCTGGCGCCAATGTGGGCTTTTCGGCCATCTTGGCTTTTCTAAGCCACAGCACCAAATGTTGCAGCATAATAACTTGAACATGGGTCGATACACCTAACAAGCCCCCCCCGCCCGACTGCACTTTGATTTCGAGTCAAGGGGGAGTTGGGTGCAAAGGATGTTTTGATCCATATGCTGGGATGTCCGCATCATCTTCTTCTGGTTCCACATATGGCAAAGTTCAGCATCTTTTCCTCCATCAGGGTGGATCGATCAGTTCTCCTTGCCGGTCCTAATGGGAGTATTGGGAGGTAACCCGGGCCCCTCGGATCTTTGCCCCCGGTCCCTGGGTCGTCCTCCTTAGTTAGTCTCCATGGTTTCATCTCTCCTAGGATGACAAAGCAAAAGCGGCAGAAACATATTCGTAGAAATTTCCCCACCACTATTAATGGTGGGGCGAAAATATAGATTTTATACATCAAGAATCAAAGAATTTTATAGACTATATGTGGAATATTTTAGGGTTGGACCTGTATTACTCTGGAGCGGCCCCCTCTGGGAATGCAGAAGACTCCTCCAGTTGCTGCAGAGTGTGCCTGGGATGGCCACACTTTAGCTGATTTATATGGACCCACGTGTCTTCCCCTTCCGCCAAACTGCCTTTGGGGATGCGGATCTTGTAGGCGACTGGGGAGATCTTGTCTACAATTTCAAAAGGTCCCTTCCATGTAGGCTGAAATTTCCGCTGTTTGGCCTGGTTCCTTTGGAAATTGTATAGATAAACCCGGCCCCCTACATTGTATTCTTTCCAAGTAGTCTTCAAATCATAGTGAGTCTTCATGCTATCGGCTGATCTTTCTAGGTTTCGCTGAGCATAGGCAAAAGAATGTTGGAGGTGTTTCCTTAAATTTTTTACATTCTCATGCGTTGTGGAGGCATTGGTCAAGGTTTGCTCTTGGGTCCTGTAGAGCAAATGCTGGGGAAGCACCATCCTGCGTCCAGTCATCAGCTCAAACAGTGACATTTTAGTTGCAGATGAAGGGGTAGATCTGATGGCCATTATGACAAGAGGTAATCGGATATCCCAACTTGGCCCAGAATCTGCCACAAACTTTTTTAAGATGCTCACAATGGTTTGGTTATAACGTTCTACTGCACCAGAAGAGGCTGGCCGGTAAGCAATGTGTAGCTTCCTTTTAACCCCCAGTATCTCCCACATCTTAGTCATTACTTCGCTGGTAAAATGGCTACCTCTGTCTGACTCATTCCTTTGGGGTAGACCAAAACGGGAAAAGATGTGGTTGATCATCAGGGCAGCTGTTGTTTCTGCCTTGCAGTTTGGGGCTGGGAGACACTCCACCCATTTAGTAAATAAGCATGTCACCATCAACATGTACTTATTTCCCCTAGACGAGTGAATCACGGGGCCTATGAAGTTGACTTGCAAATCTGACCATGGCAGTGTCATCCCCCTCTTTTGGAGAGGCGCATGGTGTGTGAGGGATGTTGGCTGAAATTGTGCACACTCAAGACACCCCTTCAAGTATAGGTCGAGGTCCAGCCCCATGTGTGGCCAGTTTGCAACCTCTCTTAAGATCTCAAGTGTTGTGTGAAACCCCTTATGACCGGCGGTGACCGCATCATGGGCGTGACTTAACATCAGGCTTCGGAATGAGGTAGGAACCACCCACTGATCATGGCCAGCTTGGGATTTCCTTACCAACAAACCGTCTTGGATTCGGAACATTTTTGGACATTTCATCAACACTCTAAGGTCCTCTTTCCCAATGTAATCGGTATCCGTCAGGGGAAAGTTCTCAGGGTCCTCAATGTGTTGGTAAAACTTACCAATTATTGGATCCCCCTTCTGAGCCCTAAACAAATCAGCATCTGGGGTCTCCTTACTTCATTGTGCAGTTGAAAGATCATTGTGAGCATTTGTCTGGGACCTAGTGATAGCAGTGACCTGGATTTCCCCCAAAAGGGATTCAATCTCTATTAGATCCCCTTGGATGGTCCCGGTTTTGGCCAGCTGAACAGCTAAGTAATTTCCAGTTTTGTCTGGTCCCTCTACTTTGGAATGACCCTTGATCTTCTTCCAGTAGATGGTCATCCCATTCACGGTGAACAGATCATCAATGTTTTGAATTAACTTCCCATGTTTCAAGGGTTTGTTATTAGCATATAACATGCCTCTGGTTTTCCAATTAACCAGGTGCTCCACGAACCCCTTCCGCACATAATCTGAATCTGTGATTATGACCAGTTCATGGAGTTGATGTTGGACAGCAGTGAGGATGGCCTGATGCACAGCCATCAACTCTGCCACCTGACTACTTCGGGGACCAATTTTGTACCCAGCGGATGGTTCTGGGGACTCATTCACCCATGCATTTCCTACGCCGGCCACCAGTTCTTTTTCCCCATTGTTGTCAACATGGTAAGATCATCCATCCACTTATACAGTGGGCATTCCCTCACACTTGTCTTCTTCAAAGACTTTGTGTGGGGGATTAAGGTATGCCTCCATGTTGTCCTTGATCTTTAGACTTTCGTCCTCGAGACAGATTTCTCTGGCACAATCATGCAAGTCAGCCAGACCTTGCGCAAGGGGACTCTTCTTGTTTTGGCCATATCTGACCTCCACGGGAAAGCCTTGCATTGACAGAATCCAGGAAGTAATTCGGGAATTACTCACATTTCTGGCCCGGATTCTGTCACTTTGGAGATATTGCAGAGGCTGGTGTGGAGTCTCCACTATGATGTGTTCCCCCTGGATAAACAGGTAGTAATTCTTCAATGCCCACACCGTTGCCAGGAGTGCCTTCTCACAATCGTTGAATTTTTCGTCCACAGAGGATAAAGTTTTGCTCGCATAGGAGATTACTTCATTGACCTTGTCATGCTTTTGATATAATACTGCAGTCAAGCATATATTAGAGAACCCTGTCTCCAAGAAAAACGCCTTGTTTCTGACAGGGTAAGCTAGGCAAGGCGCTTGTGAGAGGCTTCTTTTGAGCTGTCTTACTTCCTCGGATTGTGCTGGACCCCATTCCCACTTGAGCCTCCCACTTCAAGAGATGAATCAGGGGTCTGGCAATCTCTGCGTAGCCGTCAATGAACTTTCTGCTGTAATTAGTCAGTCCAAGGAGGCTCCTTCGTTCCCGCAGAGTTGTGGGGTCTTTCAATTTCTGGAGTGCTTCCACTTTCTTTTCCTGGGGACAGAGACCCTGAGGAGTAATCTCAAGCCCCAAGAAATTAACACGGGTTCTACACCACTGTGCTTTCTGAAAGGAAAGTTTTGCTCCGGCAGCCTTCAACTGTGTCAGAACATAACGGATCTCTGCTATGTGCTCCTCCACAGATGAACTTTTGATGAGGACATCATCTACATAAGCCAGGTTACCCCTTGCACCAAGGTCGGGCATGGCCTTATGTAGGAAAATGTTGAATTCATTGCTGGAGTTGAGGTATCCGAAGGGAGTGCGGGTCCATGTGTACTGCTGGCCCCAAAGGTAATAGCCAGCTTGTATTGGTCCTCCCTACTGACAGGCACAGTCCAGTATCCATTGGTCAGGTCTATTGCAGTGAATACCTGTGACCCCTGGATCTGGGCCAGCCCTTGGTCAATGTAGGGAAGAGGCCATCGGGAAGTATGGACCCATTTTTTGAGCTCCCTAAGGTTGGCGCAGAGTGTCCACTGGCCGTTTGGCTTCAATATTCCCAGCACCGGATTATTGAAGGTGCTGTGTACTGGACGGATTATTCCCCAGAACTCAAGGTTCTTAATTATTTCAGTAAGGGGCTCCATGGATGCGAGAGGCAAGCGATATTGCTTCACAAACACTGGAGTCATGCCAGGGTCCATGGGAATTGTTGTTGTGTGGATGTCGGTGGGACCACAGTCATATGAGTCCACCGCAAAGAGATCTTGAAAATCCAAGAAAACTTGTTTCAACTTTTGCTTCTGTACCAGAGTCACACAGGCATCAGCTAGGTTGACTCTCTCTTCAACCATCTGCCTGAAGCCTGGGAAGACTTCTGGTTTTGCTATCTTAGCGGCCTCCTCCAGCCGGGTGGAGAAGTCCCTGGTCAGAATGCTGATTTGGACTGGAGGCTTCAGGTGGGAAAGGCAGCCCTCATGGACCTGGAAAATCACCTCATCCCTTCTGAAGTCACAAGTCACATCTTCCTTACCATAAGGGCAGGAAGAGTACACCAGGAAGTTCCCCCCATGCCAGGTAAAGATCCTGTCTGGTGTTGTGTTGTCATCACTGTCACTGTCAAAACAGTCCTTGGGGATTGGTCATAACAGTTCATTTCGTAAATCAATGGAGAAATGTCAGTCATCAACCGCCATTCCAATAATGGTGTCTGCGGCTAGAGTAATACTCTTTAAGTCGCTGTTATCCACCTCTATTGGAATGGTGTCATGTTCTATTTTGACTAATGGTGTTGGGTTTACCCCCAACCCTTGCTGTTGGAGAAAAGCATTTAGATGAATATAAGCATCAGGGTTTTTCAATTTCTGTCCTCTTTTAACTTTCACTTCCAGGGAGAATTGTCGGGTCCTTTCTGGGATGATGACTTCCTCTTTATTCTGAATTTCAACTGCATAAGGTAGCAATTGAGCTGACCTAAATGCTTTTTCTGGATCATCAAAGCCAATGGGATTATCCGCTAATCGGGACCAAACTTTGAAGTTTGGTAGGTCCAAACTAATGGCAAAGCGATTGAGTAAGTCACTGCCTAAGTAAAAGGCGGCAGTGACGTCTAGCACGACCGAACAATTATGGACTATGCTCTTGTCGCCAATGGAGATTTTCAGCATACACCTGCTTGGCAGGAGATGTTTGGAATTGGGTGTTTCCAGATCCATTTCCCGTTTGTCTATCAGTTTGAATGTGGGAATGGCTGGATCTTTTGGGAGTTGGTGGAACATGGCTTCGCTGAGGAAGCTCTTGCCATTGTTCACACACACTCAGGCGAGTCCTTCCCATCATTTAACTGAACAGGGATGAACAACTTCTCTCCAATAGGCTGAATATCAGCCAGGCTCTGAGCTGATTTCACATCTTTCTGGACTATTGGAGCGGGAATGTCTGATTGTGGATTAGTAAAGAATTTCAGAGTGTTTCCTTCCAGTGTGGAATACCACCTTAAACTGGAAGGAAGGTTGATTTTCAGAAATAAAGAGGACCCCCCATCACCAGTCTGGTGTCCTACTGCTATTACTGTCACATCTGGAATTTGGTTGTTCTGGAAGTGAAATTCTACTTGGTCAGATTTTTGTTCAACCATGTGGCATGTGCCGTTTAAACTAACATGGTTGACACTCTTTTTTAGTTTTATTGGCCGGCTAGTCTGGGTCCAGAGGACCTTATTTACGCAATCTATTAGGGGTGACAACCTTCTCAGGAGGTCATTCTCTAGTAAACAAGGGGTGCCCTCGGGAGTCACTACTATGACCGGGTGTTTCACCATGTGTCCCCCAAATTTAATGTCCAAATCTGTAGTCCCCTCGATGGGAATTTCCTTCCCGTCAAAGTTCTGAAATTGTCCAGGAAGAGAGGTGAGAGGAATACAGTAATTCTCCCCCCTTCCTGCATTTAGTTCATCAAAGGCCCCTTTGGACAAAAGAGTAGCTTGTGATCCAGTGTTCACCAGTGCCAAAATTTTACCCTGCCCCTGCACTTGTATCGGAGCATAGTATCTTCCCTCCTTCTCCTCAAGGGGGCACAGATAATGCACATTTTTGGATATCTGGTGGGCTAATTTTATAGTTTTGGACATTGCAAGAGAAGAGATTTGGGCAGAATTCTGTCAGAGTCATGGAATCTGCAAGAAAAAGTTGGCAACTGGAAATCAGAGCCCTACTGACAGGCACAGTCCAGTATCCATTGGTCAGGTCTATTGCAGTGAATACCTGTGACCCCTGGATCTGGGCCAGCCCTTGGTCAATGTAGGGAAGAGGCCATCGGGAAGTATGGACCCATTTTTTGAGCTCCCTAAGGTTGGCGCAGAGTGTCCACTGGCCGTTTGGCTTCAATATTCCCAGCACCGGATTATTGAAGGTGCTGTGTACTGGACGGATTATTCCCCAGAACTCAAGGTTCTTAATTATTTCAGTAAGGGGCTCCATGGATGCGAGAGGCAAGCGATATTGCTTCACAAACACTGGAGTCATGCCAGGGTCCATGGGAATTGTTGTTGTGTGGATGTCGGTGGGACCACAGTCATATGAGTCCACCGCAAAGAGATCTTGAAAATCCAAGAAAACTTGTTTCAACTTTTGCTTCTGTACCAGAGTCACACAGGCATCAGCTAGGTTGACTCTCTCTTCAACCATCTGCCTGAAGCCTGGGAAGACTTCTGGTTTTGCTATCTTAGCGGCCTCCTCCAGCCGGGTGGAGAAGTCCCTGGTCAGAATGCTGATTTGGACTGGAGGCTTCAGGTGGGAAAGGCAGCCCTCATGGACCTGGAAAATCACCTCATCCCTTCTGAAGTCACAAGTCACATCTTCCTTACCATAAGGGCAGGAAGAGTACACCAGGAAGTTCCCCCCATGCCAGGTAAAGATCCTGTCTGGTGTTGTGTTGTCATCACTGTCACTGTCAAAACAGTCCTTGGGGATTGGTCATAACAGTTCATTTCGTAAATCAATGGAGAAATGTCAGTCATCAACCGCCATTCCAATAATGGTGTCTGCGGCTAGAGTAATACTCTTTAAGTCGCTGTTATCCACCTCTATTGGAATGGTGTCATGTTCTATTTTGACTAATGGTGTTGGGTTTACCCCCAACCCTTGCTGTTGGAGAAAAGCATTTAGATGAATATAAGCATAAGGGTTTTTCAATTTCTGTCCTCTTTTAACTTTCACTTCCAGGGAGAATTGTCGGGTCCTTTCTGGGATGATGACTTCCTCTTTATTCTGAATTTCAACTGCATAAGGTAGCAATTGAGCTGACCTAAATGCTTTTTCTGGATCATCAAAGCCAATGGGATTATCCGCTAATCGGGACCAAACTTTGAAGTTTGGTAGGTCCAAACTAATGGCAAAGCGATTGAGTAAGTCACTGCCTAAGTAAAAGGCGGCAGTGACGTCTAGCACGACCGAACAATTATGGACTATGCTCTTGTCGCCAATGGAGATTTTCAGCATACACCTGCTTGGCAGGAGATGTTTGGAATTGGGTGTTTCCAGATCCATTTCCCGTT
The DNA here is from genome assembly GCF_040938575.1 of Ambystoma mexicanum. NCBI lineage: Eukaryota > Metazoa > Chordata > Amphibia > Caudata > Ambystomatidae > Ambystoma > Ambystoma mexicanum. The sequence continues at coordinate 1,344,072,092 of NC_090937.1, read as the reverse complement.
TGTCTATCAGTTTGAATGTGGGAATGGCTGGATCTTTTGGGAGTTGGTGGAACATGGCTTCGCTGAGGAAGCTCTTGCCATTGTTCACACACACTCAGGCGAGTCCTTCCCATCATTTAACTGAACAGGGATGAACAACTTCTCTCCAATAGGCTGAATATCAGCCAGGCTCTTAGCTGATTTCACATCTTTCTGGACTATTGGAGCGGGAATGTCTGATTGTGGATTAGTAAAGAATTTCAGAGTGTTTCCTTCCAGTGTGGAATACCACCTTAAACTGGAAGGAAGGTTGATTTTCAGAAATAAAGAGGACCCCCCATCACCAGTCTGGTGTCCTACTGCTATTACTGTCACATCTAGAATTTGGTTGTTCTGGAAGTGAAATTCTACTTGGTCAGATTTTTGTTCAACCATGTGGCATGTGCCGTTTAAACTAACATGGTTGACACTCTTTTTTAGTTTTATTGGCCGGCTAGTCTGGGTCCAGAGGACCTTATTTACGCAATCTATTAGGGGTGACAACCTTCTCAGGAGGTCATTCTCTAGTAAACAAGGGGTGCCCTCGGGAGTCACTACTATGACCGGGTGTTTCACCATGTGTCGCCCAAATTTAATGTCCAAATCTGTAGTCCCCTCGATGGGAATTTCCTTCCCGTCAAAGTTCTGAAATTGTCCAGGAAGAGAGGTGAGAGGAATACAGTAATTCTCCCCCCTTCCTGCATTTAGTTCATCAAAGGCCCCTTTGGACAAAAGAGTAGCTTGTGATCCAGTGTTCACCAGTGCCAAAATTTTACCCTGCCCCTGCACTTGTACCGGAGCATAGTATCTTCCCTCCTTCTCCTCAAGGGGGCACAGATAATGCACATTTTTGGACATCTGGTGGGCTAATTTTTTAGTTTTGGACATTGCAAGAGAAGAGATTTGGGCAGAATTCTGTCAGAGTCATGGAATCTGCAAGAAAAAGTTGGCAACTGGAAATCAGAGCCATTGTGGGTTCCCCTGGTTCCGGTTCTGGGCCACCCTCCTTTTGTAGGCAGTCACCAGGATGGGTTTGAACCAGGGGATTTTAATGCTGTTGGTTCTGGGATGAGATGATGGGCGGCGCTAGCTCAGTCCCCACATCTACCCAGTCGGGATGTGAATCCCTTGGGACCCATCTTTCTTTGGGAGGAGTTCCCCCATCTCTGACAGAGAAGATCCTTTTCCCAGGATCCTCTAAGGATCCCTCTCCCTTAAATTGGAAGATCTGTTCCTCCTCCACAAACTGGGTCTGTTTGGGTCCTTTGTTTCTCCTACCTCCTCTCCGCTCTTTGGGTGGCAGACTTTCAGGGGTAGGAGATTTTGTTTCCGGTTCCTGGGTTTCCAGGGGCTGTTTACAAGTGGGGAAGGAAGCTTCCTCTAAAGCTTTACCCCCCTTCCCCTTGTGCCTCCTCCCTGGCAACCGGTGGGTTATCAGGGTGCTGCGCCCATCATTGTTCTGGAACACCAGGTCCAGAGTTTGGGGCATTCTGCGCTGGCGTGCTCATCTGAGGGTTCTGTTGTGCCCTCAGCATGTGACCCAGATCCCGTGCCATACTTTGGACCTGGCGTTCTAATTGTGAAACCCGCTCAGGCTGATACAGGGTTCTATTTTCTCCCCTGGTCTGATCCCGGGAAGGGTATCTATCCCTTCTCTGGTAATACCCCGGGTTGGGAAGATTCGGGTTCCCCTCCACCCTTCGCCTCCCCTCTCCCCGATTAGGTTGTCTGGGCTCAGGGAATTGGGGAAAGAAGGATGGATGATTTTGGGGCTGGAAGTTGGGTGGATACCTGGGGAAAAAGTTCTGCCCAGGGTTTGGTGAATTTCTGCCCTCCTGTGGGAAGTTAGGAGGGAAGTTCCCTGGGTTGGGTGCCTGGTTGGATCCCCCCTCCTTGGGCTGGAGGAGTCCACACATACCCCAGGATGGATCGGTTTTCCCTTGTAGCAGGGACTTACATAGTCAGGGGAGCGAGGGACCCCATTTGTGGGACTACCTCCTTGACTCCCTGTCTGTGACTGGCCCGAGGGCCTTCTGTGCTGAGAATTATTCGGTGCAGGCAGGTTTTTAGGCCCCCCCATCTCCAAATCTAAAATGGGGGCAACCTTTACCTCTGCCACCTTGGCAGCAGCAGGGGTGCTGGTCAGTTTGGGGCTTTTCTGGGCGTTATTTTTATTTTCTATGGGCTTCTGCACCTCATAGATCCAGGTAGCCTGTTCAATGACCCAGTCTAGTGACCTTTTCTCATGAGAATCTCTCACTAGCTGGGTCATTATGTATTTGGGTAAGGCATGGAAAAACGTATTTACAAACTCTTTGCTGTCCGTGCACACCCTTCTCGTAGTCTGCACAAAGGCATGCTTAAATCCCTACACTAAGTCTTGTGGGGCCTGATCCTCCCCACATTGCAAATTGTAGGCTGCCTTGCGAGCCTCTTGGGGATTTCTGTGAACAGAAAAATGTTTCAAGATGGCCGCCCTATATGTGGACCATCTTGAATGGTTTTGGTCCACCAGCCCTGCAAAGAAACTGGAGTATTCTGGGGAGAATGTCCATTTTACATACTGAATGCAGCTACTGCTGTCCTTCAAATGGAAAGTCTCCATCATTTGCTCGTAAAGCTCCAAGTGTTCCCAAACAGAATACTTGGCATTCTTGTGATAAGGGGTGATGACACTCCTTATTGCCTTAATCTGTTTTAAGGGGTCCTTAAGCAAGGCCCTTTTTTGCCTTATTTGCCTTTTTGGTTCGGGTAATCCTGGTCCATTCATCCTCTGACTCAGAAGCACTGCTCCCAGGGGTGCCTGTCTGATCTTCCAGGTTTTCGCGGATTCTGCGAGCCTGGGAATGGCTGGCAGAATGTGGGGACCTGGTCTCCTGTGTCCTGTGACGCTCAGAGGAGTCTTCAGATCCCTCCTTGCTGTCAGGATTTGATGGGTACCCCCCCTCCCACTGACCTAACTGGGCAGAGGTTTTCAGGATGCCCTTAGTGGGCCTACTCTCCTGGGGTTCCCCACTAAATTGCACTGCTATTAGGTGCCCATACCCGGATGCCCGCCCATCCATTCCTGGGCGGTACTGGCCTATGGGCCCCATACTTTTGGCTTGATCGTAATCTGCCATCCCTGTAGCCCTGTGCGCCAGGGGACATGGGGTTGGCAGAGTCCAGAGACTGGGAGAGATGAAGGCCACTGGTACTAGGGCTCCTGAGGTTATGCTCAGGTGTTTCCCTTTCCCAGCGAACCTCATCTCTATCAGCCCCTGCTCCCTGTTGCAATGCAAGAGCCTGTGCTTTCAGTTCCTCAGTCAAGGCCTTACTAGACTCTATCAGTCTCTCCTGCATGGCTACCTGTTGTTGGAGCCTATCATTGTGCTGACAGAGAGCCTCATTTTCTCTCTGTGCCTCCTGGTTGGTCCTGGAATACTGGGCCAGAGTTTGCTGCAGGAGGGTTACCTCCTGAGTCCCATCCCTACTGGCCTGTTCCTTTCTTGCCAGAGCATCTTCCACTCTCCTGGTGTGCTCTAACAAGTTCTGATGCTCTTTTTGGAGGTCACCCAGTCCCTGGAGGGCCAAGTGATTTTCTTCAATTTTTCCTTTTAATTGGCAGACTTCCTGGCCTAAGGTGCCCTTTCCTGACTAAGAGCCTGCATCCGTGCCGCCAGGTCGTCCCTCTGCCTTTTAAGGGCACCAGCTTTCTGGCGCTCTTCCTCAAATTCTGTCTGGGTATCCAGGTCTTTCAGAATCAGTTTGTTGCTCTCTGACTTTTCCCTATCTAGGTGGCTTTGCAGGGTGACTACTTTCTCTGCGCATACCCTATTGAAGTCCAGTTGTTGCTCCAGCTTTTTCTGGCTCTGCAGTAGGGCATCCAAACCTTCTTGATACTCCTTCTGTAAGGCCAGAAATCTGGTATCCTGGTCAGACTTTTCCTGTTGCAGGATACCCATATCCTCTTTTATTTTAATGATATACTGCCTACTATCATTTTCTGACTCCTGGCTCCTGTGCAGCCTCTGCTCAGAAGAGACCAGGTCAGGTAATGCCATCTGTTGCCTATTTGCCAGATCTTGGTCTTCAGCACATTTGCCCTGTAGGGCTCCCATATATAAATACAAATATGCCGCTATCCTAACAATCTTGTTGTGCTCATCTTTGGCCTTAGGGGCCATGTATAGTTCGCTCAGGGCCACGTGTAAGGGACCCTGATCTTTCCAGCTGTCTAACCCAGTCGTATTGACCTGTTGTGTGATCGCCTGCGCCACACATTCTGGTCCTGTTCAGACCATTCACCTCTCACAAACAGTTTATGTAAGAGGTGCTCTCTAGCTATCTTCATATCTACCAATGTCGTCATTCTGGAAATTGATTTCCTTCCTGATTTACAGAAGTTTGTATTTTATTTTGCAAAACAGACCGTCTCCTTAGAGTGTCCTTCTTTTGAGGGGTGATTTTGCAGTGTAACACAGCGTGGTGTATCCTGTCAGTTAGCACACTGTATTAAGCTGCACAAGTGGTAGATCTAATCCAGACGTCCCTGCTGAAGCCCCCACTCTGTTAAATGACTTCAATTCAGCACTCCAACTAAGTCAATGCTGAGTCTGGGATGCCCTAGGGAAGCCCTTAATGATATATTTTTATGACAAGTTCATAGATCTGGATGATAAACCCTTGTATAACACCCCTCTCTTTGAATCCCCCTGACCTCACTGAGCCAAGAATTAGGTTTGTTTTGCAAATTAAAAGATTTATTGAAAAATTAAACAAAATATATATCACACTTTTATAAATAAATTAATATTTGATAGCACACTTATGAATATGACAGTGATCAACAATGGATAATATTACACCAGCACATTTTTTTAATTACTTAGAAGTTGGTATAGAGAGGATAAAGTAGCTGAGAATGGTTTTATGGTTTCAAGGAAATGAAATGATGGAAAAGAATGCAGCACAGAAATAAACTGAGAAGGTTTCCACAAGAGATAATATGATCACTTTTTCTTTCGATAATTCACTCCCCCCCCTATGCAATATAAGGAGATGGAAGGGGAGCACACAATTTTCAGGAATACAATCAAATGCAATACCAATTCAGTTCCCCCTTAGCAAGCTTAGAGCAACAGGGATGATTTTAAACACAGGCAAAATACTTTAAATGTGATTTGCAAAGAAGTGAAAATACGGTAAAAATGATTTTAATTCCCTATAGGAGATTCAGGGTGGGTGATAGCTACTTAAGATTGGTTCAGGTCAACACTATCAGTGATTCATGAGGGATTATCAGGTTGAAAACGGATTTCAGCAGTTGCAAGCAAAAGACAGCGATTTTGACAGGTGGAGAAATTTGATTCAAATTGTAATTTGCAGCACTTTTTCCGAGTGCGTCGAGCGCGATTACGGAATAACTCTAAGGAGTAGAAAGTTTTAGGCTTGTTGGAAAGCTGAGGATCTTAGCTTTAAAATGAAAGTTAAATCTCGTTCCTAGCACGCACGGTTCAAAAGAGTTGTGTAGTTCTAAATAGGTGGAAATGGTTTGAATTAGATTATTTTAAACTAAGAGATTGGTTTGCACAGCTCTGGCTGGATACTCACTCCTAATTTTGGAAGGAATGGGCCTCGTCACAGATCTGGTCAACAGGTTTAGCTGCGGTTCTCTCTGCTCTGCTGGTCTGGATCTCTGGTTCTGGCAAAAGTTCTGGCACTGCACAGCGGTCTGGTCTCTGGTTTTGGCAAAAGTTCTTGGCACTGCATGGCGGTCTGGATACAGCTCTGCTTTCTGGGTTCTGGCACTGGCACCGCGGTCTGGTCTGGGTCTCTGGTTCCGGCAAAAGTGCTAGCCAGAAGCAAACAGCACAGCCCGGCTGTTGAAGATTGGTTAGGTGGCTGGATTCTGAGGCCTGCTGAGAAGGATTCAGCTTTTGGTTCAGGCCTCTCTGCTTCAAGTTCTGGAGTCTATCTGGAGTCTATGGTCCTTCTGGATATTGTCTGGTCAAAGTGCTTTGCAAGAAAGTGGAAAGTGACTGTCTCCTTGGGTCTCAGTGGCTCTTTTTATGTTTTTTGAAAGTGGGTGGGAAGGCTGACTTTCCATGCCCAACCCTCTGAGGATCCTGATAGGTTAAAGGATTTTCTGTGCTCTCACTGGAGAACTGAGTTGTGAGTCATCAGGCCTCATTTTTATGGCATACAGAAAGAACACTCCCCTTGTCACTTTGCACACAAATCTATTTTTGATCCAAATGCATATTTATCTATGTACAATTTCTCTAATATTATATGTCCAGTTAACATATTTTCTGTAGCGCCAAACCATCCGATCCCTGTCTTTGTAAGATGTTGTGTCCACTTCTGACATAATTCTGCCCTTTTCATCCAGAACACAACCTCTAAACATTTCCAGAATTTACACAAATGTGTGCAAGGAATATGGGCATCAGATAATGAAGTGTCAGATTTTTAATATACATACATTTGGAGTAATACCCTATTTTCCGCTACTACCCCCCAGTACATACCACAGAGACCTAACACCTCTTAAAATGTGCACAGAAAAATCACAGGAATCATGATATTATTGATATAATTTTGACAATTATGTACTATGAATTATCCATCTTTCAAAAATTATGCTCTGGCCCAGATGGGTGTTGTTTAGGTCCCAAAGCACATGGGGAATTCCTAGTTCGGCCCCGCCTCCAAGCTCAGCTGGCTCACAGAGGCAGTGCCCCTCCCATTTCCTTCCAAGAGGAAGCCATTTACGACCCCCTGATTTAGCATTCGCCTGAGCCAAGGAAAGTTCATTGTTCTGTTTCCTGCAGTCTCAAGCACCCGTCCCTAATTCAATCAGAGAGGTGTAATCTCCTTTTGGTGGGGGCAGCAGAATGCAGTTGCTGGGCAAGTTTCAACTCCTGTTGGGGGTAGTTGCCGGGCAAAATTCAATCTCTTTAAGCCAGGCTTCAGCCAAATGTAACTTTTGTTCCAGTTTTTCTTCATTCAAATCAAACTTACCATTTTTACACATACAGCTAGAATGCTGATTCTAAGTTCAAAACTAAGATAGACATTTAAACAGTTGCAACCTATGTGACACTCCAAAGTAAATCACTCATTTATTTTAAACATTTCGAATTTCGTGGCTTTAAGTCCAATTTCAGTTAAGCTGCTGCCACCCACAGCTCAGCCAATTTTGTTATGAACATTATTTTAGGCTCTTTATCTTTCGAGATTTTGTATGCACACAAGACTTCATTCTGTCAGATGTCTGCTGGTGTCCAGTAAGATTTTTGAATGTCTTGCGATGTTTGAAATAGGCATTTTGAGCTTTCATTCAGAGAAACAAAGATGATTTCAAAGCACTTTTTGAGCTAACAGGCACTGCTGTTTTTCCTTTGGCACCACATTCCACTCATGGCGTTTCTGGCCCATCACGCTCGCAGTGGTGGGTGGCAGGTCAGGCAACCATTTTGGTGTGCGCAAAAACGCATGGTTTTCCTGGATTCTGGCGCCAATGTGGGCTTTTCGGCCATCTTGGATTTTCTAAGCCCACAGCACCAAATGTTGCAGCATAATAACTTGAACGTGGGTCGATACACCTAACAGCCTCAAGTCTGTGTTATATTGCTGGTGCAACGCTTTGTGTGTAGGAAAATAGCATACCTTTCATGCTGTAGCCAGCAGTCTTCTGGACCAAGTTTCTTGCACAAAGCATCAATGTCATTGCTCTGATAGATTTGTTCTTAAAGTGCTCACATTCTTTAGCTGTATCGCTAATTAAATAGTCTAAATAGGCATAGTTATCTATCTCGAGTACTTCCTAGTCTTCAGTGAATATTGCTTTCATGTGTGTCAGGATGTGCCGTAACAGCTTGACCAGCAGTCTAGCCCCTCCACATCATTTGGTGGGAGGTCTGCCGTTGCGGCCCTAAAAGGAAGGAAGTGACGTTGGGTTAGGGAGGGGGACAAAGGGAAATGGGCAGTTCCAGTTTGTGATTTAAATAAAGCAGACATGTTCTCTGAGTCCCGTGTCCTTGTGTTATTTACCTTTGCAGTTACTGTGAGGATGGCTGTGCAGGAACCTTACATTGTGGTTTCCCAAAACACATTATTTTCGATTTGCCGAGGTTGACCTATAATCCATTAGGAACAACGTAATGATGCAACACAGTACGCAGTCTAGACAGCCCTATGAGTGTGTGCCGGCCAATGTATATGGTGATGTCCCATTTTATGTCGAAAGTCAGCAATGTACAGGTTAAAAGGCAGTGGTGCCAGAACTCACCACTGTTTCACATCCAGGTACAGAAGCAACTCTATCTGAGTAATGTCCAGTCACATTCAATCTTATAAGTGTGCAATTGATTTAGCAAGTTCAGCAAGTCAGCTCTCAAATTCCACTTTTGGAGTTTTTACCACAGGAGATCACGTAGCACACCATCAAATGCAGGAGTGAAATCAATATACATTTAAATAATTGAGGATTACCTTTTTAAAAGGCTCACTTTTTCAATGTATTTAGTGCCAAATTGTTGTGTGGTGTGGCTAAGCCTCTAGGTAAACTGGTTTGTAATGGGCTGAGCAGCACATTCTTCAGGGCTATAAGCCTATAATTTCAAGGATCATGCCAGTCACCCTTCTTCAACAAATAGAGACAACAATGAGCCTTTCCAGGAAGTGGGAATACGACATCTTTCTTTAATGCTGTCAACTATTTGACAGATAATGTTTGAAGTACTTTCACAAGACATTTGGTGCAGGGCAATTGGCCATATTAAAGAGGTCCTACGAGTTGTCGAATGGGGCAGCGACAAATATATACTATGTAAAAAAATTCGTGAAATGTGTGTGCATTTTTATACATGTGCTATGAATTTGATTTTTGATTAAATTGATTATATTAATTTTGCCCTGCAGTATTGATGAAATATAACAAATATGTGAGCCCCTTCAGCAGGCTGAATGCCATTCTCACTTTGTAGGTTCAGGTTTAGGCTGATGCAAAGTTTTCTCAACCGTCATGGGGAAGAAGCAAAGCTGGGGTACACACAGGTGCGGGTTACCTCTCAAAGATCCAGGAATTCACTCTTAAATTAATTCTGTCAAAAGTAAGTTAGAATTAGAGACAGTTTCAGTTGAAATGCATATATTATTTCTTTGGAGGCGCAAATGATGCTTCTTGCTGCGTATGGCAAGCAAGTGCAGGTGGTTTGACCCCAGGTGAATAAAAGGGATCCACGTGGTGGTGAAATGATATGTAGCTTTGGAGGCTGTGGCCATTGTGCATCAGAATAAAACTGTGCCGAAATAGTGGCACAACATGTCTGAAAGACGGCAGGCTCGTTTAATGAAAAAGAGAAATATGTAAAAATGCCACTCTCAGTTACAGTCTGTGACCCCAGATATCTCCCGATATTTTGCACTACAACTCCCATGAACGCTCACCACTGTTTAAGATGGCGTAGTCTAGGTCTAGAGTAGTCTATGTCTAGAGTACTCATTATTTAGAGTTCAACACAGACTGGTTCTTTTAGGTCAATTTATATGCTTTAGTGGGTCTTGAAGAGGAGCCTGTGTGTGCTGTTTCTGGCCTGTGGACTTGTAATGGGACTGAATAATGGGCAGCGTTAGATGATTTTGGGTAATTTTAAGAGTGAAAATGCTGCCACCTAAATTCTATGTGGAAAGTATAGTCATGACAAATATGTGTGAAGAAGCAGTCCCCGTAATTCTACCTGCACAGTAAGAGTCATGAAAAATAGGGGACATGGTACAAGGTTTGTTGAAATGGTATCTTTAGTCATAGAATAAGCAAAAGGCCAGTGGGATCCAGTCTCATGGTAAAAGAAAAAGTTGGCAATGATGGCATGTAACTCTTTACGAACGTGTCATCTCTGAGTTGGAATTTAGTGTTCGATGGAACAAGAGTTCACCGGAAATGAACGTTGAAAGATGAACTGCTAGTCTGTTCCATGATGCTTTGTCAATGCCCATTGTTAATGCACAGGTGCACAAATAATAGTGTTAGTGAAAGAAATAGGTGAAATGACACAATAGGCAGAAATGGGGAAAAGGGTTGCGGAAGGTATCTGCAAAATCTGTCTTAGCTACAATGGTTGGTTAGTGAGGCATTCACATACTTCAAAAACATTGCAGATAGTGAAGGTCTCACAGGTTTTAAAAGGCATGCATACACGCTCACCGCTGCAGATATGCATTGGGTGTTCCCATTTGGTGTTACTTAGTTGTGATATCCCCTCTCTTCCTCTCGCCCACAGGAATGGCTGTAGGAGCAAGTCCTCTGATGAGCCGGACCACTGCAGGATCGGTGTAGACAAGCCACATCACACACTCTAGGCCACCTGTATGCTGACCACTTCTTCATATGCACTCAAGCACTTGTGTGGGTACACACAGTATAGAGCTATCAATGTTAGTGAACAGAAGGAGATAACACTGTATTGTGTGTCATCTGTGCTCATGACATTTTATCTCAGTATTTTCTGTACTGACAATAGCGCCGCTCCAATATACTCCCTACTCATATTCACACCCCTTGGAGGCATCCTTTGGGGACTTTGCAGTGTTGGATTATGCTACCAAAATGTGTGATTTAAGGCCTGGTTTACAAAGCGTTTTTGAATGGGACTTTTGTAAATCAAGCCCTTAGGGTGCTCTGGGAGCTCTATGTTCACGTTTTTGATTTCACTTCTTTTGTAAGATGTTATTGTGTTTGACTCAATCGAACCTTCCACAGTTAGCAAAAAATAATTTAACACATACAGTAAACTTGCAATAAAATTAGAACACTTAAAGGTGAAACACAGTTAATAAAATACCCTCAATCTATAAAAGAGCACACAATTCAATCTTGTAACATATTTAAAACTGATTTAAAAAATCTCACAAGATTCAGTGTAACACTCACATTGGATCCCTCCAATATTAGGCTCCAACTTGATTCTATCTTCAATGTACACACATCTAATACAAATCTTCTAAAATATAATTTCCTTAGATCCTTCAATTCCTCACATTCCATGCCCAAATGCTGAAGAGATTCAATTTGTGCACCTTTGCCGAATCTGCAAGTTCTATTTTCTCTGTCAATATTCTGCCTGGCCCCCAGTAATTCATTAATATTAAGCAAGTTTGATCTAATTCTGAAAAACTGTACTCCATTTCCTATCTGGGAGCAATACCATATACTTTGGGACCACATTCACAGCTTTCCTGTCTAATTTAAGTAATGTTGGTGTGCATGGTTTTTAGATATCTCAATGGTATAAATCCAATCAACTTCCTTGAGCTGTTTCTTCACCTGCTGGGGACATTCTTTTAGAAGCAGCTCTGTTACATCAAATTCAATCAATAGAATCTTACACGACTCCACCCATTCGCTTAGTCAAGGTTCCTCTTTTCCCCCAACATTTGATGGAAGTACCCCAACAAAGACTGTTGCCTGCCATTAACATATTCAGATAAAATGACAAATCTTTCCATGTGACCTGGGACTGCATGGATGGGAGCCCCAACTCCAAATGGAATAAAGCATGAGAGGTACAGAGGGTCAAATCTAAAACCTGCTTCCAAAAGAAACCCTCCAAGATATCCCAAATTGCATCTGTCTATGTCAGCATGGTATCCGCCCCATATGTCATTATTGGCATAACATTCATTGTAAAAATTGCAAAACCGGAAGGGTCAAAAATTGCCCATTGTGTGTGCTTGAGAAATCAGGGTTCCTAATGTGTTCCTAAATTGTAAATAGTAAAGCATCGATCTGTCTGTTTCATAAATATTAGAACCCAAATATACAAAATAAGAAACCATAGCCAGTGCTTCATCTAAAAGAACACAGTTAAAATGAATTATCTTTTTTCCTTACAATCATCACCTTAGACTTCTTCACATTAATTAACAACCTGTTAACTAAAGTGTACTGTAAAAGGGCAGCGATTTGATGGTGAAGGCCAATTTGAGTTTGATCACACAGGACCTAATCATCCACATATAAAAGTCTATTTATAGATGAAAGACCAATATTAGGAGGAAAAGATGGGGCACCACCCAGAGTTTGATCCAGATCTGCAATGAAAATATTAAAAGCAATATTGCTAAAACACAGCCTTGTTTTATGCCCTTACTTGTTTTGATAGAACTATACAAAAGTCCCTCTGCATTCAGCCTAACTTTCAGAAAGGTTCCGGAAAGGTTATCATGTAAAATGTTGAGTAAGTAAGGTGGACTGCCCTGATTTATTAATTTTTCCCAACACAGAAAATGACTAACAGAGTCAAAAGCCATAGTAAAATCAATAAAAGAAATATATACACATTGCTTAAAATCCTAAAATTTAGCTTGAATGACTTTGATTAAAAACCCATTTAGATTGGATCCCACTCCTCGGACAAAGCTTGATTGCCAATAATCTAGAACATTGGTATTTTAAGCCCATTTTCAAAGTCCTGATACCACAAGAGTGCAAGTGATTTTCCCCGGGACACCTAGAAGCACTACGGACCTATAACTTGCAGGGTTAGAGCAACCCCCTTTTTCATAGATAATTATTATAATGGAAGTTTTCCATGACTGAGGAATCCTCTTTGCCCATAAAATATTGTTAAATAAAACCAATAAACTGTCTGCCCACATCATGGAAGAACATTGTAGTGTCATATTTGATAGCCCATCAGGCCCTGGGGCTCTAGATGCCATACTGCCCTTTACAATCCTATGGAATTCATGGAGATCAAATGAAAAGGTCCATGACAAGTTAGTATTAGGTGAATCATACTCCAAATCAGTATCAATATCTGTATAAACCTTGGAGTAAAAAATCCAACCAAGTCCTTTCCCAAGATGGGATTGAACTTAGTTGGTGATAGGAACAAATAAGAAATTGGCCAAGCTGGGACCCTTGTACAAGAGTTTTAACATTGCAGATTGCAAAATTGAAGTACTAAAGAAAATAGAAATTCTGGGCATCACATTAGATCAGCTCTTAACAAGTGAGTAGTTTGGTTGCTACCACCACCTACTACCTAAAACTACTAGCCAACCTCTGTCCACTAATCTCAGAAAACCACAAAGAGACAATAGCTCGAAATATAATAGGATCAAAGATCGACTACTGTTGTAGCTTACTTAATGATACCCCACAATCAGAGCTCAATCGCTTACAGGTAATCCAGAATAATGCTTTAAGAGCAGTGAAGGGTCTGAAGTGGAGAGACCATGGGCCTCATCACGAGTCTGGCGGTAAGCCTTAAATGCGGCGGTAGCACTATTACTGCCACATTTAAGGGTCTGCAAGATCATGACCTTGGCGGATTTCCCCCCAGCTCTGAGCTGGGGAGAAATCCACTGCAAATTTGCCGATTGGGCCCAATGGGGAATGAGGAATTCCCAAATGGACCCAATGGGGAATGGGCAATAACCGCTCCGCCAAACCCGTGATCCGGAGCTAATAGCACAGGGGGTTTGGCGGTAGGGCTATTAGCGCCAGAGCTAATAGCATCGACGTTACCGTCCAACCCGTGATGAGGCCCCATGTGTCTGGAGCAAGACAAAGCTTACACTGGCCCCCAATAAATGCAAGAATACAGTTTAGATCACTTTTAATCACGCATAAATGCTTTCGGGTGCACATGTCAACATACTTAATGGATGAGGTACCAGAGGACTCTAAGATCCAACAATTCCCATCTATTAAGAACGCGAGAGGCAATACCAGCAAAACTCTTAACAGAGCCTTCAGCAAAGCTGCGCCTTTAGCTTGGAAAAAGTTACCTCTGGATATAAGAGCAGAAAACTCTACAGCTTTATTCAAGAAAAAATGTCAAACACATTTATTTTACTAAATTGGAAACCCCCATCTAAGCATCTAAGCCAAGTGTACTAGCTGGACTGTATTACCTGTTGTTGATTCTGTCTTGTTACACGTGCGCCCGTAAGCCCTCGGGTACCGGGTGTGCATTAAACATTACATTACATTACAGTAAAGATAAAAAAAAGTTAAAGTAAAGTTAGCGGTTGGGGGTGACACTGTCTATTTTTTCTAAACCATTTCTCAATTCAACAATATTCGAAGGGCACTGCAAAACTCTCAGCCTTCTTCTCAAAATCTTCTTGTTATTTTTAAGTTCAATATCAAAAGCACGAGTGTGTATGGCCTCTTTCCTTTTAGGCTGAGCCGAAACGTTATACCGCTCCTTCAACTTCTTTGAATATTGCAAGGATAGATAACCAATTCTCCATTGTGGCCTCTATAAACCCAAGAAACCCCTTCCAAATTAAGCAATTGTCAGCTTGATTGCATTGCACAGCAATCAGAAAGTTTTCTTTCACAAAATCTCCACAATTAATCCTAAATTTCAGCCATAAACATGCATGATCACGAACATCCACTTCCTTAACCATAAGCGATATACCATTCGCTGCAATGGAATTCGAGTCAAAAATATAATAAAAAAACAAGAAATAGGGGCCACTCCTCCAGGTCGGGTTATGGTGGATGTCTCCCTCTATAGCCCCATTCATTTTCTGTAAATCTCTATCTTCCAGGTAGAGATAACAAGCTTCACCTCTAAACATAGATGACTTCTTAAATGTCCCAGGCATGGTCATAGTCTCCTCATCCATAAAACAACAACAATTAAAGTTGCCCCCAATTGACACATCCAATCCTCTAAATTTGAATGTGGTATGCTCCAAAATCATGATCAAGGCATCTCTCATTACCCAGAGGATATAGCAACTGGGTTTCAATATAAATTAACCACCAACGTGGGTGCTTTCCTCCCATATATTTTACTGTCCTAAGTGACTAGGACCGCTTGCAAAAAAAAGGGTTTGGATTTCCAATTTCTATTGCCTCCAGACATAAGACATTTCTAATTTCTATCAGTAGCCCGGCAGAGGGACGTCCCTTGCCCTTAAAGCAGGCCTGATTTAAAAATAACCTATTAACATCCAAGAGCAGTTTATTAAGGAGCCAGGGCTCCTGAAGCAAAAAATATATCTGCTCCTGTCAAATCAACTTCACCCAAATGGAATAGGTGACTCTATCCCCTAGTATTCCACACCAGGATACTTCATTGACATGTTGAGAGTTATCCCCTATCATGCAGGACACCATTCAATGTTTTAGCAAGCCATGACGAGCCAACCTTTGCATCATCAACCACATCCTGTAACTCAGAATGTTCCTTCTTTACATGATCCCCCCCTACACATGTTGCTTGCCAATTTCCAGCCTTCTCTCAACAGACCCCTTGTTCGTGACTATTTACATAGTCTCTATCACAACCGCATATACAGGGTGCTAATACATATCCCCTTAGTGTTTATCTAGATGCAGAGCTCAATATGAAAATCCATATAGCCCAACTCAAGCATTATGCGGGTTTGTGGTCAAAGTCTTAAATCAAATCAGGCAGTATATTTCCATCTCGAATAGATCCATCCTTGCCTCAGCACTACTAAATTCAAGGCTTGACTATTGCAACAGCCTTTTGTCTGGGATGACTTAGGGTCATCTTCAGGTGATTTAAGTTGTTCAGAACAGTGCAGTTTGTGCTGTCTTTGTCCTCCGCAGACAATCCTGTATCTGACTCCAGGAGGGTGCTGCATTGGCTACCTCTGGCTCATAGGATCTCCCATAAGATTCTGACCCTGGTATACAAATGTTAGTCCACTATTGCTCCTCCCTACCTAACAAAACAGTTGCTCCTGGATCATCAGGGTCGCACTCTTCGTTCAAGGGACCATTACAAATTCAAACAGCCCTGCTTCAAACAGTCTAAATGTGATGGCTGTACCTTTACTGCCAGGGCACCCCTAGAGTGGAATGATCTACCACTCACAATAAATAAGAACTATTGACTCCCTGACATGCTTCAAGAATACAGTCAAAACCTATCAGTTCCGTTAGATTCATGTCTTTCTCCTGATTACCTGATCATGTTTCTTCTTTTTTTCCATTCTCCTGTTTTTCGTGCACCCTGAGGCCCATGGGCATGTGGCGCAAAATAAGAAATAAAAGATACATAAAACGTATAAAATAAAGTAGTAACAGGTCAGTGGATTTCAGTAATACATGACATGCTTACTTCAAATGGATATGGAGGAACACTTTGTATACACTCTGCCTATCCCAAAACTCGACTTGGTTGATAGAAGCAAATCAGGGATTCTTGCAAATAGAGATCAGACCATCATCCAGTGTAAAAAAATCAACTTTCTCATGTAATCTCTCAAACACAACCTTATATTCTGACAGAGCTTACATACAATCTCCCGCCCCTATAGGCATTTTATTTGTTTTCTACTTGATTCGTTGATTGGACTTTACTTGCTGGAGCAAAGACTGATTCTAATAATTATTCCCGGTCACAAAATGGTGATTCTTAGATTTTATGATTGTTAACTTTCGTCTTTGCACCTGACAATAAACATGCTGAGTCAGTTGCATCCCTGCTCAAGGACCACGGCCTTGTCCAAAAAGTCCTCTCCGCTACCCACATCAAAGGAAGGACCATTGACTGGGTCACCGAACTGAACTGTAACATCAGTATCGCCAATATTGTTCCACAAACCTGGACCGATCATTATCTAATAACCTTCTCAGCCACGCTAGATCTCCTTAGCCCTAAAATCAACAACATGGTTCCTCCTCCCCCGACCAGAAGTAAGAAGGATATAACTGCTGATAATATTATCCCCCTCCTCCTTCCGGCCATATCTGGACTGGAAAGTAACAACCCTGACACCCTAGTTGAGACGTTCAACGATGCTATGATTAAAGCACTAGATGTAGTTGCTCGAACTAAACTATGAAAATCTAAACAGGAAGCCCACCTAAATGCCTGGTTTACGCCCCACCTCAAATCTCTAAGATTACAGAAAAGAAAGCTACAATCCATCTGGCGCCACTCACCCACTGAATACAACAAAAACAACCTAACTGAATTTGCGAAATCCTACAAAAAATAAATAATCAAAACCAAGAAGAACACCTTTAACGACAGGATCGCAAAAGCTAACTCTAATACCAAAGAGCTTTTTGCCATCCTCCACAAACTGGAATCCCCCATTCAAGCAATAGACAACGTCCCCAAAAACAAAGCCTGGTGCACAAACATACAAAACACCCTCTTTAACAAATTCTCCTCGCTCCAATGCAAAATTGCTAAAATAAAAGGCCACACTGTCACCATTGGACCAACAAATACCCCAATCTCAGGAGAATAAGACCACCGCACCGGTTAGATTCAAGACTATCTCCACAATTTACACAGAAAAAATAATACTCTCCCTCAAACCCTCAAACTGCAAGGGCGATTCCTGTCCAGCACAATTAATAAAGGACGCAGCTAGGGACCTGGCTTCCTTCATCTCCAAGCTCATAAACTCCTCCTTTAAATCTAACACGGTACCCACCAACCTCAAATAATCATGGGTCCTCCCCCTACTAAAAAATACAAACCCTGGACCCTATCATGCCTAACAACTATAGACCAATCACCACTGTGCCATTTCTACTTAAAATCCTAGACAGAGCTGCCTACATACAAATCCAAGATTACCTGGAAGCTAACCACTTGATTGGCTCACGACAATCTGGCTTCCGTCCACTCCACGGCACGAAAACGGCTCTGTTAGACCTCAAGACACAAATTGAGGAACTAAAGGACAATGGAAAAACAGCTTTGCTCCTCCTACTGGACTTGTCGGCAGCTTTTGACCTAGTGGACCATGCAGTCTTATGCAACCATCTCAAATCTGCCGCCAAATTCACAGGAGATGCCATAGCCTGGGTCCAATCCTTCTTAGCTAACCGCACCATGCGAGTCTTCTCCACTTCTGATTCTGCTGACCCTATCAAAATAACCTGTGGTGTCCCACAAGGATCCTGTGTCTCCCCTACCATGTACAACATCTTCACCAAGCCTTTGTTTGACATGTTGGACAGACTGGGTGTCACCTACACAAACTACGCAGATGACACTCAGATCCTAATACCCCTTTCGGGCAACTACGATGCAGACTCAGCCTTGGTGAACAAGATATACACCCTCATTCAGGCATGGATGGCCTCACATGGCCTCTGCCTGAATGATGACAAAACAGAGATACTAATCCTAGGCTCGGTAGCCAACATCCAAAAATTAAGCCCCAACTACACATCCTTCAGCATTGATAACAACCCTATCAAGGTGATGTCTGTGGTTAAAACCCTTGGATTCTATCTGGACTCCTCCTTCACGCTCAAGAAGCAAGTCAACTCCCTTGCCTCTTCCACCACTTTCACCTGCAAACTTATCCGCGCATCCAGACCGTACCTATCCAGTGCCAGTTGCATCACCCTCGCTAATGCTCTGATCATGTCCAGGTTAGACTACTGCAATGCCATGTACTCTGGAGCCAATAAAAACGTCACAGACAAACTTCAAAGACTGCAGAATAACGCCCTGAGAGCAGCATTAAACTTCCCCTACAAAGAGCACATCACCAAATACAGGAAAGAGGTTAACTGGCTAAAAACAACGGATAGAATCCTACTCAAAACACCCTCCCTCACCTCTAAATGTCTAAACAGCCTAGCCCCCCATAACTTATGGAAAAAATCACTAGAAAAACTTCCTTGCGACCCAAGAGATCTGCCAACACCTTTAAATTAGAGACTCCTAGGTTCAAACGTTCGATTGCGGGAGGAACTAGTTTTCCGGTCAAAGCTGCTCACTGCTGGAACAAGTTACCGCTTGACCTCGGAAATGAACAACCGTACCCAAAATTCAGACTCAAGATAATCAAATGGCTGCATGCCAATGACACATAGCTTGACCAACACCGAGCATACTCCCACCTTAGCCCATACCGTATCTTCTGTTTACCTGGGCCTCTCCACTCCTCAAAACAGCCGAGCATGCATCCTACCCAGCCTTTATATGACACCAGATTCATAGTCTGACCTATGAACCTAATAATATAGACGTCTGTTTAGATAGTCTCGCTAGAGTACCTCGGACATCCTAGATATACCCTGATTTTGTACATATGTTTGTATATATTCCTCTATATATTTACTCTTTTTTGTCTATGTGTCTTATATACCTATGCCAAATACTGTAACAAGCTTATGTTTTCCTGTACACTGTTGCTCCAGGCTACCCAAGGGTTTGGCGCGCATTACCAAATAAATAAACACACAAACAAACAAACAAACAAACAAACAAACAGAGGTGTCCACTGGCCTTGAGCAGTTTTTTTTTAGGCTATTTTATCATCATTATCAACTCTGCATACAGGGCATGAACCCCCCAAATATGCCTGATCTTCTGAGTTTACTTCTTTAAATGATGCTTCAACCCTCACCCAGGCCCTACCTATCAGATCCTATGACGTTTTAATGATTTCATGTTTAGGACTTGATTTTTGTTTTTAAAAACCTTTATTTATTAGACTTGACAACACCAGAACAGTAAGAGATGCACACAACATGATAGCAGAGTACAATCTTATACAATGAAAATTAATACTGGTACATAGTAGTCCTTTTATACACACAAATGGGTCAGGGTCCAGGTAATGAAGCAGATAGAGGATGAAAGAGTTTCTGCTCATGGGGTGGTAGCAGGAGAGGGAAGGGCGGAGTTGGAGGACTCAGCGTCCAAGCCCGAGTTCATGGCAGACATATAACTGCGGAATCTTTGCCAGATGTCCCTTGGCCTTGAATGTGGATGCTGCAACGTACCCCATCTCTTTAGTATCTGATGCCAAAGTGACTGCTCCGAGCACTGCGTATACGTGGGAGCTCTAGGCCGAAGCCAGTTCATTAATATGCAACGCACAGCCAGCAGCATGCAGAGGCCAGCTAGCCTCCTTGAATTGCGACTCAGTTGGGGAAGGTCGTGGAAGAGGCATCGTAATGGGGATGGGTCTATAGTGTGGTCCAGTATAGTAGACAATGTGGAACACATTTCAGTTCACAATTGTGCCAGTCGCGGGCAGGACCAAATCATGTGGATATAAGTAGCCTGATCGGAGCCACATCTAGGGCAGCTGGAGGAGAGCTCTCTGACATATGGTGCCGTCTGGTCGGGGTGTGTTGGTATCTGTTCAATACGTTGAATTGTATTAATTTAAATCTAGAGTTAAAGAATACATTATGGGTGCGTGCACACATATGGGACCAGCGCTCATCAGTGATCTCTACCCCAAGATCTTCTGCGTTTTAGTGTAGTAAATGATGGGGCTGGTCTGGTTTGTAACAGGTTGTAAAGCCTAGATATTTTCAATTTAGCTGAGTCGAAGGAGCAGAGTTCTGCAATTACGGGCTCATCAGGTGGTATTGTAGGGAAGTTGGGGTATTTAGTTTTGAGGTTTTTCCAGAGAGAGAATATTGCAGCCATGCTGACGGTCTCCGTCTAAGGGAGAGTGGGAGATCTGACCATTCAAGAAAGTTACCCTGTGCGAAGACTTCTCGGAGTACCGTGAAGCCCGCGTTGGCCCATAGGGAAACAGTGGACTGTGGGACACGCAGAACCTCTGGGAGGAAGTTCCAGAGTGGGAGGTCCCATGGAAGGGGTAGGGTATGTCTAATAATTTGCAGATTTTAGCAAGGGCCAGGGATGTATCAGCAACCGGATCTGCTGAACCAGTGTTAGCTGGGACGGGTTTGAGAATGAGGGAACAAATGTCTCGATCACTGACTGTCAGCTTCTCCAACCGAACATGTGTGGAAGGGTCTGTGGTGTTAAACCAGTTGGAAGCAAATTGGGATTGTGCTACCGACCAGTACTTAGGGAAGTCCGGGGTGCTGAATCCACTGTGCTCCATAGGGGCGGTCAGTGTTGCTAGTTTAAGCCGGGCTGCACCGGAGTTCCAAAAAAAAGTGATGGTTGTATGGAGTAGAGCTCGGAAGAATTCCTCTCCTGGCCAAAGGGGTAGGTTGATGAATCGATAAAGGAGTTGGGGCAGTACCACCATTTTAAGTATTCCTATTCGGCCTGCTAAGGAGAGAGAGGGAGTCTGGCCCAGCTCGCAGTTTTAGTGGTGCGGTGGTAAGGTAATTCAGGTAGTTGTCCTCTCGCAACAACTCAACGCCACGGGAAACCACCACTCCAAGATAAGTGAACCTGGACTGGGACCACGTGAACCCCATAAGGTCAGAGGGGGGCTGCATGCAATCGGTGAGCGGAAAAAGGACCGATTTAGAGCAGTTCACCTTCAGTCCGGATATGCATCCAAAATGGACCACATCTTCCAGGATTGGGGCAAGGTTAGTATCTGGGGACCGAATATAAAGCAGGGCATCGTCAGCATATAGAGAGACGATATCGGATTGGCCCGCAGTTCGCAAGCCTCTGTGAGCTTGTGATTGACGGATCATGTCAGCAAAAGGTTCCATGGCTATAGCGAATATTAGCGGGGAGAAGGGGCAATCCTGCCGCGTTCCCCTGGCTATCTGGAAAGGGGAAGAGCACCTGTCCTCAGTGTGGAATCTAGCCGATGGGCTTGCATAAAGCAGCTTAACCATGGACCGAAAGTTGGGTCCGAATTTGCATTTCTCCAGGACTCGCCATAGGTATTCCCACAATACTGAGTCGAATGCTTTCTGCATATCTAAGGAGGCCGCTACTGCCTGTACCTTCGGCTGATCCTACTGATCACATTAAATAAACGTTGCAGGTTAATGGAGGTGGAACGGCCCAGAACAAATCCTGCTTGATCTGGGTGAATAATGTGGGGCAGGAATGAAGCTAGTCGCATGGCTAATAATTTGGCATAGATTTTAACATCGCAATTAATTTGTGAAAGGGGTCAGTACGAGTTGCATTGGGTGGAGGTTGTTAGGCAGAAACCTGTGCAGTTTCCTTAGGGACCACTGCAAAAAGTTTAAGACTACAGGTGTTGGCAGTACACCAGATTGGTAGCAGTCTGTACCACCCAGATTTACCTGGTAGCTGTGGCTGAGCAGTCAGACTTCTCTCAAGAAGATTTAGGCAGTATATAGAGTATACACATTAGGTACAAAAATACAGTAGCACAAGCAAACACTGACCAGAGCTTTGGTATAAAAGTATATAATTATTTATTTAAAAACACACTTGTAAAAATACACTGGCACTAATATGTCAAGCAAGTTCAAACACAGTCATTAGAAATATATACACCTCCCCGATAAATTATTCGACAAGTCTTAGGAAAAGAACATCACTTATTATCAAATACAGAGGTGAGCGCTTAACCAAGATGGCACTCCAATAATTATTTAAAAAGGGATGGAAAAGGCAGAATTAGCACACAATATCAACACTTTTAAAAGAACCACAGCAAGTCAAGAAAGGCAGAGTTTATTGTAGAGCAAGAAAGTTCATAGGCCAGGCCCACTCTTGGAGAGAGCAAGGCGGAATGTGCCCAAGATCACACCGTTGAAGTACACTTTAAAAGTCTTTGCAGATAGTTCAAAAGGAGTTGGATCAGTTCAGAAAAGTTAGTTAACAGGTCCCAGGTCACCCCAGGATAGAGAGTCAAGGATTTACGGAACAACTTGAACAGTCTGTTGCAAGGGAGACCACGCAATATACTGTTCAGTACCTGAAATGGTGGGAAAGCTCCAGCGGGGGCAGGTTTTCCTGGCAGCGGGTGCAAGTCAGTGCTTCGTCCAGGGGAAGAGAAGATCTCGATGTGGAGTAAAGCTGGAGGTCGTTGCACTGCCAGGGAAGAAATCAGCCGCGGAGTTTCTCGGTTAAAAGGTACTACCCTTTTATTTGCGGTAGTGGTGAAGCGTGGCTATCCGGCCGCCGGGGTGCTTGGCACGGGCGATTCGACCATGAGACGATCCAGGAAGGCAAAAAGAGGGCGAACTGGTTAACCCGACCAGTTCAAAGGAAGAAGACTCTCCAGGGTGAAGATCTTCTCTGTCTTCGGGAAGTGGTGAGTCGGTTCAGCAGGGCTCCACCGGTGATGACGTCGTTGCAGGTCGGCTCAGCTTCTCCCTCTTCGGATTCTTTAGGTCCTGTGGCGACTTCTGAATTTCCAGTCCCCAAAGCCCTGCTTTTATGCAGAAAACCACCATTCATCAGTCCTAGCTGTCACTCAAACATGCTAAGTCGTGAGCTGGGCGGCTCACCACTGGGCCAATCACACAAGAGTGCGACTTGAGTTGCCGAGGCAACTCAGTCCAGGGTGCCTAGTCCCCCCTCCCACACATCCTGTAGACCCAGACAGAGTGGAACAAAGGGCTCGAATTGGGTTGGAGTTACAGAGGCGAACACAAACGCCATTTTAAAACCGAGTCCTGGCAAAAAGACCCAACCGGGGAATAAATATTAAATAAATAACCCAGCGGTATCTTTAGCATTGCACCAAAAAGTGGTGCGTTTAAAAGGAATGGGAAAATCCCATAGGAAATATTCTGGTGGAATATTTCGCGTGGTAATCACTGCCACCAGCCAGAAACTCGACGAGGGGGGACTGCACAGTGCCCCCTCGAAAAACAGACCCAGGGGCAATCTAATTACCCCTTCCAGTACTTCCACAATATGATGGTTTGTACTGGTTCTGTTCACTATTTAAGACTAGTAAAGTCAATGGTGACTTTACATGCCCTGGGAGACAGTAGTCAGTCCCAGGGTATGGAGTCTATGTTTGGGGGTCACTATGACACCCCTGTGTTACTGCACTGAGGGTGCTGTCTAACACACATTCCAAAAACACATGAAGCCCTATGGAGTAAAAGACCCCATAGCCCATAAAACACATTACAAAGTCAAAGGACATTCTCAAATCATGCCTAAGAGTGGGAGAAAAAGAGTCTCAATCTTAGCAGGAGAAAAAAAATAAACCCCAAAAATCCAGCAAAGCAGCTGGGGGACTCACTAGGTTTGGGAAATTAGCCTATACTGAGAATTCTCCCTAACACTAGCCCCCCCAGACTAAGGAACAGGAGAATTTAATCCACTCCTGGATGAATCTCATACCTCTAGTCGATGACATACATCCTAGAGAGACCATCAGCATTTTGGTGGTGACACCCTGACCTGTGCTCAATGGTGAAATCAAACCCTTGAAGGCAGATTGACCATCTCAATAGTTTTGGGGTTTCCCCCTTCATTTGCATCAACCATCCCAAGGGTCGGTGGTCAGTCTGAATGAGTATGGCCTAAACTTCTTCAGTGCCCAGACAATGGCAAAACATTCTCTTTCAATTGTTGCCCACCTTGTCTCAGGATCCTTCATCTTTCTGCTGATAAAGCAAATGGGGTGCTCCCTACCTTTCTCATCCAGTTGGCTAAGGACTGCACCTATACCTACATTAGAGGCATCTGTCTGCACAATGAAAATTTGGTGGTAGTCAGGAGCTCTCAGTACTGGTGCTTGGCAAAGAGCTTTCTTCAGGTTTTCAAAGGCCTGATTGCACTCCTCATTCCATCTGACCTTCTTAGGGAATTTTGGAGAGGAGATTACATTCTGTGGAGAAGCTATGGTCCCATAGTTCTCAATGAAATTCCTGTAATACCCAGTGAGGCCTAGGAAGGCTCTCAGCTGGGTTTGAGTAGTAGGTGTTGTCCAATTTTGCACAGCTTCAATCTTACTGAGCAAAGGCCTTATTTCTCCACCTCCTACCTCATGCCCAAGGTAGACCACCTTACTCTGTCCAATCTGGCATTTGCTTGCCTTTATGGTCAGGTTGGCCTTCCCAAGAGCCTGCAAAACATGCCCTAGGTGGTTAACATGCTCTTCCCAGGAGTGGCTGAACACTGCAATGTCATCCAAGTATGCCATGCAGAAGTCCTCCATCCCAGCCAGAACCTGATTTACCATCCTTTGGAATGTTGCAGTTGCATTTTTCAGTCCAAAAGGCATAACCTTAAATTGGTATAAGCCAACTGGGGTAGAAAATGCAGTTTTCTCCTTGGCATGGTCTGTCAGGGCTATTTACCAATAGCCTGACGTTAGATCAAATGTGCTGAGGAACTTGGCTGCACCAAGACTATCCACCAACTCATCTGTTCTAGGCAAAGGGTTGGCATCAGTCTTGGTGACTGCATTAAGAGCTCTATAATCCACACAGTATCTCAATTCTTTGGCTCCTGCCTTTGGTACAAACACAACTGGGCTAGACCATGGACTAGTAGAGGGCTCTATAACCCCGAGGTCAAGCATCTTGCTGACCTCCCTTTTGATGTGGGATCTCACATTTTCTGACATTCTGTATCCTCTGCTTTTGACTGGCAGACAGTCACCAGTGAGTATATCATGCTGTCCCCAAAGGGTCAAGCCTGGTGAAAGTGAGAACAGGGAGGCAAACTGATTTAACATAGATTTGCACTCCTCTTGTTGCTCAGGTGTCAGATTTGAAGAGAGATTTACTCCTTCAATCTTTTCATCCAAGGGTAAGCCTCTGAGGAGATCAGGGAGAGTTTCACTCTCTTCTTGATCTTCTCTTGAAGCTAGAAGCAAGGCTCCTACTTCAGGTCTGGAGACATACGCCTTTAGTCTGTTGGTGTGGAAGACTCTGGGAGCCTCCTTGGGATTGCCCAAGTCCACCAGATAGTTCACCTCTCCAAGTTTACCCACAACCTTGAAGGGTCCCATCCATCTATCTGCAATGCCCTCTGCCTTGTTGGGATCATAACTAGAACTAGCTGGTCTTGAGTGAACTCAACCATGTTAGGCTTTTGATCATGCCAATGCGTGACCAAAGCTTGTCCAGCTTTCAGGTTATCACTAGCTTCTGCCATCATGTGTGACATTCTCCTCCGGAGACCTATCACATAGTCAGTCACTCTGACTGGCTTGGGGGAAGGAGCACTCTCCAACCCCTCCATAATCAGGGCCAATGGACCTCTCACTGGATGGCCATAAAGAGGTTCAAAGGGAGAATAACCTACTCCCTCCTGAGGGACTGTCATGATGCCTATCCCCGAAGCACCAGGCCAGGCCCAGCACCCCCGGGAGCAGGCATCATGCCCCCGGGTAAAAG
Organism: Ambystoma mexicanum; assembly: GCF_040938575.1. Classification (NCBI taxonomy): domain Eukaryota; kingdom Metazoa; phylum Chordata; class Amphibia; order Caudata; family Ambystomatidae; genus Ambystoma; species Ambystoma mexicanum. The sequence continues at coordinate 1,344,046,090 of NC_090937.1, read as the reverse complement.
CACAGCGGCCCCTTATAGGGGCTCTTTGGACTCTGTCCTGGCGCCTTTGGCGCCAGGCTCATGTTGGATATCAGTCCTGGCGCCATAGGCGCCAGGCTTATAAAGGAAGGTGTTTTGTGCACTTACCTGATGCAGACCATGCTGCAAGATTCAGGCCTCCATGAGACCTGAAAGGGACTATTTTTTCATTGGGACTATTTTGCCACTCGGGCGTGGCTGGGGAAGGATACTTACATGGAACTACTTTGGGGGCTATTTAAGCCACGCCCAGACAGTAGCTCACGCTTCGCGTTGTTCTGCATCCAAGCAGCTGACCGCTCACCGTGTCTGCTCCTGCATCTGGTCTCCAGCCACGCCCGCCTCGATCCTGGAAAACCTTTAAGGAAAGAAGAGAAGAGAAAGGTGAAAACCAAGAATTTTATCAAACTTCTTACCTGCATCCGGAACCTTCACGCCAGCGTTCCTGAGAAAAGACTTTCATTTAAAAGCACTGCGTTGCTCGCTGCAGCGCCGCGCTTCACTCACCTGTCCTCGGGAGTTCTTCTGGCTCCACCGCGACTGTCTGCACAGGTCGCCACATCTCTGCGCCTAGGGGAGAGAAGAAGAGACAAAAGGTGAGCAGAAGGAACATATGAGGAAAGCCTAATTTTCCACCATAACACTTACCGGTCTTCTGTAGGTGGATCATTCCTCATTTCGGGTCGGCGCCACTACGTTGGCAGGTACCGCACCCCGGCCCCTATGGGGAAAGGACAAAAGACATTACTGGAGGAATATAAAGACATTAAGAGGGATCGCCCCCATCGCTAACTCACCTGAGTTTACCATCGGCAAGTCAATCCCTCAACGCATCGCCTTCATTCTGCACCTGAAATAAAGGACAGATCACAGGTTAGGAAGGCAACAGAAAAGGAGGCTCAACACTTGAACTTTTGTAATCTTCATACTTACGGCATTCCGCTCGGAAAATTCAAGTGGATTTTGCCAGCGCCATTCTGAAAACCAGTGAAGTAACTGGACAAACACGCGCCCTTGCACCAGAAGCAGGATGGAGAATTCATCCTTTCAAACCATAAGGTGAGCTTCAACCGGGGATTTCGGAGGAAGTTAGAGAAGAACGAGGGAGGGAAGGGGGGAGCAAGCACACTATTCTGCAGACTGTTAATCCCCTTTCTCATCTGCAGAAGGATATTCCTACGGGCCAGACAAGCAAGATTTAAGGGTCCTGTTCAGTCGGTGTTCCGAGTTCTGCGCATCACGCTCGAAGAGGCCACAGCAACCCAGGCTAGACCAGCGCCTCCGTGGGAGTCAGGTGAGCGTTACAGGGACTTCTCTATAAGCAAAGAGAAGGCATGGCAGTAGAAGGTCCCGCTTTCTTTTAAGGGGATCTTCCAAAGCACCTATCATGCTCTTCATGGTTCTGTTGAACCTTTCTACCAATCCATTTGTCTGAGGGTGGTATGTGGTTGAGAACTTGAAAGTAACTCTACAGGTTTTCCACATGGCCTTTATGTAGTGGAACATAAAATGTGACCCCCTGTCAGAGATTACTTCCTTAGGAAACCCAACCCTGGTAAAAATACCAAGGAGGGCCTTAGCCACAGCCTGAGCTGTAACAGTCCTCATAGGAATTGCCTCAGGGTATCTAGTAGCATTGTCTACTACAACAAGGTTAAAGCTATTGCCTGAGGAGGTTGGAGGATCAAGGGGACCAACAATGTCAATCCCATCCCTATCAAATGGGACTCCCACTACTGGGAGAGGCACTAAAGGTGCCACATTCTTGGAACCAACCTTACCAGAAGTTTGGCAGGTGTGGCAGCTCTTGCAAAACTTATCTACCTCAGCCCCCATCTTTGGCCAATAAAGGTAGAGTGAGAGCCTTTCTTTGGTCTTCTTGAAACTCAAGTGACCAGCCAAAGGGATCTCATGGGCTAGTTGCTAGAACAGTTGTCTGTTTTCTTGAGGTACTACAAGCCGCTCATAGTCTCCAGGTGCAGACTCAGTTGGTTCACTGTAGAAGAGGCCATCTTCCCAGTGCAACCTATACTTCACAGGCTCTTGCCCATCAGCCTGAGAAGCTGCCTGTTGGAGAAGACCTTCCAGAGTTGGACATTCTCTCTGTCCCTTACTGAAGTCTGCCCTGTTGGGTCCACCTTCTGCCAGTAAAGACTGCAGCTCAGGATGGTCAACAGGATCCAGATCTCCAATGAGTTCTTGGCCTTCCACTAGCTCATCTTCAGAGTCTAGCTCAACCACACAGGGTTGTACCTCCCTCTCAGCCTCAGGTGGAGGTGGAGTTACAGGTGTAACTTTGGACAACATAGGGGACATCCTTGTTGGAAGCACTGGAGTGCTTGCTGATGGCTGTTTCCTAGAAGTCTTGGGTTTCCCTTTTGCTTTTTGTTGTTCAGAGATAGCAAGTTGTAACTCCAGTGGAGTAGGAGTGATATCCTTCTTCATCATCTCCTTGGGAGTACCTCTCATGGTTCTCTCCCTAGCAGGTCTGGTGAGCTCCTGTAACCTTTTAATAGGAGGTCTGGGGGTATGTTTCACTACTCCAAGAGTCTTCAGGTCATTTCCCAACAGAACCCTTCCTGGTACCTCACTTTGTATGCTGACAGGTATTTTCACAGTCATGTCATTACACTGGATGAGAACTGGTAATTGGGGAAGCATCTGCACAGGCCCTCCAGCTAACTTGGTGAGGCGTTTGGGTGCCTTAGCAACATCCTCTTCCTGAAAAAATGTTTTATCCACCACAGTTATGCTGGCCCCAGTGTCCCTAATGGCAGGAGTCTCCTGACCATTCACCTGGGCACTGTCCTTATAATACGCTTTAGTATTAAATGGGATAGAATTATATACATCTAAGTTCTGTTGTTCCCACAACCCCAGAGACGCTAAAGAAACACTGGCTGAGACTCCAATGGGATCATCAGCCAGTAGTAGAAAGTTTCCACTGGCCATCTGTACTTCCTCCTCTGGAGCGAAGGCTAAGGAGACAGTGTGGACCCCTGAAGGTTTACCTTTACATTTGGGATCCCTTTTCAAATGGTCAGGCGAGCTACAAACATAGCATTTACCAAATGCTTTTTGGAATGGTGGCTTGCTCTGACCTCCTTCTGGTTTGGCACTAGAAGGTACACTAGCCTGATTTGGTTTCCCTTGTGGCTTACCCTTATTGTTTTGTTTGGGGCCCTCTTTGGGATTGGAATTATTAGAATTCTCTTTGGAGTCCTTTTTAGGCTGTTTCCCCTCATCCTTTTTCTGAGTCGCCCCAGAGTCCTTGTGAGTAGCCCTGTTGGCAACCCACAAGTCAACAGCCTTAGCTAGTTTTCTGGAATCTAATTCCTTTGAATCAGCCAAGTGCTGTCTGAGCTCCGGAGAGCAGGCATCATAAATTGACTCCAAAATCACAAGATTCTTCATTTCCTCATAAGTGTTCACCTTGTAACCCTCAATCCATCCCTCTAAGTTCTTCAAACTTTCACTCACCCAGGTAGCCCAAGGGGTACCATCATGCTTTTTGAGGGTCCTAAACCTCTTAAAGTACTGGGAAGGGGTCTTCCCAAATCTAGCTATCAAAGCTAGCTTCACACATTCATAATGCTTCTTATCCACCTCCCCCAACTCCATTACCACATCAGATGCAACAGGGAGGGCCTAGAGAACAACCAGGGAAGTAACTCATTCCCTGAGATGTCCTGGAGCCCATGATTATACTCAAACATAGCCAACCAATCCAACACATCCAACTTAGGCTCACACATACCCACAATCTCTTTAGGCATCCGGGGTCTTTTGGGACTGGAACTCCTAGAGGATCCGGAGAGAGAAGCATTTTCAATAGACAATTTCTTCAACTCTAGCTCCATTTCTCTGAGCCTTAGTTCTTCATTCAGTTCTTGGTGTCTTTGTTCTGCTTGAGCATTAAGTCTTTTGAACTCCAATTCAAGTTTCATTTTCTCTAGTTCAAGACATTGAGGACTAAGTGTGGGACCTGATAAAGGTCCAGCAGGTACAGTTGGTAGAGCAGACAGAGGCCTAGGGGGGATAGTCACAGCAGCCTCACCCTCCTCTTCTGACTCTTCCTCAGAATTATCAATACTTTGCTCAATATCAATATCATTACTGTTATCTACATTCTCTGGGAGAGTGGGTTCCTCTGAACCATCACCCGGACTTTGGTTTGCTAACAATCTTTGTATTAGCTCCATTCTCTTGCCTTTAGTCAGGAGATTCCTATGCTTACAGAGAACTTAAACAATCAGCAGTTTTTGTAGCAAGGGACTCTTGGCTATACCTTTCCATAGTTGACAGGTTAGAAAATTAACTTTTTAGTGCTAAGCTTTGTGGTTAGTTGCACTAAGGTATCTATAAGCACACTAAAATGTATACTCAATACAAATCGCACCGCTGTACACCAGTGTTAGGCAGAAACCTGTGCAGTTTCCTTAGGGACCACTGCAAAAAGTTTAAGACTACAGGTGTTGGGAGTAAACCCAATTGGTAGCAGTCTGTACCACCCAGATTTACCTGGTAGCTGTGGCTGAGCTGTCAGACTTCTCTCAAGAAGAGTTAGGCAGTATATAGAGTATACACATTAGGTACAAAAATACAGTAGCACAAGCAAACACTGACCAGAGCTTTGGTATAAAAGTATATTAATATTTATTTTAAAACACACTTGTAAAAATACAATGGCACTAATATGTCAAGCAAGTTCAAACACAGTCATTAGAAATATATACACCTCCCCGATTAATTATTCGACAAGTCTTAGGAAAAGAACACCACTTACTATCAAATACAGAGGTGAGCGCTTAACCAAGATGGCACTCCAATAATTATTTAAAAAGGAAGGGAAAAGGCAGAATTAGGAAAGCACACAATACCAACACTTTTAAAAGAATCACCGCAAGTCAAGAAAGGCCGAGTCTACTGTAGAGCAAGAAAGTTCATAGGCCAGGCCCACTCTTGGAGATAGCAAGGCGGAATGTGCCCAAGATCACATAGTTGAAGTACACTTTAAAAGTCTTTGCAGATAGTTCAAAAGGAGTTGTATCAGTTCAGAAAAGTTAGTTAACAGATCCCAGGTCACCCCAGGATAGAGAGTCAAGGATTTATGGGACACCTTGAACAGTCTGTTGCAAGGGAGACCAGGCGGGACACAGTGCCTGAAATGGTGAGAAAGCTCCAACGGGGGCAGTTGTTCCTGGTAGCGGGTGCAAGTTGGTGCTTCGTCCAGCGGAAGAGAAGATCTTGATGTGGAGGAAAGCTGGAGGTTGTTGCACTGCCAGGGAAGAAACCAGCTGCAGAGTTTCTCGTTAAAAGGTACTACCCTTTTATTCGCGGTAGTGGTGAAGCGTGGCTATCCGGCCGCCGGGGTGCTTGGCACGGGCGATTCGACCACGAGACGATCCAGGAAGGTGAAAAGAGGGGACAAACTTGTTAACCCCACCAGTTCAAAGGAAGAATACTCTCCGAGATGAAGATCTGAGTCGGTTCAGCAGGGCTCCACCGGTGGTGTCGTCGTTGCAGGTCGGCTCAGCTTCTCCCTCTTCGGATTCTTTAGGTCCTGTGGCGACTTCTGAAGTTCCAGTCCCCAAAGCCCTGCTTTTATGCAGAAAACCCCCATTCATCAGTCCTAGCTGTCACTCAAACATGCTATGTGGTGAGCCGGGTGGCTCACCACTGGGCCAATCACACAAGAGTGCGACTTGAGTTGCCGAGGCAACTCAGTCCAGGGTGCCTATTCCCCCCTCCCACACATCCTGTAGACCCAGACAGAGTGGAACAAAGGGCTCGACTTGGGTTGGAGTTACAGAGGCGAACACAAACGCCATTTTAAAACCGAGTCCTGGCAAAAAGATCCAACCGGGGAATAAATATTAAATAAATAACCCGGCGGTAACTTTAACATTGCACCAAAAAAGTGGTGCGTTTAAAATGAATGGGAAAATCCCATAGGAAATATTCCGGTGGAATATTTTGCGTGGTAACCACTGGCACCAGCCAGAAACTCGACGAGGGGGGACTGCACAGTGCCCCCTCGAAAAACAGACCCAGGGGCAATCTAATTACCCCTACCAGTACTTCCACAATATGATGGTTTGTACTGGTTCTGTTCACAATTTAAGACTAGTAAAGTCAATGGTGACTTTACATGCCCTGGGAGACAGTAGTCAGTCCCAGGGTATGGAGTCTATGTCTGGGGTCTCTATGACACCCCTGTGTTACTGCACTGAGGGTGCTGTGTAACACACATCCCAAAAACACATGAAGCCCTATGGAGTAAAAGAACCCATAGCCCATAAAACACATTACAAAGTCAAAGGACATTCTCAAATCATGCGTAAGAGTGGGAGAAAAAGAGTCTCACTCTTAGCAGGAGAAAAAAATAAACCCCAAAAATCCAGCAAAGCTGCTGGGGGACTCACTAGGTTTGGAAAATTAGCCTATACAGAGAATTCTCCCTAACAGGGGGTTTGCCAGGTTTAAGTAGCACTGTTATCATCGCCTCCCAGAGGGAGGAAGGGAGTATGCCCTTTTCACATGCCTCCACCCATAGGGCCATTAGATGTGGGACCAGAAGTGATTTAAATTGTTTATATAATTCAATAGGGAGGCCATCTGGGCCCGGGGCCTTGCCAGCTGCCAGCGACTCAATGTCCTCTGTAAACTCTTCGGGGGTGAACGGCCTTTCCAGAGAGATACTAGTTTCAGTGGAAAGGATAGTGAGAGGGAGGCTTTCTAAGTAGAAGTCTATATCTGGACACTATCCGCTTTCGAATATAGCGAGCTATAGAATGTTAGGAACTCCGAGTTGATGTCTTGTGGTGATGTGGCTAGTGTTCCATCGGGCCTCTCTATTGCTGGTATGTTGAGAGCTCCGAACTCATGGCGTATTAGCCTGGCTAACATTCGGCCCGGTCTTTCTCCTTCACCATATTTCCTCATCAGATGGGGACTATCTAGAAATGTAAACTCCCGTTCAGCCAGACTACGGAATATGTCCAGTTCTGAACCCAGAAACGCTAAGGTCTCGAGGGATTGGTCTAGAGCATATTGGGCCTCAAGGATAGCTAGGGTTGATTTGCTTCTCGCGATATCCGAGCGGATTCCTTTCAGGATACCGCCTCCCTTGGAGATGGCGATGCCCCTAATGTATGCCTTAATGGATTCCCAGAGGGTAGCTTGTGACGAGACAGAATCAGTATTAAATTCAAAAAAATCCTTGATGGATGACTCAAGTTCAGAGCTAAAGACTGTATCAAGTAGGGAATGAGGTCTCATTTTCCATTGTTTAGCTCTGTCATAGTCCTGATACCAGCTGAGGGAGATGAGCACTGGTGAGTGGTCAGAGAGAGTTCTAGGGAGAATCGACAGATGGGATAGGTGCCTAACCAATATATCCGATATGAGCCACCTGTCAATCCTGGAATGCGAATCATGCACTGAGGAGTAATAGGAGTATGTTAGTGAATCAGGGTACATGAACTGCCAAGCATCCACAATCGATAAGCGAGGGAGCGTTGTGAGGATAGAATGGGCTTTCCTAGAGAGCCGACAGGCTCTGGAGCCTGATCTATCTAGGTTGATATCTAATATCGTATTGAAATCACCTCCCCGTAGGATCGGGACCAGGGGAAAACTTTCCAGCAAGAAGGCCAGGTGCAAGTAGAAGTCAGGGTCTTCAATATTCGGACCGTAGATGTTTAGGACGGCCACCTCATTATTTTAAAGGGTACCTAGGATCAACACATATCTCCCCTGTGGGTCCACCCGTGTGTGAGTGCACATGAATTTAAGGCTTCTGTGTATCAGATTCATCACACCTCGGCTCTGCATGGAATAATTGGTATAGTACCTCTGGGGTCCCCACTGTTTAGCAAACTTTTCACATTGTTCAGATCGGGCGTGGGCCTCCTGCAAGCACAGGATTTTGACGCCATGGCGTTCAGGATGTAGTTGAATCTGTTGCATCTTTTTATGTTTGCCTAGACCCTGTACATTCCAGCTCATGAGCGTTAGATCGCTATCCGCCATTTGTGTGGAGATGTTGGACATATTCTAATTCACGGTAGGGTGGTGGACAATTCCGTCCCAGCTGAAGAGGACCCATCACCTCCCCAGTATTACCGTGATCTAATCTTGTAACATGCGTGGCATCACTTACGGTCGTCAAGTCATTTTTAACATAACTCCCAATTCCCCCCCTGACCCACATCCCTCCCCCAACTAGAGGAATAATAACCCAATACAACCATAACAACAACCAAATCCATGGCATCAACGCCTGGGGGCCTGTTAGCTGGCCTGGCGGTAATGCTCCGGACTGGGAGATGTATAAGGGTGTTCTCAGTGTTAAATGAAGTTAACCAGTGTGACCAGGAAGGAACACATGGATTAAGGAACAGCAACACAATAGAAGCAAGACCAGCTATTAATGCGTGCCTGTGGAACGCAACAACAACTTATGTGCTGGGCCGTATATGGGCCTATTACCAGGCAAAAGCTTAATTAACAAAAAATGGGGCAACAGTCGATACCGCAGCACCGGTGGGGAAATCAACCAGGGAAATGTTCATCAATTAATTTTGAAGTCTCTTCTGGGATTGTAAAGAAGAATGTCTGATTGGAGTGTTCAATTCACAGCTTAGCAGGGAATAGCATGGAGTATTTGACTCATAAGTCTCAAAGTCTCTTTTTGACCACCAAAAAGGTTTTACACTCCTGCTGCACCGCCACGGAGAAATCCGGGTAAAGATGGATCCTTGCTGCTCCAAGGAGCAGTTCCCCTTGACTCTGGCCGCCCTCAGGAGAGCATCACGATCCCGGAAGTTTAAGATTCTGGCTATGATGGGACGTGGAGGAGCACCAGGTTTGGGTTTTGGGTTAGGGATAGATGAGCCCTTTCCACTGCAAATTGTGGGGTCAATTTCGGTGACTCCAGAAGTGTTAGAAGAATGCGCTCCACATAGTCTTCTTTGGGTTCCTTGATAACGTCTTTGGGCACTCCGACTACACGCAGGTTATTACGTCTTGAATGAGATTCAAGATCGCCATTCTTCTTTTCTACTGCTAGCACTCGACTTGAGAGTGAGGAGACCCTAGCCTGCAGAGAGCCCAGATCATCCTCAGCGGCGCCCACCCTCATTTCAATCTTGGCCACCCAGCTATCAGTCTTCTCGATGTGTGCTTTCATGGATGAGATGGTGCCATTCATGTGATCAAGTTTGGTGGGCAGAGAAGTGAACCCCTCGTGAATATACTCCAGCAACTTCTGTGAATCATCAGGGGCCAGTGTGGTTGATGTGGCGGGTGTGTCCTCTAGCATTTTGGCTGCTGTTCTAGCCGGCGCTTTTGCAAAGATATTTAAAGAACTCTGCTTTTTCCCCGCGCCAGCTCCCTTGGTCATGGTGTCTGCCAGGGGGGTTCTGGGGATATGGGCAAGCGTGGGTGGCCAGAGGTGTCAGAGGCCAGTAGGGTGAAGAGAGCCGCAGGCCTTCTGAGAACAGATTGCTCGGATTTCCTTCTGAGCCTTGCTGGATTCTCCCTGAAAAAGTTATGTTCTCGGGGCTGTTTGAGGCTCGTAGATGTGTCCCCGCAGAGATGATGTTGCTGTCCTGCCTATCTGTGAACACGTTCCAGTTGCTGGTGCTCCAAGTTCTATCAATCGATGCCTGCGGTAGTGGTAGCGGAGGGTCACCCAGAGAGAATTTGGCAGCAGAGTTATATGTCTACGGCAGTGGCCCCTGGGGTCAACGCGCGCAGAGCAAATGCTAGGTCTAGTAGGTCAGCACCATCATATGGGGCACCTCCGCAGCTGCCACCTGCTGAGTACCAGGGTAGGGGTGCATAGCTTATGGTGAGAGATCAGCATTTTGCCACTCAGGGGGACTGGCCACTAGCACCTGTGGATGTCAGGGGGGGAGATCCCTCTAGTTTCAGTGAAAGGACGGCCCGACAGGCGCAGGAGCCACCCCCTGTAGCGTGCTGGAGTAAAAGGTGTCTTCAGCTTTGTTTAGTAGCTATTTTGCAGAACAACATCCCTTCGCATGAGAGGAATCAAGGGGGTGCGTAGATGGCGCCACGGTGTAGGCGCACCCCGTCAGGGTCCGTTATCTCACCAGGTCGCCTACCAGGTCTTCTGTTCTTCTGTCCCTCGAAGAGTAACGCCGCAGGCAGCAGGCGTCAGACAGTTCGGAGACCGGGCCCCAGCGCAGCCAGCAGTGGTGCAACAATCCGCCCGCTGCACACCGGTCCCTCGAAGCTTCCACCAGGCGGGGAACCTGCAATGGGCAGGGCCATGCTCTGGGTCGGCAAGGGGCCCCAGGAAGCGCTGGGCCGATCCCCACAGCAACCCACAGCCCCCAATCCAGCTCTGCTCAGGGGGCCATGGAGCGGGCCCGGCCATGAGATGGCTGCCGAGCACGCGAACAGGGCAGAGAAGCCCCTCCCCCTCGCAGGCCCACAGCGCCGCAAAATACAGCAGCCAGACGGGCCGCAGTAACTGGAGCCGCCACTTGGGGCGAGTCAGGCGCGTTCAACGCTACTCCTTGATGTGGACGTATCTCCGCAGCCACAGGATCTCTAGGTTTTCAAATCAGCAGAAATACAGCGTGGGGGTCCCTTCAAAGGCCACAGTGAGGGGAGGAGGATTCACTGCGCAGAAAAGGTTATTTTCATCAGGAGGATTATCTCAGTCCAGAGCTCGGCACTCAGGCTGCCATCTCCATTCAGCGCAACAGCGCCCCCCAGGACTTGCTTTTTTTAACTCAGCAATCAATATTTAAGTAATTTATGACTCTAGCTGTAAATTGTCACACTCTTCAATATCCATCGAGGGATTTGAATATACCGAAACATTTAATAAAACATTATCCTCAAATGACTCATGATTTTTACCATTATGAAATTTACTAGAGGCAGAGCTTGTCCACTTATTTCTAAAACAGCTTTTAATTTTACAGTGACACCTTGATTAACGAGAGACCTGTTATCACTTTTCAGGGCAGCCAATTCCTTTTGACAAATCTTTTACATTAATTAATTGTTTAGGGTTATTTTCCAGGGTATTTCATTTTAGATTTCCCAAGCAGTGTTTTATCTATACCCTTGCAGGCAAAGGATGGGTAGAATAGAAGCCCTGTGTCTGGGAGCTACACACATTTCATCACAATACTCAGCTTTAAAAGCCTCAGTTACTTCAGTCCATAGCGTGCCATTCATGGTACATTGTTTGTTTGTGGCTGGCAGCTTTTTTCTAGTAGCTTTTCCAACAGTTCCTGAATTTCAATTGCTTTTGCTGGATTCCTAGAGGCCCTGTGAACCGTTCCTCTGTTTTTGAGTCTGCGTTTTTCCAGTGCGTCCCTTGGAGCAGTAGTACTGTTTGACTCTGTTCTATTGCTATTTGACTTTGCTGATTTTTGTAGAGTACCTTTCTCCTTTCTCATTCTTATTTTGATGGTCTTCCTACTTCTATATTTAGTTTCATTATAATTACTGATTGGGAGTTTGGACGCTGTTGCTCGTATGCTTTCTCTGAGCCAGTTCCTTGACTCCCTCTCTCTGTAATAGTTTGATCCTGGTCTTCACTTATTGTTCTCCCTTCTTCTCTGTTGATTATTACGTGTTGTTTGTTGTTTTGTTTGCAATCTTGCTGTTTTATAAATGCACTGTGACCTACTCTTAGTTGACAATGTGTATATATTATAGGTTACCCGCACCTGCTATTGTAGCTTTGTGGGGTTCCTGTTTGATTGGCAGGGTCCGTGAGCATTGCTGACATCACAGGATGTATTCTCATTCTCATGGTTTTGTCTTTGATTCCTTAGATAATGCCATTTATGGTGACAGCACACTGACCCTGTCACAACATGTCCTATATGTGTAACCATAGCAGCATTTACGGTTGAGATGTTTGCTGAAAGTGCATGTTACCAGAAGGACTTTCCATGTGCTTACTCCACATCTCCTTTCAGTATTATCTTTCCAACCTTCTGTCTTGCACAGCCTGGGTGTTAGTGTGAATGTGTCATGACATGAGAGTGAGTGCATGTCCTTTAATATCAACCTTCATTTGTAACCTTGGATACATTTCTGTTGCCAAAATCATTCAGCATGTGTATCCTGCTGACAATAATCTTTTCTCAACTTTCAAATCCTCAATGCACATTTTTTAGGTTTGTCAGATTGAGAACTTTTCCATATTTGTTGGGACTAGTGGTTTCTTGTATAGATGGTGAAGTAAGTCACAAAAACAATTTGCTGAAGCAGAAATGTGTTGGAACCTAGTCGTCCAAGCGTTAATGCAAATGTATCCACATCTGTGCTCAGGGTGAGGGGCGGGACTCCTTCCTAATCCTTGACATATAGGATAATTTAAGCTTTCCTAGGCCCATTAGAGGTAGCAGTGTTCAAGGAGTCAAGTTCAATACTTAAGATTTGAGCATGAATATATGGTATGAAAGTATGGCACTTTGAATACAGAAAATCATAGGCAAACTTGGGTCCAATTGGCAGGCAAGTCATCCAGTTCAGCAATGCTTTTTGGAAAGATCACTAGGTGGGCCTACATAGCTTCATTTTGAAATCACTTGGGGGGCTTTCCCAGGCCAATCCAAGAGCTGGGAAATCTGCAGTTCATTGGCAGTTTCCCACCCATGACAGACAACAGTAGGGTTCTCACGTGGCGAGAGGTCAGCAGTGACAGTCCTGATGCTTATGTAGTGCAGCAGTGGCCCTTGTAGCAAACGGGAAGTTCGTCAATAAAGAACGATTGCTCTGGGGCCACTGGTGATGCTGTTGTGTTGAAGAGGCACAGAACTTCCAGAGCTACGGTGCAATTGTGAAGTAAACCTTTGGTGACCTTCGGTACCAGTGAGGCAGAAGATGCACATAAGAGGCAGTTAATTTACGTGATTGGCACCTTAGAGGGCCAACATTAACTTTGACTATTTTACTTTTCTTTACTTGTTCTTTGTAAGGTCTTCATCTTTATTAGCAGCTGTAGGTTTGTGGCTCTGTAAATGTCATGCCCACACAGTATGCAATGATTACACATCATAAAGGTGCAGTGACCAGACAGCAAACGTTTCTCGTGAGGATGGGAGTCTTGAGAGCTTGCAACTTTGCTTAGACAACTGAGTTAGGCAAGTGAAAACTGGTTCAAAGGGTCCCTCTGTTTGATGTAGAAGTCTGATGTCTACAGATACTGGGAAGAGCTTCACCATTCAAACAGTACATGGAAGAGCACAATAAAAAAACTAAGCTTTCTTGGGATTACTCTTTGGGCAGGTATCTTCTTCTATGCTTTGGTTCTTGTCCCCAGGCCTGAACGAGTTATGGACATGATAAGGAAGCATACCATTGGGAAAATAGGAGCTTTGGGGACTAAGAGGAAACTAGGATCACAATTACAAAGCTGTATCTGTTCAAAGATGTGTTAGCCAACCAGATACTGTGGGGCTCTCACATTCAAAGTCCACAGTTTCTTCAGTCCTGGAATCACAAATATCATTCACAAACAGGTCAGATCTGGTTCTGCCAACTACAGCCCCTGTCTCAGAAACAGGAAGTAGTCATGGCCACATATGGCAGCATGCATATCCTACTCAATACTTACAAGGTGAATTACAAGGAATTCTATGTAGGGAGAGCCTTTGGGTACAGCATTTACAGATACTTAAATTAATCAGTGAGGCCAACACAACCATCTTTGTGGGGAGACTTGCACAAGAAGCAGGGTGACTTTATGGCACTGTCACCTTGAGAGAGCAATGAGTCTGCGATGAGGACTAGATATGTAAAGGTTAAGTAAATGGTCAGCAAAAATTAGAAATGGTTTGTAAGAAAGTTTGCCTATCTACTGTAAACCTGGCCGAAAGATCACACCAGATTAAGATCCTAAATAGGGAGTATTGGACGCCTGAGAGATTGCATAAGAGAGGTCTCTCTGATACGAGTCAATGTTGGGGTTGTGTTCACAGAGTGGGCACCGTGGAACACATGCTCTAGGAGTGTGTGAGAGTGAGAGATTTCTGGAGAAGACTTTGCATCCTTTTTAACAATGCGTTAGAACAGACCTTGGATTACAATTTTGATACATTCATTCTTGGTGTTTACTGAATGATCTCAGCACCTCACAACGAAAATGGCTATTTAGAGGTGCCTCGGTGGCTAAACAATTGATATTAAGAGGATGGAAGTCAAGGCTGTCTCCAGAAGTGAATGTTTGGATGGACAAAATGTTAAAATTGGCTGACATGGAAAGATTGATTTTTCTTCACAAATAAGTCAATGGTCTTTTTTTAGAAGATATGGGGTATATTCCTGGACATGTACTAGCTCTGTTTATACTTTTCTCCATGGGGGGAGGGAGTAGGCTTATTAAGACATGTTGTAAAATGCAAAACTTGCTAAGAAGAAACTTAAAATGCTCACAGCTTCTAGCCTGAGCGTTAGGATGGAACTAAAAGCCTCACACCAGATGCTATCATCCTGGTGCCAAAACACTCATGTTCGAGATACCTTCTCCAATTTCTATTTTCACCCCAGGATGCACAGTCTTGCAGTGCTCATAGAAATGTATCTGATCACAATTTTCTATCTTTTTTTGAAAGTTATAGGAAATGAATTGAATGTCTTAAACAATAGATAGTGTTTCAAATTTCACAGCAGAAGAGGCAGAAATTGACACAAAAGAAATTAAACAAAAAAGAAAAGCTATGTGATGATGCATATTTGGTTTCAGTTGAGAAATTAGGCATGCATTGTGTGCAGAAACTGTATTATCCAATAGCCTAAGGCCAACTAAATATAAAGCACTTAATAAGTACAACATGGGAACCTGCTAGAAATGAACAGAGAACTATGTGCTTGCAAGTGAAAAGAAACTAAGCAACAAAAACACATTCAACTATATGGAATCCATCCCCTGAAAAGACATCCAATCAATCATATCACGTTTCATACCATATTGCCAAAAGGCAACACTGCTAGAGAGATCCTGATACTTTCAGCAGCCACTGAAGCACAGTGCCAGGCGAGAGCCAGTCAGACACAGCATCACTGACAGGTCCCAACGTTTCAAAGCACAGCTGATTTCACGTCTGCAGCTGGGCGAAGAAGCATTGGACACATCTGAATACGATCATTGAACTGCATATGTCCAGGATGGTCATGTAAACACTGGTGTGGATTGGTTTGTGTTTTGTTCTTCAAGCCAAATAATAGACAATCAGCTGGATGTAAACTCTTCAGCCACTCATTTAAGGAGTGGGAGGCAGGAGGTGGAGACCGGGCAGATGCTGACCTTTCTCCTTATGGGGAAATTGCAGGTACTGTGTGTGAGCTGTTGCATGACACACTGTGAACATCTTGCAACCTGAATAATGGTTAGTGAGCTACCAGTACTAATATGAGCTGTACCAGGACACAGCCCCTCTAAGGCAGGTCTCAATCCGTAGCACATTGCTGTGTGTTAATTCATGGTGTTTTGGTGACTATTTAGATAGGGAGTGATTTAATGTTTAATGTAACGCATCATTTTGGAATGAACATTGTAGAGCAGAGGTATTGTGCGATCTCGCCTGGCTCACGCGATCCTGGCATTCAAGGCAATGTTGGATTGCGGGATTCCAGGCATTGGAGGCGGTGAAGTCGCTCCCTTTACCTGGTTAAACTGCGAAGCGTTGTGATGCCAATCCACAATCACTTGACTTCTATCGGCCTAGGTTGGAATGACCACTAAAGACGAATTATTGGCTTGTTAGTCACATCTATCGTTTAAGAGAGGTTGGCATTTGTGCATTTATAGTATGTGGTTTAATGTGCTTCGTATGGTATGAAAAACGATACTTGTTTTACCACAGAAAAGAATTGTTAAAAGCAGGAAGTTGAAATTTGTTGTAAGCTATTTGTTGGACTGCCGTGAAAAACGAAAATGTTAACTATGCTCCATGTATGCTATTCACTATGTCTTATGAACGTAGGCAGCCATTTGCACGTGAAGCAGTGTTTTGTTTATTTAAAGTAATTTTCATGGTTAGGCAAAATGAGTATAGTGGACCAGTTTGATATTTTATGATTTCTGTAATTCTAATTATTTTTAGAAAGTAATTCACGGTTAAGGTATTTATTTATATGTTTGAATTCATATAGCGCACTTGCAGCCCATAGGCATCGAGGCGCTGTTACAACAAGGAAAACTTAGTTACATGAAAACAACATTGTTTACTAGTTAGATTAGGCGTAGCCCTGTTGTGAGAGTTACATGAGATTACAGTTAAAATGAGACAAAGGTACATAAATGGTACATAACATTCAGTGTTCGTGTAGGTAGTAAGTCCTAGAGGACGAGGTGAGTAAGTATTAGGGGTTTCAGGTGAACAGGCGTGTTTTGATTTTCTTGCAGAAGGCTGTGTGTGAAGACATATTTCTTAGCCTGGGAGGAAAGGCGTTCCATTGGGATGCTGCTATAAAGATGAAGCTTGAGCCTCCTGCCCTTGCTCTGTTGACTTTGGCTACTACGAGAAGGTTAGGGTATGGGGTTCTCGTAGGTCTTTTAGTGGTTGGTCTAGTGATTCTCTGAGAAAGGTATTGGGGTGCAGCATGGTGGTAGCACTTGTGAGTGAGCGAAAGTGTTTTAAAGGTAGCGAGTGTGCTTGTTTCTGGGCGGCTGCAACGTGGTCTCTTCTGGGGATATTGAAGACCGCACGGAGTGAATTGTTTTGCACAGTTTGTAGTTTGTCAATATTCTTTTTAGCCGTGCCAGCCAGGAGAGTGTTACGTATGACATCATTTATGTAAATTATGGGGTTGAAACCACTGCTGTTAGTGTAATTTGTATGTTTTCAAACTTCATCTGAGGTATCATGTGCCAATCTAGGGCTCTCTCTCTCCCACTCCCTTTCTCTCTTTGCAGCTCTTTCGTCCTCTCTCTGTTTCACTCTATGTATTCTCTTTCTCTCTCTCTCTCTCTCTCTCTCTCTCTCTCTCTCTCTCTCTCTATTTCTCTCTCTCTCCTCAAGATTGTTTTTGTCATGTGTGGGATTTCTAGCGGCAAACCAGCCATTGCTGTCAGTGGGAAGGCCAGAGGAAACAAAACAGATTTCCTGACTGGGATGTTGTGTTTCTGTGGTTTAAAGTACAATGATAGGAGCAGCGTCAGAGGCAAAACACTTCTGCCAGCACTTTCGGATACATTTTGCGTTTTGACACCTAACAATAATCAGGGATGTGATTTTGGGGATGCCAGGGGTCGCACCTGTGACCCCTGAGGTCTCCCTTGCCCCCCCTGTTGTCTCACTTGCTACCACTAAAGAAAGAAAACATTCAAACAAAAAAAAAAACAATCTTGTTTTTACAAATTTGAAGTTCCTGGGCTGTGGCCAGCACCATGGGACCCTTAGTTTCTGGAGTGACAGGCTTTCTTTTTCCGGCCTCTTAAAAAAAATAGGGGGTTCCACAAGTGTAATAATTTGAGCAGTTACCCTGAACATGACAGAATAGGAATACAAAAAATGTGTCTTTCTGGAATTCTATACAATAATTGCCACACTCAATAAAGATTTATTTCAGGCACACTTCAGAGGGTTAGTCACTGTTATAGTCCGTTCTTAAACACCTCAAATTCACAATGTAGACAAAAACTTCCATAAAGCATTTAGCATTGCATCAATTTCTGATTATGTGAAGTACTTTCGCAAGTTGCAGGCATAGCATGTCCTTTTCTGCCGCCGTCTCTGTTACGATCATCACAATGCATTTCAACTCGGTGTCCTCGGTCACTTGACAAAATCCTTGTGCCTAAATGCTTTTGTACAGTGTAGAAATGTTTGACACTTTATTTCATTGTGTCACAATTCCTGCTTTGTTGTTATGTGTCTATCTTTCCTATCTCCATGGCATGCTGTTCAGGATGTTTGATTGCATGTATGAGGTAACAACTGCCCAGAGTACGAGATACCGTGTGAGTGCGCCACTTTCCCTGTGCTACTTTAAATGTTTTAATACAAGGTTATGACCCTTTCCAATGGTATGTATTTTGCCAACCACTGAAGCCTATAAAGTAGATCCACACAGACCTGTCATGTGGCCAACTTTGCACCAGATCTACAGATGAACTGGTCTGCTGTTAAATCTCAGTTACCAGTTTTATGTTATCCCCTAAAGAGTGTAATTTGCTTTCTGACTTTGAGAACATTCAGACATGTAATTGCTCTTTTTACTATAGCTGGTAAGATAGCTATAGAGAGTGAGAAAGCTCAGAGGGTTGAGGGCTGGCATCTGTGATGTGTGTGTGATCTGCAGGTTGTAGATTCGTATCCCGGCAAGGCGAACTCAGCATTTCTTCCTTCTGAGGTTGATAAATGAGTACCAACACAGGTTGGGTGATATTGTATATATATTTGTTCAATATATAACGCTTAATAATAAGTGCTATACAATAACACACCATTATCATTTGGGCTTGGACGTCTACTTGCACTCACCTGCTTGCATGCCAACCTCAACCTCTCACGTCAAGTGAACTTGATCACCCTCAGCAGCGGCTTACACAGCCAAACTGCTCCATGCCAGCAGACCCCTCCTCTCCACTCCCAAACGCCTAACAATTGCAAGAGCTATCACAGGAGCCAAGCTCGACTACTGTAAAACCCTTTTTACCAGTACTTCTGAACGCAACCTGAATAAACTCCAGACGATTCAGAACAATGCTCTCCGAGCGGCCATTAGCCTCTCCAAATCTGACCATATCTCCAAAGCCAGGCGAGATGCCCATTGGTTGACCATCCAGGAAAGTATTAAGTTCAAAACATTGTCCCTGGTCCACCAATGTCTCTCCAACACTGCCCTGACCTACATCTCACGCTGCGTGGAGAAATACTTCCACGCCCGACCTTTTAGATCAGCAAACTCTCACTTCCTGAAAATCCCCAACTTCAATCGAGGGTATTGTGTGCTGTAATAAATGCCAAAATAAATAAATAAATACATACATATAGTAATTTGGTAATATGGACCTATACACACTGATATTAATGATACATATTGTGATCCATTGGTGTATGAATGATATAGCACACTACAGTGTTATCATAACCATATTTTACATGGTGTACTGAGGAACAACGCTATGTGATGCCACTTCCTGTTTTGTCAGGGGTGAAATGTCATGTCGCATCACTTCCCGTTATCTCACTTCGGGGTAGGGGTCAAATTGCATCATCATCAGAGGTCAAAGGCCATGTGATATCACTTCTGCTACCCCATGTATTTTGATCAAATGACGTCCCCAGCCAACATACTCTTTACTCAAAACACTTTTTCCCAAACAGTGTTTTATCTTTACCCGACAGGCCAAGGATGGGCAGAAACAGAAGCCTTGTGTCTGGAAGCTACACACATTTTAACACCCCTAAAACAATACTCAGCTTTAAATGCCTCAGTTACTTCAGTGCATAGCATGTCCTTCATTGGACAGTGTTCGTTAGTGGCTAGCAGCTTGTTCCTTTTTCTAGTAGTTTTTCCCACAGTTACTGAATTTCAATTTTTTTTGCTGGCTTCCTAGAGTCTTGGTGAACCGTGCCTCTTTTTTTGAGTCTGCATTTTACCAGTCCATCCCTTGGAGCAGTAGAGTACTGTTTGTCTCTGTTCTATTGCTATTTGACTTTGCTGGGTTTTGTAGAGTACCTTTCTCCTTCAACATCCTTATTTTGATGGTCTTCCTACTTCTACATCTAGTTTCCTTTTAATTACTGGTTGGGAGTTTGGACGCTGTTGCTTGTGTGCTTTCTGTGAGCCAGTTCCTTGACTCCCTCTCCCTGTTGGAGTTGGTTTGTGGTCTTCACTTATTGTTCTCCCTTCTTCTCTGTTGATTATTAGGTGTTGTTTGTTGTTTTGTTTGCATTCTTACTGATGTATAAATGTGCTTTAACTTACTCTTAGGTGACAATTTGTATATATTATAGCTTGTCCTCACCTTCTATTGTAGCTTTGTGGGGTTCCTGTTTGATTGGCAGGGTCTGTGGGCATTGCTGACATCATAGCCCGTATTCTCATTCTCATGAGTTTTGTCTTTGTTACCTTATATAATGCCATTTACGGTGACAGCGCACTGACCCTGTCACGTCGTGTCCTATATGTGTAACCGTAGCAGCATTTGCGGTTTATGTGTTTGATGACAGTCCATGTTACTATAAGATAAGGAGTTTCCAAATGCTTACTCCACATCTCCTTTGAGTATAGCTTTCCAAACCAATGTCTTGCACAGCCTGGGTGTTAGTGTGAATGTGTCATAGCATGAGAGTGAGTGCATGTCCTTTAATATCAACCTTCATTTGTAACCTTGGATACATTTCTGTCCCCAAATTCATTCAGCATGTGTATCCCGCTGACAAGAAACCTTTCTTACATGTTCAAATCCTGCACGCATATATTTTAGGTTTGTCAGATTGAGAACGTTTCCAAAGTTTCTGGTACTAGTGGCTTCTTATACAGAGGGTGCAGTAAATCACTAAAAGAATTAGCTGGAGCAGAAATGGAACCTAGTAGTCCAAGTGTTAATGCAGATGTAGCCACATCTGTGTTCAGGGTGTGGGGTTGGACACATTCCTAAACCTTGGAACATAGGATTCTTTAACCTCTTCTAATGTCGCTGTCCAGTTAAAGCATCGAATGAAAAAGGATCGAATGCAAAAGGATCGACACAACAGGGCCGAAAACAAAAGGATCACATTTTTTTTTTAATTATATATTTTTTTGGCGTTTTCGTATAGGTAAAAAAATGTGTTTTTACCAAAAAAGCAGGGGTTGGGGGGACCCCTCCAAAAAAAACAAATGTTAAAAAAAAAAAACATTTAGATCCTTTTGTTTTCGGTACTTTTGAGTCGATCCTTTGACCATTCGACCCTTTTTTTTCCATCCTTTAAACTATAACCTTCTATGTCCATTAGTGGTATCAGTGTGCAATGAGTCAAGTTCAATTCTTATGATTTGAGCGTGAATTAAATGAATGAAAGTATGGCACTTTGAATATCGTCATTCATAGGCAAACTTGGTGCAATTTGCAGTCATTCAGTTGAGAAACGCCTTTTGGAAAGATCGCAAGGAGGGTCCACAGAGCTTCATTTTGGAATCACTTGGGGGTCTTTCCAAGGACAATCCAAGTTCTGGGAACTCTGCAGTTCTTTGTCTGTTTTCCACCTCTGACAGACAACAGTAGGGTCCTCACATGCCGAAAGGTCAGCAGTGACGGTCCTGATGCTTGTGTAGTGCAGCAGTGGCCCTGGTAGCAAAAGGGAATATCTTCAATCAAGAAGGGATGCTCTGGGGCCACTGGTGATGCTACTGTTCTGAAGAGGCGCAGAACTTCCAGCGCTACGGTGCAATTGTGAAGAAACATTTGGTGACATTCGGTACCAGTGAGGCAGAAGATGTCCATAAGAGGCCGTTCATTTACATGATTGGCACCTCAGAGGGCCAACAGTAACTTTTACTTTTTTGTTATTCTTTACTT
The DNA here is from genome assembly GCF_040938575.1 of Ambystoma mexicanum. NCBI lineage: Eukaryota > Metazoa > Chordata > Amphibia > Caudata > Ambystomatidae > Ambystoma > Ambystoma mexicanum. The sequence continues at coordinate 1,344,024,561 of NC_090937.1, read as the reverse complement.
GTTCGCTGTCAGTTCTTCATCTTTAGTAGCAGCTGTAGGTTTGTGGCTCTGCCATTTGCATGCCCACACAGTATGCACTGATTACACATCAGAACGGCTCAGGGACCAGACAGCAAACTTTTCCAGAGAGGATGGGAGTCTTGAGAGCTTACATCTTTGCTGAGACAACTGGGTTAAGGGAAGTGAAAGCTGGTTCGAAGGGACCCTCTGTTTGATATAGAAGTCTGAGGTCTATAGATACTGGGAAGAGCTTCACCATACAAACAGTTCATGGAAGTGCACAATGAAAAAACTAAGCTTTCTCGTGATTACTCTTTGGGCAGGTGTCTTCTCTGTGCTTTGGTACTCGTGCTCAGGTTTGAACGAGTTAAGGACATGATAAGGAGGCATACCATTGGTAAAATACGAGCTCTGGGGACTAAGAGGAAACTAGGATCCAAATCAGAGAGCTGTATCTGTTCAAAGATGTGTGAGCCAACCAAATACTGTGGGGCTCCCACATGGAAAGTCCACAATTTCTTCAGTCCTTGAGTCACAGACATCATTTACAAACAAGTCAGATCTGGGTCTGGCAACTACAGCCTCTGTCTGCGAAACAGGCAGTAGTCATGACCACATACTGCAGTATCCATATCCTACTCAATAGTTACAAGGCGGATTCCAAGGAATTCTAGGTAGGGAGGCCCTTTTGGTACAGCAAATACAGATGCTGACATTAACCAGTGAAGCCAGCAAAACCATCTTTGTGAGGAGACTTGTACAAGAAGCAGGGTGACTTTATGACACTGTCACCTTGAGAAAGCGATTAGCCTTCGATGAGGACTAGCTAGGGAAAGGTTGAATCAACGTACAGCGAAAACCAGAAATGACTGTTGGGATGGAACTAAATTTCTCTCACCAGATGCTATCCTCCTGGTGCCAAAAATCTTGAAGCTCGAGATGACTTCTCCAGTTTCTCTTTACACCTCACGATGTACAGTCTTGCAGTCCTCATAGAAATGTATCTGATCACGATTATCTATCTATTTTTGGAAAGTTCTAAGAAATTAATTGCAAGTTTTAAAGATTACATAGTATTTTGAATTTCACGGCAGAAGAAGCAGAAATTGACACAATATACATTAAATAAAAAGAAAAGATACGTGATTAAGCATATTTGGTTACAGTTGAGAAATTAGTCGTATATTGTGTGCAGAAACTGTGTTATCCAATAGCCTAAGGCCAACTAAATATAAAGCACTTAATAAGTACAACATGGCAACTTGCTAGAGATGAACAGATAACTATGTGCTTGCAAGTGAAAATAAACTAAGCAACAAAAACACATTCAAATATGTAGAATCCACCCCCTGAAATGACACCCAATCAATCATATCGAGTTTCACACTATATTGCCAAAAAGCAACACTACTAGAGAGATCCTGATTCTTTCAGCAGCCTCTGACATCTGCAGGACAGTGCCAGGCGACAGCCAGTCAGTCACAGCATCACTGACCGGTCACAAAGTTTCAGAGCACAGCGGATCTCACATCTGCAGCTGGATGAAGAAGCATTGGACACATCTGCATACGATCATTGAACTGCATATGTCCAGGATGGTCATGAAAACACTGGCGTAGATTGGTTTGTGTTTTTTTCTTCAAGCGAAATAATAGCCAAGCAACTGGATGTAAACTCTTCAGCCACTCATTTAAGGAGTGGGAGGCAGGAGATGGAAACCTTTCTTCATATGGGGAATATGGAGGTATATTGTGTGAACTCTTGCATGAAGCCCTGTCGAAATCTTGCAGCCTGATTCATGGTTAGTGAACTACCAGTAGTAATATGAGCTGTACCAGGACAAAACCCTCCAAGGTAGTTCTCAGTGCGAATCGCTTTGCTCTGTCATAATGCATGGTGTTTTGGTGGCTATTTAGAACGGGTGTGAGTAAATGTTTAATGTAACGCCTAATTTTGGAATTAACATTCTAGAGCAGAGGTATCATGCGATCTCATCTGGCTCAACCCTTCCTCGCATTGCTCATGTATTTAACAATATGAATTCTCTAAATAGCTCATTGCAATGACACAGAGTAAGATGTCACATTCAAAGCAAAGTTGGATCGTGGGATTACAGGCATTGGAGGCGGTGAAGTCGCTCCCTTTACCTGGTTAAACTACGAAGCATTGTGATGCCAATCCACAATCACTTGACTTCTCTCGGCCTAGGTTGGAATGACCACTAAACACAAATTATTGGCTTGTTAGTCACAACTATCATTTAAGAGAGGTTGGCATTTTTTTTTAAAAAAATGTAATATTTGTATAGCGCACATACAGCCCAAAGGCATTACGGCACTGTTACTTGTGGCATACTTAGTTTCATAAAGGTTACATACATGAAATGGAGGCAGGTTACAGAAAATCCATTAACGGCTACATGCGGTTACATATATGTAATGGAAGTAGGTTATAAATAATCCAATAGCAGGTGCACAACGAGTAAGCAGTCATGGGTAAGGTTTAGTTGAAGAGTATGGTTTTAACCGCTTTGCGGAATGCAAGGTGAGAGACTTCAGCTCGCAGGGGTGGCAGTAAGGCATTCCAATGTAGTGCAGCTAGGTATGGGAAGCTTGCCCCACCTGCTCTGGCTCTCTTGACTCTAGGGGTCGTGAGCAGGTTTGTGTAGGGAGTTCTGGTAGGCCTGGTGGATCTAGTGGGGTGCATCCTGTCAGAGAGATAGGGTGGGGCGGTGAGATGGATGCATTTATGTGTGATGGCAAGTGCCTTAAATACAATTCTTTCTCTTACTAGGAGCCAATGTGCCTGTTTCCTGGCCTCCGTGATGTGCTCTTTCTTGGGTATTCCAGTGGCTGCTCTAAGAGCGCTGTTTTGTATCGTTTGAAGTTTAGATAAGTTCTTGGAGGAAGTGCCCAAGAAGAGAGCATTACAATAGTCAAGTCTTGACCCTGTTATGGCTCTGGCGATTGTGATGCAGTTATCCTTTGATAGAAAGGGTCTGGCTGCTGTCAGCAGTTTGGCACAATAGGCTGCTGTTGAGGCAATTGCGTTTTGTGTATTTATAGTATGTGGTTTAATATGCTTTGGTATGGTATGAAAAACGATATTTGTTTTACCACAGAAAGGAATAGTTAAAAGTGGGAAATTGAAACTTGATGCAAGCTATTTGTTGCACTGCAGTAAAAAACGAAAATGTTAACTATATGCCATTCATGCTGTTTACTATGTCTTATGAAGGTAGGCGACCAGTTGCGCTGTAACGCCCTATTTACCAGTTCTTCTAAACACTATCTGAAAAAACTCCAGACGATTCAGATCAGTGCCCTCCGAGTGGCCATTGGTCTCTACAAATCTGACCATGTTCCGAAGCGAGGAGAGATGGACATTGGTTGCCCATCCCGGAAAGGATTAAGTTCAAAACATTGTCCCAGGTCCACCAATGTCTCTCCAACACTGCCCCCACCTACATCTCACGCTGCATGGAGAAATACTCCCCGACCCGACCTTTTAGATCAGCAAACTCTCACTTCCTGAAAATCCCCAACTTCAATCGCCTCTCAGTGGGGGGCAAGAGCTTCCCTGTCGTGGCTGCCAAACTTGACCTTCTGCAGAAACTTACAGACCTGGCTGTTCAACTAACTTTGCTCCTCCTAAGACTCTTCCATCACCCTACTGCATCTCGCGCCTCCCTTTTTCTGTTTTTACCATGTTTTACCCTGATATGACTAACACCTAGATCCCGGGGGTATTGTGCGCTGTAATAAATGTAAAAATAAATACATACATATAGTAATTTGGTAATATGGGCCTATACACATTGATATTAGCGATACATATGGTGATCCATTTGCGTATGAATTGTATATCACATTACAATGACATCATAAGTTTTATAGTGATGGCATCGAATGACAAAGCATCGAATGCCAAAGCATCTAAGACAAAGCAACGAAAAAAAGCATTGCATTTTTTTTTTTAATGGGGTGGTTCCCCATCCTCCGTTTTTGTACCCCTTAAAACCCATTACAATTAAAATTAAACCTTTACTTTGAAAAAAATGCATTCAATGCTTTTGTTTCGATGCATTTTCTTTGATGCTTTTGTCATTCAATGCTTTGTATTTGAGGCATTGACTGGATACCTATCATGACCACATTTTTCGTAGTCTAGTTGAACAATGCTATGTGATGCCTCTTCCTGTTTTGTTAAGGGGTGAAAGGTCATGTTGCATCGCTTCCTGTGATGTCACTTCAGGGTGGGGGTTAAATGGCATCTCTTGTTGTGATGTCATGAGAGGTCAAAGGCCGTGTGAAGCCACTTCCACTACCCCATGTATTTTGGTGAAATGACGTCCCGGCCAACATGCTTTTTACTCAAAACACTTTTTCCCAAACAGTGTTTTATCTTTAACCTGGCAGGCCAAGGATGGGTGGAATAGAAGCCCTGTGTCTGGAAGCTACAGACATTTGATCGCACTTAAGGCAATACTCATCTTTAAAAGCCTCAGTTACTTCAGTCCATAGTGTGTCATTCATCATACAGTGTTGGTTTGTGGTTGGCAGCTGGTTCCTTTTTTCTAGTAGCTCGTGAATTTCAATTGTTTTTGCTGGCTTCCTAGAGGACCTGTAAAGTGTTCCTCTGGTTTTGAGTGAGCGTTTTTCCAGTGGGTCCCTGGGAGCAGTAGAGTGCTGATTGACTCTGTGCTATTGCTATTTGACTTTGCTCAATTTTGTAGATGCCTTTCTCCTTGAACATCTTTATTTTGATGGTCTTCATACTTCTACATCTAGTTTTCTTTTAATTACTGGTTGGGAGTTTGGCGGCTGTTGCTCTTGTGCTTTCCCTGAGCCAGTTCCTTGACTCCCTTTCCCTGTTGGGGTTTGTTTGTGGTCTTCACGTATTCTTCTCCCTTGGTTCTCTGCTGGTTATTAGGTGTTGCTTGTTGTTTTGTTTGTAATCCTGCTGCTGTATAAATGTGTGTGTAACTTATCTAAATTGTCAATTTTGTAATTGTGTAGGTTGTCCTCACTTGCTGTTGTAGCTTTGTCTGGTTCATGTTTGACTGGAAGGGTATGTGGACATTGCTGACTTCATAGCCTGTATTCTCATTCTCGCGATTTTTGTCTTTGTTACCTTATATAATGCCATTTACGGTGACAGCGCACTTACCCTGCCTTGGCTTGTTCTATATGTGTAACTGTAGCCGCATTCGCAATTTCAGTGTTTACTGAAAGTCCATGTTACCATAGGGAGGTTGAATATTACTGGTGTCTTAACCGGCTGCTAATTCTTGGTATTCCTGCTATTGAGAGTGGTGCTGCTTGATGCCACAAGGTGCATCCCTCTAACCTTCCATTCCTGACTGTTGGAGGCTGTGGAAGCAGAGAGCTGCAGCAAGCCGATAACTTTGTCGGCGAACTCGCTTGACCGTGGCAAGCCTTACTGAAAGTTGTTCCATTGACGCACTTGTGAGAACTCTGTGATTACCTCTTGCGAGATCTTTGAAGGTGGGTGCTGAGTCACGAGTGGAATTGAGGCACGGAAGCCTGGAGGAATTGAGTAGGGCAGAGTTGTCGCTGGGTTGGTGCCCTGTTAGCACCAGAGTGTGAATAGCTTTATAGTCTCAGGGACACGGTAGAGGCTACAATTTGACATTAGTGCCTGGTCAGGTACGAGGCGGTATAGCGTTCACTGCGCTGGTGGAGTTTACATTGTTGTTGTGCTAACAATAGGCAGAATACCGGCATGCCTACATATCATCTACAGTCTAAGGAAAAAGGCATGCATAAGAATACTGTCACAGTGGTTCTACCCCATGATTTAGCTATCAAGAAAAAGCCCCAAATGGTGGGGGGAACGTCCTTCCGAGGACCTTAGTGGAAAGATCTCAAGCTTCTTTGACATAGAAACTAAGATTAGACCGGATGATGCAGAGCTGCCTGCTCAGATACTGGTGTCTGATGTTAATCATCACAATCAGTCTAAACCGACATCAAGAGATAAAACAACTCAATACTTGAGCTATGTTACTCATTACAGAGAAGCGCTAATGCCCCATTAACTTCAAACACTGCTATAGTGGAGGCTAATGATTTGCAGGGGGAAGCGCCTGTAATTGTGGACCTCATGACTCAGCCCTCACGCCTCTCTGCTTCCCCTATGTTATTTGAGGAAAAGCCAGTTACTGAAAATAAGGAAAACAGTGGGGTCTCGTCTGAAGAGGTGGTGCCCACAGAGGTTCTGCAATTTGCAATAAAAATAATATTGAAGCTATGCAATAAAATACATGAGGATATCATTGCGCACGGGGATGTGATCATGTGAATAGACCAATGGCAGAACACTGTTGGTTCAAGAGAACATAATAACATTCTAAGGAGAGGGCCCCAACAAGAGACACGGATTAAAGAGGAGGGACCTAAAAGTGTGGCTGGGTCAGTATGTCTTTTGTGGAAGTCATGGTATTGAGTAGAAGATACAGACACAATGGATACAAGTTTCAAAAACCTTTATTTACACATGTTCATGGGATGGTGGTATGCCTAACTGGCCCTTCATCTGAAATGAAAGTAAGTTCGACCATTAAACAATAACAAATGCATCCAAGTCAGTCTGGTCAAAAACCCAACCTTGCCCTCCTTCTCTAGATAACAAATGTGTTAAGGGAATACAAAATGGAAAATAGTGTGTCAAAAAGAAATGTCAGAATGGCTTTAGCATCTACTCTTTTCCACAGGTTGATCCCCATGGGGTCTAGAGAGTCTAGTAATAAAGAAAGGATAGCTGGAAGGCACAGTTCTATCAGTCTTGCACACTTTGGCTTACTGCTTGTTTGTTTGTTTGTTTGTTTGTTTATTTATTTATAATGCACGCCAGAGCCAAGGGTATCAGGGTCCAGGGGAAACATAATAACTTGCAGCTTAGGTTACACAGTAATATACAGAGTACAAATTAAAGTGTGCAAAACAGAAAATACAAGTAAAGGGAGGCATACATAAAATGATAAGACATTATACAGCGCAGACTGAGTTTACATAACATAAGTTTAGAGAGTTACATTTGTGGTAAAGCCATAAATTAAAGTGGTGTTTAGGGGACTGTTTACACAGGGAGTGTAGAAGGGCATAGACATATATTAAAAACCATTTGATAAGATTCAGTCTGAAATTTAGGTAAGTATGATCTGCTCTCAGGAAAGGAGGTAGGGAGTTCCAGAGCTGAGGAGCTTTAACTGGAAAGCTGCTATCTCTGACTTTGTCAAGTTTAAATCTTGGAACAGTCAGACAGTTTGTGTTTGCTGATCTAGTGGGTCTGATGGAAGCTTTCCTCAAGAATCTCTCCATGAGATAGCGGGGTGCAGTGTTGTTCAAACATTTGTAAGTAAGTGATGCGGTTTTCAGTTGGATTTTGGCGCTAGTAGATAGCCAATTGATCTGCTTCCTTACTTCTGAAATATGTTCTTTCCTAGCTATGCCCATGGCCGCTCTAAGGACATTGTTCTGGAGCGTCTGTATTCTCTTAACAATGTTTTTGTTGGCACCAATGCAAAGGGAGCTACAGCAGTCCAATTTGGACAAGATTAGAGCTCTGCCCAAATTAATACAGCTATTATTGGATAAGAATGGTTTTCCAGCTCTAATTAATATACATGTATATGCAGTGGCAGAGGCCATGGAATTGACTTGTTTAGTGAAGGTAGGAGTGTAGTCAAGGTAAAAAGCTAGCGTATTAACCTCTTTAGCAACTTTAATGGGGTTGCCGTCAATGTTGAAAGAGGTATATTTGGAACCAAGCTTATTGAGGTTTGCTGTGGTACCTAGGATAATAAGCTCAGTTTTGTCATCATTCAGGCATAGACCTTGTGGTCCACTAAGTCAAACAGCCGGTAGATCAAGAAGGAGAAGTAAGACTGCTTTCCCTTTATCCCTCAACTTCTTGATTTGGGCCTTAAGATCAATCAGTGCAGTTTAGGTACCATGTTGAGGCCTGGATCCTGATTTGCGGACTCCAAGTAATTGGTTATGCTCTAGATATCGCTATATTTGGAGATATGCCACTGTAAGAGGATTCATTTCAACACTACAGCTAAGTCAATGCCTAGTCTGGGATACTGAATGGAAACCCTTATTGATATGTCTTTACGTCCAGTTCATGAGTTCTGGATGACTACCCCTATATAACACCCCTCTCCTGGAATCCCCCTGACCCCACTGAGCCAAGAAGTAGTTCTGTTTTGCAAGTTTAAAAGGTTTATTTGATAATTTAAACAATATATATATATATATATATATATATATATATATATATATATATATATATATATCACACTTTATAATAAATTAATAATTGAATATCACACTTAATCTGAGCAGTAATCAATAATGGATAGTCCGGCACTAGCACACTTCTTTATAATCAATGATGAGTGGTTATAGGATGGATACGATAGCAACAATACTTTTATGGTTTCAAATGGATGCAATGTGGAATGAAATGCAGTACAGAAAATAACTTGATAGGATTTCAGCAAAAGACAATGTAATCACCTTCTTGGACAATTCACCCCCCCTTAATGTAATGTAAGGAGATGAATAGAATGGGACTCAGTTCTTAGGAATGCAATCAAATAGAGTTCAGTTCAATTCCCCCCCAGCAGCTTATACAACAGATAGGAGTTTTGAAACACAGACCCAAGTGCTTTGAATATGGTGACAATGCAGTGAGAAATATGCTGAAAATGCTTTTAATTCCCTTCAGGAGGTTCAGGGTGAGTGGTATCTAGTTAATATTAGTCCAGGCTCACTCTAGCAATGATTCAGGGATGGTTCTTAAGAGGCAAACGAAATTTAGTAGTTCAGGCAAAAGCAGCGATCTTTTTACAAGTAAAGAAATCGGGCCAAACCGCAAATCGCGGCAAAATTCGCGGGTGCGAGAATCGTGATTACGGAGAAAGTATAAGGAGTAGGAAGTCGGTTCTAGGCTTGTTGAAAAGCTTATATTCTAAGCTTTCAGAGGGAGGAAAGTTAAACCAAGTTCCTAGCCCAAACGGTTCCAGAGATACAGACGATTAAATAAAGGTAGTTTTTCGGATTTGAAATTTTAAAAGTGCAAAGCGACAGGTTACAGCTTGCAGCTAGAAAATGACAGGTGACAGCTTTGCAAACGACAGGTGACAGTTAGGAGGCAGTTCTACTTAGATTAAAATAGTTTGGATTAGATTATTTTAACTAAGTGATTGGTTCTGCACAGTCCTGCTAGGTACTCACAATATATTTAGAAATAGGCCTCGCCATGGATCTAGTCAGGTTTTGGACTGGACTCCGGTTCTGGTCTCGGCACTTCACAGTGATCTGGGTCAGCTCTCTGGTTCTGCGAACAGCGGTCTGGGTCAGCTCTGCTCTGCTGGTCTAGCCTCTCTGGATTCTGGATACTGCTCTGCTTTCTAGGTACTGCTACAGGTTCTGGAGATTTATGGATTTGAAGTCTGGATCTCTGGATGTGGTATGGTCCGGCAGCATGCTCCACAGCAAATGGAATTGAATGTCTCTATCTGTCCTGACTGTCTGCTTTTATGTGTTTTGAAAGTGGGTGGAGAGGCTAGCTTTCTAGGCCCTACCCCTCTCCACTTGTCATTGGCCACTTCCTCCTCTTCCCCTTGATTGGGGGAATGAAATGAAGTGTCATCATGATGAGGTCTGTTTATGATACAGAGAACCCACCCCTGTCACCTTTACACACAATCTATATCTGATCCAAATGCATACTTCCCCGATAGACAGTTGTTTGGCATTGCATACACACATCATGCATTTACTGATGGTAGCCCCTGTTCCAATTCTGTCGTTTCTAGGAGCTTGGGTTCAAAAATGGCAACATATTTCACTTTTTGGTCGGGTTACCAATATTGGATTTGTCCCCGCATTTGCACAAATGTTCGCAAAGCATATGGGCATTAGGTGGTGGAGTGTCAGATTTTTAACATACATACATTTAGAGTAATATCCTCTTTTCCGCTAAAAACCCCCCTGAACATACCACCGGGTCCTAACACGTCTTCAAATGTGCACAGAAAAATCACAAGAATAATGATATCACTTATAACATTTTCACAAGTCCGCTCTATGAATGATCCATCTTTTTAGATTCATGTTCTGGCCCCAAAGGGGTGTGGTTTCCCCCCAGCACAAGGTTGAATTTCAGGTTTTTCCAGTTCTGCCAAGCCAGCTTGCTCTCACAGGCAGTGCTCCTCCCCTTTCCTTCCAGGAGGAAGCAACTTTTACGACCCCCCCAATAAAACATTTGCCTGAGTCAGGACAGGGCTTTGTTCAATTTCCTGCAGAGCCCAGGTAATTCAATCAGAGAAGTGTCATATCCCTTTTGGTGGGAACAGCAAAAGGCAGCTAGGCCTGGGAACACAGCTGTTGTGCAAGTCTCAACTCCTGTCGGGGGTAGCTGGTGGGCAAAATTCCCTCTCTTTTTAAGCCAGGCCTCAGCTAAATGTCTCTTTGGCTGCCAGTTTTCCTGTCCAAATCAAACTTCCAATTTTTACGCATGCAGCTAGAATGCTGATTCTAAGTTTAAGACTATGACATTTAAACAATTGCAAACTATGTGACACTCAAAAGTAGGTCACTCATTTCTTTTAAACATTTAGATTTTTAGTGTTTTTCAGTCCAAATTTACTTAAACCGCTGAAATCCACAGCTCAGCCAGTTTTGCTATGAACATTATTTTAGGCTCATCCTCTTTCCAGATTTTGTATGCCCACAAGACTTTATTCTGTCAAATGTCTGCTGGTGTTCAGTGAGATTGTTGGTTATTCTGCAATGTTTGAAATGGGCATTCTGAGCTTGCCTTCAGAGAAACAAAGTGTGATTTTTAAAGTGCTTTCTAGCGAACAGGCACTGCTGTTTTTCTCTTTGGCACCCCATTTCACTCATGGCTCCTCTGACCCAGCACACCCGCACCGGGGGGTGGCAAGTCAGGCGACCATTTTGGTGTGCGCACAAACTGCGTGGTTCTCCTGGATTTTGGCGCACATGTGGGCTTTTTGGCCATCTTGGATTTTCTAAGGCCACAGCACCAAATGTTGCAGCATGATAGCTCAAACGTGGGTCAGGACACCCAACAAAGCCCCCCCACGCGACTGCCTTTGAATTTGAGTCGATGGGGAGTCGGGTGCACAAGGGTTTTGACCCACGCACTGGTATGTCCGCATAATCTTCTTCCAATTCTGCAAATGGCACAGTTCAGCATCTTTTCCTCCATCCGGTACTGATCGATCGGTTCTCCTCGCCGGTCCTGATGGGAGTATTGGGCGGTACACTGGGCCCCTCGGATCTTTGCTCCCGGTCCCTGGGTCGTTCTCCTTGGTTTCATCTCTCCTAGGCAAAAGCGGCAATACCTACTCATAGACATTTTTCCACTACTATTAATGGTGTGGCAAACATATATATTGTATACATACGGAGACGTAGCATTTTTAGTTTGAAAAAAAAGATATAATTCAGAGACAGTCGCTCACAAGAAACATAATATTTTAGAGACTATATGTGGGATATTTTAGGTTTAGAACTGACTTACTCTGGAGTGGCCCCCTCAAGGATTCCAGAGGATTCCTCTAGTTGCTGTAGAGTGTGCCTGGGATGGCAACACTTTAACTGATTTATATGGACCCACTTGTCTTCCCCCTCTGCCAAACCGCCTTTGAGGATGCCGATCTTGTAGACCACAGGGGAGATCTTGTCTATAATCTCAAACGGTCCCTTCCATGTAGGCAAAAATTTCGCTGTTTTGCCTGGTTCCTTTGGAAATTGTATAAATAGACCCGGTACCCCACCTGATACTCCTTCCTGGAAGTTTTCAGGTCATAGTGGGTCTTCATACTCTCAGCTGATCTTTCTAGATTCCGCTGAGCATAGGCAAAAGCATGTTGAAGGTGTTTCCTTAAATTCTCCACATACTCATGAGTTGTGGAGGCATTTATTAGTGTCTGCTTTTGGGTCCTGTAGAGCAAATGCTGCGGAAGCACCATCTTGCATCCAGTCATCAACTCGAATGGTGACATTTTCGTTGCAGATGAAGGGGTAGATCTGATGGCCATTAGGACCAGAGGTAATCGGATATCCCAACTTGGCCCAGAATCTGCCACAAACTTCTTTAATATGCTCACAATGGTTCAGTTGTATCTCTCTACTGCTCCAGAAGAAGCTGGCCTGTAAGCAATGTGTAGCTTCCTTTTAACCCCCAGTATCTCCCACATCTTTGTCATTACTTCACTGGTGAAGTGGCTACCCCTGTCTGACTCAATCCTTTGAGGTAGACCGAAACGGGAAAAGATGTGGTTAATCATCAGGGCAGCTGCAGTTTCTGCCTTGCAATTTGGGGATGGGAGACATTCCACCCACTTGGTAAACAAGCATGTAACCGTCAACATGTACTTGTTTCCTCTAGTCGAGCGAATCACAGGGCCTACAAAGTCAATTTGCAAATCTGACCATGGCAGTGTCATCCCCCTCTTTTGGAGGGGTGCACAGTGCGTGAGGGATGATGGCTGAAATTGTGCACACACAAGACACCCCTTCAAGTATTGGTCAAGGTCCTGCCCCATGTGTGGCCAGTATGCAACCTCTCTTAAGATTTCCAGTGTTGTGTGAAACCCCCTATGACCCGCGGTGGCCGCATCATGGGCGTGACTTAACATCAGGCTTCGGAATGAGGTAGGAACCACCCACTGATCGTGGCCAGCTTTCGATTTCCTTACCAACAAACCGTCTTGGATTCGGAACATTTTTGGACATTTCATCAGCACTCTTAGGTCCTCTTTCCCAATGTAATCGGTATCCGTCAGGGGAAAGTTCTCAGGGTCCTCAATGTGCTGGTAAAACTTACCAATTATTGGATCCCCCTTCTGAGCTGTAATTAAATCAGCATCAGGGGTCTCCTTACTCCATTGTGCAGTGGAAAGATCATTGTGAGCATTTGTCTGGGTCCTAGTGATAACAGTGACCTGGAGTTCCCCCAAGAGGGACTCTGTTTCTATTAGATCCCCTTGGATGGCCCCGGTTTTGGCCAGCTGATCAGCTAAGTCATTTCCAGTTTTGTATGGTCCCTCTATTTTGTAATGACCCTTGATCTTCTTCCAATAGATGGTCATCCCCTTCGAGGTGACCAGATCATCAATGTTTTGGATCAACTTCCCATGTTTCAAGGGTTTGTTGTTAGCACATAACATGCCTCTGGTTTTCCAATTAACCAGGTGCTCCACGAACCCGTTCCGTACATAATCCGAATCTGTGATTACGACCAGTTCGTGGAGTTGATGCTGGACAGCAGTGAGGATGGCCTGATGCACAGCCATCAATTCTGCCACCTGACTACTTCGGGGACCAATTTTGTATCCAGCGGAGGGTTCTGGGGACTCATTCACCCATGCATTCCCTACGCCGGCCACCAGTTCTTTCTCCCCGTTGTTATCAACATGGTAAGAGTATCCATCCACATAGACAGTGGGCATTCCCTCACACTTGTCCTCTTCAAAGACTTTGTGTGGGGAATTAAGGTATGCCTCCATGTTGTCCTTGATTTTTAGACTTTCGTCCTCGAGACAGTTTTCTCTGGCACAATCATGCAAGTCAGCCAGACCTTGCGCGAGGGGACTCATCTTGTTTTGGCCATATCTGACCTCCACAGGAAAGCCTTGCATTGACAGAATCCAGGAAGTAATTCGGGAATTACTCACATTTCCGGCCCGGATTCTGTCACTTTGGAGATATTGCAGAGGCTGGTGTGGGGTCTCCACTATGATGGATAAACGGGCGGTAATTCTTCAATGCCCACACCGTTGCCAGGAGTGCCTTCTCACAATCATTGAATGTTTCCTCCACAGAGGATAAAGTTTTGCTCGCATAGGAGATTACTTTATTGACCTTGTCATGCTTTTGGTATAATACTGCTGTCAAGCACGTATTAGAGAACCCCGTCTCCAGGAGGAACTCCTTGTTTCTGACAGGGTAAGTTAGGCAAGGCGCTTGTGAGAGGCTTCTTTTGAGTTGCTTTACCGCCTCGGCTTGTTCTGGACCCCATTCCCACTTGACCCCCCCTTCAGGAGATGAATCAGGGGACTGGTGATCTCTGCGTAGCCCTCAATGAACTGTCTGCTGTAATTAGTCAGTCCAAGGAGGCTCCTTAGTTCCCGCAGAGTTGTGGGGTCTTTCAGTTTTTGGAGTGCTTCCACCTTCTTTTCCTGGGGACAGAGACCCTGAGGAGTAATCTCATGCCCCAAGAAATTAACATGGGTTCTACACCACTGTGCTTTCTGAAAGGAAAGTTTTGCTCCGGCGGCCCTCAACTGCGTCAGAACATAACGGATCTACGCTATGTGTTCCTCCACAGATGAACTTTTGATGAGGACATCATCTACATAAGCCAGGTTACCCCTTGCACCCAGGTCGGGCATGGCCTAGTGTAGGAAAATGTTGAATTCATTGCCGGAGTTGAGGTATCCGAAGGGAGTCCGGGTCCATGTGTACTGCTGGCCCCCAAAGGTAAAAGCCAGTTTGTATTGGTCCTCCCTACTGACAGGCACGGTCCAGTATCCATTGGTCAGGTCTATTGCTGTGAATATATGTGACCCCTGAATCTGGGCCAGCCCTTGGTCAATGTAGGGCAGAGGCCATCGGGAAGTATGGACCCATTTGTTGAGCTCCCTGAGGTCGGCACAGAGTCTCCACTGGCCGTTTGGCTTCAATATTCCCAGCACCGGATTATTGAAGGTGCTGTGGACTGGACGGATTATTCCCCGGGACTCAAGGTTCTTAATTATTTCAGTATGGGACTCCATTGATGCGAGAGGCAAGCGATATTGCTTCACAAACACAGGAGTCATGCCAGGGTCCGTGGGGATTGTTGTTGGGTGAATGTCAGTGCGAACACAGTCATATGAGTCTACCGCAAAGAGATCTTGGAAATCCAAGAAAACTTGTTTCAACTTTTGCTTTTGTTCCAGAGTCACACAGGCATCAGCTAGGTTGACTCTCTCTTCCACCATCTGCCTGAAGCCTGGAAAGACTTCTGGTTTGGCTATCTCAGCGGCCTCCTCCAGCTGGGTGGAGAAGTCCCTGGTCAGAGTGCTGATTTGGACTGGAGGCCTCAGGTGGGAAAGGCAACCCTCATGGACCTGGAAAATCACCTCATCCCTCCTGAAGTCACAAGTCACATCTTCCTTACTATAGGGGCAGGAAGTGTACACCAGGAAGTTCCCCCCATGCCGGGTAAAAATCCTGTCTGGTGTTGTATTGTCATCACTGTCACTGTCAAAACAGTCCTTGGGGATTGGTCCTAACAGTTCATTTCCTAAATAATGGTGCCTGCGGCTAGGGTAATACTCTTTAAGTCGCTGTTATCCACCTCTATTAGAATGGTGTCATGTTCTATGTTGACTAATGGAGTTTGGTTTACCCCCAACCCTTGCTGTTGGAGAGAAGCGTTTAGATGTATGTAAGCATCGGGGTTTTTCAAATGTTGTCCCCTTTTAGCTTTCACTTCCAGGGAGAATTGTCGGGTCCTTTCTGGGATGGTGACTTCCTCTTTGATCTGAATATCAACTGCATAAGGTAGCAATTGAGCTGACCTAAATGCTTTTTCTGGATCATCAAAGCCCATGGGATTATCCGCTAATCGGGACCAAGCTTTGAAGTTTATTAGGTCCAAACTAATGGCAAAGCGATTGAGAATGTCACTGCCTGAGTAAAAAGCGGCAGTGACGTCTCGCACGACCCAACGATTGTGGACTATGCTCTTGTTGCCAATGGAGATTTTGAGCATACACCTGCTTGGCAGGAGATGTTTGGAATTGGGTGCTTCCAGGTCCATTTCCCATTTGTCTATCAGTTTGAATGTGGGAATGGCTGGATCTTTTGGGAGTTGGCGGAACATGGCTTCGCTGATGAAGCTCTTACCATTGTTCACGCACACTCGAGCGAGAACAGAGTCCTTCGCATCATTTAACTGAACAGGGATGAACAACTGCTCTCCAATTTGCTGAATATCAGCCAGGCTCTGAGCTGATTTCACATCTTTCTGGACTATAGGAGTGAGAGTTTCCGATTGTGGATTAGTAAAGAATTTCAGGGTGTTTCCTTCCAGTGTGGAATACCACTTTAAACTGGAAGGAAGGTTGATTTTCAGAAATAGAGAGGACCCCCATCACCAGTCTGTTGTCCTACTGCTATAACTGTCACGTCTGGAATTTGGTTGTTCTGGAAGTGAAATTCTACTTGGTCAGATTTTTGTTCAACCATGTGGCAGGTGCCGTTTAAACTAACATGGTTGACACTCTGTTTTAATTTTATTGGTCGGCTAGTCTGGGTCCAGAGGACCTTGTTTACACAATCTATTAGGGGTGACAACCTTCTCAGGAGGTCATTCCCTAGTAAACAAGGGGTGCCCTCTGGAGTCACTACTATGACCGGGTGTTTCATCTTGTGTCGCCCAATTTTAATGTCCAAGTCTGCAGTCCACTCAACAGGAATTTCCTTCCTGTCAAAGTTCTGCAGTTGTCCAGGAAGAGAGGTGAGAGGAATTCGGTAATTCTCCCCCCTTCCTGCGTTTAGTTCCTCAAAGGCCCTTTTGGACAGAAGGGTAGCTTGGGATCCAGTGTCCACCAGTGCAAAATTGTACCCTGCCCCTGTACTTGTACCGGGGCATAGTATCTTCCCTCCTTCTCCTCAAGGGGGCACAGATAATGCACATTTTTGGACAACTGGTGGGCTAACTTTCTGGTTTTGGACATTGCTAGCGAAGAGATTTGGGCAGAATTCTGTGGAGGACCTTGGAAATCTGAAAGAAAAAGTTGGCAACTGGAGATCAGAGCCATTGTGGGTTCCCCTGGTTCCGGTTCTGGGCTGCCCCCCCCTTCTTGGAGGCAGTCACCAGGATGGGTTTGAACCAGGGGATTTCGGTATTGTGGGTTCTGGGATGAGATGATGGGCGGCGGTAGCTCAGTCTCCATATCTCCCCAGTCTGAATTGGCATCCCCTGGGACCCATTTTTCTTTGGGAGGAGTTCACCCATCTCTGAAGGAGAAGATCCTTTTCCCAGGATCTTCTGAGGATCCCTCTCCCTCAAATTGGAAGACCTGTACCTCCTCCACCAAGTGGGTCTGTTTGGGTCCTTTGTTTCTCATACCCCCCCTCTGCTCCTTGGGAGGCAGGCTTTCAGGGGTAGGAGATTTTGTTTCCGGTTCCTGGTTTTCCAGGGGCTGTTTACAAGTTGGGAAGGAAGCTTCCTCCAAGGCTTTACACCCCCTTTCCCCTTGTGCCTCCTCCCTGGGAACCGGTGGGTTATCGGGGTGCTGCCCCCGTCATTGTTCTGGAGCACCAGGTCCCGAGTTTGGGGCATTCTGTGGTGGCATGCTCATCTGAGGGTTCTGTTGAGCCCTCAGTATGTGACCTAGATCTCGTGCCATATTTTGGACCTGGCGCTCAAGTTGTGAAACCCGCTCAGGCTGATACGGGGCTCTATTTTCTCCGCTGGGCTGATCCCGGGAAGGGTAGCTATCCCTTCTCTGGTAGTACCCCTGGTTGGGAAGATTTTGGTACCCCTCCACCCTTGGCCTCCCCTCTCCCGGATTAGGTTGTCTGGGCTCAGGGAATTGGGGAAAGAAGGATGGATGATTTTGGGGCTGGAAATTGGGCGGATACCTGGGGAAAAAGTTCTGCCCAGGATTTGGAGAATTTCTGCCCTCCTGGGGGAAGTTAGGAGGAAAGGTCCCCGGGTCAGGTGCTTGGCTGGATCCCCCCCCTTGGGCTGGAGGAGTCCACACATAACCCAGGATTGGTCGGTTTCCCTTGTAGCGGGGACTTACATAGTCAGGGGAGCGGGGGACCCCTTTTGTGGGACTACCTCCTCGACTCCCTGTCTGTGACTGGCCCGAGGGATTTCTGGGATTAGGATTATTAGGTGCAGGTAGGTTTTTAGGCCCCCCCATCTCCAAGTCTAAAACGGGGGCAACCTTTACCTGTGCCACCTTGGCAGCAGCAGGGGTGCTGTTGGTTTTGGGGTTTTTGGGCGCATTATTTTTATTTTCTATGGGCTTCTGCACCTCATAGATCCGGGTAGCCTGTTCAATGACCCAGTCTAAAGATCTTTTCTCGTGAAAATCTCTCACGAGCTGGGTCATGATGTATTTGGGCAAGGCATGGAAAAATGTATTGACAAATTCTCTGCTGTCTGTGCGCACCCTTCTGGTGGTCTGCGCAAAGGCACGTTTCAGTTCTTGCACGAATTCTTGTGGGGCCTGATCATCCCCACATTGCAAATTGTAGGCTGCCTTGCGAGCCTCTTGGGGATTTCTGTGAACAGAAACATGTTTTAATATGGCCGCCCTATAGGTGGACCACCTTGAATGATTTTGGTCCTCCAGCCCCGCAAAGAAACTGGAGTACTCTGGGGAGAATGTCCACTTTACATATTGGATACAGCTTTGGCTGTCCTTCAAATGAAAAGTCTCCATCATTTGCTCATAGTGCTCCAAGTGTTCCCAAACAGAGTACTTGGCGTTCTTATGATAAGGCGTGATGACACTCCTGATTGCCTTAATCTGTTTCAATGGGTCCTTAAGCAAGGCCCTTTTTGCCTTATTGGCCTTTTTGGTTCGGGTAACCCTGGTCCATTCATCCTCTGACTCAGAGGCACTGCTCCCAGAGGTTCCTGTCTGATCTTCCAGGTTTTCCCGGATTCTGCGAGCCTGGGAATGGCTGGCAGAATGTGGGGACCTGGTCTCCTGTGTCCTGCGCCGTTCAGAGGAGTCTTCAGATTCCTCCTTGCTGCCAGGATTTGATGGGTACCCCCCCCCACTGACCTAACTGGGCAGAAGTTTTCAGGATGCCCTTAATGGGCCTATTCTCCCGGGGTTCCCCACTAAATTGCACTGTACCCGGATGCCCGCCCATCCATTCCTGGGAGGTACTGGCCTATGAGCCCCATGCTTCTGGCTGGATAGTAATCTGCCATCCCTGTGGCCCGGTGCTCATGTGCGCCAGGGGACAGGGGGGTGGCAGAGTCCAGGGACTGAGAGAGATAAAGGCCTCTGGTACTAGGGTTCCTGAGGTTATGCTCAGGAGTTTCCCTTTCCCAGCGAACCTGGTCTCTATCCGCCCCTGCTCCCTGTTGCAATGCAAGAGCCTGCACCTTCAGTTCCTCAAGTAAGGCCTTACTAGAATTTATCAGTCTCTCCTGCATCGCTACCTGTTGTTGGAGCCTATCATTGTGCTGGCAGAGAGCCTCATTCTCTCTCTGCGTTTCCTGATTGGTCCTGGAGCACTGGGCCAGTCTTTGCTGCAGGAGGGTTACCTCCTGAGTCCCCTCCCTACTGGCCTGCTCCTGTCTTGCCAGAGCCTCCTCCATCCTCCTGGTGTGCTCTAGCAAGTCATGGTGTTCTTTTTGGAGGTCACCCAGTCCCTGGTGGGCCAGGTGATTTTCTTCCATTTTTCTTCTTAAGTGGCAGACTTCCTGGCCTAAGGTGTCCCTTTCCTGACCAAGAGCTTGAATTTCTGACGCCAGGTCATCCCTTTGCCTTTGGAAGGCACCAGCTTTCTGGCGCTCCTGATCAAACTCTGCCTAGGTATCCAGGTCTTTCAGGATCAGTTTATTGCTCTCCTCTTTCTCTCTGTCTAGTTGGATTTGCAGGGTGGCTACCTGCTCTGTGCATGCCCTGTTGAAATTGATCTGTTGCTTCACCTTTTTCTGGCTCTGCAGTAGGGAGTCCAAACTGTCTTGGCGTTCCTTCTGCAAAGCCAGAATTCTGGTATCCTGGTCAGCCTTTTCCTGTTGCAGGATATCCATATCCTTCTTTATTTTAATGATGTGCTGTCTACTCTCATTTTCGGACTCCTGGCTTCTGTGCAGCCTCTGCTCAGAAGAGTCTAGATCAGATTGGGCCTTCTGTAATGCCAGCAGGTGCCTACTCGCCAGATCTTGGCTTTCAGTACATTTATCCTGCATGTCTCCCATATATAGGTACAGGTATGCCGCTATCCTAACCATCTTGTCTTGTTCATCCTTAGCTTTAGGAGCCATGTATAGTTCACTCAGGGCCACATGTAAGGGACCCTGATCTCTCCATGTATCTGACCCTGTTTCAGTGACCTGTTGCATGATGGCCTGCAACCAGACCATGCGGTCCTGGTGAGACCACTCACCTCTCACAAATAACTTATGTAAGAAGTGCTCTCTGGCTACTTTAATGTCTACTAAGGTCGTCATTCTAGAGATTGGTCTCTGTCCTGATTTACAGAAGTTTGTATTTTATTTTTGCAAATAGTATTACAAAGGTAGCGGGCGCCCCTCTCTCGCAAGAACAGACATGATAACCTGTTCAGTGGTTATTAACCACTTGAGAGTTCGCAGCCACTGCTTTTACTCACTGTGCCTTTCACAGATGGGAAATATCCATTTGCATATCAGTCTTTGTCCTGCCCAGGGGCAGTCCAGCACCGAAATACAATGGCAATTCCAATCTGAACGAGAGTACCACCAGCAACCCCATACACGTGTTTCACCCTTGTTGGGGATCATCAGTGAGGTGAAGCTGATGCCTCCCTAAGCACAGTGAGAGGGAGACCACGTCTGGTTGCCCCCAGGAGACCTAGGGTTACCAATCCCAGGTTCCTTAACAAATAGTATTACAAAGGTAGCGGGCGCCCCTCTCTCGCAAGAACAGACATGATAACCTGTTCAGTGGTTATTAACCACTTGAGAGTTCGCAGCCACTGCTTTTACTCACTGTGCCTTTCACAGATGGGAAATATCCATTTGCATATCAGTCTAGAAAGGCACAGTGAGTAAAAGCAGTGGCTGCGAACTCTCAAGTGGTTAATAACCACTGAACAGGTTATCATGTCTGTTCTTGCGAGAGAGGGGCGCCCGCTACCTTTGTAAAACTATTTTTTAAGGAACCTGGGATTGGTAACCCTAGGTCTCCTGGGGGCAACCAGACGTGGTCTCCCTCTCACTGTGCTTAGAGAGGCATCAGCTTCACCTCACTGATGATCCCCAACAAGGGTGAAACACGTGTATGGGGTTGCTGGTGGTACTCTCGTTCAGATTGGAGTTGCCATTGTATTTCGGTGCTGGACTGCCCCTGGGCAGGACAAAGACTGATATGCAAATGGATATTTCCCATCTGTGAAAGGCACAGTGAGTAAAAGCAGTGGCTGCGAACTCTCAAGTGGTTAATAACCACTGAACAGGTTATCATGTCTGTTCTTGCGAGAGAGGGGCGCCCGCTACCTTTGTAAAACTATTTTTTAAGGAACCTGGGATTGGTAACCCTAGGTCTCCTGGGGGCAACCAGACGTGGTCTCCCTCTCACTGTGCTTAGAGAGGCATCAGCTTCACCTCACTGATGATCCCCAACAAGGGTGAAACACGTGTATGGGGTTGCTGGTGGTACTCTCGTTCAGATTGGAGTTGCCATTGTATTTCGGTGCTGGACTGCCCCTGGGCAGGACAAAGACTGATATGCAAATGGATATTTCCCATCTGTGAAAGGCACAGTGAGTAAAAGCAGTGGCTGCGAACTCTCAAGTGGTTAATAACCACTGAACAGGTTATCATGTCTGTTCTTGCGAGAGAGGGGCGCCCGCTACCTTTGTAAAACTATTTTTTAAGGAACCTGGGATTGGTAACCCTAGGTCTCCTGGGGGCAACCAGACGTGGTCTCCCTCTCACTGTGCTTAGAGAGGCATCAGCTTCACCTCACTGATGATCCCCAACAAGGGTGAAACACGTGTATGGGGTTGCTGGTGGTACTCTCGTTCAGATTGGAGTTGCCATTGTATTTCGGTGCTGGACTGCCCCTGGGCAGGACAAAGACTGATATGCAAATGGATATTTCCCATCTGTGAAAGGCACAGTGAGTAAAAGCAGTGGCTGCGAACTCTCAAGTGGTTAATAACCACTGAACAGGTTATCATGTCTGTTCTTGCGAGAGAGGGGCGCCCGCTACCTTTGTAAAACTATTTTATTTTTGCAAAACAGACCTTTTCCTTAGAGCGTTCCTTTGAGGAGTGCTTTACAGCGTAACACAGCGTGGTGATCCGACCGGATATGTGTATCTGGTCAGCTGGCACGCTGTATTAATCTGCACAAGTGATAGATCTAACCCAAACGTCCGGCTCGAGCCCCCAATTTGTAAGAGGATTCAATTCAACACTACAGCTAAGTCATTGGGATACTGAATGGAAACCCTTATTGATATGTCTTTACGTCCAGTTCATGAGTTCTGGATGACTACCGCTATATAACACCCCTCTCTTGGAATCCCCCTGACCCCACTGAGCCAAGAAATAGTTCTGTTTTGCAAGTTTAAAAGGTTTATTTGATAATTTAAACAATATATATATATATATATATCACACTTTATAATACATTAATAATTGAATATCACACTTAATCTGAGCAGTAATCAATAATGGATAGTCCGGCATTAGCACACTTCTTTATAATCAATGATGAGTGGTTATAGGATGGATACGATAGCAACAATACTTTTATGGTTTCAAATGGATGCAATGTGGAATGAAATGCAGTACAGAAAATAACTTGATAGGATTTCAGCAAAAGACAATGTAATCACCTTCTTGGACAATTCACCCCCCCTTAATGCAATGTAAGGAGATGAATAGAATGGGACTCAGTTCTTAGGAATGCAATCAAATAGAGTTCAGTTCAATTCCCCCCCAGCAGCTTATACAACAGATAGGAGTTTTGAAACACAGACCCAAGTGCTTTGAATATGGTGACAATGCAGTGAGAAATATGCTGAAAATGCTTTTAATTCCCTTCAGGAGGTTCAGGGTGAGTGGTATCTAGTTAATATTAGTCCAGGCTCACTCTAGCAATGATTCAGGGATGGTTCTTAAGAGGCAAACGAAATTTAGTAGTTCAGGCAAAAGCAGCGATCTTTTTACAAGTAAAGAAATCGGGCCAAATCGCAAATCGCGGCAAAATTCGCGGGTGCGAGAATCGTGATTACGGAGAAAGTATAAGGAGTAGGAAGTCGGTTCTAGGCTCGTTGAAAAGCTTATATTCTAAGCTTTCAGAGGGAGGAAAGTTAAACCAAGTTCCTAGCCCAAACGGTTCCAGAGATACAGACAATTAAATAAAGGTAGTTTTTCGGATTTGAAATTTTAAAAGTTCAAAGCGACAGGTTACAGCTGGCAGCTAGAAAATGACAGGTGACAGCTTTGCAAACGACAGGTGACAGTTAGGAGGCAGTTCTACTTAGATTAAAATAGTTTGGATTAGATTATTTTAACTAAGTGATTGGTTCTGCACAGTCCTGCTAGGTACTCACAATATATTTAGAAATAGGCCTCGCCACGGATCTAGTCAGGTTTTGGACTGGACTCCGGTTCTGGTCTCGGCACTTCACAGTGATCTGGGTCAGCTCTCTGGTTCTGCGAACAGCGGTCTGGGTCAGCTCTGCTCTGCTGGTCTAGCCTCTCTGGATTCTGGATACTGCTCTGCTTTCTAGGTACTGCTACAGGTTCTGGAGATTGATGGATTTGAAGTCTGGATCTCTGGATGTGGTATGGTCCGGCAGCATGCTCCGCAGCAAATGGAATTGAATGTCTCTATCTGTCCTGACTGTCTGCTTTTATGTGTTTTGAAAGTGGGTGGAGAGGCTAGCTTTCTAGGCCCTACCCCTCTCCACTTGTCATTGGCCACTTCCTCCTCTTCCCCTTGATTGGGGGAATGAAATGAAGTGTCATCATGATGAGGTCTGTTTATGATACAGAGAACCCACCCCTGTCAACTTTACACACAATCTATATCTGATCCAAATACATACTTCCCCGATAGACAGTTGTTTGGCATTGCATACACACATCATGCATTTACTGATGGTAGCCCCTGTTCCAATTCTGTCGTTTCTAGGAGCTTGGGTTCAAAAATGGCAACATATTTCACTTTTTGGTCGGGTTACCAATATTGGATTTGTCCCCGCATTTGCACAAATGTTCGCAAAGCATGTGGGCATTAGGTGGTGGAGTGTCAGATTTTTAACATACATACATTTAGAGTAATATCGTCTTTTCCGCTAAAAACCCCCCTGAACATACCACCGGGTCCTAACACGTCTTCAAATGTGCACAGAAAAATCACAAGAATAATGATATCACTTATAAAATTTTCACAAGTCCACTCTATGAATGATCCATCTTTTTAGATTTATGTTCTGGCCCCAAAGGGGTGTGGTTTCCCCCAGCACAAGGTTGAATTTCTGGTTTTTCCAGTTCTGCCAAGCCAGCTTGCTCTCACAGGCAGTGCTCCTCCCCTTTCCTCCCAGGAGGAAGCCACTTTTACGACCCCCCCCCCCAATAAAACATTTGCCTGAGTCAGGACAGGGCTTTGTTCAATTTCCTGCAGAGCCCAGGTAATTCAATCAGAGAAGTGTCATATCCCTTTTGGTGGGAACAGCAAAAGGCAGCTAGGCCTGGGAACACAGCTGTTGTGCAAGTCTCAACTCCTGTCGGGGGTAGCTGGTGGGCAAAATTCCCTCTCTTTTTAAGCCAGGCCTCAGCTAAATGTCTCTTTGGCTGCCAGTTTTCCTGTCCAAATCAAACTTCCAATTTTTACGCATGCAGCTAGAATGCTGATTCTAAGTTTAAAACTATGACATTTAAACAATTGCAACCTATGTGACACTCAAAAGTAGGTCACTCATTTCTTTTAAACATTTAGATTTTTAGTGTCTTTCAGTCCAAATTTACTTAAACTGCTGAAATCCACAGCTCAGCCAGTTTTGCTATGAACATTATTTTAGGCTCATCCTCTTTCCAGATTTTGTATGCCCACAAGACTTTATTCTGTGAAATGTCTGCTGGTGTTCAGTGAGATTGTTGGATATTCTGCAATGTTTGAAATGGGCATTCTGAGCTTGCCTTCAGAGAAACAAAGTGTGATTTTTAAAGTGCTTTCTAGCGAACAGGCACTGCTGTTTTTCTCTTTGGCACCCCATTTCACTCATGGCTCTTCTGACCCAGCACACCCGCACCGGGGGGTGGCAAGTCAGGCGACCATTTTGGTGTGCGCACAAACTGCGTGATTCTCCTGGATTTTGGCGCACATGTGGGCTTTTTGGCCATCTTGGATTTTCTAAGCCCACAGCACCAAATGTTGCAGCATGATAGCTCAAACGTGGGTCAGGACACCCAACACCACCTTGTTTCAGATTTTCAGTAGAAAAGGCACTGTTGTGATGGGCCTATAATTAGTTGGAATAGATGGATCAAGTGTCTGTTTTTTAAGGAGGGGGAGTACCCAGGACTCTTTTAGGTTGTTTGGGATGGTACCCGATGAAAATGAGGCATTGATTAACTTTGCTATGAAGGGGGCTAGGTCTCTCGCTGCATCTTTTATGATTTGTGCTGGGCATTTATTGCCCTGGCAGTTTGAAGTCTTAAGGGAGAGGATGACCTTTTCAACATCAAGGGTAGAACTTTTGGAAAAGCTAAAACAGAGTGAGGGTTTGTGAGAGGGCTCGGAGGTGTTGTCTGGTGAGGTTGTGTTGGTTAAGGTAGCTTTTCTTTTGCAATCCTGTTCTGAAGGGTGGAGTCCTTGTTGGCCAGGGCTTGCTGAATGTTGGAACACCACGTTTTGTCCTTCACACAGTTGTCTTGTACTGGGATTGGGTTTTCTAATTCTTTAGAATTACAAATAATTCCTTAATGCTTGAGTTTGCTTGCGAAATTCTATAATTATAGGTTTCTTGTGATGGGATGAGATGTTAATGAGGTTAGCTCTGTTTTCAGCCGAAGGTGAGAGTCTCCAAGAGGCTTCACATCTTCTTTTTTCCTTTCTCAAGTTTTTCAAGTGTGGAGTGAAGCAAGCGTTAAGGTGGGCTTTTGGCTTGCTCTTCCTCATTTTCAGGGGAGCGGATAGGATATTTTTGGTTGTAGGTCTTTTCATTGTGAGTGTGAATGTTAAAAGGTAATGGTCTGTCCATATCTGGGGTTTATGGCCATGATCAGGGCACTGCAATTGCTGGCTGCTACCCAATCGAGTGTTCTCCCCTTGTCATGTGTCGGTGCATTCACTATTTGGGTGAGGCCAAGTTCCAATAAGATATTGACTATGGCAGTTGCTTGTTTGCCCTGAGTGTCATTCAACCCTAAATTGAAGTCCTCGAATAGTAATACCTGTGAGGAATTTTTGTGTTTATCGGAGAGAATAATAGAGATATCTTCCTCAAATGAACCGATGGGTCCTGGAGGCGTATAGATGAGATGAATAGTGAGAGTTTATGAATTAGCAATGGGTAGTTTAGCCGTGAGGGATTCACATGATTTAGTGTCTGGTGATGGGCACAGACTCAATGATAAGTTTGATTTAGCAATGAGCGCCATACCACCACCTCGGGCCTTGCATCTGTCCGCTCTCAGAATGGTGTAGTCATCTGGTACTGCTAACATAAGGGTTGGACCTGCTGCTGGATGGAGCCATGTTGCAGTTATGGCGAGAAAGTCATAGTTTTCTGCCAAAATTAGATCAGAAATCTCTGTAGCACAGGCACTAGAGATTGAGCGCTCTTGGGCGGTACTACCTGTCGGTAGGGAGGGGCAGATACAAATGGTAACTCTGGCGTCCTGAGATGCAATAAGGGGCATAGTCGGTTGGAACTTTTTACAAATAGGAGCTGGGAGAGCAGAAAGCCTGGACTATGCAATAATGGTGGTTGGTCTGCAGTGAGGGCTTTTTCTCTTAGAGTCAGCATTGGTCTGAGAGTTGGTGGGCGGTTAAAATAATTCAGAGAGTCTAAAGCAAAGCCTAATGTTTCTGGAAGTTATACTACATGGTAAATTAGAGTTAGATGAGCCAAGTTCCTCCAGAATGCTTGGTAATTTTTGATAGGCCGCATTGGTAGGTAAAGATCGTAAGGGTATAACACCCAAGGTAGCTACCATGTTGGATGTGGGGTAACAACTTGGGACTGGCTAGGCATTAAGGCTTATGAGGCTAAGCGGAGAATATAATGCAGATAGGGCGCCCACTAAGAATAATTTTAGCAAAGTGTCAAACATAGTGCCCCAATGTCAAATGCAGCACAATATAATGTCGCAGTGCGGCTAAGTGTAAAGCACCGACTAAATTGACAGGTAGATTTAGAAGGGAAGTTATCATTCAGAGTAAAGTCAGGTACCGATAGGATTGTTAGTAAGCCATGAAAGGTATATGTTCGAGTAGTGCAAACATGAGCTACGTTGTCTGATAATCGGCTAAGGGCTGAGGGCAAGCAATTATAATGTGCTTAGTAGTGGACATAGGCTATAACAGTTGAATACCGTGGACTGGTGATCAAACATGCACTAAGTGCAGTCCAATACAGTGGATTAGAGATCACAGATGGGCTAATGCAATCAAATGCGGTAAGCTGTAACCGAGCAAGTGTTATATGTTCAGGCAGTTCTAGCATGAGCTGAGTGGACTGGTAATCAGACAGACCTGAGGACAATCAGTTGTCATATACTAATCATGGTCAAGGGTTAGTGCAGTTGAATGCAATGAGCTAGTAGTCAGGCATGAGCTAATGCAAGCAAATATAGTAGGCTAGTCATCAAGCACAAGCTAAATGTGCCATTACAGTTGACTAGTAGTTGGGCATGAGCTATGCAGTCAAGAACATTGGACTAGCAATCAGGCATGAGCTAAAAGCAACAGTACAGTGGACTAAAAATCAGGCATAAACTAAAAGCAATAGTACAGTGGACAGGAAATCAGATGTGAATTAAATGCAGTCAAGAACGTTGGGCAAGTAATCAGGAATGAGCTAAAAGCAACAGTACACTGGACTAGAAGTCAGACATGATTTAAATGTAGTCAAGGACAGTGGATTAGTAATCAGTGATAGACTGATGTGGTCCGTGACAGTAGTCGAGTAAACAGGCATAAGCTAAATGCAACAATACAGTTGGCTGGTAGTCGGTCATGAGCTAAATACAGTTAAATACAGTAGACTGGGCAGGGGCTAATAAGATCTGAAACAATGAGCAAATACTTAAATAACAATGTATGCAGTGGGCAAGCAGGAACAGTGCTAATCACAGACACACAGAGCATAAGGACATGCCTTAGGGCTAAATGTGATGCAGAAGCTGACGTGATTGGGGAGCGGGCAAAGTTCCATAGTTTATGTGGATCGTTGCGCCTGCGATCTCTTTCACTGTGGAAGACTTTCGAAACTGCAAGTAATTTACATATACCTCTGCTTGACGACTTCATCCTCTCTTTCAATCTTCCTTCAATTCACAATCCATACCCATCTTGTGACACCAATACTTCTTCTTTTCTCCCAATGCCCCTTGGCACTTGTAGTTCTTACTCTCTTGTGTTGGATGTGGGGTAACATCTTGGACTGGTTGGGCATTAAGGCTTATGAGGCTAAGTGGAGAATATAATGCAGATAGGGCGCCCACTAAGAATAATTTTAGCAAAGTGTCAAACATAGTGCACCAACGTCAAATGCAGCACAGAACTTTTACAAAGTTCATGTGGAACACCAATACCTCTTGGCATTTCTTTCCCACCAATGCTTCTTGGTAATTGTAGATCTTATATTTTTACTTTTTGCCCTCTTGGCATATTTCCCACTTCACATCTTCTCTTGCAGCACCAATGCCTCTTGGTAATTGTGATTCTTATTCTCTTTCACTTGCCTTCTTGGGCTGTTTCATATTTATTTAACTTTCTTTCCTTTGATCTCTGCTTGTAAGATCATTCAAAGGTTCATAACACTTGATAGCGACTTTTGAATGTGCAACTTCCTCTCGCAGGGCCACTATGCTACTCTGTATCCTTTTCTTTTAGATATTGCTTTCTTCATTCCCGTTTTATCGGCAAACGCGCAACCTTCAACTTTCAAATCAAAGTAACTTTCCCTTTAATATCAACCGGACTTTGTTGTGCTCGATAACTTACCGGTAGTGTTAAATTAATGCCTTTCATCTTTTCCTCACAGCTCAAGGACGTTTCCAATGCCTCCTCTGCTCCTTCCCAACTAACTCCACCGTTCACCCGGGAGGGTCGCAGGCTGTTTCCTGGCACCTTGAAGGTTTCTTTCCTTCAGTCGCTCTACTCTGCCTATTGAATACTCACAGCTTCCCACACGCTCAGAAATCTTGCCAGGCTCTCTCTCAATCCTCTCACTTGCTGATCAGCCCATTGGCCTTCCAACTCCCACAGCCAGGTTTGCATCAGCCTTGGAAGAACTGTTCCTTCTCATACCGAGCCTTGCTCAAATTGTGTCTGTGTGCGCCACCTTTTATTTTCATAGGGAGACTTCATTAGTGGCATGTGTACATTATTAGAATTGCATGTCTAACTCTGCCTGACCTCATTACAGTGACATGGCCAATGCAAGTCAGGGAAGGTAATCCTTCTGTCCTCATTCCTCATCTTCTTTGGTGCAGTACTTCTGTCAAGACAAGGTGGGAGGAATTATGGGAGCTGTAGTTTCCCATACAATAAACATGCATAGGGGTTAGATAGGTTGTGGAAAAAGGCAGATACCATGTCTCACCATTGGGTGCTTCTCCCCCCAGATACCCCCTACCCAGGTCATCCTCCCTCGATTGTCAACCCCTAGGGTCGGGATCCAAAAGTGATGGCTTTTTCCTGACCACCTGAGTACGGGATTCCCAGGAGTAGGTTGTGAAACATCCACTGGTTTTTCAGATTCCTAACAAAGGAAGTATAAAGCATGATCCTCCACAGGAAGAGCTGGACATTTCTGAAGGGAGTGGGGGCAGCATTTACCGTACACGGATGGAGACATGGAGATTGAAGCAATTGGCTGTTGTAAAATCTACTCATGTTCAGAGTTTGCAAACTGCTATGGTTAATAATAAAGAAGCGAGCCCTGCCGAAGCAAGGGGCCTGTAGAATGTAAAGAAGGCCAGAAAATGAGCCACTCAGAGACAGAAGAGACTGGAAAAGAAGAGTGGGGTGTTAACCAGTTGGTTACTTAAAACGCCCTCCAATAACATCGAAGATAAGGATGGAGTGTCAGAGGCCTCCAGTGATATAGAAAATATGACTGATGTACCCTTCCTGGTAGAAGCTGGCTCAACTCCAGAACAACCGGTAGTGGGGAGTGCTCGACTCAAGGTAGATGAGTTAATAAAAAAAGTCCCTGTGCGGCTGAATAGCACAAAGTTGGCTGGAAGCAAAAAGATAGCAATACGCAGTATCTTTAACTAATGTAGAGAAATGGTTGGACAGGCAATCTGTCTTAAATATTCTAAATGCAATTCCTCAATTGAGAGTTTTGCTGTCAAAAGATATTGAATATGTGGAGATGATCGAGGAGTCAGATGTTCCTAAGCCAATTATACACAGTAGAAACGATAGAGCTGTATAGTACATGTATGCTAAAGATGGTATATGATGTTGAAATACTCAGGCCTCTAGCACAGAATTATGCCAAGGGAAGCACATATCACATTTAAAGCAAGTCAGAAAAAATAGTTGAATGCACATGTGACCAAGATGTCTTCAGAACTAAGTGTCAAGTGAACTGCAATGGAGCAGGTGATGGAAGATCAGAACTACATGATGATTCCCAAGGTCCAGGTGACCGGGCAAGGATGGAGGAAATAACTAGTTTACCTGAAGGCCTTGGGCAGGTATGTGTTTGGCTGACAGGTTTACTACTGGCAACTCACCTGAAACAACCATGAGCCACAAATCTATTCACTTGGAACACTCGTACCCACATCAGGCATGGATTAGTATAAAACTGAGATGGAAATAAGACGTTTCATACGCACAGCAAGACTACAAACTTTTTTCCAAGACAGAGAAATATCTGAACAGGAACCAGACACAGGTTTACACCCAAAAATCTACCTTCTGCCCCTCAGAAAATCAAGTACCAAGTGATTTGATACCCTTTGAGAAATGCATACTGAAAGATTACATAAAATTAATAAATAATAAAAAAATGCAATTGTACAAAATCGGAGAAGGGGGCACTCAGCCAACTAGCTGCCAATAATGAGATTTTTATTAAACCGGCAGACAAAGGAGGTGGCATTTGCTAAGTGATAGGGAAAGTTATTGCCCTTTACGGAAAGATCCAACTAAAGAAATGCAAAATGAAATTTCGGAAATAGTCAATTTTGCTCTAGAAAGAGGCTGGAAAACAGACAAGGAGTCCACTTTTCTGACCCCAAACTCCTTCTCCTTATGCCTTACCAAAAGTGCACAAAGATGCAGTCAATCCACGGGGCCCGGTTGTTTCAGGGTGTGGGTCATTTTGGAACCTCTGTGTAAATTCATAGATGAATTCCTAAAACCAATGATCGGAGATACGGACTCCTATCTCCGGGACAATACCCATACCATATACATTTTTGAAAACCTGGAATTCAATCCGGCCATCCAAATTTTGGTCACGATGGACATTAAGGCATTATATACGTGCATCCCACAACTCGCTCCTCTCGACTGCATCCATGACTTTCTGACTGAGACGAATTTACAATCAAGAGTCCCACCAGCGTCCATTATTGAACTCATGACCGTGGCATTGTGTAAGAATTTCTTTACTTTTAACAATCAATTGTATCTGCAAACTGAGGGCACCGCCATGGGCACAACTTTTGCTCCAAGCATTTGCTCCAAGCATGGCAATTTTATACATGGCAGCCTTTGAGAAGAAATATATATCAAATGAAGAAAACCCATGGTGGCAACATATAAAATGGTGATTTTTATATGGGAAGGCAGCACAACAGAATTAGAAACCTTTTTTGTGTGGCTAAACAATCAAGATCCGGACATCCACATTTCTTTTTCGTGTGGCTAAACAATCAAGATCCGGACGTCCAATTTACCATGGAACACAATACGCAAGTCATACAGTTTCTGGACTTACAAATCAGCCACCGAGAGGGCAAACTCATGTGCAACCTGTACAGGAACCCTACAGATCGGAACACACTGCTACTCTTTACCAGCGACCACCCCCAACACCTAAAAGGAAATTTGCCATATGAGCAATTTTTGCATTTACAATCAAATTGCACCCAATTGGAAGATTTTTAAAGCAATGCGGCAGAATTAGGGGAAAGACTCAAGACTAGAGCCGACCCGAGGAAGCTTATAACAACATCAAAGAAGCTGGAAAGGTTCATGTGCCGTGAGTCGATTTTGGAACCACGGGGGAGCCAACAAGAAGAGCAGGACAATAGACTAACATGTTTACTTATACATGGGCCACATACATTTTCCATCAAGAACATCATTCAGAAATACTGGCCTCTGTCAAAACTTAATCTCCCAGAGGAAAATGAACCATACTTCGCTTTCAAGAGATCACACAACATCCGAGAATTTTGGTCCATTCCAATTTCACCAAGACAACGCCACATGGAAGGCCATGGAACCATACACCTTTAGTTGGGCATCATCCATGTGGTTCCTGTGTGGCTTGCAAATCCGCACAAGTAGTGTACTGCATCGAATGCCCGTGTGGCCTACGATTTGTAGGACAGACCATGCGCAGCGTCAATACTCGCATTTCTGAGCACAGTTTGAGAATCCGTTGTAAGAATGAAACCTCACCTTTGGTTCAACATTACATGCAAATGAAACACACGCCTGATGAACTTCTTTGGTGGGTTCTCGAGAAAGTGACAATTGGCTCAGGTACACAAGAACATTTTTTGAGATTGGAGAGTCGGTGGATCCACAGAATGGACAGCTGGGACAACGGGCTAAATGAACAGTTTACACCACTCTAGATATACACACGCAACAACATTGGCTCCCTACTCAGACATTTTCCTACTTGGTATATTAATTTCAATCACCGCAGCGCCATCTTCCACACCAAGGCAGCTCTTCGACTAATATCACAAGACATGTGAGGGCATTAATCTACATGTCCCTGCCCTCCCCCTCTCGCACCTTTGTGAGATAGGCACTTACCAGTTGAACACACTGCATACTTTACACTATATCCTGTGAAGTGTGTTCGGGGTCACAGGGTGAACAACCTACTCATGATTAGGACATCATGCCACACTACCAGGCTGGAGGCTGTCCGCCTGTACATGCTTTTACATTCTCAATATGACAGTGCGCACTCACACGAGTCGGATGATTTGTTTATGGTGCATATTCATGCAACTTCTAATGTACCACCATAGTGCTATTTAAACACAAAACTGGCTCCCACACTGATTTTACCGAGCAAGCAAGCATCAAATCACCAGCCCACGGCTCTCCTAGCCATACCTTTTGAGGAATGAAGCCATCAGTTTAACATACCACACAATGTTTGGCCCAAGCAAGCCCATGTGGTATGTAATTACACATGTCACACCATAGCACGCGTTCGAACAGTGGTTCATTTCACAAATAACTTGTCATTCAAGAAACAATGTGGCCCATTCTGACCGCCTTGTGAAATGACCCACTGTTAGGAAGCAAAAGGGTTTATAATAATAAAATAATAATTAGGCTTTTATATAGCGCTACAAACCCTCAGGTATCTGAGCGCTGCTTATTATTACCCACGGTGTGTGGTGCTCATTTATCGACCTCGGAAGGATGAAAGGCTGAGTTTGGCCCCGCCGGGATTCGAACCTGCGTTAACAGGCTCTGCACGGGTGTCAAAGCGGGCGCTCTACTCGCTGTGCCACTTGACCGGCTATATGTGTGAAAGAAGGAGGCGGCCATAGCAGGCCCCTATTTTTCTTACAAGATGCATTAGGCACGTTGAATATATAGTAAAATGAAATGAAAAGACTAGATTAAATTCAATGTTGCATTCTATTTTATATAGAATCGTAAAACAAAGCAAATGCATCTATCGCCTAGTTTGAAATTTCTATCTATATGAAAAAAGCAATGTTGTGAGCGCCAAGATGAGGGAACTAATCTATTCCCGATACTATCTTTCTTTATCCGACTAGGATGTACATCGTCCATGAGTCTGACGGGACTCCTTATGCTCTACACACGTTATTAGTGAGATCATGAACAGCAAAGATTGGTAAGCTCCATTTTAAACAACACTTGCACCTAATAGACAAATGGAACCTTAGAAGACAAATAGCACTAATTCCATTGTTATATTTTGTTGTTTTTCTCTCCTCTCGTGCTATTTATTATTTCTCTTTCCTTTCATTTTATTACCCTTTCTCCCCCACACCCCACCTGTTTCACTCTCCTTCCATCTCCTTTGGAATACTAAACTATTACGTATATATCAACCCTGCAACTGGACAATACTATGGTATGTGGTATTTTTGCTTTGCATTATGATGTTTCAAAATAAAGTCATTGAAAATTATTATATTTTTTTTATTTTTTTATTTTCCTTTTAAATATTCATGTAAATTGTTTTTTCTTGATGAATGTGGATATTATTATTTTTGTATAGAAAGTTATTGCCCAGATTTGAGAAAGGCAAATGAGTGCCGAAACATGTGTCATCAACATGGGCTACAACCAAAAATAAAAAAGCATACGAAACAATGCTTTATATAAAAAAATCAAACTAAACTGGTCTCGAACAATATTTCTTGTGGCGCAGTAATGGATGCGTGTGGAATTTTCTAATTTCACTTTCAACAAACGAAGTGGGGGATCTCTGGGTCTTCGTTTTCCACACACATTATTGCGACACGTTTAAGCTGTTATTTAAGGATAA
Source organism: Ambystoma mexicanum (assembly GCF_040938575.1). NCBI lineage: Eukaryota > Metazoa > Chordata > Amphibia > Caudata > Ambystomatidae > Ambystoma > Ambystoma mexicanum. The sequence goes on along the minus strand of NC_090937.1, from coordinate 1,343,989,835 downwards.
TAGTCGCGGAGGTTTAAGAGTGCGGTTAGAAAAGCTCCCCAAGTTTGTATATATTTAAAAAATAAGCCTATTTAGCTATTCATTGTCTATATTTTTTGCCTATGTAATAATTTTTTGCCTTTTATGCAACTTGATATGTACAAGAATTACAATAATTGTATATCCAAAAGGTTATCGCATATGTGTTGTTTTTTCATATAAATCATGCATTGAATGATATGTCCAGGATTAGATTTAGTATAACCCCGCCAAAGAGATACTTTACTCATTCAGCACATGTCTAAGGTCTACAGTACCGTGTTTTCTGCAGCATTTTGTCTTTTGTTACTTGGAACACTTGTGGCCATGCACACTTTCTGGATTTTAACAAGGGCCATACATTTTTATATGATTATGAAGTCGTACTCCTGCAGGAAACTTGCCTCATGCAGGAAATAATGATTGACTGCATTACCTTACATCAAATGTTGGCTATTAAGGGCAATAAATGGAAATAGAAAGGAGGTATTATAATAGGGATGAATAAGGAGATCCTGACTAGAAAGATAGAAAACACAGGGAGTAATCAAAACATATTGGCTATTGAGGTTGAGATAGGATAACAAGGGGATGTGAGAAATATGGTATTTCTCAATGCATATGTACCTTCCGGGGGAATATATACCTCTAAGATACTTGATAATATGGGTATAATAATGGTGGAATGGCTTCTTGAACCTGCAAATTCCTTGATTCTTGTTGGAGGTGATTTTAATGCTCTTTCCCTCTGTTAAATTAAGGGGTGTTGAAAAGTGCAGCCTCAAACTAAGCCTATGAAAAAACGGGGGACCCAGTAGTTACAGTTTGCTGATAAATGGGGTTTGATGTTGCTGAGTGAAAAAATCAAAGAAGATGTACCAGGGAACATCACGTGGAAAGCCAATGGTGGGGTGGCTGTTCTTGACTATTTATTCATAACTGACAGTGAATTTGAATTAACACTATTACTAAGAACTAGCTTCAAACAATATAGTGATCATGCCATGGTCTCCCTTACACTGAACATTGGAAACCCCATTAAGATGAAAATGAACACCCTTGATGTGGAATTAATGGCCGGTACTAATCGTGTGATCTGGTCCGATAAGAATATCAAGGCAATGAATATTTATATGGATAAACAGTGAAAATAAATTGGTAGCTGACATAATTGCATGGTATAAGAACCTGGTAAAAGATGCAATTCCAGTTGGTATAAGATGTATCTTTACAGAAGGTCTGGTATTAAAACAAGAGCTATGACCATGTGATCCGAGAAGCTGAATGTCATCTCAGACAGAACATTAGGAAAATACTGAGGCAAAAGACCCCCTGTCCCTCGGGGCCTCTCTCCTACTTCTCAGACTTTTGTTACAGTGTGACACGAATAGCAAGAGCAACCAATCGCATTGCACCAAGAAAAAGAACATTTCAGTCGAACTACATCCAAACGTACGGTACGTATACCTTACACCACGTCTGTGGCCAGAGGCATGACCACCCATCCATACACCCTAGAATGCAGCTATGGCTATGCCATTCTTGTATAGCAGCTCACACAGCCGTCGACACTGAAACCCATGACGTATCTCAACACCTCTGCCATTAGTATACAGCGACAACCAACTAAATAATATCGGTCTAGCAGGGCACACATCGAATCTTCATCACTAGCACCCTATCCTAAACCACTAACAGCACCCACCCATGTGCCTGACTTCTGGGCTGCTTACTGGAGGCTAGCCAGCCCACCTAAGTCCTAACATGGTAAAATGCACACTTGCATCTTTTGATTTAAACTCTTAGAACCTGCTACACATGGACTGCGGTCACTGAGGGCGGTGTAACCACAAAGCGCATTGATGCCATACAAATGGGGAAAGGGCGCTATATAAATGATGAATACAATACAATGGAATTATATAATCAAATCTGTAAAGAGGGGAAAATGCTAGGGACCTGGAGGAAAGCAATTATTATCAATGGGGAAATTATCTGGAACCCTGATTCTGGACAAATTAAAAAATTGGGTTGAGGCAAATAAGATTATTGAACATTACCAAACTGGCTTTAGAGATGCCTCTAGCACTATTCATGGCCTAATGTTACTTAACTCATTAATCAATTAGGCATGGAAGGCAGAAAATCCATCATTACATCTACTATTTGTTGACTTCAAATCAGCACTCCACACAGTAAACCATGAGAAACTGTGGAGGAGGTTGGAGCTCTGGGGAATACTGATAGACCTGCTACGCATTCTAAGAGAACTTCATACTGATATGTCAGTCCAGGTTAAGATGGACAGCATGGGTGCCCGCACTAAAGATATAGGCACTTCTAAAGGGTTTAACCAAGGGTGTGTGCTGTCACCCATGCTGTTTAACTTGTATATGGCAGATTTTTCTGAGTATTTGTCTGAGACAAATAGCTTTGTACCCAAGCTTAGGACTAATAGAGTAAACTGGATCTCTTATGCTGACGACATGGTACTTGTTGACCACGCTGTGGTGGGACTAAACAGGTCAGTGCAGAAATTAGATGAATATGCCTCTAGAAATGAGCTCATACTGAATTGTGATAAGACCAAATGTATAACATTTGGTGGCACAAAAAAAGGTCGGAAAAGCAATTGCAATATTAACGGGAAGTGCATTGAAAAAGTCAATGAGTATACATGTCTAGGAGTGATCTTGAGTGAAGAAGCGAATAATAATGCAATGAAGCAATAAAAGTGTTCTAAGGCATATTCTCTGCTATGACAAAAATGTTTGTGAATAAAACAGCTGGATACACCCTTATAGGTATTACCACTATATACCGGCAATGTATTGTGTTGTTGATAATATATTGTCTGTTGGCTTTGTACCAGGTAAAGATGGATTGGCTAAACATTCTCGAGGGCTGAATATGGAGAGGTATTCTAGGGCGGGCACAGTGTGTTGCAGTACAGGCATTACGCCTGTAATTGGGGATTACCTCTATCAAGTCTCTAGTGGTAATACAGCGTGGTGTGCTGTACATTAAGGCTAGAGGAGAAACTAACTATCCTTGGCTAACCTTAATTAGAAAGATTATAAATAAGAAGGGCTCCATGCATTTGTGGTTATTCAGGCAATTGTGTAAAGAGTCGATTGTACTTGTTGGGTGGACTCCAGCATGGGAGCTAGGAACATACCATATAATCAAAGAATTTAGGCAACAGTGAAATTGTGGGATGGGGGCAGAGCCATGTCCACCTGGGCAAATCGAAATTGTATAAAGCTTTTCTCGAGATACAAACCACCTACCTAACACCACGAACATAGTATAAGAAATCACCTGGCGATTTATTATGTTCCAAAGACTAAACCAATTACCAGTATTGAAAGTCATGGGAACGAGACTAAGGATTTTGATTGAAGAGAGGGGGTGTAGGTTATGCCAATTTTTCCATATTATGGAGTCAGCCCGACCCTTTTTGACAAGTTGTAACAAGATGGGCAATCTTTATATGCCAAATCTGGGTGATTATGTTCATTCGTTGGATGGACTAAAAAGTACAGATTTCTGGAGGAGATACCTATCAGCCAATGATAAGAAGTTGAATATGTCTGAATATGTCTCTCTTTAAATTATGGCAGAGAATTAACTTGAAAATGATTTGGGGGTGACGTTTATTGATAAAAGTAGAAATATTTTAGGACATTCATTTAATTAATGTTGTTTGATATATCTTGACAGATGTAGATTTATTATGTATTAGATTTTATATGTATGGTTTACCAAAGTCTTAATGTTTTATTTTGAGTGTATGTTGTATAAATCATTTATGAAAAGTTCTTTGAACTATAACACAATTTAAAAAAAAAGGAGTTTCCATGTGCTTACTCCACATCTCCTTTCAATATTAGCTTTCCAACCGTCTGTCTTGCACAGCCTGGGTGTTTGTGTGCATGTGTTAGGGCATGAGATGGGAGTGCATGTCAATTAATAGCAACCTTCATTTGTAACCTTCAATACATTTACGTTGCAAAAACCATTAAGCATGTGTATCGCGTTGACAAGAAACCTTTCTCTGACACTTTCAAATCCTATACGCCTATTTTTAGGTTTGTTAGACTGAGAACTTTTCCAAATTTGCTGGGTCTAGTGGTTTCTTATATAGATGGTGCTGAAAGTCACGAAAATAATGAACTTAAGCAGAAATGTGTTGGAACTTAGTACTCAAAGTGTTAATGCATATTTGTCCAACTCGGTGTTTAGGATAGGGGTGGGACATTTTCCTAAACTGTGACAAATAGGATTCCTTAAGCTCTCCTAGGTCCACTTTCTGGTAGAAGTGTTCAAACAGTTAGGTTCAACTCTTAGTATTTGAGCATGAATAAAAGGTATGAAAGTATGGCACTTTCAATACAGTCAATCATAGGTAAACTTTCGTGCAATTTGCAGGCGTGTCATTCAGTTCAGAAAATTCTACAGAGCTTCCTTTTGGAATCACTCCGGTGCCTTTCCAAGGATAATCCAAGTGCTGGGAACTCTGCAGTTCTTTGGTTGTTTCCCAACCCTGACAGACAGCGGTATGGCCCTCACATGGCGAGAGGTCAGCAGTGACAGTCCTGGTGCTGCTGTAGTGCAGCAAAGGCTCTGGTAGCAAACATGAGGACCCTCAATCAAGAAGGGATGCTCTGGGCCCACTGGTGATGCTGCTGTGTTGAAGAGGCACTTCCAGAGCTGTGGAGCATTTGTGAAGTAAACCGTTGGTGACCTCCAATACCAGTGAGGCAGAAGATGCCCATGAGTAGCAGTTAATTTACGTAATTGCCCATTGGGAGGGCCAACATTAAATTTGACTTTTCTGTTACTCTTTACTTGTTCTTTGTCAGTTCTTCATCTTTAATAGCAGCTGTAGGTTTCTGGCCCTGTCAATTGCATGCCCACACAGTATGCACTGATTACACACCATAAAGATGCAGTGACCAGACAGCAAACATTTCCGCGGAGGATGCGAGTCTTGAGAGCTTGCAACTTTGCTGAGACAACTGGGTTAAGGGAAGTGAAAGCTGGTTCCAAGGGTGCCTCTGTTTGATGTAGAAGTCTGATGTCCACTGATATTGGGATGAGCTTCACCATACAAAAGTTAATTGCAGAGTACAAGGATAAGCTAAGCTTTCTCATGATTCCTCTGCGCATATGCGTCTTCTGTGCTTTGGTTCTCACCCCCAGGTCTGAATGAGTTAAGGGCATGATAACGATGCATACCGTTGGTAAAATAGGAGCTTTGGGGACTAGGAGGAAACTAGTATCCTAGTGAAAAACTTGTATCTGTGTTAGCCAACCAATTACTGTGGGGCTCCCACATGGAAAGAGCACAATTTCTTTAGCCTTGAATCGCAGACATCATTCACGAAAAGGGCAGTTCTGGTTCTGGCAACAACAGCCCCTGTCTCCGAAACAGGCAGTAGTCATGAGCACATACTGCAGTATCCATATCCTACTAGATACTTACAAGGCAGATTCCAAGGAATTCTAGGTAGGGAGGCCCTTTGAGAACAACAAATACAGATGCTGACTTTACCCATTGAAGCCAACACAACCATCTTTGTGAGGAGACTTGTATGAGAAGCAGCGTGACTTCATGACACTACCTTGAGAAAGCGATGAGCCTTCCATGAGCACTAGCTAGGGAAAGGTTGAATAAACGATCAGCGAAAACCAGAAATGCTCACAGCTTCCAGCCTGAGTGTTAGGGTGGAACTAAAAGTCTCTCACCGGATGCTATTAATACTAGTGCCAAAAACCTTCAAGCTCGAGATAACTTCTCCAATTTATCTTTACACCTCACAATGTACAGTCTTGCAGGCCTCATAGAAATGTATCTGATCACAATTATTTATCTATTTTTGGAAAGTTATAAGAAATAAATTGCAAGTTTTAAACAATAGATAATATTTCGAATTTCACGGCAGAAAAGACAGAAATTGATACCAACAAAAAAGAAAATATTACATTAAAAAAAGGATATTTGGTTTCAGTTGGGAAATTAGGCATGCATTGTGTGCAGAAACTGTCGTATCCAATAGCCTACGGCCAATTAAATATAAAGCACTTAAGAAGTACACGATGGGAACCTGATATGGATAAACAGAGAGCTACGTGCTTGCAAGTGAAAATAAAATAAACAACAAAAACACATTCAAATATGTGTATCCACCCTTGAAATGACATTCAATCAATCATATCAAATGTCACACCATATGGACAAAAAACAACACTGCTAGAAAGATGATTCTTTCAGCAGCATCTGACATGTGCAGGACAGTGCCAGGCGACAGCCAGTCAGACACAACATCACTGACCGGTCACAAAGTTTCAGAGCACAGTGGATCTCACATCTGCAGCTGGATGAAGAAGCATTGGACACATCTGCATACGATCATTGAACTGCATATGTCCAGGATGGTCATGTAAACACTGGTGTGGATTGGTTTGTGTTTTGTTCTTCAAGCCAAATAATAGCCAAGCAGCTGGATGTGAACTCTTCAGCCACTCATTTAAGGAGTGGGAGGCAGGAGGTGGTGACCGGGCAGTTGCTGACCTTTCTCCATTTAGAGAAATTGCAGGTACTGTGTGTGAGCTGTTGCCTGATACACTGTGAAAATCTTGCAGCCTTAAGTGAACTAGTACTAATATGAATTGTACCAGGACACGGCCCTCTATGGCACGTCTCAGTCCGTAGCGCTTTGCTGTGTCATAATGCATGGTGTTTTGGTGGCTATTTAGAACGGGAGTGATTAAATGTTTAATGTAACGACTAATTTTCGAATTAACATTCTAGAGAAGAGTTGTCCTGCGATCTCGCCTGGCTCAACTTCCTCACATTGCTCATTTATTTAACAATATGAATTCTATAAATTGCTCATTGCGATGACATAGAGTAAGATATCACATTCAAGGCAATGTTGCATTGCGGGATTACAGGCATTGGAGGCGGTGAAGTCGCTCCCTTTACCTGTTTAAACTGCGAAGCGTTGTGATGCCAATCCACAATCACTTGACTTCTCTCGGCCTAGGTTGGAATGACCACTAAACACAAATTATTGGCTTGTTAGTCACAACTATCATTTAAGAGAGGTTGGCATTTGTGTATTTATAGTATGTGGTTTAATGTGCTTCGGTATGGTATGAAAAACGATATTTATTTTACCACAGTAAAGAATAGTTAAAAGCAGGAAATTGAAATTTGATGTAAGCTATTTGTTGCACTGCAGTAAAAAACGAAAATGTTAACTATACTCCATTCTTACTATTTACTATGTCTTGTGAAGGTAGGTGACCATTTGCACAGGGAGCCAATCACATGCAGTGTTTTGTTTATTTAAAATAATTTTCACGGTTAGGCAAAAATGAGTATGGTGGACCAGTTTGATATTCTATGATTTCTGTAATTCTAATTATTTATAGAAAGTAATTCACAGGCAAGGTATGCAGTGGAGTAACTTTGCTGAAAATGTTGGGGGGGGGGGACATGACAACTGAAGGGAAGGGTTGGAGTGAAGGGAGGATGAATGGCTGCTCTGAGGGATCGTTTCAGCCACATTGTTTTAAAAAATGTGGTCGAATGGTAGATTTGACCGAATTTGGTCACCAAGATTAGTTTGAAGCCGAAGATATCGAACATGAAGAGCAGTGATTGCAGGGGTTGCCCCCTCAACCCATGTTCAGTATTTTTGCCTTCGGCAGTTGCAGGGATGTCCCAGCGCTATCTCAGCATTGGTGGCTGAAGAAGAAAAGGGACTCTGCAGCGTCAGATCCGACCAGCGTTAAAGGGATGGATCTGACGCTGCAGGTTCCAGAAGAGGCAGCGGATGGAGAAAAGGTAAGTGGGGGGGGTTGATGGGTGTACTGGCAGTTTGAGGGGACATGGGTTTGGTTTTTTGTGCTGAGGTAAAAACGTATTCACATAGAAAATGACTACGGTTAATTCCACTGTGAGTTTGTACGGCGGTCAAACAACCGAAATGCAACACACATATGCTTGCACGCTCCCTCACTCACACACAAATGCACCCAACACCTCCACTGACATACACTGTGTGCACACACCATTTATATGTACATATACAATAACACATGGAAACAGTGGTGCAACGTCCATTGAGCAGACCAGACTATCACCCCCTGATCCCTGAAATGTTGGTCTCTGTTAAGTTGACCTAGCTGAACTATAAAGCCATGGCCGAAAGGACCAGATTCACTGGAATGTCAGCAATTTTCCTGATTTTCCTTTCATTCAAAGGCAGAAACCATTGGTTAATGCAGTGCAGTGGGTGACCAAGTATAGTTGGTATAAATTTGTAAATGCCATATATCTCCAAACTTCTGCACAACACCTTATATGTCTACGTGCTGATAGATTTTGTCTACAAGATTCTGACTGATTAAAATTAAGGTATGTTTTCCTGTGTTCAAATGGCTCCAAATGGCTCCAAGCAGTGGAGTACCGAGTGGGAGAGTGGAAGAGTCGCAAGAGGGTGGTCAAGCTGACCCCCCATAGCTCTTTTAAGAGCCAGACCGGGACATTTGTCATGGGGACACCTCTCCCATTCCTGCGCAGCACGCTCATTGACCTGTTCCGAATGATAGAGGTGTCCCGCTGCCGGGACAATGTCCTAAGGAGCTCTGGGCAGCAGAGGGTCCTCACTTTGCTCTGTATCAACGTAGTATTACAATGTGAGCCATTAGGCACTAACAGGAGGGAGGGGAGTACTATTAGCAGAGACTTTTGTCCCTTTAGAAATGTGAATGGGAGGGAGTGATCAGAGGAGAGACGGGTGCATAATGCTGTATGCTTTATGAAATAATGATTATGGCTTTAAAACACAAGGAGGATTTGTTAGGCTCATATTAATCTGCATGATGCTATTGTGTCTTTGCATGCAGAATTGGGAGAATGAAACTAAAGCCATACTCCTGTTGCTCAACATATTTCTATGACAATGTATATAGTGTATGGTTAGTTTACTATGAAAGGCTAGTTTATTATGTAATGTGGTTTGCATCCAAGGCATTGCTATAAATAATTGTATGTTATATGTATTATATAAATAATAAGCACATGAAATGTAAAGCAAAACCTTCATAAATATCTATATCAACTAAGCCTGGAAAGATGTGTGTGGTCGCTTAAATTGTCCACATCCCAGTTTCACCATTTAACCAAGTGTGTGATCAGGAGCAAATTATTTAATCACATTGTACCTTATCTGCAGCTCTGTAAGTGATTCTGATTCACTTCAAAGCTTATGTTAATGCATCATTGTATTATAATGGAAAAGCCTAATGACTATAGAGTTGTTCCACATATAACAATAGTGCAATTTAGGTATTTTGCACCACAAAATTATTTGTCTCTTGGCTTATTTATGGCAACTTATTCTAAAGTCACTTCCATGGTGTCTCCAAGTATCGAAGACTGATGATGCTTCTTGCAATGTCCTTTTCTGTGAAGTCACTTCTGTTGGTGCAATCCATATGCTAATTAGGAAGTTTGCATGTAGAGCCCCAACAAACATACACAAACACAATTAAAAAATAAATGTTTTAAAGTACCTCTGCTCTGCTTTTAAATGCCAACCACGCCACGTCTCATGTTACACCAACATAACCTCTTCACACTCACGTGCCTCCAGACAGAAGCCAGGAAGCTGAATGAGCTTCCTAGTTTCTGTCTGTGTGTCGCACAAACACGAAGCGGGAAAGCGATGCTCTGTGCTGCTGGCCCCCGGAAGTGCTGCTGCTAGCGTGACAGCACAGGCGCCATGCCCTGCAACACCTAGTTCAGCACCCTGACTGCTGACTTTCAGTCAGGCCAGCCACGGTGAGGGACTGAGCCACGCAGGGCATCCTAGCCCTGAAAGCATTGCCATGTGGCTGTCAGGCATCTCTGCATTATATAATAAGACAGCGCAAGTCTTGCTGGGCACCCCAGGCAGGCTTGTGCTGTCGAATTACATAATTGATGATTGTGGCTCCCCTGCCCTACCTCCAAAAGATGGGGGGGACAAAAAGGCATGCCGCAGAGGATTAGGGGACAAAACCCCCTGTTCCCCTCTATGATCACGCCCTTGAAGGTATGACATCATTTATGTGAATTATGGGGTTGAATCCACTGCTGTTTGTATAATTTGTATGTTTACAAACTTCAGCTGAGGTATCATATGCCAATCTAGGGCTCTCTCTCTCCCCCTCCCTTTCTCTATTTTGCAGCTCTTTTGTCCTCTCTCTGTTTCACTCTATGTTTCCCTCTCTTTCTCTCTCTATATCTCTGTCTCGTCAAGAGTGGTGTTGTCATGTGTGGGGTTTCTAGAGACAAACCAGCCATTGCTGCCAGCGGGAAGGCCAGAGGAAACAATACCAATTTCGGGACTGGAATGCTGTGTTTATATGGTTTAAAGTAGAATGAGAGGAGCAGCCTCAGAGGCAAAACACTTCTGCCAGCACTTTGGGATACATTTTGCTTTTTGACAGCTACCAATAATCAGGGACGTGATTTTGTGGTCGCCTGGGGTCGCACCTGATGTCACCTTTTCTTCCTCTGTGGTCTCCCTTGCTACCAGTAAAGAAATAAAACATTACAACAAAACAAAATCTTTTTTTTACAAAATTGAAGCTCCTGGGCTGTGGCCAGTGCCGCGTGGCTTTTTGTTTCTGGAGTGGCTGGCTATTTTGTTAAGCCTCTTAAAAAAAAAAGGGGGTTCCACAAGTGTAACACTTTGAGCAGTTACCCTAAACAAGAAAGAATAGAACAACACATAATCTGTCTTTCTGGAATTCTATACAATAATTGCTAGACTCAATAAAGATTTATTTCAGGCACACTTCACAGGGCCAGTCACTGATTTAGTCTGTTCTTAAACACCTCAAATTTACAATGCAGACAAGAACTTCCAAAAAACATTTAGAGTAGAATAAGCATCCATTGTGGATTATGCATTTTGATTTCGCAAGTTTCAGTTATAGCATGTTCTCCTCTGCCACTCTTGTCTCTGTTATGATCATCACAAGACATTAAATCTCTGTGTCCCCGGTGACTTGACAAAATCTGTGTGCTTAAAAGCTAGTGTGCAGTGTACAAATGTTTGACCATAGCACATAAAGTTACCCTTGATTTAATTGTGTCGCAATTAATGCTTTGTTGTTATGTGTCTATCTTTCCTATCTCCATGGCATGCTGTTCAGGATTTTTGTTTGGATATATGAGGTAACGAGTGCCCAGAGTAGGGGATACAGTTTGAGTTTGCTGCTTTCCCCGTGCTACTCTAAATGTTTTAATATACAGTTATGACCCTCCCAATGGTATGTATTTTGCCAACCTCCGAAGCCTGTAAAGTAGATTCACACAGATTTGACACGTGGCCAACTTTGCACCAGAACTGCAGATCAACTGGCCTGCTGTTAAATCTGTTACCAGTTTAATGGTATCTACTGAAGAGTGTAATTTGCTTTCTGACTTTGAGAACATTCAGAGATGTAATTGCTCATTTTACTATAGCTGCTAAAATAGCTATAGCCAGCAAGAAAGCTCACTGGGTTGAACGCTTGCAGCTGTGATATGTGTGGGATCTTCAGGTCATAGGTTCAAATCCTGACAAGGCCAACTCACCCTTTAATCCTTCTGGGGTTGATAAATGAGTACCGACACAGGTTGGGTGATATTGCATGTATATTTGTTCTATATATAGTGGTTAAGCTTAAGGGCTATCTAATAACACATCATTTTCATTTGGTCTTGGACGTATGCTTGCATCCACCTGCTTGCATGCCAACCTCAACCTCTCACGTCAAGTGAACTCGATTGCCTCAGCAGTGGCTTACACAGCCAAACTGCTTCATGCCAGCAGGCCCTTCCTCTCTACTCCCAAACGCCTAATAATTGCAAGAGCAATCACAGGAGCCAAGCTCGACTACTGTAACATCCTATTTACTAGTATTTCTGAATGCAATCTGAATAAACTCCAGACTCAGAACAATGCTCTCAGAGTGGCCATTGGTCTCTACAAATCTGACCATATTTCCAAAGCCAGGAGAGATGAACATTGGTTGCCCATGCCGGAAAGGATTAAGTTCAAAACATTGTCCCTGATCCACCAATGTCTATCCAACACTGCCCCGACCTACATCTCATGCCGCGTGGAGAAATAATCCCCTGCCCGAACTTTTAGATCAGCAAACTCTCACTTCCTGAAAATCTCCAACTTCAATCGCCTCTCAGTAGGGGGCAAGACCTTCCCAGTCATGGCTGCGAAACTCTGGAATAATCTACCAGCACTCATGAAAGAACCAGCCTATTTGACCTTCGGCAGAAACTTACAGACCTGGCTGTTCAACTTACGCTGCTTTTCCTAAGATGCTTCCATCCCCCTACTGCATCTCCCTGCCTCCCTTTTTCTCTTTTCACCCTAATATGACTAATGCCTAGATCCCCAGGTGTATTGTGCACTGTAATAAATGCTAAAATAATTAAATCATATAGCAATTTGGTAATTTGGGGCTATACACACTGATATCAATGATACATATTGTGATCCATTTGTGTATGAATGCCATATCACATTACAGTGATATCATAACCATATTTTTCGTAGTGTACTTAGGAACAATGCTATGTGAAGCCACTTCCTGTTTTTGTTAAGGGGTGAAAGGCCATGTTGCATCGCTACCCGTGATGTCACTTCAGGGTGGGGGTCAAATGTCATCCCTTCCTGTGATGTCATGAGAGGTCAAAGGCCATGTGATGTCACTTCCGCTACCCAATGTATTTTGGTGAAATGACGTCCCTGACCAACATGCTTTTTTACTCAAAACACTTTTTCCCAAACAATTTCAATTGTTTTTGCTAGCTTCCTAGAGACCCTGTAAACCGTTCTTCTGGTTTTGAGTGAGTGCTTTTCCAGTGGGTCCCTGGAAGCAGTAGAGTGCTGATTGAATCTGTGCTATTGCTATTTGACTTTGCTCAATTTTGTAGAGTACCTTTCTCCTTGAACATCCTTATTGTGATGGTCTTCCTACTTCTAGATCTAGTTTCTTTTTAATTACTGGTTGGGAGTTTGGAGGCTGTTGCTCGTGTGCTTTCCCTGAACCTGTTCCTTGACTCCCTCTCCCTGTTGGAGTTTGTTTGTGGTCTTCATGTATTCTTCTCCCTTGGTTCTCTGCTGATTATTAGGTGTTTGTTGTTTTGTTTGCTGCTGAATAAATGTGTGTGTAACTTACTCTTAATTGTCAATTTTTTAATTGTGTAGGTTGTCCTCACTTGCTGTTGTAGCTTTGTGGGGTTCTTGTTTGATTGGAAGGGTATGTGGACATTGCTGACATCATAGCCCGTATTCTCATTCTCATGAGTTTTGTCTTTGGTACCTTATATAATGCCATTTACGGTGACAGTGCACTGATCCTGTCATGGCTTATTCTATATCTGTAACTGTAGCCGCATTCGCGATTTCGGTGTCTACTGAAAGTCCATGTTACCACAAGGAGGTTGAATATTGCTGGTGTCTTACCCGGCTGCTAACTCTTGATATTCCTGGTATTGAGAGTGGTGCAGCTTGACGCCACAAGGTGCATTCCTCTAACCTTTCATTCCGTTGGAGGCTGTGGAAGCACAGAGCTGCAGCAAGCTGATAACTTTGTCGGCGAAGTCGGTTGAGCATGTCAAGCCTTACTGAAAGTTGTTCCATTGACCCCCTTGTGAGAACTCTGTGATTACCTCTTGCGAGACCTTTGAAGGTGGGTGTTGAGTCAGGAGTGGAATTGAGGCACGGGAGCCTAGAGGAATTGAGTAGGTCAGAGTTGTTTCTGGTTGGTGCCCTGTTAGCACTAGAGTGTGTATAGCTTTGTAGGCTCAGGGACACAGTGTAGGCTACAATTTGACATCAGTGCTTGGTGAGGTACGAGGCGGTCTCGCGTTCACTGTGCTGGTGGAGTTTACATTGTTGTTGTGCTAACAATAGGCAGAATACCGGCATGCCTACATATCTTCTACAGTTTGAGGAAAAAGGCATGCATAAGAATACTGTCACATTGGTTCTACCCCTTGATTTAGCTGTCAAGAAAATGCCCCAAATGGTGGGGGGAAGGTCCTTCCAAGGACCTTAGTGGAAAGATCTTGAGCTTCTTTCATGTAGAAACTAAGATTAGACCAGATGATGCAGAGCTGCCTGCTCAGATACTGGTGTTAAGGATTTCAATCAGGCAACACTCCCGGGTCTCAGCCTAGCATGCAATGCACACATGAAATACTTATTTATTGTGTTTATAGGTTCGGTTTTCTGAGTGATATACCACTCATATCACACCCCTTCTCAAAATACCCCCAGGTCACACTGGCCCAGGAATCAGGCTGGTTGATAAAGGTAATATTTATTAATTTATTTAAAATTCAAACCCAACATATGTTTTAATATATGGGGCAGCAATCTCCAACGTGGTGACAATACAAATAAGAAAGTAGGTTAAGCAGTTGAAATCACTTTTTAGCACACAGAATATAAAACACAGAGAAAGGAACATTTTTGACTTGGTTGAAAAGATAGTGCTTAAGTTAAGATTTCCCCCTGCAAATTTCTGAACTCACAACTAAGCAATGCTACACAGGTGTAAAGAAGCAGCAAGAATTCAGGAATATAGAACAGTATAAAGGGTTTGAATACAATCTTCCCTCCCCAAACAAAAGAAAAAACCTTTTGGACATTTTACACTTTTAAAATGACATTCGAAAAATGGCTGAGAAAAACAATGAAAAGTGTGCAAAAATCCTTAAATTCATATATATCTCTATGGCAGCAACACTGAAAAGATACTAACAAACATAAGCTATAATATGAGCAACAGTACACACTTGGAAATACTTTGAACTGGAAATCACATATGTAAAACTTTGCAGAAATACGAATTCCCGCTAATTTTCACTATGCGGTTGTTAATAAAAACAGGTCAAATACACAGTTCTTGCAGATGCGGGTTTGGGGATGTAGCTAAAGGTCTTATGTTTCAGTCATAGTTGAAATGAAGTCTCTAGCTATTAAATTGAGGGAGTTATGAAAGCTTAAATGAGAGGCATTTTTGGCGAATAAAGGCACGCAAAAGAAAACAAAAATCAATTTTTACAATGACAATTATGCTCTACACTAGGGCATTCAGGCTGGTTACCAGTTTGTAACACAGTAAGCTCTAGAGTCGATCCGCGAAACCAACCCCAGCACCTCCATTTCCGCCCTGGAGGACTCAGTCTGATTACCCGATGGATGATTTACTGGTTTGGGATTTCACAAGACAAAAGGATTTTAAAGAAGTTATCGCTAGCACAAGGAATCAAAGGCAAGGTTTCAAACTGGGGTGACAATATTACAAGGTCTTCAGGTAAGGATAGGATGGATTAGAGATTGGGATGGAACAAGGTAAGGCAAGATATGCACGGTTTACCATGATTCCTATTGATACTTACAGTACAGTTTAATTTAAGATTTGGACCATCACGTTCTGGTCATCACGGATCGGGTCTAAGACAGCAGGGCACCGCTGGCGGGATAGGTCAGCTGGGCGGTTCTGGTCAACTGGACTGGCACTTCAGACTGGACTCGATTGTATTGGCCTTTCTGGTTACTGGATGCTGTAGATCAGTGGGATGTCGATTTCAGCAAGCAATCCTTAATGGTAGCAAGCCAAACTGGATCAAAATTGCTTCCCTTAAAGTTCAGCAATGCTGGGGCCTTGGCTTAGCACAGAAATCTGGAATCAGGAAGAAGATGGAGAATTCAGGAACAGGGTGTCATGCAGAAATCAAGATGGAGTCAGGAATCAGTGTCTGTCTGTGTGTTGTGAGGTTCCCTTATTTATCCTGCCAAATGACATCACTCAGTTTATGGTAGGGGCAGACTTACAACCCATACCCACAAGGCTATGATTGGGCACAAACACAGTTCCCACCTTGCTCTTTGCTGGTTGGATGACAGAACGGGCTGTCATGTTTTATGAGATGACTGGAACCTCCCATAGTTATTGGGACCAAAATTTAACTTTTCCACAAATACATATTTATGTACTTAGGCCCTCTAAGAAACTTGGATACATAAATTACATATTTCGGGGGTCACATTTACATCCAACTCCCAAGTTGGTGGGACCTGGTGTTGTCTTTCTATTGAATTTTGGCAATATCAATCATAAAGGTTTGGCCTAACATTTCTTAATTTGGTACATATATGTGCAATCACCCCTAGTACGTGGGTACAATATTACATTTGCAACATTAATAGTTTCTGCAAAATTAGTCTTTTTTCATAACTTCCATTCCTTACGCAGTAAGAAATCCTACCAAATGGTAAAATGGCTAGCATAAATTCAAATTTATATGTATGTACTTTTCACTCATTTACTTATTCTTGCCACCAATTTAAATGTCATCAAATTCAGTGGAAAAGTAAGCATTTTAAACCCAAAAATCACATGTCAGTTTTTTTTCCTTTCTTCCCAAGTGTGAGCAAATGGCAAGCCCTTTGAAGTTCAATGAGAAGCCTCTTCCCAGAGAGTCGAGCATCCTGCCCCACCCCTGGAAGGATGAGTGTCCAAGCCTGCTATTGTCTTTGCCGAGGGCCCAGACGAAAGTCTAATGAGGTCCTTTGCATTAGTATGTGAGGCCTCCCAACAGCAATTAGCCTTTCCTGCCATCAGCGAAGTGTCAACCTTTCCCAGGCTAAGGACTGTCAGAGCAGAATAGTTTTTTAAAATAGTTAATTAACTCAAGACTGACTTTAACTTTAAGTTTCTCCTAAATCTTTAATTTAAACATATCAATGAACATAGTTTATAGGTAGATTTTTAACCTTAGCAATCCTTTGACATTCTTCAAGATTTAAGCCTTTAACAAAAACATGCTTTCACAACAGGCAATTTTGCACTTCATTCATGAAAAAGCATATTAAACTGAGTTCTTTAAATCTGATTTTCCTATGCAGCACATACACAATTTATTCAGCATTCGGTCTTCCCTTGAGTGCTGGGATTGTTTGCAGTCTGGATACATGTATCCTGCCTTTGTTTAGAGTTTCTCTCTGCACAGCTGATTCTGTTACTTGTTGCAAAGTTAGCCACATTTTTCCTGTGGAAATGAAAACAATAGTTCCTGGTTTGCTTTTTCATTAGATACTATTTATAGAGCTGTCATTCAATGAGGCCCGGTTCCTCTAAGCCACCCTGGATGATCCTGGGCATTGCAGAACACCTTTAATCTCAAAAATTCAATAGAAATGAAAGGATCTAGCGGCAAAAGCAGCACTTTTTAAGGTTGCAAAGCTAACATTTTAAAACGTGTTTTCAGCACAATTGTGTTGCTTTGTTCCATGTTGAATGTGGCAGACCCCACTGGCATGCTCCTGCAGTGAGAACTTTGTTTTCAGCCCCCTGACTGTGTGTGGCATGGTGCGCAGATTTTTCTGGTTGTGACCCAAACACAGTTTCAAGATTTTGGCGCCCACACAAGTCAGCGCATCCATTTTGGGCTGTTTCTTTCACCATTTATAAAGTGATGCAGTGGGGCACATTGGAATGGGTCAAGCTATCCCAAACTGGTGTCTGAGGTTAATTATCACAATCAGTTTAAACTGACATTAATAGATACAACTAACTCATTACTTGAGCTATGTTACTCGTTACAGAGAAGTGCTGCTGCCCATTTACTTCAAACACTGCTATAGTGGAGGCTAATGATTTGCAGGGGGAAGCACCTGTAATTGTGGACCTCATGACTCAGCCCTCACTCATTTCCGTTTCCCCTCTGTTATTTGTGGAAAAGCCAGTTACTGAAAATAAGGAAAAGTGGGGTCTCGTCTGAAGAGGTGGTGCCCACCGATGTTCTGCAATTTGCAATAAAAATAATATTGAAGCTATGCAACAAAATACATGAGGATATCATTGCGCAGGGGGCTGTGATCATGTGAATGGACCAATGGCAGAACACTGTTGGTTAAAGAGAACATAATTACATTCTAAGGAGAGGCATGGATTAAAGAGGAGGGACCCAAAGTGTGGGTGGGTCAGTATGACCTGTGTGGAAGTCATGGTATTGTGTAGAAGATACAGACACAATGGATACAAGTTTTAAAAACCTTTATTTACACATGTTCATGGGATGGTGGTATTCCTGACTGGCCCTACCTCTGAAATCGGAGTAAGTTCGACCATTAAACAATAACAAATACGTCCAAGTCAGTCTAGTCAAAAACCCAACCTTGCCCTCCTTCTCTAGATAACACATGTATTAAGGGAATACTGTTAGGGAGCATTCTCCAGAATGGCTAATTTCCCTTACCTACTGAGTCCCTCAGCAGCTTTTCTGGATTTCTAGGATTTTTTATTTCACCTGGTAAGAGTGTGAGTCTTTTTTCCCACTCTTACATGTGCTTTGCTGTGTGTTTAACATTTTGTGTGTTCATAGACTGTGAATCCTCACCTACTCCATAGGTATCATCTTTTTAATGTGTGTCACACAGCACCTTAAGTGCAGCGCACAGGATTGTCTTTTTCAGACTTCCCACGCTAAACTCCATTTTCTGGGACTGAATACTGTCTCCCAGAACAAGTAAAGTTGCCATTGACTTTATTAGTCTTTTTAAATTCACAGACCCAGTCCAAACTATCTTGCATAGAGTACTGGAAAGGGTTAATAGTTATCCCTTTTTGTCTTTCTCTTATGGAACATTATTTTGTTCCCCATTCTTTAAGATTTGGCTGGTGGCAGTGGTATCTACCCTATTTTTCCTACCGCGGTCTAGGTAAATAGCCTTGGTACTGTTTTAGGCTAAATTGGTAGCCTCAAGCTTAAATCCGCTGGACCCCATTTACTTTTATTTGGTTCCAGCTGGGTTTAATCGCCATTTCTTTTTATGAAGGTCTTTCTCGAGTTTTACTTTGTATGCCAAACCAGGTTTGGTTCCTTTGTTCGCGGTCCTTTGCCAGGATTCTGCACAGAAGCCCTCCTTAGGCATCTGAATGTCTGAGGGGGACAGGATGTGAAGGAGGGGTTTGAGACTCCCTGCACAGGGTCTCCTTGGAGACCCATGTCGCACTCTGTATGATTGGCTGTGGTGACTGTCCCACCAGGACAGCCACCCTGCAGTGTGATTGACAGCCAGGATGTGTGAATGGGGGAAAACTGCATAAAAGGCAGGTCTCTGAGGCTTTGAAGGGAGAGTCACCACTGGATCGAGAGAACCGAAGAGAAGCTGAAGGAAGAGGACCACTACCACGACTGAACCTCCCGGTGAAGCCCTGCTGTGGGTCCGAATCTCCAAACTTCGATGACAGAGAATATCTGCAAGGAATCTTCTTCCCTTGAGCTGGTGGGAACAACCAGTTCACCAAACACCAAGCAAGGCCTTCCTCCCCTGGTCAAATGTGCTGTGCACAGCTGCAGTGAACTGGATAACCAGGAGGACAGGACCCTGTTTGGGTTTTAAGAAGCACACCTTTTATCCGTTGCTTTGTTCTGCTTCTGGTTTCTTCCCTGGGCAGTGCAGGACCCTCCAGTTTTCCAACTTTGTATCAGGCCGACAGTCGCTTCAGGAACCATGAGTCGGCAGGATCTGCCAGAAATGTATGCCTCAGCTATAGCCTTCTTCTACATTTAAGGCACTGTTCTAACCCAGTTGTTCTTCCGTCCGACCGAGGTGAAAGTGTTTGAAATCTTTTGCCAAACCGAGGGCTTGTCCTTCTCTACTCTTTTACCTAACTTTTCCTTTGACCAACTTCGTTTCAAACTCTTGGCAAAGATTAATCGCGAACTACTCTGAACAGTGTGATCCTCTGAAAAGACTCTGAATCATTAACATTGGCCCAGGCCTATTGATTTGAGTCCTCATTGTAGCAAGCCTCTTCTAGATTGCCCTGCCTACTTTCTTGTTGGTGCTTCTTAATTTTGTATAACCTGGTCTTTCCCTCCCTTTTTAATTGCTGGAGGGCCATTTTGCTCATACTTCATTTTGAGCTTAACGTGTCCAGAATTCATTGGGTGTTAGGTAGTAAATTAAGATTGTGATTTTCTGCTGCTTTACTTTAGTGAACTGTTTTACAAATGAATGTGTAAATAAATGTATATTCTTTTACTCAGAAACCTTGTGTCAGTGTTTGTTTGAACCATGGTAATTGCAGTCCTTTGTGTAACTATTGAAACTGCTCACTTTACTCTAGAGATAAGTCTGTCTGCTCAGCCATCGCTACCACTTTACTGTGTAGTACAGGCTTGTACCAAAGGTGAATTTGTACTGTCACTTGTAGTCTTAATTGTGTGTGGTGTTCCCAAAGGGTACTGCATATGATTCTGCCTAACACTGGTGTACAGCGGTGAGGATTAAGTATAGTGATTACACTTATAATGCTGCTATTACCTTGGATCAACTAACCACAAGGCTAAACATCACTAAAAAGCCATTTTAATCATGTCTGGTATGGAAAGCTGCAGTCAGAAGACCCTCCTTAGTTACACTGTGGATTATCTAAAAAATCTGTGTAAAGAAAGGATCTCTCTGTTAAAGGCAAAAAGTTAGAATTAATTGAAAGGTTGTTAGAGAAACAAAGTCTGGAGAGTGGGTCTGAAATACCTGACCCTCCAGCAAATGTGGAAAATGATGAGGATGACAATGGCCCTCATTCCGAGTTTGGAGGTAAGGGAACAATGATGCCGGTAATGGAATACCGGCATCTATTACCGCTACGGGATATTCTGACCAGCCCAACCGCTATTAGCGGAATCGTAAAGTACGATGCCGTTAATAGTTGTCTGAGCGCGCGCACGTGACCCACCATGCTGGCATTAGCGGCATGCCGTAAACTGGAGTAGATCACAAGTGAAGCGGACATGCAAATAACGGCCTCATGAAGGTGGAAAAAGCGGTTACCGGCATGCCATAAATACCGGCATCTCCGACCTACCGAAAATGCCCTGAGCAGTGTTCCCAACTGTCACAGGTGCACACAATCAGCACAGGTGGAGGCAATGGAGTCAGTACAAAAGGAGCACACCCACACACCCCACCCCCTCCCACACCAAGATGATTCCAATAATAGCAGCATTACTGGAGCTGGAGTTCTTGCTTGCATTGCCACAACATCAACAACAACAACAACAGGCGCCACCACAGAGGAGATGCAGGAGGAGAAGGAGGGTGAGACAGGCCCAGCATGCCCCACCAGTGCAGCCACGGTTACCATGCCGGCAGCCCCCAATCCCTCGCATCAGAACCAATCCTGTCAACCTAACCCCTGAGCAGATCCACAACCTGTACCGTCTGGACCAGGACACCATCACCACCATAGTGTACCTGATACACGACGACATAGTGAGCCTCAATGAAATATGCACCGCCATCCCCCCTCTACTGAAGGTAGTGTCTGTGCTTCACTTCCTTGTCACAGGCACCTACCAGCACACAGTGGGGCACATGCATGGCATATCAAAACCCTTTTTTTCCCGGATTCTGAACCAAGTGCTGGATACCCTCCTCAAGCACACAAGGGACTACATATCTCTACCCCTGACAACCCAGGAGATATATGATACAAAAGTTGCCTTCCATGCACTGGCAGGCATGCCAAATTGTGTAGGTGCCCTCGACTGCACCCACATGGAGTTGGTGGTCCCGCATGCCATGGAGGTGGTGTACCGCAACCGCAAGCAATACCACTCCATCAATGTGCAGATGGTATGCGATGCCAGCAAGATCATCACACATTGTTGTGCCCGATATCCAGTATCAATCAACCCATGACTCTTTGGTCCTGCGGAACTCCACACTACCACGCTTCATGGAGCGACATGTTGGACGACGTGCCTGGCTGCTTGGTAAGTAGCAGCACTGGCACATAGTATTGAAATGAGGGGAGAGATGCACACACCACCATGCTGCCAATGTTGATGTGACTGCACGATGTGCACATCACCGAACACTGTGCCCCAAACCATCACAAACCGTACATGACACCCAAATCCCATATGAATGAAGTAAGGTCGACACCTATCACTACATGACTAACAGGAAACCAACCCACATCCCACAACATATGCACCACTCATCAGCGACCCTCACACTCCTAACGCCATCCTGCACCATGCAGTGCATATGCACCATGTTGCTGTCTCCAGCATATCACCACACAGGACAAGCATCCCTGGGAGTGCATCAAACTGAACCTACTAGGGAATCCACTGACTGGCACAGGGCCGGCACACTCACAGGAGTGCTGCATGTCACCATGGGAATGATCAGGGCTGATTGCCCAATATTGCACAGACTACTGACAACGCTCCCTCTAAGTAAATCTCACAGAACACAACACCTCACTAATTTGACACTAACACAGCTGTATGTATACACGATGCAAGTGCAACACAATGTCAGTGCACACCATTT
This sequence comes from Ambystoma mexicanum, assembly GCF_040938575.1. Taxonomy (NCBI): domain Eukaryota; kingdom Metazoa; phylum Chordata; class Amphibia; order Caudata; family Ambystomatidae; genus Ambystoma; species Ambystoma mexicanum. The sequence continues at coordinate 1,343,967,378 of NC_090937.1, read as the reverse complement.
ATCATCTTGAAGATGCAACCCACACCATTAGTCCATGGCACAGGACACATTGAGGGACTGAAAATGGCATTGATGCATCCAGGGACATGTGCATGTGGGCAACGATAACCTGCAGGCATGTGTGACTAGTACAGTTGTCCATCATGAATAGCCTAACATTTACCTTTATTTTCCACTCATGCAGGTGATAGTGGCTATCCCTTGAAGCCGTGGCTCCTCACCCCTGTCCAAAACCCACAGAACAGGCACGAGGAGGACTACAATCGTTCCCATACCCGTACCCGTGTGGTCATCGAGCAGACCTTTGGCTTGTTGAAGGCACGATTTCGCTGCCTCAGCCAGTCGGGTGGGGCACTCCTCTACAGGCATGAGAAGGTGGCCAAGATCATCATGGCATGTGTAATGCTGCACAATATGTGCATCCACTGGAACGTGCCCCTGCCCCCTGACACTGAACTGCTACCACCTGATGATGATGAAGGGGAAGAAGAAGATGTGGCAGGACATCATCACGGTGCCAATGCACAGGAGGGACGTGCTGTGCACCAGTCAGTGATTGCACAATATTTCTGACACACATGGAAGCAGAGGGTGACATGATGGTTGGACAGATGGCACTGGGTGTGGGGGTACATGTACACTATGCACTGTAAATGAATAAATGGCACATGCACAATGATGAATGTCCACTCAGGTCTTCTTTTGCACACAACCGGTGTATTGAATGTAAAAATATAAACGTAAGTGACAAAAGCTTCCACCACACACACCCCCTCCCCCCACAACTCCCCCACACACCCTCAACCCCCTTACCCTCCCCCCACAACTCCCCCACACACCTTCACCTGCCTCCCCCTCCTCCACATCTCCCCCACACACCCTCACCACCCTCCCCCTCCCCCCACAGCTCCCCCACCCACCCTCACCCCGTCCCCTCTCCCACCACAACTCCCCCATACAAGTCCCATTGAGTCCCTGAACCCTTCATGAGGCTGCCATAACTATTACTCGCCACTCTCTGACCCAGGGGATGGCATGTCTTGGTGGCGCTGTGTACGGGCCGACCTGCGGAGCGGGCTCATTTGTGTGGAACTGCAGGACGATGGTGTGGCCACCTGCTGAGGTAGTGTGGCGGCATGCCCTGCCTCCATGGCATCCGTGATGCGCCCTAACACATGCCGGAGGGCCGAGACCTCCTCACAGAGGTGACTGGTGTTGTCCGTGAAAGATCTCACCAGGGTGGCAGTGTTGTCCGTTATGGACCCATGCTAGTGCAGCTGTGGATGTGCTGGGAACCTGGCTGTCATGCCCAGCCTGCTCAGCCTCCCCAACACTGAAAACTGGACTGAGATGTCCCTCGGTGTGGTCATGGCCGGACTTCTCTGGGGTGGTGGCGTGCCCGGTAAAATGATAATTGGGGGGATGCAAGTTGGGTTGGGGTATGGCCCACATCCATTATATCGTCCTCCATGGTGCCCCAGATGTCCTCTTGGGTGTCATCCACAGTTAGGGGTGCTGTGGCTGCCACCTTCCCAGCCAAACTAGACTCCTTCGAATGGGGTGTCTCACATGTGTCTCCAGGCTGACCAGTGGGTGGAGGTGGTGGTGGTGCTGTTCCCTCCACGGGCCTTGGTGGCACAGGTGCAATGTGTACCTGTGGTGGGTTGGATGCTGGGACACAGCGCCCCCTAGCTTGTCCCCTCGAGGTTGACGGCCAGTTGCTGTCCTCCTGGGACCTCTGCCGGGGTGTGGCCTGTGCAAGGGTAGCGTCCTGACCATCACTGTCATGGTCACTGCCTGTGGGTGTGGAAGAGAGGGACGGCAAACAGAGTGATGTTTTAATAGGCATCATACATACATTGGGACAATTGCTCATCCACACAATTGGGGGTAATAGTCATTTGTGTTTGGAAGGGCACGTCATTTGATATATGGGTGGTAAATGCAGGCATATGTCGGCTTCATTCATGTTGGCCAGGAACAGTGCTGTCTGACATGCATACTATTTTGGTCATGCACGCTGTGTGCCTCGTGGAATTTCCTACTTTTCTAGGTAATGCACAAACCTCTATAAGCAATGAGACTGCAAATTCCAGTATTGCGATACCAGGACCAGAGTCTGCTAATATTTGCAAAGCAGGGAAAGAAATCCTTATGTAAGGTGGTTCTCCCAAAGAAAAAGGGGGGATGGTAAGAGTAGCTACCTGTAGGAGTCCTGGGCGAGGGATACTACACCTTACTGCACACATGTGCGAATGTGAACCCAGGTGGGATGGTCTATACTTGCCATATGGGCAGTCCAGTCCCACTGACCAGCTGCCCTGTGTTTGTACCAGGTCAAATAAACAGTCACAGCCTGATTACAGTTGTATATTCTTACATTCTCACATTTGCATCCAATAGTTATACTTCTCATTTACCCCAGTAAGACACTGGAGGATAGAAGTACCCTTCAAAATGGCGTCCCTCCACAAAATCTGTTTACAGTGGGATCGCTAACGACTTACTACAGTCTCATTTGAATAACCACATAACTGGTTCCCTTTAGGTGGAATCACCCCAGTGCATTCTGTAGCACACATGGTAAGTAAGCAACTGCTTTGCAGCCAATAAGAATGTATGCTAGTAAGCATTATGCACGAGTTAGAAAACGAACACTTTACATTCACTGGCAGCCCGTTTGGTGACCAATTTATATGTCACTTAGGATAAACCCACAACTATGTCACACCTGTGTTGCAATGGTAAGAGGGATTACTCTCATATGGTACCTGGCAGATCCTTTTACTACCTGCGCAGTACTTGCTGGAAAGACTTGCCACCTAGATAAATAACCATTCTTTACTTCATGGGAGACATTGGCGAGTGTGGTTTTACACATTAGACAATTTAACCCTTTGTCACTTCGTGAGGCACTTAGGTGAACCTGGGTTGACACATTAGATAATTAAGACCTCTTTCACTTCAGGAGGTACATTGACGAACATGGGTTAACACGTAAAATAAGTAAACCCTCTTTCACTTCGTTAGATACATTGTTGCATGTGGGCTTACACCTACGGTAAATAAATACTCTTTCACTTCATGGGATACATTGGCGAACATGGGTTGGCACGCAAATTAAGTAAACCCTTTTTTACTTCATGAGGTACATTGGCACACATGGGTTGGCACGTAAATTAAGTAAACCCTCTTTCACTTCATGAGGTACATGGGCACACATGGTTTGACACCTACAGTAAATAAATGCTCTTTCACTTCATGGAATACATTGGCGAACATGGGTTGAGCCATAAGGTAAGAAAACCCTCTTTCACTTCATTAAGTATATTGGAACATGTGGGTTGATGCATTAAATAATTTAAACCATCTTTCACTTCATGCGGTACATTGACGAGCAGGAGTTGACACATTAGATAAATAAACCCTCATTCACTTCCTGGAGCACATTGGCAAACGTGGGTTGACACATTAGATACTTAAACCATCTTTCACTTCATGAGGTACTTTGATGACCGGGAGTTGGCACATGAGATAAATAAACCCTCATTCACTTTGTGAGGTAAATTGGCAAAACGTGGTTTAACACCTCAGGTAAATAAATACTCTTTCACAGTTTGGGCCCTTCCCAGTGACGGCCAGCTAACATTAACACCCTCTCATAAGGTGCACACTTCCCTCCAGTCAATCCCTCCTCACCAAAGGCAGCCCGTCACAATTGGCCCCTTCCCCCGCTTCGAATAAAAAAAACCAACAAGGGAAGGGGAATGTAGATCTAATATGCAATGTCCGGCATAGGACCCTGACGCAATCTCAGCGTTCTGACAGAAACTGAAAGACCACTTTCTCTCCCAACGTACCGTATTAAATGTAAGAGAAAATCCTACGAAGGACCCCTATCTGGGAGGTTTTCTACTTACCCCCTCTCTCTTTCTCTTTCTCTCTCTCTCTCTCTCTCTCTCTCTCTCTCTCTCTCTCTCTCTCTCTCTCTCTCTCTCTCTTTCTCTCTCTCTCTCTCTCTCTCTCTCTCTCTCTCTTGCATTCTCTCTCTCTTTCTCTCTCTCTCTCTTTCTCTATTTCTCTCCCTTCTCTAACAGGCCAATTAACAATAGTATACACAATAACCAGTTAATCTGAATATTCTCCTTTTTCACTCTGATGCTCTCTTAAGTAACGCAGTGACAGGTAATACAACATGGGCTGAACAGATTGTGAAGGGCAGGCAAAATACTTTACTACTTCTCATGGGCTGCACTATGCTTGGTCTCCACTCCTACCTCCTGTCCCAGGAAATGGGGAATGGCAGACTCGCATCTAGTACCATCTATTCGCTACCAAAAGAGGCACACTCTCACGGGAACTGACAGTCCGGGCTGAGCTGTCTCACTACCACGCCGGGCGCTTCACCAATCCTGAGGAGGGGAGAGTGCAAGCCGGCCAGGAAAGCTTTTGAGAACCTTCACTCACTTCAACCACACTCGAGCAACATGGGAAGCGAAATTAACAAAATGACAAAATCACTGCAGTATTCAGCTTTTCCCCTATGGTGAATAATAAAATCAAGAAGGAAGTGCTTAGACTATGGCCGATCCTTAATGTAGGAGGAATGAATCCAGAGACACCCAGATTTGCCATACAAAGTTGAGAGTTCTACGCAAAGATAAACGCAATCTAGAAGCGCGTTGGAAAAGTAACCCCACTGAAATGAACACAGCGAGCTTAGCTTTAGCCACCTTGAACTACAAAGAGAATATACTTCAGGCGAAAAAAAGATACTTATAATAAGCGCATTGAACAAGCTAAATCTAACACCAAAGAGCTATTCATTATACTAAAAGAACTGGAATCTCCGGTCTCTCCTCCTGACAACTGTATTAAAGACAGTTCCTGGTGTGCCAATATACAAAAGGCACTCCTTGGTAAAATAGCCACTCTCCAAACCAAAATTAACAAAACAAAAAATCAGCCTGCAGATCAACCCACAAGATAAATCTCACCAGATCAGAACAAACATCAACCTCCACTCCCAGAAACCATTTAAATTCGTGCCCCTTACTATCTCTGAAGTTGAAAATATTATCAACAAACTTAAACCTTTGAATTGCCAAGGTGACTCATGTCCTGCCACTATTATCAAGGAGGCTTCTCATAACCTAGTGACTTTCATCACTGCATTCATAAACTCTTCCTTCAGCTCTGGGATTGTCCCTGACAACCTTAAGGATGCCTGGGTCATCCCACTTCTTAAAAAACCTTCGTTGGATGCTAACATACCCACTAACTACAGGCCCATCACTACAGTGCCATTGTTGCTAAAAATTCTTGATCGAGCGGCCTATCTGCAGATCCAAGACTACTTGGAAACGAACCAACACTTGGGACTTAGACAATCGGGGTTCCGTCCGCACCATGGAACTGAACCGCTCTGATTGATCTTAAAACATAGATTGAGGACCTCAAAGACAAGGGTAAACTCGCCCTTTTACTCCTACTTGTCCTATCCCCGGCGTTTGACCTAGTAAATCACCAAATCCTCTGCCGAAACCTCAAACTGACTGGCCATTTCTCGGATAAAGCTATGGCCTGGATTAGCTCCTTTCTGGACAACAGGTCTGTGAGGGTTTTCTCCCCATCCGCATCTGCTGAACCTTCATCTGTCACATGCGGAGTACCACAAGGATCGTGCATTTCACCCACACTCTACAATGTGTTTACAAAGCCACTTTTCGATATCTTGAATTATCTGGGTGTCATCTACACCAACTATGCGGATGACACCCAGATACTCATACCTATTACCGGAGATCAGACAACTGACACACTCGCCTTTAACTCCATTTACCAAGTCATCTAAGCCTGGATGGCACAAAACAAACTCTGTCTGAATGACGAAAAGACAGAGATTCTCATCCTAGGCACCCATCAAAGACTCAACAAACTTGACCCTTCGTTTAACTCCTTCGTCATTGATGGCAACATCATTAAAGTTACAAAGGACACTAAAACCCTGGGCATTTATATTGACTCCACCCTTTCTCTCTCTAGGCATACCAATGCAGTATCGTCCACAGCAGCTTACACCTGAAAGCTCATTACAGCCTGCCACCCATTCTTATCTCCAGCCAACTGTACCACATTAGCCAGGACCCTGGTAATGTCTAAAATTGATTATTGCAACACCCTCTATCTTGGCACTACCCAAGGGAACCTCAATAAGTTACAGATTATTCAGAACAATGCTATTAGAGCTGCATTAAGTATCCCTAGGAATCATCACATCTCTGTCTCTGCTGGTTATCAGTAACACACAGAATATCCCTAAAAACCCTTGCTCTTACTCATAAATGCATCGCCAACCAAGTACCTTGCTACCTCGCCAAGAGATTTACTATCCATACCTCTAACAGATCCCTCAGAAGTGCCCAGTCCAATTGCCTAGCTATACCCCATTTCAACCTTCAGCGATCAGGGGGATCAGCTTCCCTGTCTTGGCAGCAAAACTATGGAACTCACTTCCGAACCCTCTCAGAGCGGAACCATCCTTCCCAGCGTTCAAAAGGCAAGCCAAAGCATGGTTGTCTGCCCTCAACCACCCTTGAATCAGACGGGTCACTCACCAACCACCTCACTCTGATGTATCAGTTGCCCCCCTACCCCTCCTCACTCTTCCTTGTCACAGTCTGCCACTACCAAACCTTACACTTCATTGTCACAGGCCCTCACTATCTTCAGCTAACTTTTCCTCATCACAGTCCCACACTAACCCACCTCACTCTTCCTCAGCAAAGTCTCCCACTACCCCACCTCACTCTTTCTCATCACGTTCCCCCACTACCCCACCTTGCTCTTCCTTATCACGGTCCCTGACTACCCCACCTCACTCTTCCTCATCACAGTCACCCACTGCCCACATCTTTCATTCCTGTCACAGTCCCCCAGTATTCCACCTCACACATCCTCGTCACCAGCCTCCACTAACACCACCACACTCATCCTCATCACAATCCCCCAGTACCTCATGTCACACTTTCTCCTCACAGTTCTCTACTAACACAACCTCACACTGACTCATCACAGTCTCCCTACTTCTCCACCTCACTCTTCCTCATCATAGTCCCCACCATGATCAACTCACTCTTCTTCATCATCGTCCCCACTAGCACCACCTAACTCTTCCCTTCTCAAAATCTCCTATTAACCTCACCTCACTCTTTGTCATCACATTCCCATACTACCCATCTCCGTCTTCCTTTGCAAAGTCCCCCACTACCCACATCTCACTCGTCCTCATCACAGCTCCCCACTATCCACATCTCACTCATCCTCATCACAGCCCCCCACTTCCCCACCTCACTCTTCCTCATCACAGTCCCCCAGTACTTCAACAACACTCTTCCTCATCACACTACCTCATTACACTGCATCCTCTGCCTCATCACAGTCTTCTACTACTCCCATTGCATGCTTCCTCATTACAATACTCCACTAACCCACCTCACTCTTCCTTGTCACATTCTGACACTACCCCACCTCGCTCTTCCTCATCACAGTCCCCTTCTACTCCAACATCACTCTTCCTCATTGCAGTCTCCAACTACTACAACCAAGTCTTCCTTATCACAGTCCACCACTACCCCACCTCACTCTTTCTCATCACAGTCCCCCACTACCCCACTGTGTGCTTCCTTATCACAGTCCCCAAATACCCCACCTCACTCTTCCTCGTCACAGTCACCCACTGCCCACACCTCTCATCACAGTCCCCCACTATTCCACCTCACACATCCTCGTCACCAGCCTCCACTAACACCACCACACTCATCCTCATCACAACCCCCAGTACCTCACCTCACCCTTCCTCATCACAGTCCCCAACAACCCACATCTCCCTCTTCCTCATCACAGTACTTAACTACCCCTACCTCCCTCTTCCTCATCACATTACCCACACTACCCAAACCTCACTCTTCGTTGTCACAGTGCCCCACTACCACTGCCTCACTCTTTTCATCATAATACCCCACTTCTCCAACATCACTCTTCCTCATCACACTACCTCATTACACTGCCTCCTCTGCCTCATCACAGTCTCCCACTTCTCCCATTGCATGCTTCCTCATCACAATACTACACTAACCCACCACACTTTTCCTTGTCACATTCCGACACTACCCCACCTCGCTCTTCCTCATCACAGTCCCCTTCTACTCCAAGATCACTCTTCCTCATTTCAGTCTCCAACTACCCCACCTAAGTCTTCCTCATCACAGTCCACCACTACCCCACCTCACTCTTTCTCATCACGTTCCCCCACTACCCCACCTTGCTCTTCCTTATCGCGGTCCCTGACTACCCCACCTCACACTTCCTTGCTACAGTCACCCACTGCCCACATCTCTCATTCCCATCACAGTTCCCGACTATTCCACCTCACTCATCCTCGTCACCAGCCTCCACCAACACCACCACACTCATCCTCATCACAATCCCTCAGTACCTCACGTCACACTTTCTCCTCAAAGTACTTTACTAACCCGACCTCACACTGACTCATCACAGTCCCCCCCACTTCTCCACCTCACTCTTCCTCATCACAGTCCCCACCATGATCAACTCACTCTTCTTCATCATCGTCCCCACTAGCACCACCTAACTCTTCCCTTCTCAATATCTCCTATTAACCTCACCTCACTCTTTCTCATCACAGTCCCACACTACCCATCTCTGTCTTCCTTTGCACAGTCCCCCACTACCCACATCTCACTCGTCCTCATCACAGCCCCCCACTAGCCACATCTCACTCATCCTCATCACAGCCCCCCACTTCCCCACCTCACTCTTCCTCATCACAGCCCCCCAGTACTTCAACAACACTCTTCCTCATCACACTACCTCATTACACTGCCTCCTCTGCCTCATCACAGTCTTCTACTACTCCCATTGCTTGCTTCTTCATCGCAATACTCCACTAACCCACCTCACTCTTCCTTGTCACATTCCGACACTACCCCACCTCGCTCTTCCTCATCACAGTCCCCTTCTACTCCAACATCACTCTTCCTCATTGCAGTCTCCAACTACTACAACTAAGTCTTCCTTATCACAGTCCACCACTACCCCACCTCACTCTTTCTCATCACAGTCCCCCACTACCCAACCTTGCTCTTCCTTATCGCGGTCCCCGACCACCCCACGTCACTCTTCCTCATCACAGTCACCCACTGCCCACATCTCTCATTCCCATCACAGTCCCCCACTATTCCACCTCACACATCCTCGTCACCAGCCTCCACTAACACCACCACACTCATCCTCATCACAATCCCCAGTACCTCACCTCACCCTTCCTCATCACAGTCCCCAACTACCCACATCTCCCTCTTCCTCCTCACAGTACTTAACTACCCCTACTTCCCTCTTCCTCATCACATTACCCACACTACCCAAACCTCACTCTTCGTTGTCACAGTGCCCCACTACCACTGCCTAACTCTTTTCATCATAATACCCCACTTCTCCAACATCACTCTTCCTCAACACACTACCTCATTACACTGGCTCCTCTGCCTCATCACAGTCTCCCACTTCTCCCATTGCTTGCTTCCTCATCACAATACTCCACTAACCCACCACACTCTTCCTTGTCACATTCCGACACTACCCAACCTCGCTCTTCCTCATCACAGTCCCCTTCTACTCCAACATCACTCTTCCTCATTGCAGTCTCCAACCACCCCACCTAAGTCTTCCTCATCACAGTCCACCACTACCCCACCTAACTCTTTCTCATCACGTTCCCCCACTATCCCACCTTGCTCTTCCTTATCGCGGTCCCTGACTACCCCACCTCACTCTTCCTCGTCACAGTCACCCACTGCCCACATCTCTCATTCCCATCACAGCCCCCGACTATGCCACCTCACTCATCCTCATCACCAGCCTCCACTTACACCACCACACTCATCCTCATCACAATCCCTTAGTACCTCACGTCACACTTTCTCCTCAGAGTACTCTACTAACCCGACCTCACACTGACTCACCACAGTCCCCTCACTTCTCCACCTCACTCTTCCTCATCACAGTCCCCAACATGGTCAACTCACTCTTCAACATCGTCCCCACAAGCACCACCTAACTCTTCCCTTCTCAAAATCTCCTATTAACCTCACCTCACTCTTTCTCATCACAGTCCCACACTACCCATCTCCGTCTTCCTTTGCACAGTCCCCCACTACCCACATCTCACTCGTCCTCACACAGCCCCCCATTACCCACATCTCACTTGTCCTCATCACAGCCCCCCACTTCCCCACCTCACTCTTCCTCATCACAGCCCCCCAGTACTCCAACAATACTCTTCCTCATGACCTTCCCTCAATACACCACCTCACTCTGCCTCATCACAGTCTCAACTATCCCCACTTCCTTCTTTCTCACACTTTCTCCTCGCAGTACCCTCCTATCCTCACCTCACACTTCCTCGTTGCAGTCCCCCATTACCCTCTTCTCCCTCTTCCTCGTCACATTCCCCCACTACCCACACCTCTCTCTTCCTCATCACAGTGCTCCACTACCCCTACCTCCCTCTCCCTCATCCCATTCCCCCCACAACCCACACCAGACTCTTCCTTGTCAGAGCCTCCCAGTACTACCTCCACACTCTTTTCATTACAGTCCCTGGTTACTCCAACATCACTCTTCTCATCACAGTCTCTCCCTACACCTCCTTACTCTGCCTCATCACAGTCTCCCACTACTCCCATCTTACTGTTCCTCATCACGGCCCTCCACTTGCACACCTCACTCTTCTGCATCACAGTGCCACACTTCTCCATCATCACATTCCCCCACTGTGCCACCTGACTCTTCCTTGTCACAGTCCCCCACTATTCCATCTCTTTCTCTCCCATCACAGTTGCCCACTACCCCCGAATCTTCCTCTACACCAGGCTCCATTACCACCACCTCACTCTTCTTCATCACAGTCCTCCAGAAGCTCTCCTCCCACATTCTCCTCACAGTACCCTACTAACCCCACCTAACACCTCCTCATCACATTCCCCCACTAAATCACCTCACTCTTCCTCATCACAGCCCCCCACTACCCAGATCTCACTCGTCCACATCACAGCCCCCCACTTCTCCACCTCACTCTTCCTCATCACAGCCCCCCAGTACTTCAACAACACTCTTCCCCATCACACTACCTCATTACACTGCCTCCTTTGCCTCATCACAGTCTTCTACTACTCCCATTGCTTGGTTCCTCATCACAATACTCCACTAACCCACCTCACTCTTCCTTGTCACATTCCGACACTACCCCACCTCGCTCTTCCTCATCACAGTCCCCTTCTATTCCAACATCACTCTTCCTCATTGCAGTCTCCAACAACTACAACTAAGTCTTCCTTATCACAATCCACCACTACCCTACCTCACTCTTTCTCATCACAGTCCCCCACTACCCCACCTTGCTCTTCCTTATCGCAGTCCCCAAATACCCCACCTCACTCTTCCTCGTCACAGTCACCCACTGCCCACATCTCTCATTCCCATCACAGTCCCCCACTATTCCACCTCACACATCCTCATCACCAGCCTCCACTAACACCACCACACTCATCCTCATCACAATCCCCAGTACCTCACCTCACCCTTCCTCATCACAGTCCCCAACTACCCACATCTCCCTCTTCCTCATCACAGTACTTAACTACCCCTACCTCCCTCTTCCTCGTCACATTATCCACACTACCCAAACCTCACTCTTCATTGTCACAGTGCCCCACTACCACTGCCTCACTCTTTTCATCATAATACCCCACTTCTCCAACATCACTCTTCCTCATAACAATACCTCATTACACTGCCTCCTCTGCTTCATCACAGTCTCCCACTTCTCTCATTGCTTGCTTCCTCATCACAATACTCCACTAACCCACCACACTCTTCCTTGTCACATTCCAACACTACCCGACCTCGCTCTTCCTCATCACAGTCCCCTTCTACTCCAACATCACTCTTAATCAATGCAGTCTCCAACTACCCCACCTAAGTCTTCCTCATCACAGTCCACCACTACCTCACCTCACTCTTTCGCATCACGTTCCCCCACTACCCCACCTTGGTCTTCCTTATCGCGGTCCCTGACTACCCCACCACACTCATCCTCATCACAATCCCTCAGTACCTCATGTCACACTTTATCCTCACAGTACTCTACTAACCCGACCTCACACAGACTCATCACAGTTCCCTCACTTCTCCATCTCACTCTTCCTCATCACAGTCCCCAACATGGTCAACTCACTCTTCATCATCGTCCCCACAAGCACCACCCACCTCTTCCCTTCTCAAAATCTCCTAATAACCTCACCTCACTCTTTCTCATCACAGTCCCACACTACCCATCTCTGTCTTCCTTTGCACAGTCCCCCACTACCCACATCTCACTCGTCCTCATCACAGCCCCCCACTACCCACATCTCACTTGTCCTCATCACAGCCCCCCACTTCCCCACCTCACTCTTCCTCATCACAGCCCCCCAGTACTCCAACAACACTCTTCCTCATGACCTCCCTTCTCATCACAGTCCCCCACTACTTCAACATCACTCTTCCTCATCACAGTACCTCATTACGTTGCCTAACTCTGCCTCTTCACAGTCTCCTACTACTCATATCTCATGTTTCCTCATCACAATACCCCACTTACCCACCTCACTCTTCCTCATCATAATACCCCACTACCCCACCTTACACTTCCTCATCTCAGTCTCACACTATCCCACCTCACTCTTCCTTGTCACAGTCACCCACTGCCCACATCGCTCTTTGCCATCAAAGTCCACCACTATCCTACCTCACTCATCCTCATCACCAGCCTCCACGAACACCACCACACTCTTCCTCATCACAATCCCTGAGTACCTTAATACTCACTTTCTCTACATAGTACTCTAATATCCCGACCTCACACTGACTCGTTACAGTCCCCCCACTACCCCACCTCACTCTTTGTCAGCACAGTCCCCCACCAATGGTCAGCTCATTCTTCCTCGTCACCATCCCCACTAGCACCACCTCACCCTTCCATTCTTGAAATCTCCTATTTTCCTCCATTTATCTTTACTGCACCTTTCCTTCCATATTAATGGAACCTGCAAAATGTTCGCTTTTTTTTTAATCTGTCCTGTGCTTTTTGCAGCGCAGTCCCTTAGTTGTGTTACTATGTTACTACTTTTGGTTACTTTTGTATCACTTGTGGAAGCTTTTTTATCTTTGTGCACAGCAGCTTACACTGTCTATCTATCTATCTATCTATCTATCTATCTATCTATCTATCTATCTATATTCTTGTATAGCGCCACCAACCCATAGGCCTCAGGGCGCTCACAAAAGAAGGAAAGGGACAGAAACAACAAAGAAACAATGGACAGACAAAGGACTAAAAAAAAAGACATGAAGACTTGGTGATAACGAAGCCTCGTGAGGCCAGCAGAAGGGGGAGGAGATAACGGAAATTAAGTTCAGATGCCGAGAGGTCTACGCTAAGAAGGCAGAAAAAGACCTAGCCTTTATCGAACAGGAAGGTCTTCAATTTCTTTTTGAAGATAGGCAGAGACTCACTATTAGAGAGGTATTTAGGGAGAGCATTCCAGAGAGCTGGAGCCCAGGAATTAAAGCTAATACCCCCAAATCTTTTTAGGATAGATGGGGGCTGAACCAAGACAATATTGCTACTTGAGCGCAAGAGACGGGTGACAGGTTTCTTTTTACTGCAGTACAATGGGGTGCATTTTTGTTTGCCCTAGTGCCCTAGACTAACACTGAGATGATGTTTGGTTGCTCTAGGTGTACTAAAAGTATAGGCTGGTGGCAGCAGTGACTTTTCTCCACTTTTTGGGATTTTCGTTTTAGCTTTACCGCATTTACCGCATTTGCCTACTAACTGTGGCTACTGCTCAAACATGGCTGTGCTGCACGATTTTTCACCCCTTTTGCCATCTTGTTCTTTAGCCTTCTTCCTGGCCTAAGAGGCCAGGAAAATCCTTATGAGTACTTCCAGTGCTTGGTGGGCTACTGGAGGGCTGTGTGTGTTTGCTGGCAGGATGTGGGCTGGGTCTTTCTGACTCCAATCCACAAACTGGTTTCATTGTATCTGAGTGGTATGCATGAATGTTCCTGTCAGTTGTCTTGATTGGACCATTGCTTGGGTGTGTGGGCTAGTCCTGCTATCATCTAGTTAGGGCAGCAGCTCTTACTTGGCTTTTAGGATAAGAAGAGGACCCCTGCTTCCATTCTTCAAAGATCCTGGAGAAACCTGATGGAGCCAAGTATCCTATCCAGCTGTAAAATCCATGAAGAATCCATGAAAAATCCATTAAGAATCCATGAAGAATCCTGAGACCTGACTGAAGGAGGCCTGGAAACCAACTTATGCTGCTGTCCTGGAGGAGCCCTGTCTTGCTCGTGATCTTTATTAGTCCTGTGATGGAGCTACGACCATTGGAGTGGAGGGACCATCCATTCCCAACGTCTGCTCGATGCCCTGCCAAAGGAAGCATTCGGATGTGCCCTGGAACCGTCCTGTGGCTGTTCAGCTTCATTTTTGGGCTACCATGCTGCCGACGTCACCGTACTGAAACGTGGGTATCCTCAGCTGGCCCTGCAAGACTACCTCCTGTGAAAGCTCGGCGTCCTAGCATCAAGGGGACAGGAGATAGGAGGGAGAGTCTGACTGCGGCTGCTGAGTCCTTTTGTGTCACTGTGCACAGTGACCACTGTCCAAAAATTGCTTACCTGACCTAAGTCCCATCCTGAGAGGGGTGCTACATCGAGCATTTCTGCATTCTTCGATTGAGAGTCCTTGCAACAGTAAAAGACACCAACCGGAGACAGCTCGAACCAGCAACCCCTGGGAATCAAGGAATGCAACTTTTGGAGGTAAAAGCCTTCCTTTGTTCTGCCAAGTCTGGGGAAGAATCGGAGTATGGCTGGTAAGTTACAGAGTTTCTACCCTACCCCTATACTCCCATTATAAGTAATTGGGCTTATAATAAAGCTTATTTATAGCACTGTTGGCTTTGCCATTGCTTGCTTGCGCAAGACATCTGACTGTTGTGGCTACTTTTGGGCATTAGTCTAACTTGAACCCTAACCCTAAGAACTCTTCACTGGACCCCAGAGACCTTAGCTGCATGTTTTTCTGCATCCTAAGTTCTGTGGAACTGTAACCTGAACTATTGGGCAAAAGGCCTCAGGCAATATTAGCTCTGGACAGTTTTAGTTAGGTATCATCTCTGTGTACCATAAGTGATTAATACTTGGTTAACATTTCCTTTGCAGTAGTTTCTGATATGTGTTATGCCCTATAACATAGTGAATGTATATATGTATTTATTGATAGTGGTGTGTGATACGTCTACCTGCTTGTAGTTATTTTTCTATAGTGTGTTTTGGCCATAAATACATAATGTATTTGTATACATCCTGTCTAAGTCTAATCTGTGATTCTCATTGTGTGACCTCATTGTGGACCTCTTACAAGCTTACCCCCTCTGTAGAACTTAGCCTAGACCGCCTGTTGCTGCTACATAAACTGGTTTGGCTACAGCATCCCAAAGTTGTCCCTGTCACTGTATAGGTTGGCCTTCTATACATCTGTCCACCAGGCAAGAGTATAGAAAATCAGTCCTAACAGATTGGTGTACAGGGGTGGGATGACCATCTCCACGTAACATCTGGGTGTTTTTTGTGAAAAAGATCTGTATTGGGTACCACAGTGTAGATCACTGCTGGTGTGTCCAGATAATACTTACACAGAACAGTGTACATTTTTGATTGCCTTGTAAATACAAGTCACCTAATGTACTAAATATAATGGTGACAATCACTTTCACCACTTTGTGTGCCTCAGAAGTGGATCAGTTGAGAAAGTTGTGTGCTGAGAGGGGCTTGTCAGTCTCTGGCACTAAAGCAGAGTTGGTTGTAAAAATTATTGACTTTGAGAGAAATAAGGTTGTGCCTAACTTAGCAAATGGTCCTGATAGTGGGGCAGGGCTGGGGCTGGACCCAGCACCAGTATTGTAATTGCTGCCGCTACAGTGGCTAGTGTTGAGGATGAGAAGGAAGAAAGTGCATTCTCTGGACTTCTGGCTGTGACCTCCTCAAATACTGAGGCATTGTTCAATTTGAAAAGAGACACACTGTGGGATGTATTGACACACTCTGCTATGCTGTGAGGCATAACCCTGCCAGTTATGGTGAACGAAACGGCAACAATGGCAGCAAAACCCTTCTCCGCCAAAAACCTACAAAAACCGTGTGCTTCAGCACACAAAAAGAGGGATGCACAACCTGCCACCCATGGTGCATGTGCGATGGAATAGAGTACACCCGGCAGAAAATGTGCCAGTGGACTCCATGATCAGCAAACAGAGTGCAGAGAGAGAAGCAGTACTTTGCAATTGAAACCCCAAAATGTGCCTACAAATGACATTTGTTTTGTTGCTAAAAACTCCAAAATGCCCAAAGCACAACACTTCTCAACGTGTAAAATCTTGCCTGGTTCTAAAATGCATGTATCTAATGAAACATTGTGAAGCATACAAAGTACTAATGTGAAGAGCCAAACTTTCTTCAGACAAACTGGATTGTCTGTAAACTAGAAAATAACAACAGGGTAAATTAAGGCTCAAAGAGCCGGAGTGGCAACTGCCTTCCCAAACCGTAGGGGAATACTGGTACACAAGGGACGGTTTGCTGGGAAAAAAGTTTGTCAGCTTAGAGCAACTAATGGTAGTGCTTGAACGATAGTCCTGCTTACTAGGACACAGGATGGAAAGCTAATCTGGTGCTCTGTTGAGACGCCAGGACCCCACCGGTGGAGAGCCGGGGGGTAGGGGGATGTGTCGTGGGGGATATCTAACCACAGGCGGTGATGGACATACTGCCCGACTGGAGGGCAGTCTAGCTAGTGTGTGTGGTTTGAGTCACCAACAGCCTGACAGATGATGGGAGAAAAAGGGAGAAGGGGGATGGGAAGTAGGGCAACCAGCACTGTTATTAAAAAAGTACGAGAAGGGGATTAGATCTCGTGGTCTTGGACCTAAAGGACTAGGAATGACAAGTGCAAAAATAGAGGCATCAGGATTTCCTTATGATTTTATTCACCCTGGTGGCTCGAAAGTTCCTTGCAGATGGATGGTTGCCCAAAGTGTAGATTGGGTGATAGCAAATTTTTACTAAAAATGCACTGTCCCACTAACTAAGGGATGTGCTGAAAAAAACCATGCTTTCTGGGTTTTTTTGTGAAATTTTGTGCAGTAGCCCCTGTTGGTCTTGGGGGTATCATAAAATGTTGTGGTGGAGCCACAACAGGTCAGGTCACCGGTTTCGATGGTTTGTTAGTGATTACCGACCATCTTCTTCAGGACAAGCTCAATCGTCATGTGCTACT
Source organism: Ambystoma mexicanum (assembly GCF_040938575.1). Lineage (NCBI taxonomy): Eukaryota > Metazoa > Chordata > Amphibia > Caudata > Ambystomatidae > Ambystoma > Ambystoma mexicanum. Next base: position 1,343,949,911 of record NC_090937.1, on the reverse strand, counting down.
GAATAGTATCTGTCCTCATAGTAGGGCAGCGGTAGCAGACTGCATGGGGATCCTGGAGTAGGAGACACAAGAAACACATTGCAGAGAGGGCGTGAGTGGACCTCTAACCACAATGTTGCAACAATGGTGCACCCAGAATACAGCTCGAGAGCCTGTTACATAGCAAGTAAATGCTGTCACAAAAAAGGAGGGGTTGCTCACTTACTGAGTTAGAGCAAAAACCACTACAATGGTGGCTAAGGCGTAGACAAATAAACCCCAGTGCGGGGAAGGTGAGGATAGGAGGAAAAGAGGTGGGATGAGTGGCAAGGAGCTGTGCAAGTGAAGGTGGGGGGGAAAGGTGAAGGGGAGGAAAGTGAGGGGGAGCAGGGCGAGGGCCGGGTGGATGTGCTAAAGGTGATGCCAAGTGCAAGAGCCTACCTGGTTAGGGTTGCTGTACTGTCCAGGAGGTCCGCTGGGAGCGGAAAAACGCTCTCTGCAGGATCGTGCCTGTAGAAGGAAGCAGCGCGGTGAGAGGCTGGATGTACCTGTGCTCAGACGGCAGCGCTGGGTGGAGGGAGGGGATCACATACCTGAAAGGACTCAGGGCGGACACAACCGCTGCAGTCTGCTCAGTCCCAACGCTGTAGGCGTAGTGAGCAGCCGCAGTGGTTATTAAGTGCCGCGTATGACGTGGGAAGGGGGTGTGGCAACACCCTGTCACAGGCGCGTGGGCCAATAAAGGGTTGCCACAGGGCGGGTGTGTCAGCTGGCATTTGGCCAATCGTAGCGTGGCCCACACGGGTGTGTGGGCTGTGCTTATACAATCAAGGCACACGCATCAGTGGCTGTGTGTGCTGCAGGGCTAGAGCTCGTATCGAAGTGAGCTGGGGAAAGGGGAGGAGGGAAAGCTCCTCTAGATGGAAAACGGCAAATTAATGTCAAGGGCGGAGGCCGTGCAGGGGGAGTGTGGGGTCCCTGTGCCCCATGGGCTGCCAGATGGCAGTGCAGGGTCAGGGCAGGCTCGGGGGGGAAGGGATGAAGTGGAAGAAGGAAAGGGGGGAGAAAAAAAACCAGGGGGGTTGTGGGTGGGTGGTGACGCGGAGTGACAAGGGGAAAGAAAGGGGGGGTGGGGGACAGAGAGGCACAAAAGAACAAAACAAAAACTGTTGTGTATGGAATACACAATGAAGCAAATTGAAGGACAAATTAAGCAAAGGAAAGAAAAGATTTCATAAGGGAGGAAAAAATGATAGAAAAAGCAAACAAATGAGAAGAAAGGTGACAACGAATGGAGAAAATGAATGGAAAAAGAAAAACATTTTTTGATGGAAACAAAGAAGATTTTAAAGATGAAAGCGCATCATGTGTTGTCCGGTTATTTGCACAGGTCCATCTGCCAAGAGCAGTGGTTCGAGGGATGTCAGAGTTCAACGATGTAACACTGCAAGTTCTTGCCACTGCATTGCTTCATTCAACCCTTGCTTGCATGTGTTCAAGCGAAAAATCCACTTCTGTTCTTGGGTGAAGAGTATTGTGTGGTAATTGCCTCCTCGCTTTGGACGCTTGATTTTTTCTAGGATGGTCCATTGGAAAGACTCAGCTGTATGGCCTTCCGCCAGGAAATGGGGAACCATGGGTGCTGACAGTTTCTTGGTACGGATGCAAGATCTATGTTCAATCATCCGTTTTTTTACTTCTCGGGCGGTCATCCCAATGTGCATCCAGACGGCTCGGAGCACTACTCTGGACATCGGCTGGACCACTCCATGGGTTCAGAAACTCTTCACTAACTGTAATACCAAAGGAGTAGTATATATGATCACCTGTCCGTGTCCCTGCGATACATTGGGATGACCGCCCGAGAAGTAAAAAAACGGATGATTGAACATAGATCTTGCATCCGTACCAAGAAACTGTCAGCACCCATGGTTCCCCATTTCCTGGCGGAAGGCCATACAGCTGAGTCTTTCCAATGAACCATCCTAGAAAAAAATCAAGCGCCCAAAGCGAGGAGGCAATTACCACGCAATACTCTTCACCCAAGAACAGAAGTAGATTTTTCGCTTGAACACATGCAAGCAAGGGTTGAATGAAGCAATGCAGTGGCAAGAACTTGCAGTGTTACATCATTGAACTCTGACATCCCTCGAACCACTGCTCTTGGCAGATGGACCTGTGCGATGAACCGGACAACACATGATGCGCTTTCATCTTTAAAATGTTATTTGTTTCCATCAAAAAATGTTTTTCTTTTTCCATTCATTTTCCCCATTCATTGTCACCTTTCTTCTCATTTGTTTGATTTTTCTATAGTGTTTTGCTCCCTTATAAAATATTTTCTTTCCTTTGCTTAATTTGTCCTTCAATTTGCTTCATTGTGTATTCCATACACAACAGTTTTTGTTTTGTTCTTTTGCCCCTCTCTGTCCCCCACCCCCACCTTCCCCTTTCTTTCCCCTTGTCACTCCACGTCACCACCCACCCACAACCCCCCCGGTTTTTTCTCTCCCCCCCTTACCTTCTTCCACTTCCTCCTCCCCCCCCGAGCCTGCCCTGACCCTGCACTACCATCTGGCAGCCCATGGGGCACAGGAACCCCACACCCCCCTGCACGGCCTCCGCCCTTGACATTAATTTGCCATTTTCTATCTAGAGGAGCTTTCCCTCCTCCCCTTTCCCCAGCTCACTTCGATACGAGCTCTAGCCCTGCAGCACACACACCCACTGATGCGTGTGCCTTGATTGGATAAGCGCAGCCCACACACCCGTGTGGGCCGCGCTACGATTGGACAAAAGCCGGCTGACACACCCTCCCTGTGGCAACCCTTGATTGGCCCATGCGCTTGTGACAGGGTGTTGCCACACCCCCTTGCCGCGTCATACGTGGCACTTAACAACCGCTGTGGCTGCTCACTACGCCTACAGCGTTGGGACTGAGCAGACTGCAGCGGTTGTGTCCGCCCTGAGTCCTTTCAGGTATGTGATCCCCTCCCTCCACCCAGCGCCGCCGTCTGAGCACAGGCACATCCAGCCTCTCACCGCTCTGCTTCCTTCTACAGGCACGATCCTGCAGAGAGCACTTTTCCGCTCCCAGCGGACCTCCTGGACAGTACAGCAACCCTGTGGTTGCTCTTGCACTTGGCATCACCTTTAGCACGTCCACCCGGCCCTCGCCCTGCTCCCCCTCACTTTCCCACCCTTGCCCCCCCCACCTTCACTTGCACAGCTCCTTGCCACTCATCCCACATCTTTTCCTCCTATCCTCACCTTCCCCGCACTGGGGTTTATTTGTCTACGCCTTAGCCACCATTGTAGTGGTTTTTGCTCTAACTCAGTAAGTGAGCAACCCCTCCTTTTTTGTGACAGCATTTACTTGCTATGTAACAGGCTCTCGAGCTGTATTCTGGATGCACCATTGTTGCAACATTGCGGTTAGAGGTCCACTCACGCCCTCTCTGCAATGGGTTTCTTGTGTCTCCTACTCCAGGATCCCCATGCAGTCTGCTACCGCTGCCCTACTATGAGGACAGATACTATTCAGTAGCACATGAAGATGGAGCTTGTCCTGAAGAAGATGGTCGGTAATCACTAACAAACCATCGAAACCGGTCGACCTGACCTGTTGTGGCTCCACCACAACATTTTATGATACCCCAAGACCAACAGGGGCTACTGCACAAAATTGCACAAAAAAACCCAGAAAGCATGGGTTTTTTCAGCACATCCCTTAGTTAGTGGGACAGTGCATTTTTAGTAAAAATTTGCTATCACCCAATCTACATTTTGGGCAACCATCCATCTGCAAGGAACTTTCGAGCCACCAGGGTGAATAAAATCATAAGGAAATCCCGATGCCTCTATTTTTCCACTTGTCATTCCTAGTCCTTTAGGTCCAAGACCACGAGATCTAATCCCCTTCTCGTACTTTTTTAATAACAGTGCTGGTTGCCCTACTTCCCATCCCCCTTCTCCCTTTTTCTCCCATCATCTGTCAGGCTGTTGGTGACTCAAACCACACACACTAGCTAGACTGCCCCCTAGTCAGGCAGTAAGCCCATCACCGCCTGTGGTTAGATATCCCACACGACACCTCCCCCTACCCCCCGGCTCTCCACCGGTGGGGTCCGGGCATCTCAACAGAGCACCAGATCAGCTTTCCATCCTGTGTCCTAGTAAGCAGGACTATCGTTCAAGCACTACCATTAGTTTCTCTGTCTTGCCTTGTCTGTAAACTGACAGCCGATGCCAAAATCTGGGTTCAGTACCCTGGGCTACCTGAATGGCAGCTGTCAGATGAGTTAGTGATGAAACTTTAAAGTGATCCAAAACTAAAAAGTCTGCTGGATTAGCAAACATAAAAAGGATTGTTGCCAAAAAGGAATACAGATTTTAGTTGTGTTTTTGATCCCACAGATTTTAAGGCTAAGAAAGTAATGTATTTATGTTTGATGCTACAAATTTGGTTTTTGCTGGATTTAAGAAGTTAATTTGCCTGGCTGAGCTGCAAGAACTGGAAAGGCAGGTTTCTCCCAGAAGGAGGGCCAACCTCTCAGCAGAAACTCACTGCGAGATTCTAATTGTGGGTTACAACAGACTCTTGTCTACAGAAAGAAAAGGAACAATGACAAGCCTTTCAGCCCAGAAAACGGAGGTGTGAAGGTGGTCGTAAATTGCTTCTGGAAGTCACTTCCCCAATGACGGGGATGCACTGGACTCCCAGGAAAGACAAAGTGGCGGATCCAAGTGACCATCTGCTGTTAAGAATGAACAATAAACAATTTAAAAAAAGACTCATAACTTGTTATTCAAAGTGATGAAATATATAAAAAGGACAGAGTTGTTAAGTTCAATTTTGGCTGCACGTGTGAAGAGGCGGTAGAACTGTGTGACATGTTCTGGACAGGATTGCCAATACATGTGGTTTTATGCAAAATGTATTAATGTTAGAATTGTGAAATTTGCATAAAATGTGGGAATTGTGTTCATAGCGAAAAGGACAAAATTCTGTAGAAAGTTGAGACAAGATCCTACCGCTGTGGGGTTTTGAGGAATAGCTGCTACATAAAATATGGCATCTTTGTGTGTGATTTGTATAATGACCAATGTAGAAATGTACATTTAGTATCAAATCCGATTTTGAGACCAGTGGCTAAAGGGAGGTCTCTGAGGACTGTAAAGCAAACAATAAACATCCAATCATTCAAATGCAAAGCAGAGGTGACGTTTTGATCCTATTCCAGCTCACAAGGGCAAGCTTAGCTAAGCCGGCCCAAACACCCACTTTGTGATGCCATTTTAAAGCATAAATAGAGACAGCTGACAACACATAGGGACTCACTGATCCACTGACTTTACTGATTCCGGCAAAGCACTCTGATCCAGCATTCTACATCCAGCTTGAATATTCTTCTAGATCCAGAGGCCAAAACTCTTGCCAGCAATAGAGAACTATTGATTTCAGCAAGGCCCAAATCCTCAAATGTATTCTCTCCATCCAGTGAAGCGCTGTGTGCTGTGAGAAGGCCGTTTGAACCAGTATCCTGAAATTCTCTGGCTTGCCACCACTAGGCTTGCCCGAGGAACTCGCTATCCAGCTGATTAAAATACCCACAGACTAGGAGGGCAGATCCTGTGCAAATCCGGCAACCGGCCTAGCTGATGCAGTACCGTGCCTGATGTAATTTCTTTCCTAGACCAGACCCAATCCAATGACCAGAGCTGATGTTCCAATTTAATACCTTATCCTGTGAGTATTAATAGGAAGAACTGTGATCCATAGTAGATTTGCATTGTCTTATCCCTATCTCAAACCCATACTATCTTTCATTCAGAACCAGTATTGTTAGAACTATGTTTGTGCTGACTCTTTTCTTATCTAAAGAAGTAGAGTTTCCACAGTAGGCGGCTTACGCTGATCACGTGACTGTAAGATCCCTCTGTGGTATTAGCTTTTTCATAGTCATCATCTAGTGTAATCAAACCCATCTTTCATTTTCAAAGTGCATTTCTGTTTTCCATCCTTGCGCCTATTTGCAAACATGACACTCACTAAAACTTCTATAACTCCTTCAGTTTTTGTGATAGAAACGAAATTTGAACTCCTACTTGTACCTAACATCTGCATCTATCCATAGAACTAAAACAGTGCAATTCTCCTGTTATCAGGAATATCATGTAAGGAAAAGTTTGCCGTGAATTATAATTCTGAAAGGTTTTGACACTTGTTAAATAGCTTTAATTTTTTCCTGACTTGGACTTTAAGATTTCAGATGTTTTCTTTGGACTAAATCATTGTTTGTGACTGTGTGCAACTGTTCAAAGTGGCTCCCATAGGAATCTACAACAATTTAAGTATTTTTGACCATATTTGGTGTTTTTACACAGCCAATTCTAAAGACAATTTTAAAGCCATCTGACAGCTGAAAAGTCAATTCCGTTTTTTTTTTCTTGTGTTTGATGGGGGAAAGTGGGACTGATTTTCTGTTTGATTTGTGCTATTCCTGAATACCTGCTCTCTCTCCTCACATCTCTTTACATTGCTTATTGGGGTTGAGGGGTTTTGCAGGGGGAACCTCTAACTATAGTGCTATCTGATCTAAACCAACACAAAAGTATTCTTTTCTGTGCTGCATATGTTTTGGTGCTCATTGCTTGATTCAATTTGTATTAAAGATATTATTCTGTGTTCTGTCACCCCATTGGTGATTGTTGTCTATCTATTAAAACATATTGACCCTCATTTCGAGTTTGTAGGTAACCATGGAGCTATTAGCTCCATGGTTGCCTCTCAACTCGTCCCAAATCCGACCTGGTAAATGGAGTAATTACCGTTCCATTCCAAGGTTGGAGGGACCGGTAATTCCCCATTCACCAGGGCCCTTCCCCATTCCCATTTTTGCCCCCATAGGGCTTAATGGGAATGGGGAAGGAGGTTATTACGGTACCGTAAATTATGGTACCGTAATTACCTTCAAAGTCACTTTGCGGGTTCGTTTTTTAACACCTGCTAAAAGCAGGCGTTAAGTACCAACCCGCAAAGGGAACTCGGAATAGGGCGGTAAGGGTTTAACGGCACCGGTCTCGTTACCGGTGACCGTTAACCCTTACCGCCCTACTCGGAATGACCCCTATTGTGATTACATTTTAAATACATAAATAAATATTTACCTTAGCAAACTAGCCTGATTCCTGGTTCAGTGTGACCCCGGGATCTCAGGAGAAAGGTTTGATATGAGTGGTATATCATTCAGAATATTGAACTTATAGATAACAATAAATAAGGGTTTCAGTTGTGCCCTACACACTGGGCTTGACTTGGGTGTGTGTCGGATTGAAATCACTTACAACATTCAGGGCCTCATTACGAGGTTCGAGGTAGTCATGGTGCTATTAGCACCATGGCTACCCCCTTACCGCATTCCGGGTCCGGGTTGTCGGAATGGGAACTTACCGGGTTATTCCAACCTTGGAGGACCCTTTGAGTTTGAAATGGCTACATGGGAGGGTTGAGAGGGTTGAGATGCAAAAAGACAGGGATCAACAGCTGGAGCTTGCCAAGATTCTGGCTTCACAAAGTTCTTCCAAAGGATCAGAAGATGGTTCTGGGTTCTCTTCACATCCTGGGTTGCCAAAAGATCTCTTGTGTATGTATGAAGAGATGAATGACATCATTGACTGGTTTGTACCTTTTGAGTATGCATGTGAGGTACAAGGTGTGAGTGATGCTGACAGGATTGCATGGTTGATCAGCAGGCTGCCCCATGCTGTCTGCAGTGCCATTATGGAAATGTCAAAGACTGATAGATTACACTTTGTAAAACTGAAGCAATCTCTGATCCTCCCACTCACCCACCTTACCACCACTCTCTCTACCCCCACTCACCCACCATACCCTACACTCTCTCTACCACTGGCCATCTACTCTACCTCCAGTCTCTCTAACCCCACCCACCCTTTTCCCACTCTCTCTACCCACCCACCTACCCTACCTCCACTCCTTCTACCCCACTCTCTCTACCCCGTGCACCAACAATGTCCCCACTCCTTCTACCCCATCCACTGACCCTACCCTGAGTCTCTCTACCCCTACCACCCTTCCCCACTCTCTACCCTATACCCAGCCACCCCACTCCACTCTCTATACCCCCACCGAGGCACCCAATCCCCACTCTCTACTCCCACGCAACCACTCTATCTCTACTCTATGTACCCTCACCCATCCTACCCCTACTCTCTCTACCAAAACCCACCCTACTCTACTCTCTCTACCCCAGCCACCGACCCCACCCCTGCTCTTTCTACTACCACCCACCCTATCCCCAATCCCTCTACTTCCACCCACCAACCTACCTCTACTCTCTCTACTCTGACCCACTCATCCTACCTCCACTGTCTACTCCCACCCACTCACCCTACCTCCACTCTCTCTACCTCCACTCTCTCTACCCCCACCAACCCTACCCCTAATCTCTCTACCCCACCCACTAACCATACCCTCGCTCTCTCTACCCCCACAAACCATGCCTAACCCTCTCCACCCCACCCATCCAATCAACACACTCTACAACCTCACCAGCCAAACCCTACCCTACCCCACTCTGTCTACCACCATCCACCCATTATACCCTCACTCTCTTCCTAACCCACCCACCATACCCCCATTTTCTATACCCCACACCACCCAATCTCTCTACCCCCACCCACCTACATCCACCCTCTATACACCCACCCACCATAACCCCACCCTCTCTACTTCCACCCGCCCAATCCCCACCATCTGAACCCGTACTCACCCAATCCCCACTCTCTTTACCCATACCAACCCATCCTACCACCACCCTTTCTACCATCACCCAAGCCCACTCTGACATCATCCTTTCTACCCCCACCCACCCTACCCACACTCTCTCTACCCCAGCCCACCCTACCCCCACTCTCTTTACCCCATCTACCCACCATGCCCCCACTTTCTTTACCCCACCTACCCTAACCCCATGTTCTCTACCCAACACCCCCACTATCTCTAGCCACCCACCCTACCCCCAGTATCTCTACCAACACCCACCCAAACTACTCCCACTCTCTCTACCCCCACTCATTCAGCCTACCCTGCACTCGCTCTACCCCACCATCCACTCTATCTTCAGTCTCTCTATCTGCACCTACTCTTTCTGCTCTCTCTCTGTACCCCACCCACCTACCCTACCTCCCCTCTCTCTACCTCCACTTTCTCTACCCCACACACCAACCATTCCATCACTCCTTCTACTCCATCCACTGACCCTACCCTCTATTTGTCTAGCCCAGTCACCCACCCTACCTACCTCATGCTCTCTACCTTACTTACTCTCTCTCTATCCCCACATCTGTCACCCACTTTCAACCCTACGCCCACCCACCCTATCCCCACTCCCTCTATTCCCACCCACCACCCTTCTTCCACTCTCTCTACACACACGCTCACCCTACCTCCACTCTCTCTACCTCCACTGTCTCCCCAAATCCACCAATCCTACCTATACTCTCTCTACCCACCCACCTTACCTCCACTTTCTCTACACTCACCCACTCACCCTACCTGTATGCTCTCTACCGCCACGCACCCTCCCTTCATTTTCTCTAACCCCACTGACCCACCCTGTCTCTACTTTCTCTACCCCCACCCACCCTAACTCCACTCTCTATCCCAACCTTCCCAACCCTAACTCTCTCTACTCCAACCACCCACCCAACCCTCACTCTCGCTACCTCAACCAATCCTACCCTATCTCCACTCTCTGAATAAATCCACCACTCACCCAAAGCCCACCCTCTCTACCCCAACCATCCACCCTACCCCTTCTCTCCCTAACCCACCCACCCTACTCCATTCTCTCTACCCAGCTCCCCCACTATCTCTAGCCACCCATCCTACACCCACCCACCCTAACCCCACTCTCTCTACTAAAACTCACCCACCCTAACTCCACTATCTCTACTGCCAACCTACCACCACTATCTCTATCCCCACTCACACATCCTACCCTGCACTCTCTTTACCCCCAGCCATCCACTCTACTTCCATTTTCTCTACCCCCACCCACCCTTATTCTTCTCTCTCTCCCATCCACATACCCTACCTCCACTCTCTCTAATACCACTCTCTCTATTCCACAACCCACCATTCCCCCACTCCCTCTACTCCATCCACTGACCCAACCGCATTCTCTCTACCCCCGGCCACCTACCCTACCCCACTGTACCCCACCCTACCTCCACTCTATGAACCCCAGCCACCCTTCCCCAACTCCCTACCCTGCACCCAACCCTAGCCCCACTCTCTCTGCCCCCACACAACCACCCTACCCCCACTTTCTACCCCACCCACTCACACTACATCTATGCTCTCTACTCCGACCCACCTACCCAACCTCTACCCTCTCTACCAATACATTACCTCCACTCTCTCTAACCAAACCCACCCACCCTACTACCACTCTCTCTACCCCAATCAACCCAAAACCTACTCTCTCTACCCCCACCCACTCACCCTACCCCCGCTCTATGGACCCACACCCACTCACCCTACCTCCACTCTCTCTACCTCCACTCTCTCTATCCCACCTAAACACCCTACCTCCACTCTCAATGCACCACCCACCACACCTCCACTCTCTCTACCCCCACCCACCTCCCTACCACTATGCCCTCTACCCTCACCCACCCACCCTACCCACACTCTCTCTAACCCCATCTACCCACTGTGCCACCACTCTCTACCCCAACCCACCATACCCCCACCCTACTCCCACTCTCTCTTTCCCCAACAGTAGACCATACCTGACTCTTTCTTTCGCCAACCACCCACACTAACAAAACTGACTCTCTCTACCCCACCCACCATACCCCAAATCTCTCTATACCCACCCATCCACCCTACCCCACTCGCTCTACCCCACACACCTTACTTCCACTTCCTCTCTATCCCCCAACCCCCAACCCACTCTACCCTCACTCTCTCTACCCAAACCACCCATACTACTTCAACTCTCTCCACCCCCACACCCCTACCCTTCTTCCACTCCCTCTACTCCCACCCACCGTACCTCCACCCATCCTTCCTCCATTCTCTACCTCAACCCACCCACCCTACTCCCATTCTCTCTATCCCTGCCCAACATTCCCCATTCTCTCTAAAGCAACCCACCACACCCCACTCTCTCTAACCCCATCCTACCCCACTCTCTCTACAACCAACCCAACCACCCCATTTCCACTCTCTACCCCTCTCATTCTTCCTCACACACTCACTTTATTTCTTATCCTCTCACTCTCAATCTTTCTCACTCATATTTCTTCTTGCTCATCAGTAATAGACCCACCTCTCAATCGTTTCCTTCCTTGCTCTATTCCCTTATAGTATCCTCATTTGAAACTTTGCACTCTCCTCCTTTCGCCCTGGTGCTTATAAATTCAAAATGCGAACTAGTAAACACCCAAATTATTGGTTCTCAATATGATGTCCTCATCACAGCCCCACTACCTCAACCATCATATTTTCATCCTTAGATAGTTTATAATACTGGATTGAACGATATTCATATCTCTTAAGGTGAGGATTGAAATTTGAAGGCACTGTCATGGTGATGGGCTTGGTTAAATACAATGCAACATGCTTTAGTTATGTGTTTGTTAATTCATACTTGTAGATGGACAGCATTAAAGTTGACTTCATTTTTTTGGCACTCTCTCCACTTTGATACCCCTGGATGGAACTTCAAGAAACATTTCCAAAACATTCAGCTCATTTCCTGGTGGCCAAAGTTATAAGACTAACAATATTGCATTTTCCTATAGTCCTATTTCACGCTAAATAAAACATGTTTATAATCCTCCCCATAGGTTTGCAAACCCACCCGATATGTTAGTGAAATCTGAAGCAACATTTTGCTTTTTAATTTAAGGGGCAACCAGCGTCCTTGACTAGCATGCACCTCCAATCCCAGGGTAGAAACATTTCCTGGCGCACTTCTGCATGCCTATTGAAAAGGTTTTTGTGCAGCATACACTTTGCAAACGTGGGTTTTAGTTTCTGTACCCAAGATGGCTGCAAGACCCAAAGTTTTCAGTCTGTCATCGGCCAATAACACTCCCAGATTGTGATTTGAAAGAAGTTTGCAAATTGTTTGCATGCCTAACTGTCACTAGAATGAGAAAAATGCAACTGAAGTGCTTGTGACACTGTATGCAGCATGTCCGGCTTCAGCCATTATTATAAGCATATACTTTCTTTTGAGATTTATGGTAATGTTGCAGGTCACAAGTTTAACTCAGCTTTTCATTCTTCTTTTTGAATTTTTTTTATTAATCGTTTATTGGTTAAATTAGTCATTCAACCTTAACAATATTTACCAATAAAACACAGAAATAAAGAAATCTAAAACAGAAAAGAAATAGACACATATCATGAAATAGAATTTCGTATACCACACTTTAAAATTCCATGTTATCTAACATGGCTTCACTGACCCACTCTCATCAAGTTCAACCTGTCCTGATACATAGATGTGCACATTGTGCAGACTGTGCAAGAGTGCTGAAACAGTAATAACAATGTGCACATTGTACAAACATTTGCTGACACACTATTACAAGTGTGAAGATAATATATAGCCAGGGCTTCTCTCACCCACTAGGCCCTTCTCATCAAAATCCAACAATCTCAACCTATGATGTTACATAGTTGTGCAAATCATGCAAACTGTGCAAACATCTGCTACAGTACTAAGAATGAACACATTGTACAACGGTGCTAATACACAGCTAATAAATATATAGAAAAACATTGCAATGCAATACCTTCCAAGTTTTCTTCTTTATGTACAGATTACAGAAACAGTGCAACAAGGTAAGCATATGCAAAGGCAACAATAGTTTTTCATCTAAAGAATATAAACACAGAGCTCAAGGTTACATCAAATGCCTTGGAACCATAGAGCAACCCACCTCGCTCTGATCTGGGTGAAGACTTCTAATTAAATATACCACATCAATGGCATTCAAAGTTGGTTGTCCACTCAGGTACTTGGGTAAGAAAGCTTCCTTATTCATTGTGGACCCAGTCCCCAAGCAATCTTCTAAACTAGATTAACCTCAAAGCATTCAGGGAAGGACAAGATGTCATATGATGCTCAAGAGTCTCTAAGGTTTTTCCCATCTTGCAACATCTACATTTTGTGTCTTCCTCTGAAAACATTTTGCGTCTATGTGATACTTCTCCTGTTAGGAATTGATTCCACTGGAACCTCATAAACTCCCGTCTAACCTTAAGACAAGGACATAGACTAAAATAAGAGGCTAACTCCCCCAAGCTCTTATGTTCACCCACAAGGTATCTAAGCCTCACAAACCCATGATATAGAGTGGTCGTTGTTCACCAATCAGACAAGAAAAACATCCTTTTCACCCTAGTAGGATCCATTGTTAAGAATAGTTTGGTAAAATTGCAGCTGTCCAAAATTGTATTACATTGTAACACAAACTCTCTTAACACTCTCACTGAGTGTGTCCTATATAGTGACAATAGCCTCCAATGGCCCAAGGTCTTGAGTGAATTCAGACCAAGCTAAAAGATAATGGAGGCGGTGGGAACCGCATTAGGAATACCCAAGATCCTCCGCCACACGGTACCCTCTAAATTATTCATGAAATCAAGTACCCATTCAGGCTGCAATTCCACACCATACATAGGTTTGGAATCTAATTTCCCCACATCAAACGTATACTATGCCACTTAACAAGCTCTCAGACTTAGGTGTGTTTTCTCTCATGATTAGAATTGCAATGTGAAAGTATTTCAAATTGCATTGTGAATGTATTCAAAATTGCATTATGAAACATAGCCCTTTTATCCCCTTATACAGGACTCTCAGACTCAGGTGTGTTTTTCTCCTGTATTCAAAATTGCATGGTGAAACCTAGGCCTTTTTCCCCTTATATAGGAGTCTCAGACTTAGGTGTGTTTTTCTCCAGTATTTAAAATTGCATGTGGCATTTGAGGCTTGTGCTGCAACTTTTTTACCACCTCCTCCCCCTTTGGCTGACTCACACTCTGACACAGCCCTCTCCATGCTCCACTCTGCTATATCTGATTCTCTCGATGTTCTTGCCCTTGTCATGAGGATGGGCTTGAAGCCCAAAGCCAAGTGCAACTCCTAGTATGACTCAGACTTTTCCACCCTTAAACGCAAATGCAGGGTGGCTGAGAGGAAATGGTGTGCTTCCGGTACATCCCTTGACAAACTGGCATGCCGCCTCCTCCAAAGGCAATACTGACTCTCTGTCTGCACCAAGAAGAGTGCCCACATCCAAGTCTGCGTCTCTCGGCTGAACTCTTTAAAATCTGCAAGGAGCTAGCCAATCCTGCTGCAGTCTCTACCTCTCCTCCCTTCCCAGGCCCTCTGCACGGCCATGGCTTCCCATTTCATCTCTACAACTAAGGACATCCTCTCTCTCTTGCTCTCCTCTTGCCCCCTCGACTGCCTGCTCCTCCCCTGGCCCTTCTTCGGCATCCTCACCTCCCTCCTTCTCTGCCTTTGCCTTGTTCTCCCCAGACAAGGTTTCTAGAGAAGTCCAATCTATGACAGTCTCGTCAAAACAGGTTCACCCCTGTTCCTCCAAAACCATCAAGGACCACATTGACACCTTGGCCCCTGCTCTGGCCAACTTCTGCCACCACTCCGTCACCACCAGTGTCTTCCCTTCCCCCCTGAAGCACTCCCTTGTGCACCCTCTTCTTAAGAAACCCACTGCCAACCCCTCCTGCACGGCCAACTATCGCCCAATCTCCATCACTCCTTACCTGGGCAAACCCCTTGAAAAGCTGGCCATCTCCCAGCTTAATCTTCACACTGAATCTGTTGGTTGTCTCCATGGCCATCAGTCTGGCTTCAGAGCTGCCAGAAGCACGGAAACTGCTCTCCTGACCATCCATGAAGACCTGCTCTCCAACCTTGATTCCAACACACCTTCTGTCCTCATCTTACGTGATCTCTCTTCTGCCTTTGACATGGTCAACCATGCCATCC
The DNA here is from genome assembly GCF_040938575.1 of Ambystoma mexicanum. NCBI lineage: Eukaryota > Metazoa > Chordata > Amphibia > Caudata > Ambystomatidae > Ambystoma > Ambystoma mexicanum. Next base: position 1,343,934,864 of record NC_090937.1, on the reverse strand, counting down.
TGCTCAAACACCTCTGTGATAACCTGGGTAGCACCAATCAGGCCCTGGCTTGGTTGACCTTTTTCCTCTCTGATCGACCCTCCCAGGTCCATCTTGGGTCCTTCCTCTCCTCTATCTCTATCTCTACCTGTGGCGTTCACCAGGGGTCTAACCTCTCTCCCTGGTGGTTCAACCAATACCGGGCAGTTCTTGCCCACAGCATTGCAGCACTGTGCGCCCACAGTGCTATGCGGATGACTCTCAACTCATTTTCAGGCTCCCTTCCACCACCTATTCTCCTTCTCTCATCTCTGACTGCCTATCTGCTATCCAGGAGTGGTGTGCCGCCAATGATCCCTGCCTTAATGCCAGTAAGACCTAGATTCTCCTCATCAGCACACCTGCTCCCGCCTTTCCCGTCACTCTATGGCCGGGCTCTCTTCGCCCTCTTCCTGCTCTCATCTGCGGGGCTAAAAACCTTGGGGTCATCTTCGACTCCACGCTCTCCTTCACTCCTCACATCTCTGACATCCCTAAGAAGTCACACTACGAGCTGTACCTCCTCAGAGGTATTCTTCCTTTCCTCTCTTTCCCCAGAAGCTCACTGTCTCCAGAGCTCTGGGTCTCTCTATGCTGGATTACTGCAACAGCCTCTTTCTAATTCTGCCTGCCTCTGTTCTCCGCCCTCTGCAACTCATCCAAAACAGGACTGCGAGACTTGTCCTTGGCCTCAATCCCAGGGATCGTATCTCTCAAGGACTGAAATCTCTGCACTGGCTCCCGGTGGCAGTGAGGATTAATTTCAAAACCCTCTGCATTGTCCACAAGGTCTTCTGGGTCCTGTAACCTCAATACCTTCAACTCTCTCTTCCTAAATATCTTCCTTCTCAAGCTCTTTGCTCATCCGCCTCCAACTCGCTCAGGGTCAGTCGCTTTTCTAAGCAGCGAGTTGATGGTAGATATCTTTCTTCTGCTAGGGCCGCCCTCTGGCACAGCCTCCCTGTCTCTCTGAAACTTGAGGAGAACCATCCCCTGTTCCGGCAGCACCTTAAGACCTTCCTCTTTGCTTCTCCTTTCTCTTCTTCTCTCCCCTGTTGATCTCCTGGTTGAAAGTGAAACTGCACTGGTTCACCTGCCTACCCTCTGATCTCGGGCCCAGGTCACCTCCCCACCAGTTGCACACCTCCTCTGCCCCCCTGGCAACTCTTGCACTCATGCACTGTTTCTTTATCTCTACAGCCCCCACCAGCACTTGATACCTAATGTCTGCCCTTACCCTTGCACTTGCAACTAGCTGGCTGCACTTTTATTTATTGTCTTTACTTATTTTATGTATTTATCTTATTTATTATTCTTTCACAGTTATCTTATGTACTGCACTGCCCCCTCTCCCTTTCCCCCCGCACTTTTCCCCTTCCCCCCTCCTCTGCACTTGTGAGATCTCAATATCACCTGGCCTGGTAAGATCGCTGTCTCTGTTGTCCCTATGTTCCCCCTCCCTTGCCTTGTCGCCCTTTGAAACACTTGTGTATAGGCGCATTATAAATACCACATTATATCATATCATATCATATCAATTAGTGGCAGCTAAGGGTGTACTTACAATATTGACCTTTTATCTATTTAACCTGAGTGATTAGCCCTAACAGCTTATGCTTAAAGAAGTCCTTAGTATGGGCTGTATCTGGGTTGCCATAAATAAGGTAGCCCATATAAACTAGGGGCCTGATTCATGGAAAAGAGTGCAGTAATCCTGCAAGTTCTGCATGCCGAGATCGACACTGCACAAGTCTGCATGCAGAATAAAAAAATGCGAGCCCTGTGTATTCACAGAATTGTCTGCGCAAAGGAACCGTATATGCAAGTCACAGCCGGAACGCCCTAACACGTCCCCATGCAAAGCTAAAACCAGAACAGCTACCTTTGCATGCACACCTGGGTGCGAATACACGCACCCTTCAAACAGTGCATGGGGTCCCACGAAAGCAGGCCTGCATCTCGGGGACCCTGCGCGGGGTTCCCTGTAACTGTAACCAGCACCCCGAGGACATGCATACAGTTTCACGCAAAGCATTTATTTTCCCAGTCAAAATGCGTGAGAACCCCTGTAAACAGTCCCTACACCTCACTATGCTGCATACAAGCACCCCAAAGTGCGATCGCTACCCCGATGTGCAAACTCACCTACAGAGTTGAGATTCCACCGCGCAAGTCCATACACCTGCTACCGGGTGGTAGAGATTTCGAGGGAACTGCATGTGCATTTCGCAGGCGAGACGTTGTGCAGTCACATGCATGTAAACGCTTTGTTGTGTGCATTTTTGGGTGTGCTATGGACTGCCTGCGGTCCGTCCCTCATAACGCCCACTTTCTGGCTTGTTCTTCCCATTTTGCGTGTTCCACCCCCTATTCTGGCCCCTACGCAGGTCAAGCCACCCACTGCAAGGAGTCTCATGCAAGGCACTCAGCCGCTCTCAGAGCCATGTCGAGTCTGCGCAAGCTCCACGCAAGTCCCGGAAATTTCCAGTGTAGGCGGTTCCATGAAACGACGAGCAGTGTTTCACACACAGTTTGACACGCAAGTACTGGATTTTACGTGCAAATAATTCGATGAATATGGCCCCTAGTGTTTAACTCTCTATAAAACAACATCATTTAAAACCCAAGATTTTGAAGCCCAATACTTGCACAATCTACTAATATAAAATCATCTGCATAGGCTAACCACTCTACACTCAGGGTTCCTATCCTGGGGGTGGTGGATGCCACTAAATGAAGACATTCCTTGACGTCTGATACATACAAATTAAAAAGGCAGGGGGATAAAATGCACCCCTGCCTGATCCCATTCCAGGTAGTAATCTTTTGGGAAAAGGCCCCTTCATGACTTAATCGCACCTGGACATTAGAGTTTTTGTGGAGGCACATGAGTAGTCTTAACAGCCCTCCTGGGATATTCCAATTCGATAATTTGAACCATAAACGATTGCAGTCCACGAAATCGAAAGCGGACAATAAATTGACCACGGCTAAATGAATCATGTCATATTGCTTCCCGTGGACCATATCCTGTAAACAGTTTATTAAAAAAGGCATTCAAACTTGTCCCATGCCCCTTCCCAAACCCAGGGTATGGGATTTGCTTGCCTTGAGTATTATCCCCCCTCCCCCTCAAGGAATTAGCCAGTCAGATAGCACAACTAGTAGAGCGCTCGCTATAACATCTGTGCAGCGCCTGCTGATGCAGGTTCCAATCCCTGCAAGGCCAAACTCAGCCTTTCATCTTCCGAGGTCGATAAATGAGCACCGCACACCGTGGGTAATAATGTGCTGTGCTCAGCTGCCTGAGGGTTCATAGCACTATGTAAATGTGAATTATTATTATTAACAGTGCGCCAAAAAATAGCCGTACTAAGGGCCCGATTGATGGAATAATTTGTGCGGAAAATAGGGGGCATGCGCAAAAAATCGCGCGCAAGTGCCAGTTAGTGTATTTATGGAACAAAATGCGTGGGGCTTACCAGGGACTTGCGAGGAATCCACACCGGTCCAACAAGTCAGTGTGACACCACGAATGCCTTGCATGAGACTCGTGCGCTGCATTCTGCGCAGTTACCTAATAAGGGGGCGGAACACATGCAATGTGGAACAACAAGCGTAAATGTGGCCATTACGTGGGAAGTACCACAGTAAAATATTCACAACGCGCTAACAACACATATTCATGGAATCAAACAGGGCTCACTGGCGCGTGGAAGAAGATGTGCAAATCCGGAAACACGTCCGCCACGCGAAAGCTGGCATAAGCGCCACCGCGCATGAAAAACAATGCATATAAAGGGCATGCGAAAAACCAACGCATGTATTCAGCTACTCTGAATGTACAATTTTTCGCAGCAGTGGTCATGGGATACCGCAGAAGGAGGAGGATAGCCAGGCTTGCATTTTTTTACCCAGGACAATCCTTTTTAGGATGCCTGATGACCAGGTCTATGGCAGGTATAGGTTTCCACCTTATATCATATTAGACCTGGTCACGGAACGGCAAGATGACCTCACATCACCCACCCTGTGCTCCCAAGCACTGAGCCCCTTGGAAAAGGTGCTCAATGTACTGCATTTTTTGGCTAATGGGTCATTTCAGTTGACAACTGCCATAGTTGGGGGCATTTCACAGGCCACACAGTCACGCTGCCTACACCAGGTGTTGGCAATCATGACTGCACGCTCCTCAGTCTGCAAGCACATATACATGCCCAGAACACCTGCAGAAAGGCAGGCCATGGTCCAGGACATTTACGGGGTGGCACACTTCCCTAAAGTGCTTGGTGCCATTGATTGCACCCATGTGGGCCTGCGTCCACCTAGGGCCACAGAGCAGATCTATCGCTATTGCAAGCACTGGCATTCCATCAGCGTGCAGGTTGAATATGATGCCAAGGCAATTATAGTTTCATATTCAGAATGGCACCCCTACACCGGGCCTGGGAAGCTGGGTGGCATGGCAACACATGGCTCATTGGTGAGTACAAATGGCCCTACACATGCATGCATGTCTCACACCGACAAAACCACACCATGGACAAACCATGTCACCTCCACAGGGAACAATGCCTACCCTCTGAGCACCTACATGATGACGCCAATACAGAACCCCACCACACCACCCCAGGTAAGATACAATGCAGCCCATATTGCATCTAGGGCCAGAGTGGAGCGCACATTCGGAGTGCTAAATTCACGCTTCTGCTCCCTTGACCACTCTTGTGGTGATCTACTATATGCACCACCAATAGTGTGCAGGATCATTGTGGCAGCATGTGTCCTGTACAACATTGCAACACTGCATGGCGTACCGGTGGACATGGTGGTGCCCCCACATCCCCAACCACATGCACGTGGCTGCGCATGGGAGGGGAAAGGGCACGTGGTGAGGCTGCCAGTACCAAGGGTGTCGCATAATTTTTCACCTAAAATCCAACCCCTGCAGAATGCACACAGCCCTGGCACATTCCAGGTGACAATCGATGATGACAAAGCGACAATCATCTGTCCCAACCTTACCACCCTGAGAATGTGTCCTTGGAAGTGCTAAATTGTGTCTATCCCTTAGAACTTAAACCAACTAAATCGGGTGTGCACAAAAGGAACACATGGAAGATAGAGTATGCCACTAACACCACTAAACTAAATGCTTTATGCTGGTATTTCACCTAAACCCTCCCACACTTCATGTCACCTGGTTGACACACGATGCCATGGCATGCAATGTCAAAAGAGACAAAGAAATGGCTAACACATAACACTACTGTCACAAAGCGCTCAACGATCAACAGAACAAGTTCAGAATTACTCACTCTCACATAACAAAATAATGATGTACACAGGAACATCAATTGGCCACTACAACATACCAGATACTCAGGACCCAAGATTGAATCTTTCTGACAGTGATCAATCATAATTTCACATGTGTCTCAATGTATCGGAACTTGCACATGACACCCTTGTATTTTCTTGTGAAACTGCTAACCAAAGGTGGCAAGGAAGCGCATACAGCAGGAAGGCTAAAAATAATGGAGACAGGAAAGCTAATACATGAAGATGGAACATGAACAAAATATGGATCTCATTGACCAAACAAAAAGGGATGCCAAGCATGCACTGGACAAACAATCATAAATCCCTCTAGGGGTGTATGCACAGGTCGGACTTGAGACTGCTATCATGACCCTTGCCCCTGGCCCTCACTTGCAAGTCAGCCTTCCAGTTAGCGCCAGGTCAAAGGCCTTAAAACTTCATCCAAGACTCTCTTGGAGTCAGTCCTGGCGCCTTTGGCGCCAGGCTCATAACCATCATGAAGACCAACATTAGAATGGGACTATTTACTTGGGACTATTTAACTTGGGGCGGGGGTTCAGCCAACATGGAGGCACGCACATAGCTCAGTTACAAGGAACTGAGCTATGCGGTCTAGTATTTTGGGTGCGGCAGGCCTGGGACTACTTTACCTGGACTACTTTGGGTGTTGCAGACCTGGGACTATTTTACCTGGACTACTTTACCTGAGACTATTTAAACCGCACCCAAACAGCAGAACATGCTTTGTGTTATTCTGCTGTGGGCAGCATAACGCTCACTGTGTCCAGTTCTTTGATGCCATCTTACCTGAAACCAAGGACCTGCAGAGAGAGAAAGAACACTACGAAACTTACCTGGAACAGTACACTGTCTTCAATCCATTGCCGACTTCAGTTCCACTCACCTGAAGGTAAGAACTCCATCATCGGGCACTGCATGCATCCTGGAATACCATAACCTGGAAAGAGGAGAAAGAAAGACAGCATTAGTAAGCATTTACTCACATTTCCTCCCGAATGAAGAAAGCCACACAATGCTTACCTGGGTAGTCATCTCCTGGTCAGTATCAGTGCTGGAACATTACGACGCTCGGCGAGGAACTTCGCAACCAGCAAGGAGAGAAAAGACACAGGTTAGCAATATAAAAGGTGAAACAGTGCCGCACATCGTGCATTACTCACCAGACAGCATCCTGCACACCACGCTTTCGCCTACCGGCCCATGCTCCTCTTCAAACTGCATGACAACACCAAAATACCTTTCCATACCTAAAAGGAAAGAAGCAAGACATTATTATTCAAACGAAGAGGAACATAAGAACTGCATATAAAGACTGTAAAGCAGCAAACCTACGGAGTCGCAGCAGGCCTGGATTCCCACAGGGGGGCTTGCACCAGCGAAGTAACTTGGTCGCTGCTCGCCCCCACATCTACGTGCCCCGGCTACGAGAAGCAGGGCGGAGAATCCACCTTTTACAATATTAAGGTGAGGAGACGGCCCAAGGAGGAGGAAGGAGTTGAGGCCAAGGGAGGTGGGAAAACATAAAGACAATCTGGTATTGAATCCAGCTCTCCTATATTGCAGACCCATCTTTAACCAGAGGCCTTACCAAGGGACCGGGAGAGGGTTCGAGAGTGCAAATCATCCAACCAGGGCTGGATGGCATCCCCGTGGATAACAGGTGAGCGTAACAATTGGTATAATGGAAGCCCAATGCCTCTGTGTAAGTTACTTTTTCATGCTGCACTCCTTGCAAGCCCATGGAAAGGGGAAGCAGGAGTGGTATATTTGTCTGGACCCTAAGGCACAAACAAGGAGTGTACCAACACGAGACAAGCCTACATGGGTCCAGCTGGAACCTACAGTGGACACCCTTGGATGCCACACAAAGCACACTGTCACATAAATGCACAATATTCAAAAAACAAGTAAACAAACATTTAAAATGCCCATGGTGGACCGGGGGGAGGGTGGGGCCCACCTAGAAGGGACGAGGTACAGGGAAGGGACGAGGTACAGGGCGCACGTCAACACCCACAAAAAACCTCCATGGGTTCATGGGCCGCACGGCTAGCATGGATCGGGAGTCCTGCAGCTGCTGTGGCCATCCTCTGTTGTAGCATCGGAATGTGGTAGTGGTAAGCAAGGTTCACCACGCATAGCCATGGCCTGGTCCTCCGTGGCAGTGTCCATGCAGGACTGAGAGGATTGCATCTGCAACATGATGGCTCAGAGGTCCCCATGCAACACCTCACGGGATGCACAGAGTTCCTCTGTGATGGTATGAGTCAACTGTTGCATCTGCTATTCAGATTGTCTACTGCGGGCTGCCTCGAGTGCAGCCAGTGTAGTTTTGAGGGGCCTATACTCTTCCCTCAGGGCATCACTGTGAGCCTGACCCTCTGCATGCAGGGATGCCTGCAGAGCCCTCAATTCCACCCTTTGGCTCGTGCTGCTGGCCTCCATGTGCAGCCTGTGTGAGCAGCATGTGGACCGCAATGCCTGCAGCTGGTGCTCCACCTTTCTTTCTGGGGGGATCATGGAATTGGCCACCCTATCCATGTCCTGAGCCAACATCTCATATGAAGCACCCTGTTGTTGTGTAATAGTATACATGAACTGTTCCCACACAGTATTGCCAGCTGCTACATGGCCATTGCGTTGGCAGACCCCATGCCTGCCTTGCCCAAGGCACTGTCTGTGGCTGCAGGACTGCAACCCTTCTTTTGATCAACTGGCCCAGGACCAGGAGTCAATACTGTGGAGCGTGACCCTGCAGTCGTAACCCACACAGACGGATGTACCAACCATGACTGGCCCTGTGAGGGGTCGTCCCCCCCTGCAGATGTTTGGGATACAACAGCACCCACACTCGATGCACTCACCTGCAACAGCACTGAAGAATCAAATTCCGGTTTACCACCAGAGCCATAGGGTTCATCAGAGGCAAACACATACAGAGTCAGGCCTGGGATGGACTGTAGCACCAGTGGTTCATCATGGGCTGCAAAACCACGTCCTCCACTCATGTTCGTTTGCGGAGCAGTATCCTGTTCCTCCTCCACCTCCTCCTCTGCATCCAGTGCCTCATCACCTGCACATGGACAGAAAAATACATGAAGACCCATGTAAATAGCATAGCGCACACACATATGTATCACAATGTTGTCATGCAACACATTAACCTGCCATGTCACTCATGGCACAAATTCCTGCGTGTACGCAGTGTCAATGGAGGGGAAGGGTAGCATAAAAGCAGCCATGGACGTGTGTGGAAGAGCTCAATACCACATGTAGTGCATGGTGCATAGCACCTGCTTCACACACAAGCACCTGACTGGCATAGTTCAGTCACCAACATCACTGATGCAAATACAGAAATGCCACGTAGCATAGCCATGCTTGAACTGTCAAACTGCATGAGATGCAACTTGCTGACTACTGTCCCAGAGCCATGCACAATGGATGTGACATGACATGTAATTCACAAACTCAAAACACACAAGTGTCACAAGGTGCAACGATTCAAGGGTGGTGGAATAGAGTGTAGCCAGACACTCCCATCCCATGAGGCCAGGTCACATTGACATCACGCAAGTGAATAGGCATATTGAAGGGGAGACCTGGGGTTGGAAGTGGGAGTGGGCAGTGCGGTACATGCGAACTGCATCCAAATAAAATAAAACTACATAATCAGTAATGAACATGCAGTGGGCTGGTGGCAGTGGAAGGGTAAGTGCAGACATCAGGTGTAAATTGCTGGTAGTGGGTTTTAGGGATACAGGAAACAGCCACCAAGTGTGGGGGATAGCAGGGAGTCAGTTCATGGGTTCAACTGGAGGTTCAGAAGCCTGTGTTAGAGTTCAGAGTGTGGCCATGTTACTAGTGCATTCTCTCAGTCATCCAGGATTCCAGCAGGGGAGAGGAGGAGAGAAATCACAATACATGAGGAAGCATCAGAAGTGCCTCCAGACCCGGAGAAGCTTCACCTCCAGTTCCATTGAGGCAGTGAGGCCGTACCAGAGGGAGGCCCCAGGTGGAGATAGACATTAACCACCAACTAATTGCTATGAGAAGCTACTGACCCTGAGGGAGAAGGAAAGGGATGATTAAAGACCATGAGAAGGAAGCTAATTTGGAAGATGGAGTTGAAGGAATGTGCAGCCCCAGGACCCATAAGGCCTTGTGGACAATGCACATGGTTTGGAAATGAACAATCGTAGCCACTGGGAGCCAGTGCCATCATCACAGTTCTAGGGAGATACAATACCTGGCCCCAAAACAAAAGGACAATTCTAAAAAAAAAACAAAAAAAAAAACAGTACAGTTCTGGATGAGTTACAGAGGGAAGAGAGTAGACGCACAGAAATCTGCTGGGGGAAGGAGAGGAAAGGAAGAATACCTCTGAGGAGGTGCAGCTGGCAGGGTGACCTCTCATAGACGTCAGAATGCTGAGGAGAGAAGGTGAGTGTGGTGTGGAAGATTATCATAGGCTAGCAGCCTGTTAGGCAGAATCACATACAGTACCCTTTGGGAACACTATGCACGATTAAAAATACAAGTGTAAGTACAATTTCACATTTGGTACAAACCTGTACTACACAGTAATGTGGTAGCAGTGGCTGAGCAGCCAGACTTATCTCAAGAGTAAAGTGAGCAGTACGAGAGGTTACACAAAGGACTAGCAATCACAGTGGTTCAAACACTTACTAAAGGTTTCTTGGTAAAAGAATATACATTTATTTACACAGTCAGTTGGAAAACATTCCACCAGTAAGAGAAGCTCAATATCAAAATCTAATATACTACAATACACAACCAATACGTTTCTGAACAAGTTCAGCTCCCCTGAAGTGGGATCAAAATGGCACTTCAGTTACTTTTAAAAGGGGTAAAAAGACAAGGTTAGAAGAATTAAAGCACACATACTTTCAGAGGTAGGGCAAATAGTTTCAGTTCACTACAACCAGCAATAAAATTCATTAGGCCTGGGCCAAAGTCAATGGTTCAGAGAGGATGGCACAGTTCTGGTAGTACACGGTTAAGTCTTTGCCACAGTGTTTTAGGAGTAGTTGGTCAGACAATAAGTTAGATGTCGGTTTAGGGAAGGACAAGCCTTCAAAGTTGGGAAAGTTTCACAAATATTCACCGCAGCCGAAAGGATCTCTCGACCGCACTTGCACAGTACCTTGGAAGAAAAGCTGTAGCTGAGGCAGTTGTTCCTGGCAGTTCCTGCAGATCTCGCTGTTCCTGTGCTTCAGTCGTGGAGACAAGAAGGAGGTCGTCGGGAGGTTCCTGCACTGCCCAGGGAAGAGGCCACAACCTATGCAAAACGTCAGTTTAAGGTGTGAGTGCCTTAAAGTCCACAAGCTGGTATCCTCCCACTGGATATCCAGTTTTCAGCAGCACTCTGAAGAAAATTCGACCAGTATGCGGACGGTGTCCAGGTGGCTTGCGAGTTGGTTGTTCCCACCAAACTCAAGGGAAGAAGTTAACCTTAAAGGGCTTCTATGTCGATGGAGTTTCATGCAATTCAGACCTGCAGCAGGGCTTCACCGGTGGACCAGGAGTTGCAGCAGTCGTCCTCCTTCAGCTCGTCTTCGGTTCTTTCGTTCCAGTGTTCGACTCTGCTTTCCAAGTCCCAGAGAACTGCTTTTAAACAGTTTTCGCCCATTCATTCCAGCCTAGAAGTCACTCACCCAGCAGGGTGGCTGTCCTTGCCAGACAGTCAGCCAGCCAATCACGCTAGAGTGCATTTGGATCTCCTAGGAGACTAAGAACAGGGAGTTCGGGCACCTCCTTCACATCCTGCCCACCCCAGACACTCAGGCGCCAGAGGTTGGCTTCAGCACTGAAGCCTGCCAAAGGCCACCAACAAAGAGACCAAACCTGGTTTGGCGTGCAGAGTTAAACACAATGGGCTTTCCTAAAAGAACCGCCAAGAAGTCAGTCACAGAGAAGGTAGTTAAACCTTGGGGAGTCTGAAAGACACCCCTGAGCCACTGCACTAAAGGTGCTGTGTGACAGACAGGAAACAGATGTTGCCTATGGAGTTTGTTTAAAAACTCCATATCTAAAGAACACAAAAGAAATAAACACTGAAAATAAAAAGTTCAAAGTCACAAAATACAGCAAAAGAGCTGGAGGGCTCTAGGGTAGAGGGAATTTAGCACTTGGGTGAGAATTCTCCCTAACACAGCCATCATAGATTGGAGCAGGAAGAGGGCCCACTGAGGCTGGACAGAGCGTGACATGGAAGGAGTGAGAAGGTGTGGTGATGAGGATTGTCACAGTGTGCAGCACATCGTTCGTATGCAGTCTTCAGGACAACAAGCATGTGTCAGTTCATCATGACATGGTTCAGCCATGGCAGTCATGTTAATGCAAGCCGAACTGCCAGACAATCATTACACTTCATCCAAGCAACATACACATGTCCTGGTTGCACACACATCACCACTCAGCGGACATTCTCTCATAAATTGGCAAGTCTGCAACGCCTTGGATATGCTCCACATCAATCATATCACTAATGATCTCTTCATGTGGAGTGAGTTCATCGTCCTCTCGTGGTGACCCACATCCAGTCACCAGAGTAGAGGGGTAGGTGGCACCTAGCTTCTCTTTGGTTTGGCGCCAGAGGTCATTCCAACGCTTCACTACCTCAGGAGCTGTGCACCTCTCATTGCGCAAGGCGTTAATTCGATCCGTGACGCTCTGCCACTGGGCCATACACTGAGCAGGTGTATGTGTGCTCCCTGTCTGCATGAGCATTTCACGTTCGTGTTCCGGCACGTAGTCCACGAGGATCTGGAGTTCCTCATCACTGAAGCTCCTCTTCCTCGACATGTGAGCCTCCTGTGCCGTGCCTTGGGTTTGAGCCTGTTCCGCTACTGCACACTTTGCCTTCTTGCAAGGTCGTGCAGACCCTGAGTGGCTGGGACCACTTGGGTCAGCAGAGGCTGGAGCACTGGTGGACTGGGCTATGGCATCAACCACTGATGCTGGGACAGTAGGTTGCCTTGCAGGCTTCCGTACCTGGGTGCTGGTGCCAGGACCTTTTATCACAGGTCCCTTTCCCTTAGAGACAAGGACATCTGCCCCATGGTCTCTGTGGCCCTGGACTGGTACCACTAAAGGCCTGGCTGGGTGACCCTGAGCCTGCGTGGTGGTTGCTCCAGCTGCCCCTGCAGCTTCCTGACCCTGGATGGTGTGGACAGCAATTGACAATGCTGCTCCAGGACCCTGGGTGCTGGTGCCAGGACCTTTCACTGCACGTCTCTTGCCCTTAGAGACAAGGACATCTGAGCCTGGGTCTGTCTGGACCTGACCCGGGACTACTACAGGCCTGGCTGGGTGACTCTTAGCCTGGGTGGTGGTTGCTGCAGCTGCCCCTGAAGCTTCCTGAACTGGCTGGTGTCGACAGCAGATGACTGTTAGGCAGAGTTTGTATGCAGTACCCTTTGGGACCACTACACACAACTAAGACTACAGGTGTAAGCTCCACCAACCTTTGGTATAAGTCTGTACTACACAGTTTTTGGTAGTGGAGCTGAGCAACCAGGCTTATTTCAAGCGGGAATGTGAGCTTGTAATGAGGTTACATAGTGGTCTGCAATTACAAGTATTTAAATAGACTCTTACACTCAAGGTTTCTAGGTAAAATACTTATTAATTTATTTCACAGTCAGTTAGAAAACATTCAATCGAAGGAGGTAATATATAGCACACACAAATATACTTCAGTACTTGACACTAGAAGCTTCTGAGGCATTTAAACTACTTTGAAGGAAGAGCAAAAAGGCATAGGTTAATAAAAGGAAGGTTACAAGTATTCTTAGACAGTGCACAGGTTTTAAGTTCACCAGAGAAGTTGATTCAGTGACATAGGTTAGGCCAAAGTCAATGGGCTAAAGTCTTGTATAGGATAAAGCAATTCTGGTAGTTAAAAAGAAAAGTCTTTGCCAAAGTTCTCAGAAGTAGTTTGTAAAAGAAAGAATAATAAATTGGGTCACAAGCTGATTAGGCCTGCAAGTTGGGAAAGTTTCAAGCACTTTCACAGTGAGAGGTAAGTACTCTCAGTCTTGTTTCACTTTACCTTATAAATGAAGAAAAAGATGCAGCTGAAGACTTCTGTTCCAGCAGTTCCTGCAGCACTCGCTGTTCCTGAGCCTCAGTCGTGGGGACAAGAGGGATGATGTCAGGGGACTGAAAAAGCTGGCAAATCTTCAGTTCTGGTAGCTGTAGACAAGCACACAAACTGGTGTCCCTCTCCCTGGTTATTCGGTTTCATGCTGCACTGTGAGGAAAATACAACCAGCTCCGAGAATGGTATCCAGGTGGCTTAGGGTTCGAGTTGATTGGTTCCATCAACTCAAAGGGAGAAGTTGTCCGTGTGGGGGCTTCTCTGTCGAAATGTACTTGGTGATTCAGACCTGCAGCAGGGCTTCACCGGGCAAACCAACGGTCCAGGAGTTGAAGGAGCCATCCTCTTGAAGCTCGTCTTCGCTTCTTTTGTTCCAGTGGTCGACTCTGCGTTCCAAGTCAAGAGACTTGCCTTTTATCCAGTTTCCTCCCATTCATTCCAGCCTAGCTGCCACTCACCCAGCAGGGTGGCTGTACTTGCCAGACAGTCAGCCAGCCAATCACGCCAGAGTGCATTTGGGTCTCCTGGGAGACTAAACACAAGGAGTTTCAGGCACCTCCCTCACATCCTGCCCACCCCAGACACTCGGGCGCCAGAGACAGTCTTCATTCTTGAAGCCCGCCAAAGGCGATGGAACAAAGGTACCAAACCTGGTTTGGAACGCAGAGACGAACTCTAGAAGAACCTTTCCAAAAAGAAATGGCGCGCATTGGGGAAGTGCTTGGAAGTGCCTGTCGGCTGGAGAGACTGCTATTCCTACATCTCCACGTGTTTTCTGTGAATCACGGTATGGGACTTTATTATGAAGCTGGACTAGAATACAACTTCTAAAGACTACCCTGAAGCAAACAAAGGATTATTTACTTATATTTACTTATACTTATCCCATTTATTCCTTCTTTCAGTGACTTGGCTATTAGCCCCTCCTTCTTACCCAGTATCCCTTCTTAAGGCACGGGCCGCACGCATTAGCGCGCACGCATTGGGGAAGTACTTGGAAGTGCCTTTTGGCTGTCAGCTGGCAGCGGGAGGCATAGGATACTACAAGCGCATCGAAGCACTTGAACTCGTAGGTCCATTTTGCTTTCTTGTGGTTATTAAGATCTAACTAAATACTAATATTATTTACATCAAGTCCCTGTGAGCCTCTGAAACAATGGTATTAAGATTGAAATCTGGAATGCCTGCACAAGCTGAAATTATGGTCGAAATCATGGCGTATTCTAAAGAGGCGATTTCTACACCAAAATCGTCCTCGCGGACCATACACCTGGCAAGAGTATCAAAATCTGCCAGTAATCAGCGTGGGTGCTTTCCTATGACTGACATTAGGACATTTTGCGCGGATGGTGGGAGGGAAACAACGGGAGAAAAGCGGCCGTTGTTGATCCCTCCCCCATGGGCCCTCTAGGTGTGCTATTGCCTAAGGAAGCCGAAAAGACTTCTGAGGCGTTAAATAAGTTCCCCATTAACTTATGCACGCCTCCTGATTCATTGGTGGCAGCCGGGGCCGTAAATGGAGAACCTGAGACGTTTATTCATGCTCATAATAATAACCAGAAGGAACTCGTCTTGGAAAACGGAAACCCACTGAATCATCAGGAACCCAATACAACAGACCCTATATGGGTGGATAGTCCAAGAGAGAGTAATACATCGATCCCGTGTAAATTGGGTACTGACAACAAAGAACAGTAGGAGATAAAATCGCTGATGCATGATCTTTTACGATCTCCGATGATGTTTTCTTCTACTGCCAAGAACTCTTCAGTTCTTTCCTGTTCGTTTATTCAACCCACCCCGCGACGAAACAATACAGACCCTAATGATAGGCCCCATTCAGTACCGGGTCATTTTGTCATAGGACTGGAAATGTATCTTCAGACCATGAACGCTGCTCTGTTTTCCCTTACGAGGTTATATGACACCCTTGACACCAAAATAAATGCCCAACACATGATCATAGTCCGATTGTTGCATGAAATAAACTCTAAACAGAGGCAATGTAAAAACTGTGAGAAGCAGCCCGAAGCTTTGATTATGGATGATTATGGATGATATGATTGCCTTGAACAGGAAAGTAAAACCATCCGACTGTAATGAAGTCTTGTTGATTGATTGTACACAAAACCAACAAGAGGTCTTACAACGAAAATGTAAAAACAAAGTTGCCTCCACAACAGTTATGTTAAAAAACCCAACAAATGAATCAAGTTTAAAAATTAACTCCACTAATGTGCCCTTTGAGAACCCAGTGATTGAGCCTGTAGAACCATGCAAAGTGGGTAAAAGATGTGGTTTAAAAAAAAGACGAAATCCAAAATTCTAAAGGCTGTAGAAGTATGCGCACCTCATAAAAAACAAAAGGTAGCACTTGTTGTAGAAGATGAGGAAGTACGCGAATGTAGCAACACGCCTTCATATAACATCTTTTAAAAGAAGGACAAAGATTCAACTTCGCAGCATGCAAAGGTCACACTGAAAAAAACCAAAAAATGCTAAAAGTATGACAAATGCAAAAATTACAGGTACACAACATTTCCTACAATCGCTAACTATGCCTAAATCAGCAGCTGCCACCACTCGTACTGTCATAGCTAACAAGTACAAAAATGTTCACCTACTCAGAATGGCAAGAGAGCGTGAGTCTGTAAATAATCATTAACATATGAACCCTTAGATACTTTGATTATGCTGAGCAAGGAGCAAAAATGTAAGACTTCATAAAACAAAACTGTACAGGCAATCGAACAAATTGCTGTAAATGAAGTGGAGAAGAGTTATTCTATCCAAAATGTGAAATCTGACTGTAACATACAAAAGGAGGTGATGAGGCTGGAGACTGCTAAATCAAATGGTGAAATGTGCTTACCAATTGCTGATTGGAGAGGGGAAATTGAGCAATCATTGAAGAGATTGATCTTCCAAGCAAATAAACAAGAGACGTCATTACAAATAAATAATGGCGAAGGTTCTAGAACGCCTACAGTGAATGCGCCTCATCAAGCCCAATCATTCCAATTTACAAAGGGAATGCAGGCAACTCCCAGACCTCAAAAGCAAATATTGAAAAAACAAGAATTAAACCATTTGCTACTGTAATGCCGGCCTCAACCCTTCAGAAGTTTTGATTTAAATAGACAATCGCTAATGAATATTTTGGCCGATGTACCGACTTTAGCAGGAATCTGCTCTGCTGATATTGATCAAATTGAATTTGTTCATGAAAATGACCTATCTGTGGTCAAATTATGGATGAAATCTATAATGTATATGTATCTAAATCTGTGGGATATGTTGAAGACATGACCTCTAACCAGCAAAGGTGGCCTCACTTGAGAATGATCAAAGAGTGGAGAAAAATGACTCCAGCATGATGAATTGTTAGCTAAACCAACCTGAATATAAATGCTCGATTACCTCATGGAATACTAGATGTTTCAAGCATTTTACAACCTCCAAAAACATGATACTATGGGAATTTGATATAATAGCCTTTCAAGAAATGTTGTTGTCAGTTCCTCCAATTTGGGATAAACATGTTATTATAATGACCCCGGATATCGTACCGGTGAGAGGTAGGCCCATGGCCGGACTGATGGTAGATGCCAAAAGATCTCCCCACATCCAACTAGAACCATGGAGTTCTCCAAATAGCTTCTTACAGATGGTAAGAATAAAAGTAGACTCTATGGGCCTCATCACACGGATGGCGGTAAGGATTTACCGGTACCGGTAAATCCTTACCGCCTTACTACGAGGTCCCTTTGCGGGTTGGGGGATTTAACGCCTGCTTTTTGCAGGCGTTAAAATCCAACCCGCAAAGGGACCTCAGAGCTAATTACGGCACCGCAAAATTGCGGTGCAGTAATTAGCGCCTTCCCCATTCCCATAGAGCCCTATGGGCAGAAATGGGAATGGGGAAGAGCAATGGTGGAAGGGGGATTTACCGCCCCTCCAACCTTGGAATGGGGTGGTAAATCCCCTTTCCACCAAGGCGGTGCCGGTATTTTACCGACATGAGCCATGGCGCTAACAGCGCCATGGCTCACCGCCTACCGTGTAATGAGGCCCTATGATAATTGGCTTAATAAATTGCTGCTGGAATCATGTGGCCATCTTTGACAATCTATTTTCCGAGGCGCTTGATGACTTGCTGAACTTAACACTCCTTGATTCAAGTTGCGTTCATCTAATAATTACAGGAGATCTGAATATCAATTTTTACGAGCAAAATGGAAAGGGTGTTGTACCTGCGGCTAGGAGGTGGAATTCACTAATGGCAGAACGGCATTTTCTCAGATTTAATGTTGCTAAAGGAGGTGATATTCCTCCTAATCCGACGTGGCACAGAGGAGTGCAATCTGCCTTTATTGACTATACGTTTGTAGACAAGGGACTGTTTGACCGCATTGACGAGTTTAAGATAATTCAGCAAGACAAAAGTGACCATGATATTCAATCTATAAAATGGTCAATGTGTATGAATAAGAAAAGCTTTGATAATTCGCTAGCTTCTAACATATTCCTGAACTCTGCACAAAATAGATTCTTTTGGACCCCTCCGATTTTAGAATCCTTGAATCAGAATCTGATTGAGAAATATGCAGATAGCAAAAACTGTTATCCAAGGCACACATCATCATATGTTGAAGAATTACAAATTTTTGCATATCACAAGAAAACATCAAATGCTAAAGCACCACAAATAGTTCATGCTTATAATAATGAAATTGCACTGCGTAAAGCCCAATATAGACATGATAAAATACTGCTCCAGAATCTTGATGTGGACAAACGCACATCCCAACTGAAAACTCTCAAATGCACACATAAAAATTGGATAAAAAGCAGACATCTCCAAATGAACCAAGCTGATGCTGAATTAATGCTTGAAAGGCTGAGCTCTAAAAGCTCTGCTAAAATATGGTCTTTATTAAAAGATTTGCAGTGTAAAATACAAATTGTACATCAAATGAACCCGATTTCACAAGAGGTATGGGCTGCATACTATAAAACATTATATGATGATACAAACACCAAGAGATCTAATATTATCTATGATAACACCCAAGGATTAGATTTTGTTTTTGATGTTGAAGACATGTTATTTTTTATATCTAAACCTTCAACCTCCAAGGCTCCTGGCCCTGATGGCTTATCGAACCATATCATCAAAAAGAACCCTGAGGGTTGGGCCATGATCTTTGTCACAATATTTAAACAAATGATGAGAACTGGATGCATCCCATTGTCATAGAGAAAATCAATCACTATGCCAATTTATAAGAAAGGGATGAACTCTGATCCGGCAAATTAAAGACCAATTTCATTGCTGGATATTCCTGGAAAATTATTTGCCAGACTGTTATTGAGAGATTTGAATAAATGGCTAAACACGAACAACTTGTGTGATCCCAATCAAACGGGCATTGTACCAGGAATTGGTACTTCTTTTAATCTACATATTTTGGAGATCATCAAACAACAAGAACAAGATAAGCATCAACCAGTATTCTTGGCATTCATTGATTTCCAAGCCGCTTTCGATTCAGTGTGCAGAAAATTACTTATCAAAAAATGATTAATGGCAAAGTGTCCCTCTTATTTGGTTTTTTGGATCAATGAATTACACACAAATACGACAGTTCAAATTAGGTTAGCACTAGATGGCACCTTGTCAAACCCTATTCAAACATTTTGTGGGCTAAAACAAGGATGCATCTTGGCAAGTACACTATTTAATTTTTTTATTTCTGATGTTCGGCACGATCTTGGCAGTGTTGTTTCTGACGCTCTGCGTATTGGGAGCCAAGCAGTCCCCTGGTTGTTTTATGCCCATGACTTGATTTTGTTGGCTAAAACTTCTAGGGGCCTACAAGAATTACTATTGGCACTGACAAAGTACCTAGGGATACAAATCAGTAACAATAAAAATGATAAGCCTTACCTCAGAGAACTAGAACAAAAAAATCGAACTGGTATTGCCAAACCAAAATAATTTTGGCCAAATATGGAAAATTCTCGTTATGTCCGGAGATAATTTTCTATAAACAAAAAGTCACTCCGATTCTGACGTATGCTGCTGAGAATAGAGACATTATTTCAGAGACAATATGGCAACCTCTAGAGGGTCAATATTGGAAAACTGTGTGTGGTGTACCAACAATGGGATCTATGTGCTTTATTCGCCACGAGCTAGCAATTACATCCTTGTATGCCATCTATTGTTGGAAGGTTTTATCGTTATATCGGAAGTACCTGGTGACATCTAATTCAAATACCGTGATGGAAAAAATGGGCATACATATGTTGGAATCTAAGAATAAAAAGGGTGTAAATGGCGTAATTTGATAGACCAGATAAGGGAGGAAGCAGGTATTAGCAAGTATCTGCTCATTAAAAACCCTCAAAGAGCCAAGAAGAAACTATGGCTGTATGACTGGATCACTACAAGAAACGTCTGCTTAAAACTATTTAAGGAACAAGCATATGGAATCAAAGAGATATACAAAACAGAACAGTATTTGCTGAAATTTCCTGATCCCAAAAATAGATTTGCTTATTTGCGGCTAAGACTGAATCTTTATATGACTAATGAGGTAAGATTCATGAGAAAATTCACAGAAAATGATGATTATAGATTTTGCAAAGTACCGTGTCAGAGGGAATCGTTAAAACATCTAATTGTAGAATGTGATGAGCTGAATGAGAGAAAAATAATCTGTTTCAGACATATGTTAGTTGGACGAATAATTTTGAACTCCGAAACTCTCTGGGATCTCGTATATAACAGCCAAACTCCACAAATGAATATGGCAATGGTACTATTCATTCAATCGTTAATGTTAAGTGAACACTCTGATGTAATTGATTCTAAGAAGATGTATATGCCAAAAAGAAGGCAGGAGTTAAAAGTGGCTGTTAAAAATGTGTCTGCTGAAAAAGAAATTTAGTTAAAGTGTTTGTAATTAGGGAAGATTTTGTTTCTATTCTGTGCTACATTGTGGTTTACTTCGGAAAAAAAAAGTGTTTAGGGAGTTTTTAAAATAATTTTAAGTGTATACGATATACTATGTTTTTTTTCCTCTAATTGTAAATGCTATTAATTGGGATTTTATATGCTTGATGTGATGTGTATTAGTTTTATGATTTGAAAGGCTGTAACTGTTTGTTTTTGCAGCTATATCAAATAATAAAAAAAAAATGCAAAAAAGGAAGACCAGGACCTGTTTAAACAAAGGGGGCTCAGATGCCATCTTGAAAAACATGTCTCCTGCGATTTAACGCTACCGGTGTTCGCGGTCGGGAAAAATCATGGTAGTTCATTGTAAAACCACTGCCACCAGCCATTCCCAGAGGAAAGGGTAGCATTTGACTGCGACATGAGTATCTAGACACAGGCGATACTAGGTAACCCTTCCAGCACTCTATTTAAAGATAGGGTGTGCTGGGTCTAGGAATTTGAAAAGACTATTAAAGTCAATTTCACTTTACTTTCTCTGGGAAAAAGTAGCTTTTCCTAGAGAAGGTATTTAAACCTTGGGACAGCCTAAAAGGCTTCCCTGTGTCACTGCACTGAGGGTGCTGTGTGACACCCATGAAAAGATGATGCCTATGGAGTTTGCTAAAACTCCATAATCAAAGAACACAAGAGTAAAACACACATCAAAATACATGAGAGCGTGGGGAAAAAAGGTTCACACTCTCTCCAGGTAAAAAAAGTCAAGCAAGTCCTCAAAATCCAGCAAAGTTTCTGGGGGTCTCTAAGGTGAAGGGAATTAGCACATTTATGAGAATTCCTCCTAACACTCGGCCACCCAGTCTAAGGGACAGGAGGTTTTAATCCACCCCTGGATGAATCTCCTTACTCCAGTCGGTCATACATTCTGGAGAGACCATCATCATTTTTGGTGATTACACCCTGACCTGTTTTCAATGGTAGAATCAAACCCCTGTAGGCTGATTGACCATCTTAACAATTTAGGATTCTCCCCCTTCATCTGCATTAACCATCTCAAGGGTTGGTGGTCTGTCTGAATGACAAAAGTAGATCCACACAATGACAAAACACTCACGTTCTATGGTTGCCCACCTTGTCTCAGGTTCCTTCAGATTCCTGCTGATGAACCAGATTGGGTGTCCCCAGCCTTTCTCATCCAGCTGACTCAGAACTGCACCTAAACCTGTATTGGAAGCATCTGTTTGCACAATGAAGGTTTGGCTGAAGTCAGGAGCTCTTAAGACTGGAGCTTGACAAAGGGCTTTCTTAAGTCCTTTAAATGCCTTAGTGCACTCCTCATTCCACATGACTTTTTGGCGGAATTTGGGTGAGGAGACCACATCAAAGGGAGAAGCTATGCACCCATAGTTCTCTATGAAGTTCCTATAATAACCAGTGAGACTTAGAAAGGCTCTCACTTGAGTTTGAGTAGTAGGGGTGGTCCATTCTTGTACAGCTTGTACTGTGCTAGGCAATGGACTGATTTCACTTCCTCCTACCTCATGTTCAAGGTAGACCACTTTGCTCTGACCAATTTGACATTTACTTGCCTTTATGATCAGATGGGCCTGTTCAAGAGCCTGCAAGACATATCCTAAGTGGTCAACATGTTCTTTCCAAGTAGGGCTGAACACTGCAATGTCATCCAAGTATGCCATGCAGAAGTCCTCCATCCCATTCAGAACTTGATTAACCATCCTTTGCAATGTAGCAGGTGCATTTTTTAATCCAAAAGGCATAACCTTAAACTGATAGAGGCCTGCTGGGGTCGAAAATGCAGTTATCTCCTTGGCATGGTCTGTGAGAGCTATTTCCAATAGCCTGATGTTAGGTCAAATGTACTGAGGTACATGGCTGAACCAGGTTTGTCCACCAATTCATCTGTCCTAGGTCAAGGATGGGCATCAGTCTTTGTGACTGCATTAAGAGCTCTATAGTCCACACAGAATCTCAACTCCTTGGTTCCTGCCTTTGGTACTAGTACAACTGGACTAGACCATGGACTGGTAGATGGATCTATCACCCCGAGATCAAGCATCTTGTTGACCTCTTCCTTTATGTGAGTTCTTACACGGTCTGACATCCTGTAACCTCTGCTTTTAACAGATAAACAGTCACCATTGAGAATATCATGCTGGCCCCAAGGGGACAAGTCTGGTGATAGTGAAAACAGGGAGGCAAACTGATTTAATAGAAACTTGCACTCCTCCTGTTGTTCCAGTGTCAGATTAGAAGAGAGATTAACTCCTTCTATCTTCCCATCTAAAGGTTCTCCCCTGAGGAGGTCAGGCAGAGGTTCACTCTCCTCCTCCCCCTGAGCAGAGGCTACAAGCAAAGCTCCCTCTTCTGCTCTAGAGACATAGGCTTTTAGACGGTTGGTGTGGAAGACACTGGGGGCCTCCTTAGGATTGCCTAAGTATACCAAATAATTGACCTCTCCCAGTTTTCCCACAACCTTGAAGGGTCCAATCCATATGTCCTATAAGGCCCTCTGCCTTGTAGGTACCATTACTAGAACTTGCTGGTCTTGAGTAAACTCAACCATGTTGGCCTTCTGGTCACGCCAATGCTTCACCCGAGCCTGAACTGCTTTCAAGTCATCAGATGCTTCTGTCATCATGTGTGTCATTCTCCTCCAGAGACCTAGCACATAGTCAGTGACTCTCACTGGCTTGGGGGAAGGAGCACTCTCCAACCCCTCCTTAACTAGGGCCAACAGACCTCTAATTGGATGACCATAGAGGAGCTCAAAGGGACTAAATCCAACTCCCTCCTGAGTGACTTCTCTATAAGCAAAGAGAAGGCATGGCAGTAGATGGTCCCACTTTCTTCTAAGGGGTTCTTTTAAAGCACCTATCATGATCCTCATAGTTCTATCAAACCTCTCTATCAACCCATTCATCTGGGGATGGTAGGCAGTTAAGAACTTGTAAGTCACTCACGGTTTTTCCACATGGCCAGCATGTAGTGGGACATAATGTTTGATCCCCTGTCAGAGATGACTTCCTTAGGAAAACCTACTGTGGTAAAAATATCACGTAGGGCCTTAGCAAGAGCCTGATCTGTAACAGTCCTCATAGGTATGGCTTCATGATACCTAGTAGCATGGTCTACTACAACCAATATAAATCGATTGCTGTAAGAGGTTGGAGGGTCTAAGGGACCAACAATTCCGATTCCTACCCTCTCAAAAGGGACTCCCACCACTGGGAGAGGCACCAAAAGTGCCACATTCTTGGCTCCACTCTTGCCAGATGTCTGACAAGTGTGACAGCTCCTACAGAATGTATCTACATCAGACCCCAACTTAGGCCAGTAGAAATATTGAGAAAGCCTTTCCATGGTCGTCTTAAAACTTAAGTGATTAGCCAAAGGGATCTCATGGGCTAACTGTAGGAAATGTTGTCGTATCTCTAGAGGCACTACAAGTCTTCTGTAGTTCCCTGGGATAGACTCAGTAGGTTCACTGTAGAAGAGGCCATCTTCCCAGTAAAACCTGCGCTTAGCGTCTCTTACCCGTCCAGCTGGGAATCTGCCTGTTTGGGAAGGCCTTTAAGATAAGGACACTCTCTTTGGACTCTGCTGAAGTCTGCCCTATAGGGGCCACCTTCTGCCAGTAAAGACTGCAGCTCAGGATGGTCTTTAGGATCCAGATCTCCAACAGGGGGAAGGCCTTCTTCCAGCTCTGAATCTTCAGCAGCTGATTCAACCTCTCCTGGTTGTTTCTCATACTCAGCCTCAGCTGGTGGAGCAATCACAGGTGTGACTTTGGACAGTCCCCTTGGGGATGTCCTTGTTGGATGCACAGGAGTGCTATCCTGTTTTTTTCCTGAGACCTTGTGTTTCCCCTTTGCCCCTTTCTTCTTGGAAAAAGCAGTTAGTAGTTCCTGTGGACTGGGTGTTATAGGTTCTCCTGTAACAACCTCTTGAGAGTCTTTTAAGGTACTCTCTCTGGCCTTCTTTGTCTGTTCCTGTTTCCTTTTACTAGGAGGCTGGGGGTGCTTGATACAACTCCAACATTTTTTAATTCATTCCACAGCAGGATTCTTCCAGGCACCTCACTCTACACACTAACAGGTATTCTGACAGTCATGTTGTTGCAATAGATGAGAGCTGGTAGTCTTGGAAGCATTTGGACAGGCCCTCCAGCAATCTTAGTGAGGCCTTTGGGTGCCTTAGCAACATCCTCAGGTTTGAAAAACGTTTCATCCACCACTGTAATGCTGGCCCCAGTGTCTCTAATGGCAGGGGTCTCCTGACCATTTACAAGTACGCTGTCCTTGTAATATTCTTTTGAGTTATCTGGAATTGAATTATAAACATCTAAATTCTGCTGTTCCCACATACCCAGGGACACTAAAGAAACACTGGAAGAGACTCCAACCAGCCAGCAGTTGAAAGTGTCCACTTGCCATTTGTATTTCTCCCTCTGGGGAAAAGGCTAAGGAGGCAGTGTGGACCCCTGAAAGTTTCCACTTGCACCTGGGATACCCTTTCACATAGTCGGTTGACCCACAAGCATAACATTTTCCAAATGTTTTGACAAATGGGGGCTTCTGCTGACCTCCCTCTGGTTTGGCACCAGAGGTTTCACTAGCCTGGACAAGCACACAAACTGGTGTCCCTCTCCCTGGTTATTCGGTTTCCTGCAGCACTCTGAGGAAAATACAAACAGCTCCAAGAATGATAACCAGGTGGCTTAGGGTTCGAGTTGATTGGTCCCACCAACTCAAAGGGAGAAGTCTTCTATGTGGGGGCTTCTCTGTCGAAATGAACTTGGCAATTCGGACCTGCACAGGGCTTCACCGGGCAAACCAACGGTCCAGGAGTTGCAACAGCCATCCTCTTCAAGCTCGTCTTCGGCTCTTTCTTTCCAGTGGTTGACTCTGTCTTCCAAGCCAAGAGACTTGCCTTTTATCCATTTTCCTCCCATTCATTCTAGCTTAGCTGCCACTCACCCAGCAGGGTGGCTGTCCTAAGCACGGGGAGTTTCGGGCACCTCCCTCACTTCCTGCCCACCCCAGACACTTGGGCGCCAGAGTCGGTCTTCAGTCCTGAAGCCCACCAAAGGCGATGGAACAAAGGGACCAAACCCGGTTTGGCATGCAGAGACAAACTCTAGAAGGACCTTTCCAAAAAGAAATGGTGAAAAAAGAAGACCAGGACCTGTTTAAACAAAGGGGGCTCAGATGCCATCTTGAAAAACATGGCTCCCGCGATTTAACGCTACCGGTGTTCGCGGTCGGCAAACACATGACATGGCAGTTTGTTGTAAAACCACTGCCACCAGCCATTTTGAGAGGAAAGGGTAGCATTTGACTGCTACATGAGTATCTAGACACAGGGGATACTAGGTAACCCTCCAGCACTCTATTGTAAGATAGGGTGTGCTGGGTCTAGGAATTTGAAAAGACTAGTGAAGTCAATTTCACTTTACTTTCTCTAGGAAACAGTAGTTTATCCCAGAGAAGGTATTTAAACCCTGGGAAAGCCTAAAAGGCTTCCCTGTGTCACTGCACTGAGGTTGCTGTGTGACACCCATGAAAAGATGATGCTAAAACTCCATAATCAAAGAACACAAGAGTAAAACACACATCAAAATACATGAGATAGTGGGGAGAAAAGGTTCACACTCTCTCCTGGTAAACAAATCAAGTCCTCAAAATCCAGCAAAGTTGCTGGGGGTCTCTAAGGTGAAGGGAATTAGCACATTTATGAGAATTCTCCCTAACAATGACAGTGCTGCTCCTGGAACCCGGGTGCTGGGGACATCAGCATCAGCTGCATCTCCCTGACCCTGTTGGATGGGGGGCATAGCTCTCCCTGCATGGCCCTGGGCACCTCGGCCACCTTGGCCACCTTGTCCACCCTTCTCATTTGTTGCCCTCCCACTCATGGCACTGATGGAATAGTGCAATGGGAGGTGCAGCTATCAAACTTCCTGGGCAATTTCAGCGAGGGGGGATGAATGTGATGTGAAACGTACCAGTGTGCTCCTGCAAGGCTCAATTTAACCCCTGGGAGAAAAAAACGGGCCGCGTAAGGCACAGGCACCCCAAAAAATAAAAATATGTGTTTGCAACCCCTCGGTAGCTCACGTGAAAAGATCAACCGTTATGCAGTACGCTGTGGCACTCAGCAACACAAAAAAAACGAGTGTACGAAGGACCTGTAAAGTACTGTGATGTTAAGAAAGGGGGTACGCGACACAGGGTCACACATAGTATGCAAAATTCATAAGCGACTCACCATCAGCCTAAAATAAAATGGAAAATTACACGCACATGTGCGCAGAGGCAAATCCTTAACCAAAATAAAAAGCTTGCACTGTTGCAGTAGTGAAGTGATCTCATGGAAACAAAGTCCACACATCCGTCCGCTATAACTCACACAAGCATGTGATGGTCTCCTATGCACTACTTTATCCCAATCCTGAATGCCACACCCAACATTCAGCGCATGTCACTTAACTTACGCATTTAGGCCCTTTCCTCTGAACGTGCTGTTTCCGCACGTGCAGCGTCACTATATTTCCGGCTGCCCACGCGAGTAACACGGAAGACCCATGCTCCTGCCTACCAGCCAATTTGCCTGCTTCCAACTTCCCTGAGTTGCTTCCTACGAGCCATCTGCTGCTGCCTGTCCACTTTGTGTGCCTGCTGCCCACGTGCCCTACAATTTTAGGGCCTGCTGTACAGCCATTGCCAGTGCGCATGTTGTCGGACCTGTGACCACCTCTGCTGATCCAGACGACTCTCAATGTGCCAGACCACCGCTCCACAGCCCAGCCCCAGGACCACCTTGCCCAACCACACCTGCCTCAGGGGTTGCCATGTCTGGACAAACATCTTCTGAGGCAAGTGGCAACCCCCCTGCAGAGAGGCAGAGGGCTGTCAGCTTCAGTGCCATAGAAGTTGACATCCTGGAGGAGCAAGTCCTGGAGCATTATGATGCCCTCTTCCACGGACCAATACAAGTCAGCAAGGAAGGACGGAAGATGATCTGGGCCAAGATCGTGGGTGCCATCAACGCGGATGGGATGGCACCCTGGGACTACATCCATGTGCACAAGTGCTGGGAGGACTACAAAGCCAGGACCCCCAACAAGGCCTGGTGCTTCCTCAAGGCTGTTGACAATGAAGGGGGGTGCTGGGGAACCTTGAACGAACATCAACAACATGTGGGTCCTGGAGCCGTTCTTCCCAGTGCTGCACGCCCAGGTCATGGATTTGCAGCTCTGCCTGGAGTCGACTGGTAAGTGTCCATGTGTTGGTGCCCTCAACAGTGCATGTGGATGTTGATGTGTGGTTAGAGTGTGCACCTTAACCTTATGGCAGGTATGTCTCTTGTACGAATGTCTGTGTGCATGTGCCAGGCAGTGCTGCATGTGTGTCAATTGAGGCATGTGTGATACCAACGGTGTTACTGATGCAATGCATGATGTTATTTAGCACGTAAAGATGTGCTTGTGGTTGCTTACATGTGGCTGAGATGTGGCCGTGTTGAAAGATTAAAGAATATCTAGGCTTACTACCACATATTAGAAATACGCCAGTCACAGTTTCAAAGTGACAATTGTACTTTTATTAAGAAACAGCTATCTGGTTCTCAACACCCCGCAGTGTGTGCAAGCAGACACCGTGAGATGAGAGAGTCCTGAACATTCCACAGATGCACATATTTATACAAATTCTTCACAACCTTGGACACATCGTGCAGCCCCTCTTTGTGTAGTACATAACCTATGGTTCATGACCTAACTACATAACTAATTAATGCTCAAACATCTTTGCCTAGTTCACTGTTTTCCATCAAACATTTTACATGTTTTCCAAATACAAGACACAAAGGTAACATTCCTCATTTTACTCACTTATATTTGTCTACCATTTCTTCTTAATCTTAAAGTCAGTTAGTTTCAAGGAGAGAAAACAAGGATTTCTGCAAAAGAGCACTTTCACCTATTTGTTATTTTACTTTGCTGTTTGAACAAGGAAAGCACTGTTGGGACAGATGATATCTAAATTACTGATTAGTACAGATTTTGTTTAGCTCCAAGGATCCTCAGTGTAGGATAAACAACCCACCTTGGCAGCTTCAACATTCTTATCTATGTTGATATCATGAAACAGCACAAAGTTCCTTTTGCTCTGCTGAAGCCAAAAACACAAATTTGGAACATGGGACAGAAAGCAGGAGTCGATCAAAACTGCAGATCACTCAACATGGCGGCGTAGTCAGCCTGTTTCAGGTTCATTCATTGCGATATTACAGTGCAATGCGAATGTGCTTAGGCCAATATTTACTGTCAGGCGGTATTATGTAAGATATATTTTCACAAACCCTCATTTGGGCCTCAGCCAAGAGCATTACTCAAACATTAGCATCATCTGAAACCACGTATCATCATCAGAACATCCTAAATCGCTATCTTCATAAACATTGATTGCCATTAATTCCTTTATGGTGATATCCTGCATTACCAAGGCATTAGTAATTTTTCCCAGCATATGTGTCTTAGGTTCTAGTTTACAACCGCTTGTGCACAACTTCCCCCTATCATGGAACAAATGACAGGAATACACTGTTTGAAACAACAGCAAAA
Organism: Ambystoma mexicanum; assembly: GCF_040938575.1. NCBI lineage: Eukaryota > Metazoa > Chordata > Amphibia > Caudata > Ambystomatidae > Ambystoma > Ambystoma mexicanum. The sequence continues at coordinate 1,343,905,770 of NC_090937.1, read as the reverse complement.
CAGTACAATGCCAGGGATCACCATCAGAACTGCAAATATTTTCCAGCCCTAAGTTCGTAACAAGTCCCAGAGTCATGTGCCAATATGCCAGTTTCCCTCTGGAACATGCACTTCAGTGTTCAAGGTGTGCAATTTATTTATTGCCTTAAATATGGGGGGGAGGAATCAGGTACAAAAATGCAACACGCGGATCCCACCATTTTGCCCACTCCACCACGCTTAGCTAGAATGATATCTAGCACCATCCTATTTTGAAGAGCCACTAATCTAATAGCCTTGCTCTAGTGTCATGTTATATAGGATGTCAGTAGTTTCATTGATGGTTTTCTCTAAAACCCTCGCCAATTTCCTAATATCTTGGGAGTTTATTATCGGTCCCCAAAATGGTACAAAGGATTTAGCAACATCACCCAGAATCTGTGAGGGAATGTCACCATCCTCATCCCGCCTGGGACGAGTTCTAGAAACTTCGGCAGTGGTGGCGCCATATACACCTGGTAACAGTATCCCTAAATAACAAGTACCCTTCCAGTCTCTTGGCAACCATGGATATGCTTCATTACCGCAAACAAAATAAACAGGATCTCCTACGTACCAAGGTCTATCCTCACTGGTTAGTACAGCAATATTCATACATCCCTCAAATGTACCCATTGGCTGGGAACACCGTCTTTGTATACAAAATGGAACAGAATGCAGAGTATGGTTAATAGTATAGGAAGGAGGCATGGCATCCCTATTACCTACTGGTCTCCATTTTAAAGGTAATCATAGATTGGAGATGTTAGGAGAGTCTATCAGAAGGCCTAGTAGAAGCAACGTTTAGCTTGCTCCTATTTGCAAACAAAGAACATCCTACAGGTGCCAAAACCCGTTTTTCAAACTCATTGAGATTAGTATCATCAAAATTTCCAGTGACACTATCATTCCATCTGCCAAAGAATAATGCCCTGAGTGAAGCATAACAAGCAGTAGTTAGAGGGAGTGGATGTATATACCAGCCCACCAGCCCAATCCCTTTTCCCCATGTTGTGGCAGATGTGAGCAGACCCAGCAGTTTGTTGTATTCAGAATGGGATGTGTGGCGTTCATAATCATCAGGAGGGTGTTCTTTTGATAACCCCCTCTATGTCTGAAGTCTCGAGGACGAAGAGTATGCAAATGCACATATGGTGGAGACACAGTGGAGACACTTGCAGTTGGCAATAGAATATCAGGTGGATGCATACTTTCCAAATACTAAAATACGAATGTCAATGTAATTACAATACAAGCTGTTATTGTGATCAGTATTAATTTGCTCCTAGGGGACCATGACCCTCGATAGACGGGCCCATCATCAGCAAAACGATCAGTATCCTTATTAGTACGAGTGGCCCCAAACACAGGCATAGTTTCTCAGCGTCCGTTAAGAAGCCTCATTGTTAGGCTCTTTTAGGACCTCCATAGGTGGCACTTGACCACGTGGCCTATCTTGATTGAAGGTAACTTTGCCGGTCCCTGCCTCTTATCATACGCAGCAGAGAAATGACAAGGGACTGGCTCAACGTTTGTTTCTTGTAGGTTTCTTGTGGGTGCAGAATGCTAGCTGCACTTTCCTATTCTATTACCTTAACTGAATGTCAACAGACCCTAAATCTAAATCCTGCTTCATGGTCACAAATTGTACCTTGAAACACCAGGTACAGAATGATCAGTGTAAAGAGCATTGTCGTTTCCTGAAGAAGATGAAGAAACAAGATTGATTGATGGTGAAGAAAAAAACAAGAAAAAGCGGCAATCTCCCCAGGCCGCACAGGCTCAGAAAGGATTTTTGTGGCACACTTGGTGATGATCAAAGAAGGTTCATTGTGAGCGTCAAGATCAACAATTTCCTTCTCCTCCCCTTTGTCATAGGGCAGAGATAAAGGAATCCTCTTCACATGTGTCGCGTGGATCCAGTGTCTTTTGCTGCTCATTCGTACTGCAGTTTGCGTAGCCAAAAGGATTTGGTAGGGTCCCTTGCAATGAGGTGCAAGGCAGGTACCCCTCTCGGAATTCCTTAACAGGACCCTATCACCTGTCTAGGTGCATTGTATACATTGGCTTGTCGTCCGCATAGATAGTACGGTTATTGGCAAAGCGTCAGGCCATTTCAGATTGCTGTGTGTGCACACACTTTGGCAATTTTATTCTTCAAAATACCTTTGTGGCATTCCACCAGGCCGGCACTCTGAGCATGTTTCGCCAAGTGGAAACGTTTATCGATCTGTTATCCCGCTCATACTTACAGGATAACATCAGCGATAAAATGTGGGCCATTGTCGGACCAAATTAAGCTCGGCAAGCCAAACCTAGGAAAATAGTCCTTAAGCATGGTCTTTGCCGTTAACATTGCTGTGGCGTCCTTTCGCGGGAAAGCCTCAACCCATTTACTAAAGGCACAGATCACAACTAAGACATATTTATAATTTTGGCAATGTTCCATCTCAATTAAATCAAAATGAATCACTTCGAAAGGCATGGAGGGGGGACCAAAACTGCCCTTCGGTGTCGGTGTTCCATTCCCAATGTTATGTTGCAAACATATCATGCAACTCTGGACCAAAGGTTGAGCAGTTTTCTGGATATTAGTGTTATACCAGACGGGGTATAACTGTTAGCAAATATTTTTAGCACATATGTGTTTTGGGCCATGATCCATGGTGACCATAGCAGTGACATAGGCATTGGGTAGCATCCATCTTTGTTTCTCATTATCCACCCAACAACCCTCATCATCTATATACGCTGGACCCTCAGCCCACTGTTTGATTTCTTCTGGCGTAGCTTCAGCCTGAATTTCTTTTATACTGCTAATCCCTTCGTCCATCAGTAACCCATCTTGCTGAATCAAGCACATACATTTTTAAGTGCAGATCAGTAGCAGTCTGTTTTGCTATTCTGTCACCAAAAGTGTTTCCTTTTCCTACATCATCCATCACTTTCTGGTGTGCGGCGCACTTCATTATTGCTAGTTGTGTAGGAAGCGCAAGTGCTGACGGCAACCGGACTATCAGAGTGCCATTTTGAATTTTTGTTCCATTTGATGTCAAGAATCCTCTCTCTGCCCATAGTCGGCCAGAATTATGGACCACCCCGAATGCATACTGGCTATCTGTACATATGTTTACACTAAGCCCCTCAGAAATGTCACAAGCTCTAGTTAATGCAATAATCTCTGCATCTTGCACGGAATTATGCAGAATTTGTTTGCTCTCTACAACAGTGTTTAATCTGGTGATTGCATAAGCAGCAGTGGATGTACCATCTGGTAGACTAAAACAGGAGCCATCACAGAATAGTTCCGCTTGTGGATTCTTTAAAGGTGTATCAATTAAATCAGTTCTGCCCTTGGGTTCTTGTTCTGCTATATAGAGGCAATCATGTGACATCTTGTCACTGCAGTCTGTCGCATGTGCAGAAGGCAACAGTTCAGTCGATCTCTTAATTTGGATAGGCAGGACAAATAGAATCAGCTTGTACCTTGTTAACCAAGCTGAAGTGAGATGTTGCGTCTGTGTTCTGTTTAATAGAAAGTCTACGGAGTGGTGTAACATCACGGTTAAAGAGTGACCTAAAACCATACCCTCACTTTGTTTCACAGATGCAGCAGCTACAGCTCACAAACATCTTGGCAAAGGGCATGCAACAGGGTCTAACGTGGAGGACAAATAGCTGCACGGCCTATTCTTGCCCCCATGTCCCTGTGTCAAAATAGCCAAAGCACATCCATCCTGTTCATGCACATACAAAACAAAGCCCTTTTCGTAATTTGGTGTGCCCAAAACTGGTGCTGAACACAACGCAGCTTTAAGCAAATCAAAAGGGTTCTGGCAATCCATGTTCCATGATAAAGGCAAAGAAATGTCAATCGGAAACTGTGGAGCAACCACCTTATTAATTGCACGCAAATCAATAATAAAACGAAAAGGAATCGCATTATCCCCTTTCTTGTAGACCTGTAAAATTGGGCTATAACACATGCGCCCCGCAATTTCTTCAATCACACCTTAGTGTATGAAATCAGGCCTCTTCAAGGCCTGTTCATCTTCGACCGAAATCTTATACTGCGGAATATGCAGCAATTTAACACCTGTTTTCAAAACAATTTTAACTGGCTCAACCTGTAAAATTCCAACGTCATTGTCATTAACTGCCCATAAACATGTGGGAACCTTATTTAATTCAGTTGGTAAAGGAATAGACGAAAATTGTGGAACGGAAGTTTGTTGGGGTGAAATCGTTAAGTACACTCCATTTGTAGAACAGTAAATCACAGCATTCAATTTCTTCAATAAATTCAATCCCAACAAATTTTCGCCACAATTTGTCATCAATAGAAATGGACAAGAAGCAGTGACTGATCCCAGTGAAATTGGTACCGGCCGATAGACCGGACTAACCACTGGCATATCAGAGAACCCTACAGAAATGTTGCTCTGCCTAGCAGTGGAATATCTGAAACCCATGAATGATCAATAGAACACTTCTGTACTTCTGTGTCTATCAAAAAGAGATGCTCCCTATTCCCCACCTTCATTTCAATATAGGGCCCTTTCTAATGGATGGGAATAGGTATTGGTTCCAGACCCTGCTTCGGGCTGTCCTAATGGAACAGTATATCGCCAGATAAAAATTTTCAGAAAAATAGACATTCGAAGGATTATCAAAAATATTCCCACTATTAACACTCTGTTGCTGATTATCTTGTGATGGTGTCTGTTGGTTCTGTGCAAACTGATTTATACCAGGACCCCCTATCCCAGGACGGCCTCTGGATTATCTACCCTTGGCGCCATACGTGCTATTTGATTTCTGCTGAAGGAGCGGGCAGTGTGCTCGCCAATGACCTTCCGGTCTGCAACATGCACACTGGTTTATGTGTGCAGGACCCAGTTGTGCGCCACCTTGTGGTGTAAATTGGCCTCTGAACTGTGTATTCCCACCTCTGGCTCCCCTAGCTATTTGCTGCAATAACACTCTAGTTTTCAGGTCTCCCTTCTTCTTTTCCACCTTCTCCTTCTCTGTATTAACCCTGTTTTCATAATACTGAGCCATGTGTAACACTTCAAGGGCCAGATTACAGAAAGTTGCACGGTATTAGCACTAGGGCAAAGGTTACCCAATTTTTAAAAACAGTGGCACACACTAGTAAACGATTGCGATGACAAGGGCAGTTTGACATATTAAAAGCACCAGGGTAGAAATTTCCCTAGTGCAAAAAAGATGCATTTTCACTACTTTATTGCACCAGGGCAAAGTTTGCCCTAGTGCTAATACGGAATAGTATTAGCACTAGGGCAAACTTTGCTCTGATGCAAAAATGCATCAAAAATGTTTCTCTTTTGCACTAAGGTAATTTTTGCCCGGGTGCTTTTAATGTCAAACTGCCCTTATCATGGTGCAGTCTTTTTCTAGGGTGTGCCACTGATTGAAAAAATAGGGCAAACTTTGCCCTAGGGCTAATACCGTGCAACTTTGCACTTGCACCAGTGCAAAGTTTCTGTAATCTGGCCCCAGATTGTGATTTCGCTTGCCATGCACTCTCAGAAGTCATAATCTGTGATTGGATTTCACGCAACAATCCACGCACACATTTATCAACAAACAACCTCTGTCCTGGCTCTGTACTTAAATCTTGACCACTAAAATCTGAAAATACTTGCTCAAATCTGTTCAAATACTCTGTTGAACCCTCTGACTTCCCTGTAAGCTTATCCCATATCATTCCTTTTTCAGGAACCAGAGTTTTTAATTTAGTCACGGGAAACAACAAATCTATAGCACCCAATGTGAAAACTGACAAATGGAAAAGAGATTCTATTTCTTTATAAAATCCTGTTGGATTCTTCCTAATATCTGGAATTGATTGCTTAATGGCATTCACTTCCTGTCTATAAAATGGGACATGGACAAACTGTGAGATATAATGTGCTTCAATAGTAGTGGCAGGTGTTCCTGCGATGGCGTCAGAAAATGTGCCCATGTTTAAGAGATAAGAAGAAAACTGCATTGGCTGCCCATAGAGCAGAGGGTGATTTTTAGACTCCTAGCTATCATGTGTAAGGCTCTGGCCGGTGATGCACCTTCTTACATAGCTAATAGTTTAAAACTTAAGCAAATAAAACAGTCACTCCGCTCAAACAGAGATCGAAACCTTGAAGTTCCTAAAACCTCCTTAGAACTTGTGAGAAAGTGTGCGTTCTGGTCTAGCGCCCCCACTATATGGAATGCCTTACCATGCAACATAAAAAACGATGTCTCAATTGGAGAATTTAAAAATAAACTCAAGACACACCTCTTTAGATAATCAGCCTCTTATGCTACCTGCTTGAAATCTCCACTCTAATGATCTGCGCCCGTATGCCTCCGGGCCACTTTAGTTGCGCATAACATATAATAATAAATAATAATAAAAGCAGGAATCTCTACTTTTGGAACAATTGTCGGAGGAACCTCCCTCATTGGCAATTGTAAAGAAGGCAAATCTGAACGTCTTTTAAGCAGCAAGGCAAAATCAAGTGAGAAAGAAGTCAATGCAGTGTCAGGCGAAATTGCTCTTTTATAAATAACCATCAAATCTGCAAGACAACATACTATTTCTTCAAACATTCATCCTGTAAATACTCAACCATCACCTGTAACACTTTCCTTTGCATTGCCAGCGCACACTGACTAACCATGTAAAACACTTCAATTAGAGAAATTGAAACATCCGAAATCCATCTAAGAAGGTCTCTTGTGCAAATGCGCATTTCTTCACTTATTGGTTTCAATGGAGGAAAAAATCTCTTCTGCACATATGAAGCCTGCCATCCATTTTCATCCATCCATCTCATCTTTCTGTAACCGATCTAGCTCCCTTTTCAAACTCAAATACCTTTGCAACATGCTCATATACTTTTGCCGCAGTCTCCCTTGAGCGGGCAAGGACATTCAAATCCTGCAACCCCTGTGGGACATTCATGTCCGTCAAATTACAACATATATCAACTAAATACGTTCCCATCCGTTCTATCAAAATATTCTGTTGAGGAATACCCCCTTGATCAGAAATCGCAACCAAAACAGTTGATTCATCACCCTCTTTTATGTACTTCTTAGCCCACGTATAGAAGTTTCTGTTTCAGTCTTTAGGTACGGTGACACGAGTCACTATTCTTGTATCAGCTCCCGCTCCTTCAACCACTAGAGCTGGAGCAGAACCACCTGGCAAAGAGAGTTCATACAAATCTTGTTCAATAGGCAGCGGAGGAAATACCGCTGCTGTTGCAGACAGAACTACAGGGACGGCAACTATCGACAAGGGTGCAGGTGCAGGAGGGGGAACAACAATGGGAGGAAGAGGAACAACAATGAGAGGAGGCAGTGCAGTTGAAACAGTTCTACGCTCATTCAATAATTTATTAATTAACTCGTCTGATGTATGAACATTTTGAGAGGGATATATCTTTTGCACATCTAGTTGGAAAGCCCTGTCCATACCTCTAATGGATCCTGACTGTTTCTGTTGCTTTCTCAGCATTCTTCATGTGTCTACATGCATGCTTTTCTCTACTTTTGAGTTGCTACACAGCTTCCTTCCTCCAATCTCTAACTGCATCAAATGTTGCAGGCCCAGTCTTTTTCCTCAACAATACAGATTCTAAATGCTCTAGGCGGGCAATTTCAAAACGACCAAAAAAAACATTGCTGGAGCATGGTGAGGAGAAGGACTAGCCTGCTGCCTTTGTAAATAGTTCTTTAGAAATAGGTTTCCTTTATTTTTTTATGATTTGGAGTTTTTGGACTATACTCCACTTTTTGTGCATAGTTGTTTGTGTGTGATTTCGCTTTTCTTGATTTTATGATTTGGAGTGCTATTTGGACTTTACTTATGTTTATTTGTACATAGTTTACTTGTGTTTTGTATTTTTGGAATCAACCTGTCGGAATGGATTTTTTTTACATATTGATTAATATTTTGGAACACTTTTATGGACATGGATCTCTTTTCAGACCTTTATTTTTTTCGTGTACATGATTGCAAGTTTAGTTTTGGACAATTGAACATTATTTTCATTTCTTGTTGTACATATTTTTATTTACGATTTGCAGTGTGTATGGCTCAATACAACTGTATAATATAATTTATTTTGATTACTCACACTAATTGCTCCTCTGACTTTTGTCATTGAGGCTCAGGCTGTGACATGCCTGGGCAGTGTCTGTTCATGTGGCACACATTGAGGGGACTTATAAATGTGTCACTGTGTGACTATTTCTACATGGGGATTATTGAGATGACTTTCTAACATGGGCTGCAGTGCCTCACTTTACCATTCACTATGTTGGAATATGGTTGCAGACAGCAATTGTGTTTGAGCAGCTGGCACACTCAAGGATGTGGCCCAGGTGTATGCTTTTTTTTTGTTTGCTTTTACAAACTTTTCATTTATAATTCTCACACGATTTCATATAGAGCAATTATGGTAATACACCAGTTCCTTTCAATTCTTTCATGCAATTAAGTCTCCTTTGTAATGTCTATCCAAAATTTTATTACTGTGATAATGAGCCATTTGTCCTTTCCTTGTAGCAAGTGCGCCCATCTCTCTTCTGTTGTCATTGTTTTCTTCGATATCTTGAAAAAGTCTCTATACAATTCTCTTTTCTCTTTCAGTGCTGGGTAAATCATAATCAGGTGAAATAAGGTTTCTCTTTCTTCCTGTTTTTCACAAAATCGACATGCGGGAGATATATTGGGTGGTTTGTTGATCATCGCTAAGTAGTCTCTAGTTGGTAAAATGTTGAGTCGAAACCGCAGAAAGAGATCACGGATCTTGGTATCTGGAAATTGTTTTAAGTATTGGGTTAGTTCATTGAGTGATCTTACTTCATTTCCACCTTTAAGATAGCGTTTAAAGCTTGTTTGAAGATCTATCGTTTTTATCCAGTCATTAGTTTTTCATTTTCGCTTCGCGTGTTGTGGTCTTTTTGTCAGCATTTCCTCTGTTATTTCCTCTATCTGCATTTTCGTTTTTATTTCAGCTGTCCATTTTGAGAAAGCTGAGACTTGCATGGCTTGTTCTTTTTCTTTTAATATTTCCAATAACGGAATCTTATCCTCCGATATTATTTTCCTATACAAGTCCATCTGCTTCCATAGCACTATGGATTGTATGGATTGAAGACCCAATTTGAATCTGATTCTTGCTATAGGAAATGATTTTGGTAGGGCTAGTGTCTTTCGCCAGTATATTCCTTCAAGATAAAGCCATTTGATTGCCTCCTGGTTGACTAGGGTTTCACTTGCGTAGGTTAATATCGGAATTACCTTTTGTTTGTATAACAAGGTTGTTGCTTTGGCCGAATATGTTCCATATTTCAAGTGAAAAAATCGCCCTTGTCTTGCCAAGGATCTGGCATTCTCTTCAATATATTCATTCCATTCATTTTCGTTCTTTGAGGGGTTGATCAAGGCACCCACGTATTTTATTGTCTTCGTTGTACTAATTACTTGACTTTCTAACATCAGTTTTCTGTCTTGTTGAATTTTTGTCTTCTGTGTTGACAGTTTCATCACTTTTGTTTCGCCAGTATTGATTTGTAAGTCATTTTCTATCATGTGTTCTTGTGCTTTGTCCAGGTTTTGTTGTAATCCTTTCACAGTTTTATCAAGAAAGATGATGTCGTCAGCATATATTAGTGTTTGAATTACTTCACTGTTCATTTTAGGTGGATTTGCTTTATTATTTTGTATTTGTTCTCCAAAGTCATTGGTGTACAAGTTATATAGGCATGCTGCTAAGGGGCATCCTTGCTTCAACCCATTCCAAGTGGGAATGGATTCGGTGACTATACCATCAGATGTTATTCACACTCGCACAGATGTGTTTGCATACAGTTTTTTTATTGGATTTAGGATACCAGAAGGACAACCCCATGAAATTAATTTGATCCAAAGTTTGTTCCTTTTTACGGAGTCAAACACCATCTTTAAGTCTATGAAGAGAGCATAGATTTGTTGGTTTCTGGCAAATGCTTCTGTTTTTAGGATGTTCAATAACAAAAGATTTACATTAGTTCCAATCTTAGTTACAAAGCCTGTTTGTCTTTTTGCTTGGTTTCCATTGCTCGCTTCCCAATTATTGAGTTTTTTTTGGAGATAAGCTGCAAAAAGCTTTCCCAAGGGATCTAAAAGGGCTATTGGTCTATAATTGCCTGGGTTTTTTCTATCACCTGCTTTGAAGATCGGAATGAAGATGGCAGTTGTCCAGGTATGTGGGATATCCTTAGTCTTTTCAATAATTTGGAACAGATGAAGCAGGAACTTTGCCCATATTTCTGGTGCTTCCTTGAGCATTGTATTTGAGAGGCCATCTGGGCCTGGGGCTCTGGATGAATTTAGAGCCTTGATGGTGTTTATAACACTTTCTTCGTCCCAGTTAAGATTCCACGGTGACACATCCTTTTCGATATCTTTGATCAACTTCTTCTCTTTGTTCTTATACAGTCCTATATAGTGCTTGACCCATAGGCTGACCTCTACTTCTTGGATCATTGTTTGTTGTTTTGGTGCGTTGTTCATCATTGACCAAAGATATCTCATATTTTTTGTTTCTAGTGCAGCAAGAATTGCTTCCGCGTCCTTTTGTTTCATCATTGCCTTATTTGTTTTTAGAAAATTGGAGTATTTTTGTTTTTCTTTTCTGATTTGATTTTTATAATCAAGTTCTTTCTTTTTTTCCAATTGTCGCAGTCTTTTCTGGTGTTGTTGTTTTGTTTGTTTAATTTCAATGTTGTATTGATGTTTATGTATATGGTTTGATGTATACTTGAGCTTTGAATTGACATTTTTATATTTTTCTAGTATCCAGCCATAATTCAGTTTTGCATGATCTTTAAGCACCACATTTTCCAGTAAAGTAAGTATTTCTGGTACTTGATGTTGTTGGATTTGCAGTTTATTCAGCCCATTTGTGACTTCAAGTGCTGGTAAATAAATACAATCAGCTTCGTTCCTCTTTGCTGTCCAAGTGATAGATATTTGGTGATGGTTGCTTGCAATGTGTGGTGAATTGTTAGTTGCAATTATTAATTTCTGTAAACTCACTGATGTGAATATATAATCGATGATAGAGGTGGAATTTTCATGTGCCCAAGTAGGACACGGTAAACCCTTGTCATTCATAGGTTGTTCACATAAAGTGATATTGCGAATTCTCATTTCTTTCATCCATTTTCTTGCACGACTTGTCATTTCTTGTATATTACATGTGTCTCCACCTTTATTAAATAGGTGTATATTGAAGTCTCCTACAATGATGAATTCATTATTGCTGTTGGACAGAGTGATGAGGCCAATTTCATCGCATATTGAATCAATTAGTTTGTTGTCATTGATAGCTGTCGGATTCCAGTAGATGTTAAAGACTGATACAAACCCGGATTACCTGCACTGGGTCAAGTTGTTGTCATTATCACCATCTGAATTAATGGTGATGTATTGAGCCCAAGAATGTATGTTTTTTCTAGCTACTATTGACCATGTAGGGGTGCTTTTCATTAAAATCATAATTCCTGAAGCAGGCCGACCTAGAACCGAAGTTAATGCAGGATTCATCCAAGTTATGTAACCTTCACAGAGGACCTCTTCTGTCAACCATGTTTCTTGCAGACAGATTATTTCTGATTCTGCAAGGGTTAGTGAAGAATCTTCGAGGAGATCTTTGTGTCCTCTCGTATTCCATGATGTTAAAGATATTTTGTTTAGCTGTCCTTCTTTCTCTTTTGGTTGTTATAAGTATGTTTTCCTCATCTCTTGACATTGGTATACTCTTCTAAATTCAGATCTTGATGTTGGAGTACTAGTAGATTCTCTCCCATTTATACCTCTGTTTGTTTGCTCCATTTTTCTCTCTTTCTGATTTTGATCAGAGCGCGCTATATTCTTGTTTTTTTTTTCAGCCATGCATCTTGTTACAAAGATTTCTTCTGTGTTAAATCCTAATTGTCCTAATTGATGGTTCGTCGCAAGTACACGTTGCATAATCTCTTCAGAGTAGAAATCAATGTTAACTTCTTCCATATGATTTTTCTTTGGGAAAATGATTACTTCGATATCGTCAGTTCCGATTGACTTCAGTTGGGGTATAGCTTTGAATAACCGCAGAATATTAGATCTGTTAAGCATCACTGGTTGTTCTGTGGTTGTCGTCATTTGGAATAGTGATATTCTGTAAGCATACGTAGTGCTCCGTGGGTTGTGAAATTTTGGTCTCGTGATTGGTGGACTTTCACAAGAGACCGGTCTTTCATTTCCTCTTGTTCCATCTTGCACAGGTGAAGATGACCAAATTTCCTCATTCGATACAACTGAGTATGTGAGTGATAGATTATTTGTTTGTTCATCTGAGCCTTGTGTGTTAGTTGACCTGTCCATGGTTGTATCGTAACATTCATCTATGATTATTAGTGCCTTGTCTTGTGAATTTATGGAGGCTAAGTTACTTTCTATCGCATCTTCACTTATCACTATCTCTCCGGTTATTGGAAGAGTTTTTTGCTTGTTTGTTGTATCCTGATTAATTTCTGCTAATAACTCATCCAATGGTTCAGGCTGGATGTGATTAGCTTTTTGAGATATTGTTGTCAAAATCTTGTTTGTTATCAAGTTCGAATTCTGTCCCTGTTGCACCATGTCCTTAGTAATATCTTGTTATTTAGTTGATTGGGTCTTTTCCCCTAACGATTTTTGTACTGTTTGCATTTTGCGCAAGAACGCACAAGAACCTGTTTGTGTTTTCTTAATCGCTTTTATATGCATTGGTTTGTTTGATGAAACTTGATCTGCTGTTCCTCGTTTGGCCATGTCGAAAATGTCAAAGGGTGTACATATTGATGGTTCGTTATTGCCCGGGAATGTCGGGACTGTAATGTTACGTAGCTCAATAGGAACATTTTGCATTTCATATTGAGTTATTTGGTCGGTCTTCTTGACATCCATTTTTTCCTCAGTTTGTGTTTCTTTAACCAGAGATAATAATTGGGCCGGCATTTGTATTTGTTTTTTTGCTTTGTCATCTATCAGTTTTTTTGTTATAGCAGACACAGTTTCCATAAAGTTGTGTTTGTCTATGCGATCTGTTCTTGCCATGTCTGCTAATCTTGTTTGCCATATCCTAGAAGTTTCAGCTTCAAATTTTAATCTTTCTTGTATGGTATTTGTAAAGGATTCAAGCTGAGTTTGTTTAGTCATGATCATTGCAAGAAGAGTTGCTTTATCGTTTGTTGCATCAACCATATATTCCTGGATTTTTAGGAAAGGAATCATTGCATTTGAAAGTACTGCTAATAAGGTGTTCTGTAGATCTAGCATCGTAGTAGGCACTCTATATGGTGATTTAGACATATCCCTTGAAGATTCATCTTTCATACTCATGGATTGAGAATCAAGATCCTCTGTTCTTTGATTTTTTGTAGGGTTACAAGGTGTTTCTAGAGTTTTTTTTTGCGGGTTCTGATTTCCTTTAGGTATGATCGGGGTAGATGTATTAATCTGTTTAATTTGGGCTGGTGTGAGAACTCCATTAAACTCTTCTGCTCTTTTTTCTTGGGAATCCATTATAACATCTATCTCTGTAATATCGAGCGACAGCCGTGCTATTCGGATAGGTAAAGATTTGGTATAGTCTTCATTAATGGAGTCGTAGGATAGTATGTTGAGTGCCATTGCTGTTTGGCTATCCTGGCTCTCTCTTGCAGTGATGGAGTACAAGTGGTTTCTTCAGATTTGGCTTTTTGTAATTTTTTACTTGATGTTTTAGTTTGCTCTTCGACCATCGAAACTGGAGTGCCAGCATCAAGTGGTAGATTGTCCTGATGGATTTTCTCTGTCGTTGGTAATTGAGATATCCCGCTATTGGTTTTACAAGGTTTGATGACTGGCTGTGTTGGTATCTTGCTACCCTCCGTGTTACTCGGTGGGGGTAGAGTTTCAGTAGATAGCTCCTTTGTTAGATCTGTAGCACTTTTATTAGTATTGTGATCTTGGTCTGCCATGTTACAGTCCTTAATCAGCAATACCTTTGTTTGTTGCTCGTCCAGTTTCTCTTTTATAACTTGTTTTTGTATGAGGCTCTCGTTATTTTTGTATGGGCCAGTCCTCACATTTTTTATTTTAATGGGTGTCCTAGCTTTCTCATTCAGTTTTGGGCAGTGAGTGATTTTATTGATCAAGGCTACAGACTCTTCTAATTTCTCTTGTAGTCTTGAATGGGATTTGGTCAATTCCATTTTGAGGTATATATTGTGATATATGTACAAGTACTTTAAACTGTCTTTATACTTTAGTTTTATTTATGTACACTTACCAGTAGTTCCCGCCGGTCCCAGCCGTAAACAGCAGTTAACAGCGCGCCCTTTACTCCTCGTGGGCTTCACGCCGCAAGGGTCGCGCTGTTCTGCTTTTAAGTTCTTCAGATGGGGGAGTGGCCTCAAATTGTCACGTGACACGAGTCACGTGTTGATGCAGGAACATAGCGCAACTCGCTTCAACTGCTATCAGCTGGAGCTGATAGACTCACGCGAATTAGAGCGGGAGCAGTCTTTCCTCCAGGTAACACAAAATGTTCCAAAAAGCATTTTCAACCAGAACAGCCTCACAGCAGTTAACAGCACGCCCTTTACTCCTCGCGGGCTTCACGCCGCAAGGGTCGCGCTGTTCTGCTTTTAAGTTCTTCAGATGGGGGAGTGGCCTCAAATTGTCACGTGACACGAGTCACGTGCTGATGCAGGAACTTAGCGCCACTCGCTTCAACTGCTATCAGATGGAGCTGATAGACTCACGCAAATCGGAGCGGGAGCAGTCTTTCCTCCAGGTAACAGAAAATGTTCCAAAAAGTATTTTCAACCAGAACAGCCTCACAGCAGTTAACAGCGCCCCCTTTACTCCTCGCAGGCTTCACCGTATGCTTTTGTTTCTGTCTGCAGGATATATTTTGACCAGGAGGTTCAAGGTGGTATCACTACATGGCAGTCAACGTGCTCGGCATGCCATCGATGGAGTTAACATGTGTCACCATGTCACCATCCAGCATGCAGGTGATGTCTGGTCTGGAGAGGGCTGCCTGCAGGGTGGCGTAACAGGTGATGGGGGCTGGGGGTGTCTGGTCTGAGGGGGCTGCCGACAGGGTGGCGTCATGGGTGATGGGGTGTCCCATGTGGTGGGGGCTGCCTGCTGGGTGGCATCATGGCTGATGGGGGCTGGGGTGTCCCATGTGGAGAGGGCTGCCTGCAGGGTGGCATCATGGGTGATGGGGGCTGGGTTGTCCCATGTGGTGGGGGCTGCCTGCAGGGTGGCATCATGGTTGATGGGGGCTGGGGTGTCTCATGTGAAGAGGGCTGCCTGCAGGGCAGCATCATGGGTGAGAGGGGCTGGGGATGTCCAGGCTGGAGGGGGCTGTCTGCATGGTGGCGTCATGGGTGATGGGACCTGAGGAGTCCCATGTGGAGAGGGCTGCCTGCAGGGTGGCGTCATGGGTGTTGGGGTTTGGGGTGTCCCATGTGGAGAGGGCTGCCCGCAGGGTGGCGTCATGGGTTATGGGGGTGTCTCATGTGGAGAGGGCTGCCTGCAGGGTGGCGTCATGGGTGTTGGGGTTTGGGGTGTCCCATGTGGAGAGGGCTGCCCGCAGGGTGGCGTCATGGGTTATGGGGGTGTCTCATGTGGAGAGGGCTGCCTGCAGGGTGGCGTCATGGGTGATGGGGCCTGGGGCATCCCATGTGGAGAGGGCTGCCTACAGTGTGGCGTCATGGGTGATGGGGGCTGGAGTGTCCCATGTGGTGAGGGCTCCCTGCAGGGTGGTGTCATGGGTGATGGGGGCTGGGGAGTCCCATGTGGTGGGGACTGCCTGCAGGGTGGCATCATGGATGATGGGGGCTGGGGTGTCTGGTCTGGAGGGGGCTGCATGCAGGGTGTCGTCACGGGTGAGAGGAGTTGGGGGTGTCCGGTCTGGAGGGGGCTGCCTGCAGGGTGTCATCATGGGTGAGGGGGGCTGGGGCCAGTCTGGAGAGGGCTGCCTGCAGGGTGGCATCACTGGTGATGGGGGCTGTGGGTTGCCATGTGGTGGGGGCTGCCTGCAGGGTGGCGTCACAGGTCATTGGGGCTGGGGGGTCCCATGTGGTGGGGGCTGCCTGCAGGCTAGGGTGATAGGGGTTGAGGGGTCCCGTGTGGTGTGGGCTGCCTGCAGGGTGGCGTCACAGGTGGTGGGGGCTGGGGTGTGGGTGTCCTGTCAGGAGGGGTCTGCGTACAGTGGATTTGTGCAGGTCTCATGGGTTGTTTTGGAGCAAATAGAGGGCGGCCGGGGTACGCGCTGAGTTTTCACGTGATTTGCCTGGGGTCCGGATGGGGTACGTGCTGAGTTTTCATGCAATTTGGCTGTGGTTGTTAATATTAAGTAAATCACAATCACACTAACCTGGTCAGACGGCCAACACGGGAGCAGCAACTGCAGAAAGCAAGAATCTCCCGGAGGAGCCTGCACCCCCACCGCAGCTCAAATACCCACGGAGGGGAGGCACAAACCCCAGGGAAACCCTCTGGGGGAAAAAACCCTGATGAAGCAGATGGAGGCTTCTCGGATGGATGGAATCCCTTCACATGTGCATCTTCAATGGGTTGAGGCACAAGCCCTACGGGAGAAAATAGGACAGGTAAGTGATGGATGATGGATAGTGAGAAAACTATGAAAGGAGAGGAAAGGAGAATCCTTACGGGAGTCTGGCTTGAACGGTCGTTAGTGATGGAGAGGGTGAGCGTGGCGTAAGGATCTGCTCGTGAGCCTGGTTCTCGTAGCGCCGGGGGGAAATCCTGAAAAGACTGAATGAGTAAGTATGGGAATGTGAGGAGAAACCCGAAACCCAAGAAAGAGACACTCACTGTATGAGAGCGGCTCTGGGTCCTACTGAACACCGTACACTTGAACGAGCGTAATGGATAGAGAAGCGCGGGAGAGTCTGGCGTGTTGGAGAATTGATAGTGAGAAAACCTGGAACAAAGTCTCTGGGAAGAGGGAAACAAGAGGGAGAGTGAGCAACGAAAGACAGAAAGTTGGTTAGGAAAGGTTTCACCCTAGATTCAAACTTATGGAGCGTCTCTGGCAACAGTAGCGACGCTTAGAGGTGAGTATAGACGATCCTTTAATAGGGTCACGTGACTCTCTGCCGGCGTGCGTTGACAGCGTGAATCAACTAGAGCGCTAGGGCTCATTCTGCCGGGTTCTGCAGCCCTCCGTCTTGTAGAATGAAGCATCTTTCTCCTATAGACCACGGACCAGCGTTGGAAAGGTGTAACAGTGGTGCAGACTGAGTACATGCTGAGTTTTCACACAATTTGCCTGGGGTGCAGGTGGGGTACGCGCTGAGTTTTCATGCGATTTGGCATGTGAAAACTCAGCGCATAAACCGGCCACACCCCAGCTAAATTGGGTGAAAACTCAGCGCGTACCCCATCCACACAGTGGCATGCCGTGCGATAGCCTCCAGCTTCTTGGCCTCCAATGAGGCACCTGCATCAAGGGTCACCTTCGCCTGGCTCCGTATCCTGAGGTTGTCCCAATGCTTCTTAGCATGGTCCACTGTATGGACTACCAGCCCCTCTGCCTTGATGGCAGCCATGATTTCCACCCAGATCTGTTGATGCCCCGTATGTTCCAAGCTGCTTCTATGGCACAAAGAGGGAATCATAATTTGCCAGGACCTGATCACCCAGGATACCAACTTCTCCAGTTAAGATCTTGACACCCCTAAGCATTGCATTGAGGGTTCTTGGCAATGGTGCAGACATGGTTCACCTGAGGCTGGTGGGGTAAATCTGAGCCCTGGCTATGCGTACTGTGGAGCTGTGGTGGTGGAGGGCACAGAGGAACAGTCTGTGGGGAACTGCAGGCACTACAAGGCAGTGCTAGTGGCCAGCAGCCAGTGACACATTACGATGCAGCAGGAGATGTTGAGCTTTGGAGTCAAACTAAGGCTGTAGGCACAAAGTAGGAGTTACAGCAAGGCACAGATGTCTCCACTTTATACACGAGGCAGCAGTGACAAATCAGAGGAATGGCCACATGAGTGTAAATTACATGCTGCACGCGGCACGCTTACGCGTGGAATGCTGTATATAATGTGCCTTCCCTTGGGTGCATGAAGGCTGCGATATTCAGTGGGTACCATGTGGACTTTCTGCTGTCCGTGGAGGCTGCAGTATTTTGGGGGTACCACACATATTGTGCACCTGAATTTGTGGGTACATTGCCATGAACACCACTTGCACCACAAGTGTGAGGGCTCTGTGGAGAGCATGAGGACAGGGAAGAGGGCAGAAGAAGGGTCCACTTGCTGAATGTGGTGGTGAGCATACAGGTGGCCTCGTACCACTGCAGCCCACTAGGGCCAAGAGGGGCCAGCTTGCAGAACAGGAAGAGGAAGCACCCATGAAAAGGAGAAAGAGAAGGGGCCACCAAAGAAGAAGCACTTTTCAGATCATCACCAGGTCGATCTGTACCCTTGGGCTGGCAGTACCCTCTGTGACGTAGTGGTTGAGGATGTGGCAGGAGGTCACAGACTTGATAAATGCCTGTGGGGTGAACGGGTGCACTGTATACAAGGTCCACAAGAGAATGGGGGACCTCATGCAACAGACCAAGATGAAGCTTGGCAACAATGAGGCATCTTCCCAGGCTACTGGAGGTGGATCACCAAATGCTGAGGAGCTCACTCCATTTGAAGGGGTCACCATTGGACTCATAGGCAGTGAGCAGGTAGGTGGCATGGGAGGCATGGACACCTATGCAGTCACATCAGGCGAGTGCCATGTGTGCATGATATGTATGCTTTCCTCAACAAATGATATGCTCTCACATGTTGTAGTACAGTTGGTCGGGGTCCTTCTCACCCATCCATGGGTAGAACAGTAATGTATCCATGGCCACGTCGATTACATGTTATGCATCCTAGAAGGTGGATGCTTGTACTCTGTTTACGGTTGACAGTGTTCTTACAGCACACATTACTGTATACAGAAAGATTAAGCAATGCCAATTCACTGATGTGTGGCAATGGCCTACCAGACACATATCATTGGACACACTTGCATTGTCATGCCTGTGAATAGTGCAATGTGAACACAGATTTTGTCTCACATGGAATAGCACTAATCAGTGGATGGTCTCAGGGTTATCCATTGAATGGCCCTGGCGGCCAGTGGAAATGGATGTGCACCAATGTCAGTGAAAAGTCACATACGGGGGTGTTCTAGACAGAAGTAACAGTGGATGGCCAACAGAAGTTTGAGTGATGTCATTCCACATTTGGGGTGTCAATTATTCAGGGATCCTGTATGTTCACAATGATCACATCCATATTGCACTCTCCTCACACATAATTAAGATGCATGTGAGCCTGGGTAACCACACAATCTGTCCTTGGCCAGTGTGGCAAAGGGAGTGAGTGGCAGTGTGGCACCAAAAATGCCTGCATGCAGGTTCTCAGCAGAGGAAACATGATACTTCCACATGTTGCAAGTAGGCATGGATGAAGTAGAGAAGAGGCTCGCAATTTAGCACGTGACTCTGTCTACTCTTAAGCCTTCCACTCTCATACATGTATGCCCTCATACATGTATGTATGAATGTATGGTTGTCTACTACTCCAATCCATGGCTTGATGCAGGACCTAATGTGCACCAACATGATTGCACAGGGAATTGAACTTTAATCGCCTATGCCTTCCACATTTCAGAATGCCCAGTTTCAATGTGTGATCTATGTGAGGTTGGCCCTATTGTGTCTGTATGCATTTACATTCAGGTATGCATTTTCAGCTTGCTAGGTAGGCCGCTGAATATTGTTGTCTGATGTGCAGTTGAGGACGAAGCAGATGAGCATGAGGAGGAGGAAGAGGCGAGTCAGGCACAACCATCCACCAGTGCAGGCCCGGATGCTGTGCCTGTTGATAATACCCCTGGGTTGCAGGCCATCATCCACAGGCCTGCCGACTCTTCCGATGATGCTGCCGAATCAGATGTAGAAGGCATACTGAGGGAGGTACTTGGTTGAGGGTACACCACTGATTAGTCCAGATGCTTGGAAGCTCCATGAGTTCCTTGAGGTTGTTGAGATTGAGGAGGAGAGCCAGGATACCCTAGGCCTGGCAGTGGGAAGCCCTGCATCAATGGTGGCTTCAGTGTCTGCAAGACTGCCTTCGCCCATCATGGAGGCAGTAGTGCAGACTCAGTTGGAGGGTTGTAGACTGTCACCCAATGACAGTGAACTCACTGCAACAGGCCGAGTTTAGGCATCCCGGCTTGTAAGGCCCTGCACACATAGTGGACGTGTGCCTGCCAGACACTCTGAGTGGGAGGGGGAGTTGCTGGTGAAAGTGCCCAATGGGGGGGGTCCTGCAGGAGCTGGCCAGGGACAGCCATTGCCTGGCAGATGATGTCATCTCCTCGAATGCTGCACACACTGCTGACATGCAACAACTGAGGCAATCCCTGTATGATGAATTCTTGGCCTCAAGGGACTCTTGGCTGCAGGAGATGGACACCTTGATGCAAACACTGCATGAGGAGATATTGTTCTCAAGGGAATCCGAACATCAAAACATGGTTTCCCGGAGTGAATGCTCCTGAAATAAAGGGACAGATTCCTTGAAGCAATCTCTGCATGATTCAATGTTTGCCATCAGGGATCTCCATCACAAAGAGATGTCTACCTTGCAGAAGAGTCTCTAGGTGCAGTTGGAGACGTCTAGAGCCATTGCCAAGACTAAGTCTATAAACACTTGTAACAGCCTTCATCAGCACCTTCTAGCAAGTGGGTTTCTCATGCACACATCTGTCTCACAAGTGGCTGTAGACAATGAGTACCAGGTTGTTGCCATGCGTGGCCAGAATGCACCATGCCAGGATCCACCACAGAATGGGAGTTCCAATGGAACCTTGCAGTTGATTCCATTGGCCATGTACCCATACAACCCTAGCCTCCTGCTTTTACCACCACCCCTTCTTCATCGGCTCTGCTGTCCATGAGCCCATGGAGGGAGCATGAACTGTTTTCTACAGTCCCCCCCACCTCCCTTTCCAGGGTGGACTATATATATTACAGGGCCTGCGGTAACGCCCCTGTATTTATGGTTAAGTTGCTGAACTCATAGGAAGAGCACTTTTTTGGCCGGTTTATAACTTTTCTCCCCCTGGACGAATCCTTACCAAACTATGCAAATATAGTACATGGCCCACTCCGGATTATTTTGGCAAGTTTTGTGAGGTTTCGTCAAGGGGGGGGGGCAAAGTTTAGACGCAATGGAAAATAAACACTCTTTGGTGCATGGCCATAGGCCATAGGCCATGCACCCAAGAGTCTAGGGACTGGACAAAACACCACAGCATAATACGGCCATGCACCCAAGAATGTGGCCACTGACTGCATGGAAATGTAATAATATGTGTACAGAAATGGAATTTGGCCATTGGAAAGAACCATTACAATAATATGTGTATAGTCATTATACATACTATATACGCTACATACTATATACGCTGTGTATAGTTTTTGAAACACAGTGACACAATACCATTGAAGTGGAAATGGTACTTTTCATTGTTGTACCATTGGGGCTACAGGTTGACTTTGTTGTACATGGTAATGCAGGAAAAATCTTTTTTTCTTTATCTGTGAAAAAAACCATAACATAATATATTAGGTATCTCACATATTCATCTAGGTTTAAGACCCTCATAATTAGTACATTCCAAGTACTATGCTTAAAACAACATTACTGTGTGTTTTGCACAGTTGCTGTGTTTGGTTGCATAATCATTGGGTCTGTGGGAAAAAATCCATGTAGGAATAAAAAAAACATAGTACAATTATTTGACGTTGTATTGTATTGTATTGTATTGCAATTTGTAAAGCGCACGGTCGCCCGGAGGCATCATGGCGCTAGAGAAAGGGGCTACTCAGCCGAGGAAAAAAACTGATGGAAGACCAGGGATTAAAACAGGTAGGTTTTCAGAGCGCTTCTAAAACCAAGATGGTCAGCGGTGGCTTTCAGTGGCACGGGGAGGCTGTTCCACAGTTTAGGAGCGGCAATAGAGAATGCTCTCCCGCCGAGCCTTTCGCGATTAGCTCTCGGAACGGTCAGATGGTTAGAGCTTGCGAAGCGGAGCTCCCAGCCCGGTAAGTATCTGGTGAATTTAGCCTGTAGAAATTCGGCACCCTGGGCATGAATAGCCCGGTGAACGATGCACAGAGACTTGAAATGGATTCGCTGCTTCACCGGCAGCCAGTGAAGTTGGCTTAGAACTGGCATAATGTGGGCCCCATAAGGGGAGCCAGTGGCTAGCCTGGCTGCAAGGTTCTGCATTCGCTCGAGACGATGGATGAGGCCAATCGGTTGTGCCAGGTATAGCGAATTACAGTAGTCCAGCCGTGAGAGCACTAATGCAGCCACCACAGGAGGACGAAGGGCTTCAGGGATCAAAGGCATGACCCTTTTAAGTACCCGGATCTGACGGTGGGTAGACTGACAGACGGCCACCACCTGGTTAGCCATAGATAAGGAAGCAGTGAGGATAACTCCTAGGTTCTTCACCTTACTAACTGGGCTAGGTAAAGGGCCCAGCGAGCACGGCCAGAAGGCAGGGGTCCATAGTAGGGGAGTAGGAGGACGTCCTACCACCAATACCTCCGTCTTGTCCCCATTTAGCTTTAACCAGTTCTGATCCATCCATATCCCGACTGCTCTAAGACAACCATGGAGGCAAGCAGCAGCCTCGGATTGATCCTGATCCAAGCGAATTAGGATTTGTGTGGCAATTAAGCCCATAAGAACGCATGAGACAAATCAGGGCCCAGATATATATGTTAAACAAGATTGGAGATAGAGAAGATCCTTGGGGGACCCCACAGGTGAGAGAGCATGGAGTAGATAGAAAGGGAGGCATTGCAAGAGTCTGCGTGCAATCAGAAAGAAAGGAAGTGAACCAGGCAAGAACAGAGCCGGAGATCCCGATCTGTGAGAGGCGGGAGAGGAGAATGGAATGGTCTACCATGTCGAATGCAGCAGAGAGCTCTAATAGGATCAAAGCCCCAGCTCTGCCAGCATCGACAAGTCTGGACAAGTCATCTTGCACAGAGACCAGGACACTCTCAGTACCTCTACCTGGCCTGAAACCAGCCTGTGCATAGTTAAAGATTTTAGAGGACTCTAGGAAAGAAGACAGTAGAGGGGTAACCAAAGATTCCAAGAGTTTAGAGAGAAAAGGAAGAAGAGAAATAGGACGGAAGTTAGCCGGAAAAGTAGGATCCAAAGAGGGTTTCTTCAAGAGGGGGATAACCCTCGCTGATTTCAACTCCGATGGTACCAGGCCAGTCTGACATGAGTTGTTCATCGCCATCGTGATGCGAGATAGGATGTCGGGGGCAATCGTTTTCATTATAACAGCCGGAATAGCATCCTCAGGAGAGGATGATTTAATCTTTACGATGGCTGCCAAGACTTCTGCTTCAGTGAACAGAGGGAAGGAGGACCAACTCGCGGGAGTGTCAGCGGGGAGAGAAGGGACAAAACAGGTGGTGTCAGGAGGCAGTAAAGCAAGAGATTTAGCGATGTTAGCGCGAATAGCATCAATTTTTGTAATGAAAAAAGAAGCCAAGTCATTGCACAATTCCTGGGATAGTTTAACCATAGAGGTGACCGACTCCGAGGAAGCTAGCGAGTGCACAATAGAGAAAAGAGCTTTAGGTTTGCACAGCGCGTGTTCGATTTTCTGGGCGAAGAAGTTAGATTTCGCCAGTTTTACGCTGGTCAGATAAGTGGCCAAGTTAAGTTTATATAGCACACTAAGCGCGGGATCATAGCATGCTCGCCATTTGCGTTCAGCTTGTCTAAATTGGAGACGGGATGCTCGAAGCTGATCCGTGAACCAAGGTTGAGCGGGTAACCTGCGCCCCTGAGTCAATTTCAAAGGAGCATAAAGATCGGCTGCGAGCGTCAGAGAATGTTAGAGGGACGTCAGAGATAATGCCTTCAAAGGGGCACAAGTAGAAGTAATATGGGCGCTAAGTGCCTTCGGGTTGACTGAACGCCATGAGCGTCATTGTAACTTAGGGGGAAGGGGTTTACGGATGGAGGTAATGGGTACAAAAGAGCATGAGACCAAGTAATGGTCCGACCATGCCACTGGTTCAATCAGACCAGGGCACAGTAAAGAATCTTTAGCAAATACTAAGTCAAGGGTGTTACCGTGTACGTTACGTCTCACACTATGTTTGTGTGAAGTGTGCAGTAATTAAACAAATGTTTAAACTGCCCAAATAAGTGCATTTGCTGTTACAAGCACTGTTGCAGTAGGAAGAATTGTAATGTTGCATGTGTTTTTTGCTTTTCAAAAGTCCTGGTAGTATGGCTGTAGTTAGATACCAGTACGTATATATATTCTAACTGCTTTTTAGTTTTGCAGTTTTTAAGAATATCATTTGATACAGTTTGATTTCAGTATTTTACTATTGGAAAGTAATATTACTATGGGTGCAGTTAGATACCAGTTGGCATATTTTAACTATTGATAGTTTGTTTAAAGTACTTTCATTCCTGTTGGTGGATTTTAACTCTTTCACTATTGGAAAGTGTTAGGGAGAATTCTCATAAATGCGCCTATTCCCTCTACCTTAGAGCCCTCCAGCTCTTTTGCTAAACTTTGGGACTTTGAACTTTTTCATTCTGTTGTTTTCTGTATTTGTTTTCTTTGATTATGGAGTTTTAAACAACTCCAAAGGCATCATATTTGCATTTGTGTCACACAGCACCCTCAGTGCAGTGACAAAGGGAAGCCTTTTTAGGCTGACCCAAGGTTTTAATACCTTCTCTGGGATAAACTACTATTACTCAGAGAAAGTAAAGTGAAATTGACTTAACTAGTCTTTTCAAATTCCTAGACCCACACACCCTATCTTACAATAGAGTGCTGGAGGGGTTACCTAGTATCCCCTGTGTCTGGACACTCATGTAGCAGTCAAATGCTGCCCTTTCCTCTCAAAATGGCTGGTGGCAGTGGTTTTACAACGAACTACCATGATTTTTCCCGATCGCGAACACCAGTAGCGTTAAATCACGGGAGCCATATTTTTTAAGATGGCGTCTATGTGCCCCCTTTGTTTAAACAGGTCCCTGTCTTCTTTATTCACCATTTCATTTTGGAACGGTCCTTCTAGAGTTTGTCTCTGCATGTCAAACCAGGTTTGGTCCCTTTGTTCCATCGCCTTTGGCGGGCTTCAGGACTGAAGACCACCTCTGGCGCCCGAGTGTCTGTGGTGGAAAGGAAGTGAGGGAGGTCCCCGAAACTCCCAGTGCTTAGTCTCCTAGGAGACCCAAATGCACTCTGGCGTGATTGGCTGGCTGACTGTCTGGCAAGGACAGCCACGCTGGTGGGTGAGTGGCAGCAAGGCTGGAATAAATGTGAGGAAACTGGATAAAAGGCAAGTCTCTTGGCTTGGAAGAGCAGAGTTGACCACTGGAACGAAAGAACTGAAGACGAGCTTGAAAAGGATGGCTGCTGCAACTCCTGGACCGTTGGTTTGCCCGGTGAAGCCATGCTGCAGGCCCGAATCGCCAAGTTCATCTCGACAGAGCAGCCCCCACAAGGACGACTTCTCCCTTTGAGTTGGTGGGACCAATCAACTCAAACCCTAAGCCACCTGGTTACCATTCTCGGAGCTGGTTGTATTTTCCTCCGAGTGCTGCAGGAAACCGAATAACCAAGGAGAGGGACACCAGTTTGTGTGCTTGTCTACAGCTACTGGAATCGAAGATTTGCCATTTGACAGCTTTTTTACCAGTCCCAGTGCAGTGCAGGAATCCCCCGACATCCTCCCTCTTGTCCCCACGACTGAGACTCAGGAACAGCGAGATCTGTAGGAACTGCCGGAAAGGAAGTCTTCAGCTGCATCTTTTTCTTCATATATAAGATACTGTGAAACGAGACTGAGAGTACTTACCTCTCGCGGCGAAAGTGCTTGAAACATTCCCAACTTGCAGGCCTAATCAGCTTGTGACCCAACATATGATCCTTTCTTTTACAGACTACCTCTGAGAACTTCTACAGAGACTTTACCGTTAACTTACCAGAACCATTTTTACCTATCCAAGACTCTAGCCCATTGACTTTGGCCTTACCTATTGCATTGAATCAACTCCTTTGGTGAACTCAAAGCCTCTGCACTATCTAAGAATAATTGTAGCCTTCGTTTTATTAACTTCTGACTTTTTGCTCCTACTTCAAAATACTCTGCATGCCATTTTGCTCCTCCTTCAAAGTAGTTTAAATACCTCAGAATCTTCTAGTGTAAAGTACTGTATTTGTGTGTGATATATATTGTCTCCTTCCATTGAATGTTTTCTAACTGACTGTGAAATAAATTAATAAGTGTTTTACCAAGAAACCTTGAGTGTAAGAGTCTATTTGAATACTTGTAATTGTAGACCTCTATGTAACCTCATTACAAGCTCACATTCCCTCTTTAGATAAGCCTGGCTGCTCAGCTCCGCTACCAATAACTGTGTAGTACAGACTTATACCAAAGGTTGGTTTTGCTTACACCTGTAGTCTTAGTTGTGTGTAGTGGTACAAAAGGGTACTGCATACAAACTCTGCCTAACAGAAAGTAATATTGCAGTACTATGGGTGTAGTCAGACCAGTTGGCATGTTCTGACTGTTGATAGTTTAACAGTTTTGAAGGGCGTGTTTTGAAGCACTTTCATTCTTGCTAGTGGATTTTAACTGTCCCAGTATTGGGAAGTAATATTAAAGTATTATGGTTGAAGTTAGATACCAGTTGGTGTGCTGTAACTGTTGATAGTTTTATGGTTTAGAAGGGTATGTTTTGAAGCACTTTTATTCCTGATGGTGGATTTCCACTATTTCACTATTGGAAAGTAACATTGCAGTTTTATGAGTGCAGTTAGATAGCAGTTGGCATATTCTAACAGTTGATAGTTGTACAGGTTTGTGACTTAAATTTGTGGACCCTCATAATCAGTACATGTTAAGTACTATGGGTGAAACAACTTTAGTGTGTGTGTTGCACAGTTGTTGTTTCTGTGTGCATAATCATTGGGTCATTGCGGAAAGAAATGTATAGCATTATCAAAGATGTACAACATGTACATCTGTTGGCATATTGAAACTGTTTTCCATTTCACAAACAGCATTGTAGCGCTATGGATGTAGTTACATACCAGTTGGTGTATGCTAACTTTTTATAGTTTTACAATTCAGAAGGTTTTTTTTCTTTAGCACTTAGATACCTGTTGGTGTCTATTGTGCACTAACTTACAATAGTTTTACAGGTCAGTGACTAAATTTAGGTTAAAGAATATTAAGTAGGCATTTGTTAGATTTGATGGTAATCTATGTTTTAAAGTAATGCAAATGTCATTGCATTCAAAGCAACCAAATCTTTTTTTAATGTGTGCAGAATAGCGACCTGCACTGGTTGTGGCACCAGTGTGGTAGATTATGCCTACTGTTGTGAAGGTTTTCTTGCCAAGGGATACTTGCCTGTGTGTGAAGCTAGTAAGCTTACAGTTGTTTTTGTACCATCTATGTTGTAACTTAAAAGCATTACTATTACATATTGACTATGTGAGTTTATGTGTAAACTGGAGCGATTGTCTGAATTGCAAACAGTACATAATATGCCATGATTTGCATTTTGCACCAGCTAATAAAATGGAATGGATTCACAATTAGGTATAGAGATATACACAAATCGTTCATTAGGGACCTGCTCCTGTACAACATAGTTGCAGAGAGTGCATGTATGCTTCCACATGTATGAAATCTGGAATATTTCTTTTATAAGTATATTTTTACTTTCTAGTACTTGCAGTAGGTACATTAGACATTCTTGTGGATCTTCCTTCGTGTTTACTGTGAATCTTACCATTCCCGTACAGTAGTTCAATACTTGCCTTAACCCTGAGACACTGCAAGTGTTGTCAGGATTATTTGTTGCATTTATATGAAAGAGGAGCATTTAAAAACACATCTTGTCTGAGCTTTTCAAGTAAATGTTTTAAACAATTTGTGGCAATTGGAACAGAAGATTGATTCCTACATTAGCATAGCAATTTACACCAGTTATGTTGGAAAATTTAAATGGACCAGAGGGTTCTGTCTCTGTGTCATTTGCTGGACCTCCACTTGTTTTTTATGAGACGTGCACTTGAATTTACACTACATAGTTTTGTGGTTGTGCTACTTGATGGAGTAGCAGCTGCTTTCAGTTTCTTTGGCGGTGCTGTTGGGAGTTCTCTTATAAGTTCTGTTTGCATTACTTTTGTTTTAACAAGTTTACCTTTTTGAGGAACAGGATACATATCGAGAAGGGATGTGTAGAGTGCAGATAGTGTGTTGTACTCCAAGATGCAAGGAATGTCAGCCTTGACTTTTTTGTATCAAAATTGACTAGATATAGTCCTTCAAGTGTAGGTAGACATGACAGTGCTACATAACGTATACCTTCTTTAAAGACTGTGCTTCCAATGTCAATCAATGCCTGATCTAGGGCTAGATCTTGCGATTTTTGAATAGTGACTGCACATGCAAGAGGCAGAGAGAATTGTTCTCTGCGTACATACATGTCTTTGAAAAGAAGGAATCGTGCTGTTGTGCGTCCTATCCTTTTAACTTCTGAAAGTTTGTCAGAGTGGTTGTTGACAAACTGAATGTTGTTGTCATGTGGATACGTCTGGAAGCCAACAAATGTTCCAATTGCTTCATTAACTAAACCTTGCACCACAACGACGGTTACGTTTCAGAATTACTCTACAGTTTAAACACAATGTTAACATTTTCTCCACACCAGTTGTGTTGGAGAAACAGTTTTCTGAGCTATTCAGTTGTGTTGTTGCTTGTTGACACATAGGGAGTGTCATGCCGTGCACCTCAAGTTTATCTGTGGAAGTAATATGCACTATTGGTTGCCTTTCCTTTTTATAATTGTCTCATTGAATTGCATGCAGCTTGCTAGGGTTGGCATTAAGGACATACTTTTTACATTTTTGTGTGCTAATTGTTGCATGCCATCAGGAGGAGATGTCCCACACCCAGATAGCTCATGGATGAGTCTACTATATAAAATAGATTGTGCATCTTTAGAAAGAAGACCAATCCTAATGATTTTTTAAATGTTAGAAAAGGTGAGGTATGCAGTCTGACACATGTTTTGAGTTTGTTCTCTGTATTGGAAATGTTGCCAGAGATTTACATTTTCTATGCTGCCAAGTTTGTTGCAGCATTGTTTGTGTGCTAAGGTTTTAAAAACAGGTTCACCTTTCACTCGTGTTCATTGTAGGAGATCTCCAAAAACAATAACATGCTTTCCTCCGAAGAGTTCTTGGTAGTCTGTTTTAAGGACTTCTTGTAATCTCAGGGGAATCAAAGCCAACATTAGGTTGGAGACCATGCTCACCTCATCTATTAGGAGAATTTTCATTTATTTCAGAATTCTGCGTAGCTCAATAGCAACTTCTGTTTATAGTTTGTAGTACTCTAATTTATTTTGGTACTCTACTGGAAGGAGCAGTAGTTGGTGTAACATCAGTTGTAGGCAGCTAAACCTGTGGGGGTTGTTACAACAGCTATAAGCTTGTTGTTTGTTAACTTTTGAAGGAATTTTCTGATGATTTTTTATTAAGAATGTTTTGCCAGAACCAGCTTCACCACTTACATAGATGAGTACAGGTTTATCATTTTGACAGCTAAAAGTTTTACTTTCATGCTGAAAACCATGTTCAATTTCTTTACTCACTTCTAGGAAAAATGCTACATTGATTTCAGCACTGCCAAGTTTTCTTCTCATTCCTCATAGTGACACATGGTGTTTTCTTCTTCAGTCATGGCTTATTCTGCTTCATTTACTATGAGTGGCTCTCCAAGTGGTTCTTGGCTTCCTGTAACAGAAGGTTGACAGCCCTCAGGAGTGTCTTCATTTAGTTGTGCTTCAACTTCTTCCTCTTGTTGGTGTTCATTGTCCAACATGTTTTTGTACTGCTTGAAATTGACATTTGTTATACTGCTTTCATTTGCATTGAAAGCATCTTCAAATGAGTCATGGTTGCCTAATACATTTTCTCTTCTCCACGGTTGAAATAGTTTGAGTAGGTACATGTAGTACAGTTCTCTATGTTGAGGAGTTTTCAATGATAACTTCACATGATTAATTAGGCTGGGTTTGGTTAAGTTTAACGAGGCTGCCTTCACAAGTTTCGAATATGTATTTTCCTTTTTTTTTCATCTGGTTTATGATTATTCTTGTATGAGAAATGTTGGGTAATGTGGTATAGTCATATGTTTTCCAAAGCACTACTTCTGTTTGGGTAGTATTTGCCTAATACATTGTTGTTCAAAATGTCCTGGCTGTTGGGATAATTTTTGGCTATTATTTCTATGTTTTGGTATGATTTCAGCACTCTTTTTCTGGATGCAGCAGGACCAAGGCTTAGCCAAACTATGTGTTCAGATTTACCACATAAGGCTGTGCCTGTTAAACGGTCTAATTACAAACAACAGGGTAGGTTCAAAGACACAAGGAAAGTCAAATGCCTTCCCTAACCATTAACAAAATCTATGTTCTTAGAAATGTATCTGAATGTCATAAGTGGTAGCACAGATGGACAGATCTCTTTAAACTATCCCCATCATACGCTTCATAGGGATAGGCACTCCTGGCAGGGACAGGGTGTTCTTCCCTTAGGGACAGCTAGTACACTGCTTTTGCATCTAACAAGTGTTCACTTACGATTGATATGCGCACTGTGATAATTTGTTCTCCAAATCAACCATTGTTTTGTGGCTGTTAAATGGTCTTCAGCTTCGTAGCATCGACATTCTCTGTGGGAGAGCATTTTTATGCCAAAGCTGAACAATTTTTTAACAGTGTTTTGTCAGGTGATATGTCATGCCAGAGGTCTTTTAGCTCAGTTTTCTCAGCTTTGGTTAGGTAGGCTGGGACATATTTTGCAACAGCTGTGGAATTGTCTGCAATGTATTGGATATCTATGTTTGAATCCCACAAGAGGGCAATGGTTGTATTGTAATCATTGATGTACTTTGAAGCTTCGTTTCATTTAATGCATCATGTGTTTTTAGGTGATTTGCCTTTTACACTGTGTCTAACAGAAGACATGAAGCCTTTTGCTGAAACTGGTCTAGGGAAACTAAAGCAGCATTTGGTATAGTATTTGCATTTGTTTTTATATCTGCGTCAACAATATTGACACATATATGTCTTTGGAAGCGTAACATTTGTGTATGTAGCTCACTATGTGTGCTTTCTGAAGGGATGTCACAGGTTACATATTTGTGATTAAACTACAAAACAGTGGCATTACTGTCATGACCAAATTTAGGAGCATCTTTTATCCAGAAAAAGCATGTGGCTGTGTGGTGGTCCTCTGGACTGATATTCTTTTCTCCAAAAGAAGTGCTGAACTTCTCCGAGGGGAGGAATTGTTTTGTTACAGATGAAGTGCAGCACAGCAATAAAGCAGTGGTGAAATTACCTTGACACATTTGCAGGGTCAAGAGCGTAGAGTTCCCCTGGTGTTTATATGTGTGTCCCTTCTTTGTTTTGGTTTGCTATGTGTAGGAAGTCGTGCATGTCCTACCATGCATATTCTGCACAACTTAAAGTGACAAACCATGTGGGTGGGCCAAGGTTCTGTAGCTTACACCGTACATCAGCGTGACGTTGGAACCAGTATTCTTTTGTACCATGCATTTTTGCCAAGAGATTTGTGATACTTGAATGCAAAACAAAATCTTTGTCTTTTGTCTTTTGAAGTAGTTGTGTAGCAGACATGTTTAAAAAAATTGAACCTGTTTTCAATGTATGTGCAACTCCATAACAGAGTTGCTAGTTCACTTTCAAACAGAAGGTGGAATATGTATTCAACATTTTGTCTGAATCTGGGGTCTTCAGAATACATTTGTAAAGAGCTGTATTCTGATGCTGTTATTTGTGTGCATCTTTCATCATATCTTCCCCCTTTTCCAGTAGAAAAGAGTAGAGGAAAGGCTTGTGCTTCTACACTTTTTCCCCATATGCTGATTGGAGATCCTTTGGCTTGACACATTTGATATGTTTCTAGTGCATCGGCTCTGGTGTCTTTGGAGTGCAGCGGATGAAGCGTATACTAGTCTAAAATATTGGATGCCGTAATAGTATCTAGAAGCTCAAATTGGCCAGTTGATGAGGAATCCTAAATAGTTTCTGTGGTTTTGTTCAATGTTTATTTCTTTGTAGTACTCATTGTTCTCTTTGAGATATTGTAGGGCTTCTCTAACTTTGATTAAGTCTACTAGTTGTTGCCACATTCTTTTGTCTTTCATTGGTACACCATTCACTAAGGTAATCAAATATTGATCTATTGGCCGTTGCACTTCTAGAGTGTCTACATTTTCTTTAAGATCTCATTTGCAAAAAAACTACTTTGCCACAAATGCCTTTTAGTAATTCAGAAGGAGGCAATTTGGCTGTTTTGTGTCCAAGGTGTATTATAGCTTGAAATTGCTGTATTGTTTGGATTATAATGCTCTCATGCAAATTAAGCTGTTGGAGAGGTATTGGAAGTGGGAATGTTTCCAAGTTATTAGTGATAGCCCATGAAGGCATTTGATTATTATCAAGCTTTGTATTGCAGTATGTGCAAAGTATTGAGGGGTTAGTAATTTTACATATATTTTCTGCTATAAGATAGAGAGCTAATTGGAACCATTGGATTCCTCATTGTCTTCTATTTTGTACGTTATATCTACAGTTTTAGGTGCTCTTTCTATAAAAAGTTCTGCAACAACACATGCTTGATTTGGTACTTCAGCAGATGTGCTTTTAAACGTTGCTATTTCTTTTTTGTCGGTGTTTATTAGAAGGTTGGCATTCGTAAGGTTTTCTGTACACTTAGCTACAGTTACTGGATTATCTAAGTGATCTTCACTTCCAAAATATTTGCTTTGGATGTGGTCTATTTCTTGAAGGAGTTCTTCGGCTGTGCCATGTAGAAAAATGTTATTAAAATGTTCCAGTTCTAAAGCAGGACTTTTTGCATAGTAAAGTCTCTGGACAAGATTCCGTATAGTGGAATGGTGTGTTGCTAACATTTTGATGTGATGGAAGGTGCTTTTGCAAGCAGGTCCTGATATGCAGGCTAATGAATGTACTCGCAGTCCAGTGTAATTGCGCACTGGACAGGAGTCCATGGTTTGCAAAGTATTTATTCAAATTTTCTTTTTTACTTTCACATAGTGATTGAAGAATTGCCGTAAAGATCTGAAGGAATGTTTCCGTATGTTACACATTGAGGTGCAGGGCCATTTGTAGACTGGATGGATTGGTTCGGTGGAATGGAGAGTTGATTGTAAGTATGTTGGGGACCTTTTTTCAAAGAGGGTTGCTTGTGCCTTACTGGCGTTGTCTACCATTTCATACCCTCGGCCACTGCTATGTGTGGCAATTGGGATTTTCTGTTCTTGTTTATATGCCTCTTCATTGAAATATGCTTCTGTGCTGGTTGTGTGAATCCACTTATCTGCACAGAAGTTTGCAAAGTTATCTATGTTGACATTGCACATGTTGCGAAGTACTTTTTGTAGTTTACTGATTAAAAGTGGTTTTCTTCTGGTTAAAATGAACATAAACAATTTTCTTTTGTGGAGCATTGCACTGTTAATAAGAGCTTCCAGGATTATTCTTCTGCAGTAATTTTTAAGGGTTGAGCATGAATTCTCTGTTGTTTTTATTATATTGTGAAGTACTCTATGGTGGAAAAATGTTTATAAAATACATTTTTGGGAATGCTTAACTGGCTACGTTAACATTGGCAGATGCAGTGCTAGCACTATTGGTAGTTTTAATCTTCTTAATACATTTATTTGTATTTTTACTTTTTGGAAGAGGGGCCATACTTTTTTTTTACTACTAGCTGGTTCATTTGTGTTGAGTGACTGTATTAGCTGTTTTGTTTGAACATTTGCTATAAACTCTGCTAGAGGTGGATGACTATTTTGCATGCTTTTAGTTTGATCTGCTATATGTTTTCATTGTTTTCTACAGAGTTGCTTTTTGGTGCACATTCTCTTCTGTCTGTTGGAGAAAAAAGGAAAGTGTGGCTTTGAAAGTTGTGTAATGTATTTGTGTGCATTGTCCATGAGAGTCTGAATATCAGGGCAGGCATACATAGAGGGCTGTGTGATTGTGCAATGGGCTGTTAGTTCTGGTTGGGAAGGTTGTAATAGTAGCTGTGTGTGTTGATGTGTGAAGGGCTTGCTTCAGTGGGGATGACAGTGTACTGTGCAAGAATAAGTAAGGACATTACGATGTTTTCACCATACTAGTCGGTGTTAGGATTCTGGTGTATGGATGATGATACAAAGAGTGTATGTGCTGAGGTGCAATGAGTGAAGCAAATGCTGTTTGATTGTGTATAATTTTGTAGGCTATTATACGGCTACACTGCACTGCATGAGTAACAGGAAGAATACTACTGCACTACATCACTTACTTTGTTGGATGTGAAGAGTAGTTTTCTTCTGGTTTTTATCTTCTAGTAGAAATCTATCTGTCGTTCAGGAGGCTGTTTGTCACTGCAAATTGGAAAGAAGAAAATTAGTGGGTATGTGTGATAATGGCAAAATAATTGCACCAGAAGAACACATTATTTTACACTGTATGAGGACCTGCTGGGAGGAAGAGTTTGTAACATTGCACGTGATTACAAGTATGGTTGTAACACTGCTGTTGGTGTAGACGGGTTGCCACCAGATTACTAATAATTGTTTGGCAGCTAGCTTCCCAGCGTCACTAGGACATTACAGGTCATGTTGGCATGGAAAGTCAGGTGGTGGAAAATGTTAGTGTGTGCCATTGCATAGCACTGTATGGGAATGTGGACTTGGGAGCACCAGCATCATTGGTATTGGGGCCAGTGGCCCATGATAAGTATGCTGTATGGGTCTGGAGTTTTGAAAGTGTGAGAGTTGTTGTTGCACTATTTGTATCAGAAATGGAGTATTGGAAGTCCTAGTAGGCCAGGAAAAATGGAGAAGCAAAGAAGCTTGTGCAAAGTACAAAGGAGAATGTTAGTGTGTGCAATGTCATTAACTTTCCCACACATGGATGAGTGCTATTGCAATATGTTGGAGAAATCCTTTCCATTTCCTTTAATTTATTTATTAAAAATTGCAGACAGCACTGCTGCAAATGTACACATGCATTTATTTGGTTTCCTTCAAATGGTGCTGAAATTAATATTTTTAAACGCAGTGTATTTTGTCATTTTTCAATCCATGTACATGCCATGCTTTGGTAACATACATCAAGTTTTCGTTTTGCGTGTGCATTGTGGGAGTTCTACTGCAGGTTTGTTAATGGGGGAAGTGGTTTTAAAAGTGACAGAATGAAAGAAGAAAATAACAGTTTGCACATTAGAATGGGTGATGTGGTCCAGCATGCATGTTGTGGTTATATATTGAAGTTTCACATAGGATCTGGCACATGAACATGCTGTGGAAATGTTTCAAATATGGTTTTCTTTCCTGTTACAAAAATATCACAGAGAGTGCTGCTGAAATTGAAAAATGTGTTTTGAAACTGCTGTGAAAGTGCTCATTACATCAAATCTTTGTCAGCACACAACATCGTAAGAAACTGCCACTTATTGTCAGGTGATGGGACAAATGAGAGTATGATTTTTCAGTAGGTTATGCAGGGTAAGTGGCAGGAACCCTGTTTAAATACATTTGTTAAAGATTTTGAAATATACTTTACTAAATATATGCATACCTGTACCTTGTGTTGCTAGATGCAGATGTGGATGAAACTGTAAGTAGAAATCATGGAGAGTTTTACAGTACTTTTTGATGCAGGTTCTTGAGAATCACAGGAGACCTGTACTCTGAGTGTTGAATAGTACATCTGCAGTGTTGAACTGACATGACAGAGTTAGATGTAGAGTTTTGGCTGTGATTGTTGGATGGGCGTGTGACTGCTTAACGGTAGCCAATGAGGGAGTGCTGCAAAGATTGAATTGGAAAGGGAAGAACGGCTGCTCTGTGTTATGGGGTCCGTGGACACTGTGGTAGTCTGCGGACACAGTGTGCCACATCCGGGTCTTTTCAGGATGCCTGGCATGGAATGGGGACTATGGGGATTAGCCAATCAGGTGTTCTGGTTATGCTTTATAGGAAGAGGGGGTAATACTTTTTTGTATTGCTGTGTGTAGTGAAGATAGCTGTGGTTGCAGAGATGGAGAGAGTCCATTTGTGGATGGTGGGAGATTGCTTAGTGAGCGATCTGCAGAGTTATTCAGAGAGAAGTGCGCTCATGCAGAGTGGAGGCATTGCAATGTGGTC
Source organism: Ambystoma mexicanum (assembly GCF_040938575.1). Classification (NCBI taxonomy): domain Eukaryota; kingdom Metazoa; phylum Chordata; class Amphibia; order Caudata; family Ambystomatidae; genus Ambystoma; species Ambystoma mexicanum. The sequence continues at coordinate 1,343,869,303 of NC_090937.1, read as the reverse complement.
TGCCTGGCCACAATTTGCAAGGTGTGCTTGTACTTTGTCGAGATATGGCCACTTTCAATACTTCTGCTTCAACTACAGATGTTTTTGGGTGCACTGCAGAGGACTGCATTTGGGATACATCAGTGCAGTAAGTTTACAGATTACACTGAAGGACTTGCTAACGGCACTTATGCTGCTTTTTACATGTGCAAAGGTGCTATTTTCACACCTACCACCTAGAGCACTGTGGAACTACCCCAATGTCTTCTGTCCTCAGCAAGATGCAGGAAGGTGTCTTGTGAACAGAGGCATATCTTCTTTTTTGTGTAGTATTGGTATGTTCTATTTTGAGAATGAGAACATTAATTCTCAGTGTGATTTTTTTTTTTTACTGCAGATGTCATTTCTTTGTCCAACATTGGAAATGCCATTTTCCATTACAATGTAAGAGATGCTTTTTTAAAAAAGTATTTGTTTACAAGCCCCTTTCAAAAAAATGTTCTTCTCAGAACCACCACTAAAGAGTAAATACCTTACCTTGTGTTTAATTTCTCTCCCCACCCCGTCAAATTGGATGATCTGTCTGCGGACACCTTGGAAGTCCGCAGAGAGCGTGTGCCTCATCCGGGGCTTTTAGAGGATGGCAGGCATGGAAATGGGACTGTTGAGCCCAGGGAATTGACCAATAAGGTTTCCTGGGTGTAGTATGCAAGGAGAGAGTGTGGCAGAAGATCTGTTTTCTGAGAGGAGTGCAGATGGCTATGGCTGTGTCTTTCAGGAGGCAGAGTGTGTGGATTTTGGGGGATTCATGGATCTATTGGTTGCAGGTGTTTGCAGAACAGTGTGGAGTGGCTGAAGTTCTTGGATTTCCTCATGTTGATATAAATGGGTATGGAGTGTAAAGCATGACGTGGGTAGACTTGCTCCCAACTTGTGGCAATTTGGTCACACTCCAACATATGGATATTATCATTGTTCATTGTAGAGGAAACAATTTGGCCCATGTTACCGGAATGTCACTGCAGTTTGCGATGAAAGAGACATTTGGGAAAATCATGGACATGTTCCTGAACTCCAGAGTAATTTTTTATTGCATTACCCAGAGACAGATGTGGCTGCGGTCCAGTTCATTTGGTCTGCAAATGTAGAAAGCCAGGCACTATGTCAACAAGGCTGTTTGTGCATTTTTGAGAGATGTTGTCATGTCGTCCTTCGATAATGAAAACATTAAATTTCATAGCACCAATATATTTCGTAGAGATGGAGTCCATCTTACTGATGCTAGCAATCAGCTTTTTTTGCAAAATATCCAAAATGCTTTGCAGCCCTTTTTGCAAATATAGCAGCATTTTGCAGCCAGTGTTGCCTACTTTACTTTACAACTTGGAAAACACTTTTAAAAACTAAAATTTCAATAAAAACGGCTCTTTTCAGAGCCACCACTTCCTTTCGCACATAGGGCAATGGTTTAGATGCTGGCACCAGCCACAATTTCTGGATGTCTGTGTAGCGCATTGTCCCCAGATTCTGCAGGCTGTGCAGGGGCCTGCACCTTTTTTTTGGTATTTCTATTTTTGATCTGTGAACGGTGGCTCTGAAAAGAACCGTTTTATTTTTTATTTTTTGTGTTTTATGATTTTTTTGGGCATTATTAAACAGGACAAACAAGGGAGGAAGGGGAGGTTAGGGAAGAGGCATCAACCACAGGGACGAAGGGGCAGGTGGAGAGAGGAAGATGTTGGGTGGGCCTCACTTAGGTAGGGGGCACTGTTTCTTGTGCTCCCGGAACATAGCCTCGAAAGCACTTCAAAACTGCTCCCGCCTGCAGAGTACTGCATCACAGTACATACAAAGTACAGTGACACTCGAAAGGTTAGGGTCCACTGCGTTATGTATGGCCTGCAAGGTATGTTCAGGGATCCACTGTCCCACAGGAGTGTCTCTTGTGGTGGCTGGAGCAGATGTTGAGGATGCGACAGAGGATGTCAACCTGCTGCCACCTTCGAAAGGGACAACCTTCCAAACTGCTGTCTTGTGGTGAGACCTTAGGTGTCACCGCATGCAGGTGGTCCCATAGCTATACAGCCCAGACTTTCCGCGACTGTGTACAACATTGCACTCAGTGCATCAAACCTTAGCTACACGCAATGGTGGTAAACAGCATCCACAACGAAGACTCAAACTGGCAGTCGGTAACAGGTATTGCCACTACCTCATCCTCTTTGTGTTCTTGATCCCCTCTGCATCACCATGCCTGTTCCCCTCTCTAGGCCCTCCAGGTGGTGATGGTGTTGGTGGTGGTGGAGGTGGTGGTGGTGCTGAGGCAGCAGCCATGGATGCCATTGTAGATAGAAAGCAGCACACCAAAAGCAGCACGCCAGAAACAGCAATCTCTAGGCAGTGCTCAGTCCTGGTCAGCCAGAAAACCAATGAGAAGCAGCAGCGGGGTGTGTATTTTTATAGTGTTCCTTTCCACGGACATCGTGAGATCTGCAGACACTTCAAGCCCCAGGTAGGGCTAAGAAAATGACAAATCAACCAGGGCATGGTCTGGGACCTCTGTAAGGATGAAGGTTCAGCTTAAAACACCCTGTATTGGCCAGAAATGCACTTTTAAACTGTTTGGGGGCAAGGACAGCGTTGGGACCCCCAAACTAATAAAAGTGAGACACGTGTGAGTGGACAGTTCAGGACAGGCATGATGTTCGGACGGCACAGGGGATCAGATGCGCATGCGTCCAGGTGTCCGCAGGACAGGAGTGGGATCCCGGAACTAATTAAATGGCATCACGAGTTTACAGACATCTCTGACAGGCACAGTGTTCAGAGGCACAGGGGATCGGATGCACATTTGCCCAGGTATCTGCCAGACAGAGGTGGGACCCCCGAACTAATTAACAGTACATCACGGGTTTACGGATATCTGCGGACAGGCACAGTGTTTGGAGGGCAAAGAAGATTGGATGCGCATGCACCCAGGTGTCCGGAGGACAGAATCCTGGCCCCCGAATCATATAAGGTGCATCATGACTTTGCGGACATGTCTGGACAGGTGCATTGTTCGGGGGTACCTCCATTTCGTTTCCAGACAGCCCGTACAGTTGAGCTGTCTGCAGACTCCAAATGGGGCTTTTAAAAAAAAAACACACACACACACCAATATTACACACAAAGATATGTATTAGGAAACACAAAAATACACTAAATTTGGAAAGGGATGGGGTATTAGAATGGGAAACATATATAGAAGATATGGGGGAATTGGGGTTTTCGACAGGCTGTTCATCAGAGGAGGAAGGGATTGAGGTTTCGTCATAGCGTTGTTGATTAAAGGGATTTGGGGGGATGATTCGCTGGGACAGGGGGAAGGGGCACAGGTACAAGTGGGGCAGTGATAGTTAAAGTGGTCTGCAATATGCCTTTTGAGAAATGTTATTAACTGTTCAAAATTAGTGTTCAGTTAATCCATTTTTGCTGACAGATGTAATAGATGATTGGCAGTATTTTGCGTTTGGGGCTGGCTGTGGCCATCTGTTTCCTCATTTAGTGGTAATTCAGGGCCACTTTCTTCATTTGTACTATGTACCGTTAAACAGAAAACCATGTATTAGTGACATGTGAAACAATTAACATTACTTTTTGTACTTTAAAAATGGTATTGTGTACCATTAGAGTTATTTCCATTACTCATTTCATTGTGGGGGAAATGTTCCTCCTGCCACTCTAGGGTGCTTGCCATTTCTGTTTAAAGAAAACAATACTTCTATTTCTTACAACTCATGTACATACAACAAACTCTAATGTTACAGGAAGAAATATAGGGGGTATAGAATTCGGCGCAGAAGCAGCGCACGTGCCTGCGCAGACAGGGAGCATGCGCAAGTGTGCACCAGCCGTGTGCACTAAACAGCATTCTGGCGTACCGCGTATTCATGGATTTCCCAAGCCATTTTCAGCCGTAGCACATCGAATATCCTGCAGCGCCAATTACGCTTCCAGGAACGCTCCGTGCGCAAGGAAAAGCCATCGAAATCCCCAATACTGCACAAAGGGCCTTGCTAACCCTGGCCCAGCATACAGGCCCGTTACACTGTAATTGCATGAAAAACTACAAGTACCCCGCTCACTGCAGCCAAAACACGTGAAAATGTACTTGCACTCCCTTCAATACGGGTACCCCTCTTGTGGCAGCCAAAATGTTTGAAAATCTCCCCGCACACCTCCTTCGATACACGTACCCCACTCGAGCCAGCAAAATCGCATGTAAATCGCATGTAAAACTCCCCATGCACCCCTCGGAAAACGCGTACCCCGCTGGCGGCAGCGAAATCGCATGTAAAACTCCCCGCGCACCCCTCGGAATACGCATACCCCGCTCGCGCCAACCAAATCACACGTAAAACTCCCCGCGCACCCCTAGGAATGCGCGTACCCCGCTCACAGGTGCCAAAAGCATGAAGACTGCACCACTAGCACCATTGAATCCCCCCTCCAGGCCCCGTGCGTGGGCCTTCCACGGCCTCCTCCTCAACCAAACCCCCCACCAACCTGGATGACTCTGTGCCATCTTCCTCCATAGGCCCCTGTGGGGGTTCAGCTGCCCCTACTGCTGCCGAGGAGTCCACCGCCAAACTCGGCCTCTTGGACCTCCCCTCGGCAGCTGCGGACGTGGACATAGCACCAGACTCCTCACTCCTGGAAGAGATCACTACATACATACATACACCCCTAGGAATGTGCGTACCCCGCTCACAGGTGCCAAAAAGCGTGAAAATCTCCCCACGCATCCCCTTCGATATGCCTACCCTGCTCCGGACAGCCAAAACGTCTGGAAATCAACTTGCACACCCACTTCAATACGCATACTCTACCTGTGGCAGGCAAATTGCATGGAAAATGTCCCCACTGTGGTGTGGGATGCCTGTGGGTCATGGTCTGGGGTGATGTGTTGCCGGTGGGGCATGGGGAGGGTGGATGGGCTGCCTGCGGGGCATGGGTAGGGTGGATGTGCTGCCTGCGACGCATGTTCAGGGTGGATGGGTTGCTTGCAAGTCATGCTCAGGGTGGATTGGCTGCCTGCAGTTCATGGTCAGGGTAGATGGGCTGCCTGCAGGTCATGGTCTGGGGTGATGGGCTGCCAGCGGGGCATGGTCAGGGTGGATGGGCTGCCTGCGTGGCATGCCCAGGAGTGTAGGGTGGTCCCCTGTGGTGTGGGCTGCCTGCGGGTCATGGGGAGGGTGGATAGGCTGCCTGTGCTTATTCCGGGGGTGCACATTGTTTTTCACATGCGATTGGCCTTGCGTGAGGGTACGCGTATTCAAGGGGGTGCGCATGGAGGTTAACACGCGATGGGCCTGGCGCGAGCGGGGTACGCATATTCCGGGAGTGTGCATGGAGTTTCACACGTGATTGGGCTGGCGCGAGGGTGGTACGCGTATTCCTGGGGTGCGCGTGGAGTTTCACGCACAATTTGACAGCGTGGGCCCTCCCGGGTTTGCCCCTCCCCTCATCCCCATGCCCCGCAGGCAGCCCACACCACAGGGGACCACCCTACACCCCTGGGCATGCCCCGCACGCAGCCCATCACCAAAGACCATGACCTGCAGGCAGGCCACATGGCACCATGCACTTGGGAGCCCCGACACATGTCCCCCACCCCACCCCAGCGAGGGCACCTGCCAGCAGGCCCCGACTCATGACCACCACCCCATCGCCAGTGACGGCAACCTGCCAGCAGGCCCCGACTCATGAAGATATAAGAAATGTATTAAAAAACATAATAAAATACATAATGAATATCACACTTGCAAATTAAGAAATAATGAAAGCAATACCAAAAAAATAGTAAAATCCAATGAAAAACAAAAATCCAAAACATGAAAACGGAAAAGTGGTCCATCACCAAAGTCCATATAAAGTAAATAAACAACAAAAGCACAAAAAACCATTGATCCATGGGATTTTGAAATAACGAAAGTATGTACAAGTCTGGAACTATTTACACTGCAAGTCCGAAGGGTCCCCAAACAAAAGTAAACCTACCAAAAATCCTATTAAAAAAACTATGTACATAAAGTGGAGCAAAGTCCATGAACTCAAAAAAAAATATAAAACAAATGAAACCTAAGCCTAAATAACTATGTACAAAGGTGGCAGGCTAGTACAACGGCTCACTCTTTGATGTTCTGGGCCAGGGCATCATCGAACTCCATGTCGATGACTGGTGCATAGGGGGCTCAGTTGAGGAGGGGGTCTCAAGAAGTTCCAGCACACGGATGAACCCAGTGCCGACGACCTGTCCTAGTAGGTCAACGCGGCCAAAGAGGGATTCGAAATGACGTGTATTGTCCAGACGAGAACCCTGGACATCATCCCGAATCCGACGTTGGCGCAATGCCACCCCAGCTAGGACAGGCTCAATTTGGTCACGGTTTGCAACGTCCGCAGGGAGAGGAAGGCCAGTTGTTGTATGCGCATCGCCTCCCTGAAAACGGGGCTGGACGTAGGCATCCCTGCTGGTGCCGGATGATGCAGTCACCTGATCGGGGACAGGATTACACACAGGCACCTCTGCGGCGGCCTGTGCTGCCTCCTGTCCCTGCCCCTGGACTGCACCACTGGCACCATTGAATCCCCCCTCCAGGCCCTGTGCGTGGGCCTTCCACGGCCTCCTCCTCAACCAAACCCCCACCAACCTGGATGACTCTGTGCCATCTTCCTCCATAGGCCCCTGTGGGGGCTCAGCTGCCCCTACTGCTGCCGAGGAGTCCACCTCCAAACTCGGCCTCTTGGACCTCCCCTCGGCAGCAGCGAACGTGGACATAGCACCAGACTCCTCACTCCTGGAAGAGATCACTACATGGGAGGGGAGCTGGGCCGTGCGCGCTGGCTGGCAGTGGGATCCCTGCCGCTGTGCTCCACAGCACCGTCTCCGCCCTCTTCATCAGTCGACGCTGCAGACAGGGAGAGACAGAACACAGGCATCAGGGCACTGCACAATGGTCGGATACACACATGACAGTTGCACATGAGTGGCAGTGTCAAACTTCACAGGTGGCATCACACTCCCCAACACTCACATCATTTGAATCCACACACATGCATGAATTATCAGGAATCGTGCAGCAGGCAGCAGCATCCATACACACACACCAGCATGAACATCCAAGGTTGGCCTGACGTCACAAGCAACATGCGGATGCCCAACACATGCACACACGCCACCAGACATACATGCATCTGTACATCTACACCACCTGTCACAGTGCAATCATCGACAACTATGTCACATCTGCCAATCGGGTTCCTACATGTCTGTGTCACATGCATTCATGGCGTATCAAAGTTGCACACGTGTCAAACACACACATGCATATGTATGCTGTGCACGTACATGAAGGTGGAAACAGCATCCATGTGTCACATGCCAACCATGCCATAGTACATACACAGAAATGCTAACATGTGTGCATCTCCACAGGCAGTTGTGCATCATGCCTTGGAACACATACACCATTGCTGTGCATCACACATGAATGGACTCACATGCAGCACGGTCATGTCCCTGCACATACACATCCATGCATGGCCCTTTTCAGACATATGTCCAATATGAACACTCCTGGCACACCTCAACATGCACTGCGTCCAATAAGTACGCATGGGCACTTACCGCTCGACTTCAGACCGGTCTCCCGCTCGAGGACCTGGTGGTGAAGCACTGGGTTAATGCGTTCCAGGACCCTCATGTCGTCAGTGGTAAGGTGGACCCGGCACCTCACTGCATCCACTGCTTCCAAGAGGCGCCGGGCCTTCCTAAGGTTCCTGGACCTGAAGTCCTCCCAGTGCTTACGGACGTGTGGTAGGTCGCGGCTGCCACCCCCTCCGCATTGATGGCAACCACGATGTCCAGACAGATCCTCTCCCATCCATCCTTGTCGGCGCGTCTTCTTCCGTAGGGGGCATCATAATGCACCAGGACTTGCTCCACCAGGATGCCAACCTCTCCTGCTGTGAAGCTGCCAGCCCTCTGCCTCTCTGGCTGGTGTGGGTGGGCAACTGGGTCCTGGTGCTGGGCTGTGGAGCGATGGAACTGCAAGTCGGGAGTCTTCTGTTCCAGCAGGGGTGGTCACAGCAACTGGACCCATGCAGATGGCTGACGTGCAGGCACCAAATAGCAGGGCACGTGGCCGGCAGGCAGGCAGCAGCAGATGGCTGGTGGGAGCCGGCTCGGGGGAGAAGGAAAATGGCCTTCTGGGCAGGTGCGTGGTCTTCCGTGTGTTGTTGTGTGGCCAGCTTGATACGGAGTGATTTGGCACATGAAAAAACAGCATGTCAGTGTGTAATTAGAGGAAAGACCCTTAGCGTGTAAGCGCATAAGTGACATAGCACGCGCAGGCATTTCCCTCAGCACGGGTGCATCCGCACATGGAAAAACAGCACATCCGTGTGTGAATGCATGTAAAAAGCGCGTTTGTGACATAACACGGGCGGGCGTTTCCATCAGCACGGGTGCATGTCCGCCTGTGAATGCATGTAATTCGAGGAAAGGGCCTTAGCGTGTAAGTGCGCCAATGACGTTATGCGCATGGGTGTTGCCTTCAACACGGGTTAAAGGTGAGCGCGGGCCAGCAGTCTACCGTATGTGCTGTTCGTGGAGACCGTCACGTGTGTTTACTCTGCTGGAATCAGACGCGTGAGTCGCGCATGCTATTTTTCCCACTGTCGTTCCCCCTGTGCATCGCGTACCGTTTTCGAGGTCATAGTAGCCTGCGTGTTCCACGCGTATGTGTTTTTGTGTCCCTGGGTTCCACACCGTACTGCTGGAGGTTTAATCCACGCACGTGGGCTACTGGGGTCATGTGCACATTTTTCTTTTGTGAAATTACAATTTATTGTTTTTATACTTTGTCAATTTTAGAATTATTATTATTTTATTTTTTTGGGGGTGCCTGAGCATTGCGTGACCCATCATTTTTCCCCAGGGGTCACAGACTTCTTCACAGGAGCACTGGGGTACCCATTCCATCCAGTATGCTGCCCCCTTCTAGCCAATTTCCAGGACAATTGTTGAGTGCACCTCCCATCGGCTATCGGCTACTTTACATCTGTGCCATGGTTGGGAGGCCACCAAAGGCTAAGGGTGGCAAAGCTGGGCGTCCTCCAATGGTTGGGTGTGGTCGGGCACGTGGGTGCGGAGATCAGGGAGGACAGGGAGTCCAGGGGGGCTATGTGGCTACAGAGGGGGAAGAGGTAGGGGGGCCCCACTGGGACGGGATTCCCAGCCACGTGCTGGTGCAGACATGCCACCACCCCCTGTGGCTCCTGGTGATGCAGCTGTTGCATCACAACCTGGTGCCCATATGACCCAACAGCAATTTACATCTACTGTCATGGGCCCACCGGTGGTGGTAGCTGTAGTTGCAGCTGTGGGCACCACCACCCGGGCTCAGGGTCAGGCAGCGCATGTTGCATTGTGTGACGAGGTCTCCCTGGATGAGTTCCATCTTGTCCGGAGGTGCGGGTCACGTGTGTCCAGTGTAGCTGTGACTGGGGCACACGTATCTGGGACAGCTATGACATCTGCTGCCCCAAGCAGCCGGGTACTGGTAACTGCATGTGCAGATGCAGCCAACACCACCCCGGCAGTGAGTCAGACCCAAGCCAGACCTTCTGTCCTCATACCAACACCCACTGCCTTGGTCCAGTCCACCAGCACCACTGCCCCCCCTAATCAGGGACACATTGGCCACGCAGGGTCAGTACCATCGGCCAAAAGGAGGAAGCGTGCTCCTGCGTAAGAGGCTGGAACCCCAGACTCGGCTCCGGCCTCCGGCACATCAAGGAAGAAGCCTTTCTGCAAGCAGGAACTGGACTTCCTTGTGGACTACGTGTCGGAACACCAACGCGATATGCTTGTGGGCCCACAGTGCCATACAACGCATCAGTAGCGTTGGGTCCACTGGCAGCATGTTGCAGGTGGTGTTACAGCCATGGGATTCCAGGTGCGCACAGCTCAGGACTGCTACAAGCGTTGGAATGTCCTCCGGCGCAGTGGAAAACAAAAGCGTTTTCCAATTATTCCATGTCTCTGGTGACTGGTGGTGGGCCAACACCAGAGGAGGATGAACTCACTCAGCGTGAAGAGATCGCTTCAGAGTTCATCCCGGAAGAACAAATCCGTGGAGTGGGAGAGAGGATGGATTATGATGCATCATCTGATGAGTATTGATGCGTGTAACTCAATGACGTGTGTTTGGCATTTGTGACCCTCCCAGCTACAAGTTGGCTCCTTCCTTTCTTCAATCTCCCTCTCTACCTGTGGTGTTCACCAGGGTCTGACCTCACGGCCTCACTTTACAAACAGCACCTGGCAGCTCTCACCTACTGTATTTTCATTTTCTTCTATGACTTCCAGTGCTATGCTGTTGACAACCAACTCATTTCCAGGCTGGCCTTGGCCACCTCTTCTCCCTCCCTTATTTCTGATAGCCTCATTGCCATTTGCAATTGGTGTACTACCAACAATCTCTGTCTGAATGCCAGCAAGTCTGGCATCCTCCTCATCGGTACACCTTGGCTATCCTTTCCCCTCACTCTCTTGCCAGCCTCACTTGGCCCTCCTCTTACATCCACCTGCAAGGCCAACAACCTGAGGGTCACCTTTGACTCAACACATTCCTTTTCCACACACATTTCTGACGTATCTTGAGATAGATTACCTTCTTCACCTCCTCAGGGGTACTGTGTTTTTCCTATAATTCACCTACATGCTCACAGTCTCTAATGCTCTGTTTTACTCAAGGCGGGAGTACTGTGACAGGCTCTTCCAATATTTGACCTGCCTCCACATTCCGCCCTTTACCACTAATCCGGTACAGGACTGCAAGACTTGTCATTGGCGTCATGCCCTTGAATCCTACCTTTTCCAGCTGTGTAATCCCTTCATTGGCTACCAGTGGATGCAAGGATGATAGTTCAGACCATCTGCATTGTGCACAGTAATGTTTTGGGACTGGGTCCAAAATACCTTCAACTATCATTTTGCCAATACCTCCCCTCTTGAGTCCTTTGCTCCTCTACCTCACACTCCCTCCGTGTCAGTTGTTAATTGAATAAATACGCTGGGGGCAGATCTGTGTCTATGGCTGGGAGCTCCCTTTGGAACAGCCTACCGGCCACATTGAAACTTGAGGAGAAACATCTCTGCTTCCAGAAGCACCTCAAGACCTTCCTATTTGCTCCTGCATTAGCCCCTCTTCTCCCCAGCGGAACAGTTTCCTCTGTTGGCACTCTGCAGCTGCACACACTCTGTCCTTTGGGCCCAGGTACATGCTCACCCTGAACTTGCCTTTTGAATGCCTATTCTATCATTTTACTTCATTTTCCTTCTTTGGTCTCCTCTGTTTGGCACGTTCCCCTTCTCCCCCTTCAATGGTCTTCAACCCTTTATCTCTTCTCCATGCACTTGCATGTTCTCAATGTGACTGTGTCCAGTATGATAGTTGTTTTGAATTCCTTTTCTCCCCTGTTCCACTCCCTTAGCTTGTTTGCGCTCTGAGCCACTTGTGTACGGGTGCAATCTTGATGAGATGTCATATCATGTCATATACATCCTTTGTCCTTGGTGCAGTGTGTCTCACTCCAACTATGCTGATGGCAGTGGCTCCCCATTCACATGTGCGCACAATCATGTTTCATGTGCATTCCATGTATGCCCTTAGGTGTCCTTGACCACCTGCTCATTGTAGTATGTGTCCATGATGATCCAAGTGTCATCTCATTTGGACAAACATGTCATGCTCACTGTAGGTCTGTGTGTCATCACGCACAACTTCAGGCTACCCACATCTGTATCATGCAAATGGCTCCCCCTGTTACAGGCACACTACCTCTTTTCAACTGTTGTTGTCTTCTACATGCATGGGTGTACTATTGATGGTAATTCATCTGTCCTTCATCATGTCCACTTCTCATCGGCTGTAGTGACATTTGAATCATGAAATGTAATAGATGCATGCCAACACTGTCTGGCAATGCACAGTTCTGTGGGGAACATTTTATTGCCATGCAGTGCCTCCCTGCTATTACCCAGAGGGTGGGTATTTGTATTTGTATTTTGTATTTATTTTATTTATAAAGCGCAGCCAGGCCCGGGGGCATACGGGCGCGTAAGTTAGATCTGGTTACAGTTACATTTGAGTGCAGCAAACAAGGGTTACGTTACGGTTACAGATACAGATAGGTGAATACTTAGTATTACAGAAAATACATACATAATCTGAAATAAATCCATAGATTACAAAATGTACCGTCGGCAGTCCGTCGTTCTGGGATCTGGAAGGTTAGGCTGTCATAGAGTCCATGTTGTGAAGCCAACGCTTGGTGTTGCGTTTAATAGGTTAAATGAGGGTTCTGACCTAAGGAGCGCGGGAAGTGTGTTCCATAGTTTCGAAGCTTGTACGGGGAAGCTAGCTCCACCACAGTTATGGAGTTTGAATCTCGGTATGGACATAGTGTTAGCTTGAGCTGCTCACGGAATGCATGCTATATGGTGCATGCCATTTGCACATGATGGCTGAAATTGCCCTTACTCTGCCATCATGTTTGGAGATTGTCATCACTACGTACATATTGATGTTGGAATTTGAGGAGCTACACATGCACTGCACTGCACACACCCACACATGGGCCAAGTTCAGCCCTTCAACATGCAAACACAATGCTGCTGTATGATGGTGACCTGACGTGTATGTTCCCATGTCCCTCCTTTCAATGTATAGAAAGGCACTGGCGTAGGTGCCTCCTGTGACACATGTATTCTGCATAGTTGATGGTAGTCGAGTGCTGCACATGAACATGCATGTTACATGTATCATGGTGTGTTTGGTTTGATTTCTAGATGTGGCTATTTGTGTGTTCCCACATGCTTATGCTAGGTGCCATCTCTTTGTTGCCATCTCTCATTTCTGCATTGGATATGTGCCTGATAGAGGTTGGGTGTGATGCAGGTGATGTGCAACATGCAATACATGTGTTGCCTTCACATTTTACACACATCCTTTTCTGCTTTTGGGATACCCTTGAATTGCAATTCCACTGGATGCATGTTGGGGTTTGAGTTGCCTGTGACATGGCTGTTTCATTATTTGTCTGTCAATGTTGTGAACTGTATGTGTGTGGTATTTGCTACTGACATGCGTGTCCTTGTTTCTTTCCTTTATGTTGCAGGTGATGATGCACTGGTGGCAGAGGATGAAGATGTCATTGCAGACATGGTGGTCAATTCACATGACCAACCAAGCACCAGTGGCGGTCGTGGGGTGGCAGCCCACGAGAACCCAGAGGTGCTCCAGGACATCGTGTCCAGAGCTGAATCTGAGTCAGGCTCTGATGTATCCTCTGACCACTATGTTGAGCCGGATATGCATCATGACGTGTCGTCGCCGGTAAGTGATCCTTTGTTGGATGTTCTTCTGTCCGCGACACCTGCAGTAGGGGGCCAGGCAGGGTTGGAATGTCCACCTGTGGTGGTTACAGGTGCACGGTAACACTCAACACCAGTTGCCCATGTTCCTGGGGAATCAGGTCGATGGAGGGATGCAGTCCTGCAACCGCGGGTGGCACCAACCCAGCAAGGACCACGGCTCCTTGGGCCCAGCAGGTGTGGTGTCCAGCAACGCGGTGGCCGTGTGCCACCACGGTCAACTGAGTGGGAGTGTTCCATGAATGCCATAGCACAGCAACAGAGGGAGCAGTTGAGATGATTGCTCAAAGTATGGAAAGTGTGGCCTATTCCATCTTCCCCTCTGTAAGGCAAATGGTGCTCCAGCAGCGGGCTACGCAGTCCACATGCCACTCACTCAGGCTGGGCATGGCGGCGTCTGACAGAGGGCACCGGGCTGAAATTGTGGCTCTGCGTCAAGCACTTAATGCTCAAGCAGAGGCACACCGTGAGGCCCTGAGGGTGGAACACCAATCCCACCGATCTACTCTGGCTGCGCTCTGGATGGATGAGAGTAGGCAGACAGAAGACAGGATGGTGCATCTTGAAAGAACCATCTCAGCTGAACTCCATGCAAGCCGGGAGTTGTTCCATGTGTCATGTGAGACCATGCAGGCAGAACTCCGTCTCACACGTCAGTCCTTGCAGGAGGAAACACGTGTGACACGTGAGGTAATGCATGCTGACCTAAGTCTCATTGCCATGCAGGACCTGGCATACCAGACCTGCATGCTTGCTGCCATTGAGGGGCAAGGCGCAGCTAGGAGTGGTGAGTCAATTGAGCCACATCCCCCTTCTGATTTCCATCCAGAGGGTGATGATGACAACCTATCTCCCACATAGGTTTGGGCCATGCAGGCGCTGAGCCCAGTGAGTTTTTTTTATCTCAACATCTGCACATGTGGGTGTTGAGGTGCACCCTGCACCTCCCCCCTCCTGGGTGCCCCCACCCCCCGGGTCATATATAGCCATTTTTTGTTTTTCCTGCAATTTTTTTAAAAAGAATTTCAGCAATAATTATTTTATTTTCTTTAAAAAACATGTTTTTTCTATTTTTGTAGTTTCTGGTAAGTATGTTTTTTTTCTTGCAAATGTTTGTTTACATTTTTTTTATGATTACTTTTTTGACAATAAATTATACTTTATTTATTATTCTTTTTATTCTTTCATTCTAATAATTATTTAATTGATTTTTATATATTTTATTTTCTTTCATCTATTGTGCATACATGTGACAGTGTGGTGCTTTGTGGCATTGGAAGGCATCCACTGTGTGTTCCAGCTGGGCCCATTCAGGCTTGTCTTGTATATGTGTTTTGCTTGGGGTCCTGAAACTTATGCTACTCCTGCTTCCCCTTTCCATGGGCTCACAAGGATGGCTCAGTGTAACAGCATCTCACACAGGGGCATTGGGCTTCAGTCATATCTGTGGCCAGCCTGCCGTCCTACTTGTGTGTATACCCCTAGTGGATATTCTGGATGGATTCTCCAATGCAGGTCTGCACTTCACTTTGGTGAGTATTCTGTTGACTGTGCATTTCATCATGTTGCTTATGATATTTGTGATGTATTGACTGTCTATGTCCATGCACTTCCTGCTGTAGGTGGTACCATGCACCCTTTGGCTGTGTAACACACACTGATGGTGGGAGGGGTCTGTGTGCTGACAATGTTGAATTGGGACAGTTTCCCCACAGTGATTTGGATATGGCACATGAAAGCTGCATGACGAGTTATCCAGGTCACCACGCATTTCAACAACCACCCATTCCATGCTTGTACCACTTTGGCCATCTTGCAGCCCTGGCTGGTGCTTTGATATGCCATTTGAAGTATGGGTGAATTGCCTTTGACTTGACTGCCATGTTTGTGTCCTGGACCTGCTCCCCCCTCCCATCGGTTGCACTTGGCCCTTGTGACAATCCGGCCAACCAGGAGGCTGGAGCCTGCCACCACTACCAAAAGCCCACAATGGAAGCCCTGTCTAGCCCTGTCCACCAGCCTTCTGGGTACCTTGATTGTCCACCTGTCTACCCTCCCCCTGCCAGTCTCCCTCTGTCTCCCCCCTTCACCATCACATCTCCTCCCCTTCTGCACCATCTTCTTCCCTCTGTCCCGTGTGTGTGCTTTCTTTCCCCATCTCCCCCTTCATGCATTATGACCTTGGCCCCCTCCTCCCTTCTCTCCTCCCTCTCCCTTTCCACCACCCTTTCCCCTCCTCCTTGTCCTCTGTCTGTCATTTTCAACCACTACCCCAAATGCCATCAGGCATGGTGATACATAGCCGCTTGTTCTTTGCAGACATTTCCCCTTCTGCCTCCGTCCATCTTCCCCCCACCCTCAACTTTTTTAGTATTGTTTTGGCACTTACTTTTATCATTGGTCCCTCCACCACTCCACAGGTCGTCTCTTTCCCCATTCCCTTCTGTCTTTCTTCTTCCCCTCCCCAGCACTATCTTGATTATTTGTCGACCTTCCACAGTTTGTCACTTGTTTTGTTACTCACCTCACCTCTTTCCTCCTCTTCCCTCACTCCCTTCCTTATGTGACTCCTGCACTGCAACTATTGCCGTCAGGCATAGCAATGTTGTTTCTAGTTCTGTTTTCCCACATTTCCTTCCTGGACTCTCCCTTATTGTTCCAGGCACTTGTAATATGTACTTTGATTTGGTAGTTCATTTTCACATTGTGGACTGTTTGAAGGACTTGTAGGAATGTACTGTTCTTCTCCATTGTTCCCTCCCTCATGCAGGTGCTTTGCTGAACTTTGTGTGTAGGTCGTATAAGGATTTTCAATTAATCCGTGATGGGTCACTGTCTGCCATTGTCGATGTGGGGTACTCTGTACATGATATGTTCTTCTGGTCAATGGATGATCCTATGTTGTGCTTTATTTGGAGGTGTCAGGGGATGGGTGTGGTTTAACACACAGGGGGGTCCTTGAGTGCAATGTTCACATGTGCTGTGTACAGGACACTGAGGCTCACTTCATTTCACATGCATGTATTCGATGCATGTCCCTACTGACGCAAACACTTAGGCAATGCCCCCCCATCAACTACGTTGACACCATGCACACACATGCACCCAGATTGCCTTCTCAGGCATGCTGTGTCCCTACAATCCATGTTCACTTTCAAGTCAATGATCGTGTACATGCATGACAGGGTACTATTTTGTTGATTGCACTTTTTTTAAATGATGCTCAAGGTGTTTCCCCAATGCAATGCACACTCACTGTGCTGTCCAGTGAGCAGCGTTTGATATGGCAAATTTTGATTGTCCAATGTGCATGCCAACAGGTATTCTGACTTTTGTTGCTTGCACCACAGGTGCATGCATTTGTGCCACTGTTTTCAGGGTGTGAGGTTTTGGTCAGTGTTTCATTGTCAGGTGTGATTGTCTGGTGCCTATTTACATTTCTCACGTGGTACTTCATACCTATTGTGTCATGTGTTGTGCATATGGTTTGATGTTTTGACATTGCATTCCATGATATGGTGTGGCAGACAGGGGTCATGGGGGTTGGGAGGGTTTGGGTGGCATACCAGTACTTTCATACCCTGTTTTTCAGGGGGGGGGGATATGCACCTTGCATGTGTTCCCTTTGGTCGCATGGGATTGGTTGTGTTTAAGTAGCTATGGATGCACACAATGTGGCACTTCCGTGGACACATTCTCAGGGTGGTAAGGTTGTGACAGTTAACTGTCCCTTTCTTATCATTGATTGTGACCTGGTATGTGCCAGGCCTGTGTGCACTCCGCAGGGGTTGGAGTTTAGGTGAGAAATGTGGCCACAAGCTGGGTACGGGCTGCCTCGCCACATGCCCTTTCCCCTCCCATGCGCAGTGGCCATGCGTGTGGTTGGGGATGTGGGGGCACCACCATGTCCACCGGTACACCATGCCATGTTGCAACATTGTGCAGGACACATGCTGCCACAATGATCCTGCACACTACTGGGGGTGCATATAGTAGCTGTCCACCAGAGCGGTCAAGGGTGCGGAAGCGTGACTTGAGCACTCCGAATGTGTGCTCCACTATGGTCCTGGTTGCAATATGGGCTGCGTTGTATCTTACCTGCGGTGCTGTGGTGGGGTTCCATATTGGCAGCATCATGTAGGTGCTCAGAGGGCAGGCACTGTCCCCTGGTAAGGTGATAATGGTTGTCATTAGTTGGGCTTGTGTATTTGTGTGTGACATGCATACATGTGCACAGGGCTTTGTACTCACCTAGGAGCCATGTGTCGCCATGCTTCCCAGCTTCCAGGGCCTGGCTCAGGGCAGACATTCTGAATATGAAACTATCATGGGGGGACCCTGGATAGTTTGCATAGACAGAGGTGATGATTCCCTTGGCATCGCATACCACCTGCACGTTGATGGAATGCCAGTGCTTGCGGTTTCGATAGATATGCTCAGTGGCCCTAGGTGGACGTAGGGCCACATGGCTGAAATCTATTGCACCGAGAACTTTGGGGAAGTGTGCCACCCTGTTGAAGTCCAGGACCATGGCCTGCCTTTCTGCGGGTGTTCTGGGCATGTATATGTGCCTGCGGATTGAGGGGCGCTCAGTGATGATTGCCACCACCTGGTGTAGGCAACGTGACTGCATGGGCTGTGAGACGCCCCCCACTATGGCAGTTGTCCGCTGAAATGACCCAGTGGCCAAAAAATGCAGTACATTGAGCACCTTCTCCAAGGAGCTCAATACAGGGGAGCACTGGGTGGGTGATGTGAGTTCATCCTCCCACTCCCTGACCAGCTCCAGGATGATATGAGGTGGAAACCTAAACCTGCCATAGACCTGGTCATCAGGCATCCCAAAAAGGCTGGTCTTGGGCAAAAGAATGTGGGGCCTGGCTATTCTCGTTCTCCTGCGGTGTCCCACAATCACTGCTGCGAGGAATGGGACATTCATCGTAGTTGTATAGGCTTGTTTGTTGTTTGTGCGCACTTTTATGCTGCGCGGGGGCGATTCCGCCTGCTTTCGTGTGGTGGACATAATTGTGCGTGTGCGTGTGTTTTGAAGTGCGCGGGTTTTCCCTGTTTGATTCCATGAAAATGTGTTGCTCACTAGCGTGTGGGCGTTGCGTGTGTTTCCCAGCGGTACCTCCCACGTTACGCCTACATTTTCACGTGTTGTTCCCCATTCCCCGTGTTTCACCCCCTTTTTAGGTGTGTGTGCGAGAAGTTGTGCGCTTTCTCCGTTCCTGTCACGCACGCATTTGGAAAGTTGCAGCAACGTGTAAGGTAAGAGCAGATTTGGCATATATCCCGGGAAAAACACGCGCATGGCCTTCCATGAATCGCGCACGTGCAATTCGCACACGTGCACAAGCTTTTTCACGCTTGCGCTACAAATTTCGGCACGCATTTATTCCATGAATTACCCCCATAGTGTACTTACTAATTTTTGTATGAGTTTCTTATTAGTAGTTGGACTTGCTTCTGAGAGTTGTTTCTGACTGTTTAAGCAAGGCTGAACGTATTGCTAGATGCCAGGTCACTTTTGTGCTTGGTGCATTCCATTATGTTGCTCAAACTATGAAATTTTACTTCTGGTTTCATACTTGTATACATATAAAAATGTTGAATGCGCTACATATATGTGTTGCTCTTTAAACATCTTCTGTTTGTTCGCTGCACGATATAATAATGTAAGTTAACACCTGTGCTTTTGGGCAGTGTGAATGCTGCCGGAAAGTCCACGGACAGTCGCCCTGTCCGCAGAATCTGCGACTATCATGTTGGGGATATGGAGGTCAGTATGATGTAAGGGACATGTAGACAAATTAAGGGTATCCTGGTAAAAATCCATGAAATTCAGTGAAAAACCTTTGTTAAAGGGATGTTATGGTTAAGTTGCACTAATAAAAACCTATCAAATTCAATGAAAAAAATGTTTGTTAAAGGGACTTTATGGTTAAGTTGCACTAATAAAAACCTATCAAATTCTGTGGAAAAACTGTGGAAAAGGGACATTATGGTTAAAAGTACAATCGAAAAACCCCATAAATTTGCCAGTTATTGTAAGCTAAGCAACCATAACTCGCACCACCACTGTGCACTGCTAAGACTAACACTCAGGACATCAAAGATGACATCACAAATGTCACTAATGACATCACTGGCGACATCACATGTGAAATTAATTTTGATGATAAGTCCCTAGAAGGGGTTATGATTATAATGTTGGTAAAAAGATGTCAGGGGTGATTGGGAGATGTATCATTAATTACTTAATCTATTAATGAATGTACTCCTCTAAACAACATTCTATTGCAGTGTTGTTCTTAGTACAGGAACCTAATCAGACATAAACATAGGCTATGGCTGCAGCATGCACCATAGAGGTACAATATTTATAATCTTGCAATGTTGGATAGTAAAATAAAGTATGCTACCTTTTCAGAGTTTTGAGGACTGTTAAACATGTACTAACTAAATAATAATTCACCACTCACTACACACTTGTGGTACTGTAAACAATACATATAAAGACCACAATGCTTACAAATCATAGACACATACAGGGAACCTAAAGTAAGCAAAAAAGAAATAGCATCATCAGAAACTTTTAATAAAATAAAAGTTTATCTTCATGTATACAAATGATTTGTGTGTTTGAAGCCTGTTTATTGCCCCATGTATATGCACCAGGAGCTGAGACCAAACCCTAAGGAAAGCACTGTAAGAACGTATGAAATGATATGATAGTTTTCTATTGCGCTCATACACATGTGTTTCAGAGCGCGAATATGAGAAGGGTAACGTCTAGACACATATTACCTTTTTAATTTTAATTTCCTGACTGTCAGTGAACAAAACCACTTGGCCTAGATGTGTCAGTGAAAAAAAACAAGGGGCACAGATATGTGATGTCATCAGTGATGTTATCAATTATATTTGTGATGTTATCTTTGATGCCCTGGGTGTTGGTAATAGCCGTGCACACTGGTGGCGCGAGTTATGGTTGCTTAGCTTACCATAACTGGTGAATTTCTGGGGTTTTCTGATTTTACTTGTAACCATAATATCCCTCTAACACAGTTTTCCACTGAATTTGATAGGTTTTAGTAGTGTAACTGACCCATAACGTCCCTTTCATGTTTTTTCACTGAATTACACAGCCGCATTAGTGGCTGTGTAGTTATGGTTAAGTTGCTAATCCCATAGGAAGAGCACTTTTTGGGTTTGGTGATGTTTGGTCCGGGGGGGGCAAAGTTATAGGGGGTGTCCCAAAATTTCTTTTTTTCCCATAGACTGAATGGGGGAAAAACTTGGCTTGGTCCCGAAAGCGTGCTTTTGTAAATTTGGTGAAAATCCGTCCAGTAGTTTTTTTTAAAAACAATCAAAAAGTAGGTCTCAAATAATTAGTGATATCTATGTCCGTTCCGTAGACACACTTCCCTGTTCGCTCCGTGGACAGGACACCGATTGGTAATTCGGTTTGTGTTATGTCTGCGGACATGTGACTGGTTCTCTGATTGGATGGTGATGAGCGTGAAGTGCATCAGATTGTTCCGATGCGCCCGCCATCTTGGATTCGCTGACAGCGCAGCGGCGACAGAGGCAAAATGCAACTTTGGGGAGTGTTTTGGTGTGCAAGAGTGCTTATGGAGGTTTGGGGAGTAAGAGATGGGTCAAATACTGTATTTGTTTAGGTGGCAGGTGCCCCTGATCCATATGGCATAGTTAAAATGTTTGATTCTATGGGTGTGATCTATGGGTGTGATATGCTGCGGTGGTTGTGGCCAGGGCCTTGAGTCTTGGGCGCATAAAAGCATGTGGATATGTGGTGCTCCTCTGGCTTGGTATTCTTTTCTCCAAAAGAAGTGTTGCACTTCTCCGAGGGGAGGAACAGTTTTATTACAAATAAAGTGTAGCAAAGTTCTCCAGGTGTTAGTATATCTATGTTTGTTTTATTTTTGTTTGATATGCGTAGGAAATCATGTAAATCTTCGCATGCATATTCTGCACAACTTAATGTAACACACCAAGTGGGTGGGCCAAGGTTTCTTATCATAGAACGTACATCTCTGTGATGTCAGAACCAGTGCTCTTTTGTACCACGCATAATTGCTAACAGATTTGTAATGCTTGATTGTAAAACCTAATCTTTTTATTGCACTTTTTGTATTAATTGCGTAGCTGACATATTTTGAAAGTGGGTTCCTGATTTCAATGTGTGTGCAACTCCGTAACATAGAGTTGCTAGTTCACTTTCAAAGAGTAGATGGAATATGTATTCCACATTTTGTCTAAATCTGGGATCTTCAGAATACATTTGTAATGAGCGGAATTCTGATGCTGTTATCTGAATAGGTCTATCATCGTACCTTCCTCCTTTGCCAGTAGGAAAAAGTAGAGGAAAAGCACGTTCTTCTATACTTTTTTCCCATATGCTGATTGGTGATCCTTTGGTTTGTCGCATTTGGTATGTTTCTAGTGCATCATCTATGGTGTCATTAGAGTGTAATCGGTGAATTGTATAATGGTCTAAAATATTGGATACTGTAGCAGGATCTAGAAGTTCAAATTGACCAGTTTCTGGTGACTCTTGAATTATTTCAGTTGTTTCTCTTAAGTTTTCTTCAATATTTATTTCTTTGTAGTATTCCTTATTGTCTTTTAGATATTGCAAGGCTTGTCTAACTTTATTTAAGTCTACGAGTTGTTGCCAAATTTTTTGTCTTTTGTAGGTACACCATTTACTAAGACAATTAAAGATTGCTCTATTGGACGTTGCACTCCCAGACATTTTTTTTTTTTAGATCTAATGGTCAATAAACTACTTTGCCTTGATTGCCTTTCACCAATTCAAAGGGAGGTCATCTTGCTGTTTTTGGTTGAAGGCGTATTATTGCTTGAAATGGGTTCACTGTTTGAATTACGATGCTCTCATATAAATTGAGTTGTTGGAGGGGTTTTGGTAGTGGGAATAATTCCAAGTTATTTGTGATTGCACGTGAAGGAGTTTGATTGTTTTCAAGTTTTGTAGTGCAGTTACTGCAAATTATTAAGGGGTCAGTTATTTCGTATTTGTTTTCTGCAATTAGGTAGAGAGCTAATTCAAACCATTTGGAATCTTCATTGTCTTCTATTTTGTATGTTATGTCTATAGTTTTTGTGTTACTTTTATAAAAAGTTCTGCGGCAACACACACACACATGGTTTAGTAGTCAGCGGATGTACATTCAAATTTTAGTATTTCTTTTTTGTATGTGTGTAGTAGGAGGTTGCCATGTGTAGAAATGTTACTAGTCTTTTGTAAAGCTATTGCATTTTGTAAGTGGCTTTCACTTCCAAAATATTTTTTCTGGATATGCTTGATTTCTTCGAGTAGGTCTTTGGCTGTACCATGTAGAAGATTGTTATTTAAATTGCCTAGTGCTAAAGCATGACTTTTAGCATAGTACAGTTTATAGACTAGATTTCTTATAGCTGAATGATGTGTTGATATCATTTTGATATGATGGAAGGTGCTTTTGCAAATAGATCCTGAAATGTACGCTAATGAATGTCGTTGTAGTCCTGTGTATTTGAGGAACTGACGTAAAGATTTGAAAGATTTTTTGGGAATGTTACACATTGATGTGCATGGTCATTTGTATACTGGACGTTCTGGTTCAGTTGAATGGAGAGGTAATTCTGAGTTTTCTGGGGATATTTTTATAAGCAGTATTTCTTGTTGCATTATGGTATTATTAGGTTTTTCATAATCTTGTCCACTGCTATGCATGGCAATTGTGTTTGTTTGGTTTTGTTTGTATGCTTCTTCATTAAAATATGGGACTGTGCTCGTGGTGTGACTCCATTCACCTCCACAGATATTTAAGACGTTATTTTTGTTGACATTCCATTTATTGAGTAGTTTTTTTTGTAATTTAGTAGTTAGATTTGTCAGTGGTTTCATTCTGTTTAACACTAAAATAAATAGCTTTCTTTTGAGAAGGATTGCACTGTCTATCAAAGCTTCTAAGATTAATTTTATACGGTATGTTTTAAGGGTTGTGCATGATTTGTCTCCTGTTTATATAAGATTCTGAGGGACTCTGAGGCCGGACATTTTTGCTAAAATACTTTTTTTGGTATGGTTACTTGCTAGTATATTAAGATTTATAGTAGCAGTTTTAGCAGCAGTGGTAGCTGAATTCTTCTTAATCATTTTCTGTTTCGTTTTACATTTTGATAGAGGAGGCAAAGTTTCTGTACTGGAAGCTTGTTTTGTTTCACTAAATTACTGTATTAGCTGTTTGGTTTGCACTTTTTGTACAAATTCTGCTAGAGATGGATGCTTATTTTGGATACTTTTATTTTCATTTGCTCTTTTTCTGCGTTGCTTTCTATGGACTTGCTATTTGGTAGGCATTCTTTGGGTCTGTTGAAAAAAAAAAAGAAGGTATAGGTTGGGCCGTTCTGCAATGTATGTGTGCTGTGTGCATGAGCTTCTGAGTATGATGGTAAAGATGTATGTGGTGGTGTGTGATTGTGCATTGGGCAGCTACAATTAGTTGGGAAGGCTATTTTTCTATTTGTGTATTAGTATACTGCGGTTCAGATGACAGTAGAAAGTAAGCTAGTGGTGAGGAGAAGGACTAATAGTAAGTCTAATGGTATAAAATTAAAACAGTTGTTTGTTTTGTAATACTAACATTCTTGGGGTGAGTTATATTATTTGTGTTCCAAAAAACGGGGATGTGTGTGTCATTCTGCCTGCTAATCCCTGTTTAATAAATGGGGATTTGTGGGCAGAATGGTTCAGAAAACTCTGTTTTTTTGGTGCACAAATTACAAGAATGAACCACACAGTGTGTTTAGGTAACAGTAAGAATATTAAGGTAGTATTGTACTTACTCTTTTTTTGTGGAATGAGCAGGTTTCTACGGATATGCTGTTTGTAGTTCAGGTGCTGCTGATTTTCAGGAGAGTGGTCTTCACTGCAATTGTAAAAGAAAGAAGTTAGTAATTTTGTGTGTGATGAAAGCTCTGATGTTAATTTAGACGTTGATTTTTATGTTTTTGCAGTAGTATTCTTGTTTGATAGCTGAACATAGTGTATGCATGCATTTCATTTGATTATGTGCAGCCTTTATATTTTTTTTTACAATATGTTAGTTCAACATGGTTTGCAAATGAGTAGAATATTAAGTGTATGAACTTCACTTGGTTTTTTAAAGCTGTGTTGTAGATAGCAGGCAGGTTTGGAAGTGACAGTTGATTATAGTAGATGGGAAAAATTGCAATAAGTTCATTTTATAGGTTATACAGGTCTATTGGCATTACTATGTTTATATGCATTCGTAAGAGTTGTACATGTACTGTGAATAAAATATGCATACCTGTAGTTTGTATTCATGCATGAAAAACCCGACGCTTGTAGCGCGAGCATCAGAATTTTCAGGTGGGATTGAGCCCAAGACTAAAAGTGCTTCATTTACAACAAGAACATTATTCTTTGTGTGAACCGTAATGACACATTAAAGGCCCGAATTTGAAAAAGGCGCAGCTTGTATGCCGAAACACGTGTCATCCAAGAGGGGCTGAAAATTCAAAATAAAAAACGATATCAAATGCAACAGAACTTTGGGTTTGTCATTCATAGCAAAAGGAAATACACCAGTAATTTATCTTGGCGCAAATAAGTTCAGGATATGCATGCAGCTGTAAGTAGAAATCTTGGAGACTTGTAGAGTAGTTTTTGTACTAGGTGCTTTCCAATGATATGAGACTTGTACTCAGAGTGATCAACAGTACATTTGAAGTGCGGAACTCTGATGATGGAGTTAGATGTAGAGGTCTTGGATGTGATTGGTGGATAGTTGTGTGACTGCTTAGCTGTATCCAATGAGGGAATGGCACAGAGAGTGATGTGGAAAGGGTAAAAAGGCTGGCTAAGAGTTATGCGCTTCGTGGACACCGCGGCTGTCCGTGGATAGGGAGTGCCACATCCAGGGTTTTCCAGCAAATTCAGCATGCAAAGGGGACTGTAGGGATCAGCAAATCAGATGTTGAGGTTGTGGATTTGTGTTTGAAGAGACTGTGTGTAGTGAAGATGGCAGAAGTGGAGAAAGTCAGAGTGTTGGTGCTTGTAGGTATGTTTGTGCATGCTTTACAGCAGTATGCTCAATGCAGGCATGTGGCAAACAATTTTGATGTTAAAGGAGTGGAGGTGGTGTGGAGCACTGTGCCTGATTGCAATGTACAGGGAATTGTACAAGTTTGTGAAGATATGGGCAGGATGAACATTCCTCATCTGGTAGTTTTGCACTATGGTGCTTTTCATTTGGCCTATGTCAGTGCCCCTATGTTGTTGGCAGATTTGGAACACTTGGTTCAAGCAGTAATGAACATCCTTCCAAATGCCAAAGTAATTTTGTCTGGATTACTAGCTAGGGCAATATGGGACAATAGTTCTGTATTTTGTCCTCAGCAAAACATTGGTAGGTGTGCAATCAACTGAGGCATATGTGCTTTCATGCTTAGAGCTGGTATGTTTTTCTATAATAATGAGAATATTGATTCCAGTAATGCTGTTTATTTTAAAGAAGATGGCATTTCCTTATCTTTTTTGGGAAATGCTATGCTGTTTTGGAATACAAGGGTTGCTTTGGAGAAGGTTACGTGAAGATTTTAGTAGTAAAGTAAGAAGAACAAAACTCAAAAAAATACAAAATAACAGGTGTCTGTCAAGCATCTGCAAAAAAAACATAAAAAACAACTCTTTTCAGAGCCAACCTCAAAGGGGAATTGGGGCACACTATTTAATTTTACATTCACCATGCTCAGATTTTTGATATGTCCGCGGACATGGCGGTAGTCCGCTGACAGCGCGTATCACATACAGGGGCTTTGGGGTGGAGAGGCATGCAAATGAGAATGAGCAGAGCAAGGGATTGGTCAGTAAAGTTTACTTTGTGTGTTGTGCAAGGAGAGAGTTTGTCAGAACGTGTTTTTCCTGAGAGAAGAACAGATAGCTATGGCTTTGTGTTTCCGAAAACAGATTACCTGGATTCTGGGAGACTCATGGGTACATTGGTTGGAGGTGCATGCAGAACGCTGTGGAGTAGCTGCAGATCTTGGATTCCCTCATGTGGAAGTGCACTGGCATGGAGTGCATGGAATGAAGTGGCTGGACCTGGTACCTCTCTGTGCTACTTTAGAGACAGAGTATCATCCAGACAATTCATTGTGGAGGGAACAGTTTAGGACATGTGTCTGGAATTTATTTGCAATTTGCAATGAAAGAAGGACTTGGGAAGGTCATGGACATGTTTCAAAATTCCCAAGTAATTATTTCTCGTATTGCGCAAAGACAAATGTGGCTGCGTTGTTCTTCATTTGGTCCACAAATGGAGAAAGCGAGGCGCAATGTCAATAAGGCTGTTTGTGCCTTTCTAAGAGATGTTGGCATGTGCTCTTTTCACAATGAAAATATTATGTTTCGTAGCCCATACATTTTTCGCAGAGATGGAGTCCATCTTACTTATGCTGGCAATCAGATTTTTTTAAGAAATGTACAAAATGCATTGCAACCTTTTTTGGAATTACAGTTATCTATTTTGCAGTAGATGTTGACGATTTCAAGTTTTTCAAACACACAGAAACACCACCAAAAAGCTCTTATCAGAGCCACCACTTCCTACCAGAGAAAAGTGCATTGGTTTTGCTTGGGCAGCACCCTAAAACTTTATGTGTCCTAGAACTGTCCGCAGACTTCCAAAAAATGCCCAGGGCCCTGCACTGTTTATTTGCCACTTCTATTTTTAAACTGTGAAAGGCGGCTCTGAAAAGAGCCTTTTTTTTATTTTTGTTCTTTTATATTATTTTTGGTTTTTTACACACGACACACTAGGAGAGGAGGGGAAAGGAGGGTAATGAAGGGATACCAACCACGGGGATAAGAAAGGGCAGGTGGAGAGAGGAAGATGTAGGGTGGGACTTAGTTAGGTAGGTAGCAGGTCTTCTGTTGCTCCGTCACCACAGTCTCGAAAGCACTTCGAAGAACTCTCCCCCCTGCGAAGTACTACATATGCAATATTGTGACCCTCGAAAGGTAAGGGTCAACAGCATTGTGAATGGCCTGTGAGGCAGCTGGAGGGATGCCCTCTCCCACAGGAGTGTCTCTTGTGGTGAGAGTAGCGGAAACAGAGCATGTGGTAGAGGAACTCAACCTACTACGTTCATCACAAGGTACAACCTTGTGAACGGCCCACCGTGGAACGACTTCAGGTGTTGCTTCATGGATGTCGTACCAAAGCTGTACGAACCACGTCTCCCATGATTCAGCACCATTTTGCACTGTTTGCAGGTGACCTTGTTCGCACATGCTTTTGATACATTACCATGAATGGTAAACAACCGCCACACGCAAGACTCCCGGCAAGTGCTGGTAGTAGGGAGTTCCTCTACCTCATCCTCTTCATCCTCTTTATCCTCGTCCTCTACATCCTCACACCTGTTCCCCTCTGCAGGCCCTTGGGGAGGTGGTGGTGGTGGAGGGGTTGGAGGTGGTGCTGAGACAGATGTAGAAACAGCAGCCATGGATGCCATCAGGGTTGATGAGATAATCTTAGCAAGAGCAGCAAAGGCAGCAGAAGTCAATCTGCAACAGCCAGAAGCACAATGAAGATCAGCTCTGGGGTGTGGCCTTTTATAGGGGTGGAGGGGATCGCTTCGCGGAGAGATCGGAAACCCCAAAAAGGTTCAGAAAGTTCCAAAAAGTATGTGGAAAGCCAGGGTCATTGTCTAGGACATGTGCAATGGTGAATTTTTACTGTAAAATAATTTGGATTGTCTGAAAAAGTTCTTCTAAAATGTTGGGGAACCGGACAGTGTCCGCTAATCAGGACACAGGCTCAGCATGGGTGCGGTCACATGATGACGTCGGGAACACGTCCGCAAAGGGAACGGGAGTCTGCAGGACACCAAATGTATGGGAACGGTCATGCACATGAAACAGGGCATGTTGCAGTGTGCTGGTAGTCAGCTACTTGCCTGTATGTGTAACATAGCCATGTATGGATGTGTGTGAGCCGGGACATCATGGTAGTGCATGTAAGACCAGTAATGCGTGAACCACATGGATGGTGCATGTGTTCCAATGAGACATGGGGAGCTGCATGCGGAATGCACACATGAATGCATGCCAGTCCCTGTTCTTGGACATGGGTGGTGGGTGAGAGATGGGTGCTGCTCTCATGTACATGTATGGTGTGCATGTCTGTGTGTCTGAGAAGCGTGTGTGTGACTTTGAAACAACATGGATGCATGAAACATGTCCGTGATGATGTGTAGATTCACTCATGCAGTCTGGTCACCGTTGTATCCACTGTGTCTGTGGTGTACGAGCCATGATGCATGACCCTCCGGTGATGTGTGTGCATGGGGTCAGCATGAGCCATGATGCATGTGAGTTTGAAGGCAACATTTATGTCCATGGAGGGCCTTGTACATGGATGCTGGTGTTGATTGCATGCGTTGTGCCTGTTTCTGCATGTGTGTTGCGTCCTTGACCCATGTGTTCTGGAGGGACAGGATGGAAGTGACGTTTGACAGTGCCACTCATGTGTTATTGCTTCCTGTCTAGGGGACTATTGTACAGTGCCCTGATGCTTGTGTTCTATGTCTCCCTCTACGCAGCGTAGAGTGTAGAAGAGGGCGGAGATGGCGCTGTGGAGCCAAGTGGCGGGGATGCCTCCACCGGGCAGCGACGCAAGGCCCAGCTACCCTCCCAGGAATTGCCATCATCCGGGAGCAAGGGGACTGGTGCCGTGTCTGCCAGTATGGCTGTAGCGGAAGGGCCGGGTGAGCCCCCACAGGCTTGCAATGGCGGAAGACGGTGCAGAGACATCCAGGTTGGTGGTCTCTATAGAGAAGGAGGAGCCCGCTACTGAGCCGCACATGGGGCCTAGTGGGGGTAGTACCACTGGAGCAAGTGGTGCAGTCCAGGGCCAGGGTCAGGAAGCAGCACAGGTCACCACGGAGGGGCCTGTGCATGTCGCTGTCCTTGACCCTGTGACTGCACCACCATGCTCCAGCAGGGATGCCCCGTCCCAGGCCAATCCGCAGGTAGGGGGGAGGCCCACGTCATCTGCCTCTCCACTACCTGTGGGGTCCCATGACTGTATGGGCTCCGTCCTGATTGGTGTCGCGTTGCACACACGTGACATTCGTGATGACGTGCATGCTTCCTGGGGGAGCACGCACGCCATTACGAAGAGCTGCGTGGCAACATGGCACTGTTGGGAGGGGCCCTGGTCGGTGGTTTCCTACATGTGTCACGCACTCTGACGGACCTCTCCTCCTCTGTGGAGACTATGCGCTAGTCGTTCTCCCTGCCGTCTTCCAGCCCACATTCCACCAGGAACCCCTGTGGACCTGGCCCGACCAACACAGCCAGCTTGGTGGAGATCCCATCCCTGCCACAGTTGGGAGTCGGCGGTCCAGCAGGGTTGGACATGCCAACAACTGGAGACCAGCAGATGGAGGATGTGCAGGCATCATCGGACAGAACACATGGACAGCAGCAGCAGGCTCTAGGAAGGAGCCATGATGGCTCGGGGCCATCAACATCAGAGGGGCAGGCATCGGCCAGAGGGCAGGAGAACCCTGGAATGGGAGTGTCTTCCGTGTGGCTGCGGTTGGGCCAGCATATAGATGCGGAGCGGTGGCGGGCGGAAGAGGCATGGCTCACAATGGTCAGGGCGGAGAACTCCATGCGGAGGGCAATGAGGTGGCTGAGTGCCTCGAGGCTATTCGCAGGGAGTTGGAGTCCAACATGGCATCGTCCCTGCGAACCCTCGGGGCCATGGAAGAGGACCGCCTCCAGGACATTGAGCAGGAGTTCGATGATGCCCTGGCCCGGGACATCGGAAAGTGAGCCGTCAGACTAGCCTACCACCATTGTAAATAGTTTTTAGTGTTAGGTTTCATTTTCATTTTCCTTTCTTTTGGGGTGATTGGACCATGCCCCACACTTTTGTATATAGTTATTTCTTAGGTAGTTTCTTAGATAGGTTTCAGTTCTTTTGTTGAGGTCATGGACCCTTTGAAAATTGCTTGTACATAGTTGGACATTGGATTTATGTGTATATTTTCTTTGGATTTCACCATGGAGCAATGGAATTTGATTTTCAAGTTTCCTTTGGATTTGTTTTGGTGGACAGAGAATTTGGACCATTTTTCTTTAGGAGTTATTTGGATTGGATCTACATTTCATTTTTCATATTTCTGGACATGCATTTCATTTCATGTTTGTATTTTTTTTTGGGATTCGCTCATTGGGTTCATGCATGTCAAAATGTGGTTTTACATGATCTATGGCAAACAGTGTGTGTGTGTGTGACGGACATGTGTTGATATACATGGTTGACTTTTGATTTGTGTCCTGACATAGGCATGTCGGTGTGGGGTGGATTGGTGAAATCATTGCATGTCAAGACTGGGGTGGCGTGCTGTGGTATTTTGGTGCACATGAGGCCCATGATTGTACAGCTGCCTTTCGTGTTGCAGGGGGACATGAGTCAGGGCCTGCTGGCAGGTGCCTCTCACTGCTGGGTGGATGGGGGTGCTGGGCGGCATGAGTCGGGGGCCTGCTGGCAGGTGCCCCTCACTGCTGGGTGGATGGGGGTGCTGGGGGACATGAGTCGGGGCCTGCTGGCAGGTGCCCCTCACTGCTGAGTGGATGGGGGTGCTGGGGGACATGAGTCGGGGCCTGCTGGCATGTTCCCCTCACTGCTGGGTGGATGGGGTGCTGGGGGACATGAGTCGGGGCCTGCTGGCAGGTGCCCCTCACTGCTGGGTGGATGGGGTGCTGGGGGACATGAGTCGGGGCCTGCTGGCAGGTGCCCCTCAATGCTGGGTGGATGGGGTTCTGGGAGACATGAGTCAGTGCTCAATTCTGCGTGGTGACATGTGGGCTGGCTGGGGGGCTTTGCAAGGCTGGATGGGCTGCCTGTGCGGCATGGCCAGGGGTGCAGTGTGTACCCCTGTGTTGGGGTCTGCCTGCAGGCCCTGGGGAGGGGGGAGAGGGCACACCTGGGAGGACACACACTGCCAAATCATTGGGGCACCCCTGAAATACATGTACCTCGCTTGCACAGGGCCAATCGTGTGTGAAACTTCCTGCGCACCCCCAAAAAACACGTACCCCGCTCGCACAGGGCCAATCGCGTGTAAAACTTCCCATGCACCCCCGAAATACACGTACCCCGCTTGCACAGGGCCAATCGTGTGTGAAACTTCCTGCGCACCCCCAAAAAACACGTACCCCGCTCGCACAGGGCCAATCACGTGTAAAACTTCCCGTTCACCCCCGAAATACACGTACCCCGCTCGCACAGGGCCAATCACGTGTGAAACTTCCCGCGCACCCCTGAAATACACATACCCCGCTCACACAGGGCCAATCACGTGTAAAACTTCCCACGCACCCCCGAAATACACGTACCCCGCTTGCACAGGGCCAATCGCGTGTAAAACTTCCCTCGCACCTCCGAAATACACGTAGCCAGCTCGCACAGGGCCAATCGCATGTGAAAATTCCTGTGCACCCCCGAAATACACGTACCCCGCTCGCACAGGGCCAATCATGTGTAAAACTTCCCTCACACCGCCGAAATACATGTACCCCGCTCGCACAGGGCCAATCGAGTGTAAAGCTTCCTGCGCACCCCCGAAATACACGTACCCCGCTCACACAGGGCCAATCGCGTGTAACACTTCCCATGCAGCGGGGTACGTGTATTCGGAGTGGTGCGCAGGGATTTTTACAGACGTTTTTGTGGTTGGGGGCTGTATGCTGGTCCACTGGCCTGTACGCCATGTACGGGATTTGTGCGCTGTTCATGACACACGGGGAGGGGTTGGGGGCATAACTGGCACTGCTGCAGGGTTGCTGCGCTACTCTGCACCACGGCTGGTTATGGATGTTGTAATCCATGAATACGCTGTGCGCGGAAATGGATTTTGGCGCACGCGGCTGGCGCAGACTGCCGCACAAGCACACTGTGCACCAGCCGCGTGCACTACTTGTGTGGTGATTTCTATGAATTACCCCCACAGTGTCCTTAGGACACCCCCATTTTGGCTAATACGGACATTCTGGACAGGCTCGCTGTCCGCGGACACCCCAACTGACTTTAAAAAAGAATAAGACACAAAGGATTGAATTAAAAGACACATCATATTTTTTTTATTATATACAGATACAAAATTTATGAAAGAGAGGGGGAAGCAGAAACTGACACAAATACAGGGGAATTAGGGGTTTGGAGAGGATAGATGGGAGGAGATGAAGGGATAGAAGTCTCATCATAACGTTTTTCTTGGTGGTGAGGGTTTGGGGATAGTTGACTGGGACATGGAGAGGGGGAACAGTTACATGTGGGACAATGGTATTTAATTTTTTCTTTTATGTGATCCTCCACAAAATGTTTCAAAAGATTGAAATTTTCAATGAGCATGTCAATTTTTTGTTCCATGCGCTGCAGAGTATTTTCCAAGGTGTCTTTTGGCGTATTATTTTCAAAGTTTGTATGGTCTGTTAAAAAAAAATATATATGTTAAGTGCACATAAAGTAATGATTATTAATTTGCTTATAAAGAGAAGTGTCTACCATTAGTATTACTGTCTTCAGACATTTCCTCACGTGGGACATTTTTCTGTAGCCATTCCAAAGTACTGGACATTTCTGTGTAAAAAACAAAAATATATTAATTTTAGTATACCTAATACAAAAAGTTTAGAAATATATAAGAAAAATGAAGTTTCTGGTAAATTGTGTTCTTACTGTTGTGTAGGTCTGCTGTTGCTCCTAACTGTGCAGTTTCTGTGAAGTAATTATGTTGGAGGCATATCTTTTTTGTTTTGGTATATTCCATTTTAGTACATTTGGTATTTAAATGGACGTTGATGTGTTAGATGTATAGGTTCCACTTCTTTATGTGCTGCTTTTTGAACTTGTGCAGTGTTTATATGGCATGATAGAACAATTTAAGATACCCCCCGAGTGTTTGGGTAGTATTGATGTTGACTGCGTCCATTCGCGGACATACGCACATTCCGCGGACATCAAACTCATTAGCGGGAGGTTCAGATGTTCTATGTTACATGCATATGAAGTAAGGGAATCCTAGTAAAAATCTATCAAATTCACACTGTGAAAATGTATATTCAGTAAAAACTTTGATAAAGGGAGGTTATGGTTAAGTTGTGCTACTAAAAACCTATGAAATTCAGTAAAAAAACGTTGTTAACGGGACATTATGGTTAAGTTGCGCTACTAAAAACCTATGAAATTCAGTAAAAAAACATTGTTAAAGGGACGTTATGGTTCCAAGTAAAACTGAAAAACTCCTGAAATTCGACAGTTATGGTAAGCTAAGCAACCATAACTCGCGACACCACCGTGCACTGCTAAGACTAACACTCAGGACATCAAAGATGACATCACAAATGTCATTGATGACATCACTGATGACATCGCATGCTGACTCATTCTTTTTTCCTTTAGTGATATACCTTGGCCAGTAATAGTTAGGAACAAAAAATTCAAAAAGTACTATATTTGTAGACTTATACTTCAAATATGTTCTTCCAATAATTCACTTAGGGGCCACTCACAGCATAGGAAACATATACATAAGGAAAATACACACTTGAACGACAGCAATGCTTTCTGTGTATGAAGAGAATCAGTAAGGTTATCAACACTTTCTTATTGTTCTGCTGTTTTTTTATTACTGTACTTTCTCTGGATATGCTCATATTTGTATTCGCATTACTTTCTTTAGGGTGCAGTCACATCATGTGATAGTTATACATAGGGAAGTAGTAGGTTTCAAGCAGAGCAATCATTTCTGTGCATAAAGATAATCAGGTTATGAACACTTTCTGGTTCTACTGCTGCTTTTTTTTTTGCATACTTCACTTTTCCTTTATATACTCATATTTGTATGTGTTGTTCTGTCTTTGTGTTTTGTATGTAATAATGAAATTATGTAGTAAGTGGGTTTTATTAGCTACTTATTACATGTTGCACAGTACGCATAAATCTAATGAGAAAGCATGTATCAATTCATTATTCAACATGGGAAGATTATGAATATTGCACCTCCATCATGTATGCTGCACACAATGCTTATGTTCATACATGAGTAGCTTACTATACTTATACTTCAAATATGTTCTTGCAATAATTCACTTAGGGTCCATTCAGAGCATATGAAACTTCATAATAGAATGCTATTTATATCAATGCATTACATAGCTCATGATATTTATTCCAATCATCCTTGACATTTTTTTTGTCAATATTATAATAAGAATTCTTTGTACAGACTTTTTATGAAAAATAAATGAACATGTCATCATGACATTTGTGATGTCATCTTTGATATCCTGGGTGTTAGGCTTAGCAGTGCACGGTGGTGGCGCCAGTTATGGTTGCTTAGCTTACCATAACTGGCGAATTGCAAGGGATTTTCAGTTTTACTTGGAACCATAACGTCCCTTTAACAAAGTTTTTTCACTGAATTTCATAGGTTTTTAGTAGCGCAACTTAACCATAACGTCCCTTTAACAACATTGTTTCACTGAATTTCATAGGTTTTTAGTAGCGCAACTTAACAATAATAACTTTGACTTTATGTACATGTAATATGGAACATACTGAGCCCCTTCTACTGAACTTGATGTCCGCGAACTCTTTTAATGTCCGCTGACATGTTCGGAGAACAGTACCACTACCTAAAAACTCTGGGGGGGTATGTTTGATTGTTATATCATAACATGGTTACATTTAACAAATTCAAAAAGCAGCACACATACACATGTAACCCATATATGTAACACACTAACCATTAATTTCAATACAATATGTTCTAAAATGGAATATACCAAAAGAAGATAAATTGGCTTCCAACATAATTACCTCACAGGCACTACAGAACGAAGAGCAGGACCAGACCTACAGAGTACTTAGAACATATCTTACCTGAAATAGTAAGTGTACTTCATTTTACTCATGTATTTATAAACTTTCTGTATTCGATTAAAAAAAATATATTATCTTTTTTTTCTCACAGAAATGTCTAGTATTCTGGAATGGCTAGAGGAGCATTTCCCACATGAGGAAATGTCAGAAGATAGTGAAACTAATGGTAAACAATTTACAATATAAACCATTTAATTATTATTCTTTTATATACATTTAACATATATATATTTTTTGTACAGAGCATGCCAAAATAGAAAATACCTCTGAAGAAACTGTTATGGATAACACTCTTGACAGCATAAAAGAAAAAATTGATTTATTGTTGACCAATTTTAATAATTTGAAAACTTTTGTTGAAGATCATTTTAAAACAAAAACCTCATACGATTGTCCCACATGTACTTCTCCCCCCTCACCATATCCCACTCAATTATCCCCAAACCCTCTCCATAACCCAAAAAGTTTTGATGAGACTTCCATCCCTTCTTCACCTGATACCAATCATGTTGAAACCCCTAATTCTCCTGTTTTTGTTTTCGTTTCTGGCTCACCTTCTCTATCATAAATTATTAATATATGTTAAATAAAGTTAAATTTTTATATTGTGTTGTAATTAGTTTCCGTTTAAAAAAAAAAACAATGTAGGTGTCAGTGGACAGCACAGGTGTTTTGAAATGTTCGTAAATAAATGAAAATGGAGGTGTCCTAAAGAACACTATACCTGTCCGTACTGTTCGCTAGCAAGTTGAAACTTTTCTAAGAACACACGTGGTGTCCTCAAATGTTCGTAAAGAAACAAAAATTAAAGTGTCCTGAAGAACACTATACCTGTCCGTAGTGTTCGCTAGCAAGTTGAAACTGTTCTAAGAACACAATTGGTGTCCTGAAATGTTCGTAAATAAATGAAAATGGAGGTGTCCTGAAGAACACTATACCTGTCCGTACTGTTCGCTAGCAAGTTGAAACTGCTCTAAGAACACACGCGGTGTCCTGAAATGTTCGTAAAGAAACAAAAATTAAAGTGTCCTGAAGAACACAATACCTGTCCGTAATGTTCGCTAGCAAGTTGAAACTGTTCTAAGAACACAATTGGTGTCCTGAAATGTTCGTAAATAAACGAAAATGGAGGTGTCCTGAAGAACACTATACCTGTCCGTACTGTTCGCTAGCAAGTTGAAACTGTTCTAAGAACACACGTGGTGTCCTGAAATGTTCGTAAATAAACGAAAATGGAGGTGTCCTGAAGAACACTATACCTGTCCGTAGTGTTCGCTAGCAAGTTGAAACTGTTCTAAGAACACAATTGATGTCTTGAAATGTTCATAAATAAACAAAAATGGAGGTGTCCTGAAGAACACTATACCTGTCCGCACTGTTCGCTAGCAATTTTAAACTGTTCTAAGAACACAATCGGTGTCCTCAAATCTTCGTAAATGAACGGAAATTGACGTGTCCTGAAGAACACTATACCTGGCCGCAGTGTTCGCTAGCAAGTTGAAACTGTTCTAAGAACACAATTGGTATCTTGAAATGTTCGTAAATAAACGAAAATGGAGGTGTCCTGAAGAACCCTATACCTGTCCATACTGTT
Source organism: Ambystoma mexicanum (assembly GCF_040938575.1). Classification (NCBI taxonomy): domain Eukaryota; kingdom Metazoa; phylum Chordata; class Amphibia; order Caudata; family Ambystomatidae; genus Ambystoma; species Ambystoma mexicanum. The sequence goes on along the minus strand of NC_090937.1, from coordinate 1,343,832,225 downwards.
CGCTAGCAAGTTGAAACTGTTCTAAGAACACAAGTAGTCTCCTGAAATGTTCGTAAATAAACGAAAATTGAGGTGTCCTGAAGAACACTCTACCTGGCCATACTGTTCGCTACCAACTTCAAACTGTTCTAGAACACATGCGGTGTCCAGAAATGTTCGTTTGACGTGTGAAGCACTTTTAATTACTTCAGGACCCGAACAGTGTCCGTAGAACATTAACGCGCATGCGCAAACCAATGTCCGTGCATTTGGTGACCTGCGGACATCCGCTTCCTTCGCGAACATGTTCGCGAAGCGATCATGTGACTGCGCCCATGCTGCTCACGTGTTCTGAATGCGGTCACTGTTTGTGTCCCCGAACTATTTAAAAGTATATTTTCAAGTAATCCACAATATTTCTCAACAAAAACTCACCATAGCACAAGTCCCACATACTAATCCTGAGTTTCTACATACTTTTTGAAAGTTTTTGAACCTTTTTTTGTGTTCGATCTGTCTGCGGACAGCGCGCATGTCCGCGAACATCGTACAAGCACCCCTATAAAAGACCACGCCCTAGAGCTTATTCTCATTGTGTTTTTGGCTATTCTTCAGAGCACAGCTATTTTTCCTGCAACTTGCACTACTGCCACCTGGTGCTGCACCTGCTTCAGCACCACCCCCAGCCCCTCTACCACCACCACCTTCCCAAGGGCCTGAAGAGGGAAACAGGAGTGAGGATGCAGAGGAGGAAGAAGAGGATGACGAGAATGAGGTAGAGGAAATCCCCACTACCTGCACTAGGCGTGAGTCTTGGGTGTGGCGGTTGTTTTCCATTCATGGGAATGGTCCTAAGGCTCATGTGAACCGTGTCACCTGCAATGAGTGCAAAATGGTACTTAGTCATGGGAGGCATGGTTCGTACAGCTTTGGGACCACTACCATGAAGCGACACCTAAGGTCATTTCACTCTGGGGTCATTCGCAAGGTTGTACCTTGCGAGGAGCATAGTAGGTTGATTTCCTCTACTTCATCCTCCGTTTCTGATCCTGTCACCACAAGGACCACCTCTGTGGGACAGCGTCTTCCTCAAGCTGTCTCACAGGCCATACAGAATTCTGATGACCCTTACCTTTCGAGGGTCACAGTTGTATGTATGTACTGCGACACAGTACTCTACAGGGGGGAGCGACTTCGCAGTGCTTTTGAGACTATCGTCTCAGAGCATGAGAAGACCGGCTCACTACCCAAATAAAACCCACTCTACATCTTCCTCTCTCAGCTAGCCCTTTCTTATCCCTGTGGTTGGTGCCCCCCCTTTACCCTCCTTTCCTCTCCTCTCCTATTGTGTCGTGTATAAAAAACCAAAAAAATACAAAATAACAAAAATCAAAAAAACGTAAGGCTCTTTTATGAGCCGCTTTTCATAGTTAAATAAATAGAAGTGAAAATAAATGAAGCAGGGCCCTTTGTATTTTTTAGAAGTCCACGGACAGTCCGCAGACATCTAAAAATGTGGGGTGCTACCCTATCATAACCATTGCAATTTTCTCTGGGAGGAAGTGGTGGCTCTGAAAAGAGTCTTTGGGAGGTGTTTGTATGTCAAAAATTATAAATACTCAACACCTACTTCAAAATGGATGCTGTAATCCTATAAAAGGTTGCAATGCATTTTGTACATTTCTCAGAAAAATCTGATTGCCAGCATAAGTAAGATGGACTCCATCTCTGCGAAAAATGTATGTACTATGAAACATAATATTTTCATTGTGAAAAGAGGACATGCCAAAATCTCTTAGAAAGGCACAAACAGCCTTATTAACATTGCGTATTGCTTTTTCCATTTGTGGACCAAATGAAGTAGAACGAAGCCACATTTGTCTCTGCGCAATACGTGAAAATATTACTTGAGAATTAGGAAACATGTCCATGACCTTCCCAAGTCCTTCTTTCATAGTAAATTGCAAAGAAATTCCAGACACATGTCCTAAACTGTTCCCTCCACAATGAATTAAAATTATGTCTGGATGTTGCTCTGTCTCCAAAGTAGCACAGAGAGGTAGCAAGTCCAACCACTTCATTCTACGTACTCCATGCCAGTGTACTTCCACATGTGGAAATCCAAGATCTACAGCTACTCCACAGCTTTCTGCATGCACCTTCAACCAATGTATCCACGAATCTCCCAAAATCCAAACAATCTGTTTTCTGAAACACACAGCCATAGCTATCTGTTGTTCTCTCAGCAAAAAGAGTATCTGAGAAACTCTCTCCTAGCACAACACGCCCACTAAACTTTCCTGACCAATCACTTTCAGTGCTCATTCTCATTTGCATGACTTCAAAAGCCAAAAATCCCCAGATGTAACACCTGATGTCCGCGAACTACTGCCATGTCCGCGGACATATCGTAACATGAACCGACCTTCTACCATTTCCACTTCACTATCTGTGCCATTCCCTCATTGGATGTAGCTAAGAACTCACATGACCATCCACCAATCACATTCAAGACCTCTACATCTAACTACATCATCATAGATCAGCACTGCAAATGTACTGTGAATCTATCTGAGTACAAGTGTCATATTATTGGCAAGCACCATCTACAAAAAATACTGTACAAGTCTCCAAGATTTCTACTTGCAGCTCCATGCATATCCATATGCATGAACACAAACTACAGTTATGCATATTTTCTGTACAGTACATGAACACATTTTCAAACTGACTTTTAGCTTGTGTAATCTGTAAAATGAATCTACTGTCTTTTTTTAATCTCCTAAAATCAACTGTCACTTATAAACCTTTATACTATTTACTTTCTTTATACACACACACACTAACATCAGGTTAAACTAACATTTTTTAAATGAAATATATAGACTACATATATTCAAACAAAATTGCATGCATGCACACTCTATGTTCAAATCTCAAAAAATAATACTTATACAATTACATATTTTTTTATTTCTTTATTTATTTAATTACTTTAATTTAAGCATGACAATGAGGCACTATTACCTGGAAGAGCTTAGTTACAGAAATAGTGGTATTCAGTGGTACATTATGAATTTCACAAGACATAGTAAAGATATTTTGTTTGCTACAGTTAGTCATTGCAATACAATTTGTTCATTAAGAAAATATCATATGTATTGAACTGGTGTAATGTATCTTATGTAAATAAGATAGTTTTAATGGTTTTGAGGAAGGTGCTGAGGATTTCAGTTAAAAAAATAAATGTCTAAATTAAAAACAGTGCTATATACAAACAAAATTACTAATTTGTTTCTTTTACAATTGCAGTGAAGACCATTCTCCTGAAAAGAAGCAGCCGAATTTGAAGAACAAAGAAGAACTAAGAAGTAACCTGTTCATTTTAGAAAAAAAGTAAGTAGAATATCACCATAATATTTGTATTATTACTCAAACACACTGTAAAGTTAATTCATGCTATTTATGTGCCTATAAATAGAGATTGTGCACCATTCTGTCCAAAAATCCCCATGTCTTAAACAGCAATTTACAGCCAGAATGGCCCACAAATTCCTATTTTTGGACACACAAATTACCCAACTCATCCGCTAGAATTTTGATATCATAGAACAAACAACTGTTTTAATTGTATACATTAGATTTACTATTTGTACTTCTCCACACCACTAGCTTACTTTTTTCTGTCATCTGAACCCCAGTTTAGTAGCACATGAATTCAAGAATACCCATCCCTACTAGTTGTAGTTCCCAATGCACAATCACACACCATTACATGCATCTTTATCATCTCACTCAAACACTCATGCACACAGCACACATACATTGCAGAACACCCCAACCCATACCTTCTTTATTTTTTTCAACAGACCCTAAAGAATACCTACCAAAAGTCAAATCCATAGAAAGCAACAAAGAGGTAGAGCAAATTAAAATAAAAGTGTCCAACATAAGCATCCATCTCTAGCAGAATTTATAAAAAAAAGTTTAAACAAAACAGCTAATACAGTCATTTAGTGAAACACAAGAAGTTTCAAGTACAAAAACTTTGCCTCATCTATCAAAATGTAAAACAAACCAAAAAACAATTAACAGAAAATCAGCTATCACTACAGATAAAACTGCTTCTTTAAATTTTGATATAGTGCAAAGTAACCATACCAAGAAAAGTATTTTAGCCAAAATGTAAGGTCACAAAGTCCTTCAAAATCTTAAAAAAACAGGAGAGAAATCAGGTTCAATGCTTAAAACCTATTGTAGGAAATTAATCTTAGAAGCGTTGATAGACAGTGCAATTCTTTTCAAAAGAAAGTTATTTATTTTGGTGTTAAACAAAATGAAACCACTAACAAAACTAATAACTAAATTACAAAAAAGACTTCTCAATAAACGAAATGTCAACAGAAAGAACTTCTTAAGTATCTGTGGAGGTGAATGGAATCACACTACGAGCACAGAACCATACTTTAATGAAGAAGCGTACAAACAAAAGCAAACAAATACAATTGCCATACATAGCAGTGGTCGAAAAAGTGAATAATACCATAATGGAACAAGAAGTACTCCTTACAAAAATATGCCCTCCATTCAACTGAATCAGACCATCTGGTGTACAAATGGCCATGCACGTCAATGTGGAACATTCCCAAACAATTTTTCAAGTCTTTACGCCAATTCCTCAATCAATATGTAAAAAGCAAGACAAAATCAAAATTAAACTACTGCAAAATATGGATACCTGTCCAGTGCGCAAGTATACAGGACTACAAGGACATTCATTGGCCTGCATTACAGGACCTACTTGTAAAACCACCTTCCATGATATCAAAAGGATATCAACACATCATTCAACTATAAGAAATCTAGTCTATAAACTGTACTATGCTAAAAGTCTTGCTTTAGCACTAGAAAATTTAAATAACATTCTTCTACATGGTACAGCAAAAGACCTACTTGAATAAATTGACTATATCCCAAAAAAATATTTTGGAAGTGAAAGCCACTCACAGAATGAAATAGCTTCAAACCAAATTAGCAACAATTCATACTTAACCAATGCAGAAAAGACAGAGCTCCAAGACCTCTGGAATGACCTGTCATCAGATAAAACAGTGTCTCAGAAATGATACAGCTTGGGCATAAAAATGCTCTCCCATAGAGAATGTGGATCATATGAAGCAGCTGATCGTTTAACTGGTACTGCATTGTATGGTAAATCTGAAAATATAGAATGGCTTGGTCCAGCTAAATTTGGAAAAAGAGTTCTAAAATCATACGAAGTTATAGAAACAATAGCCAAACATGATCCCAACAGCCAAGATATTTTAAAAAACAATTTATTGGACACATACTACCCAAACAGAAGTAATACTTTGGAAACCATGTGTCTATACCACATAGCCCAAAACTACACATACAAAAATAATATAAAACCTGATGAAAAAAAAGGTAAATACAGAGTGACAAACTGTGAAGGCAGCTTAGTTAAACTCACCAAACCAAATTTAATTAATCATATTAAATTGTCATTAAAGACTCCTCAACATAAAGAAGTATATTACATGTCCCTGCTACAACTCTTTAAACCATGGAGAAAAGAAGAAGAAATACTAGATAACTATGACTCATATGAAGATACTTTCAAAGCAAATGAAAGCATTATAACTGATGTAAACTTTACACAGTACAAAACAATGTTGCACAATGAACAGCAACACGAAGAAGAACTCTAGGCCCAACTAGATAAAGAAACTCCTGACAGTAGTCAACCTTCTGTAACAGGAAGCCAAGAACCACTGGGAGAACCACTAATAATAAATGAGGCAGAATTAGCTATGATAGAAGTAGAAAACACCATGTGTCAGTATGAAGATAAAGAAGACTTAACTATACTACAATCCAAACTAAACAATGAGCAACGTAGCATTTTTCAAGAAGTAACAAAACAAATTGCACATGGTGTACAACATGAAAATAAAGAATGTTCCTGCCATAATTATAAACCTATACTACTGTACGTCAGTGGTGAAGCTGGTTCTGGCAAAACATTCCTAATCAAAATCATCAGCAAGTTCCTTCAACAATTGACAAACAACAAACTGTCGGCTGTTGTCACTTCCCCCACTGGTTTAGCTGCCTACAACATAGGTGGTGTCACGTTATACCGATTACTACTATTGCCAGTAGAACACCAAAACAAATTAGACTATTACAAACTTTCTGCAGAAGCTGCAATGGAAGTACGCAGAGTATTGAAACAAATGAAAATGCTACTAATAGATGAAGTGAGCATGGTCTCCAACCTAATGTTGTCTTTGATTCACCTCAGATTACAAGAAGTACTCAAAAAAAACTATGAAGAGCTCTTTGCAGGAAAACACATTATTGTTTTCGGAGATCTTCTTCAATTGACACCAGTAAAAGGTGAGCCTATTTTTAAAACTTTAGGACACAAACTCTGCCGTAAAACTGTTGGCAGCATTTGAAATGTCAACCTTTGGAAACATTTCTAATACAGAGAATTAACAGAACACATGCAGCAATCTGCAGATCTCACTTATGCCAACATCTTAAAAAGTATTAGAGTTGGTATACTTTCTAAAGAAGCAGAAGCAATATTGAAAACCCGGCACATTCATGCACTTTATGGCGATAATGCATGTGCTACAGATGTTATGGAACAATTAGTCCACACAAATGTCAATTGTATGGCCTTAATGACAACTCTTGCAAGCTGATTCAAATTCACTGAAATAATGTTAAGGAAAGAAATGCAACCAATAATGGAAATTAGCGCCATAGACACACTAGATGTACATGGTATGACACTACCCATGTGTGACCAAGCCACAACAAGACTAAATAGTTTAGAAAAATCAATCTCAAACACAGCAGGCTTAGAAAAGATATTAAAATTATCCTTAAATTGCAGAGTAATGCTTAAACGTAACCTTGACATGGACTAAGGACTAGTTAATGGAGCACTGGGTGCAGTTGTTGGCTTTCAAACATACCCACGTGACAACAAAATTCAGTTTGTCAATATTCTCTTTGACAAACTTTCAGAAGTAAAAAGGATAGAACGCTCAACAGCTCGATTCCTTCTCTTCAAAGACATGTATGTACGCAGAGAACAATTTTCTCTAACTCTTGCATACACAGTCACGATTCATAAATCACAAGGTCTTACCCTAGACAAAGCAATGATAAATATTGGCAACACAGTCTTTAAAGAAGGCATGAGCTACGTAGCACTATCACGCTTATGTACACTTGACGGTCTATTTCTAATCAACTTTGATGCAAGTAAAGTAAACGCTGATATTCCTTGCATTTTAGAATACAATAGACCAAATGGCCATTCACCCAACACTCTATGCCCTGGCCACAACCACCGCACCATATCACACTCATAGAGTCAAATATATCAACTATGGCCTATGGAAACTTTTAATGTCCGCCGACATTATGAGTGTTCTTAGAACACTTTCAACTTGCCAGCGAACAATACGGACAGCATCTTCAGGACACCCCCTACGAACATTTCGGGACAACGCGAGAGTTCTAAGAACACTTTCAACTTGACAACGAACAATACGGACGGCGTCTTCAGAACACCCCCATTTTGTTTATTTGCGAACATTTCAGGACACCGCGAGTATTCTTAGAACACATTGAACTTGCCAGTGTCACGGCTCGCTCCTTTCGCTCCCGTTCCCGTTCCCGTCACTTGGGGGCATGTTTTGGGGTTTATTCCCTACTGGACATTTCCTCTGAACCTTATGCTACAGTGCTGTGATGAATTGGGAGCGCTAAAACCTTATTTTCCAAGTTACTTCCCTTCCGGATCCATTCCAGGTTTTTGGCAGCCAGCATGCTACTTTAATCTAATGACTATGCTTCCCAGAATGCCTGACTCACTGCCTCACCTCCTCCCTTGCAGGACAAGGTTGGGTGGAGGATAGGCAACACCTGTGGCTGCAGGTGCAGCAGGCGGCACACCTGAGGGGTGTGCTCGTTAAGCAGCTTTAAAAGCCTCAGTTTACTTCAGTCCAGCGCTGGTCATTGTTGCAGTGTTCCTGTTGTGACTGGTCCCTTGTTCCTGGTTCCTAGCTTTTGTGCCTGGTTCCTAGTTCCTGTTTCTTGTTCCTCTGCCCTGGATTTCAAATGTATGTGCTTAATTGATTTCTGCTTTCTGGATTTCCCTTTCTGTCTTCCTCTGTCTGCAGGCAGCCTTTCTCTGTGCTTTACCCTTTGATGATGCCCAATTTGCCTGTGTTCTCTGTTTCTTTGAAGCTGTCCTTTGCTACTGAAAAACTTGATGCATTAGTCTTTCCCTTTATAAATTTAGCTTCCTGCCTTTTCTCCTTGGATGGGTGGGAAAGGTTTCCTTTTGTGATATAATTTTCCCTGCTCCTGATCCTTACTTTCTATTGGGATCCATTCCATGTTTTCCATTGCACTTCTGCATTTATTTCCCATTGATTATTAGGTGTGGGGTGCTGTTGTAACTAGTCCCTGTGTGAATGCCTTTTGTTTTCCTCACTATTCTATAATCACTATTCCTACTTGCCCCTTGACTAGGGTCTTATGTATTTAGTTTTCTCCACCCATTGCTGTTATATCCTTCAGGGTCCCTGTTTGATCAACTGGGTTCGTGGGTTTACCGACATTCAAGTGGTCTTTCCGGTCCTCGTGAGTACTGTTTCTAAGTTCCTTATTCAGTATCATCCAGAGTGTCAGCTCACAGATCCTGTCCTTGCTTGCCCTCTACGTGGGCTTAGCACTGTCAGTATCTGTAATAGCATAGTGGGTAAGGAGTTTGCCGACTTCCCTTTCAGTCATAAGGCGGTTCTAAGTGCTTACCCCACATCCCTTTTCATATATTGGTATTATTGTTTCACTCTATTTGCACTCCTGGGTTTTAGTATACACGAGTCTTGGGTATTGTATGCACGTTGTTAGATTCAAAGTTGTTCACTGTGTGATTCCGTGCACATTTCCCTTGCCATATTCTTTGCCTTTTTCCTTTCTTAACATAATGACCAGCCATTATTCCCGTTTGAATATGGCCAGTTTAAGAAAGAAAGGCAGCAAGGCCACTAACAAGTTTGTACAGAAAGCTTCCCTTAAGTTTACCTGTGACAATCAAATCACTGATCCTGACTTAAATGAAGTCCTTGTTACAAATGGGTATTTACGTGCAAAGTATTTCTCCCACAGGATGGCCCATCGTACATTGCCTGATCCTAGTACTGTCTTTAATTTTGATCCAGATTCTATGTCCGCACAAGCCTTAGCAGCGGAAAACAACACACTGCTAGATTTACTACACACGAGTAAGTCTGTTGTTGAACCCCATGATTCCGGTTGTGCTTTACCTCAGATTGAACAGTTTCATGATTCAAACATAAAGAATGGATGGGTTCCTTGCATATCTTCTGTTTTCAGCCCTCAGTCTACTGCTTACTCCTCTGCAAAAGGACTTACTGTAGTCCCTAATGCCAAGAGGTCTGATGTCAGTAGTTTGCTTAAGGGAAACACAGACCAAGTCAGTAAGAGAGAGTATAGATCACAAAACCTGCAAGCAGTAAATGACAATGTACAATCAGTGCACATCCGGATGGCTAGGGCAGGATCCAGCCCTGATGCCACCATGCCTTCCCCTGTGCCTACAGATAGGGATGTACAGTTAAGGCGGGGCATGCTAAAAGCTGAACTTGAGGAGTTAAAACAAGAATACATTACTTTACAAGAGGAGAATAAAACCTTACAGCCTTTTCTGAATACACCTCAAACTTTATCCTTTGATGAAGTGAATACTGTTCAGTCCCTGAGTGCGGAGGTTTTTGTAGGTCATGATACTTGTCAATATGTAAAATCTATTGGGAGTGAAAGTCCTTTTTCTAGCACAGCACTTATTCAGGGCACAGGTTCTGACAATTGTCCTACCGTTTGTCAGGAATTGCTGTTAGCTGAAGATTTACAAGCCACTCCTTTACCTGAGATTTCCTGTGTAGCAGTTTGTCATAATTCTGAGCTTGAGCACATGCATGCTTCTGATTCCCAAACACAATCCACAATGGTGGCATACACAGAATCAGTCACTACTGTAGGCTTAGGTTCTGCCCTTGATCTAGCTGCTGAGACTGAAGTAGACATTCAAGCTGATGTGGAAAACGATGCTACCTCTGTGTTCGCTCCTCCTTCTGCCAATCTTTGTCACAACCAACAGTCAAAGACAGTACAGAATTCATGTTTTGATGGAATCATTCCACAGTATACTGACCCAAAGACCCGGCAGGCAATTCCTGAACTGTTGATTGTTAATATGCCACTTTCAGAAGCTAAGACAGAGGAATGGACATTTGACGAAATCCTGATTAACAGAGACTTTACTATGGTGATTCCTCTGGTTGATTTTGACTTCTACAAAGGAAGAGACTCTGTGTCATCCACTAAGGAGAGGGACGGCAGGCGTACAGCTCAGTCTTTGATTACTGGTGCCAAGGAGTTAACCACCCTAAAGGTGCTTTCCATTCCTGAGCCACAAATGTGTCTGTCGACTTCTGGGACTTCAGTCCGTCCTCCTACAACCATTGACTCTTCGATTATCCAGTCCACAGCTCTGCAGTCATCATTGTCAAACGTGTCTTCAATCAATGAACAATTGCTATGTCTGCCAGTCACTCAAGAGCCTTCACCATGTACGTGGTCAGAGCCAAAGACCTTGACAAGTTTGTCTTCAGCTAACGAGACGGCTCCAGCTTGCATGCCCTCAGCCTCAGAATTTCCTCTGGCATGCCTGTTTTCGGCTGCAGTGACTCATCCAGCGGATTATCCTTCAGCCATGGAGCCTCCGGTAGCACATCCTGAGTGCATGTCTTCGGTCCCAGAGCCTACTGCTAGTTTGGCTTCAGTTCATGAGAGACCTGTATCTTGCTCAGCCTCGCTGCCAATATCGGAGGTGCACCTGTCTACTCTGTCTGATCATGTTGCATATTCTTCTACTTCAGAGTTCGTAAATAAATGAAAATGGAGGTGTCCTGAAGAACACTATACCTGTCCGTACTGTTCGCTAGCAAGTTGAAACTGCTCTAAGAACACACGCGGTGTCCTGAAATGTTCGTAAAGAAACAAAAATTAAAGTGTCCTGAAGAACACAATACCTGTCCGTAATGTTCGCTAGCAAGTTGAAACTGTTCTAAGAACACAATTGGTGTCCTGAAATGTTCGTAAATAAACGAAAATGGAGGTGTCCTGAAGAACACTATACCTGTCCGTACTGTTCGCTAGCAAGTTGAAACTGTTCTAAGAACACACGTGGTGTCCTGAAATGTTTGTAAATAAACGAAAATGGAGGTGTCCTGAAGAACACTATACCTGTCCGTAGTGTTCGCTAGCAAGTTGAAACTGTTCTAAGAACACAATTGATGTCTTGAAATGTTCATAAATAAACAAAAATGGAGGTGTCCTGAAGAACACTATACCTGTCCGCACTGTTCGCTAGCAATTTTAAACTGTTCTAAGAACACAATCGGTGTCCTCAAATCTTCATAAATGAACGGAAATTGACGTGTCCTGAAGAACACTATACCTGGCCGCAGTGTTCGCTAGCAAGTTGAAACTGTTCTAAGAACACAATTGGTATCTTGAAATGTTCGTAAATAAACGAAAATGGAGGTGTCCTGAAGAACACTCTACCTGGCCATACTGTTCGCTACCAACTTCAAACTGTTCTAGAACACATGCGGTGTCCAGAAATGTTCGTTTGACGTGTGAAGCACTTTTAATTACTTCAGGACCCGAACAGTGTCCGTAGAACATTAACGCGCATGCGCAAACCAATGTCCGTGCATTTGGTGTCCTGCGGACATCCGCTTCCTTCGCGAACATGTTCGCGAAGCGATCATGTGACTGCGCCCATGCTGCTCACGTGTTCTGAATGGGGACACTGTTTGTGTCCCCGAACTATTTAAAAGTACATTTTCAAGTAATCCACAATATTTCTCAACAAAAACTCACCATAGCACAAGTCCCACATACTAATCCTGAGTTTCTACATACTTTTTGAAAGTTTTTGAACCTTTTTTTGTGTTCGATCTGTCTGCGGACAGCGCGCATGTCCGCGAACATCGTACAAGCACCCCTATAAAAGACCACGCCCTAGAGCTTATTCTCATTGTGTTTCTGGCTAATCTTCAGAGCACAGCTATTTTTCCTGCAACTTGCACTACTGCCACCTGGTGCTGCACCTGCTTCAGCACCACCCCCAGCCCCTCTACCACCACCACCTTCCCAAGGGCCTGAAGAGGGGAACAGGAGTGAGGATGCAGAGGAGGAAGAAGAGGATGACGAGAATGAGGTAGAGGAAATCCCCACTACCTGCACTAGGCGTGAGTCTTGGGTGTGGCGGTTGTTTTCCATTCATGGGAATGGTCCTAAGGCTCATGTGAACCGTGTCACCTGCAATGAGTGCAAAATGGTACTTAGTCGCGGGAGGCATGGTTCGTACAGCTTTGGGACCACTACCATGAAGCGACACCTAAGGTAATTTCACTCTGGGGTCATTCGCAAGGTTGTACCTTGCGAGGAGCATAGTAGGTTGATTTCCTCTACTTCATCCTCCGTTTCTGATCCTGTCACCACAAGGACCACCTCTGTGGGAAAGCGTCTTCCTCAAGCTGTCTCACAGGCCATACAGAATTCTGATGACCCTTACCTTTCGAGGGTCACAGTTGTATGTATGTACTGCGACACAGTACTCTGCAGGGGGGAGCGACTTCGCAGTGCTTTTGAGACTATCGTCTCAGAGCATGAGAAGACCGGCTCACTACCCAAATAAAACCCACTCTACATCTTCCTCTCTCAGCTAGCCCTTTCTTATCCCTGTGGTTGGTGCCCTCCCTTTACCCTCCTTTCCTCTCCTCTCCTATTGTGTCGTGTATAAAAAACCAAAAAAAATACAAAATAACAAAAATCAAAAAAACTTTTATGAGCCGCTTTTCATAGTTAAATAAATAGAAGTGAAAATAAATGAAGCAGGGCCCTTTGTATTTTTTAGAAGTCCACGGACAGTCCGCAGACATCTAAAAATGTGGGGTGCTACCCTATCATAACCATTGCAATTTTCTCTGGGAGGAAGTGGTGGCTCTGAAAAGAGTCTTTGGGAGGTGTTTGTATGTCAAAAATTATAAATACTCAACACCTACTTCAAAATGGATGCTGTAATCCTATAAAAGGTTGCAATGCATTTTGTACATTTCTCAGAAAAATCTGATTGCCAGCATAAGTAAGATGGACTCCATCTCTGCGAAAAATGTATGTACTATGAAACATAATATTTTCATTGTGAAAAGAGGACATGCCAAAATCTCTTAGAAAGGCACAAACAGCCTTATTAACATTGCGTATTGCTTTTTCCATTTGTGGACCAAATGAAGAAGAACGAAGCCACATTTGTCTCTGCACAATACGTGAAAATATTACTTGAGAATTAGGAAACATGTCCATGACCTTCCCAAGTCCTTCTTTCATAGTAAATTGCAAAGAAATTCCAGACACATGTCCTAAACTGTTCCCTCCACAATGAATTAAAATTATGTCTGGATGTTGCTCTGTCTCCAAAGTAGCACAGAGAGGTAGCAAGTCCAACCACTTCATTCTACGTACTCCATGCCAGTGTACTTCCACATGTGGAAATCCAAGATCTACAGCTACTCCACAGCTTTCTGCATGCACCTTCAACCAATGTATCCACGAATCTCCCAAAATCCAAACAATCTGTTTTCTGAAACACACAGCCATAGCTATCTGTTGTTCTCTCAGCAAAAAGAGTATCTGAGAAACTCTCTCCTAGCACAACACGCCCACTAAACTTTCCTGACCAATCACTTTCAGTGCTCATTCTCATTTGCATGACTTCAAAAGCCAAAAATCCCCAGATGTAACACCTGATGTCCGCGAACTACTGCCATGTCCGCGGACATATCGTAAAATGAACCGACCTTCTACCATTTCCACTTCACTATCTGTGCCATTCCCTCATTGGATGTAGCTAAGAAGTCACATGACCATCCACCAATCACATTCAAGACCTCTACATCTAACTGCATCATCATAGATCAGCACTGCAAATGTACTGTGAATCTATCTGAGTACAAGTGTCATATCATTGGCAAGCACCATCTACAAAAAATACTGTACAAGTCTCCAAGATTTCTACTTGCAGCTCCATGCATATCCATATGCATGAACACAAACTACAGTTATGCATATTTTCTGTACAGTACATGAACACATTTTCAAACTGACTTTTAGCTTGTGTAATCTGTAAAATGAATCTACTGTCTTTTTTTAATCTCCTAAAATCAACTGTCACTTATAAACCTTTATACTATTTACTTTCTTTATACACACACACTAAAATCAGATTAAACTAACATTTTTTAAATGAAATATATAGACTACATATATTCAAACAAAATTGCATGCATGCACACTCTATGTTCAAATCTCAAAAAATAATACTTATACAATTACATATTTTTTTATTTCTTTATTTATTTAATTACTTTAATTTAAGCATGACAATGAGGCACTATTACCTGGAAGAGCTTAGTTACAGAAATAGTGGTATTCAGTGGTACATTATGAATTTCACAAGACATAGTAAAGATATTTTGTTTGCTACAGTTAGTCATTGCAATACAATTTGTTCATTAAGAAAATATCATATGTATTGAACTGGTGTAATGTATCTTATGTAAATAAGATAGTTTTAATGGTTTTGAGGAAGGTGCTGAGGATTTCAGTTAAAAAAATAAATGTCTAAATTAAAAACAGTGCTATATACAAACAAAATTACTAATTTGTTTCTTTTACAATTGCAGTGAAGACCATTCTCCTGAAAAGAAGCAGCCGAATTTGAAGAACAAAGAAGAACTAAGAAGTAACCTGTTCATTTTAGAAAAAAAGTAAGTAGAATATCACCATAATATTTGTATTATTACTCAAACACAATGTAAAGTTAATTCATGCTATTTATGTGCCTATAAATAGAGATTGTGCACCATTCTGTCCAAAAATCCCCATGTCTTAAACAGCAATTTACAGCCAGAATGGCCCACAAATTCCTATTTTTGGACACACAAATTACCCAACTCATCCGCTAGAATTTTGATATCATAGAACAAACAACTGTTTTAATTGTATACATTAGATTTACTATTTGTACTTCTCCACACCACTAGCTTACTTTTTTCTGTCATCTGAACCCCAGTTTAGTAGCACATGAATTCAAGAATACCCATCCCTACTAGTTGTAGTTCCCAATGCACAATCACACACCATTACATGCATCTTTATCATCTCACTCAAACACTCATGCACACAGCACACATACATTGCAGAACACCCCAACCCATACCTTCTTTATTTTTTTCAACAGACCCTAAAGAATACCTACCAAAAGTCAAATCCATAGAAAGCAACACAGAGGTAGAGCAAATTAAAATAAAAGTGTCCAACATAAGCATCCATCTCTAGCAGAATTTATAAAAAAAGTTTAAACAAAACAGCTAATACAGTCATTTAGTGAAACACAAGAAGTTTCAAGTACAAAAACTTTGCCTCATCTATCAAAATGTAAAACAAACCAAAAAACAATTAACAGAAAATCAGCTATCACTACAGATAAAACTGCTTCTTTAAATTTTGATATAGTGCAAAGTAACCATATCAAGAAAAGTATTTTAGCCAAAATGTGAGGTCACAAAGTCATTCAAAATCTTAAAAAAACAGGAGAGAAATCAGGTTCAATGCTTAAAACCTATTGTAGGAAATTAATCTTAGAAGAGTTGATAGACAGTGCAATTCTTTTCAAAAGAAAGTTATTTATTTTGGTGTTAAACAAAATGAAACCACTAACAAAACTAATAACTAAATTACAAAAAAGACTTCTCAATAAACGAAATGTCAACAGAAAGAACTTCTTAAGTATCTGTGGAGGTGAATGGAATCACACTACGAGCACAGAACCATACTTTAATGAAGAAGCATACAAACAAAAGCAAACAAATACAATTGCCATACATAGCAGTGGTCGAAAAAGTGAATAATACCATAATGGAACAAGAAGTACTCTTTACAAAAATATGCCCTCCATTCAACTGAATCAGACCATCTGGTGTACAAATGGCCATGCACGTCAATGTGGAACATTCCCAAACAATTTTTCAAGTCTTTACGCCAATTCCTCAATCAATATGTAAAAAGCAAGACAAAATCAAAATTAAACTACTGCAAAATATGGATACCTGTCCAGTGCGCAAGTATACAGGACTACAAGGACATTCATTGGCCTGCATTACAGGACCTACTTGTAAAACCACCTTCCATGATATCAAAAGGATATCAACACATCATTCAACTATAAGAAATCTAGTCTATAAACTGTACTATGCTAAAAGTCTTGCTTTAGCACTAGAAAATTTAAATAACATTCTTCTACATGGTACAGCAAAAGACCTACTTGAATAAATTGACTATATCCCAAAAAAATATTTTGGAAGTGAAAGCCACTCACAGAATGAAATAGCTTCAAACCAAATTAGCAACAATTCATACTTAACCAATGCAGAAAAGACAGAGCTCCAAGACCTCTGGAATGACCTGTCATCAGATAAAACAGTGTCTCAGAAATGATACAGCTTGGGCATAAAAATGCTCTCCCATAGAGAATGTGGATCATATGAAGCAGCTGATCGTTTAACTGGTACTGCATTGTATGGTAAATCTGAAAATATAGAATGGCTTGGTCCAGCTAAATTTGGAAAAAGAGTTCTAAAATCATACGAAGATATAGAAACAATAGCCAAACATGATCCCAACAGCCAAGATATTTTAAAAAACAATTTATTGGACACATACTACCCAAACAGAAGTAATACTTTGGAAACCATGTGTCTATACCACATAGCCCAAAACTACACATACAAAAATAATATAAAACCTGATGAAAAAAAAGGTAAATACAGAGTGACAAACTGTGAAGGCAGCTTAGTTAAACTCACCAAACCAAATTTAATTAATCATATTAAATTGTCATTAAAGACTCCTCAACATAAAGAAGTATATTACATGTCCCTGCTACAACTCTTTAAACCATGGAGAAAAGAAGAAGAAATACTAGATAACTATGACTCATATGAAGATACTTTCAAAGCAAATGAAAGCATTATAACTGATGTAAACTTTACACAGTACAAAACAATGTTGCACAATGAACAGCAACACGAAGAAGAACTCTAGGCCCAACTAGATAAAGAAACTCCTGACAGTAGTCAACCTTCTGTAACAGGAAGCCAAGAACCACTGGGAGAACCACTAATAATAAATGAGGCAGAATTAGCTATGATAGAAGTAGAAAACACCATGTGTCAGTATGAAGATAAAGAAGACTTAACTATACTACAATCCAAACTAAACAATGAGCAACGTAGCATTTTTCAAGAAGTAACAAAACAAATTGCACATGGTGTACAACATGAAAATAAAGAATGTTCCTGCCATAATTATAAACCTATACTACTGTACGTCAGTGGTGAAGCTGGTTCTGGCAAAACATTCCTAATCAAAATCATCAGCAAGTTCCTTCAACAATTGACAAACAACAAACTGTCGGCTGTTGTCACTTCCCCCACTGGTTTAGCTGCCTACAACATAGGTGGTGTCACGGTATACCGATTACTACTATTGCCAGTAGAACACCAAAACAAATTAGACTATTACAAACTTTCTGCAGAAGCTGCAATGGAAGTACGCAGAGTATTGAAACAAATGAAAATGCTACTAATAGATGAAGTGAGCATGGTCTCCAACCTAATGTTGTCTTTGATTCAACTCAGATTACAAGAAGTACTCAAAACAAACTATGAAGAGCTCTTTGCAGGAAAACACATTATTGTTTTCGGAGATCTTCTTCAATTGACACCAGTAAAAGGTGAGCCTATTTTTAAAACTTTAGGACACAAACTCTGCCGTAAAACTGTTGGCAGCATTTGAAATGTCAACCTTTGGAAACATTTCTAATACAGAGAATTAACAGAACACATGCAGCAATCTGCAGATCTCACTTATGCCAACATCTTAAAAAGTATTAGAGTTGGTATACTTTCTAAAGAAGCAGAAGCAATATTGAAAACCCGGCACATTCATGCACTTTATGGCAATAATGCATGTGCTACAGATGTTATGGAACAATTAGCCCACACAAATGTCAATTGTATGGCCTTAATGCCAACTCTTGCAAGCTGATTCAAATTCACTGAAATAATGTTAAGGAAAGAAATGCAACCAATAATGGAAATTAGCGCCATAGACACACTAGATGTACATGGTATGACACTACCCATGTGTGACCAAGCCACAACAAGACTAAATAGTTTAGAAAAATCAATCTCAAACACAGCAGGCTTAGAAAAGATATTAAAATTATCCTTAAATTGCAGAGTAATGCTTAAACGTAACCTTGACATGGACTAAGGACTAGTTAATGGAGCACTGGGTGCAGTTGTTGGCTTTCAAACATACCCACGTGACAACAAAATTCAGTTTGTCAATATTCTCTTTGACAAACTTTCAGAAGTAAAAAGGATAGGACGCTCAACAGCTCGATTCCTTCTCTTCAAAGACATGTATGTACGCAGAGAACAATTTTCTCTAACTCTTGCATACACAGTCACGATTCATAAATCACAAGGTCTTACCCTAGACAAAGCAATGATAAATATTGGCAACACAGTCTTTAAAGAAGGCATGAGCTACGTAGCACTATCACGCTTATGTACACTTGACGGTCTATTTCTAATCAACTTTGATGCAAGTAAAGTAAACGCTGATATTCCTTGCATTTTAGAATACAATAGACCAAATGGCCATTCACCCAACACTCTATGCCCTGGCCACAACCACCGCACCATATCACACTCATAGAGTCAAATATATCAACTATGGCCTATGGAAACTTTTAATGTCCGCCGACATTATGAGTGTTCTTAGAACACTTTAAACTTGCCAGCGAACAATACGGACAGCATCTTCAGGACACCCCCTACGAACATTTCGGGACAACGCGAGAGTTCTAAGAACACTTTCAACTTGACAACGAACAATACGGACGGCGTCTTCAGAACACCCCCATTTTGTTTATTTGCGAACATTTCAGGACACCGCGAGTATTCTTAGAACACATTGAACTTGCCAGTGTCACGGCTCGCTCCTTTCGCTCCCGTTCCCGTCACTTGGGGGCATGTTTTGGGGTTTATTCCCTACTGGACATTTCCTCTGAACCTTATGCTACAGTGCTGTGATGAATTGGGAGCGCTAAAACCTTATTTTCCAAGTTACTTCCCTTCCGGATCCATTCCAGGTTTTTGGCAGCCAGCATGCTACTTTAATCTAATGACTATGCTTCTCAGAATGCCTGACTCACTGCCTCACCTCCTCCCTTGCAGGACAAGGTTGGGTGGAGGATAGGCAACACCTGTGGCTGCAGGTGCAGCAGGCGGCACACCTGAGGGGTGTGCTCGTTAAGCAGCTTTAAAAGCCTCAGTTTACTTCAGTCCAGCGCTGGTCATTGTTGCAGTGTTCCTGTTGTGACGTCCCTTGTTCCTGGTTCCTAGCTTTTGTGCCTGGTTCCTAGTTCCTGTTTCTTGTTCCTCTGCCCTGGATTTCGAATGTATGTGCTTAATTGATTTCTGCTTTCTGGATTTCCCTTTCTGTCTTCCTCTGTCTGCAGGCAGCCTTTCTCTGTGCTTTACCCTTTGATGATGCCCAATTTGCCTGTGTTCTCTGTTTCTTTGAAGCTGTCCTTTGCTACTGAAAAACTTGATGCATTAGTCTTTCCCTTTATAAATTTAGCTTCCTGCCTTTTCTCCTTGGATGGGTGGGAAAGGTTTCCTTTTGTGATATAATTTTCCCTGCTCCTGATCCTTACTTTCTATTGGGATCCATTCCATGTTTTCCATTGCACTTCGGCATTTATTTCCCATTGATTATTAGGTGTGGGGTGCTGTTGTAACTAGTCCCTGTGTGAATGCCTTTTGTTTTCCTCACTATTCTATAATCACTATTCCTACTTGCCCCTTGACTAGGGTCTTATGTATTTAGTTTTCTCCACCCATTGCTGTTATATCCTTCAGGGTCCCTGTTTGATCAACTGGGTTCGTGGGTTTACTGACATTCAAGTGGTCTTTCCGGTCCTCGTGAGTACTGTTTCTAAGTTCCTTATTCAGTATCATCCAGAGTGTCAGCTCACAGATCCTGTCCTTGCTTGCCCTCTACGTGGGCTTAGCACTGTCAGTATCTGTAATAGCATAGTGGGTAAGGAGTTTGCCGACTTCCCTTTCAGTCATAAGGCGGTTCTAAGTGCTTACCCCACATCCCTTTTCATATATTGGTATTATTGTTTCACTCTATTTGCACTCCTGGGTTTTAGTATACACGAGTCTTGGGTATTGTATGCACGTTGTTAGATTCAAAGTTGTTTACTGTGTGATTCCGTGCACATTTCCCTTGCCATATTCTTTGCCTTTTTCCTTTCTTAACAGAATGACCAGCCATTATTCCCGTTTGAATATGGCCAGTTTAAGAAAGAAAGGCAGCAAGGCCACTAACAAGTTTGTACAGAAAGCTTCCCTTAAGTTTACCTGTGACAATCAAATCACTGATCCTGACTTAAATGAAGTCCTTGTTACAAATGGGTATTTACGTGCAAAGTATTTCTCCCACAGGATGGCCCATCGTACATTGCCTGATCCTACTACTGTCTTTAATTTTGATCCAGATTCTATGTCCGCACAAGCCTTAGCAGCGGAAAACAACACACTGCTAGATTTACTACACACGAGTAAGTCTGTTGTTGAACCCCATGATTCCGGTTGTGCTTTACCTCAGATTGAACAGTTTCATGATTCAAACATAAAGAATGGATGGGTTCCTTGCATATCTTCTGTTTTCAGCCCTCAGTCTACTGCTTACTCCTCTGCAAAAGGACTTACTGTAGTCCCTAATGCCAAGAGGTCTGATGTCAGTAGTTTGCTTAAGGGAAACACAGACCAAGTCGGTAAGAGAGAGTATAGATCACAAAACCTGCAAGCAGTAAATGACAATGTACAATCAGTGCACATCCGGATGGCTAGGGCAGGATCCAGCCCTGATGCCACCATGCCTTCCCCTGTGCCTACTGATACGGATGTACAGTTAAGGCGGGGCATGCTAAAAGCTGAACTTGAGGAGTTAAAACAAGAATACATTACTTTACAAGAGGAGAATAAAACCTTACAGCCTTTTCTGAATACACCTCAAACTTTATCCGTTGATGAAGTGAATACTGTTCAGTCCCTGAGTGCGGAGGTTTTTGTAGGTCATGATACTTGTCAATATGTAAAATCTATTGGGAGTGAAAGTCCTTTTTCTAGCACAGCACTTATTCAGGGCACAGGTTCTGACAATTGTCCTACCGTTTGTCAGGAATTGCTGTTAGCTGAAGATTTACAAGCCACTCCTTTACCTAAGATTTCCTGTGTAGCAGTTTGTCATAATTCTGAGCTTGAGCACATGCATGCTTCTGATTCCCAAACACAATCCACAATGGTGGCATACACAGAATCAGTCACTACTGTAGGCTTAGGTTCTGCCCTTGATCTAGCTGCTGAGACTGAAGTAGACATTCAAGCTGATGTGGAAAACGATGCTACCTCTGTGTTCGCTCCTCCTTCTGCCAATCTTTGTCACAACGAACAGTCAAAGACAGTACAGAATTCATGTTTTGATGGACTCATTCCACAGTATACTGACCCAAAGACCCGGCAGGCAATTCCTGAACTGTTGATTGTTAATATGCCACTTTCAGAAGCTAAGACAGAGGAATGGACATTTGACGAAATCCTGATTAACAGAGACTTTACTATGGTGATTCCTCTGGTTGATTTTGACTTCTACAAAGGAAGAGACTCTGTGTCATCCACTAAGGAGAGGGACGGCAGGCGTACAGCTCAGTCTTTGATTACTGGTGCCAAGGAGTTAACCACCCTAAAGGTGCTTTCCATTCCTGAGCCACAAATGTGTCTGTCGACATCTGGGACTTCAGTCCGCCCTCCTACAACCATTGACTCTTCGATTATCCAGTCCACAGCTCTGCAGTCATCATTGTCAAACGTGTCTTCAATCAATGAACAATTGCTATGTCTGCCAGTCACTCAAGAGCCTTCACCATGTACGTGGTCAGAGCCAAAGACCTTGACAAGTTTGTCTTCAGCTAACGAGACGGCTCCAGCTTGCATGCCCTCAGCCTCAGAATTTCCTCTGGCATGCCTGTTTTCGGCTGCAGTGACTCATCCAGCGGATTATCCTTCAGCCATGGAGCCTCCGGTAGCACATCCTGAGTGCATGTCTTCGGTCCCAGAGCCTACTGCTAGTTTGGCTTCAGTTCATGAGAGACCTGTATCTTGCTCAGCCTCGCTGCCAATATCGGAGGTGCACCTGTCTACTCTGTCTGATCATGTTGCATATTCTTCTACTTCAGAGTTACCTCCTGAATCCCAACCATTCATTACGGATGAAAGTCCAGCCTGCCCTTCTTATGCTTCAGGAGGATCACCAGAATGCCTGCCTTTTACACAGGTTGATTCTCCCAACTGCTTGACTGTAGAATCAGCGCCTCCCGAATATGCAACATCTGAGTCTGAGACTTCTGCCAGCTCTCTCTTCAGAAACATCAAGCTGGATCACGACTCGGGAGGGCCTTACATGCAAGGCCGTTGGACTTGCCTGGAGTGTTACGAGAGGGAGATGGATACCATCCGCCATGGCCCAGTCACCGAACAAGTAGCCGACCAAGATAACGGGCTGGACGGTTCGCATTTGGGGGCCGGTTTGGATCAGCCGCTTGACAGCCTTTTTGTTGCCAGATCCCACATGAGCCTGAGGGAGGGGCCGGACACGGCCCCCTAGCTGCTGCACCATCCGGGTGCTAGTAGCCAAAGGAAGGGTATGACTGCTGCAGTTCAAGATGTGCCTGTTATTGCTCCTGCTGCGAGTGTGCCTGATGTACCAAGTACTGCGTCTATCCCTCCTATCGGTATGCCAAACGTCCCTGCGGTTGTATCCCACGTGCAACAAGGTGGCTACATGACTGACACCAGGAGTGCCAGCCTCGTACAACCCATTGGGCTTCCAGACCCCCAAGGCGTGGAAC
Source organism: Ambystoma mexicanum (assembly GCF_040938575.1). Lineage (NCBI taxonomy): Eukaryota > Metazoa > Chordata > Amphibia > Caudata > Ambystomatidae > Ambystoma > Ambystoma mexicanum. The sequence goes on along the minus strand of NC_090937.1, from coordinate 1,343,808,989 downwards.
AGATGCAGTTGAACCTTGGTCACCCTCAACCACAGGCCTTTACCCAGATGGATGATGGGAGAAGATCCGAACCTCTACCTCGGCCGCCACCTTCTTTTTCTGAACATGAACATTTCCTGAAACCTGCTATTTTCTCACCTCCTGTGTGTCCGCTCTCGGCAGGGAGGCTACCAGAGCATCTACCATTGTCTAAAGCATGTTGCACCAGCCTGCCTCCCTCCTCAATGATGTATGAGTGTTCGCTCCCAGTGACTGAGCTTCCTGGACCTTCCAACTCTGCTTCGGGTCCTGCAAGTCCTTCATGCCTTTCTTCGACCCATGAGTCTCTTCCTCACCGAAAACCTGCCTATGACTCTTCTAGACTGCGGCCTGATTCTATTCATTCCTGTCCCTCTGCTTTTGCCCGCGGGTCATCTTTTCCGTCAATGCCACCTCCGAAGACAAAGCGCTCCTGTCATGGAAGGAAGATGTTTTTTTTTTATGCGGGTGACGGCCACCTGGAGTCGGCCGTGGGAGGGGGTATAGTGTCACGGGCTCGCTCCCTTCGCTCCTGTTCCCGTCACTTGGGGGCATATTTTGGGGTTTATTCCCTACTGGACATTTCCTCCGAACCTTATGCTACAGTGCTGTGATGAACTGGGAGCGCTAAAACGTTATTTTCCAAGTTACTTCCCTTCTGGATCCATTCCAGGTTTTTGGCAGCCAGCATGCTACTTTAATCTAATGACTATGCTTCCCAGAATGCCTGGCTCACTGCCTCACCTCCTCCCTTACAGGACAAGGTTGGGTGGAGGATAGGCAACACCTGTGGCTGCAGGTGCAGCAGGCGGCACACCTGAGGGGTGTGCTCGTTAAGCAGCTTTAAAAGCCTCAGTTTACTTCAGTCCAGCGCTGGTCATTGTTGCAGTGTTCCTGTTGTGACTGGTCCCTTGTTCCTGATTCCTAGCTTTTGTGCCTGGTTCCTCGTTCCTGTTTCTTGTTCCTCTGCCCTGGATTTCGAATGTATGTGCTTAATTGATTTCTGCTTTCTGGATTTCCCTTTCTGTCTTCCTCTGTCTGCAGGCAGCCTTTCTCTGTGCTTTACCCTTTGATGCTGGCCAATTTGCCTGTGTTCTCTGTTTCTTTGAAGCTGTCCTTTGCTACTGAAAAACTTGATGCATTAGTCTTTCCCATTATAGATTTAGCTTCCTGCCTTTTCTCCTTGGATGGGTGGGAAAGGTTTCCTTTTGTGATATCATTTTCCCTGCTCCTGATCCTTACTTTCTATTGGGATCCATTCCATGTTTTCCATTGCACTTCTGCATTTATTTCCCATTGATTATTAGGTGTGGGGTGCTGTTGTAACTAGTCCCTGTGTGAATGGCTTTTGTTTTCCTCACTATTCTATAATCACTATTCCTACTTGCCCCTTGACTAGGGTCTTATGTATTTAGTTTCCTCCACCCATTGCTGTCATAGCCTTCAGGGTCCCTGTTTGATCAACTGGGTTTGTGGGTTTACTGACATTCAAGTGGTCTTTCCGGTCCTCGTGAGTACTGTTTCTAAGTTCCTTATTCAGTATCATCCAGAGTGTCAGCTCACAGATCCTGTCCTTGCTTGCCCTCTACGTGAGCTTAGCACTGTCAGTATCTGTAATAGCATAGTGGGTAAGGAGTTTGCCGACTTTCCTTTCAGTCATAAAGAGGTTCTAAGTGCTTACCCCACATCCCTTTTCATATATTGGTATTATTGTTTCACTCTATTTGCACTCCTGGGTTTTAGTATACACGAGTCTTGGGTATTGTATACATGTTGTTAGATTCAAAGTTGTTCACTGTGTGATTCCGTGCACATTTCCCTTGCCATATTCTTTGCCTTCTTCCTTTCTTAACAGCCAGTGAACAATACGGACAGCGTCTTCAGGACACCCCCTACGAACATTTAAGGATAACGCGAGAGTTCTTAGAACACTTTCAACTTGACAACGAACAATACGGACAGCGTCCTCAGAACACCCCCATTTTCTTTATTTACGAACATTTCAGGACACCGCGAGAGTTCTTAGAACACTTTCAACTTGACAACAAACAATACAGACAGCGTCCTCAGAACACCCCCATTTTGTTTATTTACGAACATTTCCAGACACCGCAAGTGTTCTTAGAATACATTCAACTTGACAACGAACAATACGGACAGCGTCCTCAGAACACCCCCATGTTGTTTATTTATGAACATTTCAGGACACCGCGAGAGTTCTTAGAACATTTTCAACTTGACAACGAACAATACGGACAGTGTCCTCAGAACACCCCCATTTTGTTTATTTGCGAACATTTCTGGACACCGCGAGAGTTCTTAGAACACTTTCAACTTGATAACAAACAATACGGACAGCGTCCTTAGAACACCCCCATTTTGTTTATTTGCAAACATTTCAGGACACCGCGAGTGTTCTTAGAACACATTCAACTTGCCAGAGAACAATACGGACAGTGTCCTCAGGACACCCCCATTTTGTTTATTTACGAACATTTCAGGACAACGCGAGAGTTCATAGAACACTTTCAACTTGCCATCGAGCAATACGGACAGCGTCCCCAGAACACGTCCATTTTGTTTATTTGCGAACATAAAAGGGACACCGCGAGTGTTCTTAGAATACATTCAACTTGCCAGAGAACAATACGGACAATGTCTTCAGGACACCCCCTACGAACATTTCAGGACAACGCGAGAGTTCTTAGAACACTTTCAACTTGCCATCGAACAATACGGACAGCGTCCTCAGAACACCCCCATTTGGTTTATTTACGAACATTTCAGGACACCGCGAGTGTTCTTAGAACACATTCAACTTGCCATCGAACAATACAGACAGCGTCTTCGGGACACCCCCTACGAACATTTCAGGACAACGCAAGAGTTCTTAGAACACTTTCAACTTGACAACGAATAATATGGACAGTGTCCTCAGGACACCCCCATTTTGTTTATTTACGAACATAATACAGACAGCGTCCTCAGAACACCCCCATTTTGTTTATTTACCAACATTTCAGGACACCGCGAGAGTTCTTAGAACACTTTCAACTTGACAACGAACAATACGGACAGCGTCTTCAGGACACCCCCTACAAACATTTCAGGACAACACGAGAGTTCTTAGAACACTTTCAACTTGACAATGAACAATACGGACAGCGTCCTCAGGACACCCCCATTTTGTTTATTTACGAACATAATATGGACAGCGTCCTCAGAACACCCCCATTTTGTTTATTTACGAACATTTCAGGACACCGCAAGAGTTCTTAGAACACTTTCAACTTGACAACGAACAATACGGACAGCGTCCTCAGGATACCCCCATTTTGTTTATTTACGAACATAATACAGACAGCGTCCTCAGAACACCCCATTTTTGTTTATTTACGAACATTTCAGGACACCGCGAGAGTTCTTAGAACACTTTCAACTTGACAACGAACAATACGGACAGCGTCTTCAGGACACCCCCTACAAACATTTCAGGACAACGCAAGATTTCTTAGAACACTTTCAACTTGACAACGAACAATACGGACAGCGTCCTCAGGACACCCCCATTTTGTTTATTTACGAACATAATACAGACATCGTCCTTAGATCACCCCCATTTCATTTGTTTACGAACATTTCAGGACACCGCGAGAGTTCTTAGAACACTTTCAACTTGACAACAATCAATACGGACAGCGTCCTCAGAACACCTCCATTTTGTTTATATACGAACATTTCAGGACACCACAAGAGTTCTTAGAACACTTTCAACTTCACAACGAACAATACGGCCAGCGTTCCCAGGACACCCCATTTTGTTTATTTATGAATATTTCCGGACACCGCGAGTGTTCTTAGAACAGTTTCAGCTTGCTTGCGAACAAAACGGACACATATTGAATCCTAAGAACACCCGCATTCAGTTTATTTAGAACATTTCAGAACACCCGTGATGTCCGCAGACAAATCGAACACAACAAGAACGTCTACCACATAAATAAACACAACTTTCAACCTATCTCATACTCTCCCACCCTCCCCAAACACTCTTATACACCAACACACTCTACGAAATACACATTTTTAACCAAGTTTCACCGCGCTGTCCGCGGACGTCCGCAAATCCAAGAATGCGGGCGCTACCGAAAATCTGACGCGCTTCACGCTCCACACCATCCAATCAGCGAACACGTCGCCTGTCCCGGACACCATGCAAACTGATTAGCCAATCAGGACACTGTCCGCCGAGCGAACAGAGAAGTGTGTATGCGGACCGAACACAGATATCACTAATTTTTTATGACCTACTTTTTGGTCATTTTTATAAAAACTACTGGCGCATTTTCACCAAATCTGCAAAAGCACGCTTTCGGGACCAAGCCGCTACTCCTGGTCCAAATTTGGTGAAAAATCCGTCCAGCGGTTTGGGCTGTAGGCGCGAGCAATGTTTTTTCCCCATTCAGTCTATGGGAAAAAAAATGTTTTGGGACCCCCCTATAACTTTGCCCCCCCTGGATGAATCCTGACCAAACTTTGCAGAAAAAGTGGGCCATATAGTTTTTTTGCACATTTTGGTGAGGATTCGTCCAGGGGGAGTGAAGTTATAAGCCACCCAAAAAGTGCTCTTCCTATGGAAACACCAACTTAACCATAACTACATGGCCACTACTGTGGCCATGGACTTAAGCAAAAAGGTGACTGAAATTAATCAGTTCATGGCAGCACTACTTCATAAATGTCCATAAAAGACACGCCGAATTCAGAAAGTCTTCATAACAGTCCTTTATTCAAAACATGGTGGACAGAAGAAAGCACGGCTTAAAACAAACAATTACGCATTTCACCCTGACGGGCTTCGTCAGTTTGTTGTGATTTGGAGGTTTCAAACATTTAAAGGATCCAATTCGTGTGAGACTCCTCACTCTACTTGAGCCACTGGAGCAAATGTTGGCTAGCAGTAAAATGCCAGTTTGGGCCGCCATGTTGGACGTATGCCTTTCATTTGTGTAACATGAAAAGCGGCACCAATATTTTTGAATATGTCTATACCAAGACATACTAAGTTGGAAGACTGCTCAGTGCTATATATAGTATATTGCACATCCACACATTAAAGTATTATTAAACATCGAACAGTTCTTAGTATGCAATGTAATACAAAACAAAATGAACGGCAAAATAAACTGCATAGTGCTGGTTACAACATTTCACTTTGCGGACATACTGTGATTCCGCCTCAGCTTAACACAACTCCACAATGCTGCCTGTGGTGCCTTCCCAATGTGTGATGTTATATTCCTCGCAGGGTGGTAGGTAGACAGCCATTATATGGCTCCAACGTTACTAAGATACGTTTGCCTAGTGCTGCATGTATCTTTTCTGACGTTGTTAAAGTGCATAGCATTATCTTCAGCATGTTATGCCGTTATAAAGTGCATAGTGCAGCATTGAACAGATCTTGCTGACTATATAAAGAAAAATTCTATGTGCCAACATATGGGTAAAATCTGTTATAAGATGCATACTGTAAATTAAACTGCATCATATATTACCCACAGTGTTGTGGAATGGTGTTCATTTGAGTAGCATCAAGGATTACAAAGTGTATGGTGCTACATAATACTAGTATCCACATTGGCCCGAGTGATTTATGATGGGTGTGTGGATTTTAGCCTGTACAAAACAATGTACAATAAACTCAACCCCCAGCAGCGAATGGACAGAGGTTAATGAGCTGTCATTAGATACAACGAAAAACAAAAACATGTGGAACATGTGGTAATGCACATGAACAAGTGAGTACTTGTGTGGCTCATGTACTAACAAAGCAGCAGAGTGAAGATAAGAGTAAGGGGCCTTAGCGCTGCAGGATGAGGAGCTGACTCCATTTTAAGAGGTTGCAAGTGGACTGATCAGCAGTGAGCGGGTGGTTGGTGTGGGAGGCGTGGAGACCTATGCTGCCACGTCAGGTGAGTGCCATGTGTGCATTTCATATGTGCATCGATTTTTCCATGCTGTGCACACAAATATTGGGGTAGAGTTGGTTGGAGTCCTCCTCAGCAATCCATGGGCACTGCTGAAATGCTACCGTGTACACTTCCATCACATTATATGCATTCAGGGAGGTGGTTGTGTGGTTAGTGTGCGGTTCTTGTTGATCTCACAGTGCCAATCACTGTATACAAGTTTTCACTACTGTGCCAAAACACCTATGTGTGTCAACAGCATGCAAGACACATCTCATTGGAGACATTCACAACATCATGCATGCTCAGTTAAAATGAGTGATGTATGTGTGGGTAGCCATTTTGTGTCTGTATGCATTGTAATTCAAATATGCATGATGTGCCAGGTACTCATACCTCTGAATGTTGTTGTCGTATGTCTTTGTGCAGGTGATCATGCAGCAGATGGGGAGGAAGAGGCAGTCAAGGAGGGGGAAGTGGAGGATGCACAACCATCCACCACTGCAGCCTGGGGTGTGGTGTCTGGTGGGAATCCCCTCGTGCTGCAGTCATTCCTCAGTAGGACTGCAACTCTTCAGATTATGCTGCCGAATCTAATGTGGAGGACATACTAAGGGGCACGGAGGATTCCCCATTGGGTAGTTCAGATGCCATGGAGCTCCCAGAGTTCCTTGAGGCTGCTGAGTCAGAGGAGGAGAGCGATAAGACCCTGGGCCCAGCAGTGGTAAGCCCTTAATCAACATTGGAAACCTCTTTTGCAAGCTTTCCTTTGCCAATGATATGATATGATATGATATGGCATTTATAACGTGCCTATACACAGGTGTTTCAAGGCGCGACGAGACAAGGGAGGGGAACAGAGGGAAGACAGGCAACGATCCTACTAGGCCAGGTGTCATTCAGATCGTGCAAGTGCATGGGAAGGGGAGAGGGGAGAAGTTCATGGTGGGAAGGGGGAGAGGACAGTGCAGCACATAGGATAAGAAATAATAACAATATGTAAAGTACGGCCAGCAGGAAGCAAGTGCAAGGGTAAGTGCAGACAACAGGTGTCAAGTGCTGGTAGTGGGACTGTTGTGATACAGAAACAGTTCCCAAGTGCGGGGTTGCCAGGAGGGCAGTGCAGGAGTGCGACTGGCGGGGGGGGGGGTCCTGGGCCTGAGATCAGAGGGCAGCCAGGCAACCAGTGCAAAGTCAATGTCAGCCAGGAAGTCAGCAAGGGAGAGGAGGAGAAAAAGCAGAAGCAAAGAGAAAGGTTTTGAGGTGCTTCCAGAACCGAAGATGATTCTCCTCAAGTTTCAGGGAGGTAGAGAGGCTGTTCCAGAGGGAGGCCCCAGCCGAAGAAAGAGATCTACCACCAACTCATTGCTTGGAGAAGCAACTGACCCTGAGTGAGTTTGAGGCAGATGAGCGAAGAGCTCGGGAAGGAAGGTATTTAGGAAGAGAGAGTTGAAGGTATTGAGGCCCCAAGCCCCAGAAGGCCATGTGGACAATGCAGAGGATTTTGAATGTAATCCTCGCAGCCACAGGGAGCCAGTGTAGGGATTTCAGTCCTGGGGAGATACGATCCCTGGGCTTGAGGCCAAGGACAAGTCTTGCAGTCCTGTTCTGGATAAGTTGCAGAGGGCGGAGAGTAGAAGCAGGCAGATTTAGAAAGAGGCTGTTGCAGTAGTCCAGCTTAGAGAGAACCAGAGCTCTGGAGACAGTAAGCTTCTGGGGGAAGGAGAAGAAAGGAAGAATACCTCTGAGGATGTGCATTTGGTAGTGTGACATCTTAGAGACTTCAGAGATGTGAGGAGAGAAGGAGAGTGTAGAGTCAAAGATGACCCCGAGGTTTTTGCCACACAGGTGGGAGCAGGAAGAGGGCCAAGAGAGGCCGGCCAGAGGGCTAAAGGAAAGGAGGGAGCGGGAGTGCCAATCAGGAGAATCTCAGTTTTACTGGCATTAAGGGAAAGGTCATTGGCGGCACACCACTCCTGGATAGTAGACAGACAGTCAGAGATGAGGGAAGTAGACGAGGAGGCCGAGGGTAGCCTGAAAATGAGCTGTGTGTCATCCGCATAACACTGAAAGTTGTACCTGATTGTGTTTACACTACACCCTATGATTCCTGCCCCCTTCCTGGGAACAGCTCCTCCTGGGAGTGGACTCTTAATGAGGGGGAAGCAACAGCTGGTGAGAGAGGACCTGTGCCTGAACTATTGTCCATCAGAGGGGCGAGTGAGGGGGAAACTCTGGAGTGGAGGGGCCACAGCCTTACAGCACAGCTGGCTGTACCACCTACCTGCACTTAAAAATGTTGAATGTTCTTTGTCCTTGATCTATTTATGTCTACTAATGTATTGTCCCTCGTGACTTTTCCATTTACTCCTCTCCACAACCTGGTCAGAATGTCCCTCAAACTCCATTGTCTATTCTAAGGAGCTCACCGCTTGCTATCAATCTGATGTGTTATATATTGTATGTTCTTTTGTGATCAAAAGAGCATTGTTGCTCATGTATACATAATTAAATGAAAATAAAGAAATAAATGATATGCAAGGGGAGCGAGGACCTGGGTCTCTTTCTGGGTTGCCTGCTGTTGTGTGCTGACCATGTCAGTTGGTGTCTGCATTTTACCATCTCACCCTTTTGTCCCCCTTCACCCCAAACCTGCTCTATTTTTACATCCGTTCGCCTTCTGCCCTCCCTGCCCTGCTTCCTTCTCTCTCTCTCCTTCTGTCCATCTCTTTCCCTTTTCCCGTTGCTCTCACTGCTCACCCCCTCTACCAGCCGTTTCACTCCCTTCATCTTCCCACCGCCTAATCTCCTCCTCGTTCCCCACTCCCTCTCTCTCTCCGCTTCCTGGCTGCTGATTCTTTCCTCTCTCTCCTCTATCCCCAGGCTCTCTTGCCCTCTTACCTCCTTCCCAGCAGCCTCCCCACTCAAACCTTCCCTCTACAATCTCCCTTGGCGTCCCTTTCCCTCCCCTGCATCCAAGGGTTTCCCACAGGCCCCTGGGTCCTATGAAAGTGGGTGTGCCTAACTTGTATTCCTGCAATCAATGCCCCACCATGCGCCGCAAACCAAAGCAGACAAACCCTTTGTCCAGTGTGCCTAACATACTCTGCTGGAAATGTGTTTTCTTCTCTGCCAGTAATGAATCCTGAGTTGTGATTTGGGTGTTTTCATTGATACTCACATTCTTTGTTGTAACCTTCGTTATTGCCAGAGGGGGACCCAGTCCAGTCGGCACATACAACGCACCCTCACCGGGTCTGTTGTTTCTTGGTCCAAAACTGTGGCTCTGCCTGGGGCCTCTCACATGGCCTTCCACATTTTGGTGTGCCGCCCACATTCAAAGATTGCTGTTTTGAGCAATTGGCTTCCACTCACCTTGGGGCCATGTCAAAGGTAGGACCCCTCAGGTGAGCCCCCTTATGTGGATGGCTCCACCCTCCAAGTAGAGGAAAGACTGATCATCTGGCAGCTCACTGGTGGTCAGATCAGAGTGGACGAGGTTGGGTGGTATTAGCAACAGTGCAAGCCATTTCTGCCATGCTGTTCACCCATCTCCACTGAGCACATATGTGAAGCGGTTCAGACCGACCATTCTATGGGGTGACAACCCACCCTGTCACCACACTGGTAGTGTTGCATACAGTTATACCTTCAACTTTCAGTTGTACCCGATCCCAGCCTCTGCCCTTCCACCACCACCCCCAGTGCAGCTGTTCTTCCGTTACCTGTGTGGTTGACCTGTCCACCTCTCCAAGTGTTGGGGAGTGCATGTTCTGTTGCTTCTATCCCACAGATGGCCTGAGGGCATGATGATCGGCCCAAGATGGTTGAAATCTCCCCTGCCCCCATTGCAACACTCCATCAGGTGCAGCTACTGGGTAGATCTGGCCAGTGGCATGTGCTTGTCTCAAAGATTGTGCCACGCACGTATTTGTACACATGGCCAGTAAAGTAACACTGCAACTGGCTCATTGAGTTTGTGATGTTTCCTTTGATGGCTGTATCTGTTACTTGGTTTCCTGTGGTGAATATACAGCAAACACATGCTGGCAAATGCTAACCACCTGGGATTCGTGCATTATTAAGACCGAGACCAATAGAGCGTAGCACTACCGCTTTGGTGACTGTAGCTACACTTGGTCAGTTTGCACCTCCCTGTGACAGCAAACATACATTGTGATGTCTATCCAGTCAACGTCCTGTGCCTACCATGGTGATCACAGCTAAGGGTGAATCAGGATTCAAATACAGAGAGAAACTGCTACTACATCACAGAAAAACAGCATGAATGCAAATTACACACTCCCAATTTGGAGAGGCAGTGATATTGGAGAGACATTTATGTCACAGGACTCTTTCAAAGACACTTTGGAATGTCTACACTTCACATTCTTTAGGAAGGAATCATTGAACGGCAAGCCTGATGGCAGCATTCCTGATAATTCCAGCTTCAAATGTGTATGTTATAGTTGCTGCACTTAAAATTGCTTATATTTGGATCTTGTGACGAGCTGCTGATCTGGAATGAGGCACGCAAATGCCTGTCCCAGCCAAATCACCATGTGAAGGCCTGTCATGTTGCCAGAGGACAGCAGGCAGACTTAACAGGCTGTGCACTGGGAAACCATTTGTATGTTCCACAAGTGTCTTGTTCGACTCCCAAGTTGGGATGCTAAATATGGTATGGGTCCAACTCACCATGCGGGTAGGACGGATGACCCTGCCTCCCTCAGCCTCTTCTGCACCAGCAGGTTCAGGCAGACATCTGGATGGATGACAGTTATCTGTGACTCTTGTCGGTGGATCACTCAGCTCACGTGTCAATGAAGAACGCACTGAGCTGCAATTTATTGGTGCAGTTTGTGGGACACATTGCTCATCGTCACTTTGATCTCATCTTGCTGCTCTGGGTTCCTCTTGAGGCAACACATGTCTGAGAGTCGCTTGAAATTCAATTGCCCCAGGGCCATCCCTGGGATACAACTGGGGCTGTCACAGGGTCCCCTTTCACTTTGTACCCCTAAGGAACCGTCAGACCTCCGATCAGTAACCAGAATTGAAGATTAAATGTCAAAATCTGATTAACTACTAATGGCTTCAAGTGATCATTTACTTAAAGAACTTTAAGAAACAAATGAACCCCCAGTGGGAATCAAGATTGTGCCGCCCACACCGAAGGCTACTTAGCGTAGGTCTCCTCTCTTCATATTTGAGTTATAGCCCAGCCTCGATGCAAATGCTTTCATATTTCGTAAAATACGAGCCGCAAGATCAGCCTTAGCAATGTTAAATTAAATTACATTAGTGTTCTTATGCAAGAAACTGGGATGAGCTCCAGTGACCTTGAAGCTGGAAATCTATAGTCTTTTTCTATAAAAAGTCGTTCACTGCTCTCTAGGCTTTTTTGGGTTTGAGCACCAAGTGTTCCAATAAATAGTAAACAAGAGATAGCAATATGAAGGAACCACAAAGCTGCAGAAAGACTACAAACCTCACTCAACAGCTTTAATCTGATTATGGATAGGGATGAGCTAAGAAGACCATGAATAGTTTACACAAGCTAGATGCTGTTCACTGATACTTTTTGTTTGGGAAACTGTAAGTTGCTGGAAGAGCTTAGCCGACCTTGCTTCGTTAACAGAAGTTAGATGTTGTTCGTTGATATCTCTGCTACGGAGCGAGGATCCCCCCCTCCCATTTGTTTAGACAGCTTTTAGCTGTTATTGGCATTAACAGTGGAAGCCCAGTCAGTATAAATGAGACAGGCTTTAAGCAATGCCTGCAGTTGTTCGGTGGAGAAGGTGGGAGCAAGACAGACTTGGGGGCAGAAGAATGGCTGGGGCTAGGGGAAGCAGAGGCCTTCCAGAAGGGAGGGGTCAAGTCACTCCATTTTACCTTGCTGGATTGTAAAGCCATTAAGCTGTGTTTTTGGCTGTTTTGAGGCATTTTGAGTCCCCAAAAGATTCTGCCTATTGACTTTTGAGCAGAACCTTGATTTTGATTGAGTCGTATGGGGAAAAATGTAGCTTTTCTCCCCCCCATGCAAATCTGTTCACCATCTAAGAGTTGACCTTATTCTTGATTGACTACATGCTGGTACCATTAATCCCAATTATTCATTTCTTTTTGAAGTACTATTTCATATTTTGTATGATATTTTGATGGTGTTGTCATAGGTGGCTTTTTGATACTTTGTGGAAATTTGTTGGCTAATTGTTTTCATTTTTCCTGGAATGTGTAAAATGCTACAGGCATCCAGTATTCTCCAGCTCTCATCTCCCTACCTTCTACATTTAGTGAGCATGAGTGGCTTTTTACCCTTCATTGATATCACATTGAGAAAGGTATTGAGGTATTGATTGAGGCAGATTGAGGTTGCCTATCATGATTTGGTGAGGCAGGTGCTTCTATGAAGATTGCCTAGCATGATTTGTGAGGTTGCCTATCACAGCCTGCTGAGGCAGGTAGTTGGTTTTTAAGGTGAATATGATTTCTTGGAGAAGGTTGATCAGTCTTATTCTTGATAACGGTTGAGGCAATGACAATGATTTCAGTTTTTAAATTAGTGACTTTTTGCATTTTAAGGGCCTCATCATGGGTTGAGCGGAGCAGTAAGAATGAGGCAGTAATAGCGTTACCGCTGCATTACCGCTCCGCCAAATCCCGAGTTTGTGCGGAAATCTGGAGATTTAAATGCAGCTTTGAGCTGGAGCTAAATCTTGCCACTTTCTGCCATTTGCAGCACTATTACTGTGGCGCAATTTGCGCTGCAGTAATAGTGCCGAAAATGTCCCATCGGGTCCAATGGAGCCAATGGGAATGTGAAATTCCCACCCCCACCCGCGCAAATCAGGATCCGGCGCTAACTGAGCCAGACCGAGTTGCAGTAACATTATTAGCATTGGGCGTTATCCCGGTGCATTTACCCCCGGGATACCGCCTAACCCCTGATGAGGCCCTAAGTGTGCTGTGAATAGTGACAAAAATAATAAAAATGTTTCTTTATTGCTTATTTCTCATTATTAAATTACTTTTTTACATGAGAGCATAAGAAGCATTTATTGAGTGTTCATTACTGAGTGTTCTGTAATATGTAATTGAACATGAACTTAAAGAATGGGGTATCTATTTAAATGTATCCTATATTGAGGTTTTATTTATGGTACATGTATTTTATTACACACCAAGGGTTACTGAATGATGTGAGCAGTGGACTATCAATAAAAATATATGTGACATTGGTAAATCCCTCCTGGGCCTATGACAGAGATTAGCCACCTACTGCTGGGATTGTTGACTACTCTCTTTACTGATGCACAGGGATGGGTATATGCTTTTCCCTACCGCTACTCCTACTGCAGCCCTCTAGGGGGACTTGGACACTCCCCATGGGTGGAGGGATGGCTCTGGAGGTAGGGGAGATAAAAGTCACATCTCTACTGGGGCTGGGACAGGCAGTCAGGGGCCCCAGGCCTCTCCAGAGGGCATGTCTTGAAGGTGTCCTAACCAGTGCCCCAGGCGTCCAGGGGTGCAGACCCAGCCATTGTCCATCAGACTCTGATGCAGTGCACCAGCCACATTACTAAGCTGTTTTCCTCATGAGGACCCCAGCCTGATCTGAAGGGCAAAGTTCAAAGGCATCTAGGGCATGGCCCCAGATGGCTAGGGGTGCACGCCATCCGTGGCTGCATAGATAGGTTAGCGTTCACACAATAACTGCGCTACAGATTTAATCCAATGTTGAAATTATTATTTTAATCATATATCTCAACTCTTGTGATAACACGTGTTTCGGCACGTCTTGTGCCTTTTTTAAATCTGGGCATTTGTTTGTATAAAAACATGCATTTCTTCTTTACCAAATCATTTCAACACATCCATGTTTATTTAAATCATGACAGAGAGGAGGGAGTGGTGAAGGGGAGGAAAGTTAAGGTCAAATGAAATAAGACACCAAATAAAAACAAGGAGAAAACACCAAAGAAATAGAAATAAGACTTGTGATTATTCATTTTCAATTACATTTTGCATCATATGTCTTTTTGAAATATATTGCCCCTTACTTCAACATTATTTCCTTGATTTTAAACCTCCTCCATTTTTTCTTTACAGTTATTTCACACTGTGATCAGAAACAAACTTCTATTCAAAATCCCATTGTTTAACTTTTAAACCCATCCTTTGATTTATTACTAACAATTGAGATCCTTATTTCTAAATATTTAGTTACAAATAGAAGTACTTGGACATTGGTGTCTTACCATACATGTCTGTTTTTATTTATTCAAGTCTTTCACCTCAAAGTTCACAGGTTTAATCCCAACTGAAACACATTATATATCATCTTTCAAATGGCCCTGGTGTATCATTTCTTTCCTTTCATATCTCCACAGCATCCAAACATCGTTTTGATTACATGTTGTCTACCTTATTATGTATGTTACTCCAGTAAAGTTGGCAACCCCCTACTATTCCCAATCATATTTGGTCCTCTACTCTTTAAATAGCACCATCCTACTCCTTATGCACATCTTATCTTATTTTACTTTCACTTTCTGCAGGCTGCTCAGCGTTACAGATATATACCTAATGTGTCAGCGCATCATTCCTCTATCCACGCTTAAATCAAAAACCCATTTCATAGTCCTTGCGTGTCAGTTTCCTGAATCTGCGCGAGACACTAAGCCATGTACATCATGTGTGGTCCTAATACCCAGTGGTCGAAGTGAGCAGGAGCGGACGGGAGCGGTGCTCCTATACTTTTTTAAATAAAGTTTTACAGCTCCTATACTTTTATTTTAATAAGAAACCGTTCCGGAACGGTTTCGTTTTAAAATAACAGTGTAGGAAGAGGTTATAACTTACACTTTCAGTGCACTGCACTAAACATTCCCTTAAACTGCAGGCAAATGTGGTTTGGTGTTTGTATTGTGTGTGGGAGGGGGCAGGGCGATGGGGTTTGTGAGGGGCGGGGCAGGCCTGTAGGAAACATAGCTCCACTACTACTTTTCTTACACTTTGACCACTGCTAATACCATACTCTGAGCATGTTGCTACTCATCATTGAAATGCCTGCTATGTATGAGCACATCATATCTACCCATATTGCCTTATATCACGTTCTTGCATGTCAGTTTCCTGATCACGTGCAAGACACTGACTCATGTACCTAATTGTGTCTTCAGTTTTTGCTAGTTTAACCATGCAACTTACTTTCCTTTACATCGCTCGATCTACACACGCAGCCTCCTGACCGGACATTCTCACTTTCTCCAGTCCCGGTATCTTGATGTAGCTTTACTCTGCTAGGGCTTACCTCAAAATACTAGTCTCCTGTGTCTGCGTGTCAGCTCTCCGATTGGAATGGAGATTCCGACTCTCACGTCTAATGTGAACTTTGGTTGCCATGGTTCTCTTGTCAGTCCCTCTTTACTTTCAATTACCGGACATAAACACTCACCATCTTTTTGGGAAGATAACCACATTGTTGTTAGTAGCTTATGGGCTTACTGCCATACTTTGTGTCTTCCTGTAGATATTATTGAGTTCTTTCTTGTCTTCAAAACGTCATTTACACTCATCCAACCTTTAAATTTGAATTTAATTATTTCACAATACATACACACAAACGTACTGCATGCAAGTTCAGAGAACCTCACTCCCACTGCTTCATGTGTGTCAATTACGATGTATTTCCATCTTTCGTGATGTGAACAAAAAGTCCATATTTACTTGACTTCAATTTAAATTCTGGGTAAGTGCATCGAGGATTTGTTTCTGCTTCAAATCAGTATATACTGAAGCAATTTAGTAGTGCCACACTGTGCACGTAATACATTTGTCTAATCTCCCATCACATCAATCAAATTATTATGTTCTTTCATGTGTTCAAAACGTAATTTACACTCCCAACTTATTAAATTCGAATTTAATTATTTTCCAATACCTACACAAAAATGTACTCCATACAAGTTCAGAGAAACCTCACTCCAACTCCTTCATGTATGTAATGTTATTTCTGTTATTCATACCGCAAAGAAAATGTCCATCGTTCGTTAGTGATTTGTATCATGTGTAGTCTTGTATTCATAATAATCAGGAGTTTTAGATCTAGTGTCAACATTTCCTGGACTCGTTCAAAACGTGAATTAGTTGTCTACAAAAATGATACCATTTCATTGGGCCTCATTACGACCCAGGCGGTCCGGAAATAACGGTGGCGGTAAACCCGCCGCCACCGTTGTTTCTGGACCGCCTGAGTCCGACCCCTGCAGGTGGGAGGTGATGTTCCCGCCAGGTCTGACCTGGCGGGTTTAACACCTCCCACATGCAGGCAGACGAGGAAACACCGGCAGCATTACAAGATGCTGCCGGTGTTTCCATGATCCCCATTCCCATTGAGTCCTGTAGGACTCAATGGGAATGGGGATTTACACCATTCCGCCGCCGTGATTCCCGGAAAACCGGGGTTGTAATGCCCCGGTAATTCTGGGAATCACGGAGGCGGAATGGTAATACGAGTCCGGCGGTAACCAGGCGGTTTTACCGCCTCGGTTACCGCCGGATTCGTAATGAGGCCTATTGTCTTTGTTCGATCCAAGTTTCAATGTTCTGAATCTGCAATTGAGCCTTGCTTCTGCTTGTCTCAGTAATACCTCTCTGTTTCTACCTCTCCTGCCCAGTGTCACTCTTTGTAATCTGATGAATCTAATGTCTTGCTTTCTGTCAATTTGATGTTCGTTTTGCCAATGATGTGCAAGTGGCAGTGTGGCATCTTGACTTCCAATTGTTGACAAGTGTTCTCATATTTGTATTCTCATCTCTCTTATCTTACTACCTATGTAGATAAGTTTGCATGCACAAATTATAGTGTAAACCACATATGTTGACCTGCAGTTAATATTCTCCTTGATTTTAATTCTGATACCTTCACCATCCTGAAACACGTTTGTGCTGTCATGTGCGTATTTACATAGTGTGCAGGTAGCACATTTCCTGAAGTCTATAACATCAGATCTCAACCAGGTTTGGATTGGTTAACCTGGTTCATCGGGGAGTAGTGATGGACTCAAATTTATCTTCAAAGTCTTGGCTCTTCGGTAGATAAAGGGCGTTCTTCCACCAATTTGGATATATGTGGGTCCAGTTTCAAAAGTTGCCAATTCTTATTCAGGATTTTTCTCATCTCATAATTGTTTGAGCACAATGTTGTTGTGAAGCACGCTTTCTCCTGCTCTTTCATTCCTGACTTTTTTGTTGGAATCAAAGTTTTTTCCCTTGCCATGCTTCTTGCCTTTTCACGTGCCACTCAAATATATTTGCGTAGATATCATCTCTGCATGAATCATGAATATAACAGGTCACATTCCTGGGAAAATTTGCAGTTTCTTTGTGATGTTGATATTTTCAAACCCAGTGAGATTTCACCACGCTTGGGCGGCACTGGGTAGACCATTGCTGTCAAGTTTCCTTGTTCCATACGAGACACCTCAAGGCTGTCCAGTTGATTTTGTTTCATGCACTGCCTTTCTATGTGAGCTGACAAGTTGATTTAGCAAGCCCTGATGAATTTGTGAGCCAGGTCATTCATTTCTTGGACTTGTTGCATGACACTCGGGGGAGCACATGTAATAGTGATGTTGTAGGCGGGGATGTAGTCACTGTGTGGGGTGTTTTTCAGTACGCTGGCCTGAGGTGAGTTGGTCCAGCTGTAATGATGCTGAGGGTGACTCAATGAAGATGCGAGCCAGGTGAGTCATTTTTTGGACTTGTTGCATGGCACTCACTCAGTGGAACACACGTTATGGTGATGTTGTGGGCAGGGATGTAGCCAGTGTGTGGGGTATTTTTCAGTGCATTGCCCAGAGGTGAGTAGGCCCAGCTGAAATGTTGCTGAGGGTGACTCGATGAAGATGTTAGCCAGATGATTTATTTCTTCGACTTGTTGCATGTCACTCAGGGGAGCACACGGTATGGTGTAATTGGGTGCAGGGATGTGTTTCCTGCTCTAAATTTCTTTTGAGGCATTCTACAAGGGGTGATGGTTGCTGTTGAGCAGGGTCACAGGGCTGTGGCATGCCTACACACCACACCTCAGGCAGTCTGGGTTGTTTTCAGCCCATCCCGAGAAGGACATTGCTACCTGACTGAGGACAGCTGGAGCAGGCTCTAAAGGGCAAATGCTGTCATGTGAAGAGGACGTTCCTGTTCAACGCAACTTGCACTTTTCTCTGTCTGTAGCACTCCTTACATGAAGATGTTTCTGCTGAGGTGTATTATTGGTGCAAAATGGACTAGCCACCCCACCTGTATATTAGGGTGAGACAAGCCCAGGGTGGAAAAAGCAGTCCTCCCATGCATTGAATCCTGGTTACATTATACAATGTGCCTTTCTAATTCTGGTCTACTGTGTCTTATTGGGTTTCTGAGTATACAATTATTGGTGGGGAGCAGGATGAACTGGCACCATACTTTTGATTGTGTTGTGTGATTTTATGTCAGCAACACGGATACTGTTGTTTCCACTTGTAATAACTGTGTTAGTGATTTGTGCACTTGATTTGATAGATATGGACACACAGTTTGCCTCTCCCATATGCACATTCTCAGGGTGTCGTTATGGGAATTGTGTATCATCCCTATTTAATCATTGAAGACCATCAGGGATATGCCTTCACTGTGTGTGCTCCACAGGGGCTGCAATTCAGGTAAAGTATGTTTGTACGATGTGATGGTGTGTCTCCTGTCCATGTACCCTTTGGCCTGCCAAGGGGAGGGTTGGTATCTGTGAATGAGGGCATTGTCCCTCTTGCAACTCTATTGCTATGCCACTACGTGTGGCAATATTGTGGAGGAAAAAGCATGCAATTATTGATCTGACATAATACTTGTGGGGCATATAGTAGTACACCACCTGAATGGTCAAGGGACCCCCGAGTGTGACTTTAGCACCCAAAACGTGTGCTCTACCATGCCTCTAGTGGATATGGGTGCTGCATTTTACCTTACCTCACCTGGGATGGCTAGATTCTTGAATGGTGTGAGCAGGAATGGTTAGAGCAGGTAGGCAATGCCCCTGCAAAGGTGGAAAGTGTTATTCTTAACATTGGTTGTCATGGCTGTTTTTCTGTGTGTCATGTGACTATTTGCATGTGTGTGAGTTGATACTCACTGATGAGCCAGGTGTTCCCAAAGGTTCCCGATGGCAGGGCCTTGTATAGGCGAAAATGGCAGTAAATTAAGCTATCATGTGTGCTTCCTGAGTAATTGGCATTCACCTGCCTGATGACTCCCTTGGTGTCACAGTTCACCTGTGCATTGATGTAATGCCAATGTTTCCGGTTGTGATACATGTGTTCCCTCTTTTGGGGGGGCTGTAGAACTAGACGGGTACAGTTGATGGCTTTCCGTACCTGTGGAAACTGTGCAATGCATAGAACTCCTGGGACACTCTCTACCTTGCTGTAAGTGTGCATGGCATCTTTGTGTGTCTATTGTATGGAACTCATGGTGGCAACAGTTAAAACAGACACAAATAATCACAGTTCAAGGGTGTTTATTAAACTGTATGCAAGTTGGAAAAATTCCTAATCTAAACCTAAATCTAAGATGGGAGCAAGCGTTGACCATCAAATAATAATAAGGAAGTCCTACTGGCATTGTGTTAAATAAAAAAGTCCTATACTAAGAAACCTATTGCCAAACCTTACAACAAATACAAAAGGGGTGTGGGATAGTTCCAAAGAAAAGAAAGAAGTATTCACAAATAATATGTCAGGATGCGGTTGCCGGGCACTCCCTTCCCCATGTTTTGTGAACAGAGTAAGGTGGGCTCTTAGAGCACAGCACACGCTCGAGCTTCTCCAGCATGAGACGTCAGTTCCACTGGCAGCTCCCAGGACTGTCGATGGCCAAGTCTCATTTCTGTTGAAAGTATCTTGCCTTCGAGGGCCAAATAACAAAACAAAAAGTCCCTTCAATGCAATCAAAGTTTGTTTCCTGGTTTCACTTAGGGTGAGTATTTTTCATCCTTGGGTCCGTCTCTTCTGGGTGCTGACCCCTTTTTACTTTCAGCCTCCCTCCACCGAGTTTACTAATAGCTTTTCCTTCCTTCACAATTCTTAATGTTTTCTTAAACAGTTCCAGTGGACATCCCTTAATCTGGTTGACGCTTGTCAACACACTGTTTCTTGGGACTTTTGACTTGCCCACTTCTCTTCGGCATCCCTCATCCGGGTTCACTCTTGCCAACTACACATTCACATTTGTTTCAATGTTTGCATGATTCACTTCCCTTGCTTTCTTTAAAGGTCTTAGGTCAAAGGTTTTCGACTATACAGTGATTTTGCATGACCTCCTGTATCACCACTTTGACATATCCTGGTGGCTCTCCTATGGCCTTCTGGTATCTGTAGTTTCACTCAAACAGGGAACAACCGGAGTCTCTTGAGATAACACCCACGTGGTGCCAGTTCCCTCTGCAGCTGGTCTCCTCTTTTATACTTGTGGCTTTCTTTGCGCTTTGTATGCTGTGCTGTGTATCCTATGGCGGTAATAAAGTGAGATGTGTGTCCTCATTTCCACTCCGAGCAATTGTGCAATGAAATCCATGAATTGGGGTTTGTTTGCGCCTGATAAGGCATTTTTGCTGCTTTCATGGTACATCCCTCAACATGCCCATGTTATTCCTTGTTCTTCCTAACTGTGCGCAAACAATGGGGAATATTCATGTTCCGCCCCTTATTTATTTCTTTGTGCTGTACCTTCCCATATTTTTCACTGTGTGTGAGGCAAAGCGCTCAACACAGCACAAAGTAGAGAAGGAACAGCGAAAAGAATGATGTATGAATCAGCAAATTAAGTTTTGCCTGGAACAAACTGTACTTTTACCCTTCTTGCTGCGTAAATCTTTCTGTGAATTAGGCCTGCATACCTTTAGTGATTTACAAAAAACAATGAGGAAATGCAAGAGTTGCAAGAAAACAGTTTTAATGCAAGTTAGAGCAAAAACAGAAGACGGCCGGGAGGAGACTCTTGAGAAGCCCACATTACATTATAGTATTTTGACGGATGAAAACCACCAGATGAACATTGTGGGATGTATTGACCCACTCCGCTACGCTATGCGGCATCACCCTGCCAGTTATGGGGAAAGAAACGACAATGGCAGCAAAACCCTTGTGCACGCCAAAACCCTAAACAAACCGTGTGCTTCAGCACACAAAAAGAGGGATGCACAACCTGCCACCCATGGTGCATGTGCAGTGGAATAGAGCACACCCTGCAAAAATGTGCCAGTGGGCTCCATGACCAGCAAACAGAGTGCAGAGAGAGAAGCAGCAAATGAAACCCAAAAATGTGCCTACAATTGTCATTTGCTTTGTTTCCTAAAAACTCCAAAATGCCTATAACACAACACTTTTTAACCTTCACAATATTACCTAGTGTGAAAATCCATGTATCAAATGAAACATGGGGAAACATACAAAATCTGAAAACTGACAGCCTCTATGGCAAAATCTGGGTGCAGTCCCCGGGTCGACCTGAATGACAGCTGTCAGAGGAGTACTAAGGCAGCTTTAAAATGACCTAAAACTCAAAGGTTTGCTGAATTAGCAAACATAAACAGGATTTTTGCAAAAAAGGAATACCGATTTTAGTTGTGTTTTTGATTCCACAGATTTTAAGGCCAAGGAAGAAATGTATTTGTATGTGATGCAACACATTTAGGGTTTGTTAGGTTTAATAAGTAATTAGCTTGGCTGAAGTTGAAAAAACTGGGAAAGCAGGTTTTTCCCAGAAGGTGGGCCTTCCCCTCAGCAGAAACACACGGGGAGATGGTAATTGCAGGGTAGGACAGAATATGGTCTACAGAGAGCAAAGGAACAATGACAAGGCTGCAGTCCAGGAAACCAGAAGTGTAAAAAGGGGTCGTAAACGGCCTCTGGAAGGAACAAAGAAGGGGGAGCATGTTCCTGGACTGCAGGGAGACAAAAAGAGGCAGAGCCAAGCGACCATCTGTTGCTAAACATGAACAAAGAACACTTTTTAAAAGACTTATAACTTGTTATTCAAAATGGTGACAAATATAAAAATTACAGAGTTAAATTAATTTCTGGCTGCATGTGTGAAGAGGCGGCAGAACTGTGTGACATGTCCTGGACAGGAATGGCAAGATATGTGGTTTTATGCAAAATGTATTACTGTTAGAATTGTGTAAATTTACACACATATCCATATGTTAAACACGCACATATTTGGAAATGTACATACAGTTTGGACATTGTGTACATAGCAAAAAGGACAACATTTTGTAGAAAGTTGATACCAGATCCCACAGCTGTGAGATTTTGATGAGCAGATACTCCATAAAATATGCAATCTGTGTATGTGATTTTTATAGAGGTTGCAGATGTGTAAATATATATATGTTGCCAAAATTAGACTTTGTGATCCAGTGACCCAATCACCTTTCAACGGGTCAAGCTTAGCTAAGCCTGCCCATACACCCCTTTGTGATGTCATTTTTAAAGCATAAATAGAGACAGCTGAGAGCACATAGGGACTCACTGATCCAGCCACCTTCCTGATTCCGGTGAAGCACTCTGATCCAGCTTCCTACATCCAGCTTTAAATATTCTTCCAGATCCAGATGCCCAATCTCTTGCCAGAAATAGAGACTATTAATTTCAGCAAGGCCCCAATCCTCACATTTATTCTCCCCACTCAGTAAAGCGCTGTGTGGTGTGAGAAGGCCATTTTGAACCTGTATCAAGAAATTCTCTGGCTTGCCACCACTAGGCGTGCCTGAGGAACTCGCCATCCAGCTGATCCAAATATCCACAGACTAGGAGAGCAGATCCTGTGCCAATCTGGCAACCGGCCTAGAGGATCCAGTTCCGTTCCTGATGTGCTGTTTTTCCTAGACCCTGATCCAATCCATGACCAGAACTGATGGTGCCATTTAAAAATGTATCTAGTGAGCATAAATAGGAAGAACTGTGTCCCATGGTATAATTGCAGAGTCTTGTCCCTATCCAACCCATCCTATCTTTCATTCAGTACCAGTATTGTTAGATGTACTTTACATAGTCTTATCCCTATCTTAGACCCATCCTATCTTTTCTTCAGAACCATATTGTTCGAACTATCTTTGCGCTGACCCTTTCTCATCTGGAGAAGTCGAGTTTCCTTATCAGGTGGGTCACCCTGATCCAGTGGCTTTAATATTCCTGTGTGGTATTCACTTCTTCATACTCATCCCCTAGTGTAAGCAAACCCATTTGTCATTTTCAAAAGTGCATTTCTGTTTTCCATTCTCACGCCTATTTTACAAAAACAACCTTTACTAAAACCTCTATAACTCCCTCAGTTTTTGTGATAGAAACGAAATTTCAACTCCTACTTCCATAGCTATCCATAGAACTGCAACTCGGTGCAATTCTCCCCTTATTGCAAATATCGCACCCAGAAAAGTTTGCAGTGAATTTTCATTTGAGAAATGTTTACACATGTAAAATAGCTCTAAACTGCTTACGACTTGGACCTTGAGATTTCCATTGTTTTCTGCTGACCAAATCATTGCTTGTGCGTGTGTGCTACTGTTCAAAGTGGCTTCCATAGGCATTTATAAGCATTTCAGTATTTTTGACCAGATTTGGTGTTTGCCCAGTCCATTCTAAAGACAATCTTAAAAGCCATTCTGACAGCTGTACAGTGAATTCCGTTTTCACTTGTGTTTGAAAGGGTGGAAGTGGGGCTGATATTCTGTTTGATTTGTGCCATTCCTGAGTACCTGCTCTCTGCTCCTATCTCCTTACATTGCCATTGGGGGGTTGAAGGGTGTTGCAGGGGGAACTGCTAACCACAGTGCTATCTGATCTGAACCAACACAAAAGTATTATTTTCTGTGCTGCATTGTTTTGCTCATTACTTACCCCTCGTGTATTAAAGATATTATTCAGTGTTCTGTCACCCCATTGGTGATTGTTGTTTATCAATTAAAACAGGTTGTGATTACATTTTAATTACATAAATAAATATTTACCTTTGCAAACCAGCCTGATTTCTGGTTCAGTGTGATCAGGGGGGTTCCAGGAGAAAGGTTTGATATGAGTGGTATATCGTTCAGAATATTGAACTTTTAGACAAAAATAAATAAGGATTTCAGTTGTGCAGTACATGCTGAGCTTTGACTTGGGTGTGTGCCTGATTGAAATCACTTACAGCTTGGTGGCTCGTCCGGGATCCTGAATTAGACATACCACTTGTGACAGTCTAACACAGCATGCTAGCTGATGGGGTCCATACAGCTTGTTGGGTTACCACACTGTGCTAAACTGTATAAGCACCCTTCAATAAAAATACTCAAAGGAGTTGGGCCTGCTGCAAAAGTAAAGTAACCCTGAGATAAACCAGAAGGAAATTAATATTTCCGGAATGGCGACCCCAGTGGAATTCAATATTGCAAGGGAATACCTACTGCACAAATTGACTGTCTGGGGTGAATGGGTAGAACAGGAACAACAGGTAAGGCTGCAGGGAATAAAACAAGAAGTCACTGAAACCAACCTTAATATCTGGCAGGACTGGGGGCCATTACATCAAGCACTCAGTGAGCTGTACATGACCCCTAAAATAAAAGAGGAGCAATGCAAAATTGCCAAAATAGTGGCCTACCTGTACCTCCACATAGGAGTCATACAGGAAAAGTAGGCAGACCATGTAGACTTCACAAAGAGGCAAGGGGAAGCAATGCGGAAAATTCAGACTAATCTGGACTCTGCAGAGCAAAGGCTCCAGAGTAGCCAAGAAGCTGAAAAAGAGGCTAGGCATTATGCCACCAAACTGCAAGAAGAGATGATGCTCTTACTGTAAAGGAAGGCAGAGCAAGAGGCCCAGGCACAGACACTGCAAAAAGAGTGTCAATAAAGGTTGGATTCTCTACAACAGAGCCAACAAAAGCTGGAGCAGCAATTAAATTGTAATAGAATCTGCGCAGGGCAGATAGTTGCCCTAGAAAGTCAGATTGATGAACTAAAGGAGGAAAATAATAAATTAATAGTGAATGATCTCCACACTCAAGCAGATTTTGATGAGGAGCGCCAGACATTATATGCCATTAGAAAACAAAGGGACGACCTAGCTGCACAGAGGGGCACTCTAACTCAGGAAAGGGATGCCTTAGGCCAGGAAGTCAGTCATTTAAAAAAAAAGTTAGAAGAAAATCACCTGGCCCTTCAGGAACTTGGTGAACTCCAAATGGATTATGAAAAGCTATTGGAGCATACCAGGTGGGTGGAGGATGCTCTGGCAAAGAATAATCAGACCAGTAAGTACCAAATTCAGGAGGAGAGTCTCCTGCAGCAACAATTGGCCCAATACTCCCAATTCAGACAGGAAGCACAGAGGGACAATGAGGCTCTCTGTGAAAAGAATGACAGGCTCCATAGACAGATAGCCATGTAAGAACAACTCATAGAGACCAGTAAGGCCTTAATAGAGGAACAAAAAGGTCAGATTCTGGCATGTCAACAGAGAGTAGGGGCTGAAAGAGATGAGGTAAGATGGGAGAGAGAAACCCCTGAGCATAACCTCAGGAACCCTGGCATCAGGGACTTTAATCCCTTCAATTCCATGGTCTCTGCACCCCCATGTCCACTGGCTCATATGAACCAAGGCCCATGGGGATGGTAGACTTCAACATAATGGTAAATATGGGACTGACAGATCAACGCCTCCCAGAAATGGATGGGCGGGCATCTCTGTACAGGCTCCCAAATGCTAGGGCCAGCCTCACTGATCAGGGAGACTCCAGGGAGGGAAGAATCAGGGAACTGGATCCTCAGAAATATCAACTACCTAGAGAACAGTCAGTAAAATCTGGTGGGGAATTCCATGAGACTAGGCCCCTAAGAGCATCTTAAAAATGTCTTCCCAGCTAGGAACGTGGGGGGATACTCAGCCAATCCTAGGAGCAAGAGAGAGTCAGGAGACTGTGCTGAGTGCCACAGGTCCTAAGAGACTAGTCCCCCCCATTCTGCCAGCCATTACCAAGCTTGTAGAATCAGGGAGAGCCTAGAGGAACAGACAACCACCTCTGGTAGCAGTGCCTCCAAGTCAGGATGAGTGGACCTGGGTGACCAGAACTAAAAAGGCCAACAAAGTTAAGAGAGCTTTACTGAAAGATCCACTGAAGAAAATCAAAGCTCCTAGGAGCGTCATCACGCCCTATCACAAAAATGACAAATATTCAGTTTGGGAGCACCGCGAATTGTTTCAGCAAATGATGGAGACTTTCCACCTGAAGGACAGCCAAAACTGTTTTCAGTATGTCAAGTGGACATTTTCACCTGAATACTCCAGCTCCTTTGCGGGGCTGGAGGATCAGAACCATTCAAGATGGTCCAACTATAGGGCAGCCACCCTAAAGCATTTCACTATTCATAGAAACCCTCAAGAGGCCCGCAAGGCAGCCTACAACCTGCAATGTGGGGAAGACCAGGCAGCACAAGAATTTGTCCAAGAACTGAAACGTGTCTTTGCACAGACCACCCGGAGGGTGCGCACTGACAGTAGGGAATTTGTCAATACCTTCTTTCATGCCCTCACTAAATACATTATGACCCAGCTACTGAGGGACTTTCAAGAGAAAAGATCACTAGACTGGGTCATTGAACAAGCAACTCGCATCTATGAAGTGCAGAAGTCACTAGAAAGTAAAAATACCAACAAAAGCCCAAAACCAAGCAACACCCCTGCTGCTGCTAAGGTGGTGGAGGTGAAGGTTGCCCCATTTTAGATCTGGAGATGGAGGGGCCTAAAAACCTTCCGGTCACAGAATCCTACCAAACCCAGACTCAGAAGGCCCTCTGGCCAATCCCAAACAGGGAGTCAGGGAGGTAACCCCACAAATGGGACTCCTAACTCCCCTGACTACATCAGCCCACACCACAAGGGCAACAGACCCATCCTGGGCTATGTGTGGACTCCTGCAGCCCAAGGGCGGGGGTCCAACCAGGCAGCTGCCAACCCAGGAAACTTCCCTTCTCACTTTCCCCTGGAGGGCAGTAATCCCCCAAATGCCGGGTTGAATTTCTTTCCCCGGTACCCGCCAAACACCGACCCCCAAAACAACCCTTCTTTCTTCAGACACTTTCCTGAGCCCAGACAGCCCAATCAGGGAGAGGGTAGGCCAAGGGTGGACGGGTACCAAAACTATCCTAACCAGGGCTATTATGGAAGAAGGGATAGTTACCCTTCCCGTGATCAACCAAGGGTAGACCAGAGGACCCCGTAGCAGCCAGAGCGGGTGTCCCAACTGGAGCGCCAGGACCAGAACATGGCAAAGGATCTGGGACGCATGCTGAGGGCTCAACAGAACCCTCAGATGATCATGTCGACTCAGAACTCCTCAAATCAAGGGTCTGGTGCTCCAAAACAATGACGGGTTAAGAACCCCGACAACCCACTGGTTCCCAGGGAGGAGGCACAAGGGGAAGGGAGGTGTAAAGCCTTAGAGGAAGCTTCCTTCCCCACTTGTGAAACCCAGGAACCGGAACCAGAATCTCCTGCCCCCGAAAGTCTGCAAACCCAGGAACAGAGGGTGGGTAGGAGAAATAAGGAGCCTAGAAAGGCCCATTTTGTGGAGGAGGTGCGAATGTTCCAATTTGAAGGAGAGGGGTCCTCAGAGGATTCTAGGAAAAGGATCTTCTCCTTCCGGGATGGGGGTACTCCTCCCAAAGAAAAATGGTTCCCAAGAGATCCTGATCAAGACTGGGTAGATGTGGGGACCGAGTTAAAACCGCCCATCATCAAACCCCAGAATGACCAGCAAGAAAATCCCCTTATTCAAAACAATTCTGGTGACTGCCTCCAAAAAGGGGGGGGCAGCCCAGAATCAGAACCAGGGGATCCCAAAACTCCACCCATATTCAACTATCCTGTTTTCTTTACAGCTCCCCAAGCTCACATCCAGGATCCTGCCAAAAACCTATTCTGGCGATTGCCTCCAAAAAGGGGGGGCGGCCCAGAACCAGAGCAAGAAGAGTCCCTATCCCTTCTGAGGACAGTCTCAAACAAAGGGGGGGCAGCCCTGGATCAGAAAGGGAGGATCCTGAGACTCCTCAACTCACTGAGTATGAAACTGTGTGCTCAGATACTCAAACTATCCAACTCCATTCTGGGGACCGCCTCCTAGAAGGGGGAAGCAACCCAGAACCAGCCAAGAGGAACCCCAAACCTCACCAACCACTTCTGTTGATTGCCTCCAGAAAGGGAGGGGACAGCCCAGAAACAGAACAAGGGGAGCCCTTGACACCCCAAATAACGGTGTGTCAAAATTCTGTGACAGATTATGCAACTACGACACTGTCTCTTGACCCAACTATACTGGTGTCAGAGTCAGAAATAAGCAAATTGGCCATCAAGCTTGCCCAGAGCACCCTTTACCTTTGCCCCTTGAAGGAGAAGGAAGGTAGATTCTAAGCCTCCATCCAGGTGCAAGGGCAATGTGCAATTCCAGCACTGGTGGACACTGTATCCCAAGCCACCATGCTGTAAAAGAGGGTCTTTGAGCAGCTAAATTCGGGAAGGGGGAGAGATACCAAATCCCTCACACTCCTCTTCCCGGACAGCTCCAGAACTTTGATGGGAAGGAAATTCCTGCTGAAGGGTCTGCAGAGCTGGAAATTAAAATTGGGCAACACAAAATATCGCACCCGGTATTGGTTGTGGTGTCAGAGGGAACCCCCTGTCTATTAGGGAATGACATCCTCCACAGATTGTCTCCCCTCATAGATTGTGTAAACAAGGTTCTCTGGACTCAGACTAACCGACCAATAAAATTAAAACATAGTGTCAACCATGTTAGTTTAAATGGCACATGCCACATGGTTGAACAGAGACCTGACAAAATTGAATTCCACTTCCAGAATAATCAAATCCCTGACGTGACAGTAATTGCAGTAGGACAACAAACTGGTGATGGAGAGTCCTCTATATTTCTGAAAATCAACCTTCCTTCCAGTCTAAGGTGGCATTCCACACTGGAAGGAAATACTCTGAAATTCTATACAAACTCAGAAAATCCCACTCCTATAGCCCAAAATGATGAGAAATCAGCTCAACATTTGGCTGATATTCAGAAATTTGGAGAGCAGTTGTTCAAATCTATTCAGTTAAATGAAGGAAAGGACTCTGTTCTCGCCTGAGTGTGTGTGAACAACGGTAAGAGCTTCATCAGCTAGGCCATGTTCCGCAAACTCCCAAAATATCCAGCCATTCCCACATTTAAACTGTTAGACAAATTGGAAATGGACCTGGAAACATACAATTCCAATACATCTCCTGCCTAGCAGGTGTATGCTCAAAATGTCCATAGGTAACAAGAGAATAGTCCATAATTGTTGGATCATGCGAGATGTCCCTGCTGCATTTTATTTAGGCCGTGACATCCTCAATCGCTTTGCCATTAGTTTGGACCTAATAAATTTCAAAGCCTGGTCCCGATTAGCGGCTAATCCCATGGACTTTGATGACCCAGAGAAAGCATTTCGGTCAGCTCAGCTGCTGCCATATGCAGATGAAATTCAGATTGGAGAGGAAGTCACTATCCCAGAACGGACGTGACAATTCTCACTGGAAGTAAAAATTAAAAGAGGACAGAAACTGAAAAATCCTGATGCCTATGTTCATCTCAATGCTCATTTCCAACAGCAAGGGTTGTGGGTAAACCCAACATCACTAGTCAATATGGACCACAACACCATTCCAATAGAGATGGATAACAGCGACCTAAAGAGTATCACTCTGGGCGCAGTCACCTTTATTGGAATGGCGGTTGATGATCGACATTTTTCCATAGATTTAGGTAACAAACTGTTACGACCAATCCCCAAGGACTGTTTTGACAGTGATAGCGACAATGACACAACACCAGACAGGATCTTCACCCGGCATGTGGGGAATTTCCTGGTGTATTCTTCCTGCCCTTATGGTAAGGAATATGTGACCTGTGACTTCAGGAGGGATGAGGTGGTGTTTCAAGTCCCCAAGGACTGCCTTCCCCACCTGAAGCCATCAGTCCAAATCAGCACTTTGACCAGGGACTTCTCTGCCCAGCTGGAGGAGGCCGCTGAGATAGCCAAACCAGAAGTCTTTTCAGGTTACAGGCTGATGGTTGAAGATAGAGTCAACCTAGATGATGCCTGCGAGACTCTGGAGCAAAAGCAAAAATTGAAACAAGTTTTCTTAGATTTTCAAGATCTCTTTGTGGTGGACTCATCTGACTGTGGTCGCACCAACTTCCACACAACAACAATTCTCACCGACCCTGGCATGACTCCAGTGTTTGTGAAACTATATCGCTTGCCTCTCGCATCAATGGAGTCCCTTACTGAAAAAATTAAGAACTTTGTGTCCAATGGATAATTCGTCCAGTCCACAGCACCTTCAATAATCCGGTGCTGGGGATTTTGAAACCAAACGGCCAGTGGAGACTCTGTGCTGACCTAAGGGAGCTCAACAAACGGGTCCATACCTCCCGATTGTTTCTTCCCTACATTGACCAATGGCTGGCCCAGATGCAGGGGTCAAAGGAATTCACGACCATTGACCTGACCAACAGGGGGCAGCAGTACACTTGAACCCAGACTCCCTTAAAATACATCAACTCCGGCAATGCATTTAACATCATTCTGCTTAAGGCAATGCCCGACTTGGGTGAAAGGGGTAATCTGGCCTATGTAGATGATGTTCTATTCAAAAGCTCAATTGTGGAGGAACACATAGCGGAGATCCGATATGTTCTGACACAGTTGAGGGCTCCCGGAGCAAAACTCTGTTTTCAAAAGTGACAGTGATGCAGAACCCGTGTCAATTTCTTGGAGCATGAGATAACTCCTGAGGGTGTCTGTCCCCAGGAAAATAAAGTAGAAGCACTCCAGAAAATAAAAAAAACCCACAACTCTGCAGGAACTAAAGAGCCTCCTTAGACTAATTACAGCAGAAGGTTAATTGAGGAGTACGCAGAGATCACGGGACCCCTGATCCATCTTTTGAAGGAGGGGGTCATGTGGGAGTTGGGTCCAGAACAAGCCGAGGCAGTAAGACAACTCAAAAGAAGCCTCTCACAAGCAGCTTTCCTAGCTTACCCTGTCAAAAACAAGGAGTTCTTCTTGGAGATAGGGTTCTCAATGACATGCTTGACTGCAGTATTATATCAAAAGCATGACAAGGTCAATAAAGTAATCTCCTATGCGAGTAAGACTTTATCCTCTGTGGAGGAAAAATTCAACGATTGGGAGAAGGCACTCCTGGCAACGATATGGGCATTGAAGAATTACCACCCGTTTATCCAGGGGGAACACATCATAGTGGAGACTCCACACCAACCTTTGCAATTTCTTCAAAGTGAGAGAATCTGGGCCGGAAATATGAGGAATTCCCAAATAACTTCCTAGATTCTGTCAATGCAAGACTTTCTTGTGGAGGTCAGATATGGCCAAAACAAGAAGAGTCCCCTCGCGCAAGGTCTGGCTGACTTGCATGCTTGTGCCAAAGAAAACTGTCTCGAGGACGAAAGTCTTAAAATCAAGGACAACATGGAGGCCTAGCTTAATTCCCCACACAAAGTCTATGAAGAAGACAAGTGTGGGGGAATGCCCACTGTCTATGTGGATGGGTGTTCCTACCATGTTGACAACAACGGGGAAAAGGAACTTGTGGCCCGTGTAGGGAATGCATGGGTGAATGATGCCTCAGAATCCCCGCTGGGAACAAAATCGGTCCCTGAAGTAGTCAAGTGGCAGAGCTGATGGCTGTGCATCAAGCCATCCTCACTGCTGTCCAACACCAACTCCATGGTCTACTGGTCATAATCACTGATTCAGATTTTGTACGGAACGGGTTCGTGGAGCACCTAGGTAACTGTAAAACCAGAGGCATGCTATTTGCTCATAATAAACCTTTGAAACACGGAAAATGAATACAGAATATTGATGATCTGGTCACCTCGAATGGGATGACCATCTATTGGGAAAAGATCAAGGGTCATTCTAAAGTAGAGGGGCCAGACACAACTGGAAATTACCTACCTGATCAGCTGGCCAAAACCATAGCCATGCAAGGGGATCTACTTGAGATCGAGTCCCTGTTGGGAGAAATCCAGGTCACTGCTATCACTAGGTCCAAGACAAATGCTCCCAATGAACTCTCAACTGTACAATGGAGTAAGGAGACCCCAGATGCTGATTTGATTACGGCTGAAAAAGGGGATCAAATAATTGGTAAGTTTTATCAACATATTGAGGACCATGAGAACTTTCCCCTGATAGATACCGATTGCATTGGGAAAGAGGATCTCAGAGTGTTGATGAAATGTCCAAAAATGTTCCGAATCCAAGACGGTTTGTTGGTGAGGAGATCCATAGCTGGCCATGACCAGTTGGTGGTCCCTACCTCATTCCGAAGCCTGACGCTAATCAGGGGTTTCATACGACATTAGAAATCTTGCGTGAGTTTGTATACTGGCCACACATGGGGCATGACCTCGACCAATACTTGAAGGGGTGTCTTGTGTGGGCACAATTTCAGCCTACATCACTCACACACCGTGCTCCCCTCCAAAAGAGGGGGATGACACTGCCTTGGTCAGATTTGCAAGTCAATTTTATCAGGCTTGTGATTCGCTCCTCTAAGGGGAACAAGTACATGTTGACCGTAACATGCTTGTTCACTAAATGGGTGGAATGTCTCCCGGCCCCAAATTGTAAGGCAGAAACAGCAGCTGCCCTGATGATCAATCACATCTTCTCACGTTTTGGACTACCCCAAAGGATTGAGTCTGACCGAGGTAGCCACTTCACTAGCGAAGTGATGACAAAGATGTGGGTGATACTTGGGGTCAAAAGGAAATTACACATTGCCTACCGGCAATCCACTTGTTACAAACTTGATGGTCGTGCAGAGTATGGGCAACCCCTCTGTCCCCAAGTATCACACTGACAGCACCAGAAATACTGTCTGTGCGATCTTTGAAGCCACAGGTGGAAGTCCGCAAGCCTGGACGTGGGACACAGCCGGAAGAACCCCTTGAACGCTGCAAGGCAAGGTGCAATGGTGGTTAGAATGCAGGACAAGGTAAAGTATATGGAATGCCAAATACAAGAACACAATGTACCTGTGAGGATATGAAGGTGGTTCTGAAAGAGGCCAAGGAGGCGTTGACCTTGAGACGGCTGTTGGCCAGGCAGTGGGCAAGGTGAACACCTAGTGCAGGACCGTAATCCCAAATTGGTACGTGATTCGTGGAGGAAAACCAAACAGTCCAAGGTCAAAACATTCGATCCAGGTAGATAAAGGGTTAAGCAGAGCAGTCCGTTGGGCGAAGCGTAGCAGTCAAACCGGTAATCCAAAGTACAAAAACAGTTAAAGGACAAGCGTAGCAATCCGTGAAGCAAACCGTGGTCAGGCGATGGGTAAGATCCTTGGAACGAAGAAATGGGCGACACGTGATCCAGACGAAGAACAGCTGTGAAGCAACGCTTTCTGTTTCCGGGCGTCCTTTATCCATCCGGCAGAAGTCACGTGATGCATGTACGGAACAAAAGCGTTGCGTCGTTGCTAGGAGACAGGGAATCACGGGATCCGCGGCGCGCAGTGACGCGCGGTTCTCCGCAAACGGCGCAAGCCGATGCGATGATGTGGTAACAACCTCCAGTTCAGCTGCCACAGACGTGAAGGGCGGTAAACGCCAGTCCTAACATTCTGTGACCGGGAGTGAGGGGTACGTGTGCCAGATTTTGTATGTCGGGTAAAAGGGCGAATGGGAGTTGTGTGCGGGGAGGGGCGTGACCTAGATCGTGTGGTCGGCGTGACAGAGTCCCCCCTCAAAGGCCCACGACCCCGTGGGCAAGCCGGGCAGTCCCTATGAAAACGCGCAACAAGCCGCGGAGCCCGGACATCCCGGGAAGAAACCCAAGAGCGGTCCTCGGGACCATACCCCAGCCAGTCCACCAGATATTGGAGGCGACCCCTGTGGAAACGGGAACCCAGTATCGCACTGACTTCATATACGTCCGGAGAGGATACAGAGACAGAAGCGGGCGGAGCAAGGACACGAGTAGGAGCAAGGTAGGGCTTGAGGAGGGAAGTGTGGAATACAGGGTGGATACGCCAAGCAGGAGGAACAGAGAGGCGGAAAGCCACAGGATTCAGGACCCCGGCGACCCTGTAGGGACCCACAAAACGAGGTAGCAGCTTCCGACAACCAGGTATCCGTAAGTGTCGAGTCGACAGCCACACCCGGTCGCCCACATGATATTCCGGCGCCACGGTTCTCCTCCGATCCGCCTTAGCCTTCATCACCATCTGGGCTTCACGGAGGTGAACCAGTGTTTGTGCATGAACCCCGGTCAGATCGCGCACACAGGCATTGGCAGCCGGAGTGGTAGAGGAGAAATCAGGGTGCGGCAGGGTACGCGGATGCTGACCATACATAGAGTAGAAAGGGGAGAAACCAGTGGCTGAATGTCGGGAGTTGTTGTAAGCGAATTCAGCGAGGTGGAGCAGATTGAACCAGGAGTCTTGGTACTGGAGGGTCAGACAGCGCAGGTATTGTTCCAGGGCCTGATTCACCCTCTCGGTCTGCCCATCGCTTTCTGGGTGATAGGCCGAGGAGAAGCGAGCATCAATACCCAGGAGCTTGGTAAGGGCACGCCAGAAACAGGACGTGAATTGGGTCCCACGATCTGATATAATGACTTGTGGCAGACCGAAAAGGCAGAATACCGACCTAAAGAACAGGCGGGCTAGGGTTGGAGCTGAGGGGATGCCCGTACAGGGAACAAAACGGGCCATCTTGGTGTAGGAATCAACAATTACCCATATGGTGTCGTAGCCCTGTCTGCGGGGTAGGTCCGTGATGAGATCCATGGAGATGGTGTGCCAAGGCCTGGGGGGAATGGGCAATGGTAGGAGCAACCCCAGGGGTCATCCTCTGCGTGTTTTGCACTGGGCACAGATCGAACAGGTGTTTACGTAGTGTTCTACGTCTTTCCTCATGGATGGCCACCAGCACCAACGTTGTAGCAATTCCAGGGTGCGTTGTTGCCCAGGGTGGCCGTTTATAGCAGCATCATGTGACCAGGCAAGCGCCTGGTTACGTACATCACATGTAGGGAGAAACAATTTGCCTTGAATGAACGGCAACCCCTCTTGGAGGGCTATGTCCCATTCGGAGAGCATATGAGGATGTTTGGAAACCCATTGTCTGATGGCGATGAGCATGGGTGGGGATGGTGTGCACAAACATATTACATGGCCCTTCCCTAACAGCGTGTCCGGAAATAGTGACAGTGATTCCCCACCAGGAGAACGGGAAAGAGCATCAGCCTTGCCGTGGATACGACCTGGTCTGTGTTTAACAACGAAATCGTAGGCAGAAAAGAACAAATGCCAGCGCACTTGTCTGCTGTTTGTACATTTTAGGGAGGCCAGGTCCTGCAGGTTTTTGTGGTCTGTGTAAACCACTGTCTGATATCTTGCCCCCATAGGATGGTGTCGCCATGTTTGAAGGGCATCTTTAATGGCCAACAACTCTTTCTCGGTCACAGTGTAGTGTGTCTCGGCAGCCGAGAACTTCCGAGAGTGAAAGGCTACTGGATGTAAGCTACCCGTGGTTGGACAAGGCTGAGATAACACCGCCCCTAAAGCAAACGAGGAGGCGTCCGCTTCCAGAACATAGGGAAGACCAGGGTCAGGGTGTTGCAGGACAGGAGCAGAAACGAATCTGAACTTAAGCGTTTCGAAGGCTTCCTGATGTACGGGGGTCCAGGTGAACGGGACGAGAGGACTGGTCAGAGCGGTCAAAGACGAAACAATAGAAGAGAAGCCGGCGATGAATCTCCGGTAAAAATTAGCGAAGCCGAGAAAGGATTGGAGCTGTTTGACGTTAGCGGGAGTCGGCCACCCCGTGACAGCCCGTACCTTGGTCTGATTCATGGATAACCCTCCGGGGGAGATGTGAAAGCCTAAGAACTCCACTTCCTTTGTGTGGAACAGGCATTTCTCGGGCTTGGCGAACAAGGCGTTCGTCTTGAGGTGAGAGAGGACCTCCCTAACATGACCGACATGTTCCTCCAAAGAGGATGAGTATATCAATATATCGTCCAGATATACCACCACGAACGTATCCAAGATATCAGAAAATACGTCGTTGATAAATCGTTGGAACGTTGCGGGGGCGTTACAAAGCCCGAAGGGCATCACAGTATATTCGAATAACCCCTGTCGGGAACAGAATGCCGTCTTCCATTCATCTCCACGCCTCATCCGGACTAGGTTGTATGCCCCCCTTAGGTCCAGTTTGGTGAATATGGACGCCTTGGTCAACCTGTCCAACAGCGTGGAGATGAGTGGGAGGGGATACCTGTTTTTCACTGTGACGGAATTCAACCTCCTGTAGTCCACACAAGGGCGAAGATCGCCCTCTTTTTTCGGCACGAAAAATATCGGGCTAGCAGCAGGGGAGCAGGAGGGACGGATATGACCTAGGTGTAATGCCCGCTGGATGTACTCCTTGAGAGCTCGTTCCTCTGACTGGGTTAATGAATAGATCCTACCCCTGGGAATGGGAGCATCTGGGACCAGATCTATCGGACAATCGTATGGTCTGTGTGGGGGTAACCCTTCTGCAGTAGCTTTGTCAAACAC
The DNA here is from genome assembly GCF_040938575.1 of Ambystoma mexicanum. NCBI lineage: Eukaryota > Metazoa > Chordata > Amphibia > Caudata > Ambystomatidae > Ambystoma > Ambystoma mexicanum. The sequence goes on along the minus strand of NC_090937.1, from coordinate 1,343,772,291 downwards.
CATATGAAAATCGTGATAGTCAGCGGGTATGTTTGACACGACGGCCCCCACGGTATGCGTGGGCACAGGGTCGGAGACTACGTCATCGATGCGGGTGGAAGCCATGGCACTAAGGATGGTAGCAGGAGTGGAGACCGAATCCCTTTCTGTGAGACAAAAGTGTTGGCATACTTCTGACTCAAATGTGACTTGTCCCGTCCCCCAATTTATCAAGGGGTTGTGCTGTCGTAACCAGGGTATCCCTAAGATGACGCCAAACTGTGGTGTAGTGATAAGGTCAAACGACATGGTTTCCCTATGGGTACTCTGTATCGTTACTTCCAGAGGAGCAGTCTGGAATTCGATTGGGCCGGAGGATAGGGAAGTGCCATCAACCGCGTGTACGGGTTCTGGGTGTTCTTTTCTAACCAAGGGCAGATTAAGGTGATGTGCCAAGGCGATATCGATAAAACAACCAGTGGCCCCGGAATCAATCACTATCTGTACGATGTGTGCGATCTCTCTGGTGGGTTTCAGAAGGGCTTGTACTACCACCGGTCTGATGGGACCGAAGGCGGGTTCAGCGGGGGTCGTGGACAGGCTCGCCGGTGCCCCCTGTATCATGGGCGAGCCTTCTGAAAACCCGGGGTCTTGTTCTTGGGGCGTCGGGGGCATTCCCTTACGTAGTGCCCATTCAACCCGCAATAGAAACAGGCGTTCTCAGCCCTCCGACGTTCACGTTCGGATGATGTTAATGGACTTCGGATGCCCCCTATCTGCATAGGTTCAGAAGCGGTGTTAGAAGTGCTCGGGCCTGCTGGGCTAGTGAAAGATGTTTCTGCCCTCCGCTCGGATCGCCTTGCGTCAACCTGTAAAGCAAGATCCACTAGATCCGTGAAGGCCGAAGGAAGGGCAGGAATCACCGAGAGTGCATCCTTCATGGTGTTGCATAGCCCACGATAAAACACGATAGCCTTTTTCTCCTCCGGCCAGGAGGTCTCGGCGGCCAGCTGGTTGTACCGTGTGATGTACTCTATTAGTGTTTGTTTCCCTTGTGTCAAATCCAAGAGTTCCAGGTCCCTTGAGTGGGCCTTATAACGAGTGTCGAAGACTTTGGCCATTTCGGCTATGAGAAGATCAAAATCATACAAGGCGGGATGATCGTTCTCCAACATTGGATTGGCCCAGGTAGCTGCCACCCCGGACAGATGTGACAGAAGAAATGCGGCCTTGGTGACTGAATCGGGGAAAGCCAAAGGTCTGCACAAGAAGTGCAGTTTACATTGATTAATGAATGTACGGTACTTCCGGGGGTCCCCCTGGTAGCGTTCTGGAGCGGCAAGGGGAACGGGTGTCGGGAATAACACGGGAGTGGGAGCTGGGGCCTGAACAGGTGCTAGTCGGTCTGGAGAGGTTGGGTCCCCAAACTCGGCGTCTGCGGGTAAAGGGTGTTGGGTGCTTTGTAAGGCGTCCAGACGGTGATGTATGGCTGCTGTGGCGGTGGCCATGTCGGTCCTGAGGGCCGCCACTGCCTGCATCAAGGCGGTCACAGGATCCCCGGTGGAGGGATTCATACTCTGGACGACCAAAAAAAAGGCTTCACAGTCTGTTACAAACTTGATGGTCGTGCAGAGTATGGGCAACCCCTCTGTCCCCAAGTATCACACTGACAGCACCAGAAATACTGTCTGTGCGATCTTTGAAGCCACAGGTGGAAGTCCGCAAGCCTGGACGTGGGACACAGCCGGAAGAACCCCTTGAACGCTGCAAGGCAAGGTGCAATGGTGGTTAGAATGCAGGACAAGGTAAAGTATATGGAATGCCAAATACAAGAACACAATGTACCTGTGAGGATATGAAGGTGGTTCTGAAAGAGGCCGAGGAGGCGTTGACCTTGAGACGGCTGTTGGCCAGGCAGTGGGCAAGGTGAACACCTAGTGCAGGACCGTAATCCCAAATTGGTACGTGATTCGTGGAGGAAAACCAAACAGTCCGAGGTCAAAACATTCGATCCAGGTAGATAAAGGGTTAAGCAGAGCAGTCCGTTGGGCGAAGCGTAGCAGTCAAACCGGTAATCCAAAGTACAAAAACAGTTAAGGGACAAGCGTAGCAATCCGTGAAGCAAACCGTGGTCAGGCGATGGGTAAGATCCTTGGAACGAAGAAATGGGCGACACGTGATCCAGACGAAGAACAGCTGTGAAGCAACGCTTTCTGTTTCCGGGCGTCCTTTATCCATCCGGCAGAAGTCACGTGATGCATGTACGGAACAAAAGCGTTGCGTCGTTGCTAGGAGACAGGGAATCACGGGATCCGCGGCACGCAGTGACGCGCGGTTCTCCGCAAACGGCGCAAGCCGATGCGATGATGTGGTAACAACCTCCAGTTCAGCTGCCACAGACGTGAAGGGCGGTAAACGCCAGTCCTAACATTCTGTGACCGGGAGTGAGGGGTACGTGTGCCAGATTTTGTATGTCGGGTAACAGGGCGAATGGGAGTTGTGTGCGGGGAGGGGCGTGACCTAGATCGTGTGGTCGGCGTGACACCACTAGTGGTTGAGTTGAGAGATACAACTAAACTATTGTGCGCATGTTAAAAAAGTTTGTGGCAGATTCTGGGCCAAGTTGGAACATTCGATTACCCCTTGTCCGGATGGCCATCAGATCTACCCCTACTTCGGCAACAAAAACGTCTCCATTTGAGCTGATGACTGGGCGAAGGATGGTTCTAACCCAGCATCTGCTCTACAGAACCCAAGAGCAGACCTTGATAAATGCTCCCACCACTCATGAGTATTTTGAAAATCTGAGAAAGCACCTTCAACATGCTTTTGCCTATGCTCAGCGGAATCTAGAGAGATCTGCAGAGAGCATGAAGACCCACTATGACCTCAAGACAACTAAAAAAGAATACCAAGTAGGAGACAGGGTCTACTTGTACAATTTCCAAAGGAACCAAGCCAAACAGAGCAAATTCCTCCCAACTTGGCGGGGCCCTTTAGAAATTGTAATCAGAATCTCACCAGTCGCCTACAGAATCCACATCCCCACGGGTAGTTTGGCAGAGGGGTAAGGCAAGTGGTTCCAAATAAACCAGCTGAAGAGTTGCCATCCCAGGCATACTTTGCGGCAAATAGGGGAACCAACCAGAAACCCAGATGGTGAATAGTGCCAATTATAGCCAATTCAAGTGTCCTTCCCACAGCTGACATCCCCAAATAACGTGTGGACACAGTAGGTGGAAAATATCCATAACCATGCTTTATTCTATCTTCTAGCATCTGGACTAAGAATTATCCAAAGGAATACCAAGGAAGGCCACTTAGGGGCCGGGAGGAGAGACCCAAGGAGCCCGGAGTGCCGCTCCATACTCCCAACCAGAACCAGCAATATTCCTGACCAGAACCTGTGAGGAGAGCATGTCACTCCAGCACTGATGGGAGAAGCAGCTGAATTTCTCCATATGGACAAAAGAAAAGAACATCCCAATCTCCCGACTTTGCACTTACGGGCGGGAAAATCAATTCAGGAGGGGGGCTCTGTGGGATGTATTGACCCACTCCGCTATGCTATGCTATGCTATGCGGCATCACCCTGCCAGTTATGGGGAAAGAAACAGCAACAAAGGCGGCAAAACCCTTGTGCGTGCCAAAAACCTAAAAATACCCTGTGCTTCAGCACACAAAAAGAGGGATGCACAACCTGCCACCCATGGCGCATGTGCAGTGGAATAGAGCACACCCTGCAAAAATGTGCCAGTGGGCTCCATGACCAGCAAACAGAGTGTAGAGAGAGAAGCAGCACTTTGCAAATGAAACCCAAATATGTACCTACAATTGTCATTTGCTTTGTTGCCCAAAAACTCCAAAATGCCTATAACACAACACTTTTCAACATTCACAATCTTACCTGGTGTGAAAATCCATGTATCAAATGAAACATCGGGAAACATACAAAGTTTGAAAACTGACAGCCTCTATGCCAAAATCTGGGTGCAGTACCCGGGGCGACCTGAATGACAGCTGTCAGAGGAGTACTAAGGCAGATTTAAAATGACCTAAAACTCAAAAGTCTGCTGAATTAGCAAACATAAACAGGATTGTTGCCAAAAAGGAATACAAATTTTAGTTCTGTTTTTGATTCCACAGAATTTACGGCCAAGGAAGAAATGTATTTGTATGTGATGCAACAAATGTGTGTTTTGTTAGGTTTAAGAAGTAATTAGCTTGGCTGAAGTTGAAAAAAAACTGGGAAAGCAGAACTCACGGGGAGGTGTTAATTGCAGGGTAGGACAGACTGGGGTCTACAGAGAGCAAAGGAACAATGACAAAGCTACAGTCCAGGAAACTAGAAGTGTGAAAAGGGGTTGTAAAGGGCCTCTGGAAAGAACAAACAAGGAGGAGCATGCTCCTGGACTGCAGGGAGACAAAAGAGGCGGAGCCAAGCGACCATCTGTTGCTAAACATGAACAAAGAACACTTTTTAAAAGACTTATAACTTGCTGTTCAAAATGGTGAAAATATAAAAATGACAGAGTTGTTCATTTAATTTCTGGCTGCACGTGTGAAGAGGCGGCAGAACTGTGTGACATGTTCTGGACAGGAACAGCAAGATATGTGGTTTTATGCAAAATGTATTACTGTTAGAATTGTGAAAATTTACACGCATATCCCTATGTTAAACACGCACATTTGTAGTAATTTTCATAAAATGTGGACATTGTGTACATAGCTAAAAGAACGAAATTCTGTAGAAAGTTGATACCAGATCCTACAGCTGCAATATTTTGATGAGCAGATACTCCATAAAATATGCAATCTGTGTATGTGATTTTTATAGAGGTTGCACATGTGTAAATTTGTATTTTGCCATAATTAGACTTTGTGTTCCAGTGGCTGCGAGTGGATTCTCAGCATCATAAAAAGACACCATAAAGATGACACTCTGTTTCTCTCCTCCTATCAAGGCAGAGAGTAGACTCTAACCCAATCATCTTTCACAGGGGCAAGCTTAGCTAAGCCGGCCCATACACCCCTTTGTGATGTCATTTTTAAAGCATGAATAGAGACAGCTGAGAGCACATAGGGAATCACTGATCCAGCCACCTTCCTGATTCTGGCGAAGCACTCTGATCCAGCTTTAAATATTCTTCCAGATCCAGATGCCAAATCTCTTGCCAGCAGTAGAGAATATTGATTTCAGCAAGGCCCCAATCCTCAAATTTATTCTCCCCACTCAGTAAAGCTCTATGTGGTGTGAGAAGGCCATTTTGAACCAGTATCCAGAAATTCTTTGGCTTGCCACCACTAGGCTTGCCTGAGGAACTCGCCATCAAGCTGTTCCAAATACCCACAGACTAGAAGAACAGATCCTGTGTCAATCTGGTCACCAGCCTAGAGGATCCAGTCCCGTGCCTAATGTGCTGTTTTTCCTAGACCAGATCCAATCCATGACCAGAACTGACAGTCCCATTTAAAAAAGTATCCAGTGAGTATAAAGAGGAAGAACTGTGTCCCATGTTATAATTGCATAGTCCTGTCCCTATCCAACCCATCCTATCTTTCATTCAGTACCAGTATTGTTAGATGTACTTTACATAGCTTTATCCCTATCTCAGACCCATCTTTCCTTCAGAACCAGTATTGTTAGAATTATCTTTGCGCTGACCCTTTCTCATTTGGAGAAGTTGAATTTCCTTATCAGGTGGGTCACCCTAATCCAGTGGCTGTAACATTCCTGTGTGCTATTCGCTTCTTCATAGTCATCCTCTAGTGTAAGCAAACCCATTTGTCATTTTCAAAAGTATATTTCTGTTTTCCATTCTCACGCCTATTTTACAAAAATGACCTTTACTAAAACCTCTATAACTCCTACTTGTACCCAACATCCATTCTCCCGTTATTGCGAATATCGCGCATGGAAAGGTTTGCCGCAAATTTTCATTTGAGAACTTTTTACACGTGTAAAATAGCTCTAAACTGCTTCTGACTTGGACCTTGAGATTTCCATTGTTTTCTGCTGACAAAATCATTGCTTGTGCTTGTGTGCAACTGTTCAAAGCGGCTCCCATAATAACCATAGTATTTTTGACCAGATTGGGTGTTTTCCCAGTCCATTCTAAAGACAAACTTAAACGCCATTCTGACAGCTGTGCAGTCAATTCTGTTTTCCCTTGTATTTGAAAGGGGGAACATGGGACTGATATTCTGTTTGATTTGTGCCATTCCTGAGTACCTACTCTCCTCCTATCTCCTATTGCCTATTCGGGGATTGAAGGGAGTGTGGGGGGACTGCTAACCACAGTGCTATCTGATATGAACCAGCACAAAAGTATTATTTTGTGTGCTGCATTTGTTTTGCTCATTACTTACCCCTCGTGTATTATTCAGTGTTCTGTCACCCCATTGGTGATTGTTGTTTATCTATTAAAACAGATTGTGATTAAATTTTAAATACATAAATAAATATTTAACTTTTCAAACCAGCCTTATTCCTGGTTCAGTGTGACAGGGGAGGGGGGTTCCAGGAGAAGGGTGTGATGTGAGTGGTACATCTTTCAGAATATTGAACTTTTAAACAAAATAAATAAGGATTTCAGTTGTGCACTACATGCTGAGCTTTGACTTGGGTGTGTGCCGGATTGAAATCACTTACAACATACAATACAAAATATCAGCTATATTACAATTCGCACATCCCCATTGACTATCAACTAAATGCGTACCTAAACACAATGTATGTTATTAAATTTCATTGGTTAGTGCAATCCTAATGATCTAGTGAGTTCATCCCCTGCAGACACCCTACTTGCATAGTCAGCAGAAAAAGTGAAACTAACCCTCCTGTAGCAACAAACCTGAAACAGTGAGTTCCACTCCTATGGGACCAGTCATCTGTCTTGTCAACCCCTCGTTCTCAGGCCCGGTAGCCCCTCAAACAGTAACATACTATCTTGTAACAATCTTAGTGTAACCTATCACTGTCTTCGGCACAAAGCCTTTTGGCCAAGGCCTCCTATCTCTCTGGAAGTAGGTGGCCTCATGGGAAGCATAGCTAAGGCACCTGCTCTTGATGGATTCATTCTCATATTTGTGAGTGTTCAGATGTCATCCTACCATTTACCCAGCAGTCCTAGACTCAATAGGGAGCAGTAGAACTACAGCCTGGGCTAACACTTTGTCATAATTTCTACCTTAGGTCTTGGCTCACACTAGAAGGAACGCCCTTCAGCTCTGAAATCTCTACATTGGCTCCCAGAGGATGCAAGGATTAAATTCAAAACCCTTTGCATCGTCAATAAGGCTTTCTGGGGCCTGGGTCCAAAATAACTTCAGCTATCCCTCCGCAAATACCTCCCCTCTCGATCTCTTCGCACCTCTACCTCTAACTCAATCAGGGTCAGTTGTATTTCAAAGAAACGAGCTGGGGTAGATCTCTGTCTTTGGCTGGGGCCTTCCTCTAGAACAGCCTCCCTGCCACTCTAAAACTTGAGGAGAACCATCTTCGGTTCCAGGAGCACCACAAGTCCTTCCTCTTTGCTTATGCCTTCACCCCCTCTCTCCTCTGCTGACCTGTTCTCTCCTGGCACCTTGCAACTAGCCACCCCCTGTCCTCTGGGCCCAGGTTCATGCTCACCCTGTCACCCTTCTGCACTGCCTCCGGGCCACCCATTGCACTGGGGTCTGTATCTGAACCAATACAACCCACCCCCTTTTCTCTTCCTGCACTTATCTGACCTACCCGTCTGCTGTCTTAAACTCAGAACTTGCCACTTGCTGGTTGCACTACCACTTGTGTTGCTTTTTATTATTTATTTTATTTTTTATTATTTATTATTGTATTCTCCTTTTGCTGCGCACTTTCCACTTTTTCCCCCTCCTTGCACTTTTCCTTCTCCCCCATGCACTTGCACGTTCTCAATGTCACTGGGCCTAGTAAGATCATTGTTTTGTTCTCCCGTGTTCCCCTCCCTTGCCTTGCCACGTTCTGAAACACTTGTGAATGAGTGTGATAGAAATAAAATATCAATATCCCGTGTATGTCTGCTTTTGCACCAAGGACAGAAACTACTACTTTGCGTGAGGCTTGATCTTCTGGGAGCAGCTTCGTGAAAGAAACAGTCAGGGTCTAATTCTTAAGACAATAGCTAGTGTGTGTCCTGTTCCTCCACCACATCTCTGGCATCGTTGCTTTCTCTGAAAGGAAGAAGGACTGCAATTTGACTTTAGTAAATGGCGGGCCTAGCAATGTGAGTGCCAAAACCTATAACCTTAAAGCCATTAACTACTTCTAAAACAGCAGACAGCAAGCCCTGTCGTGTTAGTGTTCATCATTAGGCCTAATGTGACCAAATGGTATTCTTTATGGTATTTAATAATTATAATGAAAAAAGTCCACTGGGCCAGGTACAACAAAATGGCCTACCCTGGGCCAGCTTGACAGACCTCCACATGTGGCCAAAATTCACAGAGCATTTACTTTGTGTTGCGTTTGGGATGTTGATAGTGCATCCCTATCTCTACAGGCCCAATGAAGTGAGGACCTTGTAAAAACGTTTAGCAAATGTGGTGCATGTGAAACTTTCCAGGCTATGAAAGAACCCTTCAGACAGTCATAAGATATACGTTTTTGACGCATAAGAGATTATTCGACTCTCTTGTAAGACTTCAAACTATGTGGCTGGCTCCCCATAAGGCAGCCCAGATGACAGCTGGGTGGGCAAACTCGTTTTCAAATGGAATGACAGCAACTGAGTGTAAGAAACATATAGAAGCATTGGTGGCACGACTTATCAACAATACTTTTACTGGTGTAAATCTTGATGGTAACATTAAGGTAGCACCGGCCCACTGAGTAATGAAACAAGCCCACCCACTTCAAACGCTCTGATCCTGGAGCATACACTATCATCTGTTTTTGGACTTTTTAAAAAAAAAAAATCCAACAACTTTGTACCTTCGAGATTAACTTTAAAAAAGGTTGGCTAAAAAGACAACTAAACTATGCGTGGGAACAACCCTATCTAAGACACCTGTGGGATAAGTAGCAAAAAGACTGCAAGCATGGTGTCTCACGAAGCTAATATTAATTCAAAACAGGGCTTTAATTGGACCCAGACAAACGGGACAGAGAGTTCTGCAAAAATCACATAGTTTATTTCTATAATAACATCATAAAACCATTGTTCTCAATCAATTGGACATACACACACATAGATGAAAATTACTTTTCACTTACAAAAAAACCCAACCACCACAAAAAATATAGTGTAAGAAGAGACAATTCATATTCTCATTCATAAAAATACTTACGCATAGAAAAATACTTTTCAAGCTCATTAAGATACAATTACTTATACTGTGCAAAACAAGTAATTCAATCTCCACTCGATGGGGAGTCCAAAGCATGGGTACTAAAAGGACCCTTCTTTACCTGATACAAACCCCAAACCAAGGCTACAAACCACGTCTGAAGCCCTACAATGCTTTACTTTTCTCTATTATAGCTTCAAAAATGCAATGAGAAGAAAGGGCAACATATGGAACAGTCATTTGTCTACTAGAGGAGGTACCAATCATCTTATTGGTTTTCTACGTCACATGGCCCTTCCCTTTTCCCAGTTTCAACCAACCAGCGTCCAACGCTCCAATAGTGCTGGCGCCTGTCTACCTCAGGACTAGACCGTCTTTCAGATGAACGATGAAATCTTCAAAAGCCACCACCACATAAAATGTATACTTCATCTGTGAAAACATGACATAAAAAGAGATACATAAAAAGCATTAAAAACAAATCTCAGCAAAACTAACAGTTCACAAAAATAGTGTATGTCCATGAATAGCTCCTATATATAATTTTGAGTAATTAACATACCCATTACTTATAAGTGGGGACCCAATCAGATCACTCTCCGCCCTCTTTAAGGGTAACTTCAGTATATCATTCCTGTAGACAAGAGGAAGTAGAAAAAAAATCTGCTTCTTCGCCTGTAACTCATAGTGGCACACATAATTGGCATTAGCGTGAAAAAACAACCAAACATACCTCCTGTGTGTTTCCACTAATAGGGTATCCAAGAAGCTTTGTGTATGCCTGACATAGACAAACAGCAAACGATACCTGAAAAAAAGGCACAGCTGGCTTCAAAAATGAATGAACCAATTTAATCTCATCTATATTTCAAAAAACCTAGGGAGCATCTAATAACATAACTGTCTCTCGTCATAGTAACACAGCTGTTACATAGATGTCTCTCATCACAGTAACATAGCTGTCTCCCATCATAATCGCCCCCGTGTTACAACCATGAACGTTTCTGTCAGTGAGGGATTGTAAATTAACCTGTCAGGTAGAAATGCCTTGTTTAAACACCCGCAGCATTGCAAAAATTGGCGTACTTTAAATAAAGCACTCAAGGGACGTGATTAATCGTCATAAACTAGGTTCATTCATGCCTGATGGAGACTCGTGCAGCAGAAAACACGTGTTCAAAGATGACACTGGTACAACACAGTTACGCGTAATTGTTGTTGCGGACGTTTTTGTGCTATCAACCCTAAGCTCACATCATTGCTGCATAAAAAAACATATATGTCTATAGAACACTTAACCGCATGTTGGCTGTATTCAGAACCAATTACCATCACGCCAAAGAATGCGGCCACTCGTTGCGGAGTCCCTCCTATGTTTTATAAGCAACATCCCTTTAAACAGAGACATAAACAGAGACATAGGGCCTCTTTCCGACCCTGGCGTTAACCAAGGTGCTTTGGTTGACGCCGTTATGGTTCCGACTCCGCCATCGGTGCCGTAATTAGCTCTTATGTCCCTTTGCGGGTTGGATTTTTAACGCCTGCAAAAAGCAGGCGTTAAGTACCAACCCGCAAAGGGAACTCGGAATAGGGTGGTAAGGGTTTAACGGCACCGGTCTCGTTACCGGTGACCGTTAACCCTTACTGCCCTACTCGGTATGACCTCCATATAAATGGGACTAAACATGGCGAAAACCACCCAGAAAAAACCTCCTACGGTGTTGCAGCGAGGGGGGCGGGGTTGTAAAAAGACTCAAACCGGCAGCATAGCAAAGCTAATGTAATCAGACATGAAACTATGGAAGGGGCAGAAACCTTCTACAGCGGCCCTGATCAGCTGCAAAGTGCATAAAGATAAACGAAATGCAGACAGAAACAAAGCGCATAAAGAGAAACTTGGAACGCATGTATCTAATTAAGTCCCTAATAGAGGAGTCTCTTTCTATAAGATTTCTGGAAAAACAAGGGGCTGTGGGGGAAGCATATCTGAAACAAAGAAATTATAATGATAAATTGCACACATCAAGCAGAGGAGTATATAATGAAGTAGGATACAACGCATATCCACATTTACTTGCAAGTTCAATCCACCTAAACTTTATTCATATTATGACTATAATAACCCGTTCCATTCTTCCTGATTATTTAGACCTTGTATATGGCTCTGTGTTTGCTATATCCACCACTGTCCCCTTTGAGATAATTTAGTTGCAGTGTTACGACCATCCATTGCACTAACTTTTTCCAGTGCCCACCATTTAAAATCTTCTGGGCCATGATGTTCAGCCAGAAAATGAGCCACCAAAGTTGAAGTTGTACTGAATGTTCTTATTTTGGAGTTGTGTTCTGTGATCCGTGTTTCGACTGGTCTGGAGGTTTTCCCTATGTAGGTCTTATTACAAGGGCGCATAATCACACACATAACATGTGAACTATTGCAAGTTGATTGGCCATGCAATGTTCACGTGTTTCCATTTGTTTTGAGTGCACTGCGGGCAGATCCAGATCCTTGGAAATTGGAAAGAGGAGAATGTGTATGTTTCCACTTATATGCTAACAAAAAAAGGTGAAAAATCCAATACAAAAAAGACAGAATCGCCTGTGTACCTTATTGTTACACTTCATAGAGCACATTGTCCAAATACTGTCCCGATTCCGAGATCTGTGTAAAAGTGGAAATGTGTTGTTCCAAACAGGAACACTTATCTTTATTAAAGCACCATATTTTGTAACAGAAAGAATGTGGTGTGTTGACATGAAAGCCTTGGCATTTGCCTGTGTCTGATTTACAGCCCGATATGGCCCAGGTGACCATCAGGAATGCCTGCCAAGCACTGCAAGGGCATTCTCCTTGCTAAGCCCTGCTTTTCCATGTTAACAATGTGCTAACATCTACTGCACATTGTCCCTTCATTATTAAGGCATTTCGCAGACTGCAGCACCACTTTTCTAATTTACTGACAGCTTGAGGACACTCGTAAATCAGAAAAGAATGCTGGCAGTGAATCTAGATGTTAGCAGCTTTCGCAGTTTGAAAGCACTACAACCCCCGAACCTCTCCAATCCTTCCACCCACCTCTGAATGCTGTGCATAAAACTGGAGGGGAGAATGTCGAATTCCTGCGCTTCTTTCATCGCGAGGTCAGAGTCAGGCACCATGTCTCCCATTTACACATGATGTAAAAAGCAGGAGGATTCCATAGCAATGCAATGCATTTGCACCTGTATGAAAGTATTTTGGAGGCGTGCATGCGTGCAGATGTGTATAGTGGATGAGGGTGGCAGAAATGGCTAATCCATACAGTGCCCCAGCTCCAATCAATAAGAATTTGATGCAGGGCCTTTGATGCACGCTTTTTACACTACTCTATCCCGTTCCCTACGTGAGCAGTAAACAGGTCATTCCAGATTATAAAGATCAGTTTTGGAGCGATGGGGTATATTCTAGTCGTTGTTTGAAATCGCTCTGATAAGGTCGGCCCACTCCCTGCACTGTGCTGGGAAATACCTGTGTGGATACAGCGTGTAGGCGTGAACCACAAGCAGAGCCCCAGAAAAAGCCTTCAAGCTGCCGAAGCTTATGCATCGTGTGGCGACATGATTTGCACTTTGCAACGCGAGACAGTATCAACCACACTAAGCAGTGGTTCGAAAATGTCAGTCTTGAGATTAAGCCTATGATCACATGACTGTGACGAAAAACAATGCGTGACATTCAACTCCATTCTTTTCCGAATTCTGAGAATGTCGCACAGAGATTAGCTCATAAAGAGATTGTGATACAAGGGCACAGCCAACAAGAGAGTTGAAACCAGGCGGAGTCGAACGAAAAGTAACCCCACACCATTCATTACCAAAATCACCCAGAACCGCAGAAACCTTTTCTTGGCTACACCTATGTGATGGGTGCCGCTTAGCTCACAAACGATTCCGTGGTGCTAACAAATGAACTTTCTAGGGCCATATGACTCATCATATGTCATGCGGCGCAGTGCCACAATGCTGTGGTTATCACAGATCAAGTGAATGCCACTGCTTAGTTCATCCAATGGGCCGGATTCAGAAAGAATTGAAATTTACATAATCAGCCATGCCTGTGAGCATCTTACAGGTGCACTTTCTACCATACAGCAGATTCACAAAGCCTAACATTGGGGTATATCCGGAGATGCTCACATGCAAATGCGATTCAAAAAGATGGGCTCAAAGGCTTCTCATAGATGTTCCAGGTATCTGCATATTTGCTCCATTCTTAGGCTTTTTGACTTACTGCACAAAAACCCAGACTCGTTTAGAGTGGAAAGGTTGCTTTAATGTGACAGGTCAAAGCTTACAAACAAACGCTTACCTGGCTCCCTGGCCTTACAAACTAACAAACTGTTTTAACAACCAATTAACAATTAAAACTTTAATTTCCCTAACAATTAAATAATTAAATAAATAAATCAACTTCCTCCCTAAACATCCCTTGGTCCCAAAAGTCTGCTTACCACTTCTCAAGGTGTCTCGTTTTTTCCCTGGGGTCATGCCCATTCAGGTTCAATACCTGCTCCCCCGGGATAGCCCGTTTGTGCAAACAGCACCACCCCCATCCTTTCCCGCACCATTCCCCCATTGTGCTTCCCTCCCCCCATATCTAAAGGGGCCATGCCTCCGCCAACCACAACAACTTCCCAGACCCATCAGCAACTCCCCTCTACAACAATCTCCTCTTTCTTATGACCTGCAGCCAGTTTGACCTGCCACATCAGCAACGGCTAATATAGATCAGAAAGGCAAAACTAATGCCCCAACCTGTCACATAAAACTACCGAAACAATACAACCTGAAAACGGTACCGAACAGCCCCCAAAAAATATTTAAAAGAAAATTGATCCCATGATACAAAAATTTAGAAGGTGACACCCCCCCCAGAAAATAAAGTCTGACACCTGGAACAACCCAACAAAAAAGGGGGCAGGCGGGCGGGTCAATCCAAAGTCCCCAACCGTCGCCTGCTTCCCGAACCTTCCCTGAACCTTAAATACCCCCTTGGGAGCTCTGCACACAGGCCACCTCACTGGCCTGTGCAGCGTCAAAATAACCCCGGGGGGAAACGCTTTGACTTACTGCACAAAAACCCAGAATCGCTTAGAGTGGAAAAGGTTGCATTAATGTGACAGGTCAAAGCTTACAAATAAACGCTTACCTGGTTCGCTGGCCTTAGAAACTAACAAACCTTTTTTTAACAACCAATTAACAATTAAAACTTTAATTTCCTTAACAATTAAATACATAAATAAATAAATAAATAACTAAACTTCCTCCCTAAACATCCCTTGGTCCCAACAGTCTCCCTACCACTTCTCAAGGCGTCCCGTTTTTTCCCTGGGGCCATGCCCCTTCAGGTTCAATACCTGCTCCCCCGGGGTAACCCGTTTGTGCAAACAGCACCACCCCCATACTTTCCCGCGTCATTCCCCCATTGTGCTTCCCTTCCCCCACATCTAAAGGGGCCATGCCCCCACCAACAGAAAAACCCTCCCCTGAGGTGTTCTTTCTGCCCCACCCCCCATCCCTTCCTAGTCCCAACTCTTTAACATATCTCTCACTACCCAGTTCAATTCCAACAAATAATAAGTATTACCAATCGCTGACAAGTGTTCACCATCCTCTCTAAATATCATAAAACCTTCAAAAACAATTGCCCTCATTACGAGTCAGGCAGTGGACCATGGTGCTATTAGCACCATGGTCCATGCCAGATTCCTCCATGGTGGATGGCGGAATTACCGCCCCATTCCAAGGTGAGTGGGGCGGTAATTCCCCATTCACCATTTGCCCTTCCCCATTCCCATTTTTGCTCCATAGGGCATAATGGGGATGGGGAAGGCGCATATTACGGCACCGTAAATTACAGTGCCTTAATTAGCACCAAGGTCGCTTAGCGCCTTGGACTTTAACGCCTGCAAAAAGCAGGCGCTAAAGTGTAAATCAGACGTTAAGGGTTAACGGCGCCGATGGCGCCGTTAAACCCTTAACGCCTGCATTGTAATGAGGGCCAATGTCTTTGTGGTCTAAAACCTGCACCGCCGCCGAAACACAAAATTTTACCATCTCTCTGTTTATACCCTTCCTTGCTCGCTCTATCGCTCCTTCACTTCTCGCTCCCCTCGAGACTCTCCTAGGCAACAACTTAGTCCAAACTACAGCTGCTTGTGGCCACATTTCTCGGACCCATAACAAATCCCTTTTCATTTTTCTAAGAAGAGCCACACCAGTATCTCTTACCAGGTCATTTTCCCCAGCTTGAATAATCAGCCCATCTGGAGTCCCGTGACGTTCCCTCAACCCAGCCAACATTAGGAGTAACTGATCCCAGCAGAGCCCCCCTAAACCTGACCATCTTACCAAAACATCTTTATAGCTGCAACCCAATTGCCTGCCAAAAACTCTTTACTCAGCTTCTTTCCCCGCCCACTTAACAATAGAATGACCCACTATCCATATTTGTGACATCTGCCCCGGCCTCCTGCCAGCATCTGAAAAAGAAATGACAAAGTCACTTACAAATCAACAACATCCTGATAAATACAACACTCCTGCCACTTCTGAAAATATTCTTTCAAACATCCCGTTTACCCAAATCCCTGACATACCCTTTGTACCTCCCTGTCTTCCAGTGCCCCAAAGTCTTCACCTTTTCTTCAGAATAGCCCAACCTGCTACCTTCAGATGCTGCTCCCATCCTAAGTGAATGAGTTCCAAACTCCTCTACCTTTTCCCCTATAGCTACCAGAACCTTTCAAAGTACCCCCAAAACTTGCGACGCAGATACTGGCACCCCATTCTCATGCTGAATCACCAAACCTGTCCTTCCACCGCAGCGCTCCTTCCACAACCAACCTGACTGAACCGGGCATAACTTAGACCTCCTGATCTTAATGTCCACACCTAACTCGGTAAACTGGACATCCTCCCATTGCAGCCCACCTACCCCACTTTTCCCCCCACCAACTCAGAAAACCCTAAAGGTCCAAAAGAATAGCCAAGTAAAACAGGTTGCAAACAATTCCCCTTCCCAGGCTGACCAGCAAATCCCCCCCACTGCCTGACACAACCTAGTTAGCAATTCCGCCGATACCGGTCTCCTCTTATCATTTTCCCTCTTACTTTGCCTTGCCCATGCTTCCAACATCCTGTTTGCCCTTTACCCGCCACTCGGCTGAAAACCCCAAAACCACTTCCCATAGAAAGCAATCCCTGCCAGCTTCCCTGTTATAGTTGCCGTAGACCAGCCCCTATCCATGCACCTCAATAGGAAATTAGTGACATTGTCCCTTTTCCATTCTTCTGCGTCCCCCAACCTTTCCAACTACAAGCTCCCTTCTTGTAAAATCCTCCCAATCCCTACTGTAGGCCTCTTTAGATGCCGGAGCAGGATAACCCTCTACCAATGCAAGCACTCTCAGCTTCCTATTTTCCACAGCTCTGCCAGAATCCGCTGCCCCTCCTGATCTGCATCTGGAGCCAATCCACGGAATCTC
The DNA here is from genome assembly GCF_040938575.1 of Ambystoma mexicanum. Taxonomy (NCBI): domain Eukaryota; kingdom Metazoa; phylum Chordata; class Amphibia; order Caudata; family Ambystomatidae; genus Ambystoma; species Ambystoma mexicanum. Next base: position 1,343,755,477 of record NC_090937.1, on the reverse strand, counting down.
TGCCACTGAAAACGAAATAATGCATCAGCGATGCCACTATCATTCCCTGGCACATGTGTTGCTTTGAAAACCACATTCCATTCCATGCAACGCAGAACAAACTCTCTCATCAACCTCGCCACCCTCTGATCCTTTGCTGACTGCCTATTCACTACATGAACCACACACTCGTTGTCAATGTTGAAATTCACTTTCTTGTTTTGAAACTCCTTCCCCCACAATTCAAGTGCAACCAGCAAAGGAAAGAATTCCAGGAATACAAAGCTCCTTCCCTCCTTCAACCGAACCGATTGCCACTTCTCCAAGCACCATTTCCTCCCCAAAAAAACTCCAAAACCTCCTGCACCTGCTGCAGCTAAAAAAATCTGAACTTCCCAAGACACCGGATCTCCCTGCAACCACATGGACACTCCCTTAAAATTTTCCAAAAAAACGCAGCCATATTCTACAATCTTCCCGCACTGCACCTGACACTATTATCCGATGATGTGGGTACTTTGCTCCTGCCTTAGACTGCGCCATGTTTCTGCAAAAAGTCCGCCCTGGGGCCACCACCTTGCATGCAAAATTCAAATGCCCCACTGTTAGGCAGAAACCTGTGCAGTTCCCTTAGGGACCACTGCAGAAAGTTTAATACTACAGGTGTTAGCAGTAAACCCAATTGGTAGCAGTCTGCACCACCCAGATTTACTTGGTAGCTGTGGCTGAGCAGTCAGACTTCTCTCAAGAAGAGTTAGGCAGTATATAGAGTATACACATTAGGTACAAAAAAACAGTAGCACAAGAAAACACTGACCAGAGCTTTGGTATAAACGTATATAATTATTTATTTAAAAACACACTTGTAAAAATACACTGGCACTAATATGTCAAGCAAGTTCAAACACAGTCATTAGAAGTATATACACCTCCCTGATTAAATTATTCGACAAGTCTAAGTTAAGACACCACTTATTTGCAAAACAGAGTTGAGCGCGTAACCTTAAATGGCACTCCAATAATTCAGTTTAAAAAGGGGGAGAAAAGGCAGAAATAGAAAAACACACAGTACCAGCACTTTTTAAAGAACCACAGCAAGTCAAGAAAGGCAGAGTCTACTGTAGAGCAAAAAGTTCATAGGCCAGGCCCATTCTTGGAGAGAGCAAGGCAGAATGTGCCCAAGATCACACAGTTGAAGTAAGTACACTTTAAAAGTCTTTGCAGATAGTTCAGAATGGAGTTAGATCAGTTTAGAAAAGTTAGTTAACAGGTCCGAGGTCACCCCAGGATAGAGAGTCAAGGATTTACGGGACACCTTGAGCAGTCTGTTGCAAGGGAGACCAGGTGGGACACAGTACCTGAAATGGTGAGAATGCTCCAGCAGGGACAGTTGTTCCTGGCAGCAAGTGCAAGTCGGTGCTTCGTCCAGGAGAAGAGAAGATTTCGAAATGGAGGAAAGCTGGAGGTCGTTGCACTGCCAGGGAAGAAACCAGCTGCGGAGTTTCCCGGTTAAAAGGTACTACCCTTTTATTCACGGTAGTGGTGAAGCGTGGCTATCCGGCCGCCGGAGTGCTTGGCATGGGTGATTCAACCAAGAGACGATCCAGGAAGGCGAAAAAGGGGCAAACTGGTTGACCTCACCAGCTCAAAGGAAGAAGACTCTCCTGGAGGAAGATCTTCTCTGTCATTGGGAAGTGGTGAGTTCGGTTCAGCAGGGCTCCACCGGTGGTGTCATCGTTGCAGGTCGGCTCAGCTTCTCCCTCTTCAGATTCTTTAGGTCCTGTGGCGACTTTGAAGTTCCAGTCCCCAAAGCCCTGCTTTTATGCAGAAAACCCCCATTCATCAGTCCTAGCTGTCACTCAAACATGCTAAGTGGTGAGCCAGGCGGCACACCACTGGGCCAATCACACAAGAGTGCTACTTGAGTTACCGAGTCAACTCAGTCCAGGGTGCCTATTCCCCCCTCCCACACATCCTGTGGACCCAGACAGAGTGGCACCACTTTTGGAGGCTTCTGTGCAGAAGCCCAACAAAAGTGGAACAAAGGGCTCGACTTGGGTTGGAGTTACAGAGGCGAACACAAACACCACTTTAAATCCTGGCAAAAAGACCCAATCGTGGAATAAATATTAAATAAATAACCCGGCGGTATCTTTAACATTGCACCAAAAAAGTGGTGCGTTTAAAATGAATGGGAAAATCCCATAGGAAATATTCAGGTGGAATATTTTGCATGGTAACCACTGCCACCAGCCAGAAACTCATCAAGGGGGGACTGGACAGTGCCCCCTTGAAAAACAGACCCAGGGGCAATTGAATTACCCCTACCAGTACTTACACAATATGATGGTTTGTACTGGTTCTGTTCACAATTTAAGACTAGTAAAGTCAATGGTGACTTTACATGCCCTGGGAGACAGTAGTCAGTCTGGAGTCTATGTTTGGGGGTCACTATGACACCCCTGCGTTACTGCACTGAAGGTGCTGTGTAACACATATACAAAAAACACATGAAGCCCTATGGAGTAAATGACCCCATAGCCCAGAAAACACATTACAAAGTCAAAGGACATTCTCAAATCATGCCTAAGAGTGGGAGAAAAAGAGTCTCACTTTTAGCAGGAGAAAAAAATAAACCCCAAAAATCGAGCAAAGTTGCTGGGGGACGCAGTAGGTTTGGGGAATTAGCCTATACAGAGAATTCTGCCTAAAACCCACCAGACTCTGAATTTCCAGCAGCATCAATTTCTTGGCCCCCACCACCTTCTCCAGCAATCCTACCAATTTGCTCACCTTGTCATGTGGCAAGAGTAAGGTCATCGCTACTGAATCCAATTCAATCCCTAGAAATGTCAACACCACTGTTTTGTCTTCCGCTAGCGGCACCCTCAGATCCCCCATCAAGGTTTGGAACAACTTTAGCATCCCTTCACACTCTCTTTTACCTTCCGCCCCGCTAATAAACAGAAAATCATCTATGTAATGCAGCACACTTTGACAACCGGAACTGTATGAAAAAACCCACTGTAAGAAGGAACTGAAACACTCAAACAAGGCACAGGAAATTGCACACCCCATTGGCAAAGCTTTGTCGATGTATATCCTGTCCTCAAATTGCAAACCCAACAGCCAAAAATCCTCCGGGTGCACTGGCAACAACCTGAAAGCCGCCTTAATGTCACATTTGGCCATAAAGGCTCCACGCCCAGCTTTCTTCACCAAATCCACTGCCTGGTCTACACTTGCATATACAACCCTGCATTCCACAGGAGCAATGAAATCATTAACAGACATGCCCTCGGGCCATGACAAATGGTGTATCAATCTGAATTCCCCCAGGGCTTTCTTAGGGACAACACCCAACGGAGATACAACTAAGTCTCCCGGAAGATCATCAAATGGCCCTATTATCCTCCCTGCCGCTATTTCTTTGCCCAATTTCTGTTTTACCACCTCCACGTTTTCTTTTGCTGACTTCAAATTTTCCGCCAACCGGGGCACCCTTGGTCCCTGATAATTGAGCCTGAAACCATGACAAAAACCATCACTCAAAATCTTAGCCCCTTCCCTGTCCGGATAGAACTCCAATCACTTCTTCAGCAGATCAAACTTAACTGGTGTAAAAGCCTTTCCCCACAACCTCTCTGCCAGCTCCTCTTCCCCTTCGCCTCTCTCCTTGCTGGAAACACTGAGTGATAGAGTGTTTCCCTCCACATTTGCTACATTCATGTCTGAACCTACAGAAATTCCTTGTGCATCCTTCCTTGTTAAATGCCCAACACGCTGCTGAGGACTGCCCTCTACCTCCTCTCCCAGCCCCCTCCTGAGTGGGGCGAGCAAGAAAGGGCCAGAAAGGCACATGGAGTCTGCTTGCTATGTGCAACGTCGGGGCAGGCCTCGTTGGCGCCATCCATTGCAACCATAAATCCATGTCTATGTCCCCTCAAACAGCCTGACCTCAGCCATTCTCGCTCTGAATTCCTCATCATAATGTACCCACGCAAAGCCCCCAAAACTTGTAAATGCCTTCCTGATCACATCCATGTATTTTAGCAGAGCCACACACCTCTCCGGAAATTTCTCACAATATACACCGGCATAAATAATAAACGCTGACGTCCAGTTCTAAATTGTCACTGGTACGCTTGGGCGCAAGGCCAACTCTCTCTCCTCTTCCTTAGAACCTTCCTTTTCTTTCACTTCCCTATGGAGCAATTAAAAGAAGTCCACAAATTCACCTGCCTGAATCTTATCCTTAGTCGCTGCAATCAAGTGTGCCCCCAAAGGTTTTTTGTGATGCCCATATAAGGTAGCTTTTTCTCCTTTCCTTTAACTTCATCTTCTTTCTCTTTTGAAACCTGTACCTCGAGCGCCAATGGCTCAACCACCTTGTCCGTTTGAACCTCCACCAATCAATTTCCCTTGTCACTCATAATGGCTCCAATAGCCTGCACCCCAATCTCTCTCCTTGTCCTTTGCAAACCCAACCCTTCATTTCCTGACCCATTTCTTATATCACCCCTCTGCCATGCAGTTGACCAGTCCCTTTCTCGCTCACCTCTTTCCGGCCTTCCATCGCCTGTCTGTGGTCTTCACTCCAATGCTCCTCATCTCCTTTCTTATTGGGCTCCTACTTTGGGGACAAAACATGTCAGTAGTCTCACTTAGCCAATTGTTCCCCCGACCTCTTGCCCCCCAAACCCCTTTCCCCCCTCCTTAATGCCCTAGAACTTTCATCCCCCCACTGCCCTACATATTCCTCAATTCCAACTTCATCATCCCTGAAATACCATTGCTGATGCGAGCCCATGTTCGGGTTGAGTAGCTCCTCCTCTTGAGAGCCCAGGGCATCTGCCCGCCACTCCTTTGTCGTCTTCTCGGCGGGGCCGCAGAAACCCCTTCCTGGTCCTCTTCCTCATCCTCATTAAAAGCGGGAGCTGCACAGTGCCCTTCACCTGGCCTCCTTTTAGGTGGGGGGGCCATTCCACGCCCCTCCCTAACCTCACTAATTGAGGGGGAGCTCTCTCTCCTTCTCCCGCCTGCACTTTTCTGCAGGTATTTTCACCCTCTTCCCGTTTGGCCTGATGCCCCACCTTGAACCCTGTCACTCCCACCGTCCCTGCCTCCTTGTCCTGCCTCTATTTGAACACTTCTGACAACCCCCACTTCCTCCCTTTCATTATGCACACCATCCCTGTCTCCTTGCCCTCCCAAAAACATTTCTCCCATAGATGCTCTCCTGTCAATCTACCTTATTATCCTACTTCCTCTGGATTCCCATACCTCCCCCTACCAGCCCCTGGGGTGCAAGCTACCACAGCTGCAAGAGCCCCATCGGCCGCTGCTCTATGCTGCGGCTTACCCCCAACAACCTCCCCCTCCCCTGTGACCTAGATCACTGCCCCTTCCGGTTGGGCCTTAGATGCCCTACTAATAATTTCTAGGGCCTCCCTCAGAGCCCTGGCATCCAGTAGACCCTTCTTACTCGCCCCTTGACCTACCATGCTGCACCCACTAAAATGGCTGAACACTAAATTATGCCCCAGAAACTAATAACTTTGCTAAAATACTAGCTCACGAGCCAGAACCTAACCTATGACAAACTGCCCAACTGGGGCCTGGAAAGAAATCAAAACAAAACGTATGTTAAGAACAGAGGAAAGAAAACTCTTTTAATAATAGGTGAAATTAATACTAAAGAAATGTATCTGCTCTTAAAAATTCGTAATTAGACACTAAATGGGCCCACTTAAATTACAAGAGCCAGTAACATTGCAGAAACAATTGGAACAAAATACTAGGAAAAACAGTACGGCCTCTTTAAGGGAACCGCACCGCCTCCCAGTGACAGCCTGGAGCAGAACTCAAAAGGGGGCCGCGTAGCGCTACACGCCCCGGCTGGGTCCACTTCAAAATAAACCAGCACACGTTCACGCGGGCACAAACCAGCTCTGCCCTCATAAATGCGGAAACCCGCTCATAAAATAACACAAAAAGAATAATTCAAAAACCCCGGCCCAACATGAAGAGGATACAAATTACTCCACCGGAGGCCCCTCCCCCACCAGAAACAACACATATGCAATGGAAAAGAAAAACGCTTCACCACACAACAGAGATTGCAATAGAAGAAAACGGCAGCTCAGGTATCTACGGTACCCCCGGCTATTTTAAGATTAATACGAAAATAGTTTTAGCAGAAGTGGAGTTGATCGTGGCGGGACTCCCTCTCTCCTGCGCACCTCCTCTTTTCTTGTTGCCGAATTAGACCAGCAGCCTGGATCCTGGTTTGTTAAGAAACCAACTCCGGAGTTCCCAAAAATGTAAGAATTGTGGGGATGACACACTCTGGATAAGTTGGGCGCTGGCAGGGTATGGTATATCAATTATATGGTCAAGTCAGGTCATAGTCATTAGTTTGTTTATTTTTGGTTAGTTGGCACCAAAGAAAACATCATTGTAGAAATGAATGACAAGTTTTTGACATGGTAACTCGCTACACAACCGACGCGCGTTTCAACCTAAGTCTTTTTCAAGGCTGTGATTTGGTGATGTTGTGATGTGCACCGTGAAGTGACATAGTGATAACCATTGTTTATTTATAACAGATATATTCCATTCAATAAGCATGTATTTATTAATTTGTTCCAGTCATGAGGAAAGGAAGCACATTGTGGTAGCAGATTGTTAATTAGCAAAACCTGTGATCGTGAGTGGTGGTGACGGGGTGAATAAAAGGGCAGCACATATAGCAATCAATGGTTACATTTAGGCATGACAAGATGTATAGTTACAGTGTGAAGTCAATTGAGACAGAATAAGAGACAATGCACCAAGGGAGACAAAGGAAAAGGAGGAGAGTCAATTAGTTGAGTCAAGGGCCAAAAGAATTTGGTAGTATAGCTTAGTTGGGTAATTGTGGAGGAAGAGGAGACTTACCCAATTGAGTTGAGAGGTGGACTTGAATTGCAGTAAGCTGGTCCTCCCAGATAAGGGTGCCAGGGGGGCTGGATAGCCGATCTGAAAAGTAGATAGATAGGGTTCTCATCAGGGATGAAACCCATGAACGAGTGGCCGATGTTAGATACATGTCAATGGGAGAAATGGGGTGCTAGGTAGTAGCAATTGGGCAGGATGCCGGGGAGGGAAGTCTAAGAGGGGGAGTCTGGTGGGAGGCTTACCATTGGCCGGGTCCGGCGAGTTTGTTGCTTGAGACCGTTCTCAGGAATCTGTGTGCTGTGGATCAGCCCTGCTTATGGGAATTTATAGTAGCATGGCGCGGATTGGTTGGTTAATCAAGCAGTGCGATTGGTCTAAAAATGGCCGTCCCACGGGATGGGACCTGTCATGGTTTACGTCACAGGTGTGAGAATAGAATGTAGGGGAAATACCCAGACTGAGCCTGACCAGGATTGGTACATGGAAGGAAGTTACCACAATTGTATCCATATTGCATGTATGGGCAGAAACTATTGCATGTTTATGTGCTGCTGATTTACAGGAAAACATGGAAATCATGGTCACTGTTTAATCCAAAAGTAACGGCTCGATATTTGCATATCAGCTTTGCTTCTTTCTGGCGTAGTTGTAGTTCTCTATCACCGCCCCATATGTCGGTTGATATTTTCTCCAGTCCCACGAAGGTGTCATGATGCCTGCCCCCGGGAAACCAGACCAGGCCCAGCAGCCCCGGACGCAGGAATCACGCCATTTGGAGCATGCCCAAAAGCCCCAGTTAGGGGCTGTTTGGGTGCAGTCCTGGTGCCAAATAAGGACAAAGTCAGTCCTGGCGCCATAGGCACCAGGCTCATTAATGATAACTTACCTAAAGCAGACCATGCTGCTTACTCACCTGATGCAGACCATGCTGCATGAAGACCTAAGCCAAATGAGGCTTAGGAGGGACTATTTTAATGCAGGGACTATTTTCTTACCTGGTGGGGCAGTGGAAGAATACTTACCTGGGACTTTTTCACCAAAGCTATTTAAGCCACACCCGGACAGCCACACATGCTTCGCGTTATTCTGCAGTAGCAGCGTAACGCTCACCTTGCCTGCAGCAGCTTCCAGCCTTCAGCCACGCCCGTCTACACTCCGGAGCTCCTGAAACCTGCAAGGAAAGCAGAAGGAAAGGTTAGAGCAAGAGTTTTATTCATACTCACCTGAATCCTGCATCTTCCCGACTTGGACCTGGAAGAAAGAATCCATTAGACGCTCTTGCCGCGCCTCCTGCAACGCCGTGCTGAACTCACCTGTTGCCATTTTCAGCATTCCTTCACGCGCATCTTCAGTTCGCGGCCGCTCTTCATCACCTATGGACATAATAACAATAAGGTGAGCAAAGAGAGTTATCTAAGACAACAAAGGCAAATATTAAGACTTACTTGAGATCACCGGGGATACTCACCTAATCTTGGGTCGGCGCGACCTCTTCCGTATCTCTGCCGCATCCCGGCCCCTATGGGGAAACATTCCGCTACACACTTACCCAGTTGCAGTAAACGCTTCAATCCACGGATCTTCCTCCGAATGGATGCCTGAAAAGGAAAAGACCACAGGTTAGAGCAAGCTTCCCTCTTTATTCCGAATCAGATTTTATAAACACTTACCTGCACATCTCTGGTTGCCACGTGAACTCTTTCCAGATCCATAAGGGCAACCTAGGGGAATTGGACAGAGTGAATTCCAGACATTTTGAACTCTTTATAATTATTACCTCTACGGAGTCAACACCGTTTGCAACTCGCCAACTTCCCACACCAGTGAGGCAACTGGTCATCTACGCGCCCCTGCACTTGAAGCAGGATGGAGAGTTCATCTTTCCAGATTATCAGGTGAGAATCTAAAGGAGTCCCAAAGTAATTCATGGGGAGAAGGTGGGGTTAAGCTTAAACCTCACAGGTGGTTAATTCCCCCTTTCTGCATTACAGAAGAGTATTCATACGAGCCACACAGACCAAGCTGGGTGGCCCGGTCCACTCCGTCATCTCGAAGCTCCGTGTATCACTGGAAGAAGTAACATCAGGCCGGTCCAGATCAACGCCCCCGTGGACACCAGGTGAGCGTAACAGAACACAAAGCCTACCCACAACAAGCCACCTGGGCGTTATGGAGACCTCAGAGACGGATTCATTTGCCCAATTATTAGGGGAGCTAAGGACTGAAGTTCATGCCGCCCGCCAGGAAACTAATGCCCTTAGGAGGGAGCTGATAGTTTCGAAAGAACGAACGGATGATCTAGCCAGACAGTTATTGCAAAACCAAGCTGGGCAACGCCACTGCCTGGCCTCGGGGTAGGTCCAGCTCCTGTGTCATCGAGCAACCCTGTTCAAATACACTTACCAGGGACTGTTCCATTGGCTCCACCCGAACGTTTTACCGGAGACCCAAAAAGGTTTGCCGTATTCATGAATCAGTGCCGCTTACATTTCTTATGCAGACCTGCAGCCTTTCCGAATGATCAAGCCAAGGTAGCCTTTGTGCTGTCATACCTCAGCGGCAGCGCAGCAGACTGGTCCATTCATCTAGTTAATCAAGATGACCCCATTCTTCGGGATTTCCAGGGATTTCAAACAAGTATGGAAAGACTATTTGCTCGACACTCCCAGGGACAGGCCCTGGATAACAAACTCTTATCCCTATGACAGGGGAATCAGGCTCTTCTTTCCTACATTGCAACCTTTAACAGATTAATAGTGGAAACTGAATGGCCAGAAGTAAAAAGAATCACATTGTTCCATCGAGGGCTTCGAGGAGAACTCAAAGATGTCTTGGCCCAGATCGTGAACCCACCTCAAGATTGTATCAAATATATAAATTTGGTGGTCCAACTTGATCATAGACTTCAAAATAGGAAGGCCGATAAAGCCAGGTTTGAAAACAGAGTCTTGGTCAGAACTCATACCAGCCCCAAGGGGGCAGAGACTTCAGAACCCATGCAAATCGGAGAGGTGAGAGGACCCTTAACTCAGAAAGAAAGAGAGAGAAGGCGACAAATGCAGCTATGCCTATATTGCGGGAATTCTGGTCATTTTTTGCTGAACTGCCCCATAAAACCGCCCAAAAAGGTGGTTGGGGCTGCGGATAAAAACTCTGACTCGGGAAACGATCCCGCCCGACAAGCTTAGAGGTCCGCTTGCCGAGCTCAAAGAAGGACACTCAGACCTCGCATTTCACCATTCCAATGATCCTCGTAGATCCGCAACAGCCATCTCGGATGCACGCGGTAAAAGCGTACGTAGATAGCGGAGCCATAGGAAACTATGTGGACAGTGAACTGGCTTCCAGGATGAATCTGCCTCTCGCCCAGAAACCCACTCTAGATGTCATTACCACAGTTGATGGAACGGAAATTGCCTCAGGCCCCGTAACTCACTCCACCACAGAAATGACATTGCTGGTGCAGGATGGGCACCGAGAGACTTTGGTGTTTCATTTAATCAAGGCTCCGCAGTTTCAAGTAATACTGGGCATACCTTGGTTGGAAAAACATAATCCTAGTATCGATTGGCGAGAGAAGAGAATTACCTTCCCAGAATGTGCGCACACCTGTTACCCAAGAAAATCTCAGAACACGGTCCTGGCTTCAGTAACTCCAGCTACCATACAACTACCTACAGAGTATCTAGAGTTTCAAGACGTCTTCCAAAAAGAACAGGCAAATACTGTGACCCACACAGATCATATGACTGTCAAATAGACCTCATACCAGGCGCACAACCTCCCTGCAGCAGGATCTATGCCCTTACGGAGCCCGAAAATCTTCATTTACGTCAATACCTGGACCAATACCTTGCTAACGGTTTTATTCGCCCATCTAAATCCCCAGCATCTTCTGCTTTATTCTTCATGCCAAAAAAGGAAGGCGACCTCAGAACGTGCATAGACTATCGCGCACTGAACCAAATAACCATTAAGAATCGGTATCCGTTGCCTTTAATTCCGGAATTACTTGACCAAGTAAAAGAAGCCTGCATATATACTAAACTAGACCTCTGGGGGGCGTATCATTTGGTACGTGTCAAAGAAGGCGACGAGTGGAAAACTGCTTTTCGCACGAAGTATGGATTATTTGAGTACCAAGTGATGCCTTTTGGATTATGCAACACGCCGGCAGCCTTCCAGTTCTTCATGAACAATGTCCTCAGAGAACTCATCGATGTTTGTGTCGTCGTTTATATTGATGACATTTTAGTATACTCCTCATCAGAATCTGATCATATCAAGCAAGTCCGAGCAGTGTTAGAAAAGCTACGCCAGTACAAACTATATGCCAAATTGGAGAAATGCGTTTTCCACACCACTGAAGTGGAATTTCTAGGATTCATTTTAACCCCGGGAGGAATCAGGATGGATACACGAAAAGTGGACGCAATTCTCAAATGGCCATCCTCAAGCTCTGTCAAAGGGGTACAGAGCATGCTTGGTTTTGCCAACTTCTACCGCAGGTTTATTCCAGACTTTTCGCAGATTGTTCATCCCATCACAGCACTCTTGAGAAAAAACAAACGCTTTATATGGACAGACGAAGCTGAAAGCGCCTTTCAAGAATTAAAGGCCAAATTCACATCTGCACCGATCCTAAAACACCCACGTCCTGAACTCCTGTACATAGTGGAGACTGATGCATCCAGTTTAGCAATGGGAGCCGTCCTTTCTCAAAAAGATCCCGAAACAAACCAGATTCATCCAGTGGCCTTTTGGTCAAAAAAGTTCTCGGCTCCTGAATTAAACTATGCCATTACTGATAAGGAGCTGTTAGCTATCAAGTCCGCCTTCAAAGCTTGGCGACACTATCTACTCGGAGCCAGGCACACCATCACGGTTATCACCGATCATCGAAATTTACAATATCTAAAAACAGCCAAAGCCCAGTCTTCATGTCAACTCCGTTGGGCAGTTTTTTGCCGAATTTGATTTTGTAATAACTTATCGGCCCGGTTGTAAAAATGGGAAAGCGGACGCCTTATCCCAAATAGGAATGGGAGAGACTGAACTGACCTTGGAACCTGTACCCATAATCCCTGACCAGAGAATTCTTGGTATAACTTCAGTACAGACACTGGAAGACATTCAAGGGATTGTCCGGCAGCTCTTTGACCCTCAAGCCTTACAAGATTGGGCCAAGAAAGGCCCAGATTTCTGCATCACCAATGAACTACCATATTACTGAGGACGTCTATTTCTGCCACAAAAAGAACTACAAGAACTAGTCATCTCTCATTATCACGATACGTTACTAGAGGGACACCCCGGTATTACAAAGACCGAAGCTAAAATCAAGAAACAATTCTGGTGGCCCACCTGGCGAAAAGATATTAAGTCATTTGTCCTATCTTGTGGCATCTGCGCCCAAAACAAAAGTCAAAAAAGAAAACCAGCTGGGCTATTACTGCCTATGGACATCCCACCGATTCCTTGGCACACCTTGTCATTAGACTTTATCACGGATCTACCCCCGTGTAACGGTTTCAATACTATCCTAGTAATAGTGGACCTTTTTTCTAAAATGGCCCACTTTATTCCCTTAAAAGGGATACCCTCAGCCTCAACCCTGGCCAAGGAATTCCTTGAAAACATTGTTCGTCTACATGGTTTTCCATCTGTGTTAATTTCAGACCGAGGAAGTCAATTCATCTCGAATTTCTGGAAAAAATGCTGCCAACTGGCACAAATAGATGTCAGGCTTTCCGCTAGCCACCACCCCCAGACCGACGGCCAAACAGAGAGAACTAATCAGACTCTCGAACAATATTTACGCTGTATGCTACATCAGTCTGAAGGCAATTGGAAGGACACCCTATGGATCGCTGAATATGCGTACAATAATTCAGTACACTCAGGAATTGGGCACAGTCCCTTTTTTACCATATACGGACATCTTCCTCGAACCTCGGATTTGGATTCACCCCAGCATTTAGAGATGCCCGCAGTAGATCATCTTCACACAGTCATTACTCAAACCTTTAAGGAAGCAACAGAACATTTACGAAAAGCCAAGGAAAAATACAAGAAAAATGCTGATCAGCTTAGAAGAGAAGCACCACACTACCAGATAGGGGACCAAGTGTGGTTATCTACTAAGCACATTCCTCTCAAAGGAAAACGGACCTTTAATCACAGGTATTTGGGGCCTTAATCCATCAAGGCCATTATTAACCCGGTGGCTGTCGAGTTGGAACTACCTGCTCATATGCGAATCCATCCCGTCTTCCACGTGTCTCTTTTGAAACCAGTGCAACCGGGAACTAGGCTAACCGACCCACCTGAACCTATCCTCATAGACGGAGAACCCGAATACAAAATCAAGAATATTTTGGACTCAAAAAGAGTGAGATCTAAACTCTTTTACCTAATTGACTGGAAAGGTTATGGTCCGCAGGAAAGGTCTTGGGAACCTAGTGACCACGTGCATGCACCTCGTTTGGTGAAGAGGTTCCACCGGGAATTTCCAGACAAACCAAGGCCAAGGAGAGGAACGACTTTTGGAGGGGCCTTGAGGGGGAGTGCTGTCATGATGCCTGCCCCCGGGAAACCAGACCAGGCCCAGCAGCCCCGGAAGCAGGCATCACGCCATTTGGAGCATGCCCAAAAGCCCCAGTTAGGGGCTGTTTGGGTGCAGTCCTGGCGCCTTTGGCGCCAGGCTCATAAGGACAAAGTCAGTCCTGGCGCCATAGGCCGCGCCTCCTGCAACGCCGCGCTGAACTCACCAGTTGCCATTTTCAGCATTCCTTCACGCGCATATTCAGTTCGCGGCCGCTCTTCATCACCTATGGACATAATAACAATAAGGTGAGCAACGGAGAGTTATCTAAGACAACAAATGCAAATATTAAGACTTACTTGAGATCACTGGGGATACTCACCTAATCTCGGGTCGGCGCAACCTCTTCCGCATCTCCGCCGCATCCCGGACCCTATGGGGAAACATTCCGCTACAGACTTACCCGGTTGCGGTAAACGCTTTAATCCACGGATCTTCCTCCGAATGGATGCCTGAAAAGGAAAAGACCACAGGTTAGAGCAAGCTTCCCTCTTTATTCCGAAACAGCTTTTATAAACACTTATCTGCGCATCTCTGGTTGCCACGTGAACACTTTCCAGATCAATAAGGGCAACCTAGGGGAATTGGACAGAGTGAATTCCAGACGTTTTAAACTCTATATAACTATTACCGCTACGGAGTCAACACCTTTTGCAATTCGCCAACTTCCCACACCAGTGAGGCAACTGGTCATCTACGCGCACCTGCACTTGAAGCAGGATGGAGAGTTCATCTTTCCAGATTATCAGGTGCGAATCTAAAGGAGTCCCAAAGTAATTCATGGGGAGAATGTGGGGTTAAGCTTAAACCTCACAGGTGGTTAATTGCCCCTTTCTACATTACAGAAGAGTATTCATACGAGCCACACAGACCAAGGTTGGTGGCCCGGTCCACTTCGTCATCTCGGCGCTCCGTGTATCACTGGAAGAAGTAACATCAGGCCTGTCCAGATCAACGCCCCCGTGGACACCAGGTGAGCGTAACAGAAGGTGATATCTTCCTTGTTGTCCCACTGGTGTTATTCCTGCCAGTGTAATGCCAGTGGATATCTGGTGTCCTGGGAATGTAGGGAATTGAGATGTTCCCTGATCCTTGTTCTGAGTTCTCTCTTAGTACTCCCAATATATTTGCGATTACATACACAGTTAATAGCATAAACCACAAATTTGGATCTACAGTTGATGTATTCTCTGAATGTGTGTTACTAGTACTAAAGGTCAAAGTCTTGGTCCTTGTAGCGAATTTGCACATGGAGCAGTTTCCACACTTGTATAAGCCCACTGGTTTGTTGCTAGTTAGCCAGTTGCCATCAGTTGTTGGAATAGGCACCATGAATGTTGGGCTAAGGATGTTTTTGAGTGTTCTGGCCTTGGTATAGGTTAGGATCCATGTCTGGGCTTGTCTGGGATCCATGCCTTGATATCTTCATCTATTGATAAGATATGCCAATGTCTCTTCAGAATCTTCTGTACTTGATGGCTATCACTGCAGAACTGGGTAATGTATCTTATTGGGGTGTTATTTGTTACCTGTTTACTGGTGGGTACCTTGGGGGTCAAAAGCGAGCTGCGTTGTCTACTGTTAGCCATGGCTATGGCTGCTTGTATTGATTGGTCCGGGTATCCTCTCTCATAAAAGCGTCTGCTAAGTGTTGCACATTTGTTTCCATATGATGGCCGGGTGCTGCAGTTCCTTTTGGCTTGGAGGAATTCACCTTTGGAGATATTATTGATTACAGATCTTTTGTGGCAGCTGGATGCATGCAGGACTGAGTTGACTTCTGTCTGTTTCCTATAAATTGAGGCCATTAGTTCTGTGCCAGCTGGCGTGATAGTGATATCCAGGAAGTCAATGCTCACTTTAATTGAGGTTCCCGTTAGTTCGATCCCAAAAGTGTTCTCATTCAAATAGCGTTTGAATGTTTCAAGTTCTTCATCTGTACCACGCCAGATCATCAGGATGTCGTCAATGTATTACATCCAAGTGTGGATTAGTTTGTTGAAGTCATGGTTGGTGAAGGCGTGTACTTGTTCATAATGGTGCATAAATAAGTTGGCCATTGAAGGTGCATATGTTGCACCCATGGCTATGCCTTTTGTTCGCCTGTAGTATTGTTGGTCAAATAGGAAGATCGTATTGCTTAGTGAGAATTCCAGAAGTTCTTTAGTTAGTTCCAACTGTGACCAGAATGAGGCTGAAGTTTTTGTGAAGGCAAAATCAATGGCCTTTAAGGCTAGTCCGTGGTCTATGGATGTGTAAAGGGCTTTAACACCCAGAGTTACCAGGGTGTAGTCTTGTTTCCACACGATATCCTGCAAAAGTAGAAGGGCGTGCATTGTGTCACATAGGAAGGTTGGTATCTTTGGGACCTCAGGTGCCAGGACGTTGTTGATGTATTTATTCAAAGGTTCAGTGACCCATCCTATTCCACTCAGTATTGGGAGTCCTTCTGGTATGGGGTCAAATATCTTGTGGATTTTAGGCAAAAAGTAGATCGTCGGCATCCTAGGGTGTGGTAGGTATAGATATTTCATTTTGTCATCTGACAAAAGTCTGCGCTTGTGCCATTTGGTCAGCAGGCTACTAGCTTCCGTTCGGACTTCATTCGTTGGATTCTTCCTTATGGTGTCATAGCAACCAGGTGTAGTCAAATGGGTGAGGGCCATTGTGACATAGTCAGATCTGTCCATTATGACCACGTTGCCCCCTTTATCAGCTTCCTTGATTATGATTTGGTGATTGTCTTGTAATCTCTTGAGTGCAAGTCGTTCTTGACTGGTATGTTATCTTCTCTTCTTGAATGCTTCATTCTCATACGATATTGTAACGCTTGGAGGTCTCTTGTGACCGCCAGGCTGAAAATGTCTATTGCATTGTCCCATTGTAGGTTGTGAGTGAATTTGGATTTCAGTTTAATTTCTGGTATCTTCAAGTTGCTTTCTTCAATATTCAGTTCTTGCATGGTCTGGTGCATGGTCTGTGTTTCCTTGTTGGGTGACTGGTCCAGAGTTGTCATGAGATGGGTACACTCAAGATGCTCCATATCTAAGGTGCTCAATGGTACTGGTACCGGTTTGGGTTGTTTCCACTTGACGTGTTTTGAGAAAAATTTCTTGAGTTTGAGTTTCCTGATGTATTTGAATAGGTCGATCTGGGCATTCACATAGTTGGTTGGCTTAGCTGGAGCGAAAGAGAGACCTTTGTTTAGGATTTCTGAGTCATACTCTGAGAGGATGTGTTTGGAAAGATTTGTCGCTAAGTATGTTATCTTGGCGTTCGTTGCTGTAGCTGTGTTTGTGATCTTGTTAGTCTGATAGCACTTTCTTGTTCTTCTTGGGCATCTCTTGGCCGCCGCTCTCTTGCCTCTCTTGGCTCTAATCTTGGTGGGATATTTCCCCGGGTAGGGTCTAAAAAAGGGACCTGTTTGTTATTTCGTTGTTGTTGCTGTTGTGGGACTCGGTTTCCTTTCCTGTAGCGTTGGATCTCGTCCAGGAAATTGTAGCCAATGCTCCGCTAAGTTCATGTTGTCTGGACAATCTTGATGCAGCCCCTTCCTTCCCTATGTGGGGTGCTGACCTTTCGGTTTCTGCTTGTGGCGTATCGGGTGCCTGGTCACAGTCTTCATTTTCTTCAGTTTCTTGTTCTGGTTCACTGTCTGCGTCTGATCACAGATTTTGCTAATTACCAATCTGCTGCCACAATGTGCTTCCTTGCCTCATGACTGGAACAAATTAATAAATACATGCTGATTTAATGGAATATATATGTTATAAATAAACAATGGTTATCACTATGTCACTTCACGGTGCACATCACAACATCACCAAATCACAGCCTTGAAAAAGACTTAGGTTGAAACGCGCGTCGGCTGTGTAGCGAGTTACCATGTCAAAAACTTGTCATTCATTTTTACAATTATGTTTTCTTTGGTGCCAACTAATCAAAAATAAACAAACTAATGACTATGACCTGACTTGACCATATAATTGATATAATCGCTCAACAAGCGTCCATTGGGCCACCATACCCTACCAGCGCCCAACTGATCCAGAGTTTGTCATCCCCACAATTCTTAATACGAAAATACCCATAAAAATATATAAAAACCCCTATACAACTAACCACACCCTACCTCAATTCCACTAGCCCCAAAGGCCAGTACCAGTAACTGTATTTTTGTAGTGCAAAGTCCTTGCAAAGGCATTTTGTTCTGCAAAAATGGCTATCCACTGAATTTGCACTGCAAAAATACACTTTGCACAGTTCCATGAATCAGGGTTTGTGTCGGCAGTGCAACCTCAATTTTCAGCAGTGCACAGTCTCTTTGAACCGTGCAAAAAAATCCATGAAACAGGCCTATGTCTGATCTGACGTACAATCTTTCTGTCTTTTGGCACAAATAGGCAGGCATTTTTTGTTAAGTCCCAAAAAATAGCCAAAAACAAATTAGTTATATCTTGGTAGAGTCCATTTATGATAAAGAAATGTGATTGGCTAAAGCCAGGCTGACACATTTTGTCTGGCCACCATCTCAGATTCAGATTGTTCACTGAAAAAATATAGGGAATCTGCATATAGCAGCCGATTGGTAAATGTCCTGACCTTGGAGGTTGCAAGGAAACGCACAGAGGCATGGACGATGCCATTATAAGCAAAGAAAATCGCGAATATTTGGCAACTCTATTCACTTATGTCTAGATGGGGCTAAATAATTGGCCCCTGCCACATTTAAAGCGACATTTGAAACATAACACGACCATTTTGGAATGCATATAGTGTTTGCGCCTATCAGTGTAATCACATGAAACTTTCCATAATACATGAAGAACCTATGCTAAATATGTAAAATATGTAGTACAGGTTCTGCGATGTTCTGCACAGGTCGGTGGCAATTTTATAACACAGCCCCCAAAACAATGTCCCTTATAATGGTGCCCCCAGTCAGACCGGAATTAAACGCTCCAGACCTCACATGCAGCCCACTCAACTTCGTGTAGACAAGTCTTGTGAATGACTGTCCATGGATGAAAAGCATGAGGGGTGGTGCAAAAATACATTTTCCGTTTCATATATTTTTTTATTGGGAAGTAATGCGGACACGCAGCACAAAAGCGTCTGAACAGTGGATATTAAACGTGGACGTTTATTGGTGGATTCACGGTGGTTAGAGGATGACTGATGGGAATCTTGCATACATATATTAGTTGCAGGGCCGCAGGCCTTGACCAGTGCCATCTGCATAGGCACAATAGCCAGGGGCCTCTTTGGGAGGCTTGAGGGGCTAGGGGCATTTGCCAAAGTCAAGGTCTGCCCAACGGGGCATTGCTTCAAGATGCAGCCTATAGCAAATGGCTACTTCAACGATCAAATGAAGCACTGGCCACTGCGGGCCACTGCAGGGAGTGCAGTCCATGGTCAAAGGTCATGGCCCAGCCAAATACACCACTCGTTATGGCCTTGGCCTTGGAAGTGTTCACTTAGGGTGATGAGAGGACATTGGCCATGTCCACAGGACATGGGCACTATTAGTGGCTTGAAAGCACCCTCAACCCCCAGTTGATGGCTGAAGCCCCTGCAACAGTCAAACTGCCCAATGGCATGCCGGTTAGCCACAATTAACATGCTCATCAGATGCTTTGATGGTCCTGGAGCAATGTCAAAGAGCCCACTTAACACCTTAGATACCATGTCGGTTCCCGGGACAGGGCTAAAGTCCTGTCCCAGTCAAAGTTATCATAGTGGATTTTGGGACTGTGGATATTGGTGGCTCTTGGTTCCTGTGGCAGGGCCCGAGCCAAAGTCATCACAGTGCATGTTGGTTTGGGGGGTCTCGGGCCAAGATCTAAGGCCATTACTTGAGAAGGCATGGTGAATGGCAATAAACCATGTGCAATGAACACCTAGCTGGCTTGGGAGCTTTAGCCAAGCCACAGATACCACTAGGCATGGACCATAGCTAGGTAAGGTCATGTGGCCTAAGTGGCAGCTAAGGGCTCCTAAGGTGGGTCAAAAGGCCGGGCCTGTTTAAAATTGGCATTGGGTATGGCTGCAGGCCATGTTGATTGGCCCATTCAGGTCGCATGTGACTTCCCAGGCTCTGTCCCGGACAAACCATCCATTGGACATGCAAGTGGACACATTGGGTTGTTCAGCCCTGCCCGGGCGAAGGTGCCACTGGGAACCAGTTCTGTCCTTGTCAAACACGGTAACATTTGAAATGGGTAATTAGCATCCTCATGGGACATGGAGCATGTTTTGGCACTGGGGAGGGCAAGGGTGTCATGATACATACCACCGGGCATCCAGACCACGTCCATCAGCCCCGGGAGCAGGCATCATGTCGCCTTGAGAAAACCCAGCAACCCCTGCTAGGGGCTGTCTGGGTTCAGTCCTGGCGCCTATGGTGCCAGGCTCATATGGGACATCAGTCGGCTCATTGGTGCACACTTACCTAATGCAGCCCATGCTGGAAGAAGATCCAAGCCCATGTGAGGCCTGGAAGGGACTACATTACCTTAGGGACTATTTTGTTACTCGGGTGTGGTCGGGAAGGAATACCTACCTGGGACTACTTTGGTGGCTATTTAAACCACGCCCAAAGAGCAGCAGACGCTTCACGTTATTCTGCATCCAGCAGCGTAACGCTCACCGTGCCAGCAGCAGCATCCAGCCTTCTGCCATGCCCGCCTTGAACCTGGAGCACCTAGAAAGAAGGAAAGAAGCAAATGTTAAAACAAGAGTATTACCTGATGTCTTACCTGATTCCGGATTCATTGTATCTTCAAACCAGAGGAAAGACTTTGTTTTAAACGCGTCGCATCGCCAGCAGCAGCGCTGCGCCATACTCACCGTTCCACGCAGCATCTCTTCGATCCGGCGCTGTCTCCATCTTTACATCGGCGAATCCCGGCACCTAAGGGGGACAAGAAACAACAAGGTGAGCAGAGAGAACAGACAGAGACAATCTCTTTAGCCGCCATATGCTTACCTGATTTTACCGCCGGAGGTATAATTCATCAGCATGCCACATCTTCTTATGCCTCACCTGTAAAATAAGGAGAAAGCAGCAAGTTTAGCCCTTGGCATTTTTTATCGGACAGTGTTGGGTAACACAGACTTTTACTGGAGCGCTTTCAGCTGTCAATCTTCTTATTGGGTCAAAGCTGCAAGATAAAAGAGGAATTGGACAGGAGTGAATTCCAGACATTTTGAACTCTTACAAACTATATACTTACGGCTCTTCGCCAGGACTTTTTGGAGTCAGGATATATCTACAACTCTTCCAATATCTTCAGGCCAGTGAAGTAACTGGTCATCAACGCGCCCCTGCGTGCTTCGCAGGACGGAAGGCTCATCCTTCAAGAATATGAGGTGAGATTGCTGAGAGGGCGATTCAGAGGTGATTAGCGGGGAGGGCAGTGGGGGTGCTATCACTTGAACCCAAAAGTGGCTAAATCCATCTCTCCACTTGTAGGAGAATATTTCTACGGGACAAGCAGACAAGATTAGGAGGGCAGATCCAGTCAGTCATCGCTGCACTACACATCACATGGGTGGAGGCCACAGCCGTCCGGGTCCGACCGACGCCCCTGTGGGAGCCAGGTGAGCGTAACAGAACACGAAGCCTATCTACAAATCCCCACCTGGGCGTTATGGAAACCTCAGAAACCGAACAACTGGCCCAACTATTGGGGGAACTTAGGGCGGAAGTGCACTCCGCTCGCCAAGAGACTAATGCCCTCAGAAGAGAACTAATTGCATCGAAGGAGCGCACAGATGATCTCGTTAGACAACTGCTGCAAACTCAAGCTGGACAAGCACCCCTACCTGGTTCCGGGGGAAACCCAGCTCCTGTGTTATCGAGTAACCCTGTGCAAATAAACCTACCAGGAAATATTCCATTAGCTCCACCTGAACGCTTTGCCGGAGATCCCAAAAGGTTTGCTGTGTTTATGAACCAATGCCGCTTGCACTTTTTATGCAGACCAGGAGCCTTCCCAAACGATCAAGCAAAGCTAGCCTATGGATTATCATATCTCAGCGGCAGTGCAGCTGATTGGTCAATTCCACTAGTTACTCAGGATGACCCAATTCTTCAGGATTTTCAGGGCTTTCAAACAATCATGGAAAGACTATTTGCCCGGCACTCCCAAGGACCGGCCCTGGATAACAAACTTTTGTCCCTACGACAGGGTAACCAGGATCTGCTAACCTATATCGCAACCTTCAATAGATTGATAGTGGAAACCGGATGGCCTGAGGAAAAACGAATTACATTATTTCATCGTGGACTTCGGGGAGAACTTAAAGACGTCTTGGCTCAAGTTGTGAACCCACCTCAGGATTGCGCAGAGTTTATAGACTTAGTGGTCCAGCTGGATCACCGATTCCAGAATAGAAAGGCTGATCGAGCTAAGTTCGAAAATCGGGTATTGGTAAAATCCAATGTTGCCCCCAAAGGAACAGATGCATCAGAACCTATGCAAATCGGGGGGGTTAAAGGAACCTTAACTCAAAAGGAAAGGGAAAGAAGAAGACAGATGCAATTGTGTCTGTACTGTGGAACCTCAGGACATTTTCTACGGGATTGCTCTATAAAACCACCCAAGAAGGTGGTAGGAGTTGCTGATAAAAGTCCAAAAGAGCCTGATTCGGAAAACGACCACACCCGACAAGCGTAGAGGTCCACTTGTCTAGCTTAAAGAAGGACACACAGACCTCGCATCTGATCATACCAATGGTCCTAATTGATCCTAGACAACCCTCATGTATGCACGCAGTAAGGGCATACATTGATAGCGGGGCCATAGGGAACTATATGGACCACGAATTGGCTTCCAGGATGAATCTACCTCTCTGCCAAAAAAACACCTCAGATGTCAACACCACAGTCGATGGAACTGATATAGCCTCTGGGCCTGTAACTCATTCCACTGCAGAGATGACACTATTGGGTCAGGATGGGCATCGAGAGACTATTGTGCTTGATCTAATCAAAGCCCCACAGTTCCAAATAATACTGGGGATACCTTGGTTGGAAACACATAATCCTTGTATTGATTGGCGAGAGAAGAGAATAACCTTCCCGGATTGTGCACAAACCTGTTACCCAAAGAAAAATCAGAACGCAGGCATGGCCACAGTCACCACAGCAGTCATGCAATTACCTCCAGAATACCAAGAATTCCAGGATGTCTTCCAAAAGGAACAGGCAAACACCTTACCTCCTCACAGATCGTACGATTGTCAAATCGATCTCATACCCAGTGCACACCCCGCTTGTAGCAGGATCTATGCCCTTATGGAACCTGAGAACCTTCACCTACGACAATACTTAGACCAGTACCTTACCAATGGCTTTATTCTCCCTTTCAAGTCTCCTGTATCCTCATCTTTGTTCTTCGTGCCAAAAAAGGAAGGTAACCTTAGAACGTTCATAGACTACCGCGCACTAAATCAGATTACGGTTAAAAACCGGTACCCATTGCCCCTGAACCCCGAATTACTAGACCAAGTAAAGGATACTTGTATCTACACTAAGTTAGATCTCTGAGGGGCATATCATATGGTACGTGTAAAGAAAGGCGACGAATGGAAGACAGCCTTTCGTACCAAGTACGGTTTATTCGAGTATCAGGTGATGCCTTCGGGTTGTGCAATGCACCAGCAGCCTTCCAGTATTTTATGAAGGATGTCTTGCGTGAACTCATTGACGTCTGTGTTGTCGTATACATAGACAATATCCTTGTGGACTCCTCCTCAGAATCAGACCATGTTAAGCACGTACGTGCAGTCCTTGAGAAACTACGCCAACACAAGTTATATGCAAAATTGGAAAAATGTGTTTTTAATGTTACGGAAGTTGAATTCCTTGGATTTATCTTGACTCCAAAAGGAGTCCGAATGGACTCACGAAAGGTGGACGCAATTCTCAAGTGGCCATCACCTAGTTCAGTTAAAGGGGTGCAAAGCATGCTCGGATTTCCCAATTTCTACCGCAGATTCATTCCGGACTTCTCACGTGTTGTACATCCCATCACAGCACTTTTGCAAAAGAACAAACTTTTCTTGTGGACCGAAGAGGCTGAAAAGGCCTTCCAAGAGCTGAAAGCGAAATTCACGTCTGCACCTGTCTTAAAGCATCCACGCCCAGAGCTTCCATACATAGTGGAAACTGATGCATCCAGTTTAGCCATGGGAGCTGTCCTGTCCCAGAAGGATCCTGAAAATGGTCAACTTCACCCAGTGGCGTTTTCATCCAGAAAGTTCTCGGCACCCGAGTTAAACTATGCGGTTACCGATAAAGTTATTAGCCATCAAATCCTCCTTTAAGGCTTGGCGACACTATCTTCTCGGTGCCAGGCATACCATTACTGTAATCACCGATCACCGGAACTTGCAGTATGTAAAAACAGCCAAAGCCCAATCATCGCGCCAACTTCGATGGACATTGTTCTTTGCCGAATTCGATTTTGTGATCACTTATCGACCAGGCTGTAAAAATGGCAAGGCCGATGCCTTATCCCGAATACGAATGGAAGAAGCATATGCAAACCCGGAGCCGGTGCCTACAATTTCTGAACAAAGAATTCTTGGCATAACTACTTTACAGACACTAGAAGAAATTCATTTAAAAATCCAACACCTCTTCAATCCAGCAGCCCTGCAGGACTGGGTAAAGAAAGGCCCGGATTACTCAGTCATCAATGCCCTACCCTACTATCAAGGATGACTATTTCTACCACACAAGGAATTACAGGAACATGTCATCTCAATTATCACGATACCCTAATGGAAGGTCACCCAGGTATCGCAAAAACCAAAGCCAAAATTAAGAGACAATTCTGGTGGCCCACCTGGCGAAAAGATATAAAGTCATTTGTGATGTCTTGCGGCATTTGCGCCCAAAACAAGAGTCAGAAGAAAAAACCAGCTGGCCTTTTACAACCTTAGGATATTCCACCTAACCCATGGCACACCTTATCTTTAGACTTTATTACTGATCTACCTCCATGTAATGGATTTAACACCATTCTAGTTATCGTGGATGTTTTTTCCAAGATGGCCCACTTTATTCCTTTGAAGAGATTACCTTCTGCTTCAGTCCTTGCCAAGGAGTTCCTCGAAAACATTGTTCGAATACACGGGATTCCTTCTGTATTGGTCTCTGACTGAGGTAGTCAATTCATTTCACATTTTTGGAAGAAATGTTGTCAATTGGCGCAAATCAATGTAAGGTTATCAACCAGTCACCATCCACAGACCGATGGTCAGACGGAGAGGACCAACCAGACCCTTGAACTGTACCTTCGTTGCATGCTTCACCAGACCGAAAGTAATTGGAAAGATATTTTATGGATTTCCGAATATGCATACAATAACTCTGTACATTCAGGAACCGGACAAAGCCCAATTTATACAATATATGGACACCACCGTCGAACCTCAGAACTCGATTCGCCTCAGCACTTAGAAATGCCTGCAGTTAGTCATTTACATTCTACTATTACACAAGCCTTCAAGGAAGCGACAGAATATTTGAAGCAAGCAAAAGAGAAATACAAGAAAAATGCTGATCTACATAGAAGTGGAACTCCACAGTATCAAATTGGAGATCAGGTTTGGCTAGCTACAAAACACATACCTCTGAAAGGAACTCAGACTTTTAATCCTAGATATTTGGGACCTTACACCATTAAGGCCATTATCAACCCGGTGGCCGTCACATTGAATTACCCTCCAATATGTGAATTCATCCTGTCTTTCATGTTTCACTTTTAAAACCAGTTCAAACAGGAACAAGATTAACTAAACAACCAGATCATATCTTGATAGATGGAGAACCTGAATTCAAGGTGAAAAACATCCTGGACTCCAAGGTGGTTAAATCAAAACTTTTTTACTTAATCGATTGGAAAGGTTACGGGCCACAAGAAAGGTCATGGGAGCCTAGTGACCATGTTCTTGCACCACGATTAGTGAAGAGATTCCATCGGGACTTCCCAGACAAACCAGGACCAAGGGGAGGAACGACTTTAGGAGGGGCCTTCAGGGGAAGTGCTGCCATGATTCATACCCCCGGGCATCCAGACCACGTCCATCAGCCCCGGGAGCAGGCATCATGTCGCCTTGAGTAAACCCAGCAACCCCTGCTAGGGGCTGTCTGGGTTCAGTCCTGGCGCCTATGGCGCCAGGCTCATATGGGACATCAGTCCTGGCGCCATAGGCACCAGGCTCATAGGTGCACACTTACCTGATGCAGACCATGCTGCAAGAAAATCCAAGCCCATGTGAGGCCTGGAAGGGACTACTTTACCTTAGGGACTATTTTGTTACTCGGGTGTGGTCGGGGAGGAATACCTACCTGGGACTACTTTGGAGGCTATTTAAACCACGCCTGAAGAGCAGCACACGCTTCATGTTATTCTGCATCCAGCAGCATAATGCTCACCATGCCAGCAGCAGCATCCAGCCTTCTGCCACGCCGCCTCGAACCTGGAGCACCTAGAAAGAAGGAAAGAAGCAAAGGTTAAAACAAGAGTATTGCCTGATTTCTTACCTGATTCCGGATTCATCGCATCTTCAAACCAGAGGAAAGACTTTGTTTTAAAAGCATCACATCGCCAGCAGCAGCTCTGTGCCATACTCACCGTTCCACGCAGCATCTCTTTGATCCGGCGCTGTCTCCATCTGTACATCGCAGAATCCCAGCACCTAAGGGGGACAAGAAACAACAAGGTGAGCAGAGAGAACAGACAGAGACAATCTCTTTAGCCACCATATGCTTAACTGATTTTACCGCCGGAGGTATAATTCATCAGCACGCCACATCTTCTTATACCGCACCTGTAAGATAAGGAGAAAGCAGCAAGTTTAACCCTTGGCATTATTTACTGGACGGTGTTGGGTAACACAGACTTTTACCGGAGCGCTTTCAGCTGTCAATCTTCTTATTGGGTCAAAGCTGCAAGATAAAAGAGGAATTGGACAGGAGTGAATTCCAGACATTTTGAACTCTTATGAACTATTTACTTACGGCTCTTCGCCAGGACCTTTTGGAGTCAGGATTCGTCTACAACTTTTCCAATATCTTCAGGCCAGTGAACTAACTGGTCATCAACGCGTCCCTGCATGCTTCGCAGGATGTAGGGCTCATCCTTCAAGAATATAATGTGAGATTGCTGAGAGGGCGCTTCAGAGGTGATTAGTGGGGAGGACAATGGGGGTGCTATCGCTTGAATCCACAAGTGGCTAAATCCATCTCTCCACTTGTAGGAGAATATTTCTACGGGCCAAGCAGACAAGATTAGGAGGGCAGATCCAGCCAGTCATCGCTGAACTACGCATCAAGTGGGTGGAGGCCACAGCAGTCTGGGTTCGACCGATGCCCCTGTGGGAGCCAGGTGAGCGTAACAAAGAGCATGCCCTGTAGATGAATTAGCCACTTTTCAAGGATTTAAAATGGTGACATTTTACGATGGTGTTCATAGACTTGTGGTTGGGCCAACATACCTGAGTGGAGCAGGCAATGGCCAAGTGCTCCATCTGCTGGCTTGGTAGTTTCTGAGGCAAGACCAAACGTACGACCCTATGATCCACTGGGTATAGCTGTAGGCCATGTCCAATGGGCCCATTGGGTAACTTGTGAGCGTTTTAGCATATAGGGGATGTCAGGTTTAAAAGCCCGGACCAGCCAATCTACCCTCCAGTTCATGCCCTGTGGATGCTGTAGATCTGATCATGTGTATCATACAAATAATGGGGTGCAATTCATTAAATGGCAATGACTGAATAGTTTTTAATTCCTTCAGAAACCATAAGTGGCAAAATGGTGTGGGTTTGTTTTCAGGGGATACTAACCATAACGTCCCTTTCACTGATGCCTGTCATGTTTTTTGGATTTATACCACACGCCACTTCCATTTGCATGGTCCCCAGGTGCACAGGTGGACCTATTGGTTGTCACTGTTTTATTCCATGGCACATGCAAGCTAGGGATCTCCTTCCCCGGCAATGAATGTGGCGCTCAATAAAAATGCTTTGATTTTTTTTTATACTACGATGGATCCTTTTGAGAAGGCCTCTAACCCATCTCGCATACACCCGCCACAAACACCCCATGTCACAATGGACTAGGAACCAGGCCATTGTTTATCAATAAGATATTTATTAATTTATTAGTTAATAACCAATTAGAATAAGCAAATTACAACAGCCACCAATATTGTGGCAACACAAATGCAATATCCTTTATAAAGTGACCAGGTTAAGATATACTGTTACAATTACTTCCTTTTTTGTAATGGCAGAACAGAAGAAGAACAATGATAGCTCCCGTGTTAAGCACTCTCCCTACAACACTTAACCCTCAAACATCAATTGGACTTGATTCCTTTGAATGGAAGGCAGTGGCAGGGACTAAGAATACAGGGGGAAAATCTATTTTCGTGTGGTGCCCACAGAAACAAGATGGGGAGCTAGCAACGCTGGGGAAAATTCATTTTTGGAGCACCAATTGAATTTTTTTTACCACAACTGCAATGGGAAAGAGACACTTGTGTTTAGAAAGACAGGCAGAGCTTTTAGAGAATACTACTCGGCACACAGGGAGAAAATCGTTTTTTAGGATATGCAACACATGGGCAATGGAAAGGGAATGCAAATGGAAGTTTGTTTTGACCACACAACAGGGAATGAGGAACAGAAGAGGAACATCGCTTTTTGGGATTTTAGCTCAATTTCAATAGAAAGGGGAATGCAAATGGAATTCGGCTGTTAAGGACAGGGAGGCTCCTGGAAAGGGGTTAGCTCACAAAACGAAAATCAGTTTTGGGTTAGGATCACAGATGCAAAGAGAAATTACAGTGGAAAATGGAAATTAATTTAGCAGTGCACAATTTAAACACAGGGACACATTTGTTTCTCAGCTCACAATGGGATGAATTCCTCTGGGCAACATATATAACTATACCAATTCACAAGGTACGTGGCTGAGATGGTGGGTTTTGAATTCCCACCATACAAAGAACGTGAAATAAATGGGGAAATAAATTGATTTACTTACAGAAATACACTAAGGATTTACACAGAAAAATTAGGGGGTTTTCAATAAGGATTTGCTAACACACACAGGCAAACAAGAGATTCTTCAATGGCAATTGGGTTTTATCACTGGGGGATTTTCAATGGGGAAAATATTGAATGCAATTCTACAAGAATACAGTGCTTATGCAATTTAGGGCTGGGTTTATTGCGACTTACATGAGAGGGCTGGCATGGGCATCAGGGTGTATCACTGCTGGGAAAGCCACTGGGGTCAGCCAAGGATTTCCTTGTTCCTCCAAGGGGTCCCAAGGCAGCAACAAGGTTTACTGGTTCCTCTGCAAAATGTAGACTTCACTGCTTGGTTGTTGCTCCAGATTTTGGCATGTAGATCACCCCTGGAGTTAGTGGCAAGAGTTCTGATTTGAGGTGGAGTTACCTAGTTATTGGGTAAATGACATCACAATGTGTCAGAGTTCCAGCAGAAGAGATTGGTAATGTCCAATCCTCCACACCCATCTGTGGGCTGATAGGTCC
The DNA here is from genome assembly GCF_040938575.1 of Ambystoma mexicanum. NCBI lineage: Eukaryota > Metazoa > Chordata > Amphibia > Caudata > Ambystomatidae > Ambystoma > Ambystoma mexicanum. The sequence continues at coordinate 1,343,726,376 of NC_090937.1, read as the reverse complement.
AACAAATGTGGGAGTGCTTTGGACTGGCCAGGGGAGGGAACCACTCCATCATCTTCCTTAGACAGGAGGCCTGACCTGATTTAGGGACATAGAAATCTCACTTCATGACAAGTGTTCTTAATCTTCATATTTTAACACATTTGACAGCATTTTTTTTAAAAACTATAGTTTTTGGTTAATCAAATCAGCTAACATAGGAGTTTGTGTGTCATTCCTGTGCAGAGCTATGATTTTTCTTCATTTACTCCAGGATTATATCAGTGAAAAATATGGTGCTCGTTGGGCGGAATATGCATCATATTTGACATATTTTCTCAAATGTGTATAGTTCTCAAATACACACAGAGGGCCACATGATGTTTTCCTAAATAAATTGGGTTGTGCAGGACCCACCAGGACCCACCAAAATCGTTTTTGGTGGGAAAAGCAGACAACTTTCACCTTTTTAAAAATCCTACCATGATTGTTGTGCGACAAACATTACGAATGTTATACAATAAAAAAATATGTCTCCCATTTTACACAATGGGAGTCAAACCCACTTCTTAAACCTGGCCATGCACCTGTTTCCTGGCTGTCATGTCAAGAGGGGCTCTGTGTTGAGATTAGATCACATTCCAAAAGCTAATGGGCAGCTAATGCAAGGTTTTATGGCAGCTTGGGGGCCTAGGGTCATACAACTGGAGAGCAGAACCTGTCCTTATCTTGCCCACAACACAAATCTAATCTCTATCAGTATTTAGTTTGTATTTTTAGTAGTATTTTCAAATGAAGAGGCACTCATCTCTGCAGTGAGCCAGGCCCACATCCCCATGACAACCTAAAAGAAGGAATTTCGTTTCACTCCTGAGGAAACCGAAACCCGACCAAAGCCTTTCACACTCAGCTAAATTGGACTTTTTAGCTCATATTTTAAATTGACATAAACTCTTGCAAGGCACAACATTAATATGTTGAAAAAGTACTGCACCGTTGTTCCCCGCATACAGTGGTTGAAAAAGGGCAACATAATTATATTTTTAGAGTCTTTAGTTGTACATCTGGATGCTTAGAGTGTCACTTTAAAGGCTCAATTGAAATGTCACTTTGTTAATTCCAGCAATAAAAAGGCTTTCATTTTCTGCAGTAGTCTAACCCAGTTCAGGCTCCTAACATGAGGGAAGCCAAACTCTTATGTTGAAAGTTTTGCACACATTTTGAGGAGAATATCTTTAGTTTAAAGGGAAAAACAGATTTTACATGCATTTGTTGCTTTCACAGTAAAAATGCGCCATTCTGCTGCAAAGGATTGAGACACATCTTTTGCATTTTCATTTAATATTCTGGGCACTGCTGTGTCTGAGAATGTTTCTTAAGCTCTCCAAAAAAAATGTCAAATCTTGCCATGTGTCTTTCCCTTATGCCAGGCTTTTGCCATGTTTGTGCATCTCAATTATTTAATGTTCAATTTTACTCCTTTATGCTTTGAAAGTGCATGGCCTCATTTCCACATTAGTTCAGTGCAGGTCTTTCATTTTTGGGGAGCACTCATAACCGACTGCAGCCTTTAATTATGGCATCCAGGAGTCATTTCACCCCACATGGTTGAGGTTATGGGAAGAGAGGGGTAAAGCAAGAAAGCTCTGCTCCTGTGTTGATGCATGCAGACTGGAAACACCCAGAGCTTTGTGCGCAGATAAGGTTTCTAGCTGATCATTGTCAAGACCATAGATTGGCATTTGTGTTTGAAGGGGAACCTCATGTGGCTTAGTGCGGATGCATCAGTCTGAGGTGTGATATGTAAGAAAGTTGTAGCATTCTGGTGTTTGGTGCCTTTTGTGAGGGAGTGTTGAATTGCTGTGTGTGGGTGGCTTATCTGTTTTGTACTGTGTTGGAATGTAGAATCTGTCCATGTTAGTGCAGACTGCAGTCAAAGTCCTCGATGACCGACAAACCTGAAACCACATATAGCAAATCATAACATTGAACAGAAAGGCATGAATGCCATCACACGGGATTAGAAGTCATAGAAACACATCAAACGGGCCTTACAACTAGGCTCTTCCCAGTGTTGCTACAACTGGCCTCTTGCAGACAGGTTTCATTTCATGTCAGACCCTGTCTCTCTCTCTCGCTCTCACACACACACACACACGCACGCACGCACGCACGCCACACACACACACACACACACACACACCTAAACCTAAATCTAAAATGAGAGCAAGCTACGATCATAAAATAATAATAAGGCAGCCCTAGTGACGTCTTGTGAAATAAAAGGGCTGATACTAAAAAGAAAAAACTATTGCCAATCCTTACAACTAAATACAAAGGGATGAGGTTCAAAAGAAAGAAAGAAGTTTTCACAAAAGATAAGTCAGGATGTGGTAGCCGGTGGTCTCCTTTGTCCATGTTTTGAGCATGGGACAAGGTGGGACTACTGAGCACAGCACACGCTCAAGCTCTCCCAGGAGGAGACAACAGTTGCGCTCTCAGCTATCAGGACCTTTGTGATTAAGTCTCTTTCCTATGAAAGGTCTCTTGCCTCTGAGCACCCGGTGTGGTCAAAATAACAAACAAAAGTTCCTTTCCATATGTACGTTGGATGATGTCTTTTCATCCCTGAATCCCACTCGTTCGGGCTCAGATCCACCAAAAAGTTTCTCGTGATATCAGGACATTCAGTGTTTAAGTTCCTTGCTTCCGAGGGTGTGATGGGTTCAAAATAATAAATGAAAGTTCCTTTCTGGTTGCCATTAGGGTGATGATTCTTCACCCCTGGATCCCCGTCTTCCGGGCTCAGACCCCTCTCGAATTTCCACCTCCCTCCGGCGGGTTCACTATGGCTTGAATTCAAAAGATGTATTCACGTGTCATCGGGTGATGGTTTTTCACCCCTGGATTCCCCTCTTCCGGGATCAGACCCTTCTCAAATGTTTTCATCCCTTCTTCGGGTTCACTACAGCTTTTTCTCTAAACAATTTCTCCTGTGGCATTAACAATTGTTTTTTTGTTTTTTGTTTTTATTGTACACAATTTACAAACATCTAGCCAGGTAACCCCTGGCTTTAAAACAACCATATAAAAAGGTGTCAAAGTTTATTCCCTCCCTTCCTCCCACCCCTTCCCCCAACATCTAGGCAAACCAAGTACCGTTGGACTGCAGGTGAAAAAACAATGGGAAGAACGATCAGTTGATAGCTAGAACATTACACGCAAATTGATGTGGTGAGGTCATGCCTTGTCCTACCAACTTTAACAAATCGCGGTAAACAAAGAGAGGTACAGTACAGTCTCATAGCGTCGCACTCGTCATTGAGGAGAACAACAGTCCACTCCTGTACAAAGGAAGACATAGCACCATTAGTAACAGCGGTCAGTTTCCCGTAGGTAGAAATAGCCCCCAATTTATTAAGCCATTCCACCTTGAAAGGGGCCAGGCTGCTCTTCCATTTCTGAGCAAGGGCTAAACTCCCAGCTCTCAGCATCGCTCCAAACACTTTCGGAAAGGTGCATAACTCATAATCCGGAATAGGCGTACCCAGAAGGATCTCCAGAGTGAGTGGAGAGGGGCTAACGCTCATTATATTTTTGATCCAGCTAAGCAATTCAGCCCAATAAACCTGTATAACCGGACATTCCCACCACATGTGGTACCATGTACCACGTTGCGAGCACAACCTAGGGCATAGCGGGGACACATTTTTGAACATTTTGGAAAATTTTGGAAAGGGTAGCCGGAGGGCAATGCCAAGAGTGAAGTATTTTAAAGCTGTGCTCCATGGCCAAACTATACAGTGACCGAGAGAAAAGAGATTTGAAACCACCCTCCATGTCGGCTCCTCCAAAGTCATACCCAGCCTCTCTTCCAATATTTGTTTAAAAGGATGTCTACCTTCTAGGCTAGCTGTGAGTAAAGCATTATATATCTTAGAGAGGGAGCCCTTCCTCATCGAGGACCCACCGAGGGTGAGTCAGAATCCCTTTCAGGCATAGGTATTCGAAAACCGATGGGGGATTGTCTCCCAATTCCTCAGACAGGTGACCATATTCGACAAAAACCCTCTGGCAGAAGAGTTGAGCTGCCCTCTCCAAGCCCTTGTCTGACCATGACTGAGTGTCACGGAAACCCCTGGTTCCTAGGTTAAAAGGGGGGCCCCAAAGAGACAATAGGGGAAATTGCCAGGAAGAGAGCTGTTTATTGTCTTTATTTGGTTTCCAAGAAGCTCACAGCACAGCGACAATAGGAAGAGATTTAAGGTGAGAGGGAAGGGCTTTAGGGGAGGCCCAGAGTAAATATCTTACTTTTTTTGGGTGAGAGTGCACATCCTCAATATAGGTCCAATAAGTTCCCATCTGATCCTTCATGTGTTCCAATATCACGCTTTGCTGGGCTGCCTTATGGTACAGCCTAAAGTCAGGGAGACCGAAGCCTCCACATGACTTCGGTAGGGCTAAGGTTGAGAATTTGACCCTTGCTCTTTTACCGTTCTAAATAAAACGGTGAAGTCGGGACTGTAATACCTCAAAAAAAGCCTCAGGAATCACAACAGGAAGGGCAGTGAAGAGATAAAGAAGTCGGGGTAAGATGTTCATTTTCACCGTAACAATATGCCCAAACCATGAGAGAGTGAGGGGAGCCCAGCGTAAGAGGTCACTACCAATCTTAGCCAAAATTGGAGGGAAATTTAATTGAAATAATTGTGATAAGTCTCTGGGGATTTTGGAGCCCAAGTATATGGTAGCTTCCTGTTCTAATTCCCTGCATCTCTGTTTTCCCTCCAATGTCACAATCCCCGGTACCCATTGGCATTATACAGGACTTAGATACATTAACCTTGAGCCTCGAAAGGAACCAAAAAGGCCAATGAGGTTGAGTAGCTGAGGAAGGGAGACAGGAAGACAGGTCAAATAGGCTAAAATGTCATCCGCAAACAGAGAGAGTTTGAAGTCACAGTCACCAGCATGCACGCCAGTGATCTCGTGGCCAGCCCTAACCGGGATGGCCAGTGGCTTCATCGCAGGGCGCATAGGAGAGGGGACAAGGGACACTGGAGAGGACCAAGGGGTTGAGGTGCAGCCATTGACCAAGACCCTAGTGGAGGGGCCATTATATAATGCCAAGATCCACCCACAAAATCTGTCGCTCACGCCCATTTTTTGGAGTACCTTTCGCATGTAAAGCCATTCGACATGGTTAAAGGCCTTTTCTGAGTCGAGAGAGAGAAGGTAAACCTCTACTTCTTGCTTCGAAACCTTGTGCATGAGATCCAAGATCTTTCGCACGTTATCAGATCCCTGGCGACCAGGAATGAAACAAACCTGGTCCCCATGCACCAGGGATGGAAGGTGTTTCACCAGTCTATTGGCTAAAAGTTTAATCTTAACATCTGTGTTCAGAAGGGAAATAGGACGATGCAATTGGCATTGGGAGGATTCTTTCCCCTCTTTGGGGAGAACTACTATGAGGGCAGACATCATGGTGTGTGGGAGGGTTCCTGATTCCAAGGCAGCATTAAACTTTTTAGTCATGAACGGGGCCAATTTAGAGCGGTATGTTTTGTAGAAGCTAACTGTAAAACCGTTGTCCCCAGGTGACGTACCACTCTTCAGGGAGCTCCAGCGGGTCGGCTTTGTCGGGGGGAGGCTGGGAATAGGTAGAGAATTCAGGAATCGATCAACATCACTGCCATCTCCCATGTACTCCGTGGAATAGAGGTGCTTAAATTATCGCGTAAATTGTTCTGCTATCGCTCTATCTCTTAAGATCTTCTCACCCTCTGGGGACCAAATAGAGTTTACTCTCCTACTGTTCCTAAGTTCCCGTAGCACTCCACGCCAATATCTTATCTGCTTTCTCCCCTTTCTCCATATATTTCTGCTTCAGAAAGGATAACTTCCTTTCCATCTGCCCCACAATAAGAGCTGCAAGTTTAGAACGTAAATGTTGCAGTTCCTCCCACCTGCCCATTAGCATATGCGTCTTCAGTTTCCCTCCCGGATGGATAGTAGCAATCTTGTCCCTCAATATTTTCTCTTCCAGAGCTCTTACCCTCTTTTTCCTTTTTCCCCTTAATAGTGGCTTTGAACGTATTCCACACTCCCATAACACCCACCTCCCTATTGTCGTTAATAGCGAAGTACTGTTTTATAGTCGCCAGGAGAGCATGCCTCACTTTCTTATTCTGCAGCAAGAGGTCATTGCATCTCCATTGAGACCCTGATGAGAGGGGAGGGGGATACCCAGTTTGATTTTAACCATGTCGTGATCTGATCACGGGATGGTTTCAACCCCGGACTCAGTGAGCTCGTCCTGAAGTGATGAGTCTATCAGGATGTAATCTATCCGGGAGAAAGTTGTGTGTGGCTTAGAGAAAAGGGCAAAGTGTGGATCATGACCCGGTTCAAAAATATGTGAATCCCCCAGTACCAGTACCCCATTGACCCCCTGAAACGTCACAGCCAGTTTCCTCTGAAGGGATGAGTCGGGACATGGTTTGGATGACTTCCTATCCCTATCTGGAGAAAGCACCATATTAAAATCTCCTCCCACCAATAGGGTACCTTCCGTGAACGCTACGATTTCCCTTTCATCCCTTCCCAGAAGACATCTGGTGCCTCGTTTGGAGCATAAATACACACCAGAGTGAACAGCCTGCCCCTACCTCCCCTTTAACCATGATGTATCGCCCCTCTGGGTCAGACCTCTGGACTTTGGGAGTGAAATCGGCTTTAGGTGAAATCAATAGGGTGACCCCACTTTTTTTGATGTAACAGTGGAGCCAAACACATGCTGTATAGTTTTAGACTTGAATTTCAATTCTTTTCCTTTAACCCAGTGGGTTTCCTGCAGAAAGAGAAAGTGGAGTTGAAGCCTTGCAAACTTTCTCACCACCATTGACCTTTTGGTAGGAGAATTAAGCCCCTGCACATTTAAGGACCCCACCATCAAAAATCTGGGTGTATTATCCATTTTAAAAGTGGTTGAAGCTCATGGTCCCAATGAAGGGGCTCTCAATGTCACTTCCCCCATTGTGCTTCTGAGCACCATAGGCTCCCTCAATGAGTCCTACAATTCCGATAATTCCCAGAAAACTTGGTATGCCTAAAACAAAACTCCCACCGTCTAAATCAAAGGACCTTCCCCACCCCCCACACCTCCAGCCCCTGAACGCCTGAGTGCAAATCGACTTCACCTTGCCGCTAGACCAGGCCACCAGTGTCTCCCCCCTATAGGCTCTCTAACACCCCAAAAACAACAAAAAGAGCCCCCCATTCCCCTGGGAATAGAGCTTGGCCAGGAAGTGGCCATAGTCATGTTGCGGCCATCTCAGACCGCAGCCCCCCCCACAGGCACCCCGACAATGAAAGAGTCATGACCATTAATATGCAACGCCCCACTCCCATAAGACCACATCAGATTCAAAACCAGAAGCAAATGCAAATTTCAAATGTTATATGGACTTGGCGATGCCGGGGCATCTCTCCTGAACTTCCTGTGGCCTCTGGCCTTAAGACTTTCCGAAGAATCCTTGGCCCCCACAGGGCCGGATGGTGCTCGTTCACAACCATACTTAGCAGTTCCCATTTCCGGATTGCCCAAGAGTTCCCGAGAGACCCTGTGGATATCATCCTCCGTGACCAAGGCATACTTGTAGCCCTCGAGTTCGAAGGAGAGTGAGAAGGGGTATCCCCACCGATACCGCACACCTTTGGATTGAAGCATTTTTGTCAATGAGGAGCAGAGCCGACGTAAAGGCTGATAGGTACTGGTATACTGAAATCTGCGCACAGTCCCATTCCACAGGACCTCTCTTACGTGCCAGTTCAAGGATCTTTCTGAGAAGTAATGGAAGCGCACAAGGATTGATTTGGGGCCTCTATTGGATGCACCAGCCCTGTGCGCTCTGTCGATGGTGGGTTCATTTGTGTTGGCAGCCTCGAAAAGTGTTCTTATAACAGATTTGACGGCCTTGACAATATCTGCCTGCATTTCGCCTTCTCGTTCCGGAAAGCCCAAAAATCTCATGTTGCAGCAATGCTCCCTGTTTTCTAAATCATCAAGTTTCAGGGAACACTTCTCCTCCCTCCTTTCTAGCTCCTCCAAGATCTTGTTGAATTGAGTCTCAAGGATGTCAATAGAGGCCGTATTAGCCTCCAGTGCTTGGACCGGTCATCAATGGTGGACACTTTTTTTGTCCAGAGTGTCCAGCCTTACCGGCTGCTCTAAATCCCTGAATTTCCTCTAAAAGGGCTGCCATACTCTTGGCGACATAATTGGTGTCTGCTAGATCTGAGTGTGCAGGGGTCGCCATTGTAGGGTGGGGTGGAGAGCGAGGGGGAATGTGATGAAACCTTTGTAAGGGTTCTGTCCAGACCATGTGTGCTTCCTGCCCTCCAGATCCCCGACTAGGCCCTCCTGTGAGCCGAGGATGCACAATTAACGGGTCAAGTGGCAGCATTGATGGGGAGGCCTCGAGGAGCCCCGGAGAGCCTGATCATAACCATAAACAATATCTGAGGCCTAAACCTCAGGCCACACGACTGATGAGGTGTGCACCCTAGGGGGCTCTGTTGCAAGCACTCGCCGAGGTGTATGGGCAGTTAAGATGAAGATCCAGCAGTAGCAGGGGGAAGGGCAGGCTGATCCAACTCCCCATGGGAGTCCCCCTGTCCCTCTGCACCAGCGGGGTTGTGAAAGTGGTGAGTGTGCCCCAGCTTTGTCACAAGTTGTCCCCCTCTCACTGCCCACAACATCCCGGACTGGCAGATCAAAGTTGCCCCCTCCTGTGGGCCCGATGGAGAGAGCCGAGGCACCCACCTGGCTCCTGGGGGAGAATCCAGATCCACCGATATGTCGACCTTGTCCTCCTGTCATCACGGCTCTCCGGGTGAGCAGAGGAGGCTCACGGCTCTGCTACAGGTTTGTTGTCTTCCACTATGAGGATGCTTGCATTTTAGAGCAGGAAGCCGGACTCGGCGGCGTCTCCTGTGGGCAAGTGCCACCAAGGCACGTAAGGCCTCATCGAATGTGGGCAGCCACAGGGGAATTCCGGCAGCAGCCCGGACTCTGGGGTGCACAGACTATACAGGCCTCCGCCCTGCCCACATTCTGCCTCCTCCACGAGACCCCAAAGGTCTGCCTACACACTTACATTCGGGGAAGGGCCTGTTTGCAGTCCCTGCAGTGTCTCTCCCGAGAAGCAGAACGCCAGAGAGAGCGCTCCCCGAAGACAGGCCTCAGACCCCTCCCCCTCTGCAGGAAAGGTGTAGATGTTGTGGAGTTGGTGCCGGGACCCACAGTCCGCTCTGCACCACCAGACCAACCGGCTCGATTCTACGGTTGCATGCCACCTAGAGAGGCCGGGATTTTGCCCTTCTGGGGGGCGGGGGCACCACACAGTGTCAAGGGGGGGCCAGCACCTCTTTTGGGGGGAGGTGGCGGGCTCAAGTCCCATTCAACCAGACCCGGTGGAGGAGAAGGCGGAGGCGCGTCTACCCATGTCAACACCCCCTGCTGGTTCCATTAACGATGCTTAATGTCTTTTAAAACTGTTAACTGTGGATATCCCTCTGTCGGGTTCACTCTCGTCAACACACTATTCATTGGGACCTCAGGCTTCGCCCCGTTCGGCATCGCTCCGTCGGGTTCACTCTTGGCAATTCTTTGCCAATTATACATTTCTTTCTCTTGCATTCATTATGCGGGATTCATTTCCCTTAGCTTTCCAATTAGGCAGGTCAAAGACTTTCGACTGTACAGGGTTTTTTTCTAGAACCCTGAATGACCACTTTGATCTTTTCCTTGCGGCTCTCCTAGGGCCTTCTGGTTTCATTAGTTTCAACAACCAGGGGATCAACCAGAGTCTCTCAAGTGAACACCCATGTGGTGCTGGAACCCTCTGAAGCTGGGTTTCCTTTAATTTTCACAGTTCTTTGAACTTTTCTTAATTTGCCATTTTGCAACTTTCATTCAACACAGTTTGGGTTCTTTATAAATTCTCCCCTCGACTCAGTGGCTAGGATGAACCGCTTGGCTTTTCTCATATCTGGAGACAATGATGGTACCACGGTAACAGGCATCTTTCTCTGTCCTGCTTATCAGCGTAGGCATGCTCTGTGTACTGTTGACATCCGCTGAAACACACCCTGGCTATTGTTCATGGTTTTACGCTTCCTTCCACAGGGGCTTCTCGGGTCTGGGTCGGAAAGGGCAAGGTTGCTTCTCTCCTTGTTATCCTTTCTATTCACACCGCATTTCTCCTCCACTTGAACTGCAGTGTTTGGATATCTGTCTCGTTGTACCATCTGCCTTGCCCGAAGTGTGCTCTTGTGCTCCAACTTTTATCCTTCTGGGGAAGGGAAAGAGCCGTCAGGTGTGTGTGATTCTGGTCAATTGCCTGACTTTGCCTGACCCTTGTGTTGGAACAAGTCAAGTAAATGCCTCTGGTGTCAGTCTGTTGTCTTTCATAATGTGCAAAAGTGTTTGTGTCTGAGAGAGTGGGGGGGGGGTTAGAGTTTTTGAGTATCCTACGTGGAAGGCTGGGGAAATGGTGTTAGAAGAAGGGGGATACCTCGTCTCACCCATCGGTGTCCCGCTTCCTCTCCCCGCAGACCCCCCCATCCAGGTGATTCTCCTGCACTGGTTCATCCCCAGGAACTGGATCCAATAGCGATGGCCATGTCCTGGCCACTAGGAAGACAGATCCCTGGGGACTAGTCAGGGAGACACCTTCAGGTTTCTCACATACCCTTCCCCTATGCAAGGTGAATATACCTGTTCTATGTCCAGGTCCTGTGTTGTGAAGACCTGGGAGAGATCAGGGATGACAAATGTGCACACATTCTTACATATTTCATTGATTGGTTTTTGGTCATTGCAGGTAGAGGGGGAGTGTTTTATTGGTCTCTCTACAATAACCTTTGAATTGGCATTTAAGTTCTAAATTGGGTATAGGTTCAGAATTTATTAATCCCATATTGGAGATTTCTGGGAGTAATAGTTTGTCTGCCATTAACTATTGGGTAGAAAATCCCCATAAGGAGGTGGAGTTTCCTGTAAAAGAGTAGAGAATGTGGGGAAGTCCCTCCCTAGAATAACTTCTTCAAGGAGTCCTTGAATGATAGCTGATGGCACCTCACATGATTCACCCTGGATTTCAATGTGTACAAGTATTTTAGGGTACACTTCATTGTCTCCATGTACACATGTAACTCTGATTAGGGCTGCATTATCTAGGTCTTTTATTGAAACCCAATTGGCTCGTATAGCTGTTTGTTTACTCCCTGAATCAATTGAGGCCTGTACTTGCCTCCCGTTTATCCAAGCATTTTCATAGGTAAAATCGATAGGAGTTTGACATAAAAGTCTCTGGCTCTTCCTTAGGTTCTTCCCACTCTTCTCCCTTTAAACACCCTATTTCCATAGGTTCAGGCTATCCATACGTTCAGGCTTTATATTATTTGGGCAGTGTCTAGCTAAGTGTCCTGTTTTTCTACAGGAGAAACAGACTGAAGGAAGTGGTTTTAACCCCTTTTACATCCTCTCTTCTACTTTCATCTTTGGTTTTCGGGTCAGTCTTCCTGATCTCCACTCTCTCATGTCAAGCCTTCTTTACTTCGGGATGGCCCCCCCCTTGTTTATCTATTCCCTGAGTTGGAGGTCTTTGGACAGGTTTATGATCCTTTCGTTCCTCCTAATGATGGACCAAGTGGAAATGTTTAGCTGCATCTGAAAGATTATGTACAGTTTCTATAGCTATGGCTAGGGTAGGTTGATTTAATTGCAGAACGGCATTCTGCAAAAGAGGGGGTATGGAGTTAGTGAATTGTTCCAGGGTGATCATTTCTGTCAGTTCTTCTAAGGATTTGTCACTAATCCAGAGAGCCACTGTGCTTTTGGCACGTTCACCGATTTCTAAGGGGGTTTCTCCTGGGTTCAATCTAATGGCCCTACATTTCTGCCGATAATAATTGCAGGCTTGTCCCACTCTTTTAAGCAGCCCTTCTTTGATGGATAAAAAGGTGGCTCCCTGGGCAAGATTAAATAGCTGATCAGATGTTTTGTAACTCGCATTTCAGTAGAGGGGCTAAATAGCATATTTTAAGGTTCTCTTCCCATCCTAGTTGTTCAGGTAGTCATTCGAAGTTTAGAAAAATATTTCCTAAATTGTTGCCATCAAGATAGGGTTGGAGCACCCCCTGTGGTAGTAAGGGTCTTGCTTGCAGTTCAATTTGATTACCTAAATGTTCTTGAAGTCTACTCTCGGCCTGCATCTGACGGGCTGCTAACTGTGCGATGACCTTGGCTAAGTCAGCCATTTCCTCCGGTGGTGTAAGGGTCCCTTCTGTAGATGGTTCTGAATCAGAAAGAAAGCAACTTTTAATTCCATTGGATAAGGTCTTGAAATCATCCAACTCTTCCGACTTTGAATCTGTCAAAGTAATGTGCTGCGGTAGATTGATCCATAAACCTGATGGTCCTGCAGTAGAAAATTACTCGGTAAATGATCCTGTCCCACGGTTGTATGTGGTAATGAGAGATAGGAAGGGTAAGTAGCAACACTTGGGTCTTAAAGATAGATACTCTTGATCAGGTGGACCCAATTGAGAGAACAACACCTCTTTCAGCCAGGATACATGGGCCGAGCCAAGGAGATCAACTACCTTATTTTACACTTCTGGTATTACCACAATTATTAGTATGGGTTTAAATGTTTATCAGTTGAATCAAATCCCACGGCTGACACCATATGTAAGGAACTCATGGTGCGACTAGTAAAGACAGACACAAGTGATCACAGTTCAAGGGTGTTTATTAAACTGTATGTGCAAGTTGGAAAAACGCCTAATCTAAACCTAAATCTATGATTGGAGCAAACTATGACCATCAAATAATAACAAGGCAGTCCTAGTGGCGTCTTGTCAAATAAAATGTTATGTAATAAAAAATGGACAGAATTATTGCCAATCCTTACAACTAAATACAAAAAGAGTGTGGAATAAGGGTCACAAGAAAAAAGTGCTCACAAATCATAAATCAGGATATGGTTGCCAGGGGTCTCCCTTCCCCAAGTTTTGAGCTGGGGACAAGGTGGGACTCCTCAGCACAGGACACACTTGATCTTTCCCAGCACGAGACAAGTTCCGCTCTCAGCAATCAGGACCTTTGGTTTAAGTCTCTTTCCTATGAAAAGTCTCTTGCCTCTGAGGACCTGGTGTGGCCAAAATAACAAATAAAAGTTCCTTATCATATGTACGTTGGATGATGGCTTTTCACCACTGGATCCCTCTCTTCCGGACTCAAATCCACCGAAAAGTTTCTAGTGATATCAGGACCTTCAGTGTTTAAGTTTCTTGCTTCCGAGGGTCTGATGGGTTCAAAATAATAAACAGAAGTTCCTTCCTGGTTGCCATTAGAATGATGATTCTTCACTTCTGGGTCCCCCTCTTCCGGGCTCAGACCCCTCTCAAATTTCAGCTTCCCTCTGTTGGGTTCACTCTAGCTTGAATTCAAAAGATTTATTCACGTGTCATTGGGTGACGTTTGTTCATCCCTGGATACCCTCTTCTGGGCTAAGACCCTTCTTGAATGTTTGCGTCCCTCCGTCAGGTACACTACAGCTTTTTCTCTAAACATTTTCACCTTTATCATTAATGATTCTTAATGTCTTTTTAAACCGTTCACTGTGGACATCCCTCTGTCGCGTTCACTCTTGTCAACACACTGGTCATTGTGACCTCAGGCTTTGCCCCATTCTATAGGCATCCCTCTGTTGGGTTGACTCTTGCCAATTCTTTGCCAATTAAACAGTTATTTCTTGTGCATTCATTATCCGGGATTCATCTCCCTTAGCTTTACAATTACTGGCAGGTGAAAGACTTTCAACTGTACAGGGGGTTTTGCTAGACCCCTGTATGACCACTTTGACCTTTTCCTTGCAGCTCTCCTAGCGCCTTTTGGTTTTGGTAGTTTCAACAAATGCAGGATCAACTAGAGCCTCTTGAGTGAGCACCCATGTGGTGGGGGACCCCTCTGCAGCTGGTTTTCCCTTAAAGTTCACAGTTCTTTGTACTTTTCCTAATTTTTCACTTTGTGACTTTCATTCACCACAGTTCTGTTTCTTTTTTGGTTTCCCCTCGACTCACCGGCTGTGATGGACCGATTGGCTTTTCTCGTATCTGGAGTCAAGGACGGTACCACAGTATCAGGCATCTTTCTTTGTCCTCCTTATCATCATAGGCATGCTCTGTGTACCCTTGACATCCACTGAAACACACTCTGCCTATTGTTTGTGGTCCTATGCTTCTTTCCATGGAGGCTTTGCGGGTTTGTCTTGGAAAGGGCAAGGTCGATTCTCTCCTTGTTACCCTTTCTATTCTCGCTGCCTTTCTCCTCTTGAACTGCCATGTTTGGATAGCTGTCTCGTCATGCCATCTGCCTTGCCCGTAGTCTGCTCTTGTGCTCCACCTTTTATCCCTGTGGGGAAGAGAAGGGCTGTCAGGTGTTTGTGATTCTGGTCAATTGCCTGACTTTGCCTGACCCTTGGTTTGGCACGAGTCAGGTAAACAGCTGTGGTGTTAGTCTGTTGTATTTCCTATTCTGCAAAAGTGTTTGTGTCAGAAAATTGGGGGTGCAGTTTCTGAGTATCCTACTTGGTAGGCTGGGTAAAGGATGTTAGAGGAAGGGGTATACCACGTCTCACCCGTCAGTGGCCCGCTTCTACCCCTCAAATCCCCCCATGCAGGTGATCTTCCCACACAGGTCCACCCCCTGTAATTGGATCCAACAGTGTTGGCCCTGTCCTGGCCACCTAGATGACAGATCCTCGAGGACTAGTCAGAGAGACACCTCCAGGTTTCTCACACTGAGTACCGTCTCAAACCTCACTCTAAGGGATGCTCATGGGCCTTTGATCACATGTTTATGTTACAAATCTCTGTGAATCAAGCCCTTAGTCTTTCGTTTTGCAATACACACTTGTGCACAGATGGCGCTTTCTAGATATTATCATATATCACAGGGAGTGTCATCATGCTCAGTTTCAGAGGAAATACATTCACAATCAAATTGTATAACATTTCATGTTTCATGCTCAACATTTTTGATTTTTTCTTTGTGATGTTTTCAAATAACAGCACAGATTCAAAAAAACAATTGAATATCTTTATTAGAGCAAAATGGTGGATAAAACAAATCGTAACTGAGACGGTCTCATGTCTCTCAGGAGAGGATTCCATGTACATGCCAGTTTGTGAGTGAAGTTAAATGAGAAATTAAGGGGGGGCACAATAAGTCATGAAACAATATTGGGGTTCAGAGGGGTGGGACATGCCTGCTGTGGCCTTAGAGGGGCAAATAGCTAATAAACCTTTGCAAGAGGTATGGTCTATTTAGTTAATAGAGTTACAAAACGGAAGTGGTTAGGTTTTCAGTGTGTAGCAAAATATATCTGGCATGAAAGGAAAGAAAATCTTTAAACTAAAAAGTGCCAAACATATTGATGAGTAGTAAAACAACCCGACTTAAATGAAAACATTCAAATAAAAATCAACCTCTAAACAAAATAGTCAAATGCCGATCAAAATTTGCTTTCGCATTAAGATAGCTCAAATGGTTAATGTGCCTGCTTCAGCAAAATGTTGAAAACGTACAACTGCGCCCGACAGAAACAATTTCCTCTCTCATGATTCCACCTCCACAAAAACTGAAATGTAAACTCTCCAGTTTGTTACAAAAAAAAGAAAAAAGCACATAACGCAGTATAGCGCGTTCTGACAAAAGAAATATGTGCTTTTGGACCGCTCTAAAGTAATCAAAGTGTTTTAAATGTACTGAAATTGTTTCTTTTGTGCTTCAACCCTCCAGGCATTGAAAGTCTAGTCATGCCATGGCAGAGGTAAAAGGTGAGAGGAGGGGTGAAGGTGATCATGCGGGTGTCACATCAGAATTTCAAACTCAGCCTAAGCCGAGCCCCCAATCACTTAAAGGCCTGAGATTTTGTGCATCCCAGGACTCAATAGTAACCATTTACTGTATAAGTGGTTGTGCATCAAAGGCACGATAAAAGATGTGAACAATGTTTTTACAGTTGTGCACTTTGAGTAAATATGATTATCTACACCATGTAGTGATGGTTTGTGAAGCGAGAAAAGAAAGAATGCTGGGATTGTTTAATTTTTAATAAAAGTGCATATATACCTTTCATAAATAAATTGATACAATTACAAAATACATTGTTTCATATTTGTAAATGGCAATTAAAGCTTTCACTTTCCAAATGGTTTCCATGCTATAAGAAGGTATCCTTTCATAACAGAAAATAGAAAAAATTCTACATATTTTATCCATAAAATGAATGTATATCTATAAAGTAGACTAACCCTTCATTAATAATGGTTTGCCTTTAATCAAAGTTGACCACAAAATGTATTGCCAGTTCTAGAGAGAACTAGATTAATTTTGTTTACTAAAATTATGATGGAAACTCATAACCCCCTTATACATACCTTAAACAGTATATTTAATTCAAAATCGTGCATTATAAGGGTAGTGGGTGCCAGTGTTAGGAAAGATTTCTTAATTGTGGGTAATTTTCCTTCCATGTGGCAACCCCTAAACTTTTTGCTGTTGTTTTCACCATGATCTAGACTTTGCCAGAAAAGTGCAGCCTTCTGCCGCACTCCTCTGGGCTTTCGCTCCATTCTTACGGGGAAACTGACATGCCCTTAAGACAGTCAGTACCGGGAAATGTTGTTTTCCGTAGTTTCTTTATCATGTTGCAGCTTTCGCGCAACATGGCACAAGCGGGCACTGTAAGCTAAATTACTGCTCTCTTGGGTCTCTAGTCTTCTACAGGCCCTAGATACTCTCTTTGGATTGTAAATGAACGGTGCAAGTGAATCACGGACGGGAATGGTGGCAGCGATCGTTTCTTGTGTTTTTGAGCTCCTTTTGGTGTTTTAAGTGCGTTTCTCGCGCTTAGCCCAAAATGGTGGCCTGGCTCCCAAAATGGCCAGACCACGAGGCTCTTTGTCCTGTCTGCTGACCGTCTTGGCCCCTTCACCTTCCCCAGGTCGAGCCGACCCGGGGCCTTCCTTATTTGGGCATGTACTTTCCCGCGAAACACAGATGCTTTTGCGGGCTTCTACAGGTCTTGTGTGTGCCTCCAGGATGTGGGCTGGGATGTCTGGTCCCAATACACATCCTGGCTGCCAGAGAGTCTAGGGTGGTGTGAATGCCTGGGACCTCCGTGGTCCGTGATAGGTCCACGTATGGTGTGAGTGTTTTGTGAGCAGATCTCCCATTAGGTCCCCTCCGTTTTGGCGCAAAGGGAACCGTGGAGAAGAGGGGGCTGGAAACACCACTACCATGTCGATCTCCTGAGTTCTCACGAACGAATGAATACAGGAGCCAAGTATCCTGCAACCACAAGGCTGAACCGAGGAATCGCTGGTGACCCGCTGAAGGTCTGTTCCTCTGCACTGCTGTCACTTTGTGAAACCCTTTCTACCTCTGATCGAACGAGAAGGCCTGTACTGGTACTTCAACCCGTGGAATAGTGGGAACAACTATTCTCGGCATCTTCACCATCTCCTGCTCGTAAGCCTTCGGAAGTGTCTATGGGCCATCCAGCAGACTGACCAGCCAACCCAGGTGTCTTGCTCTGTAACCGCTGTCAGGTTGGGTTGTATTGCGAGTGCTTGTCACTCTCACACGATTCGTACACTTGGCATTCCCAGGTCTGAAGTGAGTAGTGCACTTTGGGCTGAAATACACACGGCCGCTCCGTTGCCCTGCTGTGGTAACAAACGGTTCGGGTTCACTGCGTTTGGGACGTCCTCAACTCAACTTCTGCTGCTGCGGAGTATACACGACAACGAGACGTCCCCTGCTCCCTTTTGAACCTGCCAGCACTGAAACTGATGCGGAGAAGCCTGGGTCTGCTTGCATTGTGGACCGGTGAGTCGCATAGCTAGGAACTGGTCACCCTCCTGCAGGAGGCCATAGCTTTTCCCCGCTGTGTCTAACAGCACGCCTTTCCGTACTCGCGCTCTGCTTCTGCCCACAGTGGAGGCTGCGCTTGATTCGCAGAGCTCTGTTCATCTTCATTTGTTCACCGAACTAAACTGCCTGATTCCCTCGAAGAGGCTCCCCTTTTAGTTAGGTGCCTCTGAAGGCGGACTGGGTCTAATTATTATTCGCATTGCCTGCTTTCCTCCCCATCTAGGTGGTCTACACATTTCGTGCGTCTAACTCGTTAGACTCCTTTGTATTTGTATATATATTGTATTGGTTTGGTATGTGTTGGTTTACTTGAGTTTTATTGTGATTTCTCGCTACGGTCAATGTTACAAAGGCCTTGTAATAAATGTGTATATATTTTTAATATAACACCTGCTTGGAGTAATTTGTAAGTGTCCTTGCTTTGTGTGCTCATTGCGGGCTTTCAGTCACCCTCAACCCTCTTGAGACCTAGTCTTGACCGCCGCGATCGCTACCCTGTTTGGTCTGGCTTGTCCAGAGGTTACCCTGTTCCAAGAAACTAGGTTGGCCTTCTGAACCTCTGCCCCTCTAGGACAGAGTTCTGAAATCCGTCTTAACAGCTAGTAAGTAGCAGATCGTTGAATAACCATTTGTAAGATCACATTTAGTTATTGCTAGTGTGTGATGTTGTAATATATCTTAAAATATGTTCTTGATCAACACGCATTGTGTGCACACCATTTATTCAGCACACATCCAACTTGAATCTCTTTTTGTGGCCTTACCCACTAGAGAAGCAAACAATGCTCTAGGTTTCATCTTCCAGCACCATGCACTGGACAACAGGTTCCAAACCCTTACTGCAATACTTTAAATGTCACCTTTTCCCTGGTTCAGTTTCAGCATAATTGCTTGAAGCATAATTAGCACAACATCAGTACTTCAGATGTAGTAGGCCAAACATTAAAGAAATAGTACTAAGGCAATTAATAGCTGAAAGGTTGCAAATGGCGGTTTACCATCAGGATTCAATGTTTAGCTCCCATTGTCACCAAGGAGTTGACATTGAACTACTGCAAGTTCATTTCAATCAGTGACTCCGTCTGCCTGCAAAGGATTTGTTGGTATGCCCAGTTAACTTTCAATTGTATCCACAATATGCAGCTTCAAAGTGAGTTGGGTAGGCACCACACTAGGATGTCAAATTCAAAGTCCACCATAGATGTCTTTGATTTGTTAGCTTGGACAACTGCTGCATTTGTGTAAGTGGACACAATAGACATTGTTTTATTTCTTGAGCTTCTCAAGCTTCTTGAGCTTTCTGGTTGCAATATGGAAGCTGGATCAATGAAAGTGACCAGGTTTTTCACTGCATGGTGGGCAGATGTTGGTGGAATGTTTCTATTGCCACCACGCTCTTGATAGGAATACAGATATAGCTTGTTGTCGGTGTACTTGAGAAAAGATGTTTTTGCTAGCAGGATTTATTTTGTTCTGATCGTCTCCACTGAGTGTTTGTTTTTCAAATCCTTCAGTAGCTCATATCTCATGTTGAAGAATCTTCATCCTGCTTTCTATATGGCTTCATTATCCATATGAAGGTCTCTTAGTTTATAGGTAAAGCACAGTTTGAACCCTTTAAAAATCTGAGATCACGCATAGGGCACATATCTGTCACCCATGTTCACAATTCTTTGGCTTTCAGCATGTCTTTGCATGTTCCTTGATTTTAGGTGGGTAATTCTACATCCTACTTTGCTTGCTTCAGTAAGAAGAGTGCCATGTTACAAATGTTGAGCATGTGCTTATTTGTGCTTCACCGCATACAAGTTTATATAGGTCATGCATTCTCGATGACCCTTGTTGTAGACCTAAAAACAATAAGAATTGCATCTAATACATGCACCTTTATTTTCATAAATCAATGTATCATTCACATGATTACACCAGTTCTCATCTAGACACGATTGCAAGTTTTCTTCTAGACAGTATTCTCAAGTGCATAGAGTATTTATGAATCTCCACTTTTCTTCAGTATGCAGGTAAATGGGTAGTTCAAATGTAATCTGTGCCCCTTATTTTAAGGTTTCAGGTGGAGTTAATGCCTTGTTTTTTCTACTGCAGGATGTATGTTTCTGGATTTTCCACTAAGAAAGAGTCAAGTATCTTCCAGGGAGACTTTGGCATCTCCTGGTTGGCTGTAACACAATGGAAAACTCGTACTTGATCTATAGTGTTTACCCTGTATACATTAGACATTTATTTCATAACTCCTCCTCAAGTTTGCTTCTAATATCTGGTTTTGGATTTGTTTTGGAAGGCTTAGCTGCAAGGCGTCTGTTAACCTATTCGTCAGGAAAGATGACTTCAGTGTGTGACATATTTATTTATTTATTAAATCAATGCAAAATATAAATGGCAAAATAACTGTTATTTCTAAAGGAGGTTTTTTACGTAACTGCACAATTCTGTCTTTTTAGGTGGATGATCAGGCACGTGGTGTCGTTTCTGGCTTGTAGCTGGTTTTTTCACCCACCACGTAAAAACTGTACTGATTCAAAATGATACATTTTTGTTCATGTTAAAAATATATTCAAAAAATGAAAAACACACATTACTGTACGAGAAGAATAATTAACAACAAAAAATAAAAAATTAGAATTGTCCCATTTATACCTGGTTTAGTTGTTTTATGTATCTGCCATTTAACTGGCCAGTTGGGAAACCAGCAACAATATCCCCAGGTGTATTCATGCCTGCCATGCCACTTTTCTTATAGCCAGTCGTGGTACTGTGGGTGGGTTATTTATTTTCTCTTTCATTCTTCTTCACAGTCCCCAGGTTGTCAGTGCCAGGTATGAATACACATGGGTCTTGTTGTTGATAGTTTGATTATGTACTTTAATTTGCTTAGGTACCAACTGTTGCTGCTATTTTGCCAAGTTACATGAGACGTAGGTCCTGCTTATGGAGACACTGGCTGCTGTTTTCTTAGCGGGCGGGGAGCTGATTTTACAGAAGACTTCCAAAACAGTGGATTCATTTAACTTATATAGCTTTTTGCTTCAAACTGGACTTCATTTAAAAATGTGTCACTTGATAGGGTCATACTGAGCACAGATATCCAAATGTATTCACAAATGTGACAGACATTAAAGACTGACATGGAAGATGTATTCTTTCTCTCAGCTATCCTAAAATGCTGAAAGTATTACCCAAGTATGTCTGCCCTAGGATAGTTAATAATAATATTAATAACAATAATAATAATAATAATAATAATAATAATAATAATAATAATAATAATAATAATAATTATTATTATTATTATTGTTATTGTTATTGTTATTGTTATTATATTAAATCGAAGCGTTTACAATTATTCATATATCACTGCCTTTGTCCATCTAGATACACATCTTCAAAGTTGCCTTTCAATGCCAGTTTTTGCTTTAGCTTGAACTCACCTTAAGACTCAGAAATGGTTTTCCCAATGAAGCTTGGAACCTTGTAGCTGTCATAGATCAAGAATCATTATCTTTTTGGATTATTTGCTCTCAATGGTACAATAGAAACACTGTTCAGGGAAACTAGTTTACTTCACTTGATTACTTCACTGGAGTTATGGTATTATTAGTGTATTTAAAAACAAGGAGTAGGGTGGGCACCACTTATTCTTTAAATAGTTCACAGTTTTTTCTTGTTGTTCACACTTGTTGTGGGAGCTCACCCTGTAACCTCGGCACAAGGTAATAGCAATATCCAAAAAGAAGGAACGGGTAGCTTCCGTCCCTGGATAGCTCACTCATAAAACCCTATCCGGGGTTTCAAAATAATATTCCAAACCATTAATCACTGTCAAGCAGCTAGAACACAATTACGTATTTCTGTATAGCTTTTCTCAAATCTCATTATTTATTCCTGACTCATCAGTGTTATACAGTTCTAGCCAATGCATTTCAGACCTCCGTCCATTGTCAGGGCTATTAACACTGTTATCCATCAACCAAAAATTATCCCATCAACATGTTGTAATACATAATACAATTTAAACCAGTTGCCCATCATAAAGTGCACCCCGAAACACGAGCAGAATTTGAAGTATGAAATATAGATTGTATACATTTCACATACTAAGTGATAGTTGCAGTCCAGGTGAAATTCAAGAAACAAAAAAACAAACAATAAGCAAAACAAAATTCATTATAGTACATTATTCAGCTGACTGCTTAACGTGTGTCTTAAAAAATTCGACTTGCTACCTGTGTGTCTTTTATCACCCAGAGCGCTGATCCACTCTGCTTAGATTCTCAGAGCAGCCTGCATTCACTGTAAAATTAAATATACATGTTGAGTCCCCTTATAGTTCCGCTCTAATCTCTCTATTCATCCCTCCCGTGTGTTCGCTTACCTTACGCCCTCCATTCTGCAGTGATGAGCTGGCTACCCAAAAAGAGTTGCCGCCATCATTGCAAGTGCATATAAACACACTGTTCCCTCTCGCGCATGTGCGCGACTCACTGACTCTTTCTTTCATGTGCTTGTTTGCATTCTCCGTAAATCACAACTTAAGGGTGTGTAACTCTTAAGTGTACATAACCAATTATTTGTCGCTAACTATACTGATGTGAGAAATTTAAGGGAACAGTTTTAAACCGAACGGATGATTTATTATACGTGGCTAGTGTACACTACACTCTCGGGTACCGTGCATGTGCGCAAGACCCAAAGGTAGTGTTTCACTGTCCAAATTGCAAATAGATTTCTCATGGGTGCTTAGAGTACCGATCTACAGATACCTACATCTTTTCTACATGTAAAAGAGTGTGTTATAGGGTTTGTATGATCGTATGTGATCAAAGGTGTACATCTATGTCCTCCTGCTTAATGTTGGGTGTAATTAACAATGTCACCAATGTATCATTTTCATTACAACTACACCTATCATACCCACGGTGCATACATTGTTTGCATACATGTGATTTAATGACACTACCTCCCTCATAAAATCCAATCTGCCTGATTATATACATTCCCACACTAATGGGGTTAACCATCTGACCAGTATGTATTCAAATGACTACAGTTCTGTCTCACTGCAATGAATTCTGCTCTGCGTATTATATATTCCCAGACTTATCAAACTAACCCCTGAACCGAATCCACTGATTGGCAGTGACTCACTGCCTTACGTCCCACACGGGGTTCATTCCCTGCAGGACGTGTTGTGGATTCAATGTTAGTGGTATATCAACAATCATGAATGTCATATTGCCAATTGTGTTAATTTGCAACTTCAAGTTACAGAAAACACATGAAGTTCAATTCTTCATTTATACCCCCTGGTCACAAGGAGTCAAGGCGATCGATCCAAAACGACTTCCATTGATTGAGTCTTTTCACCAAATCTTCATGTGCATTGTGTGGCTGGATGACTTCTAAAACCTGTATCCTCATTTGGCTGATGTTGTGTTTCTTTAACTTCCAATGTCTTGCCACCGCTGAATTTACATTATTATTCCGGATACACGATCTGTGCTCATTCCACCGTAACTTTCCTGTTCTTTTTGATTGACCTACATAATAAATGCCACATTGGCATTTTATTCCATAAATTATGTTTGGTGTATCACATGTGGTGTAACACTTTAATTTGATCTTTTCGCCCGTGCGTGGGCGCTCTATGATGTCTCCTTTCCTTTTGAAATTACAATTACTACAATGTAAACATGGGTATGTCCCTTTTCTTGCCGGAAATTGTAGAACTTGAAAAAGAACTTTGTGAATTGGTTGGCAAAGAAGAACTTGGGGCAATTTTGGTACAGATCAATCAGAAATTGGAATCCCACAAGAGCAAAATAGAATCTAAAAAAGTGAGGAAATTCCGGAGAGACACTTACGACTATTTGAACCGTGAGGTGTATACCTGGATAAATAAATACCAGACTCCATTCCAGAAGAAATCACATCAAGGAAGTACAGATAACACTTCAAGTACAGATTCCGAAGATTCTAGAGATAAACATAACATCGCAGAGCAAACCACATCAGGGCGACAAACAGAACCAACAACATCAACGGGAAGAGAATCGGGAAGAGAATAAACTGCGCCACCGATTTTTTTAGGTCGAGAAACAGGAAGAAAAGAACGAGACGGGGAAAATCAAAGAGTGGAAACCTGTGGAGCAAGACAGAAGAAAACTTAGTGGTTAACATATCATCTAGAATATTGACCAATGAAGAGGTAACTTTGCTTCAAAAAGGCTTAAGCTTTGTCCCTACACATAGCACAACATGTTTGAGATGAAAATTGACTTATTCAAATTGATAAGAGAACTAAAATTGAAAGTGTTTTTTGATGAACTCGAAATGGTACAAACAAAAGAGCAAGACCAGGAAGAATTACAAGAATTCAGAAAGAAAAGCAATTTTATGCCACCAATAAGTGTTCCATCAATAGACATTTTTCATAGACAGGTACTTAAAGATATGAAGACGATTTCATTCAAATGACCAAAGTACAGCAATTTGAAACCTAATGAATTTAATTTGCTTAAGGGTCTGTTTGGAGATGATAACATAACTATATGCCCTGCAGACAAAAGGGGAGCACTTGTAATTATGGATAGTCAAGATTACCACAATGAATGTATGGATCAACTAAAGAATTCTGGATGTCTATTCATAACTGGATAGTGACCCCACAGTAGAAATATTAAAAAATCTAGAAGAACTTTTGGAGAAAGCCGAAGGACTAGGTTGGATAAGTGATAAAACAAGATCCTTTCTCACTAATAAACACCCAAGAATATCAAACTTTTATACATTGCCTAAGATACATAAACATCTAACTAAACCACCAGGTAGACCCATCGTCTCTGGTGTAGATAGTGTATTACAACCATTAGGGCAATATATTGACCAATTTCTACAACCACTCATACAGAAAACGGATACCTATATCAAGGACACGACCCATTTTTTGGAAAAATTGAAGAAAAACAAATATACAGCGGATTCGATCATGTTCACGGTCGATGTAAAGAGCCTTTACACGTCCATCCCTCATGACTTAGGTATGGAAGAAATAGAGTGGTTACTCTTAAAGGAAGGCGATTTGAAGGCAATCAAGGAATTTATTCTTGTATTATTACAGTTCATTTCTGAAAATTCTTATTTTCAATACAGAAATACATTTTATATACAAACATCTGGGACAGCGATGGGGGCTTCAATGGCCCCACATATGCAAATACTTTCATGCATAAATTTGAAAAGGAACATGTCTTGGATCACGCAATATGGAGAAATTACATCTCGATGTGGGTCAGATTTATTGACGATATTTTTGGAATCGGATTGGACAGAAGAATCTCTGAATGACTTCTTTACATACCTCAACAGCGTTGATCAACGGATAAAATTTACTCACGAAATTTCAAAAACTCAAATAGACTTTTTGGATGTGTCCATACAAATTCAGAACAACAACTTCTCAACCAACATTTATAGAAAAGAGACAGACCGCAACAATCTTCTCCACCGTTTAAGCTTCCATCAACCAAGTTTGATAAGGAATTTACCCTTCAGCCAGATGATTAGGGTGAAAAGGATTGTAAGTGACCATACAACATGTGAAACAGAAATTGAAAATATGGGTGGAAGATTTGAAACAAGAGGGTACAAACCCTCAGAAATAGCGGCAGCAAAAGAACGTTTAACGAAACCCCCCAACAGTGAGACAAAGAAAGAAAAGAAAGCACCTTATCTAGTCTATGTCTCATGTTACTCTGTACAAAGTAACAGGATCAAAAATGTGATAAAAAAGAATTGGAACACGCTGACAAGCGATTCAAGAGTGGAACACCTGTTCAGAGAAATGCCCACCTTGTTGTACAAAAGGAGTGCGAATTTAAGATATAGATTGGTGCAAAAGAGACCTGCAAAGAAAACATTAGAGATGGCAAGAAACGGGACATACCCATGTTTACATTGTAGTAATTGTAATTTCATAAGGAAAGGAGACATCATAGAGCACCCACGCACGGGCGAAAAGATCAAATTAAAGTGTTACGCCACATGTGATACACCAAACATAATTTATGGAATAAAATGCCCATGTGGCATTTATTATGCAGGTCAATCAAAAAGACCGGGAAAGTGACGGTGGAATGAGCACAGATCATGTATCCGGAATAATAATATAAATTCAGCAGTGGCAAGACATTGGAACTTAAAGAAACACAACATCAGCCAAATGAGGATACAGGTTTTAGAAGTCATCCAGCCACTCAATGCACCTGAAGATTTGGTGAAAAGACTCAATCAACGAGAGTCGTTTTGGATCGATCGCCTTGACTCCTTGAGACCCGGGGGTATAAATGAAGAATTGAACTTCATGTGTTTTCTGTAACTTGAAGTTGCAAATGAACATAATTGGCAATATGACATTCATAATTGTAGATATACCACTAACATTGAATCCACGACACGTCCCGCAGGGAATGAATCCCCTGTGGGACGTAAGGCAGTGAGTCACTGCCAATCAGTGGATTTGGTTCCGGGGTTAGTTTGATAAGTCTGGGAATATATAATACGCAGAGCAGAATTCATTGCAGTGAGAGATAACTGTGGTCATTTGAATACATACAGGTCAGATGGTTAACCCTATTAGTTTGGGAATTTATATAATCAGGCAGATTGGATTTTATGAGGGAGGTAGTGTCATTAACTCACATGTATGCAAACAATGTATGCACCGTGGGTTTGATAGGTGTAGTTGTAACGAAAATGATACATTGGTGACATTGTTAATAACATCCAACATTGAGCAGGAGAACATAGATGTACACCTGTGATCACATGCGATCATACAAACCCTATAACGCACTCTTTTACATGTAGAAAAGATGTAGGTATCTGTAGATCGGTACTCTAAGCACCCATGAGAAATCCGTTTGCAATTTGGACAGTGAAACACTACCTTTGGGTCTCGCGCACATGCGCGCTACCCTAGAGTGCAGTGTACACTAGCCACGTAAGTATAATAAATCATGCGTTCGGTTTAAAACTGTTCGCTTAAATTTCTCCCGTCAGTATAGTTAGCGACCAATAAGTGGTTATGTACACTTAAGAGTTACACACCCTTAAGTTGTGATTTACGGAGAATTCAAACAAGCACATGAAAGAAAGAGTCAATGAGTCACGCGCATGCGCGAGTGGGAACAGTGTGTTTGTATACGCTTGCAATGATGGCGGCAACTCTTTTTGGGTAGCCAGCTCTTCACTGCAGAACGGAGGACGAAAGGTAAGCGAACGTACGGGAGGAATGAATAGAGAGATTAGAGCAGAACTATAGGGGGACTCAACATGTACATTTGATTTTACAGTGAATGCAGGCTGCTCTGAGAAACTAAGCAGAGTGGATCAGCGCTCTGGGTGATAAAAGACACAGAGGTAGCGAGTCAAATTTTTTAAGACATACGTTAAGCAGACAGCTGAATAAGGTACTGCAGTGAATTTTCTTTTGCTTATTGTTTGTTTTTTTGTTTCTTGAATTTCACCTGGACTGCAACTATCACCTGGTATGTGAAATGTATACAATCTATATTTCACACTTCAAATTCTGCTCGTGTTTCGGGTTCACTTTATGATGGGCAACTGGTTTAAATTGTATTTATGTATTACAACATGTTGATGGGATAATTTTTGGTTGATGGATAACAGTGTTAATAGCCCTGACAATGGACAGAGGTCCGAAATGCATTGGCTAAAACTGTATAACACTGATGAGCCAGGAATAAATAATGAGATTTGAGAAAAGCTATACAGAAATACGTAATTGTGTTCTAGCTGCAAGGCAGTAATTCATTGATTGGAATATTATTTTTAAGCTACCCGTTCCTTCTTTTTGGTTATTATTAGTGTATTTACCATTTCATGATTTTCATGATTTTCAATAACTGGGTCATGCCGACCTTGGTGGACCCGGTAATTGCACTTTTCTGGGCTCTGGTAAAAAATAATCCCCATTCCCAATGGGAATGGAGAGGATGCTAACAACGGGCCCATTAATGACGGGCCCGTTGTTAGCATCCTGGTCTGCTAGCGGGTCCCGCTAAGGACGCCTGGTCTGGCCAGGCGTAGCAGACCTCGTAATGAGGTGGCCCGGAATGAACGGTGCCTGTCCCTTACCAGCACCGTTCATTCCATGGCCGCCAGGGTCCTAATGAAGCCCATTGTATGTATTGTATGCTGACAAGGGCAGAATGAACAGGGTTTGAATGTGATACAGTGCCCTTTTGGACATGAGATGATTCTAACCTAAACTCCAGGCACACGTACATTCATGCGCTGACCCAGGTCACAAATCAGAGATCCCTCACTGATAGAAATGGTCTACCATCAGGTCAAAAATTCCTCATATGAAGGCCCGTAGCTCAAAAAATGATGACTATTACAGTAGAACTACAGGAGTACCTATGACAGCACTGGTTTTCTTTTTCTCCATGTTACAATTCACACTGCACATCTTCCTGCTGGCAAAAATTCAGCAATGATCTTGTGTTATTTCTTAATTACAGAATTGCTGAGGATGTAACCCACACTTATTCTGTCTTGTACCTTCTTATCCCACCCGAGGCCCAGTGCCCAATCTACAGATGCACCCCACACATGGATTCTCTCAGCTCTCCACCTCTGACTACTCTTACTGCATAGTGGAACATTTACACCTGACTTTAGCCTACCTCCCAGGCATCAGCAATAGTAATGTCCTTTGACCAAATCCCTAATAAGTGGACAATTGTGGGCCAGGCACCAGCGACTTTGCTTCTCCCCTCTAGCACTGGCTGCAAACAGACCAGCTCATTTACTTTGGTGTCCCATGAAATTGATCACTATCCTTTCTCTTCCACTGCCCCCAAAGACATCTGAGTAGCCCAGTTGCCAATGGTTTCCAATCAAATTTGTAATGGTGGCGGCTCTCAACTAGCATCTGTAGTCACTTGCAGTGTGGGGGTTACAGTTAGTGATGGGGGTCAACCAAAGCACCATTCATCAATTATAGAGTAACATTTCGTAATGAGTGGGTTTCCCTGCAATACTTTATTTCCAAGTAAGATCAACACCACAACATTAAAACATGATCAATTATAAACTACAGTGTTTTTTTCTAACAAGGTGCACCTATAGTCCCATGTACATAATACACAACATTAAGTATTTCACCAAGATGTCACTAGCTGTTGCTAGCAGGGATTTCAGCCACAAACCAATGTTTGACAACATGACAAGATGACACAATTTGGGTGGATTGGAAGATGTACATTATAGAGGGAAATGGAGAGGCAGATAGTGAGCTTAGCGTTTTCAATGTTCTTGTTCAGCAGACACAAGGTGTTCAGTTTTGACATTAGTAAGTATTATCCAGTTACTAACCTCTCTTCTTTTCTTCTTTAATGCACTCCATTGTATTCTGGGATTCATAAATTGCACTGCTGCCATTTGCATTGTCTCCAGGTAACTTGGCATCATCCCTGTGCATGTTCTCTCTCTATCTCACTGTCTCTCTCTCTCTCTCTCTCTCTCTCTCCCTCTCTCTCTCTCTCTCTCTCTCTCTCTCTCTCTCTCTCTCAGTGTGCTCTTGTCTTGGTAATCCTTGTGTGGCTGCTTATTTTCACTCTCCCTCTGTCACTCACTATCTTGATAAACTAACTTGTAGTCTTTCTTAACTTACTCCAAAGTGTCCTGAATACATTCAGCCTTTTGTATGTTATGTTATGCTGTTGTGTTATGTTACTGGGACTTATACTACACACAGCTGCCTTTTGCAGGCATCCTCTATGCAGGCTCTCTATATATCTCTTTCAGTGCAGTTCAGTCTTTGTCATATATATCTCTCTTGCTAGCTTTCTCCACTTTGCTTAACTCCCATTCTTCAGTAATTTACTTCAATGTGCATATATAATAAAATATATTGTTTCTTTACAGAAGACTCCCAACAGTCTTTCACCGTCTGTCTGCTGAACAAGAACATTGAAAGCACTAAGATCACTATTGGCCTCTCCATTTCCATCTATAACATATACCATTGTGTTCCACTAGGGGCTGATATGTTAATAGTAAATAAGGGTGTGGGATTGTTCAGCGTATTAGGCGTAGGATATGGGATTGGTATGCAACCTAATCCAAATACCATGTCAGGAACTCTGATTGCCAATGATAATATTTTTTATAAAAAAATATGTTTATTTGTGTTACAATTTGTTAAAACCTTTCACAATTTACAACAATTCACTACAAAATACATGGTGGGGTTAAGTGGGTAGCAGTTTGCAGGAGACTGCTCTACCTTTCAGAACGCTGTTTCATTTATCTACTGAAGCTGTGCTTTTTTTTTTCTTTTTTCTACGTGACGGAGTGCATTGCTGAGAGCACTACAACTTAAATTCATTGGAGACTGCTGGGAGTTATGTGAGCCGCCGCCCTCTGCACTGAGCCACCACCTCAAAATCTCCTTGGTTGGCGAAGCAGAGCGAAGTTGGGTTAAGTGGCTAGCAGTTTGCAGTTCGCAGGCTGCTGGTGTGGTGTGACTAGACACCTTTGACCCTCTGCCGTGAACACTTCCACTTATCATCTGTAATTGGCAAACTTAACAGCCAGCCCCGGCTGCGGAGTGGGCGGCAGAGTCTTAGGTCATCGGCTTGAAGACTCAAACGGAAGTGGAGTTTGCACAAGGGCAGACTCCTGAGTGGATTGTGCTTTTGGTGTGTTTTTTTTTTTTGCTTGGATTTTTCCACATTGGATTACTGCCTCGAGCGCTCGTGTGCCTGGCGCCTTAAGAAAACTGTTGGCGTCGTACTCCGGTGAGCCCCTCTCCCCTCCATTCAGGAAACCAACACTCCTACTTAAACCTCAATTCCTCCACAAAGCGGAGGCAGGTGGAGTTTGCAGGAGTTCGCAGGGAGACAGGAACCCTTGGATCGGGATGGGGGAGCAGGCTAAAACGCCTCTCAGTCCCAGTGCGCACACGCGCCTCCAGAAAAGGAGGGGGGAGATGGGGTGGAATTGACTTTGGAGGCCGGAGAACCTAGCTCATGCTGGTGGGAGGATGTGTTCCACTCTCCCTCGAAAAGGAAAATCGAGTTGGCTGGATGTGGAAGATGCTGCCTGCCCCGAAAGGGGGGCGGGGCCGGTGGCATCTAATGGGAAAGACAACCTCCGAGATTTTGTGGACACTCTGAATGCATGTGATGGCCCTACCCCGACTCTTGCCAATCACTTGAGGGGTCATTCGAGTAACTGCGTTGGAGACTCTGCTCCTCCCATTGATGTAAAGGTAACCCCGCTGGTTCATGCCATCGGTGCGGGGTCCAAGGATTTGGATACTAGTCTGTATGAAGTGTTTGATGTAGAGGGCATGCCCTCGGAGGCCTCCACGCTATGTGAGAAGGTGGTGGGGATAGACCTAACACCGGAATCCCTCTCCAACTCAAAGCAATCAGCAGTGAGCTTGAATGAAGAACTAGCTAATAAATTGACTAAAGACTTGGCTGAACTTTCCCTGAAAATTGCACGGCAAAAAAGACTCAGTTTATCAAGAGTCAATGAATGATTAAAGCATCTGGACCAATCTTTGGTGAATGCGGATATACTGGTGGAGAAAGAGGAGCAAGCTATCTCTGGGACGCGATTGGCTAGTGAGAGGGAACAAGTCGAGAAATCCCTCTCCGAATCTGAGAATGGCAGCATGTAAGACCATGCCAATAGTGTCTCCGAATCTAATGTGTCATCTGGGGTTGTGTCCTCCCCCTCCACGAATGTGAGTGAAGAGCACATCGTCCCCAGATCCCAACTGAGTAATCGGGTGATTGAGACAGAGGAAGAAGATGATGTTATGGCTAATGGGGCCTCCACTGCTAACTCATCTAGCTCGTCAGGATATTCAGTGCCCCCACTAGCTTCTAGAAGGAGAGTGAGAAAGAGAGATTTGTATCCTAAGCCTGTGGTGGACCTATCTCATATGCAGCAAATGGTGATTGCCTCAGTCTTGACATCCCTCATTCCCTTTACAAAGCTGTATGAGAGTTTGAATTGTGCGTTACAGGAACAAACTACAGCGATAACGGCCCTAGCGGACAAAATATTACACCTGTAGGTGTTGGCTGACAGAGTGGACAAAAAGATTGGATAAAGAAGCTGAAACATCAACCAATTGGCAAAACAGATTATGTGATCTAGCAAGACATGAATCCTCAGACAAATGTGATGATGGAAGCCCTTTTGCAAGATTGCAAATGGATGAGGGCGAATATGAAGGTTGCGATCGAGCTGAATGTCTCGCCAAAGGTGAAAAGGTGCAACTTGGTGTCAGCAAATATGGGAGACCAGGTAGTCTCTAATAGTTGACTCTAATTTTGCAAATTGCACTGCCCTTGGTAGGGCTTATACAGAGAGCGGCTGTGTGGCCAGGTTTGTTACCTGGTCTTCCGTATATTTTTGTGTTCCACGAGTCAGGGTGTCTCCAGACTCATCGTAGCCAGCTCCTGTGAATTTTTTGAAAGATGATTTATAACCTCAACCTTTTTTGATCTGTTTGAAAGTGAATTTAAACAAGTGGTGCCCACTTACTTACCTTCCTGTCAGCAAATATGGGGCCAGTTGTTAAAAATCCGGTGGTTGACCGAACAATGGGTCTGGGAACACGATCGGGTGGTTCTGCTGATAAGAATGTATTCTCAGTCTGCAATGTGAAGAAAGATCTGAAAATAGGCCCCCCTACTGTAGTGGCAGTGGTGAGTGCGCCACCGAGTGATCCTATAGCTGGGCCCTTGAAGGTAGCGGATAAAATGCTCTAAGCCACTCAGGAAAAAAAAAAAAATATGCCGGCTAGAGCAAAAAGAAAGGCAAAGGGGTGAGAGTATTCTTACAGAACCTCAGATCCCCCCCAGAGCCACTCAATCTTTCAGCGGCCAAAAAATCTCAGAAGGAGCTTCCTCCACTGAAGACTGGTGGGATTAAAATATTGTTGGATCCGGTTGCTATTGTGGATAGGAGGGACTCTCGATTATCTGCTGGAGATTTAAGTTTGCTGGTGGAAAAACTTGAGAAAGAGGAAGACAACACCAGTTGGAAAGATGTGAGCAATTCGGAATGGGAAAAAATGGAAGGCCTCAATGGAGAGCCAGTGGTGTCTGCTCCCAATAAGTCATTACTTCTGAAGGTTTCGCAATCTAGGGTGTGCTTTAAGGGCCCCGTGGCACTTCCCTCATTTGGGACTGTTAAATCCAACATAAAGGAGTTGACGAGATTGTTGCCCCTTCAAAAGCAGGGAGGCGACCCACAAAAGATGGCTGGACATTTAAAACTCTGGAAGAAAAAAGAATGGGGAGTGAGAAACCGTGTAAAGCAGAGGCCTTAGTAGCTGACCCACAAAACCACCTGTGAAATCAAGAGTGATAGATGCTGCAAGGCGTTTCAACTATCGAGGGGATCATTCAAGGAGCCGGGTGGAGCTCAGCCTAAAGATCTGTCTGGAAAGAATCAAGTTGGATGCTATTATGATCACGCTGAATAGAGGGAATGTGATGAAGCTATTCAACTGTGTCATTCCAGAATTGAAATTCGCCCCAAATGACATTAAGATTGTTGAATTTTTAGAAGAAAGGAAGACTGACTGGGTCATCCTACATCTATTCTGCCAAGCGAAAAGGGATCTTATCTTGACTTTGAAGGAGAAGTTCCTGGGGCTGGGTTATGATGTCTCAGACTTTCATGACCAATTGAAGGTCAAGTGGAGTGAAGCTCTGTCCACAGAGGTGGATCAAAAATCTTATGCAGTTGGAGAGGGCAATAAAAAAGTTGCGGGAGGCAAAAAGCTACAGTCAAATCCTGTGAGGGAGGAAGCTTCTACCTTCAGTAAAGAAGAGCTCCAGGCCTTGACATTTATGGTTGCTAATCAAATCCAACCTTTGATTATCCCGAAAAACTTGTCCTATTCTGTGCCATCTGGGGATCAATCTTGGGCCTGGCTGGCTGGAGCCTTGGTATCCCAAGATGGAAGCTAGACTCAAGTGGCAGAGTACGCTTCTTATTTGATGACTGGATGTTGGAATACCAGAGGATTTTCTGCTCTTTTTTGTGAAAATGAACCTGACTTGGAAAAGTTTGACAATCTCTTATTCCAGGAGACGTGGCTGAGGAGTCTACCTCATTGTGATACATATTTGGCTTTTCTAAATCCTACTCCAAAGGGTGTGTTTGGTCGTCCATAAGCTGGCCTCTTGTTGTTACTGAAAAATGGGCTGGGTTGGTCGATGATTGAAACAAAATGCCCCAACCCATATGTTCAGATATCATATCTAAAACACGAAAAGGACCCTTTGGACATATCCATGATTGTGATCAATTTGTATTGGCGGGTGAATATGAGGAGGGATATACATTTCTTGAGATCTATCACCAGTGTGATTGACAACGTGATGTGTAGATTGAAAGGAGTGAAGATAATGATTTGTGGTGATTTAAATATTAAGCTCCTGGATTCTGAGGACTTGTGTTAAAAAGGAACAAATAGAATGAAAGAGAATTGGCATGGATGTCGAATATGCAAGCTAGAGATATCAGTATGCTGAGTGATCAAATGCAAGGCCACTGTCCGAGCTGTCCCATTTGGTGCTCCAGTGATAAAATCTCTTGTATTAACTACTGCTTTATCTCAGAGAATACCAGGGAGTGGCTTGTGAGCTTTTCTGTCTGGCCTCAAAAGTTTAGTGATCATGATCTGCTAGCGGTGTACTTGAGGAAATGGTATGAGCAGGAATGTAGGGTCAAAATGGCTGAAGTGCACCTGGCTGCTTGCGGCATTCGACTCTGACTAAAAGGGGAGTCTATAAGGAAACTCAATTTGGCTTACAAAGTGCAGATTGCGGAGGATCCCTTGAATATCGATTACACTGGCTTGTTAAAAGAGTTCTCCTTGAAACAGGTCCCTGGTACTAAAGGCACCTGGATCCACAAGCATGCCTATGATCCAGGACTTGTTGAAAGGAGAATGATAATGAGAAAACTAGTGAAAGGGATCCAAGGTGATGAAACGAATGATAAAATGGAAAGAATCAAGAAAGTCTGCCAGGCCTATAGAAATTGCAGAAAAAGCTCTCAGGTGCTGCGTTCACAAAATGATGCCGAACCAATCCTTCGGGCGGTGTGCTCTAAAAACTCTAAAAGTACCTGGGAGCTTAGAAACAATGGTGGAGCCTTTAGACAAGCCAATACCATCTCCATGGTTGCAGAAAGGGATTGGATCAATTATTATGCCACCTTATTTGCAGATCCTAGGTGGGTCAGTGGTGTGGAAAAAAGAAATGAAGGGCAAGATGGAACTTTCTATTTGATGAACATGATGCTCTTACAATGATCAGCAACCTGAGCTCCTCTCTTACTGCTGGACCCGATAGGCTTTCTAATCAGGAGCTAAAAAAGAATATTGCCCCCTATGGAAAAATGTTGGTGATCTTGTTTGAGAAGATTATGATGAATAGGTGGATACCACCCTCGTGGAAGGAGGCATATAGTGTGCCAATCTTTAAAAAGGGCAATAGGGCGGACCCTAAAAATTACTGTACTTTTGGACTCGATCAGCAAGCTCTTTTCAATCGTCCTCTTGAGGGACCTGCGCAATTGGGCTGTGAATAGTGGAATCTTGGACTCCCGACAGACGGGATTTGTTAAGGGGTGGGTACTGCCGTTAACCGCTTTATTATAAATCTGCTTAAGGAAATCTGCTTAAGGCTCTTGTTGATGGTAGTACTGTGCTTATGGCCTCTTGAGGGACCTGCGCAATAGGGCTGTGAATAGTGGAATCTTGGACTCCCGACAGATGAGATTTGTTAAGGGGGTGGCTACTGCCGTTAACCGCTTTATTATAAATCTGCTTAAGGAAATCTGCTTAAGGCTCTTGTTGATGGTAATACTGTGTTTATGGCCTTCATGGACTTTGAACAAGCTTTTGATGGTGTCATCCGGGAACATCTTTGGGCAAAACTGCAGAACTGGGGCTGCCCGGGGGAGCCTGTTGAGACTATTGAAGCACTATAAACGGGGACCTCGATTAGGATTAGACTTTGTGCGGATGGAACGCTATCTCACAGGATCTATACCTATCAGGGTCTGAAGCAGGGTTGCACTCTTGTACTCTTGCTATTCTGTTTATATATTGCAGATCTGGCCCTATCTCAAGTTGTGATTTGAGCCTTTCCGCCCAAAATCAATTGGGTCGAGATCCCTTGGATCCTTTTGTTGACGATCTCGTCTTTTTAGACTTAACACAAATAGGACTGCAGCGTCGACTAGAAACCTTTGAGCACTATTTGAGTGCTAAGTGCATGAGCATCGATATTAGAAACTCTAAAATTCTCCCCATGAAGTGGGCCTGAAAAAACAAAGAAGAAGAAATGTACCTGGAGGGTGAAGGGCATACCTCTAGAGATTGTAGATACAATAGTCTATTTGGGGATTACGATCAATCGGAACAGCAATGAAGCCGCCCAATTGGACTTTTTGCAGACTAGACTTGTCCCCTTGATCAACCAGGGGAAAGTCTTGCACTATAGGTTTGGCAAATTACGATGGCCCCTATCCTATCCTTCTACAAACAGAAGGTAGCCCAAATCTTAACATATGGAGCGGAGGCCTCTCTCTGCTTACCCTGGCAGTGGTGGAAGAGGTTTGAAGGCCAATTTCGGCGAGCTATCCCGAAACTCCCAAATAGGCTATCGTTCTGTATTATTAGACTGAAACTTAGGCTGCAATCCTTGGAATCATTGGTGGCCTGGAAGTCCATCTGTCTATACAGTAAAATGTGTTATGCAAGAAGCAATGAAGCCTCTTGAACTACTGACTTTGGATAAAAGTCTGTTAGAGTTATCGTTAGAGGCATGGAAACTTAAAATAGAAGCCTTCTTTCGGGAAAAGGAGATCCAGATTGAATGGCTGCTGCACAATCCAGTATCAGTTAAAAAGAAATTGATGAGGCAGTACTGGATCTCTACAATTGATCACTGTGCAACTTTAAAATTTGGGTTGTCCTTAACTTTGGAGCAGGGGAGGACGAACATCTAACCATAATTTCTCTTAAAGTTTCAATCACCTATATATAGAGATCTTCTTCTTAGATGTAGGTTCAATATTCTAAACATCAGGGAGGTTATGTTTAGGAGGAAGACTGTGGGGGTTGAAAATGCTACTTGTCGCTACTGTATGGACAGTTTGATGGTTGAATCTCTGGAGCATCTGATAATGATCTGTGAAGGGCTATCCAAAACCAGAAATTTCTTTTTGGATGAGTTTAAATCTATGGGAGCTACTCTCTCCAAGTGGGATTGGTGGAATTGGCTAATAATTGGAGATCAAACTAAGCTAGTGTTGGCTGATATGAAAATGCTAGAAGCTATGTTACCCAAGCAGTCATACAGAATGAGTGTTTAAACATGGATTGGGAATGCCTGTGAGCAGGGAGATGGATTGGTCCAATGGCTCATCCGCGCCTCTATGCCCCCTAATGTTGATTTGAAGAGATCGAAAGCTGTGGAGGTTGGTTTTGCTTTAGTTTAAAGTTAAAGGTTGTGTATTCACAATGATTTTGATAGAGAGTAAATGGAGGTAAAAAAAGTCTTCTGTTTAAATTTGTTTAATACTGTTTTCTTGATTTACTTCTTTTGCTCTCATCGAATTATCTTTGTTTTGTATGTTATGTGACCAATAAAACATTTTTAAAAAAATACATGGTATAAGTAATCACAATTGTTCCGACAAACTTTTATTTCCTTTTTCCCAAAAAGATAACAAAATAATTAAATTCATCCTTTGTAATGTTCATGCCATTTTTGAACATTTGATATGCATTTCATCACTGCAATACTCATAGTTAAAATGTCACCACTTATGATGGTAGACCAAATCATCTTGTGTGACATTTACTTAAATCGCTCTAAAAATTTCTCAAAATAATTAAAACATTTTGTTTGACGGGAGTGGCAATTCATTATTAAAAGTTCAATGGTTTCTGTTTCAGAAGTCTCTCCACAATAACGACAAAGTCTATCTTGAGCTGGTAACATTTCTTATGGCTCTTATTTTTCGAGTAGGATGAAGATTCATTCTTAATCTTAGGAAATTATACCTCCACTGTGTATTAAGAGATTTCCTAAAATATGTTTGTATATTAGCCAGTTTCTTCTCAATTACACATGTAAAACGGAGCAGTTTAAAATTCAAATTTTCTGTTCTTGAGTTGATAACTCTTGCTTTTTAACTCTAAGAGGCAAGTTCACCAGTACTTGTTCATTAATGTCTAACCTGTTTAGTTTAAATAATACATTTTTGCTCTAATCATTTAGGACTGCAGAGGTTTGATCATCTTTTAATTCGCAAAGTATCTCAAAAAAGGGAATTGCGTGGAGTATTGGACACTTTGTGAAACAAAAGCAGTAACTTCCAATCTACTTAGGACTACAAAGATTTTAAACCCAGGTCATATTTGAAGCTTGCATAAGTAATCCACTGGGCATATTTAATGTATGTCTCCTTAAGTGGCCTTCGGCTCTCTGCCATTCGATTTTAGACAGACTAGTTTCTGCACCTTAAGTTAGACTAAGCATGATCGTTCTTTTAAAGAATCGAGTGAGAGAAACCCATAAGTATTTCCAACTGTCCACTGACTCTACTTGTTTCCCATTGTTATACCACTTAGCTTTGAGAGTTGTTTTAATCCCTGAGTTCAGAATAAGTATTTTTGTTTTAGAGGAGTTAATCTTTAAGTCATTGTTGTGCATGAAGTTGTAAAGAGATGTGAGGGTGGGGCTTTAGCAGTTTGATCTAACATAACTATGTCATCCACATAGACCAAGTGGGGGATAGTAAAGTGGCCTAATTTTGGAGGATACACCTAGTTGCAAGCTATTGCAGTGCCCAAATCTGGCAAGTATAAATTAAAAAGTATTGGTGCTAACACACAACCCTGGCATAGCCCATGGTTGGTACCTATGGGCTTCCGAGGTATCCAAACAAATCCTGATTTCTGTATATGTGTAAGTTAGAGAATTTTTTAAAATTGAAGGTTGACAGCCCATAGACAGTAGTTTTGTCCCACAATTTGTTTCTATTGACACTGTCAAAGGCTTGTGACATGTCAAAAAAGACCAGATAGATAGTTTGTTTAAGCAGTTTGGCATGTTGCTGAAGAAGGGAGAGGACAAAACTGTTTAACGAGGTACCCAGACCCGGTCAAAAGCCTGATTGAAATCGGTCCCCAATATTTTCTCTATATAGCCATTTGTTCAAATTGGATAGAATCACTGCAGAAAAGACTTTGCTCATACTGTCCAATAGCTCTATAGGTCTATATTTAGACAGCAGTTCGCTATTGTCCTTCATAAAGATGGGTATTAATATTGAAGTTTTCCAAGATTTAGGGATCTCCTTCGCCTCTAGGATGTTGGTAAATAAATCATAAAGAACTTTTGACCATTTACTTTACTTTATTACATTTATAACGCGCACCACTGACATGGAGGCTTAAGGGCACAACAACACAAAAATAAACATAAAACCAAAAACACCAGAGGCAGACATAATGACAAGTAAAGCGGTACCAAGACATGTATCAGAAGCTGGTCAAAGAGAGTAATGGATTCATCCATTATCTAAACAGAAAAGTCATACGTCTTTTCTTAAACACGGCTGTTGATTTTTCTTCCCTAATATGTGGGGGAATGGCATTCCATGTCAGGGGAGGCACCACACAAAACACTCCCTTTTTAACTGGGTCATCCTGTGTACTGGGACTTTGAGTTGGTTGGTTTTATTAGATCTAAGATTGCGTGTATTTAATTTTGTTTTCAGCTAGTCACTCAGATATAAAGGCGAAGATCCTGTCAGACATCTATGTGTTATTAAGAGAAGGCGAAAGACGATTCTAGCCTCTATAGGAAGCCAGTGCAGGCTCCTTCCAGCTTCCGAGACATGATCCATTCTTTTGAGATCCATAATGGTCCCGACTGCATTATTCTGAATCACTTGCAGGCGACCTGTGTTGGACTTAGCTAGGCCAACTGGCAGTCTGACACAATAATCAGGCCTTGAGCCAATTATGGTCCTAGCTAGTAATTCACAATTTGCTCTAGAAATAAAAAGGTGTGCTTGGGTCAGTTGTTTAATGTAATATGATGCTGAGGACACCAGGTTGTTGACCTATGCCCTCATGTTAAGATTACAGTCGAAGTAGACCCCTAAGGTTTTTAGTTTCTGTGTCGCAACCATCAATTCGGAACTCAGCGTACTCATTTCCCATTTTGTGGGTTTTTGCCACAGTGCATACTACCATCAATATGGTTTTGCCGATGTTCAGTGCCAGCCCATTGTTACACATCCACCATTGGATCAATCTATAAATCTGATTGATGTTTTTCCCATGTTTTTGCATGATTTCCAGAGAGAAGGATGGGACACTGTGTATCATCTGCGTAGTTAGTGAAATCAATTTTATTTTCCTCAAGGAAGTCAAGGAATGGGACATTAAAGATGGTATATAAAGTGGGAGACTGACATGCCCCCTGGCGTACCCCATGTGTAAGCAGCACAGGTTTTGCGTCAGCCGATGTGCTGCTGACCCTGCACCATCGGTTTTAAGGAATGATTCCATCCGACAAGTCGATTATTCTATGAACCCCGCCACCGACCCCAGCCGAGAAAGCAATAGTACATGATCTACCAGATCGAAGGCGGCCGAGAGGTTCAGCAATATCAGAAGGTCTTTCTCCATGTTATCCATGAAACAGAGAAGTCTAGATTTAAGATCACGAAGGGCAGTCTCTGGCCATGGTTTTCCCTTAATTCTGATCTTCATTTGTTCAAGATCTTATTGTTCTTAAGGTGTGTTATAACTTGTGTATAAGCTACATGGTCAAGGATCTTCAGCAGAAAAGGAGAGTTAAAAATAGGCCTATAATTCAGGGAATTTAGAGGGCATAGACCTGGCTTTTTGATCAGGGGTGAGTGATCCAAGTATTCTTAATGGCTGCAGGTACATGACATTCAATGAACGAGGCATTCACAAATGGACACAGGAGGCTAATCAACAGAGAGGAGCATGTTTTTATGACCATTGCAGGGCACACATCCCTCTTGCAGGAACTTGTCTTCAAATGTTCTATTAAAGATGCCAGTTCAGACTCAGGAACGGGTTTAAAGTTGAACTCATCTTGCCCCACAGTTTCTCTGTAGTATTAATTATAATACAGAATAATGGTGGACTCATCCAAGAATAAGTTAACTGTTGTGTATTACAAAAAAACGACAGAGATCATACAGGACAGTTACGAGAATTTCACAGATTCCACCTCCCAAACCAATGCAAAACCTTTTTGTGGAAAAAAAACATCATATTTTGGGCCCTTCCCCGAAAAAACCTATCTCACTTGGTGTTATGCATTTTTTGGCATGTTCGATGTTAAGTTTCGTTGTATTTATTTGCCGAACATGGCTTCCTGGGTGGATATACACCGTTCAGCATCCACAGTAATGGTCTCTGTTGATTGCGCTTTGTTAACTCTATTATCAAGAGGCAGCTTTTTTGCCAACATGACAGCTTCCTTAAATATTTTTGCTGTCAAGCTATAGTTCTCTTTATCCGTCTCATTAAGAGTGTCTCCATCTGTATAGGCATTTGATCTTAGCATTCTTGTGAGTTTGTAGATCCGGCATAAACCACGAGCTGGCTTGCCTCTGAGTACATTTTTTATTTTTTAGAGGTGCAAGCGCATTAGTGGCATCCCTCAGAGTATTTTGCTACTTATCTACAATATCATCCACCAATCCTAGGTCCTTTATATTTTGGGCTAGGGGTAGAAGCCACGGGCATAAGGCATTTGGTGTAAGATTCTTAACCTTTCATGAGGCCACTGTGACTTTAGGTGCCTCCCTAAGAGTAGCTACCTTCTCACAGGCAACTTTAAAATGAATGAAGAAATGGTCTGACCATGGACAGGGAACAATTTCTTGGTCAGTCAGAATCATATTATGAGTGGATATCTAGTGCAATATATTTCCTTCATTATGGGTAGGTTTTTTTTTTACAAATTGTGCAAACCCG
Source organism: Ambystoma mexicanum (assembly GCF_040938575.1). Classification (NCBI taxonomy): domain Eukaryota; kingdom Metazoa; phylum Chordata; class Amphibia; order Caudata; family Ambystomatidae; genus Ambystoma; species Ambystoma mexicanum. The sequence continues at coordinate 1,343,684,257 of NC_090937.1, read as the reverse complement.
AGGTCACCAAGGGTGACCTCTAAGGATTTCCCTCAAGTGTCTTCTTTTGTTACTTAGCCAGTTGTTAAAATCCCCTAAAACCAGTGCTTTGGTGTTAGTTGTTAGAAAAGAGAGCAGAGAGTTAGATAGTTGATTCAAAACTCTGGCATGGATGAGGGAGGCCTGTACACAAGAACGATATTAAAAGTGGATTCTGCATCTGTCCTAATCTTACAATGCAGTGTTTGGCACCCGTCAATTCTCCAAACATCTAGAGTGGCTTTAAAAATAAAGGCACCTCCACCCCCTATTCCTACTGTTCTATCCTGATGGAGAATGCTATAGCCATCAGGCATGATAAGGGCAAGCGAGGGCCCAGCTGCCACGTGACTCCAGGTTTCCGTTAATGCACATATATCAATATCATACAGTGATATATATGTGTCAACATCAAGAGCATGTTTGAGTAGTGATCATGTATTAAGTAGCAGAATCTTCAGTTCAGACATAGGCCTGGTTAATAGTGTAGGAGTGCACTTAGCCAGAGGTATTAGCGACTGATTGTTTACGCCCTCATTTCCTTCCATCCCCCCAAAGACATTATTCTGGGTTGTCAGTTTCATGTTGCAGCAGGCATCTTAAGATGGGTTATCTTGCAGTGGGACATTTGCCTTAAGAGCCCCTGTTTGAACTGGGGAGGGGTAAGCACTTTATCCCTCCTTAGAAATAGGATTGACCTGTGGCGATAAGATTCTCTCCCTCAAAATATCCTTGTGGTTATCATGATAGCACTGTTTTCCACATTCCTTCTTGCAGTAGTGACCAGAACAGCGGCAAAGCGGGTGTGGATGCGCTGTGCCACTTCGGCACCCTGGGTAGTTCAGAGGTCTAACTTGGCCTTTGCTGCTTCTGTCAGGGCTAATATATGTGCAGCACTCATTTTAACTTATGGTAAGGTCGGCAGTGAAAGAAGGCCCTTAACGCCCTGGAGCACAGACCGGCTTGTCCCTCTCATGCCGGCGCTCTCTCACCAGATATCCAAATATATCCTTGCAGAGTACTACAATCCTGGAGGGATTTGTAGTTCAGGCAGCACGTTGAGCTATAAACTTCTCTCACCTGATAATACGTGCGTTATGTAAACAGGTAAAAAAGGAGGCGCAGGATAAGTACCCGTTAATTTCTGAATTAAAATGTGTGTTAAATCAGGGTTTAAAAGAATATATGTTTGCAATACTAAAATGTATAGAACATAGCAGCAGCGTTTTAAACTAAATAAACATTAACAATTTCTAAACTGCAGTAAATAATCAAGCAAGCAATTTAGCTATATGAAGACAAATGCCACTTCCCATAGTGACGGATCTTTTTTGTACACTACCACGGGAAGCAATGGCATTTTTAATAATTAGTTTGATCAACTCTTCTTCAAATTGTAGTAGTAATTCAAAGGGAAACTCTAGAAATTGCTCATTCGTTGTAAGAATATGAACTTCCATTTGAACTGTGTCTGATTTATTGACAATTATTTAGAAATGCCTATGTCTAGACGGAGGTAGAGCCAGTACCATATGCCCAGCATCTTTTTGATATAGAGCTGGTTTGTGTTTTATAAGCCAGTTCTTATATATCTGTTTAAGGACCTTTTGTGTTTTTAATGACTCTGTGTGGTTGTTATTTCCTTAAATAGCATACATTCTTTTTACATTGTCTTTTTGGTGTGCTACTTTTTCTTTGTAGGAATGTGAGTTGTTTGATTGCGATTTGAAGGGCATTCAGATGTTTCTAATGAATTACCCTGTTTGCAGATCGAGTTTGTGTGACAAGCCTGGGCCTTTTAGTGTTTGATCACAATATCTACTCAAGGATAGGGTGATTTCGCCATACAACTTGTCAATAAGGTGAGTTCCCGGAGTAAGTCTAGGTTTTTGGTTATTTAACATATATTTGATTTAAATAGAATCCCACCTGTTCTTAACCCAACTTATTTTAATAGTTATGGAGGGAAGAGAGTGATCACTATGGGTGGTAGGAAAAATATCAAATGCAGCACAATTATCACGTACACATTTTGAGAGAAACACAAAATCGATTATTGAGGAAATAGTGCATGTAACCCAAGTTGTTGGTGAGAGTTTGGTATACCAAAGGTCTGAGGATTGCTCTCCCAAGGGCCCAACAACCCTTTTCCCAGAATAACAGAGGACTCAGCCATTGGCAAGGTAACGGTTGTTTATTTAAAAAAAAACGACAGAGATCATACACAACAGTCACAAGGATTTCCCAGACCCATGCAAAACGGACAAACAACATCACATTCTGGGCCCTTCCCCCAAAAACCTATCCCCCTATGAATTGTGTGCTTAGAGTGGTATCACCTATGGCTAGCCCATATAGAGGTTATTTTACTGTCCCTCGCATGTTAGGTGGCTGATTTGCCCCTTTCCCATGAAACTATCTATTACATTGAAGCAGGGTTGCATAATTACCATTGGCCCTTGTCCCCTGCCATCCACCTCTGGATTTCTGTCCCTTGATTGGCTGGACATGGTCTTCTCAGGCCTGAGACCCTGCTCGGTTCTCAGCCCTCTCTGCACCTTCTCAAGGTGATGTGAAATGACTATGTGTGTAAATTATATCTGTTAATACTACCACTTTTTGCCTGTGAGGGTGAATTCCATGTTTGAACATCTTTTTTGCATCTCGTCTGGGCTGTTGATAACGGTTCATCTTCTCTCCGCATGTGAATACCCATTGTCTGGCTTGGCCGCATCGCATGCTTGTGAACCACAAACTGAGCTCTTTTGGCCTGCAATTATGAGGATTTAGTCAGTTTCTCTGAAGCTGGCCCCTTTTCATTTGAAGCTTGGAATGTGTTGATTATCTCTAACCATGGTTGTGAGCTCTGGCCTTGCCGCTTTGTCCAGCCTGATTCTGCTTCCCTTTGTCTCTCATCCTGTGGCTTGAGGCCTTCTGTGATTTTCAATAGAGTTATAGTATGATTTCTTCACACGTATATTGTGCTATGGTTCCTATAGGTTAGTCGTACTTGGTCCTAGCAGGCTTCTTATATACTCCTGTAGTTCCATAGGGTTAGTTGCTGTAAGCATCTGCAAAGATGGCTCTGTACTTCTTTGTTGCCTTGCTTTCACCGTTTCTGCTTTCGGCTAAAAAGGAAAATAATAACATTTGACAGTAGATATAAGTATCTGTCATTTATCTACAGACTGTGTAAGTGTGTTGTTCATGTGTGCGAGTGTGTGTTTGTGTAAGGCTGTACAGGGCTGCGAGTGTGCTTCATGATGAACACTGCTACGTCGTGGTGTAACTAGTGATGTGCGTGTGTGCAAGTGTGTGTTTGTGTAAGGCTGTGCAGTGCTGTGAGTGTGCTGCATGACTAACGCTGCTACGTTGTGTTGTCACTAGTGATGTCAGCACAGTGGCTTCTTGGCACTTAGTCGATGCTGTCCATTATAGCGTTGGGGTCCATAAACACTGTTGAAGCACCTGTATCCTTAAAGATATTGGGGGTCATTCTGAGGTTGGAGGTAAGGGAAAAATGATGCCGGTAAGTGATTACTGGCATTGTATACCGCTACGGCTCATTCCGACCAACCAGACCGCTATTTACGGCACCGCAAAGTATGATGCAGTAAATATCGGTTTTGCTACGCTCGCTCGCGTCACACCGTTCAGATATTAGCAGCATGGCGTAAACCGGAGCTGATCACAAGGAACGTGCACACGTAAATAACGGCCTCCTTAAGGCCGTTAAGTACCTTACCGGCATGGAGTACATACAGGCATCTTAGAGAAGGAGTAAAGAACCCTGAGCAATAGTCCCCAGAGCCACAGGTGCACACAAGCAGCACAGGTGTAGTCAATGGTGACTGCCACATCAGAAAAGGACGATACCCACAAACCACACCCCCTCCCACACCAAGATGAGACCAATAGTGGTAGCAGTACATGAAGCAGGAGGCCCTGCTTGCAAGGCACAACCACAAGAACAACACCAACAACACCAGGCCCCACCACAGAGGCGACACAGGGGGAGAAGGAGGGTGAGACAGGCCCAGCTTGCAGCACCCGTGCAGCCTCCATCACCACCCCAGCAGCCCCCATTCCCACGCATCAGGCCCAGTCCCTCAAGCGAACCCCTGAGCAGATACACACCCTCTAGCAGCTTGAATCTGACACAATCACCACCAGAGTTGGCCTGACAAATTACGAGATAAGTGAGCATCATACAAATACACACCGCTATCCCTGCTCAACTGAAGGTGGTGCCTGTGCCCCACATCCATGCCACAGGCACCTACCAGCACACAGTGGGGCCCAGACATGGCATATCACAACCTTCCATTTCACGGACGCAGAACCAAGAGCTGGATCACCTCCTCAAGCACACAAGGGACTACACATCCCTACCATGGACTACCAAGGAGATATACGACACAAAAGTTGCCTCCCATGCATTGGCAGGCATGCCAAATTGCATGGGTGCCACTGACTGCACCTACGTGGATTATGCGGACACGCATGGCATGCAGGTGGCGTATCGCAACCGCAAGCAATACCACTCCACCAACGTGCAGACGAAATGCAATGCAAGCAAGAACATCACACATGGGTGGGCCCGACATCCAGGACTAACTCATGACTGAATGGGCCAGCTGAACTCCACGTTAACCTGCCCTATGGGGCGAAATGCAGGACGACGTGCCTGGCTGCTTGGTGAGTCGACTGACGGTGTCATACCAGTGCATTTGTGCCATGAGGTGGGTGTCTGCATAAGCAAACCGGGTTGAAATGATGACGCCAGTGCATGACGCTCACCCCACCAAACATCGCGCCACAGAGCCAGTGTAACGGCACATGAGTACAGATTCCCACTTTGATGGAGTAAGGCACACACCTAACACAACATAACCTACATGTGACAAGGCCAAATCCCACAACACTCAATGGCGGCCCCCACACACCCAAAGGGCATATAGGGAGACACACTGCATATGCAGAATGTGGCTGCCTCCACCATGTGACCACACCGGAGAGTGATCCCTGGGAGTGGATCGAACTGAGGGCAGCAGGGATACCAAACCACATCACCGGTTTGGCACACCCATAGGAGTGGTGGAAGTCACCATAGTACGGATCAGAGCAGTATCATGAATATGCCACTGACTACAGCCAACACACCCAACTACGGAATCATACAGTACACAGCACTACATGGATCTAACCTCAAGACTGCTGCATGTATAAATGATACATGTTCTACAAGATGTGCGTGCCATAGTTCATAGACCATCTTGAAGACACACCCCCCCTACAGCATTCCATTGCACAGGACACATATCAGGGCCATGATTGGGGTAAATGCATCCATGGACATGTGCATATGGCCATTGATGACCTGCTGCCATGTAAGACAAGTTCAGTTCTCCACCATGACAGTCCAAACACTTACCTTCATTGGCTAGACATGCAGGTGTTGGTGGCTGTCCCTTGACACCATGGTACAGGACCCCTGTCAGAAACCCACAGAACAGGCCCAAGGAGCCCTACGATACTGCCCATACCCGTGCATGCGTGGAGATGAAGCAGCCACCTGACTTGCATAAGGCACATATGAGTTGCATAAGCTGGTCTGGTGGGGGACCCATCTACTGCAATGTGTAGGTGTCCAATACCCCCATGTCATGTGTAATGCTGAACAAAATGTGCATCCCTTGGAACGTGGCACTGTCCCCTGACATGGGACTGCCAACACCAGATGAAGATGGAGTGAAGGAGGAGGAGGAAGGGGCAAGACAGCATCATGGAGCCGGTGCACAGGAGGGACATGTCGTGTGGCAAACATTGATTGGACATCAAAACGGAAACACAAGTCAGCAGAGTGTGGCATGACATGGGCACACAGGGCACTGGGTGTGTGGATACATGTACACCATGCACTGTCAGACATCATAATACACATGCTCAATGATGAATGTCCACACAGGTTTAACTTTGCGACACCAACGGTGTATTGTAAATTCAACTGCATAAGTGTAATCATTGCCTCCACCACCCCACCGCCATCCTCCCTCCCCCCCAACTCCACAACAAACCCTCACCCTACTCTCCCCTCCCCCCAACTCCACAACAACCCCTCACCCACCAGCCCCCTTCGAACAACTGTGCAACAAAAACTCACCCACCACCCCCCCCATCTCCGCAACAAACCCTCACCCACCACCCTCTTCCCCCCCCAACTCCGCAACAGTAGTCCGATGGTGTCCATCAAGGCCACATGTGGCAGCTATGCCAACTACTCCATGCTCTCGGGGCCCAGGGGAGGCATGTCCCGGCGGCGCTGTGAACGCAGAGAACGTTGCACTGGGCTTGCTGGGGTAGAGCGACTGGATGAGGGGGTGTCCGCTTGCTGAGGCGGCTGAGTGGTATGCACAGCCTCAAGGGCATCTGCAATGCGTCCAAGTACTTCGCAAAGCCGGTTCATACCGTCCCTGACCACCACCTGACGCATTTCCCTCAGTTCATCTAGCCACTCCACCCTTGCCTGGCGGTTGTCTTCAATTAACTCAGTGATGAGGCCAGTGAGCTGTGCTGCTCGCAGTGCATCCTGTGATGGGGTTTCATCCCTGCAGGGGATGGGGCTTACATGCCCTGACAGGGCCTCGACCGGGGGACTGGGCACGGGATTGGCGTCCTACCTGTGGTTCACCACGTACACCTCGGGCAGGTGTGTCAGGCTCCCCTGAGTCACTGCATAATATCTGGGGGAGGTTGCTTGGCTCTGGGGTGTGGACGGTGGGGTAGAACTCCTCCTCTGACACCCCACAGATAGACAAGGGGCTGTCCATGGTTTCCAGGGGGGCCGTGGCTGCAACCTCCCCAGCGATGCTCGACTCCTCTGACCTTGGGGTGGGCATTGCGATGACGATATTTCCGGTTCCGTTATTTATCGGTGTACGTAATTTACGGTCTCTGTAATTTATGGACACCGCTATTTCCATGGCGGTAATGTTACCTACGGTACACATAATGCTGTTAAGGGGTTTTACAGGCCCTTTTGCGGCATGTCGCTAAGTGATTTACCGGCATGGTGCAAAGCTTGTGGCCGCAAAGTCGTAATGGCCCGCAATTAGCGGTCTGAGGCCAGATCAGAATTGTTCTTTGCGCATGCCGGTAAAACCCGGTACTTACTTCCAATCTCGGAATGAGGGCCATTGGCTGGATAAGGTTGGAAGGGCTGTCTAAGAGGCTACCTCTCAGCATACGTGTCAGTCAGTGGTGCACTAGGGGGTTGCCCGAATAATGAGTGACTTTGTGTGTTCTTGACCCTTCGGGCCGTCATGTTCATGGGGTCATTCCTGGGACCCTCTCTTCAAAGTGGGTTGGGCTGAGATGACATTTCCCAAGTGCACTGCAAGCCCCCATAATTTTCGGAACCTTAGTATGTCTCCCCTTTTAATCTAAGCATCTCTAACATGGGGTACATCTGATGTCAGAGAAACAGAAATACAATCTTCACTCTAATCACCTGCAATGAGAATCTCGCCTACGCAGGATTAAAACCATGATTCTAAAATCTTTGTGAGTGCAGTAAAGAAACGTATATAATTAACACATGTTGGATTTCTATAAACATTAATACATAACTCACTGCTCCTAGACTTTTCATTCCATTATACTTTGACAGCCAAAAGCTCAGGGGAATTTGACTCCTGGTATCACAGATCATATTCGCTGTATTGCATACAGCTATCAGTATGCCCCAAAAAGAGAGCCCCTTGGTACCTTTGGATGCAGGTTGTACAAAACGGAATATCCAACGAGACATGGCTTAGCCAATAACCATACTTCCTGTACGAAAAATAAGTTGAAGGGAAATGTATTCACAAAATTAGTATCAGTATTAAAAAGGTGAAAATGGCCTCTAGCGATCCATGACATCACTAAAATCTCAGGAGGGAACTCTGGAACCATTTTTCAAGAGGGTCAAGAAGCATCAAATGCAGGATTGTGGAGTGCAGCAGTTATCTTGGACCAATTTTCAAAAGAGTACATTGATTGAGGGGTTGTAACGCTCACCTGACTCCCACGGAGGCGCTGGCCTGGTTTGGATTGCTGTGGCCTCTTCTAGGGTGATGCGCAGGACTCGGAAGATGGAATGGACCGGACCCCCAAATCTGGCTTGTCTGGCTCGTAGAAATATTCTTGTGTGTGTGAAAAGGGAGTATTAACAATCTGCGGGATAATGCGTAGGCCTCCCACTCCCCTTCTCACCCTCCACAAAACCCTTCTGCTATTCCCCGTGAAGTCTCACCTTAGGGTCTGAAAGGACGAGCTCTCCATCCTGCTTCTGATGCAGGGGCGCGTTGTTATCCAGTTACTTCACTGGATCTCGGATTGGTGAGAGTTCAAGTTCGCTTGACTTTTCCGGTAAGGTATCGTAAGAATTCTGTTGCACGTTCAAGCTTTAAATAACCATTGTCTGTTTTCTCTATTTCAGGTGCTGAATGAAGATTCCGAGTTAGGGAATGGAACCGTCGAAGGAAACTTCTGGTGAGTTTTTGATGAGTGGTTCCTCTAGTGTTCTTGCATTAATGCACTAATGCTTGTGTCTTTTTCCCCTTAGGGGCCGGGGTTCGGAAATGCCGAAGATACGGCGCCGACCCGAAGTGAGAAGAGATGTCCCAATAAATATCAGGTAAGTCTTTGATGAGCGTTCCGCTAATGTCCTTGCATTCGCTCACTAATGCTAATGTCTTTTTCCCCTAAGGGGCCGGGGTTCGGAAATGCTGAAGAAACTGCGCCGACCCGAAGTGAAGAGGGATTGACCCAACAGGTAAGTTTTATGGTGGAAATTAAGCCTTTCTTATTCTCTTCCCTAGCTCACCTTTGTTCTTGGCTTTTTCTCCTTTAGGCGCTGAAATGTGGCGGAAGATCCAGATGGTCGCTGATGGGCAAGAAGGCGCCTAGTAAAGGTGAGTGGAATGCTGCGATGCAGCGAGCTATGCGATGTGCTTTTAAAAATGAATGTCTTCCCTTTAGGATTGTCGGCGAGATGACTCTGGAATGCGGATTAAGCAGGTAATGTCTCTTCTTTCTCCTGTTCTCCTCTCTTCTCCCTTTACAGGTGTTCCAGGATGCTGTCGGGCGTGTCTGGAGTCCGGATGCAGGAGCAGACACGGTGAGCGTCCAACTGCTAGGTGCAGAACAACGCAAAGCGTTAGTTGCTGCTTGGGTGTGGCTTAAATAGCCTTCAAAGTAGTTCCAGGTATGTATTCTTCCTCTAAGGTATGTATTCTTCCTCCGGCCACACCCGTGTGGTAAAGTAGTCCCATAGGTAAAATAGTCCCATTCAGGCCTCTAGGTGGCCTGGATGTTGCAGCACAGTCTGCATCAGGTAAGTTCACACCAAGCACTTCTTAACACAAAGTCATCCTTTATGAGCCTGGCGCCTATGGCGCCTGGAATGTTGTCCAACATGAGCCTGGCGCCAAAGGCGCCAGGACTGAGTCCAAAGGGCTCCTACCTGGGGCCGCTGGGACTTCCCTCGGGAACATGATGTCTGCCTCTGGGGTTGCTGGGCCTGGTCTGGCTCCTTGGGGGTAGGCATCATGACAGTACCCCCTCCCAAGCCCCTCCCAAGGTTGTTCTCTCCGGAGGTTTCGGTTTGTTTGGGAATTTCCGGTGGAATTTCTGTATTAACCGAGGTGCATGTACCTGGTCGCTTGGCTCCCAAGACCTTTCCTGAGGCCCATATCCTTTCCAATCAATTAAATAGAAGAGTTTTGACTTTGACACCTTGGAATCTAATATGTCTTTAACTTCGAATTCCAGCTCCCCATCTACTTGAATTGGTTCTGGTGGTTTAATTAGTCTGGTTCCAGGTTGTACTGGTTTCAATAGTGATACGTGAAAAACGGGATGGATTTGCATGTTAGCTGGTAGATCGAGTTTGAAGGCCACCGGGTTGATTATAGCTTTGATTGGGTAGGGCCCTACATATCTTGGATTGGAAGTTTGCGGTCCTTTGAGTGGAGAATGTCTAGTCGCTAGCCACACTTGGTCCCCTATTTGGTACGGAGGTGCTTCACTACGATGTAAATCAGCATTTTATTTGTACTTTTTTTTGGCTTGCTGTAAATGAGTCGTTGCTTCTTTGAAGGCTCGAGTTATTGTGGAATGCAAATGATCTACAGCGGGCATTTCAAGACTTTGAGGGGAGTCAAGGTCAGAGGTTCGGGGTATAAGGTATAAAAAGGGGTTTGTCCCGTTCCAGAATGTACAGAATTGTTATATGCATATTCTGCAATTCAAAGAATGCCTTTCCAATTACATTCAGATTGGTGCAACATACACCGAAGATACTGTTCAAGGGTCTGGTTTGTTCTCTCGGTTTGACCATCGGTCTTGGGGTGGTGACTAGTGGATAGTCGTACATCGATTTGTGCCAGTTGACAACACTTTCTCCAAAAATGGGAAATAAATTGGCTTCCTCGATCAGAGACCAGTATGGATGGGAAACCATGTAAACTCGATCAGAGACCAGTATGGATGGGAAACCATGTAAACGAACAACGTTCTCAAGAAATTCCTTGGCCAGGATGGAGGCTGAAGGTAACCCCTTTAATGGGATAAAATGGGCCATTTTGGAAAAGAGGTCCACAATCACCAGGATAGTGTTGTATCCATAGCAAGGAGGCAGGTCTGTAATAAAGTCCAACGACAAGGTGTGCCAAGGTGTCAGTGGGATGTCCAAGGGTTGTAAAAGGCCGGCTGGTCTTTTCTTTTGACCTTTATTTTGGGTGCAAACTCCACAGGACATCACAAAGGATTTTATATCCTTTTGCCAGGAGGGCCACCAGAATTGCCTTTTGATCTTTTCTTCAATTTTAGCAATACCGGGATGTCCTTCCATTAATGTATCATGATAATGGGCAATAACGAGTTCTTGCAATTCCTTATGAGGCAGAAATAATCGCCCCTGGAAGTAGGGTAGATCATTATTGACGGAAAAGTGTGAACCCTTTTGACTCCATTCTTGCAAGGCTGTAGGGTCTAAAAGTTGTTTAATTCTAGTTTGAATGTCCTCAATAGTTTGTAAAGAGGTCAACCCCAAAATTCTCTGTTCAGGTATAATCGGTACTGGTTCTAAGCTTGAATTTGTTTCTCCCATCCCAATCCGGGATAAAGCATCCGCTTTGCCATTCTTGCAGCCAGGGCGGTATGTGATTACAAAATCAAACTCTGCAAAGAATAAAGCCCATCGGAGTTGACGTGATGATTGAGCTTTGGCCGTTTTTAAATATTGCAAATTTCTGTGATCTGTAATATCTGTGATGGTGTGTCTTGCGCTGAGAAGGTAATGACGCCAAGCCTTGAAGGCGGACTTAATAGCTAATAACTCCTTGTCGGTGATTGCATAATTAACTTCAGGAGCCGAGGATTTTCTGGACCAAAAGGCTACAGGGTGCAATTGGTTAGTTACAGGATCCCTTTGAGACAGGACAGCTCCCATGGCTAAGCTGGATGCGTCGATTTCAACAATGTAAGGGAGATCTGGGCGTGGATGTTTCAGTACAGGTGCGGAGGTGAATTTAGTTTTTAGTTCTTGAAAGGCCTGTTCTGCCTCATTAGTCCATTCGAAGCGGTAATTTTTCCGTAAGAGTGCAGTGATGGGTTGAACCACCCGAGAAAATTCCGGAATAAATCTTCGATAAAAATTGGCTAAACCAAGCATGCTCTGAACACCCTTCACAGAGCTAGGAGATGGCCATTTGAGGATGGTGTCCACTTTTCATGAGTCCATTCGGACTCCCTTTGGTGTCAGGATGAATCCAAGAAACTCGACTTCTGTGGCATGCAAACAGTTTGTGCTGGCGCAATTTCTCAAGAACTGCCTTGACATGTATTCTGTGATCGGATTCCGAAGAGGAGTACACCAGAATGTCGTCGATATATACGATGACACAAACATCGATAAGTTCCTGAAGAACATCATTCATAAAGTATTGAAAGGCAGCAGGTGCGTTGCACAATCCGAAAGGCATCACCTGGTATTCGAAGAGTCCATATTTGGTGCGGAAAGCAGTCTTCCATTTGTCGCCTTCTTTTACACGCACCAGGTGATAAGCTCCCCGAAGATCTAACTTGGTGTATATACAAGCATCTTTTACCTGGTCGAGAAGTTCAGGGATCAGGGGCAGAGGAAAACAATTCTTAATCGTTATTTGATTTAGGGCGCCGTAGTCAATACAAGTTCTAAGGTCGCCTTCTTTTTTCGGCACGAAGAACAGAGCTGAGGAAACAGGAGACTTTGACGGGCGAATAAAACCATTGGCAAGGTACTGATCTAAATACTGTCGCAAATGAAGATTCTCAGTACCAGATCGATTTGACAATCGTACGACCGGTGGGGAGGTAACGTGTTGGCCTGTTCTTTTTGGAAAATGTCTTGGAATTCTTGGTACTCAGGCGGTAGTTGTATTGTGGCAGAGGTTACTGTGGCCAGGCCCATGTTTGGATTTCTTGGATAGCAAGTTTGTGTACAATCAGGAAAGGTTATTCTCTTTGCTCGCCGGTCAATTCGAGGATTATGTGTTTCTAACCAAGGAATTCCTAGAATTACTTGAAACTGTGGGGCCTTGATTACGTCAAACACAATAGCTTCCCGATGTCCATCCTGACCCACTAGTGTCATTTCTGTAGTAGAATGTGTTACCGGCCCTGAGGCAATTTCGGTTCCATCAACTGTGGTAATGACATCCTTGTTGGTTTTCGGACAGAGAGGGAGATTAATCCTGGAGGCCAATTCACGATCAACATAGTTTCCGATAGCTCCACTGTCGATGTATGCCTTTATAGCATGCAACCGCCGAGGCTGTCTCGGATCCACGAGGACCATTGACATGATGAAATGTGAGGTCAAAGAGTTTGTTTTCAAGCTCGGCAAGCGGACCTCTACGCTTGTCGGGCTTGGTCGTTTCCCGAATCAGGTTCCGTTAGATTGTTGTCAGTGGCTCCAACCACCTTCTTGGGTGGTTTTACCAGACAATCTCGTAAAAAGTGGCCAGAAGCCCCGCAATAAAGACATAATTGCTTCTGCCGCCTTCTTTCTCGTTCCTTCTGAGTTAACGGTCCTTTAACTCCACCGATTTGCATAGGTTTTGAAACGTCGGTACCCTTGGGGTTAGCGTGAGTTTTGATCAACACTCGGGTTTCAAACTTAGACCGATCTGCTTTCCTATTCTGAAGTCTGTGATCAAGTTGGACCACTAAGTCTATGTATTCCGCACAGGCTTGGGGCGGATTTACAATTTGAGATAGAACGTCTTTAAGGTCTCCGCGCAGGCCTCGATGAAATAATGTGATCCTTTTATTTTCTGGCCACCCTGTTTCCACAATCAACCTATTAAAGGTGGCGATGTAGGATAAGAGATCCTGGTTACCTTGTCGTAATGATAGCTGTTCGTTGTCCAGGGCCTGTCCTTGGGAGTGTCGAGCGAATAATCTTTCCATGCTTGCCTGGAAGCCTTGAAAATTCTGGAGAATTGGGTCATCTTGACTTACCAAAGGAACTGACCAATCGGCAGCACAGCCGCTGAGATAAGATAATACAAAAGCTACCTTGGTTTGGTCATTAGGGAAGGCCCCAGGTCTGCGTAGAAAGTGTAAGCGACATTGGTTCATGAAAACGGCATATTTCTTGGGGTCCCCAGCAAAACGTTCAGGCGGGGCCAGTGGCATATTTCCAGGTAGATTGATTTGTACCGGGTTATTCGAAACCACAGGAGTGGGATTACCCCCGGAACCAGGTAACGGAGTTTGTCCTGCCTGACCTTGCAACAGCTGTTTGGCCAGGTCATCAGTTCGTTCCTTGGATAGGATCAGTTCTCTCCTGAGAGTGTTAGTCTCCTGGCGGGCGGAATGTACTTCTGCCCTTAATTCCTCCAAAAATTGGGCCAGCTGGTCTGTCTCGGAAGTATCCATAGCGCCCGGGCAGGAAATTGTAGGTAGGCTTCGCGTTCTGTAACGCTCACCTGACTCCCACGGAGGCGCTGGCCTGGTTTGGATTGCTGTGGCCTCTTCTAGGGTGATGCGCAGGACTCGGAAGATGGAATGGACCGGACCCCCAAATCTGGCTTGTCTGGCTAGTAGAAATATCCTTCTGTGTGTGAAAAGGGAGTATTAACAATCTGCTGAATAATGCGTAGGCCTCCCACTCCCCTTCTCGAAACCCTTCTGCGATTCCCCGTGAAGTCTCACCTTAGGGTCTGAAAGGACGAGCTCTCCATCCTGCTTCTGATGCAGGGGCGCGTTGTTATCCAGTTACTTCACTGGATCTCGGATTGGTGAGAGTTCAAGTTCGCTTGACTTTTCCGGTAAGGTATCGTTAGAATTCTGTTGCAAGTTCAAGCTTTAAATAACCATTGTCTGTTTTCTCTATTTCAGGTGCTGAATGAAGATTCCGAGTTAGGGAATGGAACCGTCGAAGGAAACTTCTGGTGAGTTTTTGATGAGTGGTTCCTCTAGTGTTCTTGCATTAATGCACTAATGCTTGTGTCTTTTTCCCCTTAGGGGCCGGGGTTCGGAAATGCCGAAGATACGGTGCCGACCCGAAGTGGGAAGAGATGTCCCAATAAATATCAGGTAAGTCTTTGATGAGCGTTCTGCTAATGTCCTTGCATTCGCTCACTAATGCTAATGTCTTTTTCCCCTAAGGGGCCGGGGTTCGGAAATGCCGAAGAAACGGCGCCGACCCGAAGTGAAGAGGGGTTGACCCAACAGGTAAGTCTTATGGTGGAAATTAAGCCTTTCTTATTCTCTTCCCTAGCTCACCTTTGTTCTTGTCTTTTTCTCCTTTAGGCGCTGAAATGCGGCGGAAGATCCAGATGGTCGCTGATGGGCAAGAAGGCGCCTCGTAAAGGTGAGTGGAATTCTGCGCTACAGCGAGCTATGCGATGTGCTTTTAAAAATGAATGTCTTCCCTTTAGGATCGTCGGCGAGATGACTCTGGAATGCGGATTAAGCAGGTAATGTCTCTTCTTTCTCCTGTTCTCCTCTCTTCTCCGTTTACAGGTGTTCCAGGATGCTGTCGGGCGTGGCTGGAGTCTGGATGCAGGAGCAGACACGGTGAGCATCCAGCTGCTAGGTGCAGAACAACGCGAAGCGTGAGTTGCTGCTTGGGCGTGGCTTAAATAGCCTTCAAAGTAGTTCCAGGTATGTATTCTTCCTCTAAGGTATGTATTCTTCCTCCGGCCACACCCGTGTGGTAAAGTAGTCCCATAGGTAAAATAGTCCTATTCAGGCCTCTAGGTGGCCTGGATGTTGCAGCACGGTCTGCATCAGGTAAGTTCACACCAAGCACTTCTTAACACAAAGTCATCCTTTATGAGCCTGGCGCCTATGGCGCCTGGACTGTTGTCCAACATGAGCCTGGTGCCAAAGGCGCCAGGACTGAGTCCAAAGGGCCCCTACCTGGGGCCGCTGGGACTTCCCTCGGGAACATGATGCCTGCCTCTGGGGTTGCTGGGCCCGGTCTGGCTCCTTGGGGGTAGGCATCATGACAGGGGTATTCTTGAGTGGCTTAACCTTTCTCTGTATTCCCGGAGACTCTGTGTCAAGAGAAATGTGTATGTCATGTCACACCTTTTTCCTTTTATCTGATGTGAGTTTGGTATCTTTAGTTGCCTCTTGGAATGGGGCTAAAAGCTCAATGTTGTAAATATATCAAGATGGGGAAAAAGTGGGCCTCTTCCTGAATAGCTCCTATTGTGAACCTTGAGTGAGTGTGCATTACCCTCAATATAGTCTGTTTGGGATGATAAATTCCACTTATTTGATGTCCACTGAAGAAATAGTCTGTAATCGGGTAATTACATGTAGAAGTTGCACAACTAAATACCTGTGCAGCAGAGCCTGGTGATCTGAAATGAATATACTTTCCAGGGAGTTAGCAAAGTAAAATGTTGTTTTTGAGTCATAGTGGGTGATTTTCTATATGATTGTTAATGTAGTAGTTGCACAAATAAATGCCTGTTCAGCAGAGCCTGATGGCCTCAAAGTAAAAATCATTCCAGACAGATAGCAAAGTAACATTTGTTTTTGAGTCATATTGAGTGACTTTCTATATGATAGTTCAATGGCCATGTTTGACGAGCTTTGTTCATTACTGCAAAGCCTCATTTCTTCTAAAGTAAAGATGTTTGTATTTCCTGCATATTGCTACTCCGAGGTTTGTTGTTTATCATCCTCGTCACCATTTGGCAGAGGATTCCTCTAAATATTTTTGTTGATATCTCTGTGTTAAGAGATTTCTCGTGTGGAGTCTGTTTGAGGTTTTGACGCAATCCTCTGTGAGGGGCAGTCTCTGTGGGACACCTACGTAATTTTCCTTTGAGTATGTCGAAAGCAGGCTCAGATCTAAATGTCATTGGGCCTCATTACACGGAAGGCGGTGAGCCATGGCGCTATTAGCGCCATGGCTCATGCCGGTAAAATACCGGCACCGCCTTGGCGGAAAGGGGATTTACCGCCCCATTCCTAGGTTGGAGGGGCGGTAAATCCCCCTTCCGCCATTGCCCTTCCCCATTCCCATTTCTGCCCCATAGGGCTCTATGGGAATGGGGAAGGCGCTAATTACGGCACCGCAATTTTGCGGTGCCGTAATTAGCTCCGAGGTCCCTTAGCGGGTTAGTTTTTAACGCCTGCAAAAAGCAGGCATTAAAGCACCAACCCGCTAAGGGACCTCGTAGTAAGGCGGTAATGGTTAACGGTCACCGTTACCATTAACGGTGGCCGTTAACCATTACCGCCTTTGTCTTCAAGAAACTTTTCTGTTCTAGGTTTTAAGTAATGCGTTATTAAAGATTTTGAGTTACACTTAGCGCTCGCAGTGGTGTTGCTCTCAGACTTCTTTGTGCTATCCGTTGCTTTCAAGGAGCTTGACTTAAATTTTGTAAGTTTGTTTGCAAATGAATCTGGATCTTTTGGTTAATCCCTTTGGGCTTGAGAGAAAAGCGATTGTCTTTTTTCTGGGCATGATATTTTTCTCTTTTTTTGCCTTTTTTCTGCTTGATTTTGATTTGATTTGAGTTCTTTTGTAGGTACTTTAAGTAAATACATTTTGTTTGTTGGTGAATGATTTGCAGTCGAATCCTCATTCTGTACTTCATTAAGATGTACTGAAACCTCCGCACTAGATGCCAGGTTTTTGTAACTCACGTTTCTCATTGGCTTAAAAAGTTGTTTAACTCATCCCAATTGAGTGTATGGGCATCTCTTAAAGCTCCATGCGTAAAATAAATAATTTGAGTGTTATCCATTTTTGCACAGATTTAGCCCTCCAAATATAGCATTTTAGAGTTGCAGGTACTGAGGATTGATTTTTGTTGTTTAAATTCTTCATATATATTCACATAAAGTTTAACTAAAGAATTTAAAACAAAATGCAGGGCCAAAGGTGGGGGCTGGGCCAAAGTTGTTTGTTCCCCTAAAGGTTCCATAAATTGCAGAAAATATAGATGAGAGGGTGAAGGATCATAAGAGAACCTAGAGGGATCAAAAGATCTGCCAAAGTTGCTGTTACCAGAGTTCAACAAATTAGGTGAGGCAGCAAGATTGTCCTCTCTTTTTGCAGCAGCATTTCAATTAACGTCTGAAGGATCAACCTTGTTTACACTCAAACTCCAGACATGCAATGTATCTCGAAGCATGGATGTATAGTCTTTTGCGTAGATATAACTGTTGCGGTGCACGTACATTGTCCCAGCCAGACAAAGAGGTTTGGCTTGAGGAAAACCTATTAAAGAGCAACATAATGGGAACAGAGTGAAGGTTGCGCCGTGGACAGCATGTACGTTGTATAACTGTTGTGGTTACATAGGTCATACATAGGGCCATATTATAGGTCCAGTGTTTCGTTGATGTAGAAACGTAGGATAGTGTGATGGGTGGGAAGGATTGGAATAAGCAGAGGATGGAGTCGCCAAGGTATTGTGGTAGAAGCAAGGTCAGGTCAGTGTGGTAACTTGGCATATGTGTCACCATTTTGATGTTAAGGCCTAATTCACGATGCGCACAAGGGAACACAGGCCTTGGTGTGGAGGTGCGGCTCTGGTAGTTCAGCTCCAAAAACAAATCAGCCTTCCCATTCCCCAGGAGAGAAGCTGAGGACAGAGGTACCCATGTTGCGTAGATAACCATTAATTGTATCCAGCTGCGGGATTTGAATGTGATGGAAACACAATGCTGGTTGGTAAAAGAGCAGGAAGGGATGTGCCCTTTGAAAGACAAATTCATGAGAGTAGGGCACAAGCTTCTGTGATTGTATTGTATTGTTTATTTATTTGTATAGCACACGGGCCCGTCCAATGCCAATGGGTCTGGCGAAGATTTAGAGCACTACTGCCCTCAACCCACAGCCGTCACCCCATATGAATTACACCTAGAAAGACAACTTAAGCAAACAACTCCTCAAAGTTAGGACTCAAAAGCTGTACCATGGTCACATCATCCCTGGGCAGCTGGAGTTGGGAAGAGATAAGGGAGAAGCCGTATCTGGAAAGTCTTGTGATTTTGGATAGACGGAGCAGAGGTGATGCCAATACATTTAGTACAAGGTTGAAGGTGCAACTTGGGTGCCCCATGGCATTTGGGTTAATGAGGAAGCCTACTGTCTCACCAAAAGCAGGGGTGACCTTGCCAAGGAACATTGATCACGTCTGGAATAGGAGAGTGCACATCATATGATGGTCTGAAATGTCCAACTCTAGTGATAAGAACCCACCAATCATATACCTGGATTTGGCAGTGACAATGTAGGGGACCACGTTTCTTGGGGAATGTGGGTAGGATAGATGTGGCCAATCGGTCAAGGGACTATAGCGGGGCATTAGCATGTTCTATAGGTGGTAGCCAATGAGGGTGGTGGGATTATGCAGTACTCATTATTATGCATAGTATTGTTAATGTGTGGAATTCCCACTATAAAGGCAGCAACCCTTTGAGGTAAGATGAGATATATGTCAGTTCAGTTCTACAGGGCCATCTGAGACCTTTTTGAATTTAACCCTTGTTTTCCTTGCAAAGAGGTGCAGTGGTCACTTTGTCATTTGATTGTTTTGTGGTTTGTGAGCTGTCACCATTCATAACTGTAGAAAATACTTTTTCGTTACTCTTGCCCTCCTCTTGAGGTAACTGGAGAGCAAGGATATCCACATCAGAGTCTGCTGGAAATAACTTTGAGAGATGTGTTACCCACATTTTGTAAATATGCTGTGATTCTGCCCTGTGTGGATGTGGATGTCGATTTCTTTACCCTTTTTGTTGATTTGTTTTGGTGACCCTGGGACCTCTATCCCTGCGACAGTGTGGGTGATGCTGGGTCTAAAATTGCAAGCTCTGCTTCCTCGCAAAGTTGGGAAGATGTCTCTAGATTCATACTTCTTAGAGCATATATTTCGTAACTGAACTATAAAATGATTTAGAAACAGAGTTGCAGTGCATGATTTACTGAGATGCCAAGCCTCAGGGGTGGCAACCCAATAAAGGAGCGGACTCTGGGGAACCAATGTCTTGCAATGTGGTGTAGAGACCTACAAAAAGGATGCACAGTCAGCGGGACTCAAATAGGATTGGGGACCCCTGATGCAGGACAGGGGGCACTTGCTGCGTGATTCGTAGAGTGGGCCAAAGGGACATTTTTAGGGGGTGTATTAATTGGGATCCTGATATGATGGAGAGAAATGTACCTGTTACCTGGTGGGGTGGTGATTGCTTCTTATATGATGCTATGTGGGCACTAGGCACATGGTGGGGAGAGAGTGGCTCTTGGGAGCTCAAGTGGAGGTTGGCACTTGGATCTCAGTAGGGCAGGGTCCAATGCAACACTAAACAGCAGTGAACCCTGGATTCTTAAGTGTTGCACTCAGGACCTAAATATGATCAAGGAGGCACTAACTTTTTGGAGTTGGCTGTTGGTCACCTGATGGGGATGTTAGGCACTAGGAATTCAATGGGGAGCAGCAGGGTGCAGGCGACTTGATGGTGTGTGTGGGCACTGGAGGTCTTGTGGGTGCCCTGCTCATGGTGAAGAGGTCATTGACACTTGATGTGGGAGACCTCATGGCCACGTGTGGGGTTGGTCACTGGGGCCCTGATTGGGGGAAGAAGGCTATGGCTAGCTTATGCGTGACTGGACCTCTTGGGCCTAATTAGGAAGGTTGCGCAAGTTATCTGATGGAGGAAAGATGCACATGATGTGATGAGGAGAATGTCATTGGTTGAACTGTGGGCCTAGGGGGCTATGCCCAAGCTGAGTGTCTGTCCCCTAAGTGATATTCCATGCCATACGATGAGACGAAGGTGAGAAAGGGGAGTGTGTTTCAAGACAACCTCTCACACTGTTGAGCTAAACAAAAGTAGCTCATGCATAATTCAGCATCGAGGAGCATTGCAATGTGTGTCGATCCAAGGCAGCTCTTCATGACCAGTAGCGCAATGTCCTCACGTGGAGTGATTTGCATGCCTTAAAGTCAATGGCTGCCACTTATTTGCCCTGCTTGGCAGACCCTCGTGCCAAAGAAGCCAAAGAAGGAACTTTAGGAGCAATTGGGTGAGCACTAGTTGGCAATAAAGGGCACTGAGACCCAGTAGAGGACACACACATTCCTGGTCTTACTTTGGAAGGATAGGCATTTGGGAAATGATTGTCCTAGTAGTGGGGCATGACAGAAGTTAAGTGAGCACCAGATACCTGATGCAGAGGATACTAAAATAGACATGCTGGGGCGCTGTAGTTACTTGCAATGGCGCCATAGTTTCCAAATTATGCAAATGAAGAATGTCGACCGCTAGGCTCACTCAGGATATCAGTCAGTGGGAGCATAGGCATACAGATCTATTTAGATAAACTACCCCTTTGAGGGCAGGCTTGTATTTATTTACCCCTGGGTGGTGCTGGGTGGTGCTTTTACAAAGGACCAATGAGTTAGCAATAGATGGAAAGGAGCGTGTTAAGAGGGCTGTTCTGCGGACACATGCAGAGGGTACAGATGTCAGTGCTCAGGTTGGGCAATGTGACCACTCACGGGGTGGAAATCAGAAGAACGGTGTTGTTCCCTATTACTCGTGTGAGAGAACAGGATCGGTGCATCATGCGCTCCTAGGATTTAAAGGGCCGGTTGAATAAGGTGTCTATCAGGTCATTCTGGAACTCCATGAAGAATGGTTGCTTTATCTTGTTTAAGTCCATGTTGTGCCGAAGCGGAAAGCCCTATTCGGTGAGTGTTTGGCCCTCATATTTCATCGATCTAATCGAGCTGCAGCATTACAGCATCCTATTTGTTTGGGTCAGGTTTATGGTATATAGGTAACCTGGAGAAGTTTTTGAAGGTACAGTATTTAATAAACCCTGCTCCAGAAGGCCTTCTGAATGGTGTATGAACCTTAAACTCAATACTTCGCTCAGCAAGAACAACTTGCCACGTTTCGTCTCGGGAGGTTAGCTCAGCAGCAACGTGCCCGTCTTAGAAGCAAGACAGCACGGGGCAACACAGGTTCGGTCCCCGGGTCTGCCCTTAGAAACTCTGGGTATTAAGTGCTTTATAAATAACTTGTCATATTATATTATTTTAAGGCAGACGTTGGAGGCGTGTGCAGCGATTTGCAGTCCAATCATTTTCTTGAGACGTTACAGAACCCTACTTAGTAAATCCTGTTGGAAATATCTTGGAGCCAACCGGCATCTTGTCCCAAGGGAGGAAATACGATTTTTCCTAAGAGAGCCTGTGTCCAGGATGCGGGTTTTTGCGACACTTGTCTCCAATTAGAACCCGTTTTTGTTCTTTTCTATCAACCAGAAGATCATATGTTACAGACACTCTGCAATGCCATCCGTTTACTGACAGACTCTGCAACCATAGGCGCATCTGCCTTTTAACTCGGTTTATGCGAAACTGCAGGAACCAGATTCTCTAACATTTGCAGTGGTGATAGCAATGCACTGGGCACCAGTTTCGCTGCATAGGCATAGAGAATGCTACATACAGGCTTTTCCCAATCCATATCATTTGAACATTGAAAAGGGCGCCAATTAACCAGACTTTTAATTTTTAGCTACGTTTGCTGTGTAAATAAAAATTTGTATAACACGTCTTTCTTTATGTTACTCAGAAAACCTAATAGAACAAAGTCTGCTTCGGTTTTGTCCCGGTGAAAGCATTTTTACATCATGTGGTATGGAGGCAAAACCTATCGGCCCCATACCCTATTGTGCAAGCAGCATAAGTGGCACTAATACATGACGGGTAATAAGTCACGTGGTGGTGGAGTGCAAAGATCTGTGTCAGAGGACACAAACACAGGTTGAACAATAGCGAGGACTAGGGGGGGCGCGGAGACAGCCCACACGTGATCATGTCAGACGGTATGATGAAGCAATAAGTTTATGAGAGTAGGGGTACTGTTAGGTCTCCCTCGTATATCGCTTGTAGAACAATCCTACTACTATTATACAGTATCCTAGGTATGTATGCTTGGCAGCTATTATTTCGATTGTAAAAAGGAAACACTGTTCTTATGCATGTCCGTGACGGTATCGCTATAAAATATCCCCACCAAAAATATTGCCGTACATATGACCGTTTGTCTCGCCATAGGCGCTATTTTTGGGGGGATAATTTGTGGGAGCGGGGGTTTCGGGGGTGTACCCCGCACATTTTAAAATAATGTGTGGGTTGCAGGGGTGTCCCCCGCAGGGTCCATGGGTCAATAGTGCCGCAAAAATATGGTGATATTTTTGTATCGCAATATTTTTGCGGGGTGTTACCGTCCGTGACACCAATCCCTGGAGTATTTGCTAGACCAAACTTATTTTCTCCGCATGCTGGTTAATGAGTGCAGCGTCGACTTAGAGGCATACTGTCCTTACAATAACAATGACCAATAAACATATACACAGGTAAAGGTTGGTAAGTAATTGAGTTATATCACCATGGCCAAAACAGAAGGCAGAATTACCTTACCCCACTTTTCTAATTGCAAGCTCATCTTCCTTGCAACACATGTCACCATTTTGTCTTAGCAGTTGAGAAGCTCTTATTTAGCAGCTGTGACTGAAGCTTGATATTGTAGTGTTTATATTATTGGTAGTATGCTGTGGGTGACGAGCCAAATACTTGTTTCACTTCATGCAAAGTCTAAATTGTCTCTCCATGTGTGACATCAGCAGTGCGACTGGTTTACTAAACTGTGCTTGCCTAGCTATCTGGCACCCAGCGACAACATTATTTAGGTGCATGCGGGAACGTAAATGGAGAGGGACTAGATCTGATCCGAAGATACCCTGGAGCATTCTATAAGAACAACCATTGGCAAGGCCAACTGTTTGGGCTTTTGTGTATGCATGGGAAAGGCACTTGCCAGGCACTGCCATATTGGTATTAACTGGCCATTGGTGGGAGCAGGTGGAAATGGTTCGAGCACCCAGGCATCTAATACCAGTGTCTAGAAAATGCCTAATACCTATGCACAAGCCAAAACCTTTGGCTTTGGCTATGCTTGCGATTAACAGGACTTCAGTGAAGGACACAAATAGTGCTTATAAATCGTGGAGGGGAGGGCTGAAGGCAGACAGTTTAAGATATTTGATTACACCAGTTGCGTGTTTACAGCTCCAATTAGTCGTTAACTCTCAGAAGACTGCTTTAAGAAATCACTGGCAGGCACTTTGAATGAGCACAAAAAGGGGCCCATTAGGAGGTGTTTTGTGCTCCGAGGCGGTAGGAACTGGGTCAGCATGGCCATAGGGATTAGCATGGCCATGGGCAGTCAATGGGTGGGCGAATAGCCAAGCATCTTATGTAAGCTGTGTGTCCCTCCTCCTATACCATGTCTCCTTATTTCTAATCAAATGCAATAGTTTCAGTTTAAAGATACCGCAAGCTCCACCTAATAGCCCAAAGTAAAAATATATGTATATAGCAAAGAATGGATTCTACAAGCAACACATACTTTCATTTGGGTTCATGGTTCCCGGGAGACTTAACAAATGTTACTAGCTGGTAGGTAGCTTAGGATGCTGTTAACTGCATAGAAGTGCAGCTAGGAATTGCGGTTGTGTGCCTCTTCCCTCTGGTAATGCACATACAAATATGGGGATGTGCGCCCTTCTCTTGTGCAATTGCAGCAAAACGTTGTCAAATGTGCCTATTCCACATTAGTTAACAATTAATTATGTTGTGCTTGTGCCCTTCTGTCTGTCACAACTATCACTGACTGTCACCTCTGAGGAAGCGATACACTGGCCTGTAGTGCGGTGTCTTGCGTTGGTAAGACGCTAAGGGGAATCCCCCACGCTGTAAGGCCTCTTGAATGGAAACAAGGGCCGTGCAGGGTCGGGGAAACCCTCCACAGTAGGGAAAAAAACGGTTGTAGGCAGATCCTGGAGATGTCGAGGGATCTGTTGAAGGTGTAGTTTGCTGCATTCCAGAAGCAGCTTCTTATCCAAGTGATGGGGAAGAAGGGAATCACAAGGTGATGAGGCAGAAGCACCCACAGTAGGCAAGGAGTGCGTTGGGTAGGCAGATCAAATTCCGGAATGGCGACGAGCGCGCTCGGCTACCGAAGTCAAGGAGGATGTTGCGAGAGGCACGGAGTAGCACGGTGTGCCAGGTGCAGTGAAAGCAAATGTGGAAATTAGGAAATGGTCAGACCAAAGCATAGGCAGCAGCTCAAATACCTGGAGACCAGGAATATTAGAAAAGATTAAGTCCAGTTGATTGCCCCCAACGTGAGTGGGATCATGCTTACAGAGGGAAAAACCAGATTCAGCCAAGGAGGCAACAAGACTATGTGCGTGGGAATCAGAGGGCGGCTGTAGATGGAGATTAAAATTGCCCAATAGCACTAGGTTGGAATAAGTCATGGTAAGATCTGCAATAATTTGCCTGGAAGGGGTGAAGAATGCCATTAACCTCAAAATAGGTAGAAAGCTGAGGAATGACAATTTATTCCAACAATTTGGACTGAGCCGGAAGAAGCGATATTGGACGGCAGTTTTCTGCTACCTCAGAATCTAAGTGGGTTTCTTAAGCAGCCAGGAGACAACTGCATGCTTAAGAGAAGGGGCAATAAATCAGTACTGCATGAGAATTGAAGCACCTCAGTAAGTTAAGTGACCAGATTCAATGAAGTGTCCTGCAGGATATGCTGAGGAATAGGATCCATGGGTGAAGCAAATTTGAGTTTCAGGAGCACATCTGTGACCAAGCTTTCTGAAATGGTAGCAAACGTGAACATACTAAAGCATTTAGTAGTCGGGCAGTTCAGAGGATTAGTGATGTTAGAATTGATGCTTCTCTCGGCACAAATGTTTTCTCTAATTGTGCACATTTTATTTTGAAAGAAGGAAACTATGAGATCACAGTGAGATTGAGAGCGAGAGGCCACAAAGGGAGATCGAACAGGAGTAGTGAGCTCCTTAGCAACTACAAAGAGCTCCATAGAGGAGCATGAGGCATTGAGGATCCGGTCAGCAAACTGCTGAGATTTAGCTGTTTTAATGGCCTCTTGATAATATGATATGATAATAGCTCCTTGCATGTGTGTATGCCAGTTTAGATTCAGAATTAGGTAATAAACGCCATTTACACTCCATGCAACAGCATTTCTGTTTCAATGACCGCAGTACTGGGGAGTACCACGGAGCAGAGGGGATGCTGTGCGTGGGGCAAAGCTGAAGTGGGGCTATTACATCTGCTGAGTCTTTAAGAGCTGCAACCAAAGCATTACAGATATTCAGGCCATTAATTCTAAGATGATGAATAGAATCAATAACGGCACAGGAGATCGTATAAATAGAAATATGAGACCAACGCCGTTGGAGTTAAAGCAGGGGAGGGGGCTTGACTTCAGGGTAGGAATGAGACAGAGTAATAGGAATTAGGAAATGGTCAGACCAAAGCATAGGCAGCGGCTCAAATACCTGGCGACCATAAATATTAGAAAAGATTAAGTACATTTGATTGCCCCCAACGTGAGTGGGGTCATGGTTACAGAGGGAAAACCAGAATCAGACAAGGAGGCAACAAGACTATATGCTTCAGTGGGCGGCTGTAAATGGAGATTAAAATTGCCCAGTAGCAAGTTGGAATAAGTCATGGTAAGATCTGCAATAATTTGCGCAAAATCCACCACAAACTGGCAGGATACATATCCCGAAGGCTGGTACACAACAAGGAGGTAGTGCATTCTGGAGATACTTGTAGCTTAGTGAGAAGTAGTTCACAAGGAAGATCATGTACGAAAGGAAGAGCTTGGCAGTTGCAAAGTTTTGCCACTATTAGCGCAATGAAAACCCCCAGACTTGGGCAGAGGACGATCACGTTGCACTGTGTCATAATTTCCTGGCATAATCTGCACAATGTTAGGGCCAGAATATTCATTAAATCAAGTTTCGATGATACAAAACAGATTGGGTGCGTGAGTGTCTAAGATATATTTGAGGTCATCCCGATGAGCACCCACAAGATGGTTTTAGCCGGCAAGATGCGAGTCGCGCTTGAGCTGGGGGAATGAGACGGGCTGGCAGCCCGACGAGTGAAAGGGTAGAGCAGAGTAGAGGGACGCAATATCTGGTACTGGAGATAAAATGACGGGAATGAGTATAAAAGAGAACGAAACTGAGTAAGGTAAAAAGGAACAAGGAACAGAGAGCACGCTTGTAGGAGAAAATAGGCTGCAGCTGGAATCACAGATTGAGTGCTGGAAACAAACAGTGTTGCCAGGTCAGAAGAAATAAAATAAGTTAAAAGCCCATTGAAAACAAGCCCAAAACAAGCTGACTCACAACAAATGAGCTGTAAAACATGCGTGCCCCTAAAACGCTGTCAATAGGTCTCAAAAGTTGCCATGCTAATCACCCACACAGTTCCTGCCCCTCCATGCCCAAAACAGCTTCCCATGGGAACTCTTTGAGCTCTCTTTAATCACGCCTCTGTAAGTGATTTCAATCCGGCACTCCACCTAAGTCAATGCCTAGCGTGTCATGCACAGCTGGAACCCTTAAATATAAATTTGATCTATAAGTTCTTTTATTTCTGAATGATGTACCCTTATATCACGCCCCTCTCTTTGATTCACCCCCGGTCTCACTGAACCAGGAAGCAGGCTGTTTTGCAAAGTTAAAAGATGTATTTTATGGATTTGCACAATATATATAGATCACACTATGTAATATTTATACAATGATCACCAATGGGGTGGTATTACAATCAACAATCTCTTTACTTTAATCAGAAGGAGTATGGATAGGAAAAATAATGCAGCATAGAATATACCTATATGTGGGTTCAGTCAAATGCAATGTCACTCTTTCACCCTGCACACTACACAACCCCCCCAATATGTAAGATAAAGAGATGGAAGGAGAGAAAACAGGAAAACACACTCAACAAATACAGTTTCAATCCCAATTTCCCCCAGCAAACTCAGAGAAAACAGGAATGATTACAACTTGTCAAAATGCTTTTGAATGTGGCTTTAAATAAATGGTTAAAAACACAGAAAAATTGATTTAATTCACTAAATTGGATTCAAACTAGTGGGAGCCACTTTGTATAGTATCAGATAAACACTAGCAATGACTATTGAGTCACTAGCAGATTGAACACTTAATTCTGAGGTCGGATGCAAAGAACAGCTGTTTTAGATGTGATGAAATTGAACCAAACTAAAAATTTGCGGCAACCTTTTCCATGTGCGGGAAGCGCGATTGCGGAATAACTGAAAAGAGTTGGGATGCGGTTTTGGATTCGTTGGAAAGCTGTGGATGCTAGCTTCAAATTGACACTTACATTTTGTTTTTAGGATACACAGTAGGGATGTTATGAAGGTTTTTAATAGAGGTCGGTTTTTCTCAGAAAGAGTCAACATTTTCAAATGAAAAATGCGCTTTTGAACATTACAAACAATATTTTCTTTACAGTAGGGAGTCTATGAGGCCACAAGCTACACAACAGCACAGCCACCAATCCAGCGACGCCTCTGGATGGTTTCTACCTGCCGATATGCTTGACTTTCTTCAGCAAATATATTAGCGCAAAGATGATTTTAACACTACTATTATCAAAGGACTATAGGGATGAGAGAAGGATTCAGGAAAACAAGAGCTTTTCTACAATGCAGTTCTGGATATAATAAAAGGGTTTGGATAGGATTACTTATGGATAAGATACTTGCTATGGACAATTCTATGCTATAGATACTCACTACTCCTGTTTGGAATGGGCCCATCAGGGATCTGGACAAAGATATCTGGACTGGAATTCTGCTAGCCCACCAGACGGAATTCAGGGCGCTCAGGTTCTGCACTCAGCACGGCACTCTGGACACTGCACGGCACTCTGGGCTGGATCTGACAGGTTGGTTCTGGGTTGTAGCTATCTGGTTACAGCTCTGCTCTACTGGTTGGGAT
Organism: Ambystoma mexicanum; assembly: GCF_040938575.1. Classification (NCBI taxonomy): domain Eukaryota; kingdom Metazoa; phylum Chordata; class Amphibia; order Caudata; family Ambystomatidae; genus Ambystoma; species Ambystoma mexicanum. The sequence continues at coordinate 1,343,655,786 of NC_090937.1, read as the reverse complement.
CTCTGGATTCTAGCAAGAAAGCAGAAACAGCACAGCCAAGCTGTTCTTTTTGCTGTCCCCTTGGAGGTCTGGGGTAAAATCTGGTTTCAAGATTTCAAAAGGCTAAGCTGAGAAGGGTTCAGCTTTGGAAGTGGGCCTCTCTGCTTTCAAAGTTCTGGAGTCTTAGATATGGATTTCTCTTGCAAAGTGCTCCGCCAGCAATCAGTTGTTGGGTGAATGTGTGTGTCTTTCTAGGTCCCAAGATGTCTCTATGTATGTATTTCCCAAAGGGGTGTGCCAGTGGAATTATACTAGGCACACCCTCTAGGAACCCTATTGGTTAGGGTCTGTCCTCTCCCCTGATTTGAGGAGAAAATCTGGTGTCATGATGATGCTGTATTTTACAAACTAGGGAGAACCTCCCCTTTGTTTCTCCACAGTAAATATATTTTTCATATAAAGAATATTTACAATATTACCAACTTGCTAGCAATAACATTTACATCACAGATTTAGTGGAGCAAGTATTCCTCTGAGTCCCATCTCAGTGAGAGCTTTGGTTCAGATTTGACAGTTTTTTGCGCTTTTGGTCGGGTACCCAATGTCAGAGTTGTCCACATTTTTATACATATATGCACCTGGGCATAATCCTGTGAAGTTTCATATTTCTAGCATCATCAGAATTGCTACAAAATCACAATTTCTGTAGTCATGTCTCTGAACATAGCACAGAGTTCTGAGTAGTTTCAAAATGTGACCAGAATTTTCATGTTAACAAAACTATATTTTACAGATTTTTACAATTTTGCACAGTTCTCTGTCAATCTTTTTCAAAGAGATGCTTTCTTGTGGTTTAAGGATACACATATCTGTCTGTCCCGCCCACAAAGTTTTGATGGGCTAAGAGCAATCCAGGCCTCTCTTCCTGCTGGCAGTAGTTCTTGTTGACACTTGAATGTGCATACCCTTTCAATCCAGGAAGTCTATTGTTTCTCCCTAGAGCAACAGAGCAAAATCTCCTCCCTCTTCATTAACATCCGACTGAGAGTTCCTGGGGGAGAGAGCAAAAGGAAGGTACCTTTTGTTTGGGGCACGCTGTGGAATTTACCTTTGAAGTTCTGTGGCTGGCATCAGTGGTTACTTTAACACACTTTGTTTAAAATTGTCTTTGCTAAAATAAACTTTACATTTTCAAAAATAGACACACAGATCTCTAATTCCAGTCTTTTTACAACATAGAGATTGAATAGTGGCAACCTATATTGCTTTTGATGGCAAGTCACTTCTTTTCCACAATTTGATTTTAATGCACAAGTTTAAACTGACAGTGGAATTAAATGACAGCTTCGATACAGGCATCCAGCGATACTGCGCCCATATCTGACAGATTTTGCTAGGCAAGCACCTTCTTTTAATGTGGATATTCTATGATGAATTCTGCTTCTCCTGACATTGTGTTCTTATTGGGATTCCTTAAATAAGGTGATAGTTAACACCCAGCAAGGATGTTGGATCTTTTCTGATGTTTGGGAGCCATTATTTTGCAGTTTCAACAGCCAAGTAAAAACATATTTTAGAGCACTTTTGGGTTTCCTTGCAATGAAGCACTGCCTTTTCAGGTAGCTCCATTTCACTCTGTGGGCAGCCCAATGACAGGTTTTGGCAGTGTGGTCTCTTGTTCTACCGCTGACCCAGGCAAAGTTGATTGGCAGCCAACATTTCCCGGTTCACAGTGCACTTCTCAGCGGTTTTAGCGCGCACAGGGCTTTTTGCTGCCATTTTGTTGGTTCTTGTGAAAGCAGCACACTGATGTCGCAGGGCAGAGACTAGTGGGTCAATACATCCCCCACCTTAACATCAAACTTTGCACTCGAAGTGCATGTCTTTTTTTTTTCAAAGCTTAATTTGAGTTGTAAATTCTCCTGGTTTAATAAAAATGTCTTATCCTGGTCTGCCTTCAGCAATCAAGTTATAAGCACTGTTTTTGGCTTTTGTAAACATATTAGGCATTTGCTCGGCACTGCTATTAGATGGCCAGGTTCACAAACCATTTTGCACCTGCCACTGTTCATACCGCTACAGCAGTGCCTTGCAAGGGCGTTTCCCATGCCTACAAAAAAGGACAAATTATTGGCATTGCCAATGCTTGTTTCCATCATGACTAAACTTTAGGTGTTGCCTTAATTGCCCTGCAGTACAGTGAAAGCCGTAGAAAAATCTCAATGCGAGTTGCACCCAGAGTAAGCAATGTGCAAAATGCTTCTTCTGGGAGGTACACGCAGCATTTGCAAAGTTAATAAATATCAGCATGCAGAGTAGATAGCTGAAGAAACAAGAAAGAGTCTTTGTGCGAGGAGCGCACAGCAAGCGAACGTCAATGCAACTTAGAACGAGTAATGCGAGAAGCGCAATGTCCTTCACTGGTGTTAGCCGGCAAGATGCGAGGAGAATTTGAGCTGGGAGAATGAGAGCGGCTGGCAGCCCAACAAGTTAAAGAATAGAGCAGAGTACTGGGACCCGATATCTGGTACCTAAGAGAGAAAGACATGAATGAGTATAAAGGAGAAGGGAACAGAGTAAGGTGAAAATGAACAAGGAACACAGAGCGTGTTAGCAGGAGAAAAGGGGCTGCAGCTGGGATTGCGGAGCACGTGCTGCAAGCAGTGTTGCCAGATCAGAAGGAAAAAATAAGCTGAATGCGCATTCAAAACAATCCCAAAACAAGCTTATGCCCAACCAAATAAGCTGAGAAAACAAACACACCGCTAAAACACTGTGAATAGGTCTCAAATGTTGCATGCTAATCACCCAGCCAGTTCCTGCCCCTCCATGCCCAAAATAGCTTCTCAAGGGAACTCTTTGAGCTCTCTTTATTCATGCCTTAACATCAAACTTTACCCTCGAAATGCGTGCCTTTCTTTTTTCAAAGCTTAATTTGAGCTGTAAATGCTACTGGTGTAATAAAAATGTCTTAACCTGGTCTGCCTTCATCCAATTGAGTCATAAGTACTGTGCGGAGCCCTTCAGTGAATGCCTGTTAAAAAAAGCAGTGGCAAAGCCAACAGTTTTTGGCTTGTGTATACGTTTTAGGCATTTGCTCGGCACCACTATTAGATACCCAGGTTCTCACACCATTTTGCACCTGCCACCGTTCATACCACTAAAGCAGTGCCTGGCAAGGGCTTTTCCCATGCCTACAAAAATGCTCAAACTATTGGCATTGCCAATGCTTGTTTCCATCATGACTAAACTTTTAAAGTGTTGCCTTGAATGCCCTGTAAGTATTGACCTCTTTGCTAGGTAATGAGTCTTCAAAGGGTCGTTCATACTGAAAAAGCCTATCAGTGCAAAATGCCTCCACACACAGGAAAGAGTACTTGCAGGTAGTTAAGGGCTGCAGACAGCCACCTCCAGGACACTGCGTGTGGCTTCACATTAGAAAGACAATCAGCCCGAGCCACACAGTGTGTGCTTAACTGGATATGGGAAGCTGGGATTTTCACATTTTATATGCATTTGCTTTTTCTTTTTTGTTAATGGAGCCAAGCCGGACAGAGACTGGTAGACTAGCAGAACAATAAGTGTAAAATTAGGGGAAAACAGACAAAAACCACATTAAGTGACCTAAAAATATTATAAGCGACTTTGGGCAAAAACAAGTCCAAAGTCACTTATAATAAGCGGACATGGCAACACTGGCTGAAAATACCAGCAATACCTTTCGATGGGTCTGAGGAGAGGACTGAGGGGCATCACGTCCAAGAAACTCTGGAGAAGTGTTGCGATGCCAGGAGCTGCCTGTGTCAGTTCCTAATATAGGAAACACTGGTGAGATGGACAAGGTTGTGATGACACTAGACCTGAAATTCATGTTTATCATAGTGTCACAATGTGGCAGCCATCTTGGAAGAGTTATTCTTCCCGGGAAAAGGTTGGAACAACTTGTCTTCCTTTGTCTCCATTTATCCCAGAGCTTCCGGGAATGAAAGTTCCTGACAGTATGGCCCTCTTGTGCATGGTATGGGCCTGGTTTTCAAGGATGACTGTGGTGGTAACATTTTAGTAAATCAGGTTTGATCAGTTGGTCCATACCCTTTCCAGTCCAGGAGGTACTTTCCATACCCTTTCCAGTCCAGGAGGTACTGTAATCTGCCTCAGAAATATCAGGAATCACAGATACCCGCCACCTCAAATTCAGGCCCATCCGCTGTATCAATTGGGGGAGGATTGTTTTGTGGTTGTCTGTTGAAACAGTCTTGGATGTGCAGTTTGAGTTGGGAGATGTAGAAGACCGGATGAATCCTTGACCATGAAGGTGGTAGGGCAAGTCGATATGCTACTGCTTGACCAATGCCTGGATTTGAAAGGGTCCATAGAAATGCGGAGAAAGCTTGGAGGGCACCAGCCATTGGGAATAAAACGAGAAGCTAGCCAGACATTGTCTCCTACAAGGAGAGACGGTCCTTTTTTTTTTTTTAGATCAGCATATTTCTTCACGTGTGCACGCATAGCGTGAAGAGCGGTTAAGGCCTTGGTAGGTCCTCCTTGGATGTCGGTCATTAAAGCTCCAACTGCACAGATTTGATTGTGGTTGTAGGGATTTCAGATGTGTAAAAGCCATAAGAGCAATGAAATGGACTAGTTCCAATCGCCATATTGTTGTAGGCATATTCTATTCTGTTGTATGTCAAAGGTAGTAGTTGGTTCCATTTGTTTTGTGCAGCTGAAACAAAACATCTTATATACTGCTCCAAAGTCTGGCTAAGACGCTCTGTCTGGCCGTTCATCTAGGGGTGGAAGCCTGAGGACAGGGCCTGCTGGATACCCAATATATGACATACTTCCTTCCAGAATCTTGAGGTGTATTGAGGCCCACTATCTGATCGGATTTTATCCGGTAAACCATGTAGCAAAAATATGTTTCTTAAGAAATGTATGGCCATTTGTAAGACTGAAGGCTGCTGAGGAAGAGTTAAGAAATTTGCCATTTTGGTCATAGTGTCAATAATAACCATGATGGTTGTTTGGCCTGAAGACACAGGTAGATCCACAATGAAATCTGTTGAAATGTACTGCCAGAGACGGTGGGTAATGGAGGTTGAACGAAGTATCCTGATGGCCTTTGTTGAGGAGTCTTTGTAAGCAAACAGTACATGCTGCTATTTAGTCCTGTGTGTCTTGGTTCACTGTGGGCCACCAGAAATGACATCTAATGGCTTCCAGAGTGACTCGTTTTTCTCAATGGCTTGCTATGAATGAGTTGTGACCTATTCGGAGTGTCTACTTTCTCAAGGTGAGAGTCGGAACAAGCACTTGATGTCCATAGAAAAGTTGATGGTCCTCAGTCTTGTGTCAGTAGTTCTGTATCATTTATTGTAATTTAGGTTTTAGGATTCGGGTTTCCTGAGTGAGCATCTGTATGAAGTCTGTCACATAGAATACGAAAGTTGCTTCGGGAAACAATTTCTCTAATTGAAAGGAGTCTGACTTGTCTCTGTGAGTTCAGTAGAGTACATCTGGCAGAAGATTTTCCTACCCTGTAAAAAGGTAAAAAGCAATCTGTAAGAGGAGAAGGAATACACCCACCTGTTGTGTCTACTGTTTTGTGTCTCAGTGGTCTGTAGTACCTGGAGATTGCAGTGATCAGTGTGTACGGTGACTGGGAATGGGGATCCCAAAAGTAGGTGCCATCACTCTTTGCATGCCCTCTTTATGGCCAGTAGTTCCTTTTCTAGGACCGTGCAATTCAACTCAGAAGAAGACAAGGTTTTGGATAGTTAAGAGATGGGATATTCTCCCTAAAAGCATCTTGCTGTTTGAGTACTGCTCCGATAGCTGAGTAAGAGGCATCTGTCTCTAGGAAAAAAGGTTGGTTCTGGTCTGATAGGTGTACAATCAGAGCTGTGGTAAAGGCTTCCTTGAGTGTCTGAGCCTCTCTGTCCCAGATTAATCTTTTCCCTTTTTGGAGTAGGGCAGTTATGGGTAGAATACAATCCAAGAAGTTGGAAATTAATTTCCTTATAGAAATATGTGAAGCCTAGGAAGAGTTGAATGCCCCTCACTGAGAGGGGTTGTTGCCAGTCGAAGACGGCCTGTACTTAGGCAGAATCCATCATGGTACCCTGGGCCAAGAGGATGTAGCCTAAATACGGATTTTGGGTCTGATGAAATATTACTTGTTCAATTTGGCATATAAATGATTTTTACGTGAGCGGACCAAGACTTCCTGGATGTTTTGAATGTGTTCTGAGATTTTTTTTAGGACACTAAAATGCCATCTAGGTAGACAATTACAGAGTGTAGCATCAAGTCTGCAAAGACGTGGTCCATAAATATCTGACCATGGGGGCATTGGACAGACCGAAGGGCATTACCCGATACTCAAAATGTCCAAAGGGTGTTCTGAAGGTGGTCTTCCATTCGTCTCCTTGTCATACTGGAATAAGTTGGTAATGTCACCATGCCTACCCCCGGGGACCCAGACCAAGTCCAGCAACCCCGGAAACAGGCATCAAGTCATCCCAAAAAAGCCCAACAACCCCTGCTAGGGGCTATTTGGGTCCAGTCCTGGCACCCGAAGAGCAGCACACGCTTCGCGTTATTCTGCATCCAGCAGCGTAACGCTCACCGTGCCTGCAAGTCTGCATCCAGCCTTCTGCCACGCCCGCCTCGAGTATGGAGCTCCTAGAAAAAGGGAGAAAGAAGGAGAAATGTTAGCAATACCTTTGATTCTTACCTGAATTCCCAATCCATCGTGCCTTCGAGCTGGAAGAAAGAAGTTATTTTATGCGCGTCGCCTTGCCTGCTGCAGCGCCGCGCTGAACTCACCGGCCTTCGAGGCATCTTCACATTCCACCGCATCCTCCTGCATGTTCCCGCCGCACTCCGGCACCTAAGGAGAAGACAAGAACAGCAAGGTGAGCCAAGGGAATACACAGAGGAATATTAGTTATCCCCCCCATAGACTTACCTGATTTTACCACCGGTGGTACTATTCCTCTTCACGGGTCGGCGCAGCTTCCCTGCATCTTCGCCGAACCCCGGCCCCTAAGGGGAAACAAAAGGACAGCAAGGTGAAACAAAGGGACTAACAAGGGGAACCCTCCTCACCACAATAGACTTACCAGATTTTACTGCCGGAGGTATTATTCCCCGAGACTTCATACTTTCTCTCAGCGCCTAAAGAAGGGAGAAAGCAACAGGTTACATATTGACATTATTTTATCTAACTGTGTTGGAAAATACAAATCCTTACCTGAATACTACCGGTTGCCACGAGGAACTCTTCATTAGGGTCAAGCTGCAACCTGCAAGGAATCGGACAAGAGTGAAAGTCAGGCATTTGAACTCTTATGAACTTTACACTTACGGCGTCTTGCCGGGAATCTCTGAGTCAATATTGTTCTGGAACTCACCAATTCTTTCAAGCCAGTGAAGCAACTGGTTATCAACGCGCCCCTGCGCTCAATGCAGGATGGAGAGCTCATCTTTTCAAACCATCACGTGAGACTATATGAGGGAACATCAAAGGTGATCTGGGGGAGAACAGCAGGGGGTGGGGGGATTTACGCTCAACTCCACGGGTGGTTAATTTCCTTTCTCCATTTGCAGAAGAATATTCCTACGGGCCAAGCAAACAAAGCTAGGTGGGTCCAGTCCGTCATCTCAGCGCTACACGTCACATTGGTGGAGACCGCAGCTGTCCAGTTCCAATCGACGCCTCTGTGGGATCCAGTTGAGCGTAACAGAATGCGAAGCCTACCCACAAATTCCCACCCGGGCGTTATGGATACCTCAGAGACTGACCAATTGGCCCAATTACTAGGGGAACTGAGGGCTGAAGTGCATTCCGCCCGTCAAGAAACCAACGCTCTTAGGAGAGAACTGATTTTGTGAAAGGAGCGAACTGATGACCTTACTAGGCAACTATTGCAAAGCCAGGCTGGACAAGCACTGCTACCTGGTTCCGGGGGAAATCCAGCTCCTGGGTTATCGAGTAACCCTGTGCAAATAAACCTACCAGGAAATATTCCATTAGCTCCACCCGAACGCTTTGCCGGAGATCCCAAAAGGTTTGCCGTGTTTATGAACCAATGCCGCTTGCACTTTTTATGCAGACCTGGAGCCTTCCCAAATGATCGAGCCAAGGTAGCCTTCGTATTGTCATATCTCAGCGGCAGTGCAGCTGATTGGTCAATTCCACTAGTCACTCAGGATGACCCAATTCTTCGGGATTTTCAGGGCTTTCAAACGAGCATGGAAATACTATTTGCCCGGCACTCCCAAGGACAGGCCCTGGATAACAAACTTTTGTCCCTACGACAGGGTAACCAGGACCTTCTATCCTACATTGCAACCTTCAATAGGTTGATAGTGGAAATCGGATGGCCTGAGGTAAAACGAATCACGTTATTTCATCGAGGGCTTCGAGGAGAACTCAAGGATGTCTTGGCTCAAGTCGTGAACCCACCTCAAGACTGCGCCGAATATATAGACTTAGTGGTCCAGTTAGATCACAGACCTCAGAACATAAAGGCTGATCGAGCCAAGTTTGAGAATCAGGTGTTGGTCAAAACCCACGCTAACCACAAAGGAGCAAATGCTTCAGAACCCATGCAAATCGGAGGGGATAAAGGACCCTTAACCCAGAAGGAAAGAGAAAGGGGATGGCAAATGCAATTGTGCCTATATTGTGGAACTTCTGGGCATTTTCTACAGGATTGCCCTGTAAAACCACCCAAGAAGGTGGTAGGAGCTGCTGATAAAAGCCATCTGGAGTCAGACTCGGGAAACGTCCACGCCCGACAAGCGTGGAGGTCCGCTTGCCAAGCTTGAAGAAGGATACTCAGACCTCGCATTTCATCATACCAATGGTCCTCGTAGATCCAGGACAGCCATCGCGTATGCACGCAGTAAGGGCATACATTGATAGCGGGGCCATAGGAAACTATGTTGACTACGAATTACCTCTCGGCCTGTAACTCATTCCACCACAGAGATGACACTATTGGGGCAGGATGGACATCGAGAGACTATTGTGTTTGATCTAATCAAAGCCCCACATTTCCAAATAATACTGGGGATACCTTGGTTGGAAACACATAATCCTTGTATTGATTGGCGAGAGAAGAGAATAACCTTCCCGGATTGTGCACAAACCTGTTACCCAAAGAAAAGTTAGAACACAGGCCTGGCCACAGTAACCACAGCAGTCATGCAACTACCTCCAGAATACCAAGAATTCCAGGATGTCTTCCAAAAAGAACAGGCAAACACCTTAGCTCCCCACAGATCGTACAATTGTCAAATCGATCTCATACCCGGTGCACAACCCCCTTGTAGCAAGATCTATGCCCTTACGGAACCTGAGAACCTTCATCTACGACAATGCTTAGACCAGTACCTTGCCAATGGCTTTATTCGCCCATCCAAGTCCCCTGCATCTTCAGCTTTGTTCTTCGTGCCCAAAAAGGAAGGTAACCTCAGAACACGCATAGACTACCACGCAATGAACCAGATAACTGTTAAGAACCGATACCCATTGCCTCTGATCCCTGAACTACTAGACCAAGTGAAGGACGCTTGTATATACACTAAATTAGATCTCCGGGGGCATACCATCTGGTACGTGTAAAAGAAGGTGACGAATGGACGACTGCTTTCCGCACTAAGTATGGGTTATTCGAATACCAGCTGATGCCTTTCGGGTTGTGCAATGCACCAGCAGCCTTCCAATACTTCATGAACGATGTCCTTCGTGAACTCATTGACGTTTGTGTTGTCGTATATATGGATGATATTCTAGTATACTCCTGTTCAGAATCTGACCATGTGAAGCACGTCCGAGCAGTCCTTGAGAAATTGCACAAGCACAAACCATATGCAAAACTGGAAAAATGCATTTTTCATGCCACAAAAGTTGAATTCCTTGGGTTTATCCTGTACCCAAAGGGAGTCCGAATGGACTCACGAAAGGTGGACGCAATCCTTAAGTGGCCATCACCAAGTTCAGTTAAAGGAGTACAAAGCATGCTCGGCTTTGCCAATTCCTACCGCAGATTCATCCCGGATTTCTCACATGTTGTACATCCCATCACAGCACTCTTGCGAAAAAATAAACGCTTTATGTGGACTGAAGAAGCTGAAAATGCCTTCCAAGAGCTGAAAGTGAAATTCACGTCTGCACCTGGATTAAAGCACCCGCGCCCTGAACTTCCATACATAGTGGAAACTGATGCTTCCAGTCTAGCCATGGGAGCTGTCCTGTCTCAAAAGGACCCTGAAACTGGCCAGCTTCATCCAGTAGCATTTTGGTCCAGAAAGTTCTCGGCACCCAAGTTAAACTATGCGGTTACCAGCAAGGAGTTATTAGCTATTAAATCTGCCATCAAGGCTTGGCGGCACTATCTTCTCGGTGCCATTACTGTGATCACCGATCACCGGAAATTACAGTATTTAAAGACAGCCAAGGCCCAATCGTCACGTCAACTCCGATGGGCATTGTTCTTTGCCGAGTTCGATTTCGTGATAACCTATCGACCAGGTTGTAAGAATGGTAAGGCCTTGTCCCGCATAGGGATGGGTGAGGCAGAAGTGAACCCAGAACCAGTACCTTTAATTTCCGAACAAAGGATTCTTGGCATGACTACTCTACAGACACTAGAGGACATTCAGGTAAAGATCCAGCAACTCTTTGATCCTACAGCCCTGCAGGACTGGGTAAAGAAACGCGCGGACTACTCTGTTACCATTGATCTGCCTTATTACCAAGGGTGGCTATTTCTGCCACACAAGGAACTACAAGAGCTAGTCATTTCCCGTTATCATGATACCCTAATGGAGGGGCACCCAGGTATTGCAAAAACCGAAGCTAAAATTAAAAGACAATTCTGGTGGCCCACCTGGCGAAAGGATATTAAATCATTTGTGATGTCTTGTGGCATTTGCCCCAAAACAAAAGTCAAAAGAAAAAAACAGCTGGACTCTTACAACCTTAAGACATTCCGCCTACACCATGGCACACCTTATCGTTAGACTTTATTACTGATCTACCCCCATGCAATGGATTTAACACCATTCTAGTTATTGTGGATATTTTTTCCAGGATGGCCCACTTTATTCCTTTAAAGGGATTACCTTCAGCTTCAATCCTGGCCAAGGAATTCCTTGAAAACATTGTTCGCATACACGGATTTCCGTCCGTATTGGTCTCTGACCGGGGCAGTCAATTCATTTCACATTTTTGGAACAAATGCTGTCAATTGGCGCAAATCGATGTGAGGTTATCGACCAGTCACCACCCCCAGACCGATGGTCAAACGGAGATGACCAACCAGACTCTCGAACAATACCTGCGTTGTATGTTACATCAGAGTGAGAGTAATTGGAAGGACATTCTTTGGATCGCCAAATATGCATACAATAATTCAGTACACTCTGGAACTGGACAAAGCCCCTTTTATACCTTATATGGGCACCATCCTAGAACCTCAGACCTTGACTCACCCCAACACTTAGAAATGGCCGCAGTGGACCATCTGCACGCTACGATTACACAAGCCTTTAAGGAAGCAACTACACATTAAAACAGGCGAAAGAAAAATACAAGAAAGATGCTGATCGCCATAGAAGTGATGCTCCACAATACCAGATAGGGGACCAAGTATTGTGAGCCACAAAACATATACCTCTAAAGGGAACACAAACCTTTCACCCCAGATATTTGGGACTTTACTCTATTAAGGCAATTATCAACCCTGTGGCTGTCAAGTTGGACTTACCTGCTAATATGCGAATTCACCCCGTTTTTCATGTGTCACTTTTGAAGCCAGTGCAACCAGGGACAAGACTAACCAAGCCATCAGACCCCATCCTTGTAGACAGAGAACCCGAATTTGAACTTAAGAATATCCTGGATTCCAAGCTGATAAAGTCAAAACTTTTTTATTTAATCGACTGGAAAGGTTAGGGACCACAGGAAAGGTCATGGGAACCTAGTTCATGCACCCCGACTGGTGAAAAAATTCCACCGAAATTTCCCAGACAAACCGAAACCACAGGGAAGAACGACTTTAAGAGGGGCCTTGGGGGGGAGTGCTGTCACGATGCCTACCCCCGGGGGCCCAGACCAAGTCCAGCAACCCCAGAAGCAGGCATCAAGTCATCCCAAGCAAGCCCAACAACCCCTGCTAGGGGCTATTTGTAACGCTCACCTGATTCCCACGGAGGTGCAGGTCTGGCTTCGAGTGCTGATGCTTCTTCAATGGTGAAGCGCAGGACTCTGAAGATGGACAGGAAGGGCCCTCTACTCTGGCTTCTCCGGCTCGCAGGAATATTCCCCTGTGCGTGAAAAGGGAGTATTACCTACAGACTGAGTTATGCTCAAGCCTCCCACTCTCTTCCAACCCTCCACGATACCATTCCACGATTCCCCGTGAAGTCTCACCTTAGGGTCAGGAAGGATGAGCTCTCCATCCTGCTTCTGATGCAGGGGCGCGTTGAAACCCAGTTACTTCACTGGTTTGAGGATTGATGGGAGTTCAGGTAAGCTTGAATATTCAGGTAAGGCTCTGTAAAAGTTCTGTTGCAAGTTCAAAAGTCCAAGCTTAATAATAATGTTCATTGTCTTTTTGCAGCAAGCGCTAATGCTTATGTCTTTTTTCCCCTTGGGGGCCGGGGTTCGGAATGCCAGAGATATGGCGCCGACCCGAAGTGAAACGTGCAGTTCCTTTTCCAGTAAATGGAAGGTTAGTTCTGGATGAGCGCTCGGGAACTGTCTTTGCATACGCTCATTCAATGTCTTTGTCTTTTTTCCCCATAGGGGCCGGGGTCTGGAAAATGCCTGGAAGCGGCAAGACCCGAAATGAAATGGGAATGACCCAACAGGTAAGTCTTATTCCCTTCCTTCTCTCACCTCTTATTCTTGTCTTTTTCTCTAGGCTCTGGGAAGTGGCTGTGTATCCGGATGATCGCTGCTGAAGATGGAGGCACCCAGGAAAGGTGAGTGAAATGCAGCGCTGCAGCGATCGTAACGAAATGCTTTTAAAAATGATGTCTTCCTTTTCAGGATCGTCGGTGTGATGTCTCCATGGTGCAGATTTAGCTGGTAAGGTCTCTTGTCTCCCTTTGCAGGTGACCCAGGATGCTGACAGGCGTGGCTGAAGTCCAGATGCAGGAGCTGACACGGTGAGCGTCCAGCTGCGAGGAGCAGAACAACGCGAAGCGTGATTTGCTGATCGGGTGTGGTTTAAATAGCTTTGGAAGAAGTTCCAAGTGTGTATCCTTCCTCCGATCAGGTATGTATCCTTCCCCGACCACACCCGGGTGGAAAGTAGTCCCACAGGTAAAGTAGTTCCATTAAGGCCTCAAGAGGGCCTGGATGTGGCAGCATGGTCTGCATCAGGTAAGTGCACATTAAAACACTTGAACACATGTCTAGCTTTATGAGCCTGGCGCCTAAGGCGCCAGGACAGAGGTCCAACATGAGCCTGGCGCCTAAGGCGCCAGGACTGCGTCCAAAGGGCTCCAGCTTGGGCCCGCTGGCACTTCCCTGGGGGAAATGATGCCTGCCTCTGGGGTTGCTGGGTCGGACCTGGCTCCTTGGAGGTAGGCATCATGACAGTATTTGGGTCCAGTCCTGGCGCCTATCGCGCCAGGCTCATATGGAGAGTCAGTCCTGGCGCCATAGGCGCCAGGCTCATAGATTACAACTTACCTGATGCAGACCATGCTGCAAACTTACCTGATGCAGACCATGCTGCAAGAGCTCCAAGCCAAAAGAGGCTTGGAAGGGACTGCTTCACTTAGGGACTATTTTTTTACTCAGGCGGGACTAGGGAGGACTACTTACCTGAGACTACTTTGGAGGCTATTTAAACCACGCCCGAAGAGCAGCACACGCTTCACGTTATTCTGCATCCAGCAGCGTAACGCTCACTGTGCCTGCAAGTCTGCATCCAGCCTTCTGCCATGCCCGCCTCGAGTTTGGAGCTCCTAGAAAAAGGGAGAAAAAAGGAGAAAAGGTTAGAACAAGAGCAATACCTTTGATCCTTACCTGAATTCCCGATCCATCATGCCTTTCGAACTGGAAGAAAGAAGTTATTTTATGCGCGTCGCCTCGCCTGCTGCAGCGCCGCACTGACCTCACCGGCCTTCGCAGCATCTTCACATTCCACCGCATCCTCCTGCATGTTCCCAACGCACTCCGCACCTAAGGAGAAGACAAGAACAGCAAGGTGAGCCAAGGGAATACACAGAGGAATGTTAGTTACCCCCCCATAGACTTATCTGATTTTACCACCGGGGGTACTATACCTCTTCACGGGTCGGCGCAGCTTCTCTGCATCTTCGCTGAACCCTGGCCCCTAAGGGGAACCAAAAGGACAGCAAGGTGAAACAAAGGGACTAACAAGGGGAACCCTCCTCACCACAATAGACTTACCTGATTTTACCGCCGGAGGTATTATTCCCAGAGACTTCATACTTTCTCTCAGCGCCTGAATAAGGGAGAAAGCAACAGGTTACATATTGACATTATTTTATCTAACTGTGTTGGAAAATACAAATCCTTACCTGAATGCTACCGGTTGCCACAAGGAATTCTTCATTAGGGTCAAGCTGCAACCTGCAAGGAATCGGACAAGAGTGAAAGTCAGGCATTTGAACTCTTACGAACTTTATACTTACGGCGTCTTGCCGGGAATCTCAGAATCAATATTGTTCTGGAACTCACCAATTCCTTCGAGCCAGTGAAGCAACTGGTTATCAACGCGCCCCTGCGCTCAATGCAGGATGGAGAGCTCATCTTTTCAAACCATCAAGTGAGACTATAAGAGGGAACATCAAAGGTGATCTCTGGGGAGAACAGCGGTGGGTGGGGGGATTTACGCTCAACTCCATGGGTAATTCCCTTTCTCCATTTGCAGAAGAATATTCCTACGGGCCAAGCAAACGGAGATAGCTTGCCCAGTCCAGTCCGTCATCTCGGCCCTACGCATCACATTGGTGGAGACCGCAGCTGTCCAGTTCCGATCGACGCCTCTGTCGGAGCCAGGTGAGCGTAACAGGTAAGCACCCCTAAGATCCAACTTGGTAAATAAGGTGGAGCCTTTTACTGCTTCCAATATATCAGTTATCAAAGGCATTGGATACTTGTCTGGTACCATTATTTTGTTTGATCCCCTGTAATATATGAAGGATCGCTATTCTGTGGTGTCTTTTTTGGGGATGAAGAAGAGAGATGACTCCTCAGAGGATTTGGAATCCGCTATGAGTCCATGACGAAGGTTGGTCTGCAGATATTCTCAGCGTGCATCCTTTTCGGGACCTGACAGAGAATACATCAAAGCGAAAGGGAGAGGTTTGTTGGAAATCAGGTCAATACAGCAATCATCCCGTCTGTTATGTGGTAAGGCTTTATATAAACTGTCTTCGAAGACGTCCAGGAAAGCTGTGTTATTCTTTGGTAGGATTAAATCCACAGACAAGTCCTTGTCAGGTCTACAGGTGGGTTCAGGAGGAGAGTGGAATCCTTTCAAACTATGGGTCAGACAGTGACCAACACAATACTCTGACCCTAAGAAAAGGGAGCTAGCAGTCCAATTGATAAAAGGGTTTTGTAGGCGTAGCCATGGTAATCCTAGTATAACTGACAATGTTGACAATAGACTCAACATTGCCAGGGCCATTATTGCATCAGCAGGCCTTTGTGTTGATAATGGCGTTGTGACATGGAAGTTGTTGCCTAGGCATGTTATAAAGCTCCAAGTGTCTGAGAGCATATGAGCTGGTGCAATGAGATTTCATGATGAGCAAACAGTAAATTCTGCGGTGCATACTGAACTTGCATAGGGGCAGATTATAATACTTATACCTTCTTAAGGGTATATAGATGCTTACAATTTGATGCTTGTAGTCACATGCTACTCATGGAGCATTTCATGGTCTGATGCTGAATGTGGGCTTTGTGTACTCTTTCTCTACTGTGCCATGACACTCATGCAGTTGTGGGCATTTGACATGGCAACAGCTAGGGAGTGCCAGGTGTCTACGCTAGTGCAGGGAATGTCATCATTATTTTACTGCCTGTACATAGGCATTGGAGCAGGTTCTCGACTACACCGAAACTCTCTGAGATAAAATGGTGCATGGATTTGTCAGGTTATTGAAACTGTGTCAGGGAAGCATGATGCGGAGGAGACATATGTCACGACGACTGTGACTCCGTCTAGAGGTCACTGCCCTCGTTCAAAAACATGTCATGATTCTGATGCTGTAGGGAAATTATGTTAACTGGTGCAAGTAAGTCAAATTGAAATGTATTTATTTGATCTCTTTTTTTCTGAACATTTTGGTGGGGCGTTGGGAGAGAACAAACCACACACCAAATCAGGAAACTATTTCCCCTTTTTATTCTTTATCGTCTTCTTCCTAAATATGGGTGGTTCTCCCATAGCACCCTCCTTCTAATGCTCCCAACAACCCCTTTCCCTGTTTCACTGGTTGAGCCTGCACATGCATACACCCTCACCTCCGGGCATACGTCACTAAGGTTACTCCAATTTCTATTCTGTATCTTGTCAGATGTGTAATTAAGAATGTGCATAAAGTGAAATTGTAGTGCAATGTGGTTCTTTTCCCAACAAAAATAAATCTTCAGATTTGACCATCATGCTTAATTGTGCATGTGAATTTATCAAGATTAAAAATAGTGTCTATTTGGGAATCGTGACTGTGCTTTTGAAGATGCTTTTCCTTAAAGGAATAGTGCAATCAAAAATATTATTGCCCCGAGCGTTCGGGCATGTGTTGTTAAGCATACGTTGATCGATCGTATAAACATTTCCTATGCACTTTACTGTAGTTTTCCTCACTTTTACACATGTGAAAACAGGCAGCAGGGCGTGGCTATCTTGTGCTAATCTTATGCATTGCTGCATTGCCCCAAGGTGAACTGCCCTGGCGCACTTAATCATATCCCCGCCCCTGAAGCTGATATCACCATTCCTAGCAATTATCTCCACCTATCTCCATGACGTTACTGGGCAGCATAGCCAAACGTGCCCAGTCATCACATTCGTGTTGATGTCAGTTGACGCAGAACCAGGAATATCAACACAAATCCTCTCACAACACAGCGTGTCACAATTCTGAATACAAAACATTATTTTTAAAGGAAACCTTAATACTCTGCATTTTATAATGTACTTTTATTTCACAATAAACGCTCCAAGAACATCTGCTGATTTCCATACTCAACCAAATTTCAAATTTTTCCTTTGTTCTCAATCTACAAATGTTTATCGTGAGTCACACAGCGTTCCTTTGGGTATAAGAAGCACATTGGATGCACCATGAATCGCAAGGCATTGGCATCAGCTTGGCGCTAGGCCACCGTAAACAATGTCAGGTTGCTCCTTATCGCTGGTACTGCGAAAGGGCATACCGGCCCGGGGCGATCGTCCCAAAAGAGCATTATTGTAATCCAGCCATTTAAGTGTATCTGCAGCTGCCGACTAAAGAAGCCATCAATTGGTATCTGGAATCAATGACATTTGCAGAAAGGCAGGATGTAGCTGTGTATAAACCAAAACAGAAATGCGTCTCAGAAGCTGTTCTTTATTCTAATTTATCAATTTATCCATTTATCTGCACCGTGTGAAAACTAATGATGAACACAAACGTGAAACAATGGAAACACAGAGAAAACATTGAGGAAAGTTGGACTCTACGATGTGCTTGAGAGGTTAGTGCTATGGAGTATGTTTAGCTCGTAATGGGATGCAGAAGCTAGCAGAAGAATTCGAAGAACACATAGATGGCATTTTAACAGAATATTAGCGTAGAATTTGGCATCGGTGGAACCTGGGTAGCCCAGATGTGTACTACATGCTTTTCGGTGCTAGACTGCCCATGTGCCCGGGACAAAGACAAGTACATACAGGTTGTTTTTGCGTGTCATTGCAATATGCCACAATCAACAACCCATTACAATGTAAGCTAGCAATAACATTCAGAAAGTAAAACATTGACTCGTTCGTCTATAAAATCGTCTACAGTAAACATAATATTCAGCATTTCCATTCTCTCAGAGTAACGCAGTCTCCGTTCAGATAAATTAATTTTCATGAAATAAAATTACATGTTCCTTTGTCCAGTTTTGGAATGGTGAACCTTATCATATTTGATGATAATACACGCCTGCCTTCATTCCATTCCCAATCCTCCCTTTCTTCCAAGGACAAAAAACAATCGAACCTTATACTGTGTAGGAATGCGTGGGTTTGCACATCTCACAAGCAAAATACAAACGTGTTGACCTTCACTCCCATGGGAGCGAATAGCCCTGAATACCATTGTGGCATTTGAAATATTTTTGTAAAACCAAAAATTGTTTACTGGCATCCACCAATGCCATGGAACATTTCTAGTGATTTACTTTTATTAATGAAAACAGTTACAGTTAGTTTACTTCCAAATGCCTTTTCCTTATTTTTAGAGTCCCTCTGTTGAACTGCTCACTCTCCCAGTGCCTCACACAGCTGACCCACACCACCTGTCAGCTCAGCCTGTCTCCTGTTCTCACAGCAATGGATGTAATCATTTTTGCAAGTAGCGAGTCTCGAGCCCTGACAAAAGGTGCTCGTATGATAATGTCAGAGCAAGCCCTGCTCCAACCTTAGTGCACAATCCGTCTCTGCTCACTGACTCATGCCATCCTAACCCCCTCCAGCCAGGCCACAGTCCCCTGAACCCATGACCCCTGTTCCCTTTGAACGCATCTGGTCCCCAGACCCTACCCCCGCACAACCTTAAATTCACCTCCCATATACCTAATCAGGAGTGGTCATATATTCTGGTAACACTGACACCTATCCCCACTGTGTTTGAAATTGTAAGACTCCAAAGGCTGCAAATCAATGATCGGCCCCTCTGATAAGGCATCCGATAGCAATGACCCTTACACATGCCCCCATAAAAGTATAGGTCAGAATGCACCTATTTCTCACCAACAACCCCCTTTCATGCGTTGTTTTACTTACAGTCAGTAGTTCTTGCGTTCCAAGTTTCTCAACTGTAGAACCCCAAAGTTGCTTTCATGCTGATATATGTCTGACCCTCACCCAGTCAGTGAAGGACTCACAAGAGCTTGACAAAGCGGGAAGTGTGAAAGCACAGCATTACACTGTATGGCATCCGCCAAAAGGTACTTCTTCCAAAGAAAATTGACGAAGAGGATACATTTCAAAAACAATGTGGATGCTTTATTTGGACAATTTATATAAATATTGTTGAACATATAAATAGCTGCTAATCATTTGAACTGGGAAGTGAACTGTTCCACAAGGTCTGCTTTGGGTATACAGGGCACGTTTGCAATGTTTTGTGGCAATGTATGTGTCCTAGGAACAAAATCATGAGCGATTGCATGAGTATGTATGTCCAACACAGTGAAAGTGAGATCTTTCACAAAATCGAATTCCATTTCCTGGTATATTGACTTGACCACCCATTTTTTTCTGCTTTTCGTAAAGGCCATTGTATAACGAAGTATCCCAAAGTTTCCTACAGTCCTCGATTGTTCTCTTCATACGTTCTCGTTATGCACCAAGACCACTAGTAATGTCCAATATTGCATCCCGTCATTGCCAAAATGCAATCTTTTGGGCCTGTACTTTAGGCACATATTGTGGAACACCTCCAAATCTCCTGTGTGACAGAAATCTGTGAGTCTCTTGAGATCTATTGATAGAGTTTTATCAAACACAATCTTCTCAAGAGCTTTATGTGGAGGTGAAGATGGAACCAACCACTTCTTCTTGCGTTCCTGCTCCTCCGATAAAGGTCCATGTGCACATTGAAATGATATATGATATGATATTTTATTTGTATCTTGCTCATGCACAAGTGTTTCAGAGCACGACAAGGCAAGGGAGGGGAATAGGCGAGAACAAAAGAACAATCTTACTAGTGACATTGAGAATGTTCACGTGCATCGGAAGGGAAAGGGGAAAAGTGCATGGAAGGGGGTGAGTGGAAAGTGCAGAGCAGAGGATAGACAGATACATAATAATACATACAGAATATAATAGATAAAGGAGCAATAAGCAGGGGTAGTGCAGCCAGCAATTGGCAAGTGCTGTGTTTACAGGTAAGAAAATGTGGGGGGTGGGGGACTGCGTGGGTATTTTCATTGGTGAAAATTTAGGTTTTCACCAAGAGTGAATGTTGGAACAGTGGAGCATTAATGAGCACCATTTTTCAAGTAGAATTTCCACAGACCCACAACATGTTTTGGAGCTCCACCAAAGATGGTTGCTCAAAGACTGTGACCACTGTAAAATATTTTAAGAATCTTTTTTTTTACCAGCAGCTGTGATTTATTTTTTATTTTATTGATTTGGCAACATGCCATACATCAAACTGATGGCGAATGTTTAGAAACTGCTCTCACATGGCCTTCGCTATTGAAACATGTCTGTCAGTGGCTATGAGGTCTATTTGCATTCCCCTCAATTGGAGATCGTCCAGGGATTGTATAAAACCATGTTTCTCCATGGCCACTGCGGATTTGCATTGAGACACCTGCACAACCACAGAGCTCACAATTTTTTTAAGTGGTAGGTGCAGTACTTTGCTGGAAATCCGGGGCTGTCACACTGTGCACCACCAGCTAGCCTGAACTGTTTGTCAGAGAATGTCCTTCATTGACATTTGTTCAATTTTCCAAGCTTCACTAATAGCAGGAATAAATATTCTCGTTGATATTTGTAGTACTGCATTTTAGAAAGGAGTCTCACAAATTGACAGAAACTGGAAAACTTACTCAAAGTAGAGCCACTGAAAAGTAAAGCTGCTGCACACAGTAGATTTCCAGCTGGCACTTTGTCCAGCATTGGTTGAGCGGACCATGAAAACATAGCATGGTGCTGGCAACAGGTAGCTTGGGTTTTCATGTTAGTGCCTTGTGATACACGAGTCACATACAACAAAGGCTGCCCGCATACTTCCCCCCCTTACTGGATAGACACATTTCAGCATCAGTATAATCTCTACCAGGCAGGTGTTGAATACAATGTATTTCTGTTCCTTTATTAGACTATTGTCCTGCATGAATGTGGTTTGTGACTCAACTGTGGTGGACATATTGACCGAACAGGACACACTGAATTCGAGATGTTTGGCAGGTTCCTCGGTCAACTCCGTTGAGGCTTTAGTCTCTGTCATTTCAGCTTGTCTTATTTGCACATGAATTGGAGAAACCATCAATGTCGATTGTTTATTGGGTGGCTCTTTTTTGCGGGTGTAGATTGTGTGAAGTGGTCACTGAGTAATTCAAAAGCATTTTATATTCAGTTTCATCTTCATCTTGTCGAGTTCTCACACTGTAGCAATGGACCAAAGACACTTTGCTTGCTTCTCCGGCCACATTCAATTAATTTTCTGGCAATTGGGCATAAGCATCTCGAGTCTGCTTATTGAATGGACCATGCTGCAACCTCAAATAATAGTTGCTCCATGGTGAAATCTGTTTGACAAGCGGCATCTGTGGTTTCATTTGCTGTCTGTGTCTTCATACTTCTTTTTCTTCTGGGCCTCTAGGAGATGGGTTGTAAAAACATGTTCAATGTAAATCCAACTTACAGTATATAGCACTTTAGATAAAAAAAACATGTTATGAAGACCACGCCATCCCAAAACACTTTTAGCAAACAAAATTGTTACCCTTGTTTTCTTGATTTTCTGTGAAACCGTGCTATTCACTGTAATGACTTCACCATCAAGCTGGTCCACCACCTCTGATCCATTTGCCTCCTCTTCTAATTCCGGACCTTGTATACTTTCCTTGAATAGAATATTCATTAAAAAAACAAAAGTCAATCATATTTGAACTCAGTCTTTCAACGCACACATCGCTTACATGCATACCCTCGTAAACAGTGTACGTCATTTAGTCAAAATAGACATTTCGAATTTTACCAGATTGATGGCAAGTGCGCTCGATCAGATATCACTGTGCAAAACCTACAGATTGTAATTTTGCACCCAAGCATTTTGCATTGTATTCTGCATTAGGGTAGAAATTGTAACATTAGAACTGAAATGTAAAGAGTTTGAAACACTGCAGGTTTATATGAATGTCACTGTCTAATAGTATCCGATGTAGGATTTACTTTCTTTCATTCAAGGGAACTGTCGGTATGCATACCTCATACTCTGGACCAACTCCAAAGGATGATGTACTTGTAGTCGAAGTACCCACTTACCCCTGTAACACAGTACTTGTTTTAGTATGGATGAAAACAGTGACATTGAACAGAGACAATAGGATGCAGACAATGTTACATAGAAATAGAAACCCATAAATGAAACATTATGCAAATCAACGACAGGATACGTAAACTATTTCATGTCATTTAAAATTTCATACTTAATACATTCGCGTAATCGAAAAGCGAAATAAAATTACCAGATAGGCGCTCAAAGTTGTTGTTGACTCCGGAAAAGAAATGGGTGCAGAATCTTGCTCCTTCATTTTCAGTGCATTGTCACGAAGTGGTAAAGTGAAAATTAGATTTGCATTTGATATGTGGGAAGATCCAACTCTCAAGAATATGAACTTCAGCAAGTCTGTGTGACTCACCATTAGTATACTGCAATAAGCAGGGGTAGTGCAGCCAGCAATTGGCAAGTGCTGTGTTTACAGGTAAGAAAATGTGGGGGGTGGGGGACTGCGTGGGTATTTTCATTGGTGAAAATTTAGGTTTTCACCAAGAGTGAATGTTGGAACAGTGGAGCATTAATGAGCACCATTTTTCAAGTAGAATTTCCACAGACCCACAACATGTTTTGGAGCTCCACCAAAGATGGTTGCTCAAAGACTGTGACCACTGTAAAATATTTTAAGAATCTTTTTTTTTACCAGCAGCTGTGATTTATTTTTTATTTTATTGATTTGGCAACATGCCATACATCAAACTGATGGCGAATGTTTAGAAACTGCTCTCACATGGCCTTCGCTATTGAAACATGTCTGTCAGTGGCTATGAGGTCTATTTGCATTCCCCTCAATTGGAGATCGTCCAGGGATTGTATAAAACCATGTTTCTCCATGGCCACTGCGGATTTGCATTGAGACACCTGCACAACCACAGAGCTCACAATTTTTTTAAGTGGTAGGTGCAGTACTTTGCTGGAAATCCGGGGCTGTCACACTGTGCACCACCAGCTAGCCTGAACTGTTTGTCAGAGAATGTCCTTCATTGACATTTGTTCAATTTTCCAAGCTTCACTAATAGCAGGAATAAATATTCTCGTTGATATTTGTAGTACTGCATTTTAGAAAGGAGTCTCACAAATTGACAGAAACTGGAAAACTTACTCAAAGTAGAGCCACTGAAAAGTAAAGCTGCTGCACACAGTAGATTTCCAGCTGGCACTTTGTCCAGCATTGGTTGAGCGGACCATGAAAACATAGCATGGTGCTGGCAACAGGTAGCTTGGGTTTTCATGTTAGTGCCTTGTGATACACGAGTCACATACAACAAAGGCTGCCCGCATACTTCCCCCCCTTACTGGATAGACACATTTCAGCATCAGTATAATCTCTACCAGGCAGGTGTTGAATACAATGTATTTCTGTTCCTTTATTAGACTATTGTCCTGCATGAATGTGGTTTGTGACTCAACTGTGGTGGACATATTGACCGAACAGGACACACTGAATTCGAGATGTTTGGCAGGTTCCTCGGTCAACTCCGTTGAGGCTTTAGTCTCTGTCATTTCAGCTTGTCTTATTTGCACATGAATTGGAGAAACCATCAATGTCGATTGTTTATTGGGTGGCTCTTTTTTGCGGGTGTAGATTGTGTGAAGTGGTCACTGAGTAATTCAAAAGCATTTTATATTCAGTTTCATCTTCATCTTGTCGAGTTCTCACACTGTAGCAATGGACCAAAGACACTTTGCTTGCTTCTCCGGCCACATTCAATTAATTTTCTGGCAATTGGGCATAAGCATCTCGAGTCTGCTTATTGAATGGACCACGCTGCAACCTCAAATAATAGTTGCTCCATGGTGAAATCTTTTTGACAAGCGGCATATGTGGTTTCATTTGTTGTCTGTGTCTTCATACTTCTTTTTCTTCTGGGCCTCTAGGAGATGGGTTGTAAAAACATGTTCAATGTAAATCCAACTTACAGTATATAGCACTTTAGATAAAAAAAAACATGTTATGAAGACCACGCCATCCCAAAACACTTTTAGCAAACAAAATTGTCTGCAAGTTACCCTTGTTTTCTTGATTTTCTGTGAAACCGTGCTCTTCACTGTAATGACTTCACCATCAAGCTGGTCCACCACCTCTGATCCATTGGCCTCCTCTTCTAATTCCGGACCTTGTATACTTTCCTTGAATAGAATATTCATTAAAAAAACAAAAGTTAATCATATTTGAACTCAAAGTCTTTCAACGCACACATCGCTTACATGCATACCCTCGTAAACAGTGTACGTCATTTAGTCAAAATAGGCATTTCGAATTTTACCAGATTGATGGCAAGTGCGCTCGATCAGATATCACTGTGCAAAACCTACAGATTGTAATTTTGCACCCAAGCATTTTGCATTGTATTCTGCATTAGGGTAGAAATTGTAACATTAGAACTGAAATGTAAAGAGTTTGAAACACTGCAGGTTTATATGAATGTCACTGTCTAATAGTATCCGATGTAGGATTTACTTTCTTTCATTCAAGGGAACTGTCGGTACGCATACCTCATACTCTGGACCAACTCCAAAGGATGATGTAATTGTAGTCGAAGTACCCACTTCCCCCTGTAACACAGTACTTGTTTTAGTATGGATGAAAACAGTGACATTGAACAGAGACAATAGGATGCAGACAATGTTACATAGAAATATAAACCCATAAATGAAACATTATGCAAATCAACGACAGAATACGTAAACTATTTCATGTCATTTAAAATTTCATACTTAATACATTCGCGTAATCGAAAAGCGAAATAAAATTACCAGATAGGCGCTCAAAGTTGTTGTTGACTCCGGAAAAGAAATGGATGCAGAATCTTGCTCCTTCATTTTCAGTGCATTGTCACGAAGTGGTAAAGTGAAAATTAGATTTGCATTTGATATGTGGGAAGATCCAACTCTCAAGAATATGAACTTCAGCAAGTCTGTGTGACTCACCATTAGTATACTGGACATGTTGGGGATGTCGTCACTACCGATAGTCTGTGCTTCAGTCAATATGCACACCTAATATAATTGACATGTGAAGCAACTGATTATGAAAAGATGATGCTTATTTCGAAGGGCACTGTAGCATAGTTTTCTGTGTTCATAAATAATTTTCTATGATGCTCCTAAAACCAGCGAGAGATGTCTAGCAAAATGGGGTATAGTTATAAAGCAATACAATCTGGAAAATATGCAAGGTTTATTAAGAAACATTTACACCGAAAGCACCAATCCATTCATGTAGTTACCTGTTCAGCACCACAAGGCCTACAGCTAATTCATGAACCGTGGCTCACCTTAGGCAGCGTGTGCAAGAATAGAGTTGGAATTGCATTTGGAAGCAATTTTTGTGACATTCTGAGTCGATGCTTCTTCGTGTACTGCAATTGGTTGTACATATCTGGGGTAAAGTACAGGCTGCAGATGCGGAATCGATCGGCCCTCAAGTCCCCAAGACATCCTGGGCTCTACTTTCAAGCTCGTCTGGCGCAAATCCATAATATCTGACCCATTCTCTTATTAGATCTATATTCCTCGGGAATTATTGTGCCCTTGGGTTTGGTATGTGTCTTAGAAAGGCAACAGTAAACCATGCAAGCTGGCAATGTTGAAAAATCTGTAAAAAAAAAAGTCCACATCGTTACAAAAATAGTTTGCATAAATGCATGAGAAAGATGGAATTATATCATACATTTTTCTCTGCAATGTTTGTTTTTGTCATAGAAGCAAACCCTGTGTAGCATAGTTGACTATACACTAGGATAACTTTCATACAGAATTGATTGATGTGACGCAAATCATAACATGTTACTCATCCATTGATTGTACTTTCATGCATGAAAAGGAAACATGCTTATAGACACGGTCCGCGAAGGATGCAATTCTATCCCAATTGACACTGATGAAAATTGCTATATATCGAGAACAGAACAAATTAAACACACGTCAATGGTAATGGTAATGAGATGAATGAACATTACACCACTGGGTACATTTGTTTGAAATAGATAGAAATGTGGAGATCAAGAAGATATGATTAGGTGACCTGCCCTTACCTTGACCAACAAACAGTTAGTTTCAGCAAGCAGGGTAGTTAGTAGTAGAACAGGTAGCGTGATCACGAGTTGACTTCCAGTGCTCAGAGATGTTCACAGGTATCACGATGACGAGCTGACTTTCAGTGGTCACAGATGTTCTCAGTTAGCATGATCACGAGTTGATTTGCAGTGCTCACAGATGTGCTCATGATAAATATCAAGGGGTTTATAAAGAATTAGAAAAATGGGTGTGTATGTGAATGAGTGACATGTATATCGCGTGATCTTCTGTGGATAGCAGGGTCGCGGCATGGCACCTTGGCCGTTCCCACCCCTTCCAGTCCCCTTTGGCAGTGCACATCCACTGGTGCGAACTGCTGTTGATAATGGAGGGGGCATGGATGGGCATGGGGTGTGCAGACAAGGCCTGGAACAGTGCTGAAGGGAGAGACACACTTATGTGGATTGCAGGGGTACGGTCTGCTTCAGGGGAGCATGCCTGGGGACACCGGGTCTGGGGAGGCCATGTGAACAATGACCCCTGCATGTAAGATATATTTGAAGTGTACAGGGTGTTTGGCACCTTGGTAGTTCCCACCCCAGCCAGCCCCTTAAAGCAGCGCACATCCACTGGTGTGAACTACTGTTGATAATGGAGGGGGATGGATGGCATGGGGGTGTGCAGACAAGGCCTGGAATGGCGCTGAAAGGAGAGAAACACTTATGTGAATTGCAGGGGCAGGATCTGCTTCAGGGGAGCCTGCCAGGAGACACAGGGTCTCGGGAGGCCATGTGAACTATGGCCCCTGCGCGTAAGATACCTTTGAAGTGTACATGGTGTTTGGCACCTTAGCTGTTCCCATCCCTGCCAGCCCCCTTTGGCAGCGCACATCCACTGGTGTGAACTGCTGTTGATAATGGAGGGGGATGCATGGCATGGTGGCGTGCAGACAAGGCCTGGAATGGCGCTGAAGGGAGAAAAACACTTATGTGGATTGCAGGGGGAAGATCTGCTTCAGGGGAGCCTGCCAGGAGACAGAGGGTCTCGGGAGGCCATGTGAACTATGACCCCTGCAGGTAAGATACCTTTGAAGTGTACATGGTGTTTGGCACCTTAGCTGTTCCCACCCCTGCCAGCCCCCTTTGCCAGCGCACATCCACTGGTGCAAACTGCCGTTGATAATGGAGGGGGATGGATTGGCCTAGAGTGTGCAGACAAGGCCCGGAACAGTGCTGAAGGGAGACACACACTTATGTGGATTGCAGGAGCACTGTCCGCTTCAGGGCAGCCTGTCTGGAGACACGGGTCTGGGGAGGCCATGTAAACAATGGCCCCTGTGCATAAGATACCTTTGAAGTGTACATGGTGTTTGGCACCTTGGCCGTTCCCACCCAGTCAGCCCTGCCAGGACAAGTGAGCATGTCCTTGATTCACTGAAAAATTAAAACAACCATTCATAACATTTCAGTTGTTTTTTATTTGGTTGCTGATGTTGATGGCACAAATGTACTACACATTAAATACTTCAGGTTGCAGCACAGTGTGGGAAAATCCCCTGTACTGACCGCTGTCACTGGGGAATGTACCTCTAATTGCACCAACGACACAGGTGGGTATTACTTGTCAAACGCGGTGTCCAAGCCTCCCATGAAGCCACCATGTAAACGAATGATAGGCCACCAGTCTGTATCATCTGTGGAAGAGAAAGATTGTATTTAAATGAACAAGATAAGTGAATCAAACCTTAGTTGAAAATGCAATCTTGAATCATATGGCTTTGTTGCCAGAACAATTGTTACTTCACGGATAAATCAACTTGGGCTTCAAAGTGTAGACACATTACAAAAGTGAACAACTATGCATTCCCTTTACATTTGGGACACAGAGAAATATTGCTTCTTGGTTGTATGTGAAAGACACATAAGATGACCACTATGATTCCGCCAAATCACGAGTGATGTTTAGAATTGCAAGACTACATTCATTTGGCAGTGATAGAACAAAGTTACGACAAACATGAAATGTTAGTGGCCTAAGTGACATCACATCTAGAGTACACTTACTCGTTACTTGGATTGCAAGGGTGAACTGTTGCGCGGCATTGTGCATAAGCACCATCATCATCCCCAACACTGACAATGTGAGGCAGGCTGCCCTGAAGTCATGCGGCCATGTCTCGTCTTCTCATATGTAGGCGAAGCATCCAGTGTTTTCTCGGCAGCAGCAGTTCTCCTCCTCGGTTGGCAAGACCGTGAACCGATTGCAGGTACACCAGGTGGAGACGTTGTCCATGGGACTAGGCTCAGGCTCTTGATCTGGTGATTCGTCCTCCCAACTGTTGTCCGAAGCCCCATTGTTTCTGCAGTTTCTCTTTCGAGTAATTCTGCCTCGGAATACTCTTGGTCATACTGGTAGGGCTGTATTGTTGCCATTATGCGACAAAATTTAAATAGATAGTAATGATAGTAGTAGTATGTGTTCGCACGGGCTACAAGCAACGAAGATACTCAAACAGAGCAGAAACGTGACACAGGATACACAAAAAAAAGACATTGAAACGATTGAAAAAGCAACTCTGATGTTGTCTGATGAGAAGTGGTCTGTTTATATTTATTGAGGAAAGAGGCGTCCTGCCATTTCCATGGAGACACGTCATTAGGTGGAGTGCAGAGAATGTTGATATGAGACGTGCATTGGCATTATGAAATGGGCCGTACACGTCTAGTGATGTCAGCTTCAGGGGCGAGGGATATGATTCTGTGCCGCCAGGGCAGTTCACCTTAGGGCGATGCTGTAATGGATTGCATTAGCACAAGATGGCCGTGCCTGCTGACTGATTTCATCTGTGTAAAAGGGAAGAAAACTACGGTAAGGTGCAAAGGAAATGTTTGTATGATCCATCAATGTATGCTTAAAAAAACATGCTCGAAGGCACAAACATTTTTATGACAACATTTTTTAATATAAAAGGAGATGCGGTATGAAATGTGGGCTGAAGTTGAGGCTAGGAGGATGGGTTTGTTGATAGCATAATCCTGAGGGTGTGTGAGGTTATTATTTTCAATGTGATCATTTTTCCAACAGTTGTCTTTTTTTTTTATTAGAAAGTTGTTTTAATCAAGTAAACTTGATTTTTCAACAAATACAATTACATAACATGTTTAAAATTCATTGAGATGATTTAAACAATTCTAAAATGATGAAAAATGAGGTATTTTTGACAATTCAATTTGATCAAGTCAAACCAGCAGAATAAAGCAGCAGCAACTCTATTTTTAGACAATAATAACAATAAGCAATGAGATATCCAGCCTTGTTCCAAGGGTAATCACAGATATGAGAGACATATGATCATAATTTGCTCTGGGTCGATCTTTTATCTATCAGTTTTAGACTGTACAAGAAATTCAATGTAGCATATCTCAATGATTGGCTGTTAGTATGAAACAACAAGTCCCATAATCTGTCACTAGTAAGTATTACGTGATCCATCGACAAAGGTTTTATATACTTGATTCTTTGCATAAGTAACGCAGGACAGACTGAGCATAGATGTTTCAAAGTTTCTGAAGATACCTTACAAAAGCGACAGATACGCTCATACTCAGATATTAATTTACGTTTATAAAGTAATTCATTTGTAGGCCAAAGATTAAATCGATAGCATAGGAAGTCATCCGCTGGCGTGGGCTGGGAAAAAGGGCTAAGTAACTTTCGACTGTGCCGTAGCGTTTCAGATTAAATGGAGTATCTACAAAGACCTGATATTGGGTACACGCACTTCACGTCTGTATCCAATCATACTTCCATAATCTTATTTTTGCTCGGTTCAGATTCTCTATTAATAGTGTTGTTGTAAGCCCGGTTTCACTAATGATCTCTTGTGCTTTGTGCCTCCAACCAACGGGAAATGCATCCATTGAATGTAAGAGATACTTTGCAATGACTTTGATTAAGCCCGATTTCTTATCTGCCATGACACATTTTCTGTAAAGTGAAAAAATTTTCCATTTACAAATGGCATACAAAGACACCAGGCCTAATTTGTGTCTCACGATACACATAGGATAGGAAGGTGGTAAAGGCAAGATTCGTTTTCCATAATGTCCCTCTATGGCAGTCCAGTAAATATAGGTTTTTTTCAAGGAATCCTCAACTCCATAAGTTATTACTGGAACAAACTTTTGTTTATAATAAACAACTGTCGGAACCAAGGAGAACTTGCAATATTTGACTTTGATCAGGTGGGCTTGGGATACTGCTGTCATAATCTTTTGTTTTATATGATAATCATGAGCATTAGGATTCATATTGTTTGTAACAAATGTGCCTAGATATATGTAGGAAGGTACAGTTTCCAATGTCGTACATTGTAAGGGCCATTGATGATTATCATTAACAATGGTTTTCTCGTGCCGAATTGGATAACCTTGGTTTTTGCTATATTAACAGTTATGCGGTTCTCTACAGTATAGCGATCCAAAGCACTCAATAAGTCACGGAGACCATTCGCAGTCTTCGAAAGTAAGACCATATCATCGGCATACAACAAATGCCTAATTTGGATGTCATTAAGTTTTGGAGAATCTGTGGTGAGTGAGGCAAAGACTTGTGTTACATCAGAAATAAAGAAATTAAATATCGCTGATGCCAAGATACAGCCCTGTTTGAGGCCTTGAACAGTCTCTATTGGGTCTGACAAACATTCACCATTCAATCTAACCTGTATAGAGGTGCCCGTATGCAACTGAATAATCCACTTCAGGATAAACCAAGGACAGCCTTTGTCCATAAGTTTTTTATATATTAGCTCACGCGGAATTGCGTCAAACGCCATGCAGAAGTCAACGAAAGCCATGTACAACACCTGGCA
Source organism: Ambystoma mexicanum (assembly GCF_040938575.1). Classification (NCBI taxonomy): domain Eukaryota; kingdom Metazoa; phylum Chordata; class Amphibia; order Caudata; family Ambystomatidae; genus Ambystoma; species Ambystoma mexicanum. The sequence continues at coordinate 1,343,624,636 of NC_090937.1, read as the reverse complement.
TCGTTGACGCGCCTGTTGGATGATGGAATTTATAGTGATGACATTGATGGTGGTGCCTAAGCCAGGTAAAAACCCTGTTTGAAATGGATCTCACAAATTACTCGAATCAAGCCAAAGATTGAACTGTCTTAAAACTAAGAGGGCAAAGATTTTTCCCAGGCAATCAAGAAGGGCTATGGGACGATAGGCTGTAGGATCGGCCCCATCAACCTTTTTAAAGATTGGCAAAATGATAGAGCGCTTCCATGATTTAGGGATTTCGCCAACATAAAAAATGTGCTGAAAAATCTCATGGAGAATAGATGCCCATTCAGAAGGGTGATCTTTGAGCATGCCATTATGGAGGCCATCAGGGCCAACCGGTCTGGATCGGCTAAGATTTTTGATACAATTTAATATATCTGCCTGATCTATTCTAAATATGTGAGATGATTTTATGTTCTGAAACTCCCATGATAAATATTGAAATGGGGAACGATATATGATGTAAAAATGTTCATATTACTTTACACTTGGGAGTGCCGAGGTAAGCACGGCAGATTGTAGTCTGTGAGTGGCTGTATTTAGGCAATTCCAGATGCCACTGGTGGATTTAGTGAGCAACTGCCTCAACATATTCTCTCCATCTTCTTGATATCGCAAACACTTATGGCCTTTCAGCCACTGTCTATAACTAGCTTTCAAAGACCTTTTCAATGTTGGCCTAATAATGGCTGGCTCATCCTTTACGGTGCGTATGGCTTGCCTTAGCTTTGCCTTTCTTTGCTGGAGTTCAGCATCATAGCTATGTGTGTGCTTATGTCTGATGCTAGCATCAGGCATTTTTACTTGCCTGAAGTTTTGCATCATGGTGACGTAGCACTGAGGACCTTTAGAAGATGGCGATCTATGGGAATCAATCAAATCTCGTTTAAGCTGATTCAATGTCATTGGATTCCAGCATAGGTGGGTGCCGCTGTTATTCACTTTAAGAGGGTATGATTAGCTGTTTTGGTTTGATGATTGTTGCCCCACTGGAAAACCAAAGTGCATGACGAGTTTGTTGTGATCGCTCACTGATGAGGGAATCACATCCATAGATTGCACCTGGGGTAAACATTTCTTGTTTATATAGATATAATCTAAAATTGCCTGCCGTGAACTGCATGACCAAGTGACACGGGCAGGTACATCACCAGCCACAGTATTATTTACCATAACATACCCCCTTTCTTTCATAATTGCGCACCACGCTTGTTCTGCGGGCCTGGATCTGCTGTAGACCGTTGGCAAAATATGTAAGTTTAGGTCACCGAGAACAATAGAACACATGATGCTAGCGTCAGCAATTATTGTATCCAAATGGAGGGTCAAGTGCATAAAAAACATCTCATCCATTATATTCTGCCCACTCCTATATATGTTAACAAAGGCTAAACTTGCCATACCTCGAGTTAATTTAACTACTTGGAAGTATGGGCATAAGGAGGGATACTGGACTACTTTAAAACCACTATCCTATCATGCTTAACTGCTAGCAGCAAGCCGCCCAAGGGGTGACCCATGGATTTTTTGACCGCAAATGAAGAAATAATTGTATGTGAAGCACAGATTGGAGCAGTCATAAGCCATGTTTCCTGCAAAGCTACAATATCAAATCAAAGCAAGTCACTTGTGGCTGAATTTATAAAGTGAGTGTGACCTCTGGTGTTCCAACACAGCAAGCCAATAGCATCTTGTTTGAGGGTTAGTTATGATTGATTCACATACACTTGGGGTCCCGTGACTAGGGAAGCATGATAGGGGATTAGATTTTGGGTTGTTGCAAGCTGTTTTGATTGATACGTCGGGACTTGGACTCTCTCCATTTTGTCAATAGCTGGTTTAATATTTTGAGACAAAATGAATCCCAGGTCAAATAATGACATTCGCGCCTGCCACATCATGTTAAACACCAGACCTGAACATACATGTATTTTAGCTTCCGACAAGTCATCTTGATTGACAAACTCTATGAATTCAATGTCAGTGGTAGATAGGTCTTTAAGAGTCACAATATCAGCACAGATGTTCAATATACTAGATCTGTTAAGAACATACATTGGAAATGGTGCTGCACGACATTTCATTTTCAATGAATATAATTGCGGTTTACCAAGCGAACACAAATTTTGAGGACTCACAGTTAACTCTTGCATACTTGTTTCACAAGGCATGGAATGGGTCAAGGCCTGATTCGGCTGTTTTTTTGATATTTTACAATTTTGTTGAGCTATATTTGATTCAATCGAAGATTTAATGTATTCCCTTAGATCTTGTTTTAAAGTTGGTATAGGCTTTATTACAGAGGTTGCTTGCATTTGTGCAGTTTTTTCAGGCTCGACTACAGTAGATTGTACATATTCTGCCTGCGTGCTAATGGGCAAGCATGCAGTAGCAAGCTTTGGTATAGGCAGTAACTCAGTGTGACTGCTAGGTGACTGTATGGTTAGCTTCAACATGCCTTGTGATTGATCTAAGTGTGCTGGAAGAGTTAATTGCGAAGGCAAGGAGGAATGTGCAGTATAAGCATTAATCGAAGCTCTTATTTCTTCTCTTAATTGTGCGATGACTGATTCCACATGTACACTTTGATCTGGTAAGGTGGCTGCTGACGTGGATGGGATGACGCCTGTTAGGACTCTTGAATCAGCCGGCATGGGCGTCCCAGAATCGGATTTAGTTTGAAACATAGATAGAGGCATGACAGTGGGAATGACTGCCTGCTTTGCTAAGGCTATCAGATCGTCAAGTGGTTGATGTGGTAATGTCGCTGAAATCACATTGGTTGGAGCTTCAGGGATAAGTGGCATTACAGACTTTTCTAATCGAGATGGAATTTTAATAAACTTTCGGGAACTCATTGACTTTTATGCAAGAATTTGTTTTTTGCACAGCTCTTTTCATTCTTTTCCAATCTTTTCTCGAGCGACGAGAGGTAGAGGATTTGGATAAGGGATTGGTGACAATTGGTGCAAATAATTCAAAAATGTTTGTAGAGTTTTTCTGGAGAGGTGGGGAATGACAGGCATTAGTAGCGTGTACTAAAATATTGGACTTGTCTTTCTCAACCACTAACGTTTGTACAGGTTGAAGACACTTGTTCACCTGGATCAGATCAACAGGATCTACGGCCATTACATTGATAGGATTTATTGATGCATTATGTATAGAATTATCTTGATGATCCTTATTGAAATATTGCTCTATGAGCATTGATTGGCGAGTAACCTTATTGTCTAGGACCTCATACAATTCTGCAATAGTCAATAAGGCAGTGTTCATTGCACTCAAGGTGTTATTCAGAGCTGGGGCCTCTGGAAATGAGAAGCGCTTGTCCTGGGCTGTATCTATAAAAAATTCTGATATCTTGCCGTCTTCTCTGAATCTTGTACGACGAGGAGTAGGGGCTATGAAGGATGGTGATTCATTTACAATATCAATATGGGATTTGTTCAAGGTAACTGAGGAATTGATAGGAGTGGATTGTGGTGTAAGAAGTTTTTTAGCAGGAATAATAGTAATATTATGTGAGAGCTCTTCCTGCAACTATATTAGATCCCCTGTATTTGAACATATATATATAGAGTACGTCAGATGTGGGACAAGAGGAGTTGTTAGACAAATCCATGAACTCTAAGGCATCATCATCGACCTTGCCCGTTATGCAGAGTTGCTTGTGAGCTTGGCGTAGTTGCACTTGGGCGGCCACTGAGCACAGCACAGGTTTCATGGGGAGCTATGTGGTTAGTGTGCCTTGTGGTTTGCTACTGTTAATGATATCAGTAGCTAAGTTAACCAGGTCGGGGCTGGTTAGTTTCATGTGAGCATCAGCCTTTAGTTCGCCTGCAAGACAGACGGCTTCTAAAGTTATATCAGTAACTTCCGCAATGGAATAATTACTTGCGCATCTGTCGAGATTGATGTGGCTTGTCTCGACACCTGGGGGGGATGGAGAGTTTTTGGTCGAACTGGCCTATTAGATTCGGGGGCCTTAGAAAGGATTTCAGCCACGGCAGGTGGCAAATCTTGTTCCCCACCGTTGGTCATGGCTGGAGGAACAATTGGGGCTTCTTGAGACGCAAGAATCATGCTTCACCTGGGAGGGGTGCATACCGCCGATGACAATCTACCCCAGATGTGAGGGATTTTGAACGTTGATGCTTGGAACCAATGGAAGTTGCAAATGGTAAAACTGACTGTTTTACTGATAAACCGGCCACCGTGCTCACATGACCCACCATATTTTCGGGCATGCCGATTTTCAGCATGAATTTGCGAGCTACCATGATAGTTACAAAAAGCCAGAAGACTGTTTAAATATCCTGTGCAGTGCAATTGCTCAAGGCGCTTAATAAAGGCAAGCTGCCCAGAAGGGATCAAAGAGGGAATACCTCTGCAGTCTCCCGATCACGTGAGCCGCCACCAGCGCCTAACAGCCGCACAACAGCCAGCGGGCTTGTCTCCTCCAGGCTTAACGCCGCAAGGGTGGATGGCAGTGCGCTTTAACGCTGTGATGAATCACGTGATGGGTCACGTGATGAGCGTCAGCCCCGCCTCCTCCAAGCAGCGTTCGAGCACCTGAAAGAGCCCCTTCACAGCTCGCAGTGCAGGTTAGTTCAGGTAAGTAAAAACGATCGTTCTTCTCCAGTAAAAGCACTTTAGTTTGTCATGACTCTTTTTAACAAATGAATCTTGGCCTGTTCAGGTGGTACCACTGAGATACAGGTGATTACTGTCGTCTGAAACAATTGCTCAGAGACAACCCTCCCACCATGGAAACAGGAAAATGTGTGAAACATAGATTTAATCCCGCAGCATTTAAGACCTGGAGGACACCGGCCTAAAGCACTATATATATCCCGATTAAGAGTGTGGGTATCAGCTCCATCAATCCCTTTTTGGTGTTTCTAGAATTGATGGATGGAAAGGTCTGATTTAATCATAACCACTGGGAATGCCTATGGCCAGCATTTATTTTGTCATTTTCATGTTATGTTATGTTAGAGATTTCTACACAGTGAACTGTTGCCACCTGCATGGTTTCATGGTGCTCTGGCGGATCTGTAAACTAAGGGGGTAGGAGGTAAATTAGTAGTATTGAGCGGAAGAAAGAGCAAGAGAGCTGTGATGTGCTGTTGGCAGCTTCAGTTCGGTTGACACCATTCACTGAGCAAAGGTGTATTTTTCAGTTGGTATCCGCCAAGTGCTGTTAGGTGAGGCCATGTGTGGTTTGTTTCGTTGTTGTGGTGTAATGAAGTGTGTGCGGTTTGTTGTGCTGTGGAGTTATGGTTGAAGTAAAAGAGTGAGTTTTTAGAAGGGTTGCTTATTGGCAGTGCCCTTTCCTACTCGCGCTGTTATGACTAACTGTGGCCCATATCCCTTCCCCTGTCGTACATTCTGGTGTGCTGCAATTACCGCCCCTACGGTGGGTGCGCAAATGTGGATTTTAATAGGGTTATTTAATGGCAGAACCTATTCTACCTCCAGTGTTCCGACTAAGTACTGCCCATGTCCCTTCCCCTTTAGTAGTTTTTGGTGTGCAGCAATTACCACCCCTGCAGGTTCTTCCTTGGAACATAGCTTTTATGCGAGAGAAAGCCTGGAACCAAAACCCAACAGCAGTGGGGGGAAGACCCAGAACCGTAACACAGCACCAGAGGGGAAACACCTAGAACTGGAAAAAACAGCATTTGGAGATACAGTCAGAGACCCCAAGAACTGGCACATAGTGCCAGAGGGAAAAACCACATACATTTGGGACACAGCAGCAAGCAGAAAAAATTCAGATTCGAGACACTGGGCCAGTGGGAAAAATACCTATATTTGGGACACAGCAATAAGTAGAAAACAGATTCAAGACACCTGGCAAGTGGGAAAAGATTCCTAGCTTTGAGAACCACCTAAAATTGAGACACATCAATGATTGGAAAGCTACCCACCAGATGGCCAACATCGGTGTACTATGCCATGTAAGGCACCAAAAGTGATAGGGCTTCAATGAAGTGCAGAAATCACATGAAAAGGGGACCTGGCCTAGCAGATGGGGCTGGGCTGCCGCCATTGGTGGCAGTAACTGACTGATTTGCATATGGCTGGACCCCTTTTGCAATGGTGCAGTCAGGCCAAGAATGGTGGTGTGGAATTTCGCCGAGAGCAGTGCCAGTGGCACCGATCCACTAAAAACCTTCCATCGATCACTTTTTTGGTTATTGGCAGACCTGGCAAAGACATTTTTGTTACACCAGTAGTATGTTTACAGCTCTAATTAAGTGATTAACTCTCAGAAGACTGCTTTGAAAAAAACACTGGCAGGTACCACAAGTGCTAAGTTTAATGGTAAGGCTTGACTAAAGTGAACTCAAAGAGTTCCCATAAGGAGGGGCTTTGGGTGGGGAGGGCATGGATTTGCATGGTCATGGGTAGTCAATGGGTGGGAAAATAACCAAACAACACCTAGAAAAAGCTGGATGTGCCTCTTCTTATGCCATTTCTCCCTAGCTGTACTCTAATGAAATAGTTACAGTTTATATGTAATAGCCCAAACTCAAAAGAAGCGGTGATGGCTGGAAGGTATGGAATCAACCCGAACCACTGGCACTGCTCCCAGCAACCTCCCAGACCATCGTACTCCACCTGCCAAGCTATTGTAGAAAGGGGAACGATCATATACAAACTAGGTGGGGGACTTTATGAAAAGAAATGAGTATTAAGCAACAATGGTAAACTAGTGAAGATGAAATTCACACAATGAAATGGGTAAAGGGAGAAGGCCACTGATAATTTACTCTTGGTGAGTACAAAATGATGCTGTGTGTATTATAGAAACTGAGGAGAATATATGCCGGAGGATCACTCTCTGCCATATTACAGGAGGCTGTCAAGTTCACGTGAGTCGATACTGTGGCGTTTTGTACCAATTCCATGGGCAACACCGGGGCCCGCGGCCCCAGTTAACAGCCTGAACGAAGCAAGGACCATTAACGTGGGCCCAGGCCCATTACCCCCCGGTGTTGCATGTGCAACGGGTACATAAGGCCATTAGCAACCCGAGTTAAGCAGCAATCTGGGGTGCTGAAAAAAGGATTCTCCTTTCCACAACGGGACACAGCACGCCTCCCGTTGTAGGAAGGAAAATCCTTTACCAACATGGCCACCATGGAAGGGGAAGAGGGCCTCCATCTGGAGGCCCGCTTCCCTTTCCATGGCAGCAGTGGGAAGCTGAGAGGAAGCTGCGTCAAGTGCTACCGCAGCCTAAATAAGGTAAGCGGGGGAGCGGGGTATTGGTAAAGAAAAAAGAATGGTGACGGAGTGTGGGGGGGAGAAGGCGGCCAGGAGAGTCGGACATCAGGCGACTTGGAACGTGGGCTTGTACCGGCGGTTCACACCCACATTCCTAGCCACCTTATTGGCTGGGTCACCCACCTGGGGTGCTAATGGTCCTAATGACAATGGGAGCAGACCAACTGAACTTTAAGGTGGTCTATTCATTTTAACGTATGCTTAGGTTGTTTTGTCACTACCTGTATGGACTCTCATTGCTTTGTTAATAGAAGCTTTCTGCACACTGAGTGATTTTATCCCATTTGCGCTCTTCAGGTTGTTTGGACTCGGTGAGGAACTTGATATTAAATTGGTGGATCCAGATTTCTGCACCTGAGCTGGTGATGTGTGAGGTTCCACATAGGATCTGAACTGTATTTTGGAAATTCTATCAAGTGGTTTAGGGTTTCAGAGGGTTATTTGCCATATATATGTTCATCTGGGATTTATGAAAAGTGAATCTTGCTCGAAATCATTCGAGCGCTGTACAAAATGTATCTCTTTATGGTTTTGGTTGTGTTAAAGCCAGAAATCACCTCTTATTATTAGATGTCTTGCCTGGTTTTATTTCACATTTAGGGATATGAGAGCTTAATCGTAAACTGGTGCAGAGGTGTGGGCTCAGGAGCTAGAAAAGAAGGAAATTGAGCATTGATTTGAAGTATTAGTAAATAATGTGCACAGCCTTTGCGGTACCTTAAAAGAATCTCTTTCACAAGTAATTTGGTTTGTGCAGTAGCTCTTTATTTAGGTTGCAGTTATTTCCACAGCGTGAGCCTACACATGTTTCATGCAAGCACAGGCCCTTCCTCAGGACTCCACAGGATCCATATAAACGGTTCTCCTTGTACAGGACATGGCTTAATGTGAAATGATGAGCACCAAGTTACACTGTACCAAGGATACATAAGCATGCAGACCTTTCTTTTCTCTGTTGCTTCATTTGCTTCTGCAATTATCAAGTATAATCCTACTTCACTGTGTAGGTTTTATGCCTATTCATCACATATTTTAGAGGTTTGAAACGTTAGGCTCGCCAGATGCAGTGGACTACAACTCCCATCAGACCTCTTGAGCATAGTCAATGGCGAGGGATCGCATGAGTAGTAGTTGAAAACATATGGAGAGCCGCAGGTTGCAAACCCCCTCCAAATGTATACCATTTTGTTGATAATAAATAAACCTTCATAAATGATGGCATTATGACAAAAAGCTGCAACAGAAACGACGATTTTGTTTTTACATTTACATTTCTCAACACTTATAACTTAACACGTAATAGTGTGCTTGTTTTAATGCCCAATAAGTTTTGCCTTCTCTCAATGAATAGTGAAACATATGTGACGTTGCCTTGTCAGCTCGCATTTTTATTGTTGAAGACACCTAAGTTTAATTCACAGAGCGTTTTCCAATGGGGTTTGTGTGAGAACGTCACGTGATCGCGGGAGCGTGGTCTCGCGAGATCTGTACTTAACGAGATCTCGTGAGCCCGCGCTCCGCGAGACGTTCCCGCCAGTGTTGGTGAAGCGCCAGACCAGGAGGTCTACTGAGAGCGCTGCTCCTGATGAGGAGCCATCAGAACTGAGGCCCTGAGAGCCTAATGACACCAGCTTCCAGGGCATAACTCCAAAGCCATAGGAGGCCACATGGGAGCCCTGGAAGCTTGCAGTGTGCCATCTTTGTGCACACCTTGCCCCCAGTGATGCAACTGGTAGGGCCCTGAACTGAACTGTGAGTAGTTCCCCCGTTGCAGCGTGCCAAGTTTATGCCCACCTGTTTGTCTTGTAATACAGACAGTTAAAGCCCACTGCAGCATCCTGTCGTCCTTTAAGGCCACAACATAATTGGCGACGAGGATATCAAAAGACCCACGGGCCCACCATGCAAGGCGCCACACCGCCCCCTGCGTTTCTCCCTTCGCCAGGGACCCCAGCGATTTCATGGATGCAGAGGGAGCCCCTCTTCTCCACCTATCTGGAAGCGGTGGGCGGCACGCGATATGCCCCCGTCATGAAGAGGGCAATGCTACTAAATGCATTGGGGGTTGAAGGTGCCAGCTTGAAAGCAATACCTGTGGCCGACGACGACGATGACCACGATGTCTACAAGGAAACGACTCGTCGCATTTTGAAGAGGTTCACGAATAAGGAGAACGTGGTACTGCACAGGGTGAGGTTCTACACCCGCAAACAGGAAGGGAGCAAACCCGTGGACGACTACGTCACCAGGATGAGGGAGCTGGCTTCTCTTTGCGCCTTTGGCGAAAATGCAGAACAAGTTATCTGCGACATGCTCGTCATTCACACTAACTCTAGGAAAGTCCAGGACAAGTTCATCCAAGAAAAGGAGGTCACCCTTGACAAGGCCATCCAAATTGCCAGGGCAGAGGAAGAAACCTCCAGCAGATGCAAAGAGGGGGAAGTCACCTGCCCGTGCCCAAACTTGCGGCGCTACAATGTAGAGGGCGCAGAGACAAGCAGTCCCGCGACAGCCCCAGAGACAAAGGCCCCAGGCAAAAGGAGGTGCCGAAATGTTATAGATGCGCCAGCACCAAGCACATGGCGAATGATCGCGACTGCCCCGCCAGGAATAAGGAGTGCTCCAAGTGCGGACGCATTGGTCATGTGGCTCCGGCATGTACATGGCGGGAGAAAACCGTTTCCCGCGTCGATGGCGACTGCGCTTCGAGCGATGATGACGAACTACAGGACAGACCCATGGTCGTCATGGTCAACGCCCCCCATGCCAGGAGGGAAAAGCCCCACTGCACCATTAAAGTGGACGGAATGGAAACACGTGTCATGGCAGATTCGGGATCTGACCTCACTATCCTGCCCATCAACACATATAAGGAGATGATGGGACAAGCACAAGTAGAGATCAGAACGACCAGGCAAAAACCGACGGTGTTCGGAGGTGCAACTGTCGACCTACTAGGCTACATCAGAGCCCGAATCGACTTCAGAGGGAGGTCTACCACTACCAAAGTGTACTTCTCACCCAAAGGCCCAGCCGTGCTGGGATGGGATGATCAACATAAACTCAGCATAAAACTAGATCCCAGCACTCCGGAACAGGTACTCATGGTCTCCTCAGGAGCAGCGCAAAATTATAAGGAGATTTTCCCGAGCCTGTTTTCTGAGAACCCAGGGAAAGTGAGACCCACATTGGATGCCCACCTACGGAAGATGGTCGAAGAAGGCACCATCGAGACCGTGGAGTCTTCAGAGTGGCTGAGTCCAGTGGTGTTGGTCAAAAAGAAATCCAGCAACGACCTCAGAATATGCATCGACCTGAGAAGCCTGAATCTAGAGGTAGTCACTGCTAGCTTTCCTCTCCCCAGCATCAACGAGATTGTCCTCATGATGAAAGAGGCGGCAATCTTCTCGGAGATGGACATGCGTGACGCCTATCATCAGATTCCCCTACACAAATCCTCCCGCCCTCTGACAGCGTTCATCACCCCTTTCGGCACCTTTCAATATACCTGCATTCCATTTGGGTTGTCATCGGCAGCGTCCGCATTGCAGAGGATGATGAACTCTCTACTTAAAGGACTCACAAATGTTTCTTTCTTTCAAGACGATATTCTCGTGTATGCAAAAGACAACGAGACCCATGACAAAGCTCTCAGGGCAGTCCTGAGCAAACTTCAAGAGGTGGGCGTTCATCTACGCCACGAAAAATGCGTCTTTGGAGTGATCAAGGTAGAATACCTTGGATACTGCATCTCAAGTGAAGGCGTCAGCCCCAAGAAGAACCTCATGGAAGCCATAACAGAAGCCCCGGCTCCGATGTCCAGAGAAGAACTACGCTCATTCCTGGGCCTAGCCGAGTACTATGCTAAATTCGTCCCGAGGTTCTCCGAGACCACGTCCCCCATGAGGGAGCTTCTGAAGAAGGGGGCAGCCTACTCCTGGGGCCCAGAGCAAAACGAAGCGTTCAGTGAAATCAAAAGGAGAATTCTACATGCGCCATGCCTGAAAACGTTCAACCCTGAATGGGACACCTGCATTACTACAGACGCCAGCGCATACGGCCTGGGGGCCCCCTTGACCCAGAAAAATGGAGACACTGAAAACATTGTGGCGTTTGCATCAAAAGCGCTATCATCATCAGAGAAGAATTACTCCACCATTGAGAAAGAAATCTTGGCATGTGCCTGGGCCGTCGACTACTTCAGATCTTATGTTTGGGGCACGAGATTCCGGTTGGTCACCGACCATAAACCCCTCATTCACATGCTGAGCCCGGGTGGCACCAAGACCGCCACCCTGAGGCTGGCCAGGATATCCGCAAAGCTTCAAGAATATACATACATTGCGGGTTGGAAAAACGCACAAGCGGACTGCATGTCCAGGCTCCTGGACCAAAATGCCGCTGGTACCACATTCTTGGAAGATGAGTGTGTCGTAGACTCCATCAGTGACTTGAAGAACGGCGAGTACATGGACCTGAGTGAGCGCCACTGGCAGAAGGAATTTGAGCAGGACGACGGACTACAGTGCGTAGGTGTCTGGGTTTGTGAAGGGTGGCCCGACGAGAGAGCGATCCCCGAAGGCCTTCGTCCTTACTGGAAGGTGAACGAAGAAATCACCACCATGAACTGTCTCATTCTCAGAGGCGATCAAGTCATCCCGCCCAGTGGAATCCGCAAAGTGATACTGTGCAGAGCACACTCAGGACATCTGGGGTGCAACATGACCAGACGCAGGATACGTGATGCCTACTGGTGGTCGGGCATAGACCAGGACATACGACAAATAGTCGAAAGGTGCTATGAGTGCACCAAAAGTGTCAAGCGCCTACCCGTGAGGCAAGCTCCCATGCTGCCCACCGAAGTCCCCAAGGGTGTGTGGCACAAACTAGGTTTGGATTTCATTGGGCCTTTGGACAACATGCCCCCAGAACACAAATACAGGATAGTCATGGTCGACTATTTCTCCAAATGGGTCGAGGTTGACTTCACTGCAGACATCACCACAAGCACAGTCATCGAAGCACTCACCTCCGCATTCCAGCGGGAAGGCCTACCAGAAGAACTCGTCACGGACAACGGAGTCCAGCTGGTCTCTCGAGAAATGGAGAAATTCCTCAAACTCAACAACATTCGACAGCGGAGAGCAAGTCTTTACCACCCACAGGCCAATGGCCTGGTTGAGCGGGCAAACCGCTTCATCAAAGGGGCGCTGCAACTGGCGCATGCCTCGGGCCTAGACCCGTACAAGACAGTCAAGGAAGCTGTAGCAGCCCACCGCATCACCCCCAATGCCGTCACAGGTGTTTCGCCATTCCATCTGCTAAGGGGGAGAAGGGCAGCATCCACACTGGTACCACCGTGGCTCCACCAAGTGAGGGCCGACGAAGAAGTGGACATGGAAGACGTAGTTTTCCCCATACAGCGTAACAAAGAAGCCATGAAGACTCAAGGGGACTTGCGTCGAGCCGCTCGCCAAACAGTAGTTAACAAAGGCGACCTAGTAAAGATATGCCTTCCCCACAAAGACACTTTGACTGGCTACAGATACAGCAGTCCCATAGAAGTCCTGGAGAAAGGGTCAAACCAAATTTGTACCAGCGACAGAAGGAAATGGAATCTAGAAAGGGTGGCCATGTACCACAGGAAAGGCTCCATTGAACAGCCACACTGGGAAGCCGGAGAAGATCAAGACCACCAGGAGACATCTGAAAACTCTCACCTCTCAGAAAGAGATAACTCAGAGTCACACCACGGCAACGAGTTCTCTAGCCCCAACTCTTCAACCCCACTCAGGGAGTCACAGCGAAGAGCAAGAGAGAACCTGAATCACCTGCACCCCTTCAAGAATGTTCCTGCAGTCCTGCCCCATGTCCAGATCAGAGTAGACCACAGAGAGAGAGAAGGAGACCCAGCAAGTTTGCAGACTTTGTCATGGAATGACCATCCATCCTTTTTGCCAGTAAAGGAGGTGTGTGGGAACGTCACGTGATCGCGGGAGCGTGGTCTCGCGAGATCTGGACTTAACGAGATCTCGTGAACCCGTGCTCCACGAGACAACGTTCCCGCCAGTGTTGGCGAAGTGCCAGATCAGGAGGTCTACTGAGTGCGCTGATCCCGATGAGGAGCCATCAGAACTGAGGCCCTGAGAGCCTAATGACACCAGCTTCCTGGGCATAACTCCAAAGCCATAGGAAGCCACATGGGAGCCCTGGAAACATGCAGAGTGCCATCTTTGTGCACACCTTGCCCCCAGTGATGCAACTGGTAGGGCCCTGAACTGAACTGTGAGTAGTTCCCCCGTTGCAGCTTGCCAAGTTTATGCCCACCTGTTTGTCTTGTAATAAAGACAGTTAAAGCCCACTGCAGCATCCTGTCGTCCTTTAAGGCCACAACAGTTTGTTTGTTTGTTTGGTAATGCTTCTGTGAATTAGGCCCTTAATGTGTAATCGGATTAATGTGCAATCTGACTTGATTTAATTTGAGACTTGTAATGTGCTGGATAAAAAGTGGTGCCCACTAAATTGCCTCTACCTGCAAAAGTAACCAGGATCAACGTAGAGGAAGGACAAACTAAAAGGTCGAGCAGAATTAGCTGGACAAGAACCTTACAGATTCGACAAGACAAACATATGTCAGTTTCAGATTGCTGGAAGCTGGTGTGAAAATCTACTCCTCGAGGCGGTGATGAGAAGAAGCACATGATCTGCCGTGGTGGAGTCTAGCTGTGCGATAGAGTGGTGTCAAACTGTGATGGCATTAGAACACCAGCAGCAAACCTTTACATTGGTCCTTCTGTGAACATAGAGCCAATGTAGCTCCCAGTGCATCCGAAGATTGCAGTCACTTCTCTTCAATCCATACATTAAAAAGAATGGTCACCACATTTTTGAAAGATTGCAAAAGTTGTATCTGAAAAGATGGCAAACCAATGTAAACAACAAGTATGTAATCAAGCATAGAGTTGATGAGGGAGAACCCATAATATGTTGATTGTGTCTTGTCGCATCCGGAACAGTTTCAAGTTATTTCAGAGTCCATACTAGGGACGAGTTACCAAAAGCATGCCCAGATTCTTAACTTTCTGAGACAATTGGTGACTTAGGATGAAATCCACTGTCTTTTATCCAGCAGTTGACCAACTCAAGTCCATTAGCGAGTTCTGGCAAATCACCTGGTAGACCATTGACACATATACAAATATATGTGTAATTTCTATGCAAGTGATATTGGAGCTCGAGGGAGTTTAGCAAGTTAAAGATGGGGAGAATACACACGTTAAGCAAAAGGGGGACTGCTGGGACCCCATGGGAGAATAGCAGTTTATGGCTAGATGGGTAGAAGGGAGTGGTCGCAATTGAATGTGTTGTACACTCTCTTCAAGGAAGTAGTGAAACCATTTAAAAAGGATGCCCTGCATATTAGCCATCTCTGTCAAACTGTGTGAGCTGAATCCACATACATACATACATACAAACATACATATAAAGTGTTAGGAAGTATGTTGTCATGAGTGTTCTGCTGTATGGAGCCTGCAAGGAATGATGTGACTGTTTTGAGAATGGCAGTGAGTAAATGAATTGCTGATGAAAATATTGCCCTGTTAGCGCTCCCTATTTGGAATTTACTATAACTGTTCGGCAACTGAAGAATACACTACACAACTATCCTTTGCACATGTAGCTTTTGTGTCCTACCTCTGAATGCAATACTATTCCACGATAGAACTTGGTAATGCCAAGTTGAAAGAAAATGGACAGCACTTTATGACATGTTATTCCTATGTCTCATGCAAAGCTTTGTTTGCTCATTCTGACAGTGTTGTATATGTGTGATTAAATGTCTACAACTCTGAAGGAGTAGAGTGTTCAGTAGTAGAGAACTATCTAATCAGCTTCACACTATTACTAAATGAGCAGTGACCCCAGTCACAAAGGTGAAACAGATACAGCCTGGAAGGTAAACCTTCTTCATCTCTTTTGGTAATATGTGAAGAGGGCAGGCTATAGCTTCAAGAGGGGTCTTACTTGATACAGTAGCAACAGTAAGTAGTTTGATACAAAAATAACATGCAAACAAACTAGTGAAAATCTGACCCTGTAAATGAAACGCTGAGAATGCAGAACTTTGTGTGAAAGGGCACTCTGGGTTTGGTAAGCAGGGGTGCTAGGGCAAGGATGGTGAGATGATGGCTTCAAACAATTCATGGCAGCAGTTGAGTTGTCAATGGGCCTCATTACAAGTTTGGCGGTAGCATTGCCGGTAAAACTGGCAGGCTGCCACCAAACTTGTGAATTCTTCAGGCCCCTGGCAATGGGGAAATAAAGGTCCATTACAACCCTGGCAGACCCTGTATTTCCCCATTGCCAGGGGCCGGAAACATTTACTCCCCATTACCATTTGAGCCCCATATGGCTCAATGGGAATGGGGAGGTCGGATGCACCGGAACCATTCAGAATGCTGCCAGTGCATCCAACATGCTGTGCTCGCGGATGCCGTTTGCCCGCCAAGTCCGACCTGGTGGGTGAAAACGCACCCACAAACAGAACTCGTAGTTTGCCAGTCCAGTAACTACTGTACCAGCAAGCTTACCGGTCCCGTAGTTACCGGACTGGCAAACTTGTAATGAGGCTCAATGTGTTACATTTTCTGCTGGGTCAAGTCCGCTTATGGGACAGGTGAGTTCGAGAGCTTCCAGCAGGCGAGTTGGGCTTGAATCAGTTGCTCCCATGATGTTGAGACTACAATTGGGTTGCTTGAAATGATCCACAGCAATGGATGGAGCCAGAGTATGGATGGATCAAGATGCAGCAAGTGGTTTGAAGTTTGCTTATAGTGTGAAAAGCAAAACCTTGGGTCCTGTGGTGGCTTAACAGGTGTTAAGTATGGGCAATCTTGCTTGAAGATGCCTTGAGATTATGAAACAGGAGTCCAGCTGCTTCTTGGTTTCAGTGTTGCTGGAATACTATTAAAGGTCCAATCCAGGCTGTTGTAACAAGTTCCCTTAATTTTCTGACATTATACCCAGAGAGGCCTGTCCTACAGGAAATGGTGCCGAAAGGACATGTTACAGAAACCAAGCAGTGGAACCACTATCTCATCATGTCTCCTACTAGCTACTATAACCCAGCTCCTTCCCATGTAGGGACATCATTTCACCAACATGACAGGAGTAACAGAAGTGACATCACACGAACCTTGAACTCTGATGACATCCCAAGAAGTGAGGTAATTTGACCATTCCCCCAAGTGACATCACAGGAAGTGATGGTACACAACCTTTCACCCCTTGACAAAACAGGTAGATGTGCCACATAAAATTGTTCCTCAGTATACTAAGAAAACTATGGTTATGATATCACTGTAACATGATATACATTTCATCACCAAATGGGAATCTACCATGTTCCCCTTCCCAATGGTCCAATGGCCCTTGACAAATACCCACTGGCTACTGGTTGCAGCCATTTAAAAAAACAGTGTTTGGCCAAGGCTAGCAAGGGAGACAGCAGGAGTTGCAAGGGAGACAGCAGGGGTCACAGTTGTGACCGATAACAACCCCCAAATGATTTCCCTGTTCCCATGCCTTTTGACTTTAAAGGGACTCCAGTGGTGGCCATCATCCTGGTGTGAGATTGGTTTGTTTTGGTAATATCAGTGCTGCCTTCCAAACACCAGTTCCCAGGAGACCTCCTGGGGAGGGTGCCTGTGCCCTGGAGGAAGATGTTACTCTTCCTCTGGAGGATCGAAGAAGGCATATTCCGGTCCATTGTCCATCATTGCAGTAATGGAGACATCCAGGCAAGATGCTTATACACAGCAGCCCTGCCATAGCTGCTGTAAAAGTAGACTGGAAAGCCCCGGTCTAAGCAAAACAGATAGGCTGGGAAATCCTGCACTTAATAACAGAAATAGTCAAAGTAAATGGCAAAGTCTGCTTTATTAACAATCCACATAAAGCAGGGACAGCATATAAGCAGAAAAGTGTCAATAGCTCTCAGAGGTTCAAATTCAGTACAACAACTTATAAATGAAAAACACATCATTGCTGTCTTCATATTACAA
This sequence comes from Ambystoma mexicanum, assembly GCF_040938575.1. Lineage (NCBI taxonomy): Eukaryota > Metazoa > Chordata > Amphibia > Caudata > Ambystomatidae > Ambystoma > Ambystoma mexicanum. The sequence goes on along the minus strand of NC_090937.1, from coordinate 1,343,607,252 downwards.
TCTTAGTTACAAAAACCTATGGGGTCAAGGGATTGGTTAGGGGAATTGTATTATTACATAGATAACATTCAAGGAACAAACTTCAGCTGCAGAAACGTTAAGGTGAGATTGTAATGTAACAAAACCCGTTAAATTCAGCTAAAGCCACCTTAACTTCACGCCCCCTGTTGTGCAGCGTATTACCACAATGATGACATCACAGATCACATCAGTGATGACATCACTAATTACATTACAACAGCAACTGGCATTAAGCATGGCCTTCAGCCATGGTCAGTGTGCATGGCCAAATATATTTTAACACTTGAATGGCTACTAGTCATGGTCTTCAGCTATGGACAGTGGCCAAAACCTTCATCCATATGAAGTAACAGGCTACCAACAATAGATTTTGGCCTTTACCAGTGTATGCAGCTTTCAACAGGATTAGGCACTAGCCATGGACATTAGCACAATATTGGCCACTGGCCACAATCTTTGGCTGTGCCCACTATATATTCTAATATATGAATGGGCCACTAGCCATGACAATGTGCAGATCATACAATACTATGCCCATATTATTTATTTCTACATGATAACTACTTTTTAGATGACTTTATGCAACCTCCACCAGGAAACCAAGACATATAACACAACTATGTCTTCAGTTTTACAAAGAAATAAATGAAGACATGCCAACGCTGTAACACTATTTTAAGTATTTATCTTTTTAAACTATAGCCAAACCTATATTATAAATAATAGGTAGACAATAAAAACTGCTGTGGATCAACATATTAACACTTAGAAAGAATGGCACTAATAACGTAACAAATGTCATTTACATACTTCTCATAAAATCTGTGTGCATCCTTTGTTTGGCCACCTACACACATGAGAAGTTCATAATGACATTTCATATTATACACAGTACCATTTTTACTATATCAAAATGAATTCTAAATGATACAAATTAGATCTACATTGCGATTTCACAACATCTTTCATAATTTGGTGTGTCTCCTTTTTCTGGCCACCTGCACACCTTAGAAGCTAATTACAATTATCTTGAACCTACCATGCAAAATTAAACAGTATGCACAGTTTAATGACTGAATAGAATGTCCGACTTTTCTAAAAACTCCACATTGCACATAAAACATATTTATACATTAAGCAAACTAACCTTTCAGTAACCTTTCAGTAAATTATTTTAATTTTGTATTTTAATTGCACTGGCCCTCATTACGACCTTGGCGGAAAGTAACTGACCTGACCGCTATAGCGTAAATAGCGTTTCCGCCATTGCACGATGGAGTAAAGTGCGGCTAATTCTGACCCATCGGGCACGAGCATTACGCCATGGCGGAAGTGCAAAGTCCGCGATGGCGGAAATGTCCCCAAAACGCCCCTCACCGCCGTCATACGGCGCCCTAGGTGCAATTCCGCCACCCATCATAGCGGTCACCGTAATGAGCGCTAATCGCAAAATACGGTGACCGTAAATATACAGAAACGGAAGTAAAAACATGGGGCCGGAACGGGAAACAGCACGCCGTACACCTATAAAACAGAATCCCAACACAACCATCAAAAATCCGACCCTGAGACACATCCCAACCCGTTAGCCACCCTAGTTAAAACAATCAAAATGGGAAAAGTTGCTAAAAAAGCGTGCGACCGCAAGCGGCAGGTCCACTTCTCCCATGAGGAACTCACCGTGCTCACAGAGACCCTCCAGGAGAATGCTGCCGTCGTCTTCTCGACGCAAATGACCAGGACGGCACTTGCGAACAAGAAGGCCATATGGGCCCTGGTGGCACAGCGGGTAAGTGCGGTGGGGACCGCACCCCGCACCTCACAGCAATGCAGAAAGCGATGGGACGACTTGCAGATACGCGTACGGAGCATACTATCAGCCAACCGTAACATTGCATCAGCTACCGGGGGAGGATCGGAATCACCCATCAAGTTGACCCCCTGGGAAGAAATCTGTGCCTCCACCATTGGAATGGAGAGTATAGAGGGAGTCGGAGGGATGGAGAAAGGAGTGCAGACATCCGAAGAATCAGGTAGGTGGGCCAAATAAAACAATGCTAAATCCACAATGTCCAATCATGTGAAGTACCATGTGTCCACACAGTGCAACAGAAACACATGTCCAGGAGAACGGCCACATACATTGGCCTGATAGCGCACTTTAAAACTCACATCAAATACATTAACAATCAAAAATCCTAAAAACACCCTCCACACGTGCAGCATGCACACCCTAACTGCAGGCTGCAAAACAACTGCATCCTCAATCCACACAAAAATGAAACCACCTCCAAAGCCCTGACCCAAATCACCCTCAGGTACCACCCCAATGCATGTGATACATTGCCATTCCAATATCCACAGACCCATAAATAACGCTCGCCCTCCTTTACTCCACCACAGGGTCCGAGTCAAACGACGAGCTTTAGGACACCCCTACCAGCACACCTGCAAAGAGGGCCAAGACCAACGGCCAAAGACCCTCCACCTCAGCTGCACGGATCAAGACACGGCAGCAGCACAAATCAAGTGGCAGCACACAGGAGGGGACTTCAACAGGCACCCCAGCAGCCAGCATGCCCACACCAGCAGCACCACAGGTCCCCCCAATGGATGCCACAGAAGGCACTGCTTCTGATGGCAGCAGCACCATAGGTGACACTGCATTAATGCCAGCATGCTCCGACACAGACAATGGTGCTGTCGATGTAGGACCCATCCATGACCTGTCTCAATCCCCCTGTTCGTTTCATCCCGTACACCATGAGGATACCACGCAGGGGCACCCACAAGACGACGACTGGCCATCCCCCACAAGCCCTGTGGCAAGGCAACATGAGTTGATCAGCCCCTCTGTGACACCACCGCAAATGGGCATGGCCCAGCAGAGGCAACAGTCCCTCGACCAGGTGATCGTGCAACAGCAGCAACTGGCCACGCTCCTCAAGGAGCATGCTGATGAATGTGGGGCTTCTAAGGCAGCCATAGAAACATCTACTGAGACACTTAGGGCACAAATGGAGCGAAGTACAGAGACACTAAGGGTACAAATGGAGAGAAGCACCGAGAGCCTGAGGGGGGAACTGCATGCGACGTCCAAAGACGTATGTGGTGAACTTGCCGCTGTGCGCCGTGTGCTCACTGAGCTCTCACAAACCCTTAGGGACATGCATGGACGTGAGCAGGCAGAGACATCATCCGTTGCAAGTTCCGTCCAGGGCAGCCCCCAACGTAGATCTGGGAGGAACCTGCGCTCCACAGGCAGGGGTGCCCCTGATACCCGGAGAGGGGGCTTGCAATAGCGTCTGCCCACTGACAATGAGCATCTTTGGACACTGGTGTTCGGGGGGGAGGTAGGAGGGTGGAGGGGGGGTGTTGGGCTTCTTGGGTGGCGGGTCGATGGGGTGTGTAACATAATTTCACATATGCTATAAACATTACATAATCATCCAATGAGATGTGTGGACATTGTTCTTTGTGTACGAGGCCTTTATAGGCGTACAGTTCACATTGTGCATGTTCCAGACACACACAGTGCCACAAGTCCCGTGTCCATGCATCAGCCACCAGGCGTGAGTGCTAGAAGCATGAATCTATGATATTCTGACGAATTTCACGGGCCTCCTGTGCCTCGCGGACTCCTTGAGGTGCTGCCACATCCCCAGCCTCATCATGACCATCTTCAGGTGCTTGCAGTTCTGCGTCAGGGGGCATGGGCACATTTCTACGTACGCACATGTTGTGTAGCATGACACATGCCATGACTATCTTTGCAACCTTCTCATGGTGGTACAGGAGTGCCCCGCCAGACCTGCTGAGGCAGCGGAAACGAGCCTTCAGTAGGCCGAATGCCTGTTCTATGACTACACAGGTACGTGAGTGGGCATGGTTGTAGTCCTCCTCATGCTGGTCCTGTGGGTTCCGGAGTGGTGTAAGGAGCCATCTCTTCAGCGGATACCCGGCATCACCTGTATGTGGACAATAAAGGATGTTTGTGGAATGACATTGCTACGTACGCACCCCCCCCCTTCCTGCCAGGTCATTGCCGCATCACATACCCCACATTATCATGCATGGAATGAGACTCACCGAGTAGCCAGGATCTGTTCCCTGCGTGTCGCTCCATGTAGCGTGGTATTGTAGAGTTCCTCAAGACCATAGAATCATGGGTTGATCCAGGAAATCGGGCACAACAATGTGTAAAGATCCTGTTGGAGTCACACACCATTTGTACATTAAGAGAATGATATTGTTTCCGGTTGCGGTACTGGACCTCCATGGCATGTGGGACAACCAATTCCACATGGGTGCAGTCGATGGCACCAATGCAACCCGGTATGCCGGCAAGTGCATGGAATCCCACTTTTGTGTTTGTAATCTCCAGCTCCGAGCGTGGTAATGAGATGTAGTCGTCTGCGTGCTTCAGGAGGGCATCGAGCACTTGCAATAGTGTCCGTGAGAACAGTGGCTGTGAAATGCCATGCAACTGTCCGACTGTGTGCTGGTAGGTGCCTGTGGCCAGGAAGTGGAGTACAGACACCACCTTCAGTAGGGGTGGGATGGCGGTTGGGCTATCTATCATGCTGACAAGGTCAGCGTGTGTCATGTCCACAATGGAGATTATGGTGTCCCGGTCCAAACGGTAGAGGGTGTGGATCTGCTCAGCAGTGAGGTTGAACGGATGAGCTCGGAGGCGTGGGATTGCGGGCTGCCTGCGTGGTGGTAGTGGCTGTGCTGGTGGGCCTTGCTGGCCCTGCCTTGCCCTCCTCCTCCTCCTGCGTCTCCTCTGTGCGGCCGGTTGTTGTAGTAGTTGGTGTTGGTCTTCTTCTTGAAGTTGGAGTACTTGCAGTGCTATCAGGTCCCCCAGGGCCAACATCGCTAGTCCTGCCGGTAGCATTTTGGAGTGGGTGTGGTTGTGGGAGGGGGTTGGGTGTGCAATTTATGTGTTTTCAGGCTGTGTAGCCTCCACCTGTGGTGATTCATTCCATCTGTGCCAGCTGCAATCCCCTTTGGGCGAGCACTGTACCGAGGTTCACCGACGGGCGGGGCGTCCCATTTGTGAGTGAAGCCAGTTGCCATTTTCACACACTGCCGCACTACATGGATGAATTTGTGATTTCAAGCGGTCACAGATGCCTTTTCGACGTGATGTTGCAAATGAGGAATTCGAAGGACAGCGCTTTCGGTTTTCAGCTAGCGGCGAGGAGACGCCCACAGGTCTGACTGCAAATATAACGTTCTATTGTTTAATGTCCTTGGGACAGGGGCCATGGCGAGAATGCAATGATTGTTATGAATAGTATGGGATGCGCAATAGCGTAGTGGACGATTAGGCAGGACGTTCCCAAATACATGTTACTTCACAACACTATTATTCCGGCCTGGAGCACAGTGGATTTTGCAGACTGCATTACGCACAGACTCAATGGAGATTTCAAATGTTATGTGAGTAAATAATCAGGCGTTTTTATACCGGGATGAGGGAATGATGTATGGATGCATGGACAGATGATTTAATTGAGAGTTTGCCATGTACATGGCTTTTTGGAATCTATCCCCTTCCCCTGCGCTATGTGATGCAGAGCTGCCATAGTGGGACCATCGTCTATCTGCCCTTGTTCAACCCTCCCTGTCTCGACGCGCCTTCCAACACTTGTGTCTATGCACTTTACTAATCCCATCTCATGGATTCTGTTTTAACTGACGCATGCACACAACCACTCGTTTGTAATAGTGTTTTCACCTCGATTTATATTGTTATGATTGGCAAGTGATTTTTGGGTGGAAATAATCCTTTTGAGTGGGCTAGCATGCATATGGCTGTAGATTTAGTGTGATCATTGAAGTGAGTAATACTAATGAAGTTCTGATGCCCATGCTATTGTTTTTCATTTCATTTGGGTGACAGGTATCTCCTCCCCTTTTGCCGCTGCCATCTGTATGCCACTCCTGCAGATGGCTTTTACTCCCGACACCTGCTGCTTCGAGTTAATCAGTGGAGCACCATTACGATCTTATGGGACGATCGCCAATGGGCCACATGCCCTTACGCAGTACTAGTGGCTAGGAGCAACATATCAACCTTTCAGCTGGACTAGTGCCTACCTAATGGGACGGCCCTGCGGTTCTAGGCGCTTCCATGTTGCCTTTTTGAACGTGAATGTAGCCCCTGTGTACCATGAAGGAACAGGGCGTCACACAAGGAGTAGCTGGTCATTTATTGCGGATGCAGCCCACAGTAATGAAATTATTTTGGGGTTTATGACCTAATAGCTGTATGGGCTTGGTGAATTTGATGTGCATTAAAATTTTATTCTGATGTTAACCGTGTAGCGTTATTCTTTGCAAGTAATGTAGCATATTCCTATTTGTGGAGCGATGTATTGTGAGTAGATCTGCATTGGGTTCCGGCTTCTGAGTATAGTTGCGTGGTACTGTACTGGCCGCGTTTGCCTACGAAGCCCAGTAAGGTCAGGGATAGGGGCTGCCATTATGACTGTTTTAATGATGTCATGCTTAGGGGCGGGGGAGTAGCTTTTGTGTAACAGATGCCGGTCAGCCAGGTGGATTGGTGGAATGATGTGATTATCAGAAAATGGCTGGTCACAGGTGCCTGTGTTTGCGTGCGTTTCTTGGAGGGAGACTGAGGTCATGTCCATTGGAATAGCTTCTGTATTCGTGCCATCTGTGCCCTGCAGCTCCCATTGGCCCCTCTTGAGATGAGCCTGGCTGCTCAGTCACTCTGCCAACTTGTGTGGTACATGCTTATGCTGATGGTTGGTTTGTTTACTGGCATGTGTACAGGGCTGGTGCAGTCTCCCTCAGGATACTGCTTTGAATGTTGCCTTACACTGGTGTCAAGCGATGGGGGCCTGTTGTTGTTTTGTCTCATATTTCAGTTCATTTTGCTGTACTTGAACCTTCACATGCCTGTGCTGCATCAGTACGGCAATGGTGACATGCCAAATATGGATGGCCACTCACAAGGCACTTGGAGCCCCTACATTCATTTGTTCGTTGGCATGCTTGGGTGACTTGTCCATTTCACTGGTTGCATTGTGTAACTTCATTGCACCTACGAGGAGTTGTGCAATGTGGGCAGGGAGTGGTGTACAGGCACTCAGTAGGGCCATTTACGGTTGGTTCGCGATGCCGTAATTCTCACCATGGCGGAATGGTACTTTCCGCCATGCTTGATGGCGTTAAGTAAATGTCCGCTGGGGTCAGAATTCGCGTACCGTTGCGCCATGGTGGTAATTACGGTTTTGCATGGCGCGCGTGCGCGTACTTGGTGCAGTTAGCGTTGGCGTTCACTACCGTGTCGCTAATGGCATCGTACTTTACGGTGACGGGTCATAATCGCACCGAGCGGTATTCGATGGCGGTATTACATTTCCGCTATCGTTTTTCGATTTCCGCCAGGGTCGTAATGAGGGCCACTATGTTTTTGTATGGAACCATGTATGTAACCTCATACTTAAAGCGAACACTTATACATATTAAAATATACAGTGTTTTACACAATAAAACAGAAGTAGAAGATTGCAGAATGCTATTTTCTCTTCTAAATGATATGCTCTTCAGACTACTAGCTCTAACTTTATTTAGTACTTACAAAAACCATCCTGGGAGCCAACCATATCCTACTTTACGTGAACCACTTATTAGCCTATTTTCCTATTTCAAATTTGTATTTTTCATATTTATATTCACAAAGAATATTCTGCATATATTTCAAATCTTTGCTTCTAACAACATTAAGTAAGCATTATTTAACCCTTTTGGCAATCTAGCATGGTGTGTGACTATAGAGTCATTACAAACAAGTCAATCTACTTCTGTATGCACCCATGTCAGAAAATATCCAGATTCAATAGATGCCCCCTCATGAAAAATGATTGCACATGTTTTAAAAGTTTTCTTACTAACAGAAACTTGACTATTTACAAAACTCATTATTGATGTGTTAATTTTACTACCATCTACATTGCATCTTTGAAACATAAACAATACATACTTATTAAAAACTAGATTTCGCCGTTTTGATTGTAAATTACAACCACAGTCATTGCATTGCATATTTTTTAATGCTTTAGTTACAGATCAGAAAAGGTTGACCTTTTCTGATCAGGCACACGCAGATACACACATCTTTTACAAAGATCTGGATTAGAATACTCTTTCATACCTTTTGTACACATCGGCTTCCACTTGTAAGTAATTCCAACATACTTATCTACATTAACAGTTTTTTTCACTAATATCTCAAAGACATTCATTAATAATTCTTGACTATACTCCTATGTATTTTGAGAAAATTGTCCATTTCCACTTGCAACAGCTACCTACTACATTTGAATTGGCATTGCTGGATGTGTGGGATATGTTGACCCACTCAACAGCATTTCACCACATCACCAAGATGCCTGTTTGCAGAAAACAGCAAATGGCTGCGCTGGCTCATGGGCGCACCAGGAACTCAAAACTGCGTTTTTGCAGCAATAAAAAGACGGCTGCACCATCCTGCCAAGCACACTTCAGGCAGGATGGAACAAGGAGTCACACTGATGGAGCGTGCCAGTGTGTTCTGAAACATATAAATGGAATAAAGTGAAAAGGCAGCACTGCTTTGCTGAAAACCCAAAATTCCCCTTCAAAATGAAACTTTTCCACCATTTAAAAATGCTGCTTTGACGCTAATTCCATCTGTTATGTGTTACACTATTGTGATTAAAAAGACCCTCCCATGCCCAGGATATGTCATTGTGCCTCAGCAAAACCAGGCATGAGTTCTGAATGATAGGCCCTGTCAAACCAACTCTGAGAGGAATCAACAAGGAACTCTACTTTTACTCGCACGGGAACATACATTTATTTCTTTCCAAAAGTATCCAAAGCTCAGCAGTTCAAAGAGACTCTAACTCTCTGAGCCAAGTCAGTTTCAATATATCTGTGCTTCAGACAAAACTACTGCATTCAAGAAAATGACTTTAGCTGCAAAGACAGTGTGGGAATCTGATCGAGCTGCCAAACCGAATTTAAAGAAAGAAATGCTAGCTTTTCACCACACATGTAAAAATGGGCCTTTGCAAAATGAAGGAAAAAAATGGCCCGTTTAAAAAAGACATTGTTGAATGAAAATTTGCATTACCTAGCAATGTGAAGGGGTTATGTTTTGTGTGATAACACACACATGTGCTATTTTATTCCACAGGTTTGTTTTAATTCAGGACCCAAAATAAGAAAATAAAAATTTCAAAACACATGGGATGAATATGCAAACTCTCAAAAACAAGTTATTCCGGATGGCAGAGCGAAAATCTTCCCCCTCAGGAAGGGAGCCATACCATAAACTCTCAGCAAAAATGAGCAAGAGACAAAGGACTGTCATTTGTTTCCAAAGACTATTTCATAAATCAACTTTAAAGACGTTTATCCCTGCAGCAAGAATTTGTAAAAATTTAGGGGGTAATTCATAGAATTCAGCGCACAAGTGGCGCACACGGCTGGCGCACTGTGTGCACGTGCGACTTTCTGCGCCAGCCGCGTGTGCTAAAATCCATTTCCGCGCACAGCGTATTCATGGATTTTAACATCCAAAACCAGCCATGGCCCTGAACCTGCAGCAGCGCCAGTTATGCCCCAAGCCCTTCTCCGTGCGCCATGTACAGCGCACAAATCCCGTACATGGCGCACAGGCTCACAACCACGAAAACGCCTGTAAAACTCCCTGTGCACCCCTCCGAATACACGTACCCCGCTGCGTAGGTAGTCTCACACGCGATTGGGCCTGTGCGAGCAGGGTACGTGGATTCCTGGGGTGCGCAGGAACTTTCACACGTGATTGGCCCTGTGCGTGCGGGGTAGGTGGATTACTGGGGTGCACGGGAAGTTTCATACACGATTGGCCCTGTGCGTGTGGGGTACGTGGATTACTGGGGTGCGTGGGAAGTTTCACACGCGATTGGCCCTGTGCATGTGGGGTACGTGGATTTGTGAGGTGTGCGGGAAGTTTCACACGCGATTGGCCCTGTGCGTGCGGGGTATGTGGATTTGGGGGGTGTGCGGGAAGTTTCACACACGGCAGGCCCTGTGCGTGCGGGCTATGTGGATTACTGGGTGCGCGGGAAGTTTCACACGCGATTGGGCCTGTGCGAGCGGGGTACGTGGTTTACTGGGGTTCGCGGGAAGTTTCACACGTGTTTGGCCCTGTGCGTGCAGGGTATGTGGATTACTCGGGTGCGTGGGAAGTTTCACACGCGATTGGCCCTGTGCGTGCGGGGTACGTGGATTTGGGGGGTGCGCGGGAAGTTTCACATGCGGCAGGCCCTGTGCGTGCGGGCTATGTGGATTACTGGGGTGGGCGGGAAGTTTCACACGTGATTGGCCCTGTGCGTGCAGGTACGTGGATTACTGGGGTGCGCGGGAAGTGTCACACGCGGCAGGCCCTGTGCGTGCGGGCTACATGGACTACTGGGGTGCACGGGAAGTTTCATACGCGATTGGGCCTGTGCGAGCGGGGTAAGTGGATTACTGGGGTGTGCGGGAAGTTTCACACGCGATTGGCCCTGTGCGTGCGGGGTACATGGATTACTGGGGTGTGCGGGAAGTTTCACACGCGATTGGCCCTGTGCGTGCCGGGTACGTGGATTACTGGGGTGCACAGGAAGTTTCACACACGATGGGGCCTGTGCGAGCGGGGTACGTGGATTACTGGGGTGTGCAGGAAGTTTCACACGCGATTGGCCCTGTGCATGCAGGGTACGTGTATAACGTGGTACGGGGGAAGTTACACACATGCTTTCGCTGTCAGAGCGGGGTATGTGTATCCAGGGGGGTGCGCAGGGAGTCCCACACGTCAATTGGCAGTGTGGGTTCTCACAGGTGTGCCCTCTACCCCCTCCACAGACCCTGCAGTCAAACCAAATCACAGGGGACTACCCAGCCCCCCTGGACATGTCCTGCAGGCAGTCCATCCACCATGGGCATGCCCCCAGCCAGGCCACATGTCCCCTTGCACTAGTGATCACCAACCCATGTCCCCCAGTACCCCCATCCCCCAGCAGTGAGCAGGCCCCCACTCATGTCCCACTCATGTCCCCCAGCACCCCCCCAGCAGTGAGGGGCACCTGCCAGCAGGCCCCCACTCATGTCCCCCAGCACCCCCACCCCCCAGCAGTGAGAGGCACCTGCCAGCAGGCCCCCACTCATGTTCCCCAGCTTCCCCACCCCCCAGCAGTGAGGGTCACCTGCCAGCAGGCCCCCACTCATGTCCCACTCATGTCCCCCAGCATCCCCACCCCCCAGCAGTGAGGGTCACCTGCCAGCATGCCTCCACTCATGTCCCCCAACACCCCCACCCACCAGCAGTGAGGGGCACCTGCCAGCAGGCCCCCACTCATGTCCCCCTCCACCCCCCAGCAGTGAGGGGCACCTGCCAGCAGGCCCCCACTCATGTCCCCCCACTCACTCACCCACCCAGCAGTGACATGCCCATCTCATGACACAAACTAAAAGTCAACGATGTACATCAACACATGTCCATCACACACACACACACACACACACACACACAGGTTTCCATTGATTGAGTAAACCCACATGTCAACATGCATGAACCCAATAAGTGAATCCCACACATTGAAGTAAAAGATCAAAATGAATTAACATGAAAACCAATTTAAAGTACTTAAAGCATAAAATAATGGCAAACATGAAATGAAATGCATGTCCAAATAAAAAAAAAAAAAATTCCTCAAAAAAACCCAAGTAATCCAAAAGAAAAATGGCCAAAACTCTCTGTCCACCAAACCAAAATGCAAATGAAATTCAAAAAGGTAAATCCATTGATCCATCGTGAGATGAAATCAAAATGTCCAAATAAATCCAACGTCCAACTATGTACAATCCAATTTTCAAGGGTCCATGAGCCCAACGAAACAAATTAAACCTATCTAATAACCCACCTAACAAAAAAACTATATACAAAAGTGTGGGGCATAGTCCAAAAGCCCCAAAATAAAAAAAAGGAAACCTAACACTATAAACTATTTACAATGGCGACGGGCAAGTCCTGTGGCTCACTCAGTGATGTTTTCAGCCAGGGCATCATCGAACTCCATGTCTATTTGCTGGAGGCGGGCCTCTGTCCTGGCACCGAGGTCTCGCAGGGAGGCACTCATGGCCTGTTCCAACTCCCTGCAAGTCGCCTCGAGGCACTCTCCCCGCCTCAACGCCCGACGCATGGAGAACTCCGCCCTGACCATGGTGAGCCGCGCCTCTTCCACCCTCTGCTGCTCCGCACCTATACGCACCTATACGCTGGCCCAACCGCAGCCACACGGAAGACACACCCATTCCAGGGTCCTCCTGCCCTCTGGCCAATGCCTACCCCCCTGATGTCGATGACCCCTCCCACCTAGAGCCTGCTCCTGCTGTTGCTGCTGCTGCTGCTGTCCATGTGCCCTGTCCGATGATGCCTGCACCTCCTCCATCAGCTGGTCTCCAGTTGTGGTGTCCACCCCTGCTGAACCGCCGACTCCCGACTGTGGCAGGGATGGGATCTCCACCAAGCTGGCTGTGTTGGTCAGTCAGGTCCACATGGGGCCCTGGCGGAATCTGGGCCGGAAGACGGCAGGGAGAACGACTGGCGCATAGTCTCCACAGAGGGGGAGAGGTCCGTCAGAGTGCGCGTCACATGTAGGAACCCACCGACCAGGGCCCCTCCCAACAGTGCCACGTCGCAATGCTGCTGTTCGTGATGGCGTGCGTTCTCTGCCCAGGAAGAACGCACGTCATCACGAATGTCACATGTTCGCAACGTAACACCAATCAGGACGGAGCCCATACGTTCATGGGACCCCTCGTCCGCTAGTAGTGTAGAGGTAGATGACATGGCACTCTCCCCTACCTGCAGATGGGCCTGGGACGGGGCATCCCTGCTGATGCATGGTGGTGCAGTCACAGGGTCAAGGACAGCGACATGCACAGGCCCCTCCGTGGTGACCTGTGCTGCCTCCTGACCCTGGCCCTGGACTGCACCACTTGCACCAGTGGTACTACCCCCAACAGGCCCCATGTGCGGCTCAGTAGCGGGCTCCTCCTCCTCTGTGGAGACCACCAACCTGGATGTCTCCACACCGACTTCTGCCATTGCAAGCCCCTGGGGGGGCTCACCCGGCCCTTCCACCACAGCCGTAGTGGCAGACGCGGCAACAGCCCCCTCACTCCCGGATGATAGCAAGTCCTGGGAGGGTGGCTGGGCCTTGCGTCACCACCCGGTGGAGGCATCCCCGCCGCTTGGCTCCACAGCACCGTCTCCGCCCTCTTCTTCACTTGATGCTGCGTAGAGTAGACAAAGAACACAAGCATCAGGGTACAGTACAATATTCCCCTAGACAGGAAGCAATAACACATGAGTGGCAGTGTCAAACGTCACTTCCATCCTGTCCCTCCACAACACATGGGTGAATGCACGCAACACACATGCAGAAACAGGCACAGCGCCTGCAATCAGCATCAGCATCCATGTACAAGGGCCTCTATTAACCAAAATGTTGCCTTCAAACTCACATGCATCATGGCTCACACTGATCCCATGCACACACATCACCGGAGGGTCATGCATCATGGCTTGTACAGCACAGACACAGTGGATCGACACAGTGCATACAACGGTGACCGCACTGCATGAGTGAATGTACACATCATCACGGACACGTGTCATGTATCCATGGAATTTCAAAGTCACGCACACACTTCTCAGACACACACACATGTGCACCATACATGTACATGACAGCAGCACCCATTCCTCACACCCCTCCATGTCCAATAACAGACACTGGCATGCTTTCATGTGTGCATTTGGCATACAGCTCCCCATGTTGCATTGTAACACATGCACCAACCATGTGGTTCACACATTGCTGGTCTCACATGCATGACCATGATGTCCCTGCACACACACATCCATACATGGCCTATGTCACACATACAGGCAAGTATCAGACCACCAGTACACTGCAACATGCCCTGTCTCACACACCAATGCTTGGCCACTTACCACTCAAATCCAGACGGGTCTTCTCCGAAGGATCTGGGCGTGGAGCGCTGGGCATGCGTGTTCCAGGACCCTCATCTGGATGTCACTCATGCTGACCCGGCCCCCTTCCGCGAGGCGCCGGGCCTTGTAGAGGGTCCTGGACATGAAGTCCTCCCAGCGCTTCTTGACGTGCTTGATGTCGCGGGTTGCCACCCCCTCCGCGTTGATGGCAACCACTACGTCGTCCCAGATCCTCTCCCATCCTTCCTTGTTGGTGCGTGATGTTCCGAAGAGGGCATCAAAATGCCCCAGGACATGCTCCACCACGACACCAACTTCCTTCACACTGAAGCTGGTGGCCCTCTGCCTCTCTGGCTGGGGGTCGCCAGTGCTCTCAGATGGTGTTTGCCCCGACATGGCAACCCCTGAGCAGCAGATGGCAGGTGGGAGCGTTCTCGGGGTTTTGGGGGGCAGTAATTCGGACTTCTGGGCAGGAGAGTGGTCTTCCGTGTGTTGTTGCGTGGCCAGCTTGATACGAAGTGATTTGGCATGTGAAAATCTTGCACGTCTGCGTGTAATTCGAGGAATGGCCCTTAGCGCGTAAGCGCATCTGTGACGTTACCCGCGTGGGCGTTTCCCTCATGACATGGGCATAGTGGTTCAGGGCACGTGAAAAAACTGCATGTCCGCATGTGAATGGTGAATGCGTGTAATCCGGGGAAAGGGCCTACGCATCTGTGACATGACGCGTGCGGGCGTTTCTCTCAACACGGGTGCATGTTCATCGTACACGACCAAAAACTGCACGTCCGAGTGTCAGCTCTTGTAATTGGAGGAAAGGGCCTTCGTGCATACAGGCGTAAGTGACATTGTACGTGTGGGCCGGTTTAAAAGGTACGTGTAGGACCCCATTTCCTTGTACGTGCTTTTCATGGAGAGCGAGTGGGTGAATTCTGTACTTCTTGTCGGTTCACAGGTGATTACTTCACAGCGTTTCAAGTTCGTACTCCCTGTTACCTCTGACAGCGTTAATTTTTTTTGTTGGGCCTGTTTCCTCAAACAGCGTTCACTTCTTCTTTTGTCCTGTCTCCTCATACAGCGTACAATTCTTAGTTTGGCGGGGGTGTTGCCAACGCGCGTCTTTTTCACATTCTTTTTCCAGGCAGACGGTGAGTCGCGCACGTATTTACCAACTGTGCTTGCCCCGTGTGTCGCATACCCCTTCAGAGGTCATTGTAGGCTGCGTGTAACACACGTACGCTTATTTTTGTGTTTATGGGTGCCACAGCGTAGTGCAGGTTCATTTTTCCACACATGTGGTCTACGAGGGGTTGCGTGCATGTTATCTTTTGTTTTCGGGGTGCCTGTGCATTGCGTGACACGTCATCTTCCCCCAGGGGTCACTGACAGCCTTGCTAGAGCACCAGGGTACGAATTCCATTTAGTACCATACCCCTTTCACCCCCATTTGTCCAGGACAATCGTTTACTGCTACTCCCATATGCACAACGACATCAGTGCCATGGTTAGGAGGCGACCAAGCGGTAAGGGAGGCAAAGGTGGCCGACCTCCAAAAGGTGGGCGTGGTGGGCGTGGTAGTGGACGTGGCCAGGATTTGCATGGTGCCCCTAGATCCCCATGCGTGGAGGAGCAATCAGGGACGCCCATGCACCCCCCATGGTTGTGGGAAATGTAGCTGACACCATCCCAGCTCAGCCCTTGTTGGACCAGCCCATTGTGGCACCTGAACCGGCACAGGATGACTCCCATGCTGACTTCCAGGTCAGCAAGTCTACGCCACGTGTGGCGGTGCAGGTTGGGGTCACCAGGCCACGTGGATCTGGGTCAGCTATGTCATCTGCTGCCCCAAGTAGGCAGGGGGGGAGGCTGCAGGGGCAGCTGCAGCTCAATCCACCCTGGCTCTGAGTCTCCCAGCCGGGACAGTGTCGGTCCTGGTCCATCGAACTGACGTTGCCCCTGCCAACATCACCCTGCAGCCAATGCCTGCACGAAGACCTACAGACGCCGAACTTGATGCACTAGTGGCCTATGTGTCAGCACATAGCCGTGAAATGGTGGTGACTGCAGGGTGCAAGACCACACCTGGTCAACGTAAGGCACACTGGCAGACCATCGCGGACATCATTAGTGCCCTTGGATTTGTGAGGCGCTCAGCTGATGATTGCTACAAGCGCTGGAATGACCTGAAACGCAGAGAAAAGAACAAGCTGACCTCAAATCATGCTTCTACTCTGGTGACTGGTGATGGGTCTCCACAAGAGGATAACCAACTCAGTGAGCATGAGTCTGTTGCTGGAACCTTCATCACAGAGGAACAGATCCAAGGCGTGGGAGACCTACCAGGTTACGACGCATTGTCCGATGAGTGCCCATGCATGTGTGTGTAATCCATGTGTATGTTGTGTGGGTGACGGGTTCTGATTGAGTGCCAGGTGAGGGTGTGTGCACCTGAGTGGTATGGGTCACCCATGTGCTTCCTACAAAACATTCACTTGCCTTGGATTTGGGTATGACAGTATCCCTTCTGCCCACAGTAGCCATTTAGTGCCACATTACTGCAGTTGCCCCTGAACTGTCATCTTGCAACAACATTGTTCAGAATTTTTCAGTGTTCATTCAGGCTGATTGTTTCAATTCTTCCACTTTTGCAACACATTTTTCAGCCCTATTGACACATATGTTACATGCTTCTGTCATTGATTACACCCCATATTGGCCCACATTTGTTACCTTGTTATGTGAATGATTAGACCATTCAGGCTGATTGAGTATTGGCCTGCTCACATTGATTTTTGGTGCCTGTTTGTATGTGGTACTTGATAGTTGTTTCCTGTGATGTTAAAGTGACCAACCATTGATGTGTACATCTGCCTGCAATCACTGTATTCTTGTACACTGGATGTGTTGCAGTGAGTGGCACATGCGTATTTTGTCACACTATATAGCATTGTTCATCTCATCATGTCCATCTCACGTGGATGGCTGACAGTACTCATTCACTGACATATGGCTGTACTTGTCAAATGTACCATGGCTATGCTACATGCCATCTGTGTGCTGGCATGTGTCATGTATGTGTATAGGACATGCCACTCACAGGCTAATGCGTGATGCCAGTGCTACCCAGAATGCAGCAAATGTGTTGCTTTTCCATCTTGGTATCATCAGTGTCTGCTTTTTGCCTCCCCTTCCAACTCAGTGACAGTGCATGCATGCCAGGGTTATAGTCATGTGGGACATGTGTAAATCATGTACTGGATCTCTGGCTTGTCAGGCCTATGTGTGTCCTAGGGTGCTAATGCTTGTTTCCATTTTTTGTGTTTCATGTTTTTGCAGGTGATGACGCACTTGATGCTGTTGAGGTTGAGGAGATGGTGCAGACCCAGGAGGAATCTCAGGCACAATCTGGCACCAGTGGGGGACGTGGTGTGGTGGTGGGTGAAGAAAACCCAATCTTACTGCAGACCATACTGTCCAGGGGTGTCTCTGGGTGCACCTCCCCAGACCTCTATTCAGGTGCTGAATCGGATGATGAGACTTATGTGCCATCACAGGTGAGTGTTTCTGGCAGGGATTGTGTTCTGTCCAACCCACCTGCACCAGGGGTAGAACCCTCTAGGTGGATGTCAGTGTTGGTAAGTCTGCCTTTGGCGGTTATGGATGCAGGGTCACACTCCACCACATCTGATCCTGTTCCTGGGCCAGTAGATCAGAGGGGGAATGCAGTCCTGCAGCCTCAGGCATTGCCAGCACAGCAAGGTGCAGATTGCCTTGCCTGAACAGGTGTGGTGCCCGCCAACGCGGTGGTTGTATGCCACCAGGCAATACTGCATGGGGAAACTCCATGTACGGTATGGCAACCCAACAGGCAGCATCAGTTGAAATGATGGCTCAGGCAATGGAGAGGGTGGTCACTTCCATTATCCCTCCTGAAAGGCAGATGGAGCAACAACAGCAGGCAACAGACTCCATTTGCCGATCACACAGGGAAGACATGTTGGCGTCCAACAGGGACCGACAGGTGGCACTGGAGACTCTGCGGGAAACCATTTCTATAGAGTCACAGGGCCACAGGGAAGCCCTGAGGGTAGAACTCCATAACCTCAGGGAGACTCTTGTTGAACTTGAGGCTTCCACAAATTTGAGGACAGAACAGCAGCTGGAGCGGCTCACACGTTCACTCTCAGCTGAGCTGCAGGCAACCCAGGAGGAGATCCGGGAATCACGGGAGGCAATGCGTGCAGAAATGCAGGCAACCCATCAGGTGCTGCATTGGGATCTCTGTACTATTATCCTCCAGAACGAGACCTTTCACACCCGCATGCCTGCTGGCATGAAGGACCATACCAGGTCTTTGCGTGGGCTGCCTCCCATAGCACCACCACCTACCGATGCAGCAGCAGAGGGTGATGAGAGCGACAGCAGCACTTCTCCCACAGTAGCGTAGCCGTGCAAGCCATGACCCCATGGAGGTGTTTTTTTTTTAAACATCCACACAGGTGGGAGTTGGTGTGCACCCTGTCCTCGGACCTCTTGGGTGGCCCCCCTGATCCCCACATGGCCATTTTTTACAGTGTGTTGCCTTGTGTGGCTCTCGTGGGCATCCACTGTGTATTCCGGCTGGGCACATGCAGGCTTGTCCTGTGTTTGGGTTAGATGCTTGGGTTCCTGACACACACACCCCTCCTGCTTCCTGTTTCCATGGGCTTGCAAAGGTTGTGACCAAGTGAAAGTGACTTACACAGTGACATTGGGCTCCCATGAGCTGTGTGGGCAGCCTGTAGTCATAACTGTGTGGACATCCCTAGTGGGGTTTGTTTTTGTATTGAACACTACATGGTGTATTGATTTGTGCTTGTGCATCCATGTCTTCCTCCTTATCCGCAGGTACCTTCTTCATGTCTTCACAAGGCCGCCTCCTTTGCAGATGCAGTTCATGTTGTATGCAGTACACTGACACATTTGCCTGACAGCAACACTCTGGAGTTGGAAGGGGTTGATGTGCTGGCTTATTGAGGTTGGACTTACATTACTTTGAGTTTGTACTGTCATATTTTGGCGATGTTTCATGCTGTGTTGCTGTATTGTGTTGCTGGTAAGTATTTGGTCATGTGTGCTGTTTGTTATTGATTACTGGGAGCATATTGTCTGTGGCCTGTTTCCATTTGGGACAGTGCACTTTGTGACACTTGTGTCATGTGTTGTGCATTCCTTTGTTTGCTTTCACATTGCAGGACATGCCATGGTGTGTTGGGTGGCGGAGATGGGGAGGGGTTGGGTGACATGGTGCTATT
Source organism: Ambystoma mexicanum (assembly GCF_040938575.1). Lineage (NCBI taxonomy): Eukaryota > Metazoa > Chordata > Amphibia > Caudata > Ambystomatidae > Ambystoma > Ambystoma mexicanum. The sequence goes on along the minus strand of NC_090937.1, from coordinate 1,343,587,872 downwards.
TTCATCTTGTATTTTGCAAGGGGCAGTAATTCATGCAGCATAAATGTGTGTCTTTTTGTGACACAGCATTGGTTGTCTTTCAGTAGGTAGGAATGCACACAATGTAACACTTCCAGGTGACCAATCTCAGGCTGGTATGGTTGTGACAGTTGACTGTCCCTTATGTCATCATCATTGATTGTCAGCTGGTATGTGCCAGGGCTGTGTGCACTCCACAGGGGTGTGATTTTATTGAAGTAATTAGCCACCAGATGCGTACGGGTGCCTCACCATGTGCCCTTTCCCCTCCCATGCGCAGCGGCCGTGCTTGTGGTTGGGGATGTGGGGGCACCACCATGTCCACCGGCAGGCCCCGGCGTGTTGTAATGCTGTGCAGGACACATGCTGCCACTATGATCCTGCACATTACTGGGGGCGCTAATAGCAGCTGCCCACCAGAGCGGTCAAGGGGGCGAAAGCGTGACTTGAGCACTCCGAATGTGCACTCCACTATGCCCCGGGTTGCAATATGACCTGTGTTGTATCTTACCTCGGGTGGTGTGGTGGGGTTCCGAATTGGCGTCATCATGTGGGTGCTCAGAGGGTAGGCACTGTCCCCTGGGGAGGTGATGATGGGTATCATTAGTGGGGTTGTGACATTACTCAGTATCTGACATGCATGCGTGTGCAGGGGCATTTATACTCACCAGCAGCCATGTATCGCCATGCCGTCCAGCTTCTAGGTCCCGGTTTAGGGTTGACATTCTGTAAATTAAACTGTCATGAGTGGACCCTGGATAGTTGGCATATACTGAGGTGATGATTCCCTTGGCATCACATACTACCTGCACGTTGATGGAATGCCAGTGCTTGCGGTTTCAGTAGATGTGCTCAGTTGCCCTGAGAGGACGTAGAGCCACATGGGTGCAGTCAATGGCACCTAGCACTTTGGGGAAGTGTCCCACCCCGTAAAAATCCCGGATGACAGCATGCCTTTCTGCAGGTGTTCTGGGCAGGTATATGTGCCTGTGGACTGATGGGCATGCAGCCATGATGGCCAACACCTGGTGCAGGCAGCGTGACTGCGTGGCCTGTGACACCCCCCCCACTATGGCACTTGTCTGTTGAAATGAACCAGTGGCCAAGAAGTGCAGTACATTGAGCACCTTTTCCAAGGGGCTCAGTGCTTGGGAGCACAGGGTGGGTCATGTGAGGTCATCCTCCCACTCACTCACCAGGTCGAGTATTATGTGAGGTGGAAACCTGTACCTCCCATACACCTGGTCATCAGGCATCCCAAAAAGGCTGGTTCTTGGTGTAAAAATTATGGCCCTGACTATCCTCCTCCCCCTCCTGCGGTATCCCCCGACCACTGCTGCGAGGAACGGTATATTCATCTTAGCGTCTGAGCTTGTTTGTTGTTTGCGCGCACTTTTATGCTGCGTGATCCACGTACACCTGCTTCCTGCTGTGTTTCCGGAATAGCATGTCTTTTTTGGCGCACGCGTTAACCCTGTTCGATTCCATGAATTTGTGATGTAGGCGTGCGTGTGGGCGTTCCGCGCATTTGCCTCCTGTACTTCCCCGTGATGTCCTCATTTTCACGTGTTGTTACCCATTCCGCGTGTTACGCCCCGTGTTACGCCTACTTTTGTTGTGTGCGCTGCGCTATGTGTGCTTTCGCTGTGCCCGTAGCACATGCGGTTTGAAGATGTGTGCGCCAGCATGCGCCACGCAGGATTTAAGCGCACATCCATGGATTTACACACGCACGGACTTCCATGAATCGCAGTGCGCGAATTTCGCTGAATTTTTCAGCGCACATTCATTCCATGAATCGGCCTGTAGAATTGTCGCAGTGTAAAAATGATTTGTTGGGCTTTCTTTTAAGACATGTTAGAATTCACTGACACCTTGTGGACAGAAATGGCAAAGTCTGGTGGATTACAAGAAAAGCATCCATTTTGCAAATGCACATTTTTGTACATACATCCCTTATAATAATCCACACCCATCTATAAAAATATAGAATTGAAAAGCACGAAAGACTAGTAGAAGGGTGAAACAAGGTCTCACGGACTGGAGGATTGGACTGTATGTGCTGCATGTTTGTGTCAAAATTGGATTTTAGTTAAAGTAACTGTGGGAGGTTTTTGGACATTGTAAAACTCACATCATAAATCAGACTAAAATTCCCAAATAAAAAGGGGAAAGCTGTGGTGTTTTTGGGAAGCATCCTGATGCCATCCTGCCATCCTGCCATCTTGCCATCTTGCCATCCTGCCATCCACTTCACCTTTAGTATCCAGAGACCAGAATTGTCATTCCAGAAGTGCCATCCGGTGACCAGAACTGCCCAGCTGTTTGCCAGGTGCCCTGCCAGGTAGTGACCAGAACCGTTGACTGTCTAAAATCCCAAACTAAAAGTGGACTGTGAGTATATCACCACCCCATCTAAACCCATAGCCTATCTTGTCTTTGTCCTCATCCCACTTTCTAAGTCATCCTATCCTTATCCTGATAACTTGTTCAAACTGTCAGCACTTGATTTCTGGTTCTATTAATTTTGTCTTGTGTAATCCTAAACCATTAGTCCTATTTCGAGTGATCGGACTGGTTCCGCCAAGGTTGGGCCCTGGGGTGAGAGGGTTGAACTAGTGAATCAACCCTGGAGCTTACTGTGTCCCTCTTTGCTGGCTTAGCCTGAATACTCTAGTGTAAAGTAAAACTATTCTTGTCACAACTGATTTCCTTTCCGATCTCTTTCGCGTCTTCATTTTCCTCATAGTGCACTTTTCTAAACCTTGCATGACTCATCCTATTTACTAGCTAGAGACTTAATTTCACTTTCATATTGTTCCTTTGATATAACTCTACACCCCAACCAAATCAGTGTATTTCACCCGTTTTTATTAAAAACCATTTGGGTAATTTCAGGCAGGAATTGCAAAATTGCAAAGTTTCCAACTTGTCATTTTGCTGCAATCTGTTTTAAACTTTCCACACATTTTCGAACTGTATGCTTTTGGTTATCTAAATCTCTGTGATTGTTAATGTCTTTGCATTGTTTCTTTAGTGAGGAGTTATATTTGCTTCAAGGTTTTTAAGACACATTCATTATTTATTTATCCATTTCCGAGTTTCATTTCATAACATTGCAAGGGGATTGAGATCCGTTTTTCTTTCTTATTTGGGGAGGGAAGATAAGATTTGGTTCTGTTTCCTGTTTCGTATTCCTGGTTACCTACTGCTTCTGTTCATCCACTCAGAATTGATTATGTGTGGGTTTAGCGTTAAGGGAACATTGCAGGGGAAATTCTAACTGAGGTGCTACCTTTCTAAATCAAAAAGTGCTCCTATTCGGCTGTGCTGTGTATATGTTTCACTAGATGGTTAAACCCAGTGCATTGCTCCCATTCTCAATGTAATTATCACCCCATTGGTGATTGCTGCCCATATTGAAAATGGTATGATTTCTTTTGAATTGTAAAATAAATAAATAAATATTGTATTTTACCAACCAGCCTGGTTCATGGTCCATTGTGACCTGGGGTATTTGAAAAGGGGGTGTGATATGAGTGGTGTACCATCTCAATATTGAATCTATATCATATTAAAAAGATAAGCATTTCAGTCGTGCGCTGCATACTAGGCCGAGACGAAGGTGTGTGTCTTGCCTGATTAAATCCTTAACAAATGTAAATTGTGTGAATTTTCATGTACAGACATGAAATGAAAGTTTAACACATAGCAGCTTCTCTGCTGTTGAAGCTTTTTCTTGCATCAATGGAGTCATTTAAAAAAAACATACACATAGATGCATTACAATAGCATTCAACTCATGTTCCATTACTAACGCTGCAATGACTGTATGTTACAATTGAAAGACTCCCCAACTCCATTTAATTCTGTTGCTTTTCACTCTTACAAGGACTGATTTCATTTGAATGTGCTTTCATTGACTCCTTACGTTTCCTAGATCTCTTCTTCACAGGTGCAGGTATAAGGTTCAAGTGAGGATCATACACTACATGCAACCAAGTATATTCTTCAATGCAAGAAATAACCTTCTACATTTTTTCACACGTGACAAAGCTACATTTGACATTCCTTCTTTAAACATTGTATGACCAATTAAACAAGTGCTGATCTAACGTCAACTATTGTGATTTAGGAATAGTTATACCGCTCCTACTTCAAATTATTTATGCAAGAGAGGAATTCAAGAAATTCAATAAATATCGCTACATGGAATACCAGAAGATTTAAACAGTTGATAAATCCTTTGACTAACTCTCATATTAACTTGTGTGACATAATCATTTTACAAGAAACATGGATACTAAATCAACCTGTTTGGCCAGATTACAACCTCATAACGGTCCCTGCAATCAGACATTCCAAAGGATGTTCTAGTGCAGGTCTCTTAATTGGAAATAAAATTGAACTAAATGCTAGTCTTGGGCAACACCGAATCCATACATCCAACTTGCTCGACTAGATTCAAGAACCTCCCATATTGCTATTTTCAATATCTACTGATATTAGAAACTGACCAATTTTTTGATCACATAATCAATATGTTAGATCTGTTCATGAGCGAGCCAATACCCTGCATAGTTTTACTTGTAGGAAACCTCAATATTGCGTGTTTTAAGGGAAAAAATAAACAATTACAATCCAGAGCCAAGAGATGGCTTGAATTAATGAATGACTACAAGAAAGAAATTTAACCATTCTTAATCAGACCTTCGCAGCAGACTGCCCACCCAAACCCACATGGAAGCGAAATCGATCCACAACAGTTATCAACTACGCTTTCCTATCAATTGCAGCAATAGTTCTAGTGAATGAATTCAAGATTATTCAATCTGATAACAGTGACCGTAATATTCTAACCATAAATTAGTTTTATATTCCAACAACTAAGACACAGCAATAAACTTCAATATGTGAACTATCAGAGCGACGGAATGAAATCACGTAGTCAAAACCAAAAATAAAGGAGTTGCTATCCAACACATACAACTCAGGAACAATCAATGATGGTTATACGTACACTCAAGCTCTTACGTTGATTACTGAAAAAAAATTATCATTCTACTAGACCAATCTTTCGGCATAAATATTGATTCAACCAAAACATTCAAAAATCTAAATGCAAAATGAAGTCAGATTTAAGAAAAATAAAATTATTGTGAACTAAAGACAAAGAGAAAAAGACAGAAAATATCCGAATAAGATATAAAAACTTTGCAAAAAATCCAAAATCCGTCGACTGTCAAAATTCAAACGAACAAATGATATCATCATTAGCAACAAAAAATGGTGCAATATTCTGGAAAATACTGAATGAAGCAGCACATACTGTCACTCCAACTTTACTGTTAAACATTATATCAGAACACACCTGGTTAAAACACTTTACCACCTTATTCAATGATCCTCAACCAAAACAATGTGTAATATCTTTACATTCTTCTCCGATCATGGACCTCAACTTCGATTATCATGATATTCTAATCCAGATCAAGAAAGTAAGCACATCATGAGCCCGGGTACCAGATGGGCTATCAAATGTAATCCTGAAACAAAACCTCGAAGAATGGGCAGGAGTCTGTATGAAATATCCAATCAAGTTCAGAAAACGGGGAACATTCCAACATCTTGGAAGCACTCAATATTAAATACCATCTTTAAAAAAGGCAATCGGAATATTCCTACCAACTATTGACCGATTGCCTTACTCGACATACCTTGGAAAATATTTAAGATTGCTATTGAAAGACTTGAATAGCTTGATATCCATGACCATACAACTTGATCCACATCAGTTTGGTTTTGTGTCAGAGCCAGGAACATGAGCTAACTTACCAATAATTACTGTGCTAAAAATACAAGCATTGTCCACCAACCAATCCCTATTTATCGCATTCATAGAATTTCAACAAGCCTTTGATTCAATATTTAACGCCATTTTGTGGGAGAAACTTGAACAAGCAGGTTTTCGAACATATATTTGTCAAGCCATACGCCAACTCTATACAAACTCTTCCGACAACCAAAGCCTTGAAAAAAGGTAGTGTTCTGGCAGCTACCCTTTTCAATTTCTACATCAATGAAATAACCAAACATATGCATGCAGTAAGAGCTTTTCCACCGAAACTGGGGATCCATTTTGTATCACATCATTTGTATGCAGACAATCTAATACTAATGGATTTGACCACAATAGGCCTACAAAGGCAGCTTGAATCATTTAGAATTCTTGCCAAAGAAAATGGACTATCTATTAACATAAGTAAATCAAAGGTGATGAGAAGAATCCTGAAACTCCAACAAAAAAAAAAAATGGCTTACCTGGACAGTCGGAAATCTAAAGATCGACATAATTAATGAGTACACATATTTGGGCATGAATATCAACTACAAAACGCAGGAGATCTCCCATACAAATCATGTATTAAACTTAAGGTACAGCATCTAACCTTGCAAGCAAATAGAATCCATGAGAAATACGGAGCATACTTTTATCTTCCAATAATCAAATATTACAAAGAAAACGTATTTCTAACCCTAACTTTTGGCACACACTAAATCACCGGATAATCACCCAGATTGGAACCAAATAGGGGGTATATTTTGGAAATCACTACTACCAATACCACCAAGCTTTCCTATTCAGATTGTGCACCACTAACTAGGCTTTCTCTTTATGAAAGGAATAGTAAACTGGAAATGCTCTAAAGATTCTTCCCGCACACAATGATACCAACTTTGGCTAAAATACTGCACTCGAATCAACCATCTACTCTATCTTCGTGGCAACAATTTTGCCAAGAAAATATGATGATAGCTGGTCGTGATGCAATTCTAGTTAACACAAATACAAACCGGGCGAAACAAAAATGTTGGCTAACATCCTGGAATACGAACCAAGAAAAATTGGCCAAATGCGAGATGTTTAAAGACGGACACTGCATCTTCAAAAGAGCTGGTAAAATTCCCACTTATTTGCATAAATTTCCATGCCAAGAATATTGTGCACAAATCATGTGACTTTACTTTAATTTATGGCACACAAATGCAGTGATATCTTCAAGATTAAAGACAAAAAAGTAGCATGTGTTGCTTCTGTCAGCAGATGAATAAAACAGAACCATTGGAACATCTTATTGCAGACTGCCAAAGACTATCCTCACTAAGGAAAGAATAATTCTTAAAATTCCAACGAGTTTTAACTCCACACTATTTATGGGTTATGATTTTTAATGCAGAAAATATATTTCTAACCTTCATCAATCAAAACAATCATCAGATTCCTGACCAGACTAAAGACTGCAAGAAACAATCTATTGAAATGTTTTAAAACTTGAGAACATATATATCCCTAAACTTCATTATTCAAAACTATCATCAGATTCCTGGCCAGACTAAAGATTATACAAAAGATATAATCTATTGAAATGTTTAAAAACTTGAGAACACGTGCTGAGTGACTGAGAAAGAACTGTCATATCTTATACCTATGTTATACCCAATACTATGCAGGTCTTCTGATTACTTAATATAGTTGTATATTTCTATACAGTTGCTACATAACCTTTCATTTGTAATGTAGTTATAAGTTGCATGTGCTTCCTATCTTTTCTTTTTCTTCACCTCTCTATTCTCTAATACTATAAAGAAAAATATTATTTTAAAGTAAAAATGAATTTGTGAAGTTGAATGTCAACTAAACCAAATAATAAAATAATAATAAAAAAAGAATAGTTATTGCATACTGTTGGGTATTTTTGTGGAGATTTGGGGCCTGACGGTATTTTCTTACCGCCGAAAAATAATTTAGCAACAATCACTCCTAGTATTCAGATTGGGCCATGTACAACAATAATACAGTGGACATGCATTATTTCAGCACACAGACATGCGTGGTTGGTATGCGTGGTTGGTATGTGCGGTTGGTGGTATTTTGGTGAGCATAATTCTGTTGTTTTATTTGTGGCCCCAATATCCAGAACCCCTTATTTTTGTTTAGATTTTTCGTGTAATCACTAGAGAGACCTCAGGCTTGCATTTCAGGAACACCACATTTTCATTTTTAGTGTGCCACCATGGGCAATTTCTCTCTTTTTTATCTACGGCAGCGAGCTATCATGTGGTATTTTCACTATCTTATATACGGTAGTGAACTATGTCCCGGGCCTCCCTTTTTGCCGACTCATAGACCTCCGGCAGACTACAACACACACAGTTAGTTATAATTGCTCATACTGAATTACATTGTGCACACGGCTGCAGCCAAATCTTATGTTTAGCTATCTTGAAAATGACAATTGCACTTTCTAAACATCTCCCCACATCATCAGCACTGTATTGGTAAATATAAAACACACCACCCGTCTGCTTTCAAATATTTTTGTGTATTATAAAAATTGCATTTAAACACGATCTCACTCTTTACAGAAATAAATGAAATAGCACAGTAATAGCATTATCTGTGATACACTGATAAGAGAGTGGCGGAGACAAGAACTCAATTTGCAACATTAAACACGTGAGTAAAGCACAGGAATCTCCTTTCCTACACTGACTGAATATTCTCGTACACACTCAGCCCCCACACCTCAGCGAGATAATTACCAGGCTTATTCAGCATGTAACTTCTTTGGCTGTTCGCCTTCTGAAGGGGTTCACCCAGCAAGGACAAGCATCTGCCGTCACTCGAACTGGGACTTGTTGACTGGAAAAGCCAGTCTCTGCAACCAAGTTGAATCTGCTTTAGGAATCAGGCCTCCCCAGCTGTCAACCCCGTCCTTCTTCGAGCTGTGTCAAGATGTCTCTCTCTTTCTTCCCCCAGATTCTGCAGCAAAGCACTAGTCACAGCCTCCAACATGATGTTTGATGTGACGTGCTCCAATCAGAATCAATCATGTTCTATCCTCCGACTTTTAACAATGGTTCTTCTTGTACAGTTGCAACTGTAACAAGCTGATTTCCTGCTTATTCGAAGTCTTTGCTTCCTGCAGTTACTGTGGACAGAGCGCAGGAAGGCAAAGAAAAAAAAAAACAAAAAAAAACTTGAATGTGTGTTTAAAACTGATTTTCAGAGTCTGCTTCTTTTTGCAGTGAAGACACATTCTTTTATTAATGAGTTATAATTATTAGTCTTGTTAGTGATATTAGTTTGTTAATTACCAAATGTGTCTCTTGCAACATAGGCATTTCAGGTGAGAAATGGTGTGCATTTTGAAGGTACAGATGTGTGCTTTTAACTGTGAAAAATGTATTTGCATTTTATATGTAAAAATCGTTTTTGACTGAATAACCTGCCCTTACTTATATGTCCATGTTACACTGGCATCCCATAGCTTGAAACAACTGCATCATACCAATGCACCAAACCCATGCAGTGGAGCTGCACTTAAAAAAAAAAACATGCTATACATTGATCCTGTGGAGTGGTGCTGTACTCTGTGCTCCCAAAACACGCAAAACACTCCTACATATACCCTCCTTTTTTTTTAGAACTTGGCTACGATCCAAGCCAATTTCTAAAAACAAGTTTGCCCCCCATCCTTCTTTTAAAATGCATGTGTATTGGGATATCTTTCTCTTCCTGACGTAGCTACCAGAATCAGCAACATTTTTATTTTTACTGATAGCACAATCAACCATCCACCCATGATTAGCACCAGGACAGCCAAACCCACTATTGAGCGTTCCCCCCAGGTTCCCCAATTAAATCTTTCCACTTCTATTATCCCCAGATTACTAACTGTAATATTAGTTTTTCTCAAATTCATTTTTATAACATGTCTTTCTTTGTGATTCAATAAATATTCCACATCCGGATCTATTGGAAAAGAGTCCCTTTGAAAAAAATCGATATTTTCCACTTGGCTTTCCCAAATATCGTTTGTTACATGAAACAATGTTAATCCTCCAATTGACACAATTGTATCCTTTGGAACCTGTAAATAAAAAACATTATATTTCACCTGTTTAACCACGTATGTTCCATGGTTCAAATGTACTACTGTCATGTTCTTTAAGCAGGTGCTGACCAACCATTTACCTCTGACCATCTTAAGCTGTGCCTGTTCTTCACTCCCCATATTGCTAATAATCACTTCACATCCTTCTGATATTCTTGGGTCAGATTTCAAACCACAAATAGCATCTGTGGCATGAGGAACAAACGGTTTACCTGGACACATATAATTTTGTTCTTTAAATTTGACACATGTTTCCAGGTTTGGTATTAAGTAAACTTCAGGTTCCCATGACTGAAATGCCACCACTTCTGGAGTCTTCATCTTAATAAATTTGTCCTCTTGCCAAAATCCCACGTTGTGTACCCACTTCGTTTGATAAATAAGTTCAGGAGCTACATATGGGATGCATAGCAAAAATCCAATTTCTAGTCTTTCCAAGTCCACATATAATGGCATTGCATTACCCATTTCAAATGCAATTTTTACCTGTACCACATCAATTTCCCTCCTGGTCAATCTTTCTATCATTTGACGAATAATATCTTGCGAAACAAAATACAAGGGGATATGTCCTTGAATCAATTGTGAAACTGCAGTTTGAACTTCTCTCATATAATTCGTTAATAGTCTATCAACAGGACTCATTATGTTCAATATTTCATTTAAAGTTCTGTCATGCTTAATAATTAGCTTCGTTGCCCGTTGCATCACATCCGCTTGTTCATTTAGAATGATTGCAGTTTCATTTATGAATCTTACTTGTTCATCCAGTCCCCCTCTAATCCCATCTAATGTTTTTTGTATTATTTCTAGGTCAATACTCAGTTGTTGCACTTTAGTACTCAGTGTTCCTACCGAAATAGCATTGGCTGTTGATATTGTCGTACCTATTATGGCTCCAACTATAGACATTACCAATGATATCGCGAGCATCACCGCACCTCTCTTTCCTCTCCTCTTCTTAATGTCTGCTGAATTCACAAATGTTTTCTCCAATTGCATCAATATATCTCTTATCGACTGCTTAGCGTCCTCTTTTCTTATTTCCAGCCACTCTTTAGTGTGTTCAATTTTAATTCCGTTATTGTTCAAATGTTTTTCAATCAAAATCTCAGCATTCAATGGTATGTAGATATTTTGGAAAATCATCCTTCTATCACTCATGATGAATCCTGGTGCCTCTTCCACCGCGATACCAGATGCTGGTCCAGGTTCAATGACCACCTGTGCTTCTGAATTCTTGAAGATCCCTCCGAATATCATCACCATTAAACATATTGTTGGTGTCATCTTTAATGCTGATCGCTTTGCAGCCTTGGTCTTCACCCCCCTTCGTGGCTTTCCCGGAATCCGTCCACATGGGCTCCAGGAATCCATCGTCTCCCGTGGCCTCTGATCCCGGAACCTCCGATCAAATAATGTTAATTTTCTAAATCAAAATAGAAAAGAAACAGATTAAGTATATAGCACAATACTAACCACCCTTTTGCCAAAAATAAAACATTTTTTTTCTCTGAAATTAAACACAGGTTAAAAAGAAAATAAGCATACATGAAACAATATTCAATGCCTTTTCATTCTGCACACCGACCATGAGCTTCCATTATATTTTTTTTTTACTTTTTATATTATTTATTTATTTACATATATTACAGTGTTTATGTGCCATTATAATAATCAGCTTTTTAACTTCTCTGTCACTGCCTCCTGATTGTACCCATTTATCTTATCTTTTTGTGTTCAAGGGACTTTCTGTTGTATCAGTGGGCAGCAGCCCCAGGGCTTTCTGTTTCTACATGCTCAAGCCGCCTGATCTCGTGTCTGGGATGGCATGGCTTGATCTGATTTACGTGGACAAACTGCTCTATCGCCGTTTCACCTTCATTTTTCAAAATGTTATAAACCACAGGAGAGACCTTATCTATAATTCGAAATGGCCCCTGCCAGGCTGCTAGAAATTTAGAATTTTTCTGTTTACTTTTTCCAAAATGAAACTTGTACACCTGATCCCCAACACTGTATTCTCTCACTGATGTTCTTTTATCATAGTATGTTTTAGTACTGTCAGCAGCCCTTTCCAGATTTCTCTGCACAAAAGCAAATGCATGTTGCAAATGCTTCCTCAGTTCATCAATGTACTCATGAACTGTGGATGCACTCACAAGTGTCTGCTCATGTGTTCTGTATAGTAGGTGTTGTGGTAACACCATTTTCCTACCCGTCAAGACCTCATGGGGGCTAACACCTGTTGCTTTGGCAGGAGTTGATCTGATTGCCATCAAAACCAACGGTAAACGTAAATCCCAGCTGGAACCTGCTTCTGCCACGAATTTCTTTAAAATATCCACAACAGACCTATTGCTCCGTTCAACTCCACCTGAAGAGGCTGCCCGATATGCGATATGTAGTTTCCTTTTCACACCCAGTATTTGCCATACCTTACTCATTAGGGTACTTGTGAAATGACTTCCTCTGTCTGACTCAATTCTTTGTGGCAACCCAAACCTTGAGAACACATGGTTCACCAGCAATGTGGCTGCTGTTTGTGCACTACAATCTGGTGCAGGAATACATTCAATCCACTTCGACATCAGACATATCACACTTAAAATGTAACGGTGCCCTCTGCTCGACCTTTTTAAAGGGCCTACATAGTCTATTTGCAAATCTGACCATGGGAGAGTTAGGCCTCTTTTCATCAATGGTGCTCTATGCATTGGTGAAGCAGGTTTAAATTGGGCGCATACTAGATATCCTCTAATATATAATTCCACATCTTGGGACATATGTGGCCAGTAAGCATAATCTTTCAGTATTTCCAATGTTTTTTGTGAACCTCTGTGGCCTGCAGTTATTGCATCATGTGCATGTTGTAGCATTAGCCCTCTGAATGAAAGGGGTACCACCCACGGTATCTATCCTGTTATGGACTCTGTAATCATGAGTCCATCTTGTAATCTAATTCATCTTTTATTCTTTAATAGTACCCTCAACCCTTCTTTTCCCATACAATCATTTTCTGTTAAAGGGTTTTGTTCAGGATCTATCAAATGATTATAACAGATTCCCAAAATTCGATCATTCTTTTGTGCCTCAATCAAATCTTGGTCTGGCGTGTCATGGCCCCATTGCACCACTGGTTGATCTCCTTTGGTGCTTTAGAACGTGTTACTGCATCAATCTTTATTTCACCCAGTAAATCATCAATAGGTAGCAATTCTCCCATCACAGCCCCAATTGTAGCCAGGTGGTCTGCCTTATCATTTCCCTCCTTATCCTCTCCTGGTGTTTTTAAATGCCCACACATTTTTCTCCAGTATTTTGTTAGATCATTCTCTGAAACCAATTTGTCTATGGCTTGTATCATTTTTCCATGTTTAAGTGGCTTTTTGTTGTATGTAATCATTCCTCTTGCTTTCCAGCCAGGTAAATATTCCACAAAACTATTCCGTGCATAGTCAGAATCAGTCACCAGGACAATTTCACTGAACTTTCTATCAACTGCAGTAGTAATTGCTTTATAAATGCCTGCCAATTCCGCCACTTGACTGCTCCTATCTCCAATCCTCATCCCTATACTGGGGACTCCTTCACATTTCAACCAGACATTTCCTATTCCTGACACTAATTGTTTATTACTGTCATTTTCAATGTGAAAAGCACAACCATCCACATATACAGTTGGCAAATCCTTGCATGTTTTTTCATCAAAAGCTTTGTGTGGTGATTGTTCAAATTCCTGCCAATTAGGTTCCACTTCCATTTCATTTGATATTTGTTCAGCTGCGCAGTCATGTAAGTCAGCTAACCCTTGAGCAATTGGGCTCTTTTTATTTTGTCCATATCTCACTTCTACAGGAAAACCTTGTAATGCCAGCGTCCATGAAATGAGTCTGGACTGCGCTCGATTACCTGACCTAATTCTTTTACTCTCTAAAAACTGCAAAGGTTGATGATTTGTTTCAATAATCACCTTTTCTCCCTGAACAATGGGGCGGAAATGTTGTAGCGCCCACACAGTGGTTAATAGGGCCTTTTCACATTCATTAAATTTCATTTCAACTTGGGAAAATGCCTTACTTGCATAGGCAATTGTTTTGTGATTCAAATCATGTTTTTGTGATAACACTGCTGACATACAATGTTCAGAAAAACCTATTTCTATAAAGAAATCCCTACCTTTTATGGGATATGCTAAACATGGTGCCTTTACCAGACATTCCTTCAGTTTAGCCACTGCCTCAGACTGCTCTTTTTCCCATTTCCAGGGAGTATTCAGTTTAAGCAGTTTAGTCAATGGTTGAGTGATTTCAGCATAATTTTCAATGAATTTTCTGTTATACCCTGTCATTCCTAACAAACTTTTTACTCCCTTCACATTCTTAGGATCGTTTAATCTTTGTATGGCCTCTATCTTCTTCTTTTGTGGATTTAGCCCATGTTCAGTCACTTCATGGCCTAGAAAGTTAACTTTTTTCTTGCACCATTGTGCTTTTTGCAAAGATAGTTTGGCGCCTGCTTTCTGCAATTGGCCAAGCACATGTCTTATTTCATCAAAATGGCTTTTCAGGCCTTCATTTTATATCAAGACATCATCCACATAAACTATGCTTCCTCTTTCCGCTGCATCAGGCATGGCCTTTCTCAAAAATATGCCAAATTCACTCCCACTATTGATGTACCCGAACGGCGTTCTAAGCCAGGCGTATTGAGTCCTGTCAAATGTAAAGGAAAATAAATTCTGTATCTCCTCTGCCAATGGCACGCACCAATATCCAGAGGTGAGATCTAATGTGGTAAACACTTTTGAACCATGTATCTGAGCTAAGCCCTGATCAATGAATGGCAATGGCCATCTGGACACTGGTACTCTTTTATTTAACTCTCTCAAGTCTGCACATAGCCGCCATTGACCATTTGGCTTTAACACACCTAAATTAGGTGTATTGGATGTGCTATGAATGGGCCTGAGGATTCCCCGCGATTCCAAATTTTTAATAATCTCTGCCAATGATTCTAAACATACCAGCGGTAGTCTATACTGGCGTACAAACACTGGACTTCTGCTACACCCTTCTGGTAGTGTGGCCACATGTAAATCAGTTAAACCACAATCATAAGCATCTTTTGCAAATACATCCTTAAACTCCATAAATATCTCCCTCAGATTGTTTCTATCCTCATTGCTGTCACAAGCATCTGCTAAGGAGATCTGCTCTTCTACCATTTTGGAAAATTCTGGAAAATCTTCTGGTAAGGGAATCTCGGCGCTTTCCTCTAACTGTGTGGCTGTGTCTTTTTGTAAAGCTGCCACTTTTAAATATTTTGGCATATCAGCTTCCACTTCAATGGGCTGATTTTCTGTTTCATTTTGATTTAAATTAAATATTATGCAATCCTCTTGATGGCAGCACACTGTCTCATTTGAATCATAAGGATACACAGAATGAATTTTAAATATTCCTTTGGGCTGAGAGTCCAGGTGTTCTGGCAACTCACCCTTGGCATCTACATACTTTTCAGGGATATTTCCAATCACCATGTTATTTAAATCTGCCGTATAATGTGATTTTTGTATGGCCATTCCTAATGGGGAGTTTTCCTCTAAATGAATATCCTGACAACCTTTATTATTTACCATCATTTTAACAGATCCTTCACCAATATCTACCAATGGAATGTATTCATAATCCAGGCCTTGCTGTTTTATGGATTCATTCAGGCATACACATGCATCAGAGTCTTTCATCTGCTGTCCATTTTTGCATTTCAGTGTTATTGCAAACTGTTTTGTAAATGCAGGAATAATAGTATCTTTCCTCATTTGTAATTCGATTGCATAAGGAACCAGTTGTGCACAATGATAAGCCCTTATTTTGTCTTCAAATTCAGGTGCCGGGCCACCTAGGCGTGACCATATTTTTTGATTAAGGAAATCTAACACCATACACATTCTGTGCATGATGTCATTGCCCATGTAAAATTCATTTTGTGCTCCACTCACTATCCATACATTATGGTAAATTGTTTTCTTCCCAATGCTAATTTTAAGCATGCATCTACCTGCAATTCGGTTTTCAAAGTCTGGACTATCCAACCCAGAAACATATTGGTTTTTAATCCTAAATTTCGGGATTTCCTCCCTCTCCATTATTTTTTGCAACAATTTCTCATTAATGAAGCTCCTCTCCTGTTCAAGCGCTAAAGTGGCTTTTATTGTTTTACAACAGTCATTTATACCAACATGAACCCATGGTTGCTCATCTTCCATGTTTATTTCAGCAAGAGTGGTAATGTGTTTTTCTGAATCTGTTTTAGAAGCAATATTCTGTTAGTAATTAGTGTTTTCTCTTTTAAATAAAAACATAATGTGTGCTCATCTATGGCAGTCTGCCAATTTTTCCTTCGGTCCAAGTAGATTTGTACAGGTAGTCCTTCATTATCGCTCTGCATTTTGTCTTGACACATTAATATAACAGTGACACTAGGTATGCAACTATTCTGGAGATATACCTCCACAGCATCATTTGTTTTGGCAATGGTGTGACATTCATTTATGTTGCTGTTTTGTGATTTTAGTTTCTTAGGCCTCAATGGTTTTTTGGTTAAGGACCACAGCACTCCATTCACCCCATCTATGAGAGGAGACAATCTTTTCAGGCAATCTGTCCCCATCAAAAATGGAATTTCACAAATAGATGTGATCAATACCTCTTGTTTCATTCTGTGCTTTCCTATTTTTATGTCAACCTCAGTTACACCTATGATGGGCACCTCCTCCCCATTAAAGTTATGCACTGGACCTTGATTTTCCTTCACCGTGATCTGACTCTGTGGGGGTCTCCCTTCATTGATACTCTTTACCAGCTCCTTGGACATAATTGTGGCCGGTGCGCCAGTGTCAATCATAGTAAATGTGTGGCATTTTTCTTCTACAGTGATGGGTGCATAATATCTGTCCTCAACTTCCTCTAATACACATAAGAAGTGTGAATTCTTACTGATTTCAGGGCTCACCTTTCTCAGGCCTTTTTCACTTTTGGCTAAGCACATTGGTAAATGGAAAGACATTTTTCCCTCCTTTTTACCCATTTCAGCGCGAGAGACTTTATTCATTTCTCCATGATCAGAGGTTTTTTGGAGTGTGGCCACTGTTCGCCCATCCATCTGGGTAACATCAGAGACCACATTACAACCTTCCAACTGAACATGTGTAACAACATCATTCAGCAATTTGTCATTGTTTAATTCTGCGCATTTGTGATCATTTAGTGTAATACCAGCTCTTTCAGCCTCTTCAAAAATATGTGGCTCAAAGAATTCTTCAGGTGATTGACCCGTACCCTCCTTTTGAGTATTTCCTTTTTCTACCTGTGTTTGGTCATTGTTTTGCTTGCCCAGGGAAGAAGCTATAGCATCCCCACTTACTCCCTGTTCACTGGTATTCCTCATGCATGAGTCATTTTTCTTAAATCTGTCTCTTTGTTCTTTTGGAATTCCAGGTGTTTCTTTTTTATTTGCACAAATCTTCAATGTTTGATTTAGTTCTAGGTTAAACCGTACCTCTTTTTTAGAAGTATTTGCATTTTCTGTTACATGGTGCTTTCACTTTTAAATCATTAGGCCTCTCAGAGTCATTATGCAAAATTACATCAGGGCAATCTGTCTTTTTGGCACTGCAGGTGTCATAAGTACTTAGTCACTTCTCAGAAGCCCCCGGGTCATTGCTAGGGCCATCAGCCCCCTCTTTAGATGGTTGTTTTTGTGCTGTATAGAGCTTTCCTATTTGCTCAGCTAACATTTTCACTTGGGCCTCAAGGCACTGGAACCTTTCCATCTCTCTAGAATCCTCTTTCTGTGGCCTAGGTCGATATTGGTTGTTTTGCCCCTGATTGGATCTATTCTGATACCTCTCAGGTGATTGATGTCTGTTGGGATGGTTTCTGAACTCTTGATTAATTTGTGGAGGGGAGCGGGGTGCACCCATACTTTGATTATAGTCCCCTGGTGGGGAATCATTGTACTGACGTGGATTGTAGTTCATGTTTTGCCTCATGTCCTGTCTCTCAGATTGTGGGTACTGGCCCCTATGTTGATTTCCATTATCAGTAAATCGATCCACATATCGGGGTCTATCCTGATTACCATATATCATGGTGTTGGGATCAAATCTGCTCTGTGTCCCCAATGACTGGTAGCGACCATCATTTCTTTGATCTTGATTTTGTCTCTGGTTATTATTCATACCTTCCATATCAGGCCGATATCCTACCCGGGGTCTGTCCCCTAAATACCTAGGGCTGATGTAGCTCTCTCTATTACTAGGATCACGTGATCGGAACATTGGTACAGGAAATGGCGATCTTTGTTGATTACCCCTTTGTTCAGGTGTCACATTATTTTTACCTTGGATTTGAGCAGACTCAAGGGACATTTTGGCTGACCTGATTTCCATTACTGTGGCTGAGGGTTCTTTAGATTTAGGTCTAGTATCTTTCATTTTATCACTTTCTCTACCCTGACAATAGAGTACCTCATATAGTTTTGTGCTTTGATGTACAATCCATTCAAGGGACTTGTCACGGTAAAATTCACGGACAAATTGGGATATGATGTCTTTCTGTAGCCCACAGAAGTATGCAGTTTTAAACTCATTGGAATTTGGGTCAAAAGATACATCAAAGCGATAAAATGCTCTTTTTAAGTCTTGTAAAAATTGGCGAGGGGATGTATTAGGTCCAGCAGTGATTGTGTAAGCGACTTTCTTTGCCTCCTGCAATGACTGAAAAGGAGAAAAATGACGCCTAATTTCTTTTTCAAACTCCACCCAGGTCATATTCTGCTGTTCATTTAATCCTCTTATGATGCTGGCCGTCGGGGCATCTAAAGTTAAATGAAAATATTGTCTGTACTGTTCCTTAGGTATCTGGAGTGCTTTAAAAATGTCATGCACCGCTTCTAAGTGATCCTCAATGCAGCATTCACCTCCCTTTTTAAATGGTTTGATCAGGGCTTTAATGGATTTCATTATTTTTATGGGGCTACTTGTTGTAATGCATGTAATTGCACTACTTTGTGATTCAATCCTGTTTTTAGGTGTATGAGATTGGTGGCTGCCCCCAATGGGAGTATCAAATCCCCCAAGGGCGCTGCAACCAAGTTCAGTCACCGGCCCAGTCACTGGAGCACTAGCTCTTTGGGCAGAACTAGAATTCACCTCCACTCCATTGAATGTGGTACCCTGCCGCCTCTCCTGGGACCTGGGAATGCACATTTGCTGTTCTAAGTCCTTACACTTTTTAAAGAGTCTGTTTGCTTCATTTTGCAAATAGTTGTTTTCATCACTCATCTTATTAATCACCTCCTGCATGTCGCACATTTGCATTTGGCATTCATTGAACTCTTTATTTCTCTTGTCTCTTTCTTGAGTCATTTTAATCATTTCTTGTTCTGCACTCTGGAGATCACATTCTTTTTCACAATGTTATTTTTATAAAATCTGCATTTCTGAAACAACCTCATCTTTATCCTGTCTAATGTGGTCCACTAAGGCTTTTAAGTGTACCAATTCTTGCTCACTATCCTCAAATTGTTTCTTGCTTTTGGATAACTGAGCATCAAAGTCTCTGCATTTTAATTGCATGTCTTTTTGGCATACATCCAATTCTGCTCTTAACATTTCCTGATTTTTACTTGCCCCATCTAATTCAGTCTTTAACCTGTTAATTAGCTGGGTATCATTTTCCTGCATTCGCAGGGACCTATTCAAAATAAAACATATTTTGCCGCATAGCCGTATTAAACAGTCTTTCTGTGCACTTTTATCGGCTGCATTAAATAATCTTGTAAGGCAGACCTGAATTATGCTGCCTTCTGCAAAACTATTGTCTAGTTTTTCTTTCTGCACCTCACCCTGAATGCGGTCACGCCATTCTAAGGTACTGTTCGACGACCACGTCCCATGTGCAAACAACTTTGCCTCTAAATATTGCACTAGGCCTGAAAATGTGGTTTCCCTTTGTGACATTCTGAAATTCATTTTTAGTGGCACACTGCTATTATAAAATGGGTTCCCTTTAATGTACAAATGGCAGTGTGAGACACGCTTGCCACGCCAAGTAGGTACTCTATGAACACTTTCCCGGCCTGCAACGCACCATAAATATGTTGGGTATTTTTGTGGAGATTTGGGGACTATCCTCACTAAGGAAAGAATCCTCACTAAGGAAAGAATAATTCTTAAAATTCCTACGAGTTTTAACTCCACACTATTTATGGGTTATGATTTTTAATGCAGAAAATATATTTCTAAACTTCATCAATCAAAACAATCATCAGATTCCTGACCAGACTAAAGACTGCAAGATACAATCTATTGAAATGTTTAAAAACTTGAGAACACGTGCTGAGTGACTGAGAAAGAACTGTCATATCTTATACCTATGTTATACCCAATACTGTGCAGGTCTTCTGATAACTTAATATAGTTGTCTATTTCTATACAGTTGCTACATAACCTTTCATTTGTAATGTAGTTATAAGTTGCATGTGCTTCCTATCTTTTCTTTTTCTTCACCTCTTGATTCTCTAATACTATAAAGAAAAATATTATTTTAAAGTAAAAATGAATTTGTGAAGTTGAATGTCAACTAAACCAAATAATAAAAAAATAATAAAAAAAGAATAGTTATTGCATACTGTTGGGTATTTTTGTGGAGATTTGGGGCCTGGCGGTATTTTCTTACCGCCGAAAAATAATTTAGCAACAATCACTCCTTGTATTCAGATTGGGCCATGTACAACAATAATACAGTGGACATGCATTATTTCAGCACACAGACATGCGTGATTGGTATGCGTCGTTGGTATGCGTGGTTGGTGGTATTTTGGTGAGCATAATTCCCTTGTTTTATTTGTGGCCCCAATATCCAGAACCCCTTATTTTTGTTTAGATTTTTCATGTAATCACTAGAGAGACCTCAGGCTTGCATTTCAGGAACACCACATTTTCATTTTTAGTGTGCCACCATGGGCAATTTCTCTCTGTTTTATCTACGGCAGCGAGCTATCATGTGGTATTTTCACTATCTTATATACGGTAGTGAACTATGTCCCGGGCCTCCCTTTTTGCCGACTCATAGACCTCCGGCAGACTATAACACACACAGTTAGTTATAATTGCTCATACTGAATTACATTGTGCACACGGCTGCAGCCAAATCTTATGTGTAGCTATCTTGAAAATGACAATTGCACTGTCTAAACATCTCCCCACATCATCAGCACTGTATTGGTAAATATAAAACACACCACCCGTCTGCTTTCAAATATTTTTGTGTATTATAAAAGTTGCATTTAAACACGATCTCACTCTTTACAGAAATAAATGAAATAGCACAGTAACAGCATTAGCTGTGATACACTGAAAAGAGAGTAGCGGAGACAAGAACTAAATTTGCAACATTAAACACGTGAGTAAAGCACAGGAATCTCCTTTCCTACACTGACTGAATATTCTCATACACACTCAACCCCCACACCTCAGCGAGATAATTACCATGCTTATTCAGCATGTAACTTCTTTGGCTGTTCGCCTTCTGGAGGGGTTCACCCAGCAAGGACAAGCATCTGCCGTCACTCGAACTGGGACTTGTTGACTGGAAAAGCCAGTCTCTGCAACCAAGTTGAATCTGCTTTAGGAATCAGGCCTCCCCAGCTGTCAACCCCGTCCTTCTTCGAGCTGTGTCAAGATGTCTCTCTCTTTCTTCCCCCAGATTCTGCAGAAAAGCACTAGTCACAGCCTCCAACATGATGCTTGATGTGACGTGCTCCAATCAGAATCAATCATGTTCTATCCTCCTACTTTTAACAATGGTTCTTCTTGTACAGTTGCAACTGTAACAAGCTGATTTCCTGCTTATTCGAAGTCTTTGCTTCCTGCAGTTATTGTGGACAGAGCACAGGAAGGCAAAGAAAAAGAAAAAAAAAAAAACTTGAATGTGTGTTTAAAACTGATTTTCAGAGTCTGCCTCTTTTTGCAGTGAAGACACATTCTTTTATTAATGAGTTATAATTATTAGTCTTGTTAGTGATATTAGTTTGTTAATTACCAAATGTGTCTCTTGCAACATCGGCATTTCAGGTGAGAAATGGTGTGCATTTTGAAGGTACAGATGTGTGCTTTTAACTGTGAAAAATGTATTTGCATTTTATATGTAAAAATCGTTTTTGACTGAATAACCTGCCCTTACTTATATGTCCATGTTACACTGGCAACCCATAGCTTGAAACAACTGCATCATATCAATGCACCAAACCCATGCAGTGGCGCTGCACTTCAAAAAAAAACATGCTATACATTGATCCTGTGGAGTGGTGCTGTACTCTGTGCTCCCAAAACACGCTAAACACTCCGACATATACACAGAGCACAATGGAAACTGTACTCTTTTCACAAAGGTATCCTTAAAAAGCATGAAACATTCAGAGCTCTGAGAAATCAGGTGAGTTCCTTCAACACGATCAAATTTAACTTCAGCATGTTTAATACATGTACTTTGTGGAAAAGTGTGAAGTGCAATCACTCTTCCCATTGTTCCATTGACTAATCCAATTTCTAGATTCAAATTCCTCTTGAACATTACTCGTGCATTGATTCACAGTTTTAAAACTCCTTCCAGACCTGCAGTTTTAGAAAATGAATTCTCTAGTTTACCTTATCAACCTTTTTCTCTCTTATCCAACTCTAAGGGCATAACATGACCATCTAAAACATCACATGATTGTATCACTACAATATTTTCCTTCTCTGACACTAGCATATTAGAGTTAAACATGTTACACTTTGCAAGTGTGCACATCAAAGCAACACAAAAAACGTTGTTCCTTAAGAGTCAACATGACATCATGACATCAGATGGACTGCAATCTACATGAAACAACCTTGAAAACAAATATAGGTTGGTATCAAAGGATCAGACTGATGTTATATACACACATATGAATCCGTTTTTAGTATTACATCAAAACACAGGTCTAGCCACCTAATATTTCACATAGAATTCATTTGTTAAAAAACACATACAATCATCAGTATACAACATCTGATGGCACGATAAGTAATACTGCTGGTAATACAAACATGATACACTGGGTGCACAGTGGGCACTTCGAAGATCAAGTCCCTATGACTTGACTATACATAGTGTTGGTTTTAATACTACCAATTCTTACACTATGATTATCTTAGCCTGACTTATATACATTTCTGTCCTTTGTGGCTAAACCTTGCCAGACATTCATCGCTGTTTCTTTACATATTCAAATGAAATTGAATCCAAGATAGGATATAACATGCACCCTTTATCCATCACTATCAAAGAATCATCCCAACCATACTCAGTGGAACTTAAAGTCGCAAACCAGGTTAGAGATCCCAAGTTTCTGACCATGCATCTAACCTCAGAGTGTCTCCTATACCACAATTGTTTAGTTCCTCTCTTTGTAGCAAGAATATTCGTAGATTTGCCCTGTGCAGCATTTAACATGCAGAAAGATGTATACATGTAGTTCCGGTCTGAAGTGTATTAGCAACAACATAACATAATGTTGAAAATTCACTTTCATTCAATAAGTGAAAAATATATTCAATATTGGTGCGGGATTGTGAATCTTCTGAATACATTCTTGTACAACGATATTCTGAAGCAGAGATACGCACCTTACGTTTATCTAATCTCCCTCAAGTACGAGTTGGAAAAAGCATACGGAAACAATGGGCTTCTAATGTCTTTTCCTCAATACTAATTGCGCACCTTTCGTTGCTTTCATTTGATACAATTCTAAACTGTCACCTATGACTTCACTTGAGTGTAGAGGATGAATAGTGTAATGTTCATACAAACTATTCCCTTCTGCAACAGATACACACTGAAATTGACCTCCACTGCTCTTGCATAAATCATTGTGCTCCAATAAAAAACACCAATGTGTTTTTCACTTTTCCAATATCGATAAGCTGCAGCCAGGTACACTTATCTTTAGTGTCAACACCATTTACTAAAACAAACAAAGAATCTGCAATGTCACGCTTCACTCCTGGAGTATTCCAAATTCAGAGTTAAATACACAACTTTGCCTCTCACAACTTGCACTAATGACTTCTTAGGCAGGTTTGACATCTTTGTTTGCAGTCTAACAATAACTTGAAAAGGATGAACAGTTTGCAATCACTTCAATCAGGCATTACCATATTGTTTTCTTGGCGGAATACATGTTTGATTATAAAATCCAAAACAGTGTCCACAAACATAAAGTGCCTCACTTATGTCAAATCGTTCTTCTACAAACAAATACAGATAAAGTTCTTTCCAAACATCTTATGCAGTGTGTTTAATTTGTTCTCTACATTCGCTAATTGCACTTGAGACTTATAAAAAGTGTGTCGACAAGATATCCAAACGATGTCAGGTCTTTCAGTAAAAGACAACTCAAATATTGCAATATTTCTTTTATACTGTTGAAAAATCTGTTTCCTTTGAAAGCATAGGCTCTTCATTTACACTTCCTGTAAGTGTTTCATCTATGTACACATATGGGCCTCATTACGAGTTTGGAGGCAGCCATGGAGCTATTAGCTCCATGGCTGCCTCCAAACCAGGCTCCATTACCGGGTTCCTGCAATGAGGAATAACTGGGTCATTCCGACATAGGAGAACCCGGTAATTCCTCCTTGCAGGAACCATTCCCCATTCCCATTTGAGCCCCCATAGGGGGAAATGGGAATGGGGAGGGAGGTAATAACGGGCCGATTTCAACTGGCCCGTTATTACCTCCTTCTTCCTCTTCCCCTCACGGGACCAGGAAAGGACGTCTGGTTTCACCAGGCATCTGATCCGGGTCCCGCATAGGGAAGCTTGTAATCACCGCTCCCATAATGAAGGGGGGGGTCCCGTACCGGCCTCCTTCATTACGGGAGCACCAGGGTCATAATGAGGCCCATAAATGCATCATATTTATCATTTGCATTGTAGAAACTAAACTTTCTATAGTTCCAGTCAAAGGTATTTGATTTAAAACTGCAAGAGACATACTTGGTGTTTTGCACTGATACAGTTTAACTAGAAGGTATCTCATTTTGGTATGATGTGCAGCCAGCATCGGTATATGATGAAACTGACTCTGACATCTACTTTTATCAAGACAAGCTAGAGAGTGACCCAAACGTCCTGTTTTTTCATGAACTTCACAGCCATCAATTCTTTGTGGCATCTTGATTTGTCTTTGAACATTATCATTTTTGTGCACTACTTTCAAAAATCTGCTTAAAACTTTACAAGAAAACATAACAATATTGCACAAATAAATGCAAGTCCATACCTCACAATCCTTCTTTCTTTGACTGACCTACAGTTTCCATTTCTGTATTATTACACTGTATGATTTCTTCTTTTTTAGAAAATACACCATTTTGGGCTTCATAGCTATGTCCCTTCTCATCAATGGCTAGTGGAACATTCTTTCCTTGAATTTAACTCTCCTCATTAAAAGAATTTTCAGTATGAGAAGTGTGTTTCTACTCTCCACCAAAGATGTCAAAAAAGTTGTCACGTGAAAGCACATTAACTGTTTGTATATTTGTATAGAATGGTGTAGTAACCTTAAGCAATTTCTTAATTTAATTTAATATGAAAATGAACAATTTTATTTTCATATCAAAAGCTTTCTTAATGATTACTTCTACTTTTTTCTTTGGTAAAGAATGTTTTACCACATATCTAGATTTTGGTTTACACTTCTCCAAAGACTGGTAAAAACTTGGGAGTGATACATTCTCCTATATATATATGTATATATATATATATATATATATATATATCCTTATTCCTGTTTCAAATTGACAGCACATTCACTATCTTTTTATCTAAAAATCTTTCTTTTTTTTGTACTTTCAATAAAAACATTATTGGTTCCAGCAAAACTTTGTGTTGGCATATCTGTTATTTCAACGTCAACATTTCTAAAACTATCCCCAACACTAGAAATGGTTGCTTTATCTACAGGATTTGTATCTACAGATTAGAAAACACTTTAAAAAAATGATACTGTTTGACTCTACTTCCCTGCAGATGCCCTTTTCTTATGGCTCATTGTTGTTCTTTTCTTGAAAGCACCTTACAAAAAAAAGCTCTATATAAAAAAATTAAATTGGAAATGATTAAGTTCACACATTCCTTTCTTTATATTTTCAATATAAAATATAAGTTTCAGATTTAAATCAAAAAACACTTGTTTCCTTTTCAGATGACAGAAAACATAAATAACTGCTCCAAATTGGCCACCATAATTAAAAAAGGAACCTTTAAAATAAAATTACTACTAGTACTCTAAAAAAACATATCAGCATGTCTACCCTCCCTCCAATACCCAGCCGGAATATCACTACAGTTTCAATTACTAAGTCCCCTGGTAGTGCCATAAAATGCCTCTCAAACCTGTACTTTACAGCTCATCAACAACTTCAAGTACACAGCATTACGTATATTAGTGTTCTCATAACTAAATCCTACCACACCCTTGCTTCTCCCAGCACCCATTTAATTACTCCTCCTTAGCCATCCTCTATAGAAAACATGCACATTTACTACATCTCCTGATTCCGCCCATTTCAGCATAATAACACAATAGCCTAATGCAATATCCCACCTTTCCCCTAGATACTAATAACTACTACTGCTAATCAACAAAAGATATCAGAATCTATGTCCTCCCTTCACTGTCCATCCCCACTCTACTAGGTTTGAAATGGCCTTTTGCCCTAACTAGCCCCAGAAATCATTCTTAACAAACATCATCAATAATACTGTATCCCTGAAACCATTATGCAACACCATTAATTTAACATCTTATACACCACATTACCCTTTACAGACCATAACAATTTCACATCCACACCACATCCAGAAAAAAAGGATGTAAAATGTTGAAGCACAACACGTGCCATAACCGCGGAAAACAGGATTTAGAAAAAACAATAAGTAGATAACCTAACAAAACAGATGCTGGAAAATCAGCCATTTGCTCTACATACAATGCCAAATTGTGCACATTAAACCACGAAAATCACCTCCATCACTAAGAAAGTCAGCATTTATTTCACATTCTCTGAAAGGAAGCAAAGATCCATCCACTTCACCCACTGTGGACATGATAAGCCTACCTGCAACTCAGAGAAGACTCAGAGTACCATACAACCTTGTGGCATCCTCCGCCTTTATCTTGTGCAGCTGTCCCTACTTATTAAAGGCATAATAACATTCATTCTACACATGACCCTGCAAGTAAGGAGAAGAACACGATAGACACACATATCCAGGGTGACACTGACAAACAGAGTAAAAAATCAAGAAACCTTATTATCTACACCAGCTCACAATCATCTTCATACTCCATCTCGTTGACAGAGACCTTGAATTCAAAGGAAATATACACACTACCATGCCACCCCATTTGCAGTTGGTAGTTACACACCATTGTTTTAAACAAACTCCTCAATACACTGTTGGCATGGTTCATGACCTGATACAGCCAAAATTTCACACATACTGACAAAGATGGTAATAGCACCCCTACACCGTGCTACAACACACATGGCTACTGCAATTCTTTGGGGTAACAGATAATATAAAAATATGATTTTACATCAGTGACCAGTTCACAAACATCAATGGTTTCCTGAACTGCACACATGTGCAATATGCCATGTGTGTCACCGATTGAGAGGAAGCATGTCTTCCAGAACTGTAAACAATAGCAAACCCTAAATGTACAGATTAGATGTGACACAGACATAAACTGCACACCCTGTCTCATCGGGATCTCTAGGTCCACACAGCAGTTCATGGAACTTTAAAACAGTCCACTGGATGCATTCATGGCCACACACATGGGACAACTGGCATGTCTCCTTGCTAACTGAAACATAGAGAGTGACAAGGGAGAGACTCAGAACTTCAACACTAAGTGCCACTTAAGGTAGAGGTCTCAGATACCACTGTCTGTGACAGTGAAGGTGATGGGATAAGTCTGATTGGAGGTGCACAGTTATCATATAACCCACAATTATCAAATGCATCCCCAAAAATATCCCAAATGTTATGATATCATAACTCATTTATAACGCACATGTACACAAGTATTTGTAGGCACAACAAGACAAGGGAGGGAAGACAGGGAAGGCAAGACAAACAACCTCACTAGGGCTTGTGTCATTCAGATCATAAAAGTGCAAGAACGAAAAGTGGAAACAGAAAAGAAGGAAGAAAGTGCAACGGAGAGAGGAGGGGAAAACAGGACACAAATGCTGTAAGTGCAATCAGGGCAGCACGCCTCTGGGTGTGCAAGGACACTACTAACTGCATATCCTCTTTCAAGTACACTGGTTTTTATCTCAGGAATTCTGACACCAGTTCATGAAGAGAGGTGAAAACAATGTACTCATGAAACATGATAGTGATAACAAGTCTGCAGAAAATCAATCCGGTAAATACTAAAACCATAAGTGGTAAAGAGAGGTGTACTGGATGATTACACCTTTGCCGCCACACATGCAGTAATTGCAATTACTGCATATGAAAACACAACAAAATTGCATTTCAGAAAGCCAATAATGTATCATTGCATCAAGTAATGCTCATACCAGAAGCAAAAACACCACATATGCTCAAGTGGATACCTCAGAGGGCAGCCATCATAGTCGTTCAATCCATCAATAATATCAGCCAAGGAAAGTCATACACTTTTCAGGATAGTCTGCTTAGATGCCTGTGATTAGCAAGTGTACATTAAACAAGAACTCTTTAGAATAGCATTTATGGTTACAACCTCTATGCCCATTGTATGCACCCATGTTCCACAAAAACAAATACAGTGTAAAGAAGTTGTTTGTACAACATATTAGGCCCTACCACACTCTTGCTTCTCCCAGCACCCATTTTCTTACTCTTCCGTAACCATCCTCAACAAAAAGCATACACAATTAACTACCTCACCTGATTCCACCCATCTCAGCATAATAACACAGTATCCTAATGCAATATCCTGCCTTTCCCCAACAAACCAATAACTACTACTGAAAATCAACAAAAAGATATCAGCATATATGTCCTCCCTTTACTGTCCATCCCCACTGTATTAACGTTTCAATGGCCATATTACCTTACCAGCACCAGAAGACTTTCTTAACAAACCTCTTCAATAATACTGTTTCCCCCAACCCACTATGCAACACCATTAATTTGACATCTTATACACCACAGTTCCCATTTCTTACATACCATAACAATTCAATATCAACACCACATCCAGAAAAAAAGGTTGTGAAATATCAAAACCCAATACGCGCCATAACAGAGAAACCAAGATATAGAAAAAAACAGGATGTAGATAACATGACATAACAGATGCTCAAAAATCAACCATTTGGTCTACCTGCAATCCCAAAAATAAAACATTAAACCACCAAAATAACTTTTACCAGTAAAGAGGTAGGTATGATTGCCATGAGCTTTGAAAGGAAACAAAGGTGCAACTGGCCATTAATTTCTAGTATATCTGTGCTTAAACAAATACATTTTTCAATGATAAACGTGATCATCAATATAGGGCCACAAAAAACAGCTTAATATCCAACTAAAAAGCACACACAAAGCCACAAAAGTTGTCAAGAGTACATTTATACTGCTTATTTCACACTAAGATTTTGTATGCACCCACATTCATGTCACATCTTGCAATGTCACTAAGAAACAACCTTTATTTGCAAAATATTTTCTGTCAAACAAAAGCATAGCATTCCATGTCATAGTGCTTCATCACTTTCCTAAAAGCACTGAGTTAAATATGGGAAACCCTACTTTGCAAACAATACTTAACTTGACCAAATGAGGCCCCTAAACACACTTCAGTTATCTTACAAATAAAATAATTCAAACTGTACATAAAGTACATAAAACACACTATCACTCACTTTCAGCTGATTCAAATAATGAATAAATCTTCAGCAGAACCAAACTCAGAATTTATGCACACTCTGAGTTCTGAAATCATACTCTCAAAAGTGCACACAAATGTTACTTTCATAGCTTTCAAAATTCAGTAGCACAAAAAGATGACTGTAGAAAACAAACAAGTAAAATGACAAACGCATTTCTATTACAACCTACATCAATCTATAAACCCCAACACAATCCTTCAAAGAATACTTTAGACAATATTTCCACACTACATAAAAAATGTTTATTTGCTTCCTAATTTTTCCCAATAACATACCCGCGGCTATAACCCTGGTTACAATATGAAAACCCACCTATAGTCACATTTTTCTAATGTGCTCAAAAACACATTCCAGAAATATGTCAAAATCAATTCACATTAGCTTTCAGGTGACAACATCCAAATAGAAACACATGTACAAATCTGAGCTAAAACATCCATAATATAATATGATCACTGCACTAAAATACAACTGGCTGTAGTCGAGGCTATAGCAACGCAATAGCGCTAGCCGTGACTACACCTGCTAAAGATACACAACGTGCCATTTTCCCACTTGTACCCATGGTTATCATAGACCACAGCTGTCATGACCTACAGAACGCACCCCTTTTGGACTTCCTGGTCCTTGTCTCAACGGGGCTTGCACTCCCTGGTACTCCCAACATGGCCGTCCAGCGTGAAACACCTTCCTCGCTCTACACGTTGGATGTAGCGTGTTCTATTAATAGACCACGCCCCCCGCGGCTCTGCGCATCTCAATGCTATTGCGAAGTAGCCACCAGACGTGTGCTCCGTAGCTTGCGGTATTGCTTCCCTGATTCTGTCCCTACTAACTCCATTCCTAGTCCCTCTCCTTTCTTTCTAAACTTCCTGGACTTGTGTACTGAGTAGAGCATTTTCTTCATTTCCCGGATTCCTGGATCGTTGCATCCCGGAACTTTGAAAGCACGCTGGAGTCGGAAGAGACTCGTGCAGCCTTATTCAAGACCCGATCCATCCGCAAGCAGGCATCGACCAAGAAATCCAGCAAAGATCGGACTCAGGTGAGAAGGGGGGAACTCCGTGACAACAACATGCAATGGGTACACTCATACCTGCAGCTAAAACAGGACAGTTACAGCCTTAGCTGCAACCACCAAAAACACACAACGTGCCATTTGCCTGCTCCTACCCGCGGCTATGGTCTGTCCTGTGATGGTCAGTACCTGCAGTTGCAATGCATCTGACAGAGCACAACGTTTAATTGGCTGTCATTGGAGCCACAACTAATTAAAAAAAGAACAACAAATGCATTTTCCTTTTCTAATACACTTAAAAAGTTTTCTGAGTGGCTCTTAAAAGATTCTTCTACCAACACATCACCAACATTTTCAATCAGAGAAATACTCTTCCTCTCCATGATGATTCAAAACATTTTGAAAAACATGTCTGTGATCTTTCTTTAGACGATTCATTAATTTTCTTTTTCCCAAGAGAAAAAAAAACATGTGCACCCTGACTAAATATGTTTCCACAATCTCAGCATATTCCTCTCATTTAAAACACTCCATCTAATATGATATTATAAAACCAAAACAACCTTGTAAACCAATGCTTTCAGAGCTCATCTCCTGTATCCTTAACATCACTATTAACCCCATTCTCAAAATAATTATCCAAAACTTTCTGAACAAAGACACTCCTCTTCTTCTAGAATTTGCTCCATGTTTCAGATATAAATACAAAAATAAATATACTCCAAAATTAACACTGTTTCCTTAAGTTGCACCTCACCCATCTACAATGTTATTGCCATATATAAACATCACAAAAAACAATACATTCTCTCAAATTCTCTATACAATTCAACAGAGTATGAGCTAAATAAAATCCTATTCACAGCCACCCTCCACACAAACAAAGAATAAACAATCACAAAGCAAACACAACCATTCCACCTTCTCCCCTCATTAATCTTCATCCATTCCAAATTCTAACTCTGAACTGACATGAAGTATTTCTCAGTCCCACTAGAACAATGGAACAATACATGGAATGGCTGGAGGAGAACTATCCTACAGAAGAAGAAATGTGAGTAGAAGACACACAAAGCAATGCTCCATAAGAAGATACACCACAATCGGGATGTTGCAAGTACATTCTATGTATTCATGTAAAATGTGACTAACAATTACATTTAAATTAACAAATATCAGTCACCAAACACATATCATGTATCTACCTATTGTCAAACTATCAAATCTCTATACAACCAACCCATCTTCAATTGTGTAAACATATTTAAATTATTTTCAAACAGACGAGGAAGTGAATCAAGTGTCTAGAAGATTCACAATTACGCCGCGCCACTGAAACCGCTTCTGGGATACCTCACTGTTGTTGCTGTGGTTTACGTTCATCTCCAAATGCCAATGGCTCATTGGACTGCATTGCAGCCATAGCTATACATCTACGTTTAAAAATAAATATGATATCCTTCTATCTAAAAAAAAAGAAAACAGAATCAGTTCAATAACACACACACTTTAATAAACACAATTTAATAAACACACATTTGTATGACCCTCCGATTTTATATGCAGTGCATCACATGCACTATATAACAGACACAACATTAGTGCATAGAACACTGTTCTCTTTGCACACACTAATCACTGGGTCATTGGGAAAGAAAATACAACCTGGATTTAAAAAGAAAACATACAATAATATAAAAAATGATAAGAAACCCCACTACAAAAAACAAACAGGGATTTATAAACTGGGTGAAAGTAAACAAAGGACATTATACTGAAAGCATGCAGAACAAATTATGAGAAGGTAAAGAAAACTTGGAGAACAAGAGAAAATACGGTAGGGTAAATAAACTTGGAGAATGAGTCATCAAACAAATACAGTCTATCAAAATACTTTTGTTTTACTTTTTTCATTTTTGGCAGCATTGTCTTTTTCTTGTTATCATTTTCAGTTGGCGCTTCTTCAAAGTCAAGAAACACTGTGCAAAAAAAGAGGCAGAGAAGGTACTCTTCAACTTTTACAATAATACTCTTTGCCGTGGACCTTCCAATGTTCCAACGCAAAGTCTAGGAACATCAACAATGATTAATCCTTCATAAAAAAAATGCATGGGTCCCTTTCCTTGCATAAAAGGAGATCAGCACCACCTGCAGCACCGCCATCCCCTAATCCAACAACATCAACAGCTATATCAAATGCACAGACTCCTCTTTAACCAACTTCCTTCATCACTGGAGCAGTGAGCAGTGGTTGTAAAACAAATCTACCAGCACACATTGAAGGGGCTGCCACCAACAGCCACAGTGTTAAAATACCTGAATCCCTACATTTAAAGAATAATCCAAAAAGCTAGAAAGGTCACAAAGGAGGCTTTTCATGAAGAGTCTGCAGATGCACTGCTCCCATCTCCGACAGCAAGACTATGTTTTGAACATAGGTTAACCTTTCACAGGAGTTAACTGTTCAACATTTAGTGCAAATCCACTGGGATGATGATAAAAATGCAGCTACATTTTTTTAAAAAATATAAGCACATTACAAAAATGTACTTGCACAACCCCACCATTTGAACTATCTCACAAAACACCAGAAACACCTACATTAATGCATAGCTCAAAATACATTAGAAGTACAACAGGTACAATCAAAGAAACCTTCAGCCTTAATATCAAATAGAAAAGCTACATGTTCAAATTGTTTTAAAACTTAAAAAATACTATAAAAAATACTTGCCACTCAAACACAGCAAATGAACAAAATAATAATGTGTGCTTTCTGATAGCAAAGGGCATTACAACTAACACACAAAACACAGCAAAAAATCTTCAACTCTGTACATAACGATTAACACTTATTTTCACATCGGCCACACTCCTACCATGTGCACAGTCAGAATTTAGGATTCAAAAAGACAAAACTGCAGAAAATAGTGGCTTTTATACTTTCCAAAAGAAACACCAAAAAAGAGGACTTTAGACCAATAAAACTACTAATATTGCTGACACATTTTCAGCACAACCTATAAGTAACAACCAATAACAAACAATAAAGCCGACACACACCCATCTAGCATCTTTCATAGCCAAGGCTTTCCGATGCGGGTAATAATCCTGATTTGTAACTGTTGCTATACGTACATTTTCCTGCAAACCCAAAATCAAACTAAACTGGCTTTCAAACCTTCAAATCAAACAATTGAAAAACAAAATACTTGAAATAACACACAGAAATAAAATGATGTACTGTATCATGCACACAAACATATGATTATTGCACAGAAAATGTATATTTATAGACATGGCTGTTAATATCCCCGTGGCTCGGGCTGCATCGAATGAAACACGGAATGTGCCTACACGCATGCTTTTTATAGATGCTACATTTCTAGCACCCGTCCTACACGTACGCTGGTAGCTGCGACTATTCGCAAAAACATTGAATTCAAAATTGCATTTCCACTGCAACAAACTTCAAAAACTATCCCCAACATACCTACCAACCCCCTTCGACTCCTCGTAGCCTTCCTCCACTCCCATAATGTCTTACAATACCCCTCAATGCATATAAGTTGCCACCCAACCCTAAATTTCGGGTAGTCATGGCTACTACACTTCCACAAACACACAACGTGTCACTTGCAATGTAGCCAAAGCTATGGGGGAGGTGTAGCACCGGCCACCAATTAGAAAGTGCAACACACACACGTCATACATACCCTGCTCATACAAAGTCAAGCTAGCAATCATTTGCCTGGAAACAGACAAATACTGCAGATATCATGGCTGGTTTGAAAACTGTGTGGCTGATTGGAGACAGTTGGCTAGACCTAGGTTTGCAGGTTTGACCATTGAATAGTTCGAATTGCGGGGAATGTGTTAGGTCCAGGTTCTTTTTCCAAAATTGTTAAGCCTGAGAAGTACAGGGCACCCAGACGTCATGCTAATTTATTGTGGAGGCAATGATTTGGGGAATGTACGTGGGGTGTCCCTTACTTTAATGATGAAACAAGACATGGGAAAACAAAAGGAACTATTTCTTCACACCATCTTCATCTTTTCCAATCTCACTCAAAGGCAAAAATGGAGATGGACCACCAGATTTAATGGTAAAATTGAAAAATCCCAGAGAAATGTTAATAAAGCAGTTTCAGCATTCATGACAGACCACAACCAATTATGGATTGCGAACAACAACAAACAGTTCTACATGGGCAATTTCTATAGGCTTGATGGAGTACACCTAACCAATGAAGGAAATGCAGTGTTCCATCATGACATCAAAACAGTACTCCTGATGTGCTAAAGTTCTACAATGATTGTACCCCAAAACAGTCCTTATAAGGACTATTCATCATACATGAGTACACAAATACAATAAATAATAACTAAAACATTTTATTATTTTACCTGCAGCTACAGTTCATTAACTTTTACCTTAGCCGCGGCTACAAAAAGTCAGTTAACAGGGAGACTGACTTCAAGTTTTATACTGTAATCCAACTTAAATGATGAATACATAACAACACTACTCATGTACTAATGTAAAGTAAATGAAAATTAAGAATCATGAAAAAAATACATAACAGTAAACTAGATAAGCAAACACTGCACACCCACATAACATAATACCATAAGTGATATTACACAACCTAAAATACATTGTGGGGTGCATCAAAAACTAGACAACAATTGCTCATTGTTATATTAATTTTGTTAAACTATTTTCTTCTATCTTTCTCCAAAGTCTTACATGCTGAAAAGTTGGAAAACATACATCCAAAATAAAAAAAAACACTCTTTAATACCTACCAGTTTACTGACCATGGCCTTTGGCCATGGCCAGTGACTTTTCACCCGTGACGTCACTATACCTAAACAAACGACTTTAAAAAAAAACCAAAAAACACTGACACACCAAACTATATAGCTGCGGCTACCAAACTACACAGACGCTTGGCTACCTGTAGTCCTTTGTAGTCCCGGATATAGCTGTGAATATCGGCAGAATGTCTGGAAAAATCATTCCTGCCCTACCCCCTGCACCTCACCAAGTGGTCACCTCCTCTCTGCCAGCTCTTCCCACTCCCCAGATGGCCTCCTCACCACCCCTGCTCTCTCCCTTTCACCCCAGAGCACACGCTGCTTTTGTGATGCAGTTTGCTTTCAGATGTCGGCTACTCGCGGCTATAACCGAGGCTACTGAAAGCTTTGTGGTGCGATCTCGGTCCCTAGACCCCTTCCAACTCCCAAATTTCACTCAGTGCTTTCTAGCCACCCCAGCTTTTTACATCATTTTATTTTCCCATAATCTCAGCTACAGCTGTGATTATCTATTGCATCAAGAGAAAAAGAAGGGTTCCATGTCTTAAAATCACTGCAAAAATGACCGTGTATACAAAATATTGTGGCAAAAATTCTGTGGTTTTGCCGCCACAATCATGTAAAGGATGTGGGGGACACCGGAGCAAACCCGGACCCATTATGCCATTTAATGGGAACGGGGGACACCCCCGCTCCGTTAAATGGTATAATGGAGTACAAATTGACTGTGTCAAACCACGGCAAACATTTTTGTTTATCGGCAACATTATTGCCATGATTTTATTACCTGATACCAAAAGAAGATGGCGCTGTTCATTTCTGAAAACCATGATCCTGCAATGCACCATGGGAGATATAACTATCATTTTTGGGGATGGGAGCACCCCCTTCTCCATCAAATTTTAAAATAACCACAGCATGGAATAACCCCAAACCACAAATGGAGTGCGAGTCAACGGTTTGTGCCCAAATTGTTTCAGACCTGATCCAAACCCATCCTGTGGTTTGGGCTGTGCGCATTGACAAAAATTGACCTTTTTTTGTCTACAGGAAACTGAACGGGAAATAGGCTGCAACTTTGAGAAAAAAAAAACCTTTTCAAGCTTAATAACTTTTTGATTTTTTAACAAATATTTACGAAATCTTTATGAAACTTTGCAGTCAGGGGGCACAGACTATTAATCACTTTAGTAATTTTGGCCAAATCCGATACTCAAATCAGAATTCTGAGGGGTTCCTATGTGTTCCCGACTCACCTTAACTATTGGGGTTAATCTTTTCATTGGGTAGAACATAGGCTACAACTATCTGATGGCTCCACCTTAGAACATCCCTAAATTGATAAAGGTAAAAAAGACATCATATCTTCAATAGGTAATTGGCTAGTCTAACATATACTGGAGAGCATAACATTGACAGAGTAATTTATAGAATTCAGCGCACAAGTGGCGCACGCGGCTGGAGCACAGTGTGCGCGTGCGACTTTCTGCACCAGCCGCGTGCGCTAAAATCCATTTCCGCGCACAGAGTATTCATGGATTTTAGCATCCAAAACCAGCCATGGCACAGAGTGGTGCAGCGACCCTGCAGCAGTGCCAGTTACGCCCCCAACCCCACCCCATGCACCATGCACAGCGCACATATCCCATACATGGCGCACAGGCCCCGAACCAT
This sequence comes from Ambystoma mexicanum, assembly GCF_040938575.1. Taxonomy (NCBI): domain Eukaryota; kingdom Metazoa; phylum Chordata; class Amphibia; order Caudata; family Ambystomatidae; genus Ambystoma; species Ambystoma mexicanum. Next base: position 1,343,550,329 of record NC_090937.1, on the reverse strand, counting down.
GAAAATTCCAGTAAAAATTCCCGCGCACCCCTCTGAATACATGTACAGCCCGGCGCGGGGAGTTTCCCACGCGATTGGCCCTGTGCGAGCGGGATACGTGTGTTACTGGGGTGCATGGGAACTTTCACACGCGATTGACCCTGTGCGAGCGTGGTACATGTGTTACTGGGGTGTGCGTGAACTTTCACACGCGATTGGCCCTGTGCGAGCGGGGTACGTGTGTTACTGGGGTGCGCAGGAACTTTCACACGCGATTGGCCCTGTGCGAGTGGGGTACGTGTGTTACTGGGGTGCGCGGGAACTTTCACACGCGATTGGCCCTGTGCGAGCGGGGTATGTGTGTTACTGGGGTGCGCAGGAACTTACACACGCGATTGGCCCTGTGCGAGCGGGGTACGTGTGTTAGTGGGGTGTGCGGGAACTTTCACACGCGATTGGCCCTGTGCGAGCGGGGTACGTGTGTTACTGGGGTGCGCAGGAACTTTCACACACGATTGTCCCTCTGCGAGCGGGGTATGTGTTTTACTGGGGTGCGCAGGAACTTTCACACGTGATTGGCCCTGTGCGAGTGGAGTATGTGTGTTACTGGGGTGCGTGGGAACTTTCACACGCAATTGGCCCTGTGTGAGTGGGGTACGTGTGTTACTGGGGTGCGCAGGAACTTTCACACGCGATTGGCCCTGTGCGAGCGAGGTACGTGTGTTACTGGGGTGCGCAGGAACTTTCACAAGCGATTGGCCCTGTGCGAGCAGGGTACATGTGTTACTGGGGTGCGCGGGAACTTTCACACGCGATTTCCCTGTGCGAGCGGAGTATGTGTGTTACTGGGGTCCGCGGGAACTTTCACACGCGATTGGCCCTGTGCGAGCGGAATTTGCTGTCAGAGCGGGTTACTTGTATCCAGTGTGGTGCACGGGAGGTCCTACACGTGAATTGGTAGTGTGGGTCCTCCCAGGTGTCCCCTCTACCCCCTCCACGGCCCATGCAGGCAGGCCACACCACATGGGACTACCCTGCACCCCTGGACATGTCCCGCAGGCAGCCCGTCCACCATGGCCATGCCCCCCAGCCAGGCCATGTGTCACATTGCACTAGTGATCACCAACTCATGGCCCCCTGCACCCCCACCCCCATCAGTGAGGGGCACCTGCCAGCAGGACCCCACACATGTCCCCCTGCACCCCACCCCCCATCAGTTAGGGTCACCTTCCAGCAGGGTCCCACATATGTCCCCCTGCAACCCCACCCCCCATCAGTGTGGGGCACCTGCCAGCAGGCCCCCACTCATGTCCCACACATGCCCCCCTGCACCCCCACCCCCGTCAGTGAGGGGCACCTGCCAGCAGGCCCCCACTCATGTCCCCCTGCACCCCCACCCCCCCATCAGTGAGGGGCACCTGCCAGCAGGCCCCCACTCATGTCCCACACATGTCCCCGTGCACCCCCACCCCCCATCAGTGAGGGGTACTGCCATCAGGCCCCCACTGATGTCCCCCTGCACCCCCACCCCCATAAGTGAGGGGCACCTGCCAGCAGGCCCCCACTCATGTCCCACACATGACCCCCTGCATCCCCACCACCCATCTGTGAGGGGCACCTGCCAGCAGGTCCCCAATCATGTCCCCCTGCACCCCCACCCCCATCAGTGAGGGGCACCTGCCAGCAGGCCCCCACTCATGTCCCACACATGTCCCCCTGCACCCCCACCCCCCATCAGTGAGGAGCACCTGCCAGCCGGCCCCCACTCATGTCCCCCTGCACCCCTACCCCCCATCAGAGAGGGGCACCTGCCAGCAGGCCCCCACTCATGTCCCACACATGTCTCCCTGCACCCCCACCCCCATCAGTGAGGGGTACCTGCCAGCAGGCCCCCACTCATGTCCCCCTGCACCCTCACCCCCATCAGTGAGGGGCACCTGCCAGCAGGCCCCCACCCATGTCCCCCTGCAACCCCACCCTCCATCAGTGAGGGGCACCTGCCAGCAGGCCCCCACACATGTCCCGCTGCACTCCCACCCCCCATCAGTGAGGGGTACCTGCCAGCAGGCCCTCACTCATGTCCCCCTGCACACCCACCCCCATCAGTGAGGGGCACCTGCCAGCAGGCCCCCACTCATGTCCCACACATGTCCCCCTGCACCCCACCCCCATCAGTGAGGGGCACCTGCCAGCAGGCCCCCACTCATGTCCCCCTCCACCCCCACCCCCATCAGTGAGGGGCACCTGCCAGCAGGCCCCCACTCATGTCCCCCCCTACATGAAATAAACATGTACAATCATGGCCCACTTCTACACGAAAATACCACAGCACGCCACCCCATTTCTGAGATGCAATGATTTCCCAATCAAACCCACACTGACATGCCCATCTCAAGACACAAACCAAAAGTCAACTATGTACATCAACACATGTCCGTCACACACACACTCGTTGGCATTGATTGTGTAAACCCACATTTTCACATGCATTAACCCAAAAATATGAAAATGTATTAAGTACAAAAATAAATCAATAAAATGAAAGCAGAACAAAATAGCAAACATGAAATGAAAAGCATGTGCAAAAGAAGAGCAAATGAAAAGTATAACCAATACAAAGAAATCCAAAAGAAAAATAGTCCAAACTCTCCCTCCACCAACGCAAATCCAAAGGAAACGTAAAAAGAAATCCATTGATCCATGGTGAAATCAAAAGAAAAAGTTCAAAATAATCCATTGTCCAACTATGTGCAATCCATTATCAAAAAGAGAAATCCATTACTCCATGTAAAAAATCAAAATTAATCCAACGTCCAACTATGTACAATCAAATTTCTAGGGGTCCATGAGCCGAACTAAACAAATGAAACCTATCTAATAACCTACCAATAATTTACAAAAGTGTGGTGCATAGTCCAAAAGCCCCAAAATAAAGAAAAAAAAAAGAAGCCTAACACTATAAACTATTTACAATGGCGACGGCAAGTCCTGCGGCTCACTCAGTGATGTTTTCGGCCAGGGCATCATCGCACTCCATGTCTATTTGCTGGAGGCGGACCTCTGTCCTTGCCCCGAGGTCTCGCAGGGAAGCACTCATGGTCTGTTCCAACTCCCTGCAAGTCGCCTCGAGGAACTCTGCCCACCTCAATGCCCCACGCATGGAGAACTCTGCCTTGACCATGGTGAGCCGCGCATCTCCTGTCCGCCGCCGCTCCGCACCTATACGCTGGCCCAACCGCAGCCACACGGAAGACACATCCATTCCAGGGTTCTCCTGCCCTCTGGCTGATGCCTGCCCCCCTGATGTCGATGGCCCCGAGCCATCATTGCTCCCACCTAGAGCCTGCTCCTGCTGCTGCTGCTGTCCATGTGCCCTGTCCGATGATGCCTGCACATCCTCCATCAGCTGGTCTCCAGTTGTGGTGTCCACCCCTGCTGGACCGCCGACCTTCGACTGTGGCAGGGATGGGATCTCCACCAAGCTGGCTGTCTTGGTCAGGCCAGGTTCACAGGGGGCCCTGGTGGAATCTGGGCCGGAAGACGGCAGGGAGAACGACTGGTGCATAGTCTCCACAGAGGAGGAGAGGTCTGCCAGAGTGCATGTCACATGTAGGAACCCACCAACTAGGGCCCCTCCCAACAGTGCCACGTCGCGACGCTGCTGTTCGTGATGGTGTGCGTTCTCCGCCCAGCAATAACGCACGTCATCACGAATGTCACACGTGCGCAACACGACACCAATCAGGACGGAGCCCATACATTCATTGGACCCCTCGTCCGCAGGTAGTGGAGAGGCAGATGACATGGCACTCTCCCCTACCTGCGGACGGGCCTGGGAATGGGCATCCCTGCTGGTGCATAGTGGTGCAGTCACAGGGTTAAGGATAGGGACATGCACAGGCTCCTCCGCGGTGACCTGTGCTGACTCCTGACCCTGGCCCTGGACTGCACCACTTGCACCAGTGGTACTACCCCCACCAGGCCCCATGTGCGGCTCAGTAGCGGGCTCCTCCTCCTCTGTGGAGACCACCAACCTGGATGTCTCCGTACCGTCTTCCGCCAATGCAACCCCTGTGGGGGCTCACCCAGCCCTTCCGCCACAGCCGTAGTGGCAGACGCAGCACCAGCCCCCTCGCTCCCGGATGGTGGCAAGTCCTGGGAGGGTGGCTGGGCCTTGCGTCGCCGCCCAGTGGAGGCATCCCTGCCGCTTGGCTCCACAGCGCTGTCTCCACCCTCTTCTTCACTTGACGCTGCATAGAGGGAGACATAGAACACAAGCATCAGGGTACAGTACAATATTCGCCTAGACAGGAAGCAATAACACATGAGTGGCAGTTTCTAACGTCACTTCCATCCTGTCCCTCCACAACACATGGGTGAATGCACGCAACACACATGCATAAACAGGCATGGCGCCTGCAATCAACATCAGCATCCATGTACAAGGGCCTCTATTATTCCAAATGTTGCCTTCAAACTCACATGCATCATGGCTCACACTGATCCCATGCACACACATCCCCGGAGGGTCATGCATCATGCCTTGTACACCACAGACACATTGGATAGACACAGTGCATACAGTGGTGACCGCACTGCATGAGTGAATGTACACATCATCACGGACATGTGTCATGAAAACATGGCGTATCAAAGTCACAGACACAATTCTCAGACACACACACATGTGCACCATAAATGTACATGACAGCAGCACCCATCCTTCACACCCCCACCACTGGCATGCTTTCATGTGTGCATTTACCATACAGATCCCCATGTTGCATTGGAACTCATGCACCAACCATGTGGTTTGCACATTACTGGTCTCACATGCAGGAACATGATGTCCCTGCACACACACATCAATACATGGCCAATGTCACACATACAGGCAAGTATCAGACTACAAGCACACTACAACATGCCCTGTCTCATACAACAATGGTTGGCCGCTTTCCGCTCAACTCCAGACGGGTCTTCCTCCGAAGGATCTGGCCGTGGAGCACTGGGCATACGTGTTCCAGGACCCTCATCTGGATGTCACTCATGCTGACCTGGCCCCCCTCTGCGAGGCGCCGGGCCTTGTGGAGGGTCCTGGACCTGAAGTCCTCCCAGCACTTCTTGACGCGCTTGATGTCGCGGGTTGCCACTCCCTCCCTATTGAAGGCAACAACTACGTCGTCCCAGATCCTCTCCCGTCCTTCGTTGTTGGCGCGTGATGTTCCGAAGAGGGCATCATACTGCCCCAGGACATGCTCCGCTAGGACACCAAATTCCTTCACACTGAAGCTGGTGGCCCTCTGCCTCTCTGGCTGTGGGTCGCCAGTGGTCTCAGATGGTGTTTGCCCCGACATGGCAACCCCTGAGGCAGGCATGGATGGGCAACTGGGTCCTGGGGCTGGGCTGTGGAGCGATGGTATCCCAGTCGGGAGTCTTCTGTTCCAGCAGGGGTGGACACAGCAACTGGAACCCTGGCTGATGTGCAGGCACCAAATATCAGGGCACGTGGGCAGCAGGCAGGCAGGCAGCAGCAGATGGCAGGTGGTTCTGGGGGGCAGTAATTCGGCCTTCTGGGCAGGAGCGTGGTCTTTCGTGTGTTGTTGCGTGGCCAGCTTTATGCGGAGTGATTTGGCACGTGAAAATCTTGCACGTCAGCGTGTAATTGGAGGAAATGCCCTTAGCGCGTAAGCGCGTCTGTGACTTGACGCGCGCAAGCGCTTTCCTCGTGACATGGGACTAGTGGCTCATGGCGCGTGAAAAAACTGCACATCCACGTGTGAATGCATGTAATCTGAGGAAAGGGCCTACGCGCCTGTGACATGATGCGCGGGCGTTTCCCTCAGCACGGGTGCATGTGAACACATCCAAGAACTGCACGTCCGAATGTCAGCTGTGTAATTGGAGGAAAGGGCCTTAGCGCGTACAAGCGTAAGTGACGTTGTATGTGGGGGCCGGATTATAAGGTAGGTGTAGGACCCCATTTCCTTGTACGTGCTTTTCGTGGAGAGAGTGGGTGAATTCTGTACTTCTTGTCAGTTCACACGCGATTACTTCACAGCGTTTCAAGTTCGTACTCCCTGTTACCTCTGACAGCGTTCATTTTTTTTGTTGGGCCTGTTTCCTCAAACAGCATTCACTACTTCTTTTGTCCTGTCTCCTCAGACAGCGTACAATTCTTCTTTTGGCGGAGGTGTTGCCAACGTGCACACGCGCGTCTTTTTCACATTCTTTTTCCAGGCAGACGGTGAGTCACGCACATATTTACCAACTGTGCTTGCCCCATGTGTCGCGTACCCCTTCAGAGGTCATTGTAGGCTGTGTGTAACCCGCATACGCTTATTTTTGTGTTTCTGGGTGCCACAGCGTAGTGCAGGGTCATTTTTCCATGCATGTGGTCTATGTGGGATTGCGTGCACGTTAATTTTTGTTTTCGGGTTGCCTGTGCGTTGCGTGACCCGTCATCTTCCCCCAGGGGTCACAGACAGCCTTTCTAGAGCACTAGGGTACGAATTCCATCTAGTACCCTACCCCTTTCACCCCCAATTGCCCAGGACAATTGTTTACTGCAACTCCCATACACACAACAACATCAGTGCCATGGTTGGGAGGCGACCAAGCGGTAAGGGAGGCAAAGGTGGCCAACCTCCAAAAGGTGGGCGTGGTGGGCGCAGTAGGGGATGTGGCCAGGATTTACAGGATGCCCCTAAACCCCCATGTGTGGAGGACCAATCAGGGCCACCCATGCTCCCCCGCCATGGTTGAGGGAAACGTGGCTGACACCATCCCAGCTCAGCCCTTGTTGGACCAGCCCATTGTGGCACCTGACCTGGCACAGGATGACTCCCAGACTGACTTCCAGGTCAGCAAGTTTAAGCCACGTGTGCAGGTGCAAGTTGGTTTCACCAGGCCACATGGATCTGGGGCAGCGATGTCATCTGCTGCCCCAAGTAGGCAGGGTGGGGAGACTACAGGGGCAGCTGCAGCTCAATCCACCCCAGCTCTGAGTCTCCCAGCCGGGACAGTGTCGGTCTTGGTCCATCAAACTGACGTTGCCCCTGCAAACATCAGCCAATACCTGCACCAAGACCTATGGTCATTGTGGCTTCGCAGACTCCCATTACCCAGTCCACCTGTGCTTCTGTACCTACTGACCAGAGCAGCGCAAGCCACTCAGGCTCCGCTCCACCTTTGAAAAAGAGGAAGAAGGGTGCTCTGGCACTACAGGCTGAGACCCCAGACAGAGCTACACAGTCCGGCATGTCAAGGAAGCCTAGCTTTAATGACGCCGAACTTGATGCACTTGTGACATATGTGTTGGCACATAGCCGCAAAATGGTGGTGACTCCAGGGTGCAATACCACACCTGGTCAATGTAGAGCACACTGGAAGACCATCGTGGACCGCATAAGTGCCCTTGGATTTGTGAGGTGCACAGCTGATGATTGCTACAAGCGGTGGAATGACCTGAAACGCAGAGCAAAGAACAAGCTGGCCTCAAATCATGCCGCTACTCTGGTGACTGGCGGTGGGTCTCCACCAGAGGACAACAAACTCACTGAACATGAGTCTGTTGCTGGGACCTTCGTCACAAGGGAACAGATCCAAGGCGTGGAAGAGCTACCTGATTACGACGCATTGTCCGGTGAGTGCCCATGCATGTGTGTGTAATACATGTGTATGTTGTTTGGGTGACGGGTTCTGATTGAGTGGCAGGTGAGGGTGTGTACACCTGAGTGTTATGGGTCACCCATGTCCTTCCTCCAATACATTCACGTGCCTTTGATTTGGGTATGACAGTATCCCTTCTGCCCACAGTAGCCAATTAGCCCCACATTACTGCTGTTGCACTTGAACTATCATCTTGCAACAACATTGTTCTGATTTTTTCTGTGTTCATTCAGGCTGATTGTTTAGATTATCCCATTTTTCATTTGCTTTTTTCATCCCTAATGCCACATATGTGACATGCTTCTGTCATTGATTACACCCCACATTGTGCCACTTTAGTTACCTGGTTATGTGAATGGTTAGACCATTCAGGGCGAGGGAGTATTGGGCTGCTGAAATGTATTTTTAGGGCCTGTTTGCATGTGGAACATGATATTTGTTTCCTGTCATGTTGAAGTGACCAACCATTGATGTGTACATCTGCCTACAATCACTGTCTTATTGTACACTGGATGTGTTGCAGTGTTTGGCACATGCATATTTTGCAACACTATTCTGCATTAATCTTCTCATTATGTCCATGTGACATGGATGTGTGACTCATTCACTCACATATCGCTGTAGTTGTCTAATTTACCATAGCTATGCTATATGACATCTGTGTGCTGGCATGTGTCATGTATGTGTATTGGGCATGCCACTCACAGGCTGATGTGTGATGCCAGTGCTACACGACATGCTGCGAATGTGATGCTTTTCCATCTTGGTGTCCTCATTGTCTGCCTTTTTGACTCCCCTTCAAACTCATTGACCGTGCTTACATGCCAGGGTTATAGTCATGTGGGCTGCATGGGGATCTCTGCAGTTAAATCCTCCAGAATCAGACCTTCCAGACCCGCATGCTTGCTGCCATGGAGGACCATTCCAGGGCTTTGCGTGGGCTGCCTCCGATAGTGCAACCACCTCCTGATGCAGCATCAGAGGGTGAAGAGGGTGAAGAGAGCGACAGCAGTTCTCCCACAATGGCATAGCCATGCAGGACATGAGCACATGAAGGTATGTTTTCTTTTCGCAACATCCATGCAGATGGGTGTTGGTGTGCACCCTGCCCTCGAGCCTCCTGGGTGGCCTTCCCCCGTCCGGCCCCCACATGGCCATTTTTATTTTTATTTTATTTTATTTTTTACAGTGTGTTGCCTTGTGTGGCTCCCAGGGGCATCCACTGTATTCTGGCTGGGCACATGCAGGCTTGTCCTGAGTTTGGGTTAGATGCTTGGGTTCATGACACACACACCCCTCCTGCTTCCCGTTTCCATGGGCTTGCAAAGGGTGTGACCAAGTGACAGTGACTTACACAGTGACATTGGGCTCCCATGAGCTGTGTGGGCAGTCTGTAGTCAATACTGGGTGTACATCCCTAGTGGGTATTGTTGTTCTATTGTACACTGCATGGTGTATTGATATGTGCTTGTGCATCCATGTCTTCCTCCTAATATGCAGGTTCCTTCCTCATGTCTTCACAAGGCCATCTGCTTTGCAGATGGAGTTCATGTTGTATGCAGTACACTGACACATTTGCGTGGCAGCAACACTCTACAGTTGGAAGGGGTTGATGTGCTGGCTTATTCCGGTTGTAAGACTACCACTACTTTGACTTAGTACTGTCATGTTTTTGCAATGTTTCATGGTGTGTTGCTGTGTTGTGTTGGTGGTATTTGTTCATGTGTGCTGTTTGTTATTGATTACTGGGAGCATATTGTCTGTGGGCAGTTTCCATTTGGGACAGTGCACTTTGTGACACTAGTGTCAGGTCTTGTGCATTGCTTTGTTTGCTTTCACATTGCATGACATGCCATGGTGTGTTGGGTGGCGGAGCTGGGGAGGGATTGGCTGACATGGCACTATTTTCATGTTGTATTTTACAAGGGGGTAGTCATTCATGCAGCATAAATGTGTGTTGTTTTTTTGTGACACAGCATTGGTTGTCTTTCGGCAGGTAGGGATGCGCACAATGTAACAATTCCAGGTGACCAATCTCAGGCTGGTATGGTTGTGACAGTTGACTGTCCCTTATGTCATCATCATTGATTGTCAGCTGGTATGTGCAAGGGCTGTGTGCACTCCACAGGGGTGTGATTTTAGGTGAAGTAATTAGCCACCAGCTGCGTATGGGCTGCCTCACCACGTGCCCTTTCCCCTCCCATGCGCAGCAGCCGTGCTTGTGGTTGGGGATGTGGGGGCACCACCATGTCCACCGGCAGTCCCCGGAATGTTGCAACGTTGTGCAGGACACATGCTGCCACTGTGATCCTGCACAGTACTGGGGGCGCGTATAGCAGCTGCCCACCAGAGCGGTCAAGGGAGCGAAAGCGTGACTTGAGCACTCCGAATTTGTGCTCCACTATGCCCCGGGTTGCAATATGGGCTGTGTTGTATCTTACCTCGGGTGTTGTGGTGGGGTTCCGAATTGGTGTCATCATGTAGGTGCTCAGTGGGTAGGCACTGTCCCCTGGGGAGGTGATGATGGGTATCATTAGTGGGGTTGTGACATTACTCAGTATCTGACATGCATGCATGTGCAGGGGCATTTATACTCACCAAGCAGCCATGTATCGCCATGCCGCCCAGCTTCTAGGTCCCGGTTTAGGGTTGACATTCTGTAAATGAAACTGTCATGGGTGGACCCTGGATAGTTGGCATATACTGAGGTGATGATTCCCTTGGCATCGCATACTACCTGCATGTTGATGGAATGCCAGTGCTTGTGGTTTCTGTAGATGTGCTCAGTTGCCCTGGGAGGACGTAGAGCCATATGGGTGCAGTTAATGGCACCTAGCACTTTGGGGAAGTGTGCCACCCCGTAAAAATCCTGGACGACAGCCTGCCTTTCTGCAGGTGTTCTGGGCAGGTATATGTGCCTGCGGACTGATGGGCATGCAGTCATGATGGCCAACACCTGGTGCAGGCAGCGTGACTGCTTGGCCTGTGAGACCCCCCCACTATGGCACTTGTCCGCTGAAATGAACCAGTGGCCAAGAAGTGCAGTACATTGAGCACCTTTTCCAAGGGGCTCAGTGCTTGGGAGCACAGGGTGGGTGATGTGAGGTCATCCTCCCACTCACTCAACAGGTCCAGTATTATGTGAGGTGGAATCCTGTACCTCCCATACACCTGTTCATCAGGCATCCCAAAAAGGCTGGTTTAGGGTGTAAAAATTCTGGCCCTGACTATCCTCCTCCTCCTCCTGCAGTATCCCACGACCACTGCTGCAAGGAACGGTATATTCATCTTGGCGTCTGAGCTTGTTTGTTGTTTGCGTGCACTTTTATGCTGCGCGGGTCCACGTACGCCTGCTTCCTGCTGGCGTACGTGTTTCTGGATTAGCGCGTCTTTTTTGGCGCACACGTTAGCCCTGTTCGATGCCATGTATACGTGTTATAGGCACGCGTGTGAGCGTTTGCTCATTTGCCTCCTGTACTTACCCCGTGACGCCCACATTTTCACACGTTGTTCCCCATTCCGCGTGTTACGCCCCGTGTTACGACTACTTTTGTTGTGTGTGCTTCGCTATGTGTGCTTTTGCTGTGCGCATAGCGCACGCTGTTTGAAGACGTGTGTACCAGCGTGCGCCACGCAGAATTTTAGCGCACATCCATGGATTTACACATGCACGGACTTCCATGAATCGCTGTGCGCGGGTTTTGCTGAGATTTTCCCACTTGCGCTGCGATTCGCACGCTTTCGCACACTTACGCAGGAATATTCAGCGCACATTCATTCCGTGAATCGGCATCTGAAAGTTTTGATTGCTTGGCATCTATCTTGACAACCATGAGCACTTGTCAGACAATCAACACATGAGCCAAAGTGGGAGAGGGAGAGAAACCCAGAAACTGCTTCCTTCAAATAAAATGAGATACCATCATCTATTTCCACGGCCACGTGACAGGGCGCTTAGCTTTTTGCTTGACTTTGTCAGGCGCCTCTGTTATGGGAATTTGTGGGGAGTGGACACAAGTGCCTATCTGTGTATGGAGCTAATGAATTGAAAGTGTTTTCAAATTATAGGCCCTGCATGGATCTGTATTTCAGTGAATTCTGCTAGTTGTGCCTTCCTGCAACCTCAAGGTTTCTCATTCAATCCAATGCGGCTCACCCGTCCATTTTATAAAAGATGGCTGCTCATCAGTGTTGCGTTTCTACATTAGCAAGCTATGTACATTTATAGTTTATGCTGCATTTCAGAGTATCACATTGCTTAAGTTATATTGTTTGTTGCTTTGCAAGCAATATTCTTTGTGTCTAAAAGCACATTTAGCCTAATGTCCGTGTTTCTTTATGGTGACTGCATATTTGTTTCCTGTCTATTGTATGAGTGTCTGTCAGTTAACAGTGAGCTTGCTTACTCTCGCCATCTTTAGTTACATGAGGTTCATTTATTCTTGCATTTATCTGGGAAAATGGCTGATATTGTCACTGTAATGTATAACGTTTTTCACCTGCATGATATAGGGGTGGGGGGGCAGTTGCCATAAATTACATATTCATCTATCTCTCAATACTCACCTCCTCTGGTTGAGTCCTTGACCACACCCTTACTCTTTCCCTCCTCTGCGTAAGGTACCTTGGGTACCTCTATCTTAGTCACTCCCTCAAGTCACCTGCACCTCTTATGTGTTCATCCAGACTCCAGGGCACATAGAACCACTGACGCTCTATGTTCATAAGATATTTCTGCAAGAGCATCTCTTGAATTTGATGAGAAATAATGTTCCCTTTTACTGCGCACAAGAGAGGGGATCTCTTCTTCCTTAAATGCGCATCCTTTCTGGGGAAGTTGGAAGCTGGTATGTTACTCTGGGGTGCTACCCAAGTTAATATGTTTAATAGCACTATGAAAAATAACACTCCCCAATTCAGGGCAACTTCATGTATGCCCTGGATCCACAAGGCAAATAGTGATTCATCAATAGCGTTGTGCCTGTCTTATTGTATCATTATTTCGGAAACATAGTGTGCCATTTTTCAGGGGTACTATCTGCACTGGCCCCCACTTGTCACAGACCCATATAAGTAACTTTGTAATTTTGGGCCACAGGTTGAGACATTCTGGTTTTGTGTTTACCACAACCTCTTCCCACTGTTCCAAAAGGGATAGTGCTTTGCATACCACTAGTTCATCGGTCCATCCCTCAGGTTTAAGTACAATTCCCTTTTTTTGCAATTGGCCCCATTCCCAACATCTGGATATTTTTTCCCCTGTATTGCCGTTGCACTGTTGCATTTTATTTTATTCTATTGTAACGCTTGCTCTGTTTGTTGCAGATGGCCCATATCTTATTACCTTGTGCCGTGTTTCATTTTTTTTCATGGATATCTTAATTTATATATAATTATCTTCTCACTGGGATTCTGCTTTATTCACCCTTGCTAGTGAAGCACTCTGGCCCTGGAATTGATAATTGAAATAGTGGCTGCAAAATGTGAAACATGTAGCTACACGCATTATTGCCCATGTACCCACGTTTTGTAAAAGCGAATATCTAACAAAATTAAAAAGCCCCATTTTCTTCTTTTTGCAATGTTTGTTTACTTTTTCTCACAGGAAAAACTACCAATACAGCAATAACTCTTTAAAAAATAAATCACATTTTGAGAATCCCTAGAATAGCAGCAAGAGTTATATTTCTTGCTTTTAAAGCAGGATATGTATCTATTATATAAGTACAAATCATAAACCGTAGCATCTGAAGAGTAAGCATTTAGTGTCTATTTTTCTCCTTGTAAAAGGCTTATTATTTATGTTCTGAAGGTACGGTTTTTAGGGAAAGTGTTCACTGAATTCTTTCTGTTTGCTGGTTATGAACAATCAACTATTTTCTGTCTCATTCCTCTGGTTGCTGCTTGCTTCTGGAAGCTGACCTCGTTTTGACCTGTGTCATCTCTTCTTCACCTTCAGATTCAGGTAGTTGCGGCAGGGGGTGTGTAGGGTTTGACATCACTAAGGTGCAGCCAGATTCTTCTTCCTTGCACCTTCACCACCATGGGCGTGAACGCCTCCATGACATGTAGAACTTCAAAACCTGGCTTGTGCCAGCACTGTGTAAATGTCTTGATGAGCATGCAACCCCGAAGGTAAAATGTTAGGGGCTTTCACACTGTCACAGTATCAATATGTTTGTTGTCTTCATCACCCTTCTTTGACCTCCCCTGCCGAGCGCGAATGTGTTGAGACATAAAAGCAACACTTTCCGTGATAGCAGTCAAATAATCATACATTTCATTTCCAAGTACATTCGACACGCTACGGGAGACACTTTGTGCTCGAGTGGGAGGAGCAAGAGGTACATGCATACAGTATCCCGTCACCAGCTCGTGAGGAGTCAGGTGATAGTCTGAGCAGGGTTGATTGGATAATGCAAATATGACTAGGGCTAGGCAGTGGAGCCGTACTTTTTTAAGAGTCATTTTTAGCTTAGCAATGCGTTCTTTGAGGAGCCCATTGAGGCCAAAAATCCTGTTTGCCTGCGAGTGATAGGCAGATGGGTGCTTAATATCCAAAGTGCTCCAAAACATTGTTTACAAAATGTGGTCTATTATCAGACCGGAGGATTTTGCACACTCCCCACCTTGGGAAGAATTCACATACAAGAATATTTTGCAGCACATATGGCAGGGGGATGTTTGCATGGACCAGCCTCGATCCATCGAGAGAAAGGACACACGAGATTTAAGCATATATCTGTATCCGTTACAAATTTGGAGCATATCCACATAGTCGATATGCAAATGCTGGAAGGGTCCAGTAGGACTGGGTATTGCTCTTCTCACTGTGCATGTGCCCCACGATATACTGCTGACAGACCAAACAATTTACAATGAAGGCAGCAACATGCTGCACCAGATTGGGCATGAACCTTTGTTCAGAGATTAGAGCTACAAGATTCTCTTGTGTTGTATGTCCTGGGTTATGTAGGTGGTCTGATGCTAAATTAAGTAATCCAAGGGGCATACCTATTTTTCCGGTGCTGTCCTGGTGCCACATTGCATTTGTGAGGGACATGTGTTCGAAGTGCCAAAATCAGCACAATTCTGCTGATTGTGCTGAAAAATGCAAAGGCGATCTCGCTCTTGCTACTATCTCAAAGTTGCCATTCACTTTCACTTTCACCACTGAAGTTCCTGTGTACCATTCACGTGTGATCTGGTCAATTGATGATGATCTGTCAATGATTAGGACTCCCTACCCACCAGGCCATTTTCTTTGACATGCAGTATCTCATCGAGATATTCTGTACACTTGGTGCAATCATGCACATAGTCCCCTTCGTCTACTGGCTCTGCTATGAATGTAACTGTATTCACTACTCTGCACCTAACAATTTTGGTTTCTGTATTTGATATAGTCGCCTTGTACCCAGATGATCTATGTGTGGTCAATTTGCTTTTAGGCTTTTCAAGGATAGCAAATAGGGCATGCTCAACATAGAACATTCCTGTACAGCCCATTTATTTTAATACAGGAAGGATTATCAATGGCAAATGCTGCTGCTCCTAATGATTCATCACATGGATAATGACCTCTCATTACTGGATCTAGGATCCTGCTGTGAAATGTCAGTGGCTTGTGTCCTAAAGTGGTTTTTTGCATAGAATAGAAGAAATTCTGCACTGTAACCAGAGATCCCTAGCATGGGTCCTATGCATATTGCCGTCTTTACCTCATTGAATGCTTCTGTCATTTCACCTCTCCACGTCATGTCACTGTCATTTTTCTGTGCTTCTTTGAGTCCTTTTCAGAGGGGTCTGACATATGTACTGTACTCAAAGACCCATGGACTGCAATAATTGAAAGACCCAGACATTGTTGCATTTCCCTCACTGTTTTTGGTCTGCCTGTTTAACTGACCTACGAACAGAACTTCTTCCTGGCAATATTGCAATTTCTCCTTATCTACCTTATACCTCTTCTCTGTCAAGACTGTCATCAACTGTATTAAGTCTTTTCTGTACTGTTTCTCTGTCTCGCTGCACACCCAAATGCCCTATACATATTTTATCAATATACTGTAAAGGTGTATGCTCCTGAGGTCCATCTGGAGCACTCGGTTGAAGATTGAGGGGGATTCACAGAACCCCTGAGGTAACCTTGTATGTTTCCACCTTTTGATCGGATAGGAAAACAAAGTCAAATCCTGGGACTCCTCGTGAAGGGGAGTTGAAAAGAAGGCATTCTTTAAATCAATTACTCTGAATTATTTAGCTTTGGGCAGAATAATATACAATATTGTGGCTGGGTTTGGAACCAATTTGAACTCTGCTTCAACAATGCTGTTTGGGGGGCATAAATCCTGAATACATTTCCCCAACCCCCCCATTGATTTTTCCACTAAGTACACTGCTGTGCTACATGGGGATTCTGATGACACTAGTATCCCTTCTTGCACCAAAGTGGAGGTGGTATCATAAATGCCTTCATCTGCATCTCTAGACATTGGGACTGTCTCACCCGCAGAAAAATAGCTCCTGGCTTCAGTTTAATTTTTACTGTAACAACTCCGTTTAATAATCCTACATCATATGGACTACTGGTCCAGAAAACCACAAGAAGACGTTATTGATCACACTTGAAGCCTTTTGCGTACTGAAGAAGATGGTAAAAAAACACTAGTGAACCATCGAAACCGGTCGGCCAGACCTGTTGTGGCTCCACCACAACACCACACAATATCCCCACGACCAACAGGGGGTACTCCCACAACTAAAAAAGAACCCAGAAAGCACGGTTCTATTTTCAGCACACCCCACACCCAGTGGGTCCTGTGTGCTTTTAAGAATAAATCAAAAATCCCTACTCACGTTGTTGTATATAGTTTCGGCAACCACCAACATGCGAAGAGCAATGAGCCATCAGGGTAAATAAAAATTGTTAAAAAGTCCCGATTCCTCCAGCCCACACATGCCAACCAAAGTTGCCTGGTTCATGATTTCGAGATCTAAACCCCCTCTCGTACTCACCTACAACACTGTTGGTTGCCCCACCCCCCTCTGTTTTTCAGGCTGTTGGTGATAGAAGTGAATGTGGTATACAGATAACCAAATGAAGAGAGCTAGGGCCAGTCTCTCCTCTTTTCCCTCCTAGATAGGCGTTCCACCATCCCCTGTCTAGGGACAGGCACCCCCCCGCCAGGGATAGGGTGTCTTTCCAGAGGGCCAGAACAGCTCACCATCTTGTGTCCCACGTTTGGGACTACTCTTGAATCACCACAATCACTTATTTTTGCCTTCACCTGCAAGAATATCAATGTTTCCCCAGTGAACTGTCTTTTGTGTACCAGTATGTCCCTACGGTTTGGGAAGGCAGTTGCACACCCGGCTTATCAAGCCTAATTGACCCTGTTGTTACTCCCTCATTTTGGTTCCTCCAGCTTTCCTTCTTCAAGTTTCTTTCTGGCTTTTTTTTGCTCCAACCGACAATGGTGGACTATGTCTAACTGAATCTCTGGCTCTGGATTTGCTTCCATTCCCACTATCTTTTTCAATTGTGTCTGCACTGCCGGGCAGACCCTGGAATAATGTGCGGTACAAAATTGATATATTTGTATCCCATTCTTCTCGCATTTTTCTTAAATCTCTTCAATGTAAGCAACCCGGTCTTCACCATCACACATTTTGTGTGTCATAATCTCACTGATGTCTGACAAATCATGATTTTGTACACTAAGCACTCTCCACACATTAGCCTTATGATTTTTGAAAAGCGTTTCATCATGAGTAGTGTTTTGTGCTGTCACTCCAGAATAACCAGCTAATTTCCAAATGTTGTGTGCTCTCTCCCCTATTATGGCAGGAAGCATGCTCTTGATGTCACTCACCGATAGAGTCATTCCTGCTGTCATTCTTTCTAATACATAAATCTACTTGCCCACTCCCGATGTCAATGTTGGTTACATATAGATTAAATTATTCATATCCATCGGTGGCCATGGAATATATGCAGCTGTCCTGCCCCCTTTTCTAACAAAGGGAATTGCGTGAACTCCTGTTCTGGCCAACCGTGGCCAATCCCTGTCTCTTGGGTATGGCATCTATCAAGTCAACTTTCTTCTGCCCCTATAAATTCATCAACCTATTCATACAAGGTGTTCTTTCTTATAAACCTTCTGATTGCATTTTCTGGAGCACATCGTTTCTACAAACTCTGGCATTTGTCCTGATTCTTCCAAGCCTACTCACATTCTCTCTTCCTGTTTTTAAGCCTGTAGAAAGGGGCTTATGTAGCCTCTTCCTCCTCCTCTTCTTCTTCTTCTTTCTCCTGTCTTTCTCAAACTTCCCTTTCCATTTATTTAGAGTCATCCATGTTTCTTCCATCTAATTTAAGTAATATTTGCCCTCCTACCCACTCATTTGAGGTAATCGCTGTCTCTTCCCTATTGCCCTGCGTACCATTCTGTCTCTGGATTTCTTCCTCAGTCTCTGTCAATTTTGCCTGCAGCTTACAATGCTTATTATACTCATCACACGTGGATACTGTATTTTGTTCATTTATTTTAGCTATGTCGGGACACTGGATTTTGTTTATTTATTTTTGCTCTGTTTAAAGCACTTTCACTACTGTAGGCGGAGTGCGCATATGTGAGGCCAGTATTCCAAGCTGCTGCGTTTAATACTTTCAATTGATACAATACCTGTACTTCAGAAGACAGATCGATGCTCTGAGGAGGAGGTGGAGGAGTCCAGGGTGCAGTGCCATCCCCTTCATGCTGATTAAGCATCCACTCTTTCACAGGTGGCCCTTCCGTCTTGTATGTGCCATGTAGATATGTTGTCATGTGTTGCAGCACTGATCTCAAAAGAGTGCCCTCCTGCAGCCAGGGCATAACCATCTTGCCCACTGTGCCTTTCACCCACTGTGTGTGGTATTTGCCAATTGTGTCTCTATACCTGGGCAATGCCTTACATAAATGCATAAAGGGATTGTCGCCCATGATGGCATGTCACAATTATGACTGATCATACTTACCAAACCTTAATATAACCTCAATATTATTCCCTAATTAACCCTCCACACTCTTTCCCCATCAATACGTTTCTCTTTATTTTCAACACATATATGTATCTTCCTAACTCCACATCTTCTGTGTCACAACCAACTAACCAGGCAAGCACCAGAAACGCTGGCTACTCTCTGGACCACGCCTTCTGGTCCAAACCACATCTTTATGTCCTCAAAAATACAACACTGTGTACAGAATTTGCTTTGCACACAACGAAAACCACCTTAGACCATGTGGCTGGCACAGTGCTTTAAGTGGGCCGGGGCCTACCGGGGCCGGGCCCCGGCAGTCCCCAAAAAGTGGGGCTGAGCCGGGGCCCTGCCGGGGCCCCGTCCCACCACCCGCAACATTGGCAGGATGCATTATCCCGTCGCGGCTGTAACATATGTAACATATTTATATGTTTAGAAAAGATGGCCTGCAAAGTACACAAACCATAGTAAGGTACGCACACAGATATATAACATGTATATATATTTGTGTGCAAACCTTACGATTTGCGTGCTTTTTAGGCCACGCCCCTCCCAGAAGCCACGCCCCCAAATGAGGGCCCCCTCTCGATTTCTTACCCCACTTAAAGCCCTGGGCTGGCACCAGCAATCACTACACATATAGGTGCTCCACAAATATAACACAACACGGCTGTCTTTTCATTATCCAGAGAGGTATCCTTATCTTTTACGCATACCCTACAAGGGTTTTTGTAACATACTCTTCCACAACCTTGCACTGGCTAATCTCTTTGTCATTAAACCTCATCACATGGTTTAGTGCGTCACCTTCTACAACCATGTTACAGGTATTCCACTGTATTTAATCCTTTATCATTTCACAATTCCCTAATATTCAAATAGTTCCACATCATTGCTATACTCATATCCGTGGATCCACTGAGGCCTGCGGTATCAATCTTGCCTCAATAAGCCAGATGCCGTTCCGTACTATGGGGTGCCCCATGGGGATTGGGCAGGATTTTCTCCAAAGGGGGTTCAAGCTGACCTTCTCGTTTCATAGGTGATTCACCGGTCCCCACAGGTCACCTTGCAGTCTTCAGGCCACGGCAGGGAATTTCAAAAATCCGAGTGCACTGGCCAACCATCCAAACCGCTGCCATATGAAACGGTAGACTAAGGGGAACAGATTGGCTCAGAAATCCTCCACCCAAAAATCGAAATAGTCAAAGTAAATGGCAAAGCCTGCTTTAGTAACAAACCACATAAAGCAGGGACAGAAAGTAAACACAAAAGTCTCAAGAGCACTCAGAGGTTCTAATTCATAACAATGAATTATAAATGTAAAACATGTAATTGCTGACTTCATATTACAATTTTAGTTACCAAAATCTATGGGGACAAGGGATTGGTCAGGCGAATTGTATACATATATAAAATATAGGGGTTACTCTTTTCATTGGGTACAAATATCTGATGGCTCCACCATAGAGCATCCCTAAATCGATAAAGGTAAAAAAGACATCAGGCCTCATCATAAGTTGGGCAGAGCGGTAAAAATGCAGCAGTAACGCTATTACTGCTGCATTATCGCTCCGCCCATCTATGAGTTTGGTGGAAAGTCTGTCAAGTTTCCACCCATTTGCAGCGCTATTACTGAATCGCAATGTGCACCGCAGTAATTGTGCCCAATATGCCCTATTGGGTCCAACACAACTCAGGATCTGGTGCTAATTGCACATGACCGAGTTGCGGTAATGCTATTAGCGTTGGACACTATCCCGGCGCATTTACTAGTGGGATACCGCCCAACTTCTGTGTGCTCTTAGTAGTTACTATACCACAAACACAGCATGAGTTACATTACAAAATGTGCATATCACCAGACTGACTAAGGCATACATTTAGTAGGTTTTGATCTAGAATTGCAGAAGATTAAAAAGCCACCTACTCTTTCGCTATCATTTTGCCATGGGGCATTTATGAAAGGGGGGTCTGATTAGCAGACCTTGCTTTCTGCCACAGAATTAACCTCATCATTTTATAGGAACAAAAAGCTACGGCTTTCACATCCTTGCAGATGCCACTACATTAAGAAATGTGTGCTTAAAGGGCTAACGAAAATGGATTTAAAATGTCTTTTTATGAGGATTCCAAGATGGCCGCCGCGGAGTCGGGACGCGACTAATCCGCGCTCGATCCGGGCCGCCAAAAACAGCACAAATCGCAGCGAAGCAGCGCAGCACGGGAGCCGATCGTCGCTCCGATCGCCACCAGTAAGCTCCAGGAGACTGGGGGCTCGACTGCGGGGCGCCGAACGCCGCGGACGGCACCCTCGGGGAACTCTCCCCCCTCCCCCATCGGGTGTTTCCCGCCGCCGAGCCGGCGCCCACACACAGAGAAGCGGAGGGGGCGGACGGACAGCAACGGAACCGAAGGAGAAGGAATAGAAGAGGGGGCGACGCCGAGGCACCACCCCCCCCCCCAGAGAGAATCGGAACACCGGTGGCGGCAATAGCGAGAGGGGGAACGATCAGGATCCCCCCCCCCCACCCCGGCGCCCCTCCCAGAGCAAGAGGGTCGCAGAGAAGACGCCCGGAGACCGGCACCAGAGACACAGGGACACCGAGGCACTAGCGAGACGCCCAGGACCACGGCACAGAAGCGGAGAAAGTCGGTGAGCACCACGAAAGGGGGAGAGAGTGAGGAGAACACATTAACCCAGTGAGTAGAGATACCCCCCACCCAAGAAGGGACAGGAGCAGCGTGAAGGAGGGGTAACAAGTAGAAGGATACCATCTGGCGCAGCCACACCTAACGGCAGCAGGGAGATATACGCTATACAACCCCCACAGTCAACACAGACTCCAAAAGGAAGAGCTGGAGCAGGGCCCCACAGACAGGGGACACAAGGAGAATAGACCCAGCAACAAGGAACAGGAACCCCAGCCGAGCCCCACCTGAGAGTTGGGACCACAGGAAAGAACCACCGAGGCCAAGACAGGAAAGCTTCACAAGGAAAGGAACACACCCGGGGGAAGAGAGGACCGGCCTGAGCAGACCCAATGCAGGCATAGACATATTGGAACAGGACGCTCAGGGGCGAACCAAGAAAACACCCACTCGAGTTACAGAGGGGGCACAGCACTAAAACACACAGGGGACCATAAGAAGCCCCCACTCACTCCAAGTGACAATCATACCATGTCAAGGGCAAAAAGTAAAAATAGTGCCTCCCAACAGACCACGCTCCCCTCAAAGCAAGACGCAAATATCCTGCAACTGTGGTCGGCGGACTCCACGCCACAAGCGAAGGGAAGGTCGCAAGACAACCAACAGAGAGAAGAAATGGCACAGGCGACCCCCCCACAACCCCCATCCAGGGATGACATGCAATCATGGTTTCAGGAACTCCAAGAAAAATTCATGTCCTCCGTACAGGAACAGTTCACGATGATGAAAAACGACATGAAGCAAGCGATCCAAGACCTCAGGATAGATGTGGCGAAACTGGAGGAAAGAACTGATATACTGGAAAGAATGCTCCAGGGGATAGATGAGGAAACGCAGCAGACGAGTGAAACCCAGGAACACTTGACGAGACTCACCCATAACTTAGAGATCCAGTGCGAGGACTTGGAGAACCGCTCCAGACGCTCCAACATCCGCATCAAAAACATGGCGGAAACAGTACAGGACAGAGACCTAATGTCGGCAGTTAAGGAAGTGTTCAGCAACATCATAGGAACAGCGGAGCCGGACGCAATCGGAGTCGACAGAGTCCATAGGGTCGGCCCAAAACGATCGGGGGCGCCGGGGGAGAGACCGAGGGACGTCCTTGTGGCACTTACCTCCTACCCGCAAAAAGAACAAATCTTGAGGAAAGCCAGAGATATGGAACACATTAGAATGAACGGTCAAGAAATACAACTGTACCAAGATCTGGCATTGAGTACACTGCAGAAGAGAAGGGCGATGGCCCCACTTGTCAAGGCCCTGCAGGAGAAAGGAATCCGATACAAGTGGACGTTCCCATTCGGGCTGCTGTTTACATGGGAAGGGAAACAGCGGAGAGCTACCACTTGGGAAGAAGGCCTCAGCATAATGGACCTTCGGGGTGACACGGAGGAAGTGGAACAAGGGGCCACCAGCGGAGAGCAGAGGAGAAGACCTAAAGGATGGGAAACGATTAAGCGCAATAGACCAACCAAAGGAAGAGAAAATCCGGGGAAGTAGACATGAAAAGAAGAAAAGCCACGGGGACAACGGAGGACGCCAAATGACAACGTATCTAACTATGGAGAAGGGGGCGGAAGAGAACACAACAGCTGCACAAGAACTGAAGAAGGCGGCCCGGGATGGACCAGGCGGCTTGGAATCGGGTAAGACAAGACTACTATGTGGGGTTTAGGAGCCCCCACGCACACACTCCCCGAGAGGAAGGAGGGCAGGGAGCCTCGGGCGCAACGCCCGGGTATCAGTAGGAACCCGTGCCCTACTCGGGGACAACAAGTTTGGTTCAGTTCTGGTTATCAGTTGGGGGGGAGTTGAGAGGGGGGGGGATGAGGGATCGGGACAACAGCCAGAGGGCATTGGAGAAGGAAAGGACGATAAGTACTCTGAACATTTACCTAACAAAATGGGGAAGATACGCATAGTGACCTATAACATAAGAGGGATGAATCACCCCGCAAAAAGGGTGAAATTGGAGAAATTTTTCAAAAGGGAAGGAGCGGACCTCCTTCTTCTACAAGAAACACATATAAGAGCAAAAGACAAACAAAAGACAAGAATAAGGGGATTTACAATATGGGCCCAAGCTAACGCCACAGACAAGAGGGCGGGAGTCATAATAGCTATGAGGAACGGAAGGGACGCCGTACTGGAGAACTCTGTCACAGATAAGGAGGGGAGGTATGCGTTCGCAAATGTGCTGCTGGAGGGACAGAGGATTACCCTAGCGTCAGTATATGCGCCCAATGTGGGACAGGACAGCTTTCTAAGAGACACCCTGGACAAATTAGAATCCTTTGCAAGGGGGGAAGTGATCCTGGGAGGAGATCTGAATATGGCGTGGGACCCACAAAGGGACAGAAGTACCGGAGGGGCATATAGTCAGGGGGCCCCATCGAAAAGACTTAAGCAGCAAATGGATCAGATGACCCTGGGTGATGTATGGAGGGAACTCAGGGGGGACCAACATGGATACACGTACTTCTCTCATGTCCACAACTCGATGTCACGAAAAGACTACCTATGGGCTTCGGTAGGCCTCATGGGCAGAATCCAGGAGGTGGAAAAGGGGGCAATCGCATTATCGGATCACGCACCCGTGTGGCTTGATATGAAACTACAGGGGAAATCTAGGGGCCTGTGGAGGTGGAGATTGCCGGAGGACATAATCCAGGACATGGTCATGGGGGAAACTATAAGGGGAATGATAGATGAATACTTTACGGACAATGACAATTGGGAAGTATCCACCTCCACAGTATGGGAGGCGTTCAAAGCAGTGACCCGAGGGAAAATAATGGCACTAAAAATGGCGAGGGAGAAACAGAGGTCGGACTGGGAAAAGGAATTGGAAAGGTCAATCACTGAGATACAAAGAAAAATTTTGACACAACCCTCCAGGGAACTCCAGAGGACCCTTAGACACACGCAGGGCCAGCTAGAAATGCTGCGCACGAAGGGAGCGGAAAGGCGCTTCCTATACCTGAGACAGAGGTACTACATCAAAGCAAATAGAGCAGATAAGTTGCTGGCGAGACAACTACGGGCCAAACAGAAAGACATAACAATCAAAAGTATCACAAACATGAAAGGGGAACACTGTACACGCACACAAGACATAGGGGAAGCCTTCAGAGAATACTATCAGAAACTGTATACCACAGACCAACCGGGAGCAGACGCACAGGACACATATCTGAAAACCCTCACATTCCAGCAAATCACACCGGCAGACAAGCAGGCCTTAGAAGACCCCATAAGGGAAGAAGAAGTAAGAAAAGCTATAAGCGAACTACCGAAAAATAAAGCCCCTGGACCGGATGGCTATACGGCCCCATTTTATAAAAAATATGCGGCCCAATTGACCCCGGTTCTAACCAGACTATTTAACACCTTTAAAGAAAGTGGCAATGTGACCCCCTCCATGAACGAAGCGAAGGTCCTGGTATTTCACAAACAAGGGAAGGACCCTTCCTCCACGGCCTCTTACAGACCAATATCACTGATAAATATAGATGCCAAAATATACACCAAGATCTTAGCAGCTAGGCTCTCCCCGCTTCTCCCTAACCTAATTCACCTAGATCAATCAGGCTTTATCCCAGGGAGACAAACCCATGACAATCTCAGAAGGGTCACCCATCTGGTGGAAAAGATTGGTATAAAGCGAATCCCAGCAATCCTCCTGGCACTTGATGCCGAGAAAGCATTTGACCGGGTGGAATGGTCCATGTTGTTTAAAACACTTCAATGTATGGGATTTGGGGAACATTTTATTGCCAGAATAAAAGCAAATTACAATGCCCCAACTTGCAGGGTAGCCATCAATGGGGAGGTATCGCAGAAGGTGTACATTTCTCGGGGAACTAAGCAAGGGTGTCCACTCTCCCCCCTACTATATGCTATATTCTTGGAACCACTACTGATGAAAATTAGGGAAGCTGGGGATGTTAAGGGGATAGCGATGGTAGGCATGCAACACAAGATTACCGCATATGCGGACGATATGCTGCTGGCTCTGGAGGAGCCGGATCGATCATTAGCAGCAGCAATGGGAGAGTTAGAAACTTTCGGGGCCATCTCGGGACTAAAAATTAACAGAAACAAATCGGAAATTCTAATACTAGCAGGCGACGGGGATAAAATTAAGAGAGAGGCAAGGGCACTCAACCTAAAGATAGCAAAGGAGGGTATTAAATACCTGGGAATCACTCTCACGCACAAGGTAGACCAACTGTACAGCAGAAACTACCCGCAGCTACTCGCTAACGTTCGAAGAGACATAGAAAGATGGAACCCACTGCTGATATCATGGTGGGGTAGAATACAGGCAGTAAAGATGACCATACTCCCAAGGCTTCTGTACCACTTCCAGGCCCTGCCGGTGGGGATTCCCCGCTCATTCTTCAGATCACTCCTGAGGGTAGTCTCACACTTTGTATGGAAAGGGAAAACTCCGAGGCTATCTAGGGCGGTTTTAACCTCGGCAACTGGGGAAGGAGGGATGGCACTGCCCCACTTTCAAAAATACCACCAAGCGGCCCAATTGAAGGTGCTCCGGGAATGGCTGGGAGAGGACCCACAACAATTATGGGCCGCACAAGATAGGGCGGTGGCGAGAACCCCACTAGTGGAATTACTCTGGAAGCAGAAACAACACAGAGACCCCAACACAGGGATCAGCGTTATACTGAGCACGACCCTGGAGGTATGGGACATCCAAACAAGAAAGGGCACAATGACCAACGCAACAGGCCCATTCACTCCCATATTGAGGAACCCGCAGTTTCCGCCAGGCTTGGAGCAAGGAACATCAGACAAATGGGAAGAGGCGGGCATAACAAAAATAGGGGAAATGTTCTGCAACAATGAAATTATTCAATACGAATCATGCCTTGCACTCCCAACAAGAACCACACGGAACAGATATACTTATGAACAACTCAAGCACTGGCTAAAAACTCCCGAAATAGCGAAGGCGGCCACGAGAACCCTAACCCCATTTGAGAAATACATCACAACCAATTCAGGGGCAAAGAAATGGATCTCGACACTATACTCCTTTATAAACAAACAAGATGAAGAGACCAAATGGGCATATATGCGCAAATGGGAAAAAACGCTGGGAAGGGAACCAACGAGGAAACAGTGGGAGGACATTTGGGCCCAGATCCCCAAACTGACGAGAGCGGTGCAGATGAGAGAAATGTGGATAAAAATAGTGACTCAGTGGCACTACACGCCTGAGAGGCTACATACTATGTTTCCAGGAACATCTAACCTATGCTGGAGGGAGTGCGGAGAAGTAGGGACGTGGAGACATATCTGGTGGGCCTGCAGGGGGATAGTCCCGTTCTGGGAAGAAGTTAAAGGAGAAATGGGCAAGATTTTTCCAGAGGTGGGACAACTAGATGAGAGCGTATGGATGTGTGGCATGGGAGATGACACTACAAGAAGCTACACGAAAGCACAACGAAGAAGCTTTATGGGACTTCTCATCGCGGCATGGACAACAATTGCTCAAAACTGGAAAAAGAAGGAAACCCCGCCAATATTTATGTGGCTTCAAAAAGTATGGGCGCAGCTAGCAATGGAAAAAGTCACCCACATAATCCAAGGCACTAGGAGCAGATTCTCCGAAGAATGGGGCGGGGTTCTGGAACACCTGCAGTCAGACTTTATGGAACAATGGTGCCCCCACAACATAAAGGTCACGGACATTTTCAATGCATAAAGACGTCCACGAATTGAGTCCCAAGGTCCCGGGGGGGGAGGGGGGAGGGGAGAGGGGGAGTTGGGGGAAGAAATGTTGGCACGAGTTTTCTCTGTTTGTTGTGTTACGATTAATGAAAATAATAAAGATATGTTTAAAAAAAAAAAAATGTCTTTTTATTTTATTTGCATAGGATTCATGAAAACCTTTACAATGAGACACATATATCGAGGATATACAACATTAATTTTGCGCTGATAAAAAAAATGGTATCTGGCCATAGAGCAATAAATTGTGTTAAAGACATCACATGGTATGTTCACAATATAGGTGAAATAATATTTTGTAGTTTAATAAAATGAGCTGTGTGAAAAATGTCTAAATTACTAATTGGTGCTCAAGACAATTTGAATGTATTGCATTTCAGCAATGATTAATGATGTGGCCACACTTTTATTTATTGTCTTTATTTACTCACTGTTATCCTATGAATTTGCACTGCCCGACCCCTTTCCCCCCTGCACTTTTCTCCTTGCCACTTGCCCCTGTTCTGTATGTTAGGATGGGGATTACTTTTGCCTTGTGGAATTTTATAACAGGCAGAAAGGAAAATGTTCAAAGTTTCCAGTTTACCCTGCCCGTTAGCTACAAGATTTTGCAACATCTCTTGAAAGTCGCTGGGGTTGCCTAATTTTTGTTTTAATTTTAAAGCCAAGATATTTCCACGAGGCTACCTCCTCTAATTCGGTATTAGTAGTGTGCCATTTAAGTGTATCACTGTTGTGTATTTTTGGATATGTAGTTAGGATTTTAGTTTTTGAGAATTCATTGAGAGGCCAAGGTCTCTAGAGTAGCTGACAAATGTGTTCATTGAGCATTGCAGCCCAATCGGGTATGGTCCAATAAAATAAAATCATCTGCATAAGCAAGATAGTGGATTTGAAGTATATACAGACGAGGGGGAAAAACCTTCCTAGTTTTAAGAATGTGCGAGTTATCAAAACCTTTGGGGCCAAGGGATTGTTAGGGGAATTGTATACATATATAAAATAATGTGATTACTCTTTCATTAGGTACAACTTTCGAATGGCTCCATTGTAGAACATCCCTAAATTGATAAAGGTAAAAAAGACATCAGGCCTCATTATAAGTTGGGCGGAGTGGTAAAAATGCAGCAGTAATACTATTATCACTGCATCACTGCTCCGCCCATCTATGAGCTGGTTGGAAAGTCACCAACTTTACCTCCAGCTTTGAGCTGGTGGTAAATCTTTCAAGTTTCCACCCATTTGCAGCGCTATTACTGTAGCACACATTGCACTGTGGTAATTTTGTCCAATATGCACCATTGGGTCCAATGGACCCAATGGGAATGGGAACTTTCTACACCCCCCTATAACTCAGGATCCAGCGCTAATTGCACATTACCAAGTTGTGGTAATTATATTGGTGTTGGACAGAATCCTAGTGCATTTACTGCTGGGCTACTGTCCCATCTTCTGTGCTGTTAGTAGTTAGTAGTTACTATGCCACAAACCCAGCATTGGTTACATTAAAATCTGCATACCTCAAGACTGACTAAGGCATACATTTAGTAGGTTTTAAATCAGAATTGCAGAAGATTAAAAAGCCACCTACGCTTTTGCTATAATTTTGCCATGGAGCATTTATGAAAGGGGGGTCTGATTAGCAGACCTTGCTTTCAGCCACAGAATTACCTTCATCATTTTATATGAATGAACAGCTAGGGCTTTCACAACCTTGCAGATGCAATCCATTAAAATATGGGTGCTACAAGGGCTAACTAAAATTGATTCAAAATTTAGTTTTATTTTATTTGCATAGGGTTCATTAAAACCTTTACAAGAAGACACACATATCGAGAACATACAATATTAATAATTCGCTGATTTAAAAAAAATTGATTCTGCCATAGAGCAATAAATTGCATTAAAAACATCACATGTTATGTTCACAATATATATAGGAGAAATATTATTTTGCAGTTTAGTAAAATCGCATGAGAAATTTGTCAAGAATGAGCTATAAAAGTGTAAAAAATGTATGAATTACTAGTTGGTGTTCAAGACAATTTGAATGTTTTGCATTGCAGTAATGATTAATGATGTGGGTATTGCATTTAAAATTCTTTCCCAGAAACATTCAGTTTGAAGGGTATATATATCATGGACAAATTCACTAAAGTAATTAACTTGTTTCTTTGTTAGTTATTACATTCCACAAATATGTGGTTTAAAGATTCTACTGTTACTGTGTTGTTACAGAAACAACATTCCCTGGCCATGGCATCCGACTTCTTCATCCTAATAATTCCCTGGACGGTTAAAGATTCAACCTTAAGCTCCTAAAAGAAATTCTGCAATATGCGTTTGGTAATTTGATCAAATAGCGGGTCATGACGAAATTGCTGACATAATGTATATTTATTTTTCTTATCTATAGTGGCAAACCAATAATCTTGCCACAGTTTTGTCTTCATGGCTAGAGGGTTGATAATAAGGACCTCTTTTGTCACAATTTTCCTGTTCATAATATCAGAGCTGTGTTGAATCCAAAGTGTAAAGGGCAGACAAGACCCGTCTGTTGCCAACATATCGAGGTCTGAATAAACTTAAGCACTGGTGATAATATCGTGGTGACAAGGGACAGAACTTGCCACTCTATCATAACCTTGATTGAGCTGAGGGCTAATTCTGATCCAATAATGACAATGGGTATGCCTTGAGGTAATTTCAATACCAGTCACCAAAGTTTCCCCTCAACTCTGTCCCATGTGCTGTTAGAGTCCTTAAATTCAGTTTTGTATATTAGGACAGGGATTACTTTTGCCTTGTGGAATTTTATAACAAGTCAATTTCCTGTTTACTATCCATGTCTAATGCTGCAAAAGCTACACGTTTGTGCAAGATCTCTTGAAAGTCACTGAGGTTGCTGTATTTTTGTTTTAATTGAAAGCCAATATATTTCCACGAGGCTACCTTCTCTAATACGTTATTAGTAGCGTACCATTTAAGTGTACAAAAGTTGCGTACTTTTAGATATGTAGTTAGGATTTTTTGTTGTTTGAGAATTAATTGAGAGGCCAAGGTCTCTAGAGTAGCTGACAAATGTGTTCATTGAGCATTACAACCCAATCGGGTATGGTCCAATAAAATGTAATCATCCACATAAGCAAGATATTGGATTGGAAGTATACACAGACGAAGGGGAAAAACCTTGCTAGCTTTTATATTGTGCGAGATGTCAGCTATATATAAATTAAAAAGGGCCGGGGCCAAGACACAGCCTTGGCGGATGTCACAGTGTGTCTCAATGGGAGAAGTTAGGGCACCTTCCCTGTCCAATCTAATTGGAACTTGTGCTGTAGGTGATGGTGTATATACATCTAATAGATGCCTTCGACAAAACCACGTTTTTAGTTTTGTCCATACTTTACCCCAATTGACCTCCTCAAAGGTCTTTGTTAGATCAATCGGGCCTTGTAAAGGGTTTTTGTCATCACCTTTGCCTGTTTTTAGAGTAGGTACACAATTAGACCATCCAGGGATGTACCTAACCTTTTCCAAAAGAGTGATTTATTCCTATTCCAAATGTTGGACTCTTTTAGTCACATGTCGTTTTACCTAATACAATAGAAGCAAAAATGCTGCTGGATATGTTCAGTAATGCTATCGGTCTATAGCTTTGACGTTTTAACCTATTGTCCTTCTTGTAAATAGAAATGATGTGAGCCATCTGCCATGATGATGGAATACGTTTCTCCTTAATGATGTGTTTAAAAATGTGAAGTAAGATTTTACCCCACATCACAGGGTCGCCCGTTGGGGTGGCATATGATAGCCCATCGGGCCCGGGGATCTAGAGTTCTTAATTTTAATAATTAGGCTGATAATATCCTTTTGTTCAAAGGCAAGCGACCAGGTTATATCACAATCAAAGTATTTTTATGCGTATTTGTATTTGTCTTGTTAGGTTTTCCATATATTTCAGTATAGTAATTTGTCCACGCTAATTCAGGTATTGGATTAGCTGTTTTTCTCAAAGAACTTTTATGTATTGTGGTTGGCTGTAAGTATTTTTAACATATGTTCTGAATTACGTTGGAATAGAGTAGCGTTGTTATACTTGATCCAGTTTTTATATTCTTGATTTATTTTCCTGAACTTTTGCAATTTATTTGTTCCAGGAAACAGATTTTTGTTGGGATGGAAATGAGTATGTCCAACACCCCTAGGCACTTTGTAGGTGAGGCAAATCACCTATGAAATAGTGTAGTGTTGTTTTAGGAGGGAGGGAACCGCACCATGAAACTCACTGCAGATATAATATAGCGCAAATGGCAGATGCATAACCTTAGAAGGCGCATAGAAAGAAATGCCAGGCTGGCATGGCTGCGATACACCAGTCGAATCCCATGGAAGGATTTGGCTAGGCACAGATCATTAAGACAGAATGAGCCCACACCACCCGTTCTCATGAAGCCCACTTCCCCCTTGTCCCTTTACTGTTGCAAACACTTAGTATAATTGGGAGGAATGTGCCCTGCAAGACTGTGAGACAAATCCAGGCTCCTTGCCATGCCATTCATCACAACCAAGCTGCCAGCAGGCCTCTAACCACCACCCAGCCAACCCAGAGCCAGAGCCCACACCACTGACCCGACCCACCACACTTATAATATTAATAATAATAATAATAATAATAATAATAATAATAATAATAATAATAATAATAATAATAATAGTGAGTGACCTCCAGCCCCTAACATAAACTATCATAAAAGATCTAAGCATGCACGACTGTTTCATCCTTCAACATAAAATGTATCTTTTGTAACACGAGGTGCATGGAGGGATAAATTATAGATTAAAGCAAGGATGGAAGCCTTGGGTGCAAGAGGAGCGGAATCAACAAAGCCTAGAATGTGTTGATAAGTGTGACTGTATTTCCTCCTCCCTTCCCCTGGCACCAGCCCCAAGCCTCCCATGCACATGCCACAGTGATGTAGTAGTGGGCTTAGCATGCTAATATCGTTTTTACAATGTAACTTATGAGAGACCTGAACTTCACTCCACAGAGAGATGAATCCAGCTGACCCACGTGGAGTGTGACAGACAG
This sequence comes from Ambystoma mexicanum, assembly GCF_040938575.1. NCBI lineage: Eukaryota > Metazoa > Chordata > Amphibia > Caudata > Ambystomatidae > Ambystoma > Ambystoma mexicanum. Next base: position 1,343,518,086 of record NC_090937.1, on the reverse strand, counting down.
CAAAGAAGCCAAACAATTGTAGCCTAGCATCCCCTATAGATCAGGATCATGTATACTGTCTTATAAATCAACTGTGTGGGTTTAGACCCTATATGTGATGTCATTAGTGATGCTGTGGCCTCTCAAAAAGGACTAACATTAATTCTGGAGTGAGAACGTTCTAGAGCAGCAGAGTCCTTTGCAGATATTGTGTATTCTGTACAACAAAACTTTGTTATCCTTGCAAGCTATCTCCTGCCTTATTTCCCTAGAGGGTTTTACTCATTCTGGAGTGTGCGTATTGAGGGCCTTGCCTTCATTTGGTGACCCTGGTGACATGATCCCATCACCCCATACCTGCAGAGGTATCCAGGTGGCCTCTCATGAAGGGCTGTGCCCACCTACAACTGACCAGTCCCAAAACGTGTACACTGAATGGCCTTGTGGGAGCCATCTTTGCAGAATCCCGCCTGCTCTTTGGAGTGGGATGCGGCCCCAAGGAGCGGTGCAGGCCGGTTGTGGAACCACGTGAGTGGAGGCCTTTGAGAGAACATGAGCACGTGAGTATAGCTTGCAGCGGATATCAAAGTAGGGTTGGATGTATGGAGCAGTATGAATAGTGTGAACATGCAGTGACTGAAATTGAGAGTGTGGTATGTTTATGGATGGTGGTGATTTTTGGCCTTTTTATCAATTTTTTAAGAATATTGGAAACATTGAAATAGAATAAGGGAGCCCCCCGAGTAAGGGGAGAGGGTGGCGCCACATGCACTGTCTCGATCAATGGGGGAGAAATATGAGGAGAAAATATAGGAGCTCTATATAATTAGAGAGCTCAGGAACGATAGCGGTTGTTGTTTTTGCTTGTTATTTTAGTTTGTTTTGTTGGTGTATTTTAAGGTGTAAGGAAGAGGCCCAGGAGGGGTGTGTATGGTGTATGTGGGCACATCAGGAGAGTGTGCAGTGAGTGTGTGGAGAAGCTCTATTGGGGTATAGCGGTTGGTGAAAAATGGAACTTATGATTTTTCTGGGAAATCATTGACACTATTGACATGTATTAGAGAAAAGACTGAACTGCATATGCTTTAAAAGCTTTAAACAAATTCCTGTTTTAACTGTGGAGCAGTAGCATAGGCATAGCCCCACTACAAGGTACACATAAAACATGACTATGGGGGTAGACAACCCCTTAGACCATATATGTAAGGCTCTGTCTTTGTATTGTGAAAAGATTAAGAAATATCACAATCAATGGGTGACTGAGACTAAAGGGGGAGGAATGCCCCACTCCTGTCCAGAGCATGGATCTTTTGACAGATGTGCGCTGGAGCACATGCCCACCTTCCTGACAGCAAAGTATAATGGGAGACTGTTGCTAAATAGGAGGCAAATATTGAACCTCTGGAAGATGTTTGAAGAAACAGAGGATCAGAAACGAGAAGGGGTGACACATGTCAGTAACAAAGAGACAGGGAAGGCTGGAAAGAATGTGGAGATGAAAAAGGGGATATATCCGTTAGCAACCCGCACAGCATAAGGGTATTCAAACCCAACATATTGGTTGGTGGGCACGGTGATAGCAACACCAAGCACGTCTCCACCCCGCCATATGTCTCACCTCCAGAGGTTACTGCCCACATCGGAGTGAGCGCCAGAGACTTAGAGATAGCACTGCTGTCAACACACACTGAGTTGGCCAGGTTATGGGCAGCATGCAATGCCACCAGGGTAGCAGATACATGGATGCCGCCCACAGGTGTGCCCCCACAACCACCCGGGGATGAGTGGAAGTCAGGTGACTTCCTTTTGAGAATAGACAGTGCACCTAAAATAGTGGTCCATGTAGAGCTTGATGGTGAAACACACAGACTGGGTTATGAGAATGTGGGGTGCCGAAGAGGGGACGAGGAATATTGGAGTGATTTTCATGACACTGAGGAAGAGGGGGAGGGCGTTGCCGAACAGGCAATTCAGGCTACAGCGTAGCTAGAAAGTTTATGGGATGGAAAGTTGAGGGAGAGGTTTGGAAGGATAGCTTTAGCACAGAAAAAGGGAAGTGAAACAAAGTGGAGGAAAGGAAAAATTGAAATGCAGATGCCACTAATACACAAGGGTGCAGGGCATTCTCACTATGTACCCTGAGAACAAATGTACAAGCATAACCTCCTTAAGGCACTCCCCCAACTCACAGTGGGGGCGGGGAAGTGGATTTATGCATTTGAAAAGACTACAGCAGAGGTGCCCTTAGCATTATGGGACATCAAAATGCTGCAGTTGGAGATCAAGCTGAGACTGTGTGGATTCAAGCAGGATACCCAGAAGTAACTCTGAGTAATGATGCCCATGATGGAGCATCAATTAACAAGATTAGAGCACGGGTAGGGTATGCATTGCGGCAATCGTTCCAAGACTCCCCAGATTTACAATTGATGATGATGATGATGAAGACGCTGCACAGTACATTCTCAGGGTTCAAGAGATTTGGAGAGCGGAAACGGGTAGTGACTGGGATCAGTCTACATCACTTTTCTATTTTATAGTAAAAAGAGGGCTACCCAAAGAGGTACAGAAAGAGCTCAACAAGATAGCAGGGGTGGCTGCTAATGGGTGTCCCAATATTCAAAGTACAGTTGTTAGGCAAATAAAAGAGCGACAAAAGAAAACGGTTCAGAGGCGACAGGCTGAGAAGGCAAAACTGGTTCAAAATAAACTAATAAAAGTGGCTGTAGTAATGACAGGGCCAATGCTAGAGCAGACAGAAGAGGGAGGGTACATTTCCTATGCGGTACACTCAAGAATAGCGGCAGTATGGGTTGAAGGAGGACAAGGAGAGTGGGATAAAACCAGCAATTTTTGGGACCACAGTGACAGGGAGGACAGCAACAAAGACAAGATGGGTTTAGAGGGCCTAGAGGTGGGGGTTTGGAGGTCCAGGACCGAGAGGGGGGGGAACAGGGCATTGCTGGACATGCAGAAGTTGGGGAAATGGTTTGAGAGAGTGTCGAAGGCCGTGGTGGAGCTACAACTACAACCAGCATAATTTTGACTCTCCTCATCAAGGTAGCCCTCAAGGGCCACCTCTCAGAATGACTTCAATACCATGTGGATTCATCAGTTTCCACACAGTTACCCCCACAGATCCCCAGCCCCTGTCACCCACAGCACCAGTAGCAGGCAGTTCCACCTTACCAGCCCCACCCTAACCCACAGCTAGCAGAGGGTAGAAATGCTTTTGGTACTGCACCCAATGGCACAGCAGCCACATTTCAATGCGCTACAGTAGTTGGGGGAAACCCGTTTTTATTTTTGTTCCCTGAGATAGACACACACCCAGACAAGGACAGCCCACAGAGAGCACTTGCGTGTCCAGTCCTGTCAAGGCCCCTAAATACAGAAGAGGAACTTTTGGTGGGGGCAGAGATAGGGAACAAACAATTCATCTTTATGGTCGACTCAGGAGCAGAGAAGTCGTGCATCAGCGAAAGTAACTTCCCGCTATCAGGAAAGACTCTCAACACCCAGGGATTCTCTGGTGCTGTTCTAGATGCCAAAGTTGGGAGGGAAGGTCATAAGGGCCCCCCTCCTATACTTTGAGAGTTCTCATGAAAACTTGCTGGATAGAGATCTGATAAGTAATCATAAGTAATGAGGCATCACTGTTAGCCCTGACAAGTTCATTTATGCCATTAAAGTGCTTGCACAAGCTGTATCTCACATTACCAGAACCTGATGGAGAGTGCCCACTGATTAAATTTCTTGCACTGTGATGTCCCCCCGAGTTGGTTGCAGGCACAATACTCTCAATAGATCTAGAAGGTTTACTAGTATCTGCAAAAAGAATTGTAGTACTAGGTACTGACCCCAACAATTTCCAATTGGGCACTGTTTTATGCATTAATCCCATTTGTACCCCTGAAACAATTGAGTGTTGCACAACTTTTTGATGGGATGGGGAGATCTTTATCTTGCATACCGTGTGAGATAATGGTTCAATACAGAAAGGTTCAGACCACCCTCATGGTGGTTGTCGCCCCACCCCCATTCAGCCAGGGTAACTTACAGTACATCCCTACAAACTTATGGACAACCAATGCACATGATGTAGGGATGTTAAAAGATGTAACCCCTGTAAGGATCACACTCTAGGCAGGGGCAATACTCCCGCAGAGGAACAATAACGACTGTCCAGAGAAGCAGAGGAGGGGATCAGGGAAACAATACAGGCATTATTGCACCAGGGGATCATAGTACTCTCTACCTCACCATGCAACACAGAAATATACCCCATTAAAAAGGCAACAGGGGTCAGCTGGAGGATGATCCAGGATCTCTGCCCCTTAATGATGTAGTACAGAAGGAGTTTCCACTTGTCCCCAAACCAGCATCCATTTTGTGCAGCATCCCAAAGAAGCAGCTCATTTCACTGTTGTGGATTTGCAGAATGTCTTCTTCTTAGTACCCGATCACCCAAACACAGCTGTTAGTCTGGGCAGAAAGCTCTACCAGTGCACTCGTCTGCCTCAAGGGTACTGTGAAAGCCCCAGCATGTTCAATAGGATACTACACCAAGACTTAGGTAACATCTAGGTTCCAACCACAATAATTAAATACGTAGATGACTTTCTAGTGTGCAGTGACAGCGAGCAGAGCTGTCGAAGAGACTCAATTGTACTATTGCAGTTGCTAGCAAGAAAATGGTACAAGGCAAAACTCCAGTACTTCCAACTGTGAAAGATATGCAAACATTTTTAAGATTGTGCAATTATTGCAGGGGATGGATTCAATACTTTGCAGCATACACAAGGCCACTCCTATAGGGCATCAAGGAAGCAAAGAAAGAGAACAACAAAATAGAGTGCACCCCTGAGATGATCAATAGTTTTAATGACTTAAAATAAGTGTTCTCAACAGCACCTGTGTTTGCCACCCCAGACTACACAAAAGAATTTTAGATTTTCTCACACTCAAATGCCACACTCATGAGAGCAGTATTCACCCAAAAGAGCACAATGGCCCACAAGCCACTGGCCTATTAGAGTGGTAGACTCGACTCTGTGATGCAGGGACAGTTCCCTGTGAACAAGTTCATGCGTCTGCGGCCTTTGCAATTGAAAAGATCTCTACAGTTGTCATGGGCTGCTCAATAACACTGTATGTGGAGCACTCAATATTTGCGATCTTGTATCGCTCAAAGTCCACCTCACCACACAGAGGGAATCCCCCTATTAGATCTTATTATCTAGCCCACACATTCACATTGTGAAGGCAAAACAGTTAACCCAGCCAAGTTCCTAACACACCCATGTGCCACTGAAGATTTGCAACAGCATGACTATGCATATTATGAAGGAGAAGACGATTATAATCCCAAAGACAGTGCACTAGAAGAAGGAGAAATCCTCTTAGTTGATGGGTCAGCATCAATTGATCAGAAGATGGGTGAAAGACATGTTGGGGCAGCAGTGGTACGCCTAGAAGAAGCCAAATATGAAACACTTGTAATGAAAAGATTGCTCATACATTCTTCAGCCCAAGCAGCTGAACTCATAGCACTCATTGAAGCCCTACAGGCATCCAAGGGGTGTTCTGTCACCATGTATTCAGACTCTGCTTATGGCACCACCAGGGTGCATGCAGGTCTGTTGCGCTGGAAAAGGAGGGGCTTAAGGGAACATGCCACCCTGCTCATTGTACTAATTTTGGGCATCACTGAGCTATTGGTAGTAGCGGTTGTTAAATACCCAGCACATACCTACAACTCTGATGAAATATCATTAGGAAACGCAGCGAGTGACGTGCCAGCAAATGCATCAGCATACCTCTCAGTACCCACCTGTGCAGAATATGTTATCGCAACAATCACCACCCGGCCAGAGACAGACACGTACACAGCCCTCCGTATCACACAGATAATTGAGTTACAGCGTATGGTACCCCAAGAGGAGCAGAACTTATGACTAAAATGGGGGTCACAAAATCTCCAACTGTTCTGTTATGGAGGCAGCAAAGCACAGGAAAGGTAGTGATGCCTGTGGAATTATTACACACGCCCTTTGAACAATTGCATTACCCTTATCATAGCTCAAAGCAACATATTGCAAAGGACAGCCAGGAAGACTGCTTTATCCCCAATTTACAAGAACACCTGTCAACGATGGTCATTCAATGCACCACTTGCCAAGTGTTAAGTACACGGATGACACTCAGGACATTGTAAGGGACCCTGCCCGGCCCCATCTGCCCCTTCCATGAACTGCACATTGATTATGCAGACATGTGAGAAAGATGCAATGGGGCACGATATCTGATTTTGGTGGTGTGTCCATTCTCATGGTGGGTTGAGGCCGGTCCATGTGTCCACCCAGATGCCAAAACTGCCACAAAATTCCTCATACAAGAGGTTTTGCCCTAATGGGGAATGTGTGACATTTTAAGATCTGATAATTGCACCCATTTTTTCAATGAGCTCTTCAAAGTAATAACAGCACTTTTAGGCATCAAGCATTGTATGTGTTCTATTTGCCATCCACAAGCAAATGGGGCGGTGGAACGAATAAACTGCCTGCTTAAGAGCAGGCTCTCCAAGTTATGTAACACCCTGAAAAAGAATTGGGTTTATTGCCTGTCCCTGGCTCTGTTTCATATGAGCACCCAGCTCAGTAAGGACCACCACCTTCCCCCCATGAAATAGTAACTGGCAGATGCATGCAAACACCCATCTGCCCTGTGAGGAGAGCGTCAGAAGCCCATAGAACAGCAGCATTTCTGGGGGAAGAATTCAAGCAGTATCTGGCTCAACTGACATGAGCAATCAGATGTATCTCAAAACAAATGGCTCCACCAAACAAAGTGGACACACAAACATCAACTGCCCCACAAACTGATCCCACACCTCCTCAAACACTATTGCTGGGGAGCTAGTCTATGTCAGAAGGTTTGTGTGAAAGTGGAACAATCCCACATTCCATGGGCCCTACTAAGTAGAGTTTTTCTACCCCTCTCGCGGGGAAGGTTAAGGGGCTCCGATAGTGGATACACCTCTCAGACATTCGCAGGACCCCACCCAACTTGACACCCACTGCCCAAAGCTAATACAACAAATATACCTGTGTTTATGTAGCTTCATGCTGATCATATGAGTGAAGAGTTTAAAGTACATGCATTGCTGCTAGAGCATGAGCTACTCAAATTAAAACTGAATTTCCAAACCTTCCATCCCTCTGACTTATCTGTTTTTTTTCCGAACCACAGATATTGCTACGATGGAAATGTCCATGCCGAGATGTTCTTCACCTGTGAATAGAAATAGTGTTAGTAGCACTATGATGTATTCCTATGATTGGGGCCTTCACTTTGTGGCCATTTTGTTTGCAATTTTAATGTTTTCACTAGGGGTGTATTGGGGAATAAAGTTTATCTGTGCTGGCCAGCTAAAAGAAGGAGGAGGGGGTCAGAGGGATAAAGAATACAAGTATACCCTCCAATTTAACTGCATTGACCCCAAACCCAGATCCGAATGAAAGAACGAATGAGAGCATACAATTTAATTCCACAGAATTCAACAACATAACCAGAACCACATATAACGTGAACCCCACGAATAGTAGTAACTCCCATACAACTGTATGTACAAGTAAAATGTTTGAAATCTTACTTCATAATGTCAAGAACCATTTGTGTAATGAAAGCAGTAGTGTAAACATTACAAACAGCAGAAGCAGGGTAGCAAAAAGGCACATACTACTCCATAAGAGAATACAAAGACATGCGTGTAAACTCATAAATGATGCATACCATGGCTCAGACCTAGATGCAGTTGAAGACCTTTGTCATCCCGACCACTCCAACAGTTAGTATTCTGACATGAGTACAGTAGGAAGATGAACAACTTATGGGAGTTGCTATGTCTGCTCCTTAATACCACACACATCACCCAATGTTTTAGTACCTCAGAAAGTACCAATGATAGAGGCACAATCCCTAATTCATCTTGCGCTATGTAGGATCAGAGGCACTTTCCAGGCACACAGTGTTCCCCTAGAGCTTGTTTATCCGGATGCCCAGAAATGCAAAACAAGTTTGGCAACAACCCACTGTCTGCAGCAACCATACCTGGTGATCAAAGGGGCGAAATACAATAATAACAAGTGACAAGAATCAACCCTCACAAGTAAATCTGAAGATTTTTAGGACTTCCCAAAAAAATTGCAGCACTTGAGGAACAGATGTGCACAAGTATGGGCAGAGCATGTCACCAAATTGACATGGATTGCAGCCATAAAGAAGCCGTTAAGAGTACACCAGGAAAAGGCTTATGAGCTATGCTTCTTCAGTGAAGGAACTACTTCTGTCGGGTCAAATGAACAGTGTTACAGAACTGTGATGATTCCACACCTCAAGAGCGGCACTGCAGCGCTGATGGACTACTACTGGGTGTGTGGCCACCAAGCGTACTTGCACCTCCCACCTTCTTGGAGGGGCTATTTTACACTAGCTATGCAGCACTCAGCCCTGTTAGTAATCCCACAAGAACACCTGAAAGGGGGTCCCCTGCCTGACAAAGCACCCACAGCGCCCTCAGCAATCGAAGCACTACCATACTTTTGCATTCTTCCTGAGAAAGTACCATATGACAAACTGCGAAGAAGGAAAAGATCATCCAATTACATATCAACAAACTCCACCAAACTACTCATGCAAATACCCAATGAATACAAGCTCTATAATTCCGCAGAGACCTTTTTTGCATCATAATACCCAGCGTGCAGACCCGAGCCAACAAAACAAGGCTTCAGATAGTGAGATGGGAGCTGATCCAGTTGGCAAATGACACTGAGCTAGGGTTCAACATAATAAGAGTGGAGCTCATGACAATGCAGGATAGGTACATTCTCAATCTGCTGACAGCAACAGAAGGATGTGTTTGCAAAAAGATAGGGAGTTCCTGTTGCACATTGGTACCTTCCAAAGATGTTGAAAATGAGACATTGACGCATGTGATTGCTGCAGTGCATGACCAGGGAGAGAAGATGAATAAAGAATTTGGTGCTCAAGAAGAAGATTGGTTTTCTCTAGCCTTCAGCTGGTTCCCATCCTGGCTTGGAACATTAGTGAAAATGTTGGTGCCCATCATCGTGTTTGTCTTGGTTATCTTCTGCATGTGCCAGCTGGTCCTCCGGTGTTGTGCATAAACAGTACCGAATAGCGCAATGATGAAGGTTTCTATTGGCATGTAACGGTTTTATGACAAAGCACACCCCAGCCAGGGACTTCTTCCGTTGACAATGAATGTGGCACACAAGAAAAACAATCTCGAGTTCTTCATTGAGAAGGCCCCAACCCGTCTCACACCCACATTAACAAACACCCTGTGTCGCAATGGACTATGAACCAGGCCGGTCTGTAACAATAAAATATTCATTGATTTTAGGATTCAATGAAAAATTAAGCAAATCCAACAATTTAGCCCGCAATCACCAATGTGTGGCAGTACAAATGCAAAAATCCCGCAATACAGTTAATTCAAACTCCTAACATATACAGAAACCTTTAATAGCAAAACAGAAGAGAACGTGTTTTTAAAATCAACAGATGGCATTCAAATTGAGCACTCCCCTTGCAACACTCAACCCCGCACATCTGTTAACTAAATTCTTTTAGGACGGAAAGCAGTGGCAAGGAGTCAGAATGAAGAGGGAACAATTAGATTTAGAATTCAGCTGACCACCCCAAAATGGGGGCCAGAAACTAAAGTGAAAATCTTATTTATGAGCGAAATGGCATAATCAGATATTACTTGTTACTTGCACATCAGTTACAATTGCGGTGGGATATCTAGGACAGAAATTTGTGTGGCTGCACTAAAGAGATAAGGAAGCTTACAGACTACTGAGCAGGGCACCAAAGCAACGTGAACACAGGTATGAAAATGGATATGGAGAAAAAGTCTGAAATGCAAAAGAAAACAAAGGCAGCAGAATGTCAATTTGTTTCTACACGGAACTTGTGATGACAGCAGCCATGGAACGGGTTTAGCTGTCAAAATTGAAAATCAGTTTTCAGGACAAGAAACAAATTACAGAAGCACATTACAGATAGTATTCTGATGGAAAGTGATTACTCTTAATGGGATTACTTTTTAGGTTTTTCTATGGGACGAACGCAAATCGAAGTTTGTTAGGAAAGCACAATACATGGGTAAATTCAGTTTTGTTGCAGAAGGACTAGTTCTGATGAGACTATATTATAATGGCTATAATTGTTAAAGAAAGATATTGCATGCAAAGGGGGGTTAATTTCGAATTTTAACCAGCCCGCACTGTGAATCTCCTTATAGGGGAATTACTTAATTTACTTCAAAATGGTACTAAGGACTTACACAGTTACTGAAAAAATTATAAAAGGAATACACTAACATACATAGGCTAACACAGATTATTCTATGGAAAGGTGAACAGATGATACTGACAATTTGGGATTTTTAATGGGATTTCAATAGGGTGCAAGGGTCAAAAGAGCGTGTTATGCAATTTAGGGACGGGTATTATTTGATACTTACAATGTAAGCTGAAAATCTGGATTCTGGAAATCTAGGCCAAGGAATCTGGTCACTCTGGATGGTGGGCCAAGGGCATTGGTCACTGGGCTCACCTGGATGGGATGCTGGATAGCTAGACAAGGGATATGGTCACTATGGACAGCTGGATGGGATGCTGGACAGCTATGCAAGGGGTCTGGTGACTGTGCTCTCTTGAATGGGATCAGCTGGGCAAGGGATCAGCTGACAGGGCTCTCTTAAATGTGATCAGCTGCCTCCTCTCCTTTCTCCCTGGATTCTTGTGTGTGCCTGGATCTGGATGGATGGATCTGCTTTCCTCGATCTTGAAGGTGAGTTTCAGTGGATTATCCGTGGATTGCCAGGGGATTGTCTTTTGTGTTTCTCTGTCTCCTTCTTATATAGCCAAGGTGACATCATAGAATTTTATAATCTGGGGATAAGTACTCTGGAATTACTACTATCCTAGGATAGGCCAGCCTATTGGTCCTCCCACCTCCCCCCGGGCTGATTGGTTCAGGAGAAATGACATCATTTAAATGTGTGAATTTATGATTCTTCTTTGTCTCACAAAGCTACTTTTTACCAAAAATGAGTTATGGAGTAAAACTTCACATTTATACTAGTCACCATTATAGGAAGTAGATATACAGATTCCATAAGTCACAGGGGCTTGGACAGTCTGACCGCCAACTCTGTGTGAGGCCACATCACCCTTTTGCACAATCTAGCCATTTTCATGAAAATCATAATATCTGCCATTGGCTACACATATGCCCAATTGCATTTCACATCTTTCCACTTAATTTCAGATCTATCCCATTTATGATTCACCTCAAAATGCATTTTTCATGGCCAGTTTAGTTCACCAAGTCCTTGAAACACACATTTGGTCTCTTTATGCTTGTCTAAAAATCACATGAAATACTGGCATAATATGAAATTGCTACTTATTCAGGGTGCTGGGAAAAATGTCTTAATGTCCAAAAGTTATTTAAAGTCAATGGGGTGATTTGTCACTGTGTGGGCGATCCTGCCAACCCCCACAGCCAAATGTCTCTTCCAAGCTTGCCTTGCAGCAAAGGATTTTCATGATGCCCTTTGAAGTTCTTACAGTTCCCCCTTCAGGGTGGATGCTGGAGGAAATCGCACCTCTCGGTCATGCATCAGCCCTACTGGGTTCTTTGTTCCTTTCTGCAGGGTGTCCGGCCAGTCTAGCAAGGCAGTGAATTTTCACTCTCTGGGGCTTTTCAGATCTCCTTCTGGGCCAGTTTACTTATGTACACAACTTTTTCCGTGGGAGGCAGTGCATCCTTGAAGTCAGTGCATAGGCCAAAAACTAGTTCTGCTGGTTTCTGAGTTTTTTTTTTCCAAGAAGTCTTTTGTAGATAAATAACTGTACATTATATAGCAAAACCCCCACCCACATATTCAATCACATTTCTTGTGCGATCACAAGCTGTCATTAACATTTGACTTTCAAAAAGCATTTTCCTGATTCTAAAGTAAGCAGATTCATGCGTTCATTTGCTTGCATTTGAAGTTTACAAATGCGGTTTCTGCAGACCATAGTTTCATTTCACTTAATCTTCTGTGGGGTTCTGCATATACCATTGGTTTGTGGACTCAAAAGGATGCTGCACAAGATTTCTCTGATAGTGACATGAGAAGAAAAACCATGTTATTTCTTTCATTTACTATACTTTGAGCACAATGCTTCATATCAAAATAAAATAAAAGTTGTGTTCAATGAAAACAGAATTCCTTGCCTTTCAAGTGATTTCTCATTACAGCAATGCCGTTCTTAAAATGTGTTGCCTCACTTCTTGGCAATCAGCAGAAATAAAGCATGCATGGGTGTGTTTCCATGAACCGTCCAACTTTGTGGTGTTTAAAATGATATTAAGAATAATTGCAAAGCCATTTTGGGTGGGAAGTGCAGCTTTAGTATTAAGAGTACAAATGTGGTGCCATTCTGACTGCGGGTAATTTTCTGATGATTTAAATGAAGGTAAAACAAAGGCAGAGACATTCTTTGAGTGGCAGTGTTCAATGCTCGCCACACATGTGCCAGGGAAAGAAAGCACAGCTGTTTTTTGTGATATTATTTCAAGGCAGTTTTTTGGTTTGAAAGGGAGTTCTGAAATGGGCCTTAAATGTACCCCACAGGCATACTAAAGTACCTTGCAATACAAAGGAAATATTATTACAAACTGACCATCCCATTCACCACATGGTCCCTATTCCTGTTGGAGATATAGTTGAACGATTATACCATGCACTCTTGTTCCTCCCCCTGACCATTAAAATTACAAAGAAGTATGGGTTGACCTGGCTGGGGATGGGGGTTGCATTTATATGGCATGTAAACCTGAAGTGTATGCCCGATCAGGAGAAAGTTTGATACATGTATGCAGGGCCTAGATGCCAATAAAGAGGACACCAGCATATGGGGAAGCAGTAAGGTTAGAAAACAAGCGTAAATATCGGGAAGGAGAATATGTTACTGTAGAAGTAACGAAGGGGGAGAGTTGGGATGAAATGAGTATGTTCCACCTCCCTAGGCACTTTACGGTGATGCTAATTCCCTATGAAATCGTGTAGTGTACAAGGGGGGAGAGAACCACACTATGAAACTTGCTGCGGATATAATATAGTGCTAGCGGCAGATGCATAACTTTAGAAGGTGCATAGAAAGAAACATCATTTTGTAATAATGGCAGAGGCACAGGCTTGCATGGCTGCGATAAACCAGTCGAGCCTCATGGAAGGATTTGGCTAGACCCAGATCATTAAGACAGAATGAGTATGTACAACCAGTTCTCACAGAAGCTCACTTCCCCTGTGTCCCTTTACTGATGCAAACACTTAGTATCATTGGGAGAAATGTGCCTTGCAAGGCCGTGAGACAACACCAGGCACCTCACCGTGCCCATTCATCACAACCAAGCTGCCAGTAGGCCTATCACCCCCACCTAGCCAACCAGAGCCAGATCCCACACCACTGAACCAACCCCCACACACCTGCATTCCATGATAGCGAGTGACCCACAGCCCCTAACATAAACCAATCAATCATAAAAGATCTAAGCTTGCACAACTTTTTCACCCCTCAACATAAAATACATCCTTTGTAACATGATGTACATGGAAGGATACATTATAGATTAAAGCAAGGGTGGAAAGCTTGGGTGCAAGAGGAGTGGTATCAACAAATCCTAGAATGTCTTGGTCAGTGTGACTGTATTTCTACCTCCCTTCCACCTGATACCAGTCCCAAGCCTCTCAGGTGCATGCCACAGTGATATAGTAGTAGGCTTAGCATGCTAGCATAGTCTTCATAATGTAATTTATGAGAGACCTGACCTTCACTCCACGGAGAGATGAGCCAAGCTGACCCACGTCGAGTCTGACAGACAGCGCAGAAGCCAAACAATTGTAGCCTAACATCCCCTATGGAGCAGGATGTTAGGCAGAAACCTGTGCAGTTCCCTCTGGGACAACTGCAAAAGATTTAAGACTACAGGTGTTTGGCAGTAAACCCACTTGGTAGCAGTCTGTACCACACAGATTCACTTGGTAGCTGTGGCTGAGCAGTCAGACTTCCCTCAAGAAGAGTTAGGCAGTATACAGAGTATTCACAATAGGTCAAAAGAACACCGTAGAACAAGTAAGCACTGACCAGGGCTTGGAGTAAAAGAGATACATTTATTTATTTAAAACCATTTAAAACCACATGTAGAAAAACACACAGGCACTAATAGTAAGCAATTCAAAAACACGGTCACTAAAAGATATACACTCCCTTAGAAGAATACTAGACAAGTCTTAAGTAAAGCCCAAATTATTTTCAGACAGCAGTGAGCGCTTAACACAGATGGCACTCTAATAATTTGTTTTAAAAGGGAGAGAAAAACAGAGAATAAATTGAAACAGATCCCAACACTTTTACAAGAACACAACAAGAGAGGAAGGTAAAGTAACACCATGAGTTTAGAGTCAGTAGGCCGGATCCACTTTAAGGGGATCAAAACGAAATGTGTCCAAGGTCACACGGTTGCAGTGCACAAGAGTCTTGTAAAGGTTCAAAAAGAATTGGACCAAAGAAAGGGACCAGTTACAAGGTCAAGGCGGCCAGCCCAGTCCAGAAGGTTAAGGGGTTATTATTACCTTGTAGCAATCTTTAGAAAGGGAGGCCTGGCGGACACGGTACCTTAAAGTGGTGAGAATACTCCAGCAGGGGAAGTTGTTCCTGGCAGCGGATGCAAGTCGTTGCTTCATCCGGGGGAAGAGATGATCTCGTCGGGGAGGAAGACAGGAGTCCGTTGCACTGCCAGGGAAGAAACCAGCCACGGAGTTCTCAGGTAAAAGGAGTGGTCCTTTAGTTCGCGGTCCAGTGTTAAGTGGCTATCCGATTGCTGGGGTGCTTGGCACGGGCAATTCGACCACAGCTGGTCTGGGGTGCGAAGAGAAGAAGGTAAACTGGTTGTGCCCACCAGTCAGGAGAAGATGCCTCTCCAGCCGGGAGATCTTCTCTGTCGTCGGGAAGTGGTGAGTCGGTTCCGCAGGGCTCCACCGGTGGTGTCGTCGTGGTAGGTCGGCTTAGCTTCTCCCTCGTCGGATTCTCAGGTCCTGTGGCGACTTCTGAAGTTCCAGTCCCCAAAGCCCTGCTTTTATGCAGCACACCCCCATTCACTCAGCCTAGCTGTCAATCAAACATGCTAAGTGGTGAGCCGGCCGGCTCACCACTTGGGCCAATCACACAAGAGTGTGACTTGAGTTACCAAGGTAACTCAGTCCAAGGTGCCTAAAACCCTCCCACACCTCCTGTGGTACCCAGACAGAGTGGCACCACTTTTGGAGGCTTCTGTGGAGAAGTCTGACAAAAAATGGAAAAAGGGCTCGACTTGGGTTGGAGTCACAGAAGAGAACACAAACGCCATTTTAGAATCGAGTCCTGGCAAAAAATACCACCCGGCAAATTAATATTAATGAAATAAACCAGCGGTATGTTCGAGGCTATGAGAATTAAATAATTAAAGTTGGTAGCCTCGAACAATGGGAAAATCCCATAGGGATATATTCGCGGTCGAATATAAAAAGTAGTATCCACTGCCACCAGCCAAAACTCGATCAGGGGGAATGGAGACGTGCCCCCTCGACTAACAGACCCCGGAGCAATCGAATTCCCCCGACCAGTACGTCCACAATATGATGGTTTGTACTGGTTTCTGTTAATAATTTGGGACTAGTAAAGCCAATGGTGACTTTACATGCCCTGGGAGACAGTAGTCAGTCCCAGGGTATGGAGTCTATGGTGGGGTGTCATTATGACACCCCGGTGTCACTGCATGGATGGTGCTGTGTAACACCCATAGTAAAAACACATGAACCCTATGGAGTAAAGGACCCCATAGCCCATAAAACACATTAACAGTCAAAGGAACACCATAAATCATGTCCAAGAGTGGGAGAAAAAGAGTCTCACTCTTGGCAGGAGAAAAAACACAAACTCCAGAAATCCAGCAAAGCTGCTGGGGGACTCACTAGGTTAGGAAATTCAGCATAAAGAGAGAATTCTCCCTAACACAGGATCATGTATATTGTCTTACCATTCAACTGCGCAGGTTTAGACCCTATATGTGATGTCATTAGTGACACTGTGGCCTTTCAAAAAGGACTAACATTTATTATGGAGTCAGAATGTTCTCAAGCAGCAAAGTCATTTGCTGATATTTTGTATTCTATACAATTAAACTTTGTTATGCTTGCAAGCTATCGCCTGGCTTATTTTCCTAGAGGGTTGTATTCATTATGGAGTGTGCATATTCAGGGATTTGCCTTCAATAGTCATTCAAGATGGGGCACTCTGTCAACCAAGTTTTGTGGAAACATAAAATGTCACATTCATGAAAGGGAAAAGCATGGTTAGAGTCATTGTAGAGGTAGGAATGTCCTCTAGTATTCTAAGAAATGATCTTCAGTTGTGAGGAAACAGGGTTTCATGGACAATCTTCTATGGTAGTAGATCCCTTATTTAGTGATGACGCTAACCAGGACCAGTCACAATCATCCCTATTTGAGGTAGACCTAGGTTGGTCCATCAAAGTAACATTTCGTTGTCTAGGATTATCATTTTTTTAATGTATATATATATATAAGTGGATTGTGGTCAGACAGCTTGTCCTGTTGGATGTCGGGTGTCATCCTGTCATCAAAAACTAGGTTGGTTTTTATTCTTTATATGTCATCAGGAGGATAGCTCAGGGGCAACATACTTGCCTTGAAAGCAAGATGACATGGAGCACCCGAGGTTCGATCCCCGGGTCAGCGCTTAAAAACATCTGGGTATTAAGCGCGTTATGCATAAACTATCATATCATACCCATTTAGTAGCTCAACTACCCAGGAATAATGATAGGTCCATAACAGTGAATGTGATTAACGTTGAAACAAAATGTATATGGACCAGTTCAATTCTTTCGTCCCTTGGGAAAATCATGAGCTTGATATCTTTTGAAGAGTTTTGTCTTAAACAGGGAATTTCACGAAGAAGCAAGGGGACGTTATGTTGATTTAAACTAAATGGGGATGGGGCTTCAAAGATACTCTCCAATCCCAATACCACTGATGATAAACAATCATGTAATATTTTGCCTGTCAGAATGCTGGTGTGCTGGTGATGCATTCTTTGGAATGTAAGAGCATTAGCCTGAGTGAGTGTTCCACTTTGTGGCAGTTTAAGCTGAGCTGGGTGTTGTGCTGGCTGCCAGTGGTCGTACCTGTGTGCTTTGCTATATTGTACTTGGCAATAAAGGCAATTACCTCACATCTTGGTCCTGGCATGGTACTTAGATGAGGGTAAGAACCCTACCACATTTTGACGACTAGCTGGTTCGGCTGTAAGGTGGTGCGGCCTACACGACCACAGTCCCCCAAAAGGTCCATCCATCCACACCCGCCAGCATGGGATGGCAACATGAAACCTTTAGCAACTTCGAGAATCATCCTTCAGGGGCATCAATATGCAAAGGGAGAGTGTCCCTGAGTGTTTTGTTAGTGAGAGGCGAAGGACAATGGCCATTACCAGCACAGCTGTAGCCTGCAGGAGGCAGGGCCAAGGTCAAAGGTCCCAGGCCATGAACAGTACATTGCATGCTGGGTGGTGCAGTTTCAACAGTACATTGCAGACGGGTTGGTGCAATTCAGACGTTTTCTCTGGCCCTGGTGCCACTCTGCAGCAGGGGAAGGCCTGAACCATTTGTTTCTGACCGAGGTGGAGTGTGGCAAGTGGATCAGTGCAGGACTGCAGCAGGCATGCCAGATGCTCATGTGGATCAGTAAGGGGCCTGATTTACTGCCGCTCAGTGGTGGGAGCCATGGATGGCACTCTCAGCAGACTGCAGCTCATGGCAGTGTCGCAGGGGAAGCAACAAGCTGTTGTGGGTTGCGACCCATGGCAGGACTGTGAAAAATCTGTAGAGGATGCGTGTTAAGTCAGGGGCCAGACGCACATTTGGTTGTGGATTTATTTTCAGTAAAGCAGATCGTAACACACAGCAGGCGCCCTCCTCAAGAGGCCGGCTCCAACTGCCTTTTCATACAAAAGAAAACCTACACAAACATTCCGATTAGAATAAACACATCAATACATTCCAGTTAGAATCTGGTTACATCATAATGTTATTGAATTGCACTGTGTTAACTTAAAATAAGTATGACACTTTTCTAAAGTTATAAGAAACTAAATCTCAACAATGCGCTGCTAGTTCGTTTTCCGTTCCTTGGCAGAGATATAATGGTGCTGTCAACATCAGCACCAATGGTGACACCCTTTCAGAACGTTCGCCAGAACGGTTGTCATGTGACCACAGAGGGTCGGAGGTATGTCTGTGGTGATGCCGGGTTGTAGGTGGGCTCTGCATGAAGTAGTTTCTAATAGCTGCTCCTGGCAACTTGGTCATTGTGGCCAGTGATGTTCCCCGTGAGGCAATACTGGACAGCGTGGGGAGACAGGGTAAGTGGCACTGTGCAGATTCTTGTGACCGTCATGGGTTTTGGAAAGGTCATTGGATTGAAGTTTAGAGAGACGTCTCTTAGGAATGTGCGGACTACAAGGATGGGCGGCTGGATGTAGTGTACACGTGTCCCCCAAGCAGGAGACTTGTTGCAGACCTTAAGGAGTTCAATCCAGATATTTGGCTTTTGTACCAGCAAGTTAAGTATTTTAGTATTACAGAGGAGGAGTAGTTTAGTTGTTTCTTGAGACCTGTGTGCATAATAATGCTGTGGGTCTTGTGTCTGTGTTAGTGGTCTGATGTTAGTGTTTGAAACATACTTATCTCCCAGGGAGGAGTGGGTTATTTTTTGTTGATGAGGCCTGTGCTATTAATATGTGGTTGTGTGCATGTTGCATCCTCGTTTAGGGACATATATTAGGAACCTGTTTTTTTTGTTTTTTTACATGCACATCTTTCTGGTTTTTAGTTTTTTTGGGGGCTCATGGACATGAGGGTGCAGGGTTTCCACAGGGTTGTTTTTCATGAACATGAGGTTACGGGTTTGGCATTGGGTGTGTTATGTCAAACGCAGGTTGTGTAAATGTTTTTCCTTCACAGGTTAACTGGGACTTGGGTGTTTTGGTTTGGTTTTCACATGCGTTGGCAAATACTTTATGCTCTCTACCTGAGGTATTGGTTATGAAAGAGAGGGTGGTGTTTTGGGGTTATGGAATATTGCTTCATTGCTGTCCTTTTGTGATTTTTTCTTTTGGCTTTGGGAGTGTCAGGTGTGGGGTGCAGTGAGGCTTTGCTCTCACCCATGGTATGTTGAGCAGTGAGGTGCTGCGGGATGGTATGTTGTGCAGTGAGGTGCTGCAGTAGTTGGATGTGGTTTGGTGCTGCAGGGAGTCATGATGTTGCATTTTTACAGCACCTAGTATCAGGTATTAAGGTGCACCTGTGTTCTGCATGGAGACATTTTTGGTGGTTTAGGTTTTGGCCATAGCACATGAATGTACCATTTGCCGTATGGCTTTCCAGCACTGCTGGTATGCCACAATGAGGTGCTTGGCAGCCATGTATACCTTTGGTGGTGTTCTGGTTGCCGGCTAGCGTGAGTTATGTGACATAGTACTTTTGTGGGCATGGTTTGGTGTGCGTGTGTGTGCTTTGAGTCCTGTACTCACGGCAGTTGTTTGGTGTTGCCTAGTTATCTGAGTGTATGGTCAGCGGCCTCATTCTGCAGGTGAGGTTGTTGGCAGTGTTGGTTGTGGGTGTTGTAGGCATGTTGGAATGTGAGTCTAGGTGACGTAGGTATTTAACTGTTTATTTCGCAGTAGTTGGTATTGGTGGTACACTTTCTGGTTGGAGTTGTTTGTGGGTGTAATTATCTGGTTGTACTAGTCAGGCATTTCTGGTTTCAAGTTTGGCCTGATTTGTTTTCCCTATGGGGTCATGTATTTCCAGTTTTTGGTGTTGGTGTGGTCCTGGAATTGATTGTTGTTTATGGGTGGTCTGGTAGTAGTGTTTTTGTCCAACAGGGTTGTGGTCATGGAAGAGTGTTTGGTTCATGCTTGGGGGTGGCAGTCCTAGGACTCTGGGGTGGCAGCCCAGGGTAAAAGGAGTTCAGTGTTGTTTGTTGGGCTATTGTGTATGCTATTTTTTTGCTTGGGGGAGAGCAAGTCTGTGCCTGGGCATGGCAGGTCTAGGACTCTGGGGTGGCAGCCCGGGGTAAAAGGAGTTTTGTGTTTTTGATTTTTGTTATCCTGTCGGTTATTGTGACAGTTATAACAGTCCTTTAGTTACTGTTACGCTCACCTGGCTCCTACAGGGGCGTCAGTCGGACCCGGATGGCTGCGGTCTCCACAAATGTGATGCGTAGTGCAGAGATGACTGACTGGACCTCTGAAATCTTGTCCGCTTGACCCGTAGAAGTATTCTCCTGCAAGTGGAGAGATGGATTTAGCCACCCGTGGATTCAAGTGATGGCACCCCCCACAGTCCTCCCCACTTATCACTCCGAAGTGCCCTTTCAGCAATCTCACCTTATACTCTTGAAAGATGAGCTCTCCATCCTGCATGGATTGCAGGGTTGCGTTGATGCCAGTTACTTCACTGGTTTGAAGGTGTGGGAGAGTTCTGGAGAGTATTGACTCTGAGGTTCCTGGCTAGGACCAGTAAGTATCAAGTTCATAGAGTTCAATATGTCCGATGTTCACTCTTGTTCCCCCCTTCCTTCCTTGTCTTGAAGCTGAGTTCGTGAGAAGATGCTCTTGTGGTAGCTGGTGGCGCTCAGGTCTGTATTACCCGACGCTGTCTGGTAAATGTTGCATGTGTTTAACGTGTTGTTTTCTCTCTCTTTGCAGGTGCAGCACATGAAGATGTGGAGAGTTATAGAATAATGCCTCCGGTGGTAAATCAGGTAAGTCTGTGGTGATAAGATTTATATTTGTTGGTTTTCTCGGCTCACCTTGTTGTTTTCTTTTGTCCCCCAGGTGCCGGAATTCGGCAAAGAAATGATGGAGGCAGCGCCGAATCGGAAGATGCTGCGAGGACTGGTGAGTATGACGCGGCGCTGCAGCTGGAGATGCGACACGTACTGAAATGATGTTCTTTCCAGGTCCGGAGGCGAGATGGATCCGGAATCAGGTGAGGAATTCGAAAATAGTTTGTTTTCTAACCTTGTCCTTTCCTTTCCTCTTGTTTTCAGGAGCTCCAGATTTGAGGCGGGCGTGGCAGAAGACTGGATGCTGGCTGCAGGCACGGTGAGCGTTACGCTGCTGGATGCAGAATAACGCGAAGCGTGTGCTGCTGTTCGGGCGTGGGTTAAATAGCCTCCAAAGTAGTTCCAGGTAAGAAGTTCCCCAGAACCACGCCTGAGTAAAAAATAGTCCCTGTAATAAAATAGTCCCATCCAGGCCTCACGTTGGCGTGGACTCACTTGCAACATGGTCTGCATCAGGTAAGTAAAGTCTATGAGCCTGGCGCCTAAGGCGCCAGGACTGATTCCTATGATGAGCCTGGCACCTAAGGTGCCAGGACTGAACCCAAACAGCCGCCAGCCAGGGCTATTGGGGAATTAATAAGTGTCTGGATGCCTGCTCCTGGAGCTGATGGGCTTAGTCCTGATGCCCGGGGGTAGGCATCATGGCACCACTCCCCCCCGAAGGCCCCTCCGAAAGTTGTTCTTCCCCTTGACCCTGGTTTATCTCGGAAGTCCCGATGAAATCTCTTAACCAACCGAGGTGCATGAACGTGGTCACTAGGCTCCCATGACCTTTCTTGTGGTCTGTAGCCCTTCCAATCGATTAAATAAAAAAGTTTTGATTTAACCATCTTGGAGTCCAGGATATTTTTTACCTTGAATTCAGGTTCTCCGTCTATCAAGATGGGCTCGGGTGGTTTGGTTAATCTTCTTCCTGGTTGAACGGGTTTTAAAAGTAAAACATGAAAGACAGGATGAATTCGCATATTAGAGGGTAATTCCAATTTGACAGCCACCGGGTTGATAATGGCCTTAATGGTGTAAGGTCCCAAATATCTAGGGTTAAAAGTCTGAGTTCCCTTCAGAGGTATGTGTTTTGTAGCCAGCTAAACTTGATCCCCAATCTGGTATTGTGGAGTTTCA
Source organism: Ambystoma mexicanum (assembly GCF_040938575.1). Taxonomy (NCBI): domain Eukaryota; kingdom Metazoa; phylum Chordata; class Amphibia; order Caudata; family Ambystomatidae; genus Ambystoma; species Ambystoma mexicanum. The sequence goes on along the minus strand of NC_090937.1, from coordinate 1,343,495,924 downwards.
CTTCTATGTTGATCAGCATTTTTCTTATATTTCTCTTTTGCTTGCTTCAAATGTTCTGTTGCCTCCTTAAAGGCTTGTGTAATAGTAGAGTGCAAATGACTAACTGCGGGCATTTCTAAGTGCTGAGGTGAATCTAGTTCTGAGGTTCGGGGGTGATGTCCATATATGGTATAAAAGGGGCTTTGTTTGGTTCCTGAATGTACTGAGTTATTGTATGCATACTCGAAAATCCAAAAAATATCTTTCCAATTACTTTCCGTCTGGTGTGGCATGCAACGTAGGTAGTGTTCAAGGGTCTGGTGGGTCCTCTCCATTTGACCATCGGTCTGGGGATGGTGACTGGTTGATAGCCTCACATCGATTTGCGCCAATTGACAACATTTCTTCCAAAATTGTGAAATTAATTGTCTACCTCAGTCAGAGACCAATACGGAAAGAAATCTGTGTATTCGAGCAATGTTCTCGAGGAACTCCTTGGCCAGAATTGAAGCAGAAGGTAATCCCTTTAAAGGGATAAAGTGGGCCATCTTGGAAAAAAGATCCACAATAACTAGAATGGTGTTAAATCCATTACATGGAGGTAGATCTGTAATCAAGTCTAAAGATAAGGTGTGCCATGGTGTAGGTGGAACATCCAAAGGTTGTAAAAGGCCAGCTGGTTTTTTCTTTTGACTTTTGTTTTTGGTGCAAATGCCACAAGACATGACAAATGACTTTACGTATTTTCGCCAGGTGGGCCACCAGAATTGTCTCTTAATTTTAGCTTCAGTTTTTGCGATACCTGGGTGTCCTTCCATCAAGGTGTCATGATAATTGGAGATGACTAGTTCTTGTAGTTCCTTGTGTGGTAGAAATAGTCGCCCTTGATAATAAGGTAGGTCATTGATGACTGAGTAGTCCGGCCCTTTCTTTAGCCAGTCCTGCAGGGCTGTTGGATCGAAGAGTTGTTGGACTTTTACATGAATATCCTCTAGTGTCTGTAGAGTAGTTATGCCAAGAATTCTTTGTCTGGAAATTATAGGCACCGGTTCCGGGTTCGCATATGCTTCTCCCATCCCTATTCGGGATGAGGCATCTGCCTTGCCGTTTTTACAGCCTGGTCGATAAGTGATCACAAAATCGAACTCGGCAAAGAACAATGCCCATCGAAGTTGGCGCGATGATTGGGCTTTGGCTGTTTTTAAATACTGCAAGTTCCGGTGATTACAGTGATGGTATGCCTGGAACCGAGAAGATAATGCCGCCAAGCCTTGAAGGCGGATTTGATGGCTAATAACTCTTTATCGGTAACCGCATAGTTTAACTCGGGTGCCGAGAACTTTCTGGACCAAAATGCCACTGGGTGAAGTTGACCGGTTTCGGGATCCTTCTGGGACAGGACAGCTCCCATGGCTAAACTGGATGCATCAGTTTCAACTATGTATGGAAGTTCAGGGCGGGGATGCTTTAAGACAGGTGCAGACGTGAATTTTGCTTTCAGCTCTTGAAAGGCCTTTTCAGCCTCTTCGGTCCACAAGAAGCGTTTGTTTTTTCGCAAAAGTGCTGTGATGGGGTGTTCAACATGTGAGAAATCCGGAATTAATCTGCGGTAGAAATTAGCAAATCCGAGCATGCTTTGTACCCCTTTAACTGAACTGGGTGATGGCCACTTGAGAATTGCATCCACCTTTCGAGAGTCCATTCGGACTCCTTTTGGAGTCAGGATAAATCCAAGGAATTCAACTTCCGTAGTATGAAAAACACATTTTTCCAATTTTGCATATAACTTGTGTTGGCGTAGTTTCTCAAGGACTGCACACACATGCTTAACATGGTCTGATTCTGAGGAGTAGTACACTAGAATATTGTCTATGTATATGACAACACAGACATCAATGAGTTCATGAAGGACATTGTTCATAAAATACTGGAAGGCTGCTGGTGCATTGCACAACCCGAAGGGCATCACCTGATATTAGAATAATCCGTACTTGGTGCGAAAGGCAGTCTTCCATTCGTCGCCTTTCTTTACACGTACCAGATGATATGCCCCTCGGAGATCCAATTTAGTGTAGATGCAAGCATCCTTTACTTGATCTAGTAATTCGGGGATCAGAGGCAATGGGTATCGGTTCTTGACCATAATCTGATTTAATGCGTGGTAGTCTATACATGTTCTGAGGTCACCTTCCTTTTTAGGCACGAAGAACAAAGCTGAGGATGCAGGGGACTTGGATGGACGAATAAAACCATTAGCAAGGTATTGGTCCAAGTATTGTCGTAGGTGAAGTTTTTCGGGTTCCGTAAGGGCGTAGATCCTACTGCATGGGGGTTGTGCACCGGGTATTAGGTCAATTTGACAATCGTATGATCTGTGAGGTGGTAAGGTGTTTGCCTGTTCTGTTTGAAAAAACATCTTGGAATTCTTGATATTCCTGAGGTAACTGCGCGACTGGGTTAGCAACTGTGGCCAGGCCTTTGTTCAAGGTTTTTTCCGGGTAGCAGGTATGTGCACAATCCGGAAAGGTTATTCTCTTCTCTCGCCAATCAATACTAGGATTATGTGTTTCCAACCAAGCTATCCCCAGTATTATTTGGAACTGCGGGGCTTTGATTAAATCAAACACAATAGTCTCTCGATGCCCACCTTGGCCAAACAGTGTCATTTCTGTGGTGGAATGAGTTACAGGCCCAGAGGCGATTTCAGTTCCACCAACTGTGGTGATGACATCCGAAGAGGTTTTTTTACAGAAAGGTAGATTCATCCTAGAAGCCAATTCATGGTCCATATAGTTCCCTACGGCCCCGCTGTCAATGTATGCCCTTAATGCGTGCATACGTGATGGCTGCCTTGGATCAATAAGGACCATTGGTATGATTAGGTTCAAGGTCTGAGTGTCCTTCTTCAAGCTCGGCAAGCGGACCTCTACGCTTGTCGGGCGTGGTCGTTTCCCGAATCAGGTTCTGTTTGATTTCTATCAGCGACTCTGACTATTTTCTTGGATGGTTTTATAGGGCAATCCGGTAGTAAATGTCATGAGGCCCCACAGTATATTGCATCTGCCGTCTCCTTTCTCTTTCCTTTTGAGTTAAGGGTCCCTTAACCCCCCCGATCTGCATAGGTTCTGCTGCATCTGTTCCTTTGGGGGTGACGTTGGGTTTGACCAATACCCGATTCTTGAACTTAGCTTGGTCAGCCTTTCTATTCTGAAGCTGATGGTCTAACTGGACCACTAAGTCTATATATTCTGCGCAATCCTGAGGTGGGTTCACAACTTGGGCCAAAACATCTTTAAGCTCTCCCCGAAGTCCACAATGAAATAATGTAATTCGTTTTACCTCTGGCCATTTGGTTTCTACCTCCAGCCTATTAAAGGTTGTGATACAGGTTAACAGATCCTGGTTACCTTGTCGTAGGGATAAAAGTTTGTTATCCAGGGCCCGTCTCTGGGAATGTCTAGCAAATAGTCTTTCCATGCTCATTTGAAAACCCTGAAAGTCCCGAAGAAGAGGGTCATCCTGATTTACTAATGGAATCGACCAATCAGCTGCACTGCCACTCAAGTATGATAATACAAAAGCTACTTTGGCTTGGTCATTCGGAAAAGCTCCAGGTCTGCATAGAAAGTGCAAGCGACATTGGCTCATAAACACGGCAAACCTTTTTGGGTCCCCAGCAAAGCGTTGAGGTGGAGCTAAAGGAATAGCCCCTGGTAAAACCACTTACACCGATTGCTCGATGAAACAGGAGTTGGATTCCCCCCGAGTCCTGGTAAAGGTGTTTGCCCTGCTTGGTTTTGCAGCAGCTGCCTAGCCAGATCATCAGTGCGCTCCTTCGAAACAATCAGTTCTCTCCTGAGGGCATTAGTCTCTTGGCAAGCGGAGTGCACTTCTGCCCTAAATTCCCCCAGTAATTGGGCCAGTTGGTCAGTTTCCGAGGTTTCCATAACGCCCGGGTGATGATTTATAGAGAGGCTTTGCGTTCTATTACGCTCACCTGGTTCCCACAGGGGCGACGGTCGGACCCGGGCGGCTGCGGTCTCCACCAATGTGATGCGTCCTCATTCTACAGGAGTGCAACTGCTAAGCCAAGTGCACACCGACAGTGAGGAAAATGTCATCTATGCAAGCCACTGTCTGTTGCTGCAAACCCTGTTTCAGTGAGCAGTATCTGACCATGCTTGTTGACACACTAGTGGAGCATGCCAATGTGGTGTTTGGTGCTGATCTGTGGTGCCCAGCACAATAAAGGAAAAAGGCGATTTGGGAGGAAGTGGCCAGCAAAGTATCCGCAGTGGGGACAATCAGAGACTGTCAGAAGAGGTGGGACAACTTACATCTCTGTGTTCTTAACCTCCTCGCCGCAGAGTGTAGCCAGGTGCTGGCCACAGGAGGTGGTGCACTATCCCCCATAAGACTGCAGCCATGGGAGGAGACCTGCAGCACTGTCCTCCACCTGGGGAGCATAGAGGGAGTAGGAGATGCAGAGACTGGAGCAGCGTCAATCGATGATGCCGGTGAGTGCCCTTAACTTAAATCCCAAAGTCACATCACACACATTGTATCCCCAATGCCAATGGTAAAGTCCAAATGACAAGACACTGGCACCAGATCCCTGCTGCTTTACCACCCACCGACAGCCTCATTCCACACAAGTATGTAACTGCCAGTAGGACAAGCAACAAACCCCACTGACACACCCCACATGTCCCATGTAATGCCCACACAAGTACCATCTGCATACACAGACACATATCACTGTCCAACTGCTGCTGTCACCACTTTGCCACCAAATGGCCCAATCCACCTCATGTCAAGATGCACACATCAATGACACCAGTCGCACACCTTTCACACCCACCATGTCCCTTCCTGCAGACTCATCATCAATGCAGCAACGTACACAAGTGGAACACATCCAGATCACAATCAAACTGCACATGTCACACAGCCCTGCGGCATGGCCACAACACCAAAGCCACTAGACACCAGTATCCCATCCAACAGACACTGCCCACTCCATGGCCACAAATATTCCCCCACACTGCATCCCCCACACAATCATGTGTGCACCATGCTATGGCCTACACCGTGCCCATGACAATGCACATGACTCTGAATGTACTAGCATTGATGTATGTCAGATGGATTCACACACATTACTAATGCCAAGCCTCACTGTCCCCCACAGGCACATCATCTGACAGCGAGGGTGAGCTTGCCACCACACCCAAGTCCACTGCAGTACGTCACCAGTGCACAAAATCCACCCCACTAGCCAGGGGCCAGGGACCACTGCGGCTAGACCTGAGCATGCCACTAGACATCTTCCCTTCATCCCCTCTGCCACCAGGAAACACCTGCTGCCAAGCAGCCCTGCAAGTCTATAACACCTGCGGCCAAGCATCCCCACAAGTCTACAACACCAGCGGCCAAGCCGGCTGAGCAAACAAAAACGCCTGTGGCAAAGCCAGCCCATCAGCCAAAAACACCTGTGGCCAAGCAGGCCCATCACCAGGAACAGCCGGAATCCCCAGTACGGAGCCTGCCAGAAGAGCCGGAATCTTCCCCACCCAGCAAGGCGCCCCACCCTGCAAGTCCAATGGATGGCATAAGAGCACACAGCAATGTCGAGGCCACTGAGCCCGACACACAGACCGATGGTGCGCATGATGAAGAAGCTCTTTTCACTCCCTCAGGCCCTAGAGCCCACCACCCTTGCCACTACCAGGATGCAAGATATGGGGGTGGCGCCTCAGTAGAGCGGAGGAGCAGCAACAGGCTATGCACACCTTGGTCAGCCAGTACCTCACAGAGGGACAACTGACACGGCAGACAATGCAGGACACCTCCCGCAACACGCCACGCATGCTCAGCCGAGCAACGGAGGGCGTGTACCAACTGGCAAGGCGTGAGCAGGAGGGAAATTAAGTCATGTCATCTATGGCAGAGTCCATAAACATGCTGGTGACCGCAATAGCCGAACAATGGCACATCACCACCCCACTTGGCCCATCCACTAGCGCTACACTGACCAGTTACACCCAAAGTAGCCCTGTGCATCAGTTGCAGCGACTGGATCGTCCAGCAGATGCTCACCCCATCCTCAAAAACGGGGCTGCAAATAGGCCATGTAACAAGTGCATGTGCGGAGGGAGTAGTTGGGAAGAGGATGTGGGGGTAATGGGGGAAGGGGCAGCAGGCGTGGGGTTGTTGGTTGTGGGTGTGGGGGTGGTGGAGTAGGGGGTAGTGGGAAAGGGGGTAGCAGGGAGGGGGTGTTGGGGCATTGGGTGTGGAGGTAGTCGGGGAGGTGGGGAGGGGTATATTTAAGGGGATAGAAGTCTATGGTAGAAAAAAATAATCTGTACATAGTTCTTAATCAGTCAATGCACATGGTGTAGCAAAACAACATGGCTGGACATTGCTTCTTGAGTGTGCGTCTATTCAATCATGTGCAGTGTCCAGAACCCAGTGTGACCCATGCCCAGTGCCATGTCTTTAACATTCCATCAGAAGTAATTGTCATTTAATGCTTGCCGTGTGGCATGTCCATCATGGCCATGGTGGTGCCGAGGAATCCCAGCATCTTCATCATCATCCTCATTCTCAGTGTCAATGTGTCAATGTCAGGGGGCAGTGGGACGTTGCGCCGGATGCGCATGTTGTGTAGCAACACACATACTAGCACCATTTTGCCCTCCTTCTCTGGACCGTAGATAAGGGCTCCCCCTGACCTGCTGAGGCAGTGGAACTGGGCCTTCAACAGGCCAAATATCTGCTCGGTGGATATGTGAGTGCGTGCATGTGCATGGTTGTAGACCTCTTCGTGCCTGTTGTATGGTTGCCTGATGGGGGTCAAGAGTCAACCCATCAAGGGATACCCAGCATTACCTGCATGTGAGCAAGAGAAAGGATACTTTTGATTTATTTGGTCATTCCATGTTACCACTGGTTGTACAGTGTTCTTTACAAAATGCACTGAAACACAGGATAACATAACAGTACATGGCAATTGTCATTCTCTGTTGCCCGGGAAGTTAACATAGGGCTGATCCTTGTGGGGGCTGGGTGCATTTGCTGCCACATTGCCCATTCAATGAGAACCTGTACATGCCCAATTCATGTCCTACAGACCACTATGGTCTCAGTCCTCATAATTGTGTTACCAATGGAAAAGGAGTGTGCATATACAGTGGCAAGTCACACCTTGCCTCTTATAATCAATGTGATACAGGGGTATCCCCAGTATGCATAGAACATACACAAGTCTCCATGTACATATGCATCGACACATTCCCCCATATGACTAGGTCAGATGTCCATAGGTAGTATGTAGCACGGGTGAAGGGTGACAGTACTGTAATATGTTTGGGTGGGTGCTAGCATGATGGAATCGTGCTACATTGGATGTGTCCCGCACCTCTCTGTCATTTCTTGAGTGTAGTGAATAATTGTGCTTTTCTCTGTTTTCATATTTGAACCATTGAACTTGTAGGTGTCCCTTAAGGTGACAGGACAGGCGTACTGATCTGCGGTATACCAGTGGACTGAGTGCAGCGGCTGATTTTGTAGGTGTGACTGATGGTTTTTCTCTCTGGCGGAGCATCATGACTTGTGATTTGATTTGCTGAGATTAGATTGCATACATTGTCACTACAGAGTAGTATATTGTGGTACATGTGGTTCATGTTTTCAGGTGTACCTAATGCATGTGCTGGTGTGAGCTCTGCATCTGTTGTTTGCATGTAGACCCGGCTGTGAAGGCCTTGCATATCTGCTTGCATTAGCTGTGCTGCACATTCTGGTAAATTTACAAAACTCACACTTCAGGGAACCCAGTACACTGTGTGTGGTCTTTTTCAAATCAATGTGTGATGCTTCACGGTGTGCAAATTGGTAATGATGAGGTTGGTTGGTCTATTTCCTCATCTGACTTAGCATTCTATTAGACTACCCACTCTCTCTGCACTTCATTGCATACCTGGATATTTTTACAGGTTTTGGCGGGAGTGATGATGCATTCATGCATGTAGTGTGCACTTGTGTTCCTCGTGAATGCAATCCTATGCTATGTTCCCATGCCCCTCATGGCCCACCCAGCAGACAGGTTGCCTATGCTGTTAACTGCCACCCCCCACTTTCAACACCCCTCATGGCCCACCCAGCAGACAGGTTGCCTATGCTGTTGACTGCTCCCCTACTCAACACCCCTCTTGGCCCACTTAGCAGACAGGCTGCCTATGCTGTTAACTGTCCCCCCATTCAACACCCCTCATGGCCCATCCAGCAGACAGGTTGCCTATGCTGTTAACTGCCCCCTCATTCAACATCCCCCATGGCCCAGCCAGCAGACAGGTTGCCCATGCTGTTAACTGCCCCCCATTCAACACCCCTCATGGCTGGCCCACCCGGCAGATAGGTTGCCTATGCTTTTGACTGCCCCCCATTCAACACCCCTCATGACCCACCCAGCAGACAGACTGCCTATGCTGTTAACTGTCTCCCCATTCAACATCCCTCATGCCCCTGTGGTTTGACACACCCAACAGCCAGGTCCAGCATGTTGTGCTATGTAGCGGGCTGCATGGAGTTCCACAGCACCATGGAGTCATGTGTGGAGCCAGGGAATCTTGCACAGCAATGCTTTTTTATTTTGTGTGCATCGCACACCATCTGTACATTCAGGGAATGGTACAGCTCGCTGTTGCGGCACATTACCTCCAAAGCATGCCGGACAACCAGCTCAACATGTGTACAGTCAAGCGCACCTATGGCATTGGGCATGCCAGCAAGTGCATAGAATGCTACTTTGGTGGCATTCACCTCCTCTGCAGTCCGTGGCAGGCTTATGTGGTTGCGTACATGGGACAAGAGTGCATCTAGCACCTGGGTGAGCACTCGGGAGAAGCAGGGTTGGGAAATTCCATGCATCTGCCCTACTGTGTGCTGATAAGTGCCTGTGGCAAGGAAGTGTAGCACAGACACTACCTTCAGCAAGGGGGGCGTGGCTGTCAGGATAGTGATTGCGCTCAACAGGTCATCATGCATGAGGTCCACTACTGTGGTGATGGTGTCCCTGTCCAGCCAGTACAGGTTGTGGATCTGGGCAGGGGTTAGATTGAATGGGCTGGCCCTTAAGCGAAGGATTGGTGGCTGCCTGCGGGGTACAACTGCCTGCACATTGGGTATGTGCTCGCCCATTCTCACCCTCCTTCTCCTCCTGCACATACGCTGCAGGCTCTGGCTCACTGCCTCTTCAAAGAGTAGCTGTGCAGGCATGTGCTCCAGCTCCAGTACTGCTAGTGCTAATGGTAGCATTGTGGTTTTGGGAGGGGTGTGGTGTGTGGAAGTGCTCCTTTTGTGCCGTGCCAGACTCCAATGCCTCCACCAGTGCTGATTGTGGGCACCTGTGTCAGGTTTCTGCACACCAGATTCCTATTAACGCCTGCACCGCGATGCCGGTGTTAACAGCATCATTTTATCCGTTATTACCGGCATGAACATGCCGGTAATTGCATGTCCGTGCACCTCTTAATGTGTACTTAACTGCGGCATGCCGGTGTCACTGGCACGGCTGCCGTGGGTCAACGATGATACCGGCAAGGTTGAGGCTGGCCACAGCGGGTCCCTGCTGATGCCGGAGAAACCGCATCACAGCCCATAATACTCCGGTCCGGTAAACAATGCCTTGTAATGAGGCCCAATATCTTTCAAATGAAATGGTCTCTTTAGGATGTGCTATTATGGATACGAGTCCTTGCACGTTATGAAACAAACATTTCAAAATTGTTGTTTCTGTGTGATTTCCAGTTACGTTTGTTTTAATGTTAGCACAATGGTATTTCCTTTGATATTGTCTGGTATTCAGCACAAACAGAAATATGCAAGTCTGAAAATACTACATTAATCTAGCACATATTGATTCTGATTGACAGAAGAGCTTTTCAGGGGGAAAGTCCCATTGGAAAACGAAGCACCAATCAGGTTGATTCACTGGTGTAACAGGGGCCCCCGCAGCCCCCGCGGTGCAGGAGGCCCCACCAGCGCATGTCCTGGGAGGGGGCCCCACTGAAGAAAAAAAATAATGAAAAAAATTATATATATTTTTTTTGTTCTTTTTGACTTCAGTCTTCATTCATAAAGAAATTATTTCTGTAACAGAAATAATTTCTTTATGAAGGCGGAGTGACTACAAAAAGAAAATGTGTTTTTGAAATCCGAGGGCTTCGCCCTCCCCATGGCATGGAAGAAGCTAGGCTTGAGGCCTCCATATCATGGGGATGGGTGAGCCCTATGACTTCAAAAAGAAATTGTTTATTTTTGAAGTCACTCTGCTTCACAAATAAATGATTTCCGTTATGGTTTGGTCCTTAACGGAAATAAGTTCTTTATGAAGTCAGAGTGACTTCAAGAAGAAACAATGAGCCTCATTACAGGTTTGGCAGTAACCGTGCGGATGCTACCGGCAGGTTGCCGCCAGACCCATAATGATTTACTGGTGCCCAACTTCCCGGTAACACCAGGGGATTACAACCCCGGTGGTCCAGGAAGTCAGGTGCCGGCAAGTGGTAAGTCCCAATTTCCATAGAGTCCTTTGGACTCTATGGGAATGGGGACCACGGAAGCGCCAGCACCGTTAATAATGGTACTTCCATGAAAACTCTGTGGGTGGGTGCCATTCTGCCCGGCAGGTCTGACCTGACGGGTGGGACACCAACTGCCCGCAGAGCTGTAATATGCCGGTCCGGAAACAACAGTGCCCGTAAATTTACCGGCACTGTTGTTTCCAGACTGGCATATTTGTAATGAGGTCCAATTTCATTTTGAAGTATTAGGGCTCCCCTTAACCCCATGATGTGTGCGTGTGTGAGTGTATGGTGAATGGGTGCACACTTAAATGTATAGGTGGCTGCCTGGGTGTGCCTGTATGGTGAAAGGGTGCACACTTAAAAGTATAGGTGGCTGCCTGTGTGAGTGTATGGTGAAAGGGTGCACACTTCAATTTACGGGTGGCTGCCTGGGTGTAAATGTATGGTGAAAGGGTGCACACTTAAAGGTATGGATGTCTGCCTGGGTGTGCCTGTATGGTGAAATAATGCACACTTAAATGTATGGATGGCTGGGGGTGCGTGTGTGTATATGGTGATTGGTATGTGTGCTTGCGTTCAGGGGCGCAACAAAACCTACATTTCGGGGGGCTAACCCTTCAAATGTTGGGAGAGGCACTAACTTCATGGGTGGTGGGGGAGGGGCAAACTTATTTGTTCGGGGGCATCTAATTTCTTTACTCATTTTAATGAGACTATTCTAGTGCAGCTTCAAAGTTACAAGCAGTTAACTCTCTCATTTAAGATTGAAAGCACCCACTTATGGACTGCTGTGAGAATGAGTGGTGTCCTGTACCCTCTCTACCCTTCCAATCGCTCCCCTGGCATGCAAGTATTAAACCCACATCACGATTTCAATTGCATAAAACATTTGGCATTTGAAAGCAGGTACTAACAGTGAAATGCTTTATGTTAGTATTTTCTGGGCTCTTGTTAACAGCGAAATCCAGGTGCCATTTAACATCTGTGCCCTGTTCTGTCTGGCAACTGCTCTAAAGGTCAGCCAGGTCGAGTCAACAAACATAGCCCAATGTTTCAGGGGAGGGGGAGTGCTGAATCCCAGTCAACTCAATGGTGTTGCACCAATATTTGTGATTAATGCCTTGATTACTCATTACGCCCAGCCCTATTCTTCCTCTTCCCAGTGAGTATGAGAAAATACTTGTGTATAAGGCACTCTGCTTCATACACGAGTACTGGGATGAGGTAGAGGTACATGGAGGTAATGCCTGACTTAGCTACCTGTACTCTTCATTACTCCTAGTCCCACTCGTCCTCATCCCAGTGCAAACCTATGAGGCAGAGAACATCATACGTAAGCTCTGAGACAAGGAAGAGTGACATGGAGGTAATTCTGGGCCAAGGAGCTGATTTTGGAGGTTGGGGTAGGGGTGGTAGGGAGAGCGGATGTGTGGGGGCAGGATTGTGCAACAAATCATAATGCTGTCCATGTCCAGGTTAAGCAGGCATGATATGTGGTATTAGTGGCTAGAGAGGCGTTTTGGTGCAGCCAGTCTAGTCATTCCTCAGTTTGGTATGACTTTTTTTAAATGGGCATTTCTGATGAAGCAGTCCTGCTAATTGAATTACCTGGCTAGACTGCCATTTGAGTGCTTCCAGTCTAGCCGTTTCTTACTGCGGCATTGTAAATTTTTCTGGGCATCTGTGATCAAATGATATAAGTAATTTATAACGCACCGGTACACAAGTGTTTCTAGGCATAACAAGACAAGGGAGGGAAGGTAGAGGGAGGACAAGACACACTACTACTTACTAAGCCTTGTGTCATTCAGATTGTGCAAGTGCGGGAACGAGAAGTGCAAGGGGAAAGGGAGGGGTTAAGTGCAAGGGAGAGGGGAGGGAAAAACAGGACAGCAATGCTCTGAGTAAGTGCAGCCAGGGCAGTGTGGCTCTGGGTATTGCAAGGAGAACAAGGGACTGTAGGGTTACAGTTACAGCCCCTAAGTGCTTGGTAGGCCCAGAGGCAGTGCAAGAGTGACTGATCAAGAAAGAGTCTGGACTCAGTGAGACTCTGAGTGTAGCCAAGCAACCAGTCGGTACAGCAGACAGGTAGGTCAGGTAGGGTATGACATCCTTTCATCGCCTGCCTGTTCATCCCCAGGCTTTTTAACGTGCACATTCCATCGAATGTGGTCATCAATTTTTTTAAGGGGGGGGATGGGAAAGGGCAGATAAGGTTTTGGGCAGGTGGGCAACAGCAAAAAATAAGTGTGGGAGGGGGGCTGGGGAGGTACCCACCCAAAAAAAAAAAGATGAGCTCATTCGATGGAATGTGCACGCTAAAAAGCCTGGGGATGAACAGGCAGGTGATGAAATGACATGGAACCGTCATGTAGGCCAGCAGGGGACGGAGAGAGAGAAAGCAGAGGAGAAGAGGAACGTTTTGAGCTGCTTCCAGAACTTCAGGTGGTCCAGCTCAAGTTTGAGAGGGGTAGGGAGGCTATTCCAGAGCGAGGCACCTGCAGAGAGAGATATTTCTACCCCCACTCTCTGCCTGGAGAAGTGTTTAACCCTGAGATAGTTGTAGGTAGCTGAGTGAAGGGCTTGAGAAGGAAGATATTTTGGAAGAGAGCATTGGATGTATTGTGGGCCCCTGGCCCAGAAAGCCTTGTTGACAATGCAAAGGGTGTTGAAGTTGATCCTTGCAGAAACTGGGAGCCAGTGGAGAGATTTCAGGGCTGGAGAGATAAGATCCCTGAGCTTGAGGCAAAGGATAGGTCTTGTAGTCCTGTTCTGGATTAGTTGCAGAGGGTGGAGAGTAAAGGAAGGCAGTTTGAGAAACAGGCTGTTGCAGTAGTCCAGCCTAGTGAGAACCAGGGCTCTGGAGACAGTGAGCTTCTGGGGGAAAGTGAGAAAGGGAAGAGTTCCTTTGAGGAGGAGCAGCTGGTAGTGGGACTTCATTGGCAACGTCTGAGATGTGAGGATAGAAACAGAAAGAGAGAGTGGATTCAAAGATGACACCAAGGTTGTTTGCCTCACAGGAAGGACCCAAGGTGGGCAGCCAGAGTGACAGAGGGAAAGCAGGGGCAGGAGTCCAAATGAGAAGGATTGCCATCTTACTGACATTAAGGCAGAGATCGTTGGAGGCACACCAATCCTGAATCGCAGATAGACAGTCAGGAATGAACGAGAGAGTAGACGAGTCTGAGGTTAGCCTGAAGGAAAGCGGAGTGTCAGCCACATAACACTGAAAGTTAGAGGAGAAGGTAGAGTTCAGGTGGGCCAAAGGGGCCAAGTAGAGGTTGAAAAACCATGGTGAGAGGATGGAGCGGAGAGAAAGGGACTAAGTTGGTCCTGGCAGGGGCTGTCCAAGAGGAAGGAGGTCAGCCACTCAAGGGCCTGATCCAATATGCCCACGTTCTCATGGAGTCGATTGATCATGATTGATCAGGATGGCATGGTTGACCGTGTCGAAAGCAGAGGAAAGATCAAGGAGGATGAGGACAGAAGGAATGCTGGAATCAAGGTTAGAGAGCAGATCTTCAGGAGAGCAGTTTCCGTGCCTCTGGCAGTTCTGAAGCCAGACTGAAGGTCATGGAGACAACCAACAGATTCTGTGTGGAGAGTAAGCTGGGAGATGGCCAGCTTTTCCAACAGTTTGCCCAGGAAAGGGGTGATGGAGATTGGGCGATAGTTTGCTGGGCAGGCAGGATCGGCAGATGGCTTCTTGAGGAGTGGGTGCATAAGGGAGTGGTTAAGGGGAGAGTGGAACGTTCCAGTGGCAAAAGAGTGATTACAGAAATCGGCCAAGGCTGGAGCGAGGTTGTCAATATGCTCCTTGATGGTTTTGGAGGAGCAGGGGAACACCTGTTTGGATGACACTTTCATAGATTGGACTTGTCTAGAAACCTTGTCAGGTGTTGTCAGAGAGAAAGAGGAGAAAGGAGGAAGAGAGGTAAAGATGGCCAAAGGGGGCCGAGAGAGGAAGAGGTAGAGGAAGAGGAGACGAAGGACAGGATATCCTGAGTTTTAGCAGAGAAGTGAGATGACAGAGCCATAAATAGGGCCTTGGAGGGAACAGGAGAGGTAAAGACCGCAACAGGATTGACAAGTTCCTTGCAGATTTTAAAGAGTTTGGCCGTGTTGTTAGAGGCCAAAGGCTTCAATGTATGTTCTCTTCTTCATGAGTTTTATTGCTTCAACTGTCATTTTGGCGCAACTAGTATAGGTATGTGTAAATGTGGCCTGGCATGTTTACTATAACGATATTACGTGTCTATACTGGTATCCATTGTGTAGGCAGTTGGACATGTTTTCATTGTGGCATGGCATTTTTAATAGCAAAGTATTAATGTTCCTGTGCACTGTTGGTGACTTGCATCTAATGGATTGGTGTTACCCTACAAAATAATTGCAAACAGTCTGGCTTTTTAGGCAATTTTTCTCAGAAAGTGTACTGTGTATTGCATTAAAACACATTTATATCTTTCTCCTACTGCAGTGTGCGGCATATCGCTTCAGCAGCACGTTTGTGCGTATTTCGCAAGCGTGATAATCTATGCTGGCCCAGAGTTTGGCACAACCAGTGATTTGTTGCCGAGTTGGGGGCCCCTCAGCATGGCTCGCTGGGGGGCCCCCACATTTTGTGTTACACCACTGGGTTGATTATGACTTCACACATCAACCAGATGTGATTTACCTGATGGTTTGATCTGCTTCCAATTGGGCCTCATCTAGGTTCAATCACGTATATACATCCAATTTGTAGAGAGATGTTCGATGGTATCCCTCACTCGTACCCTCAGCAGACACATCCGGATCCAAACGCTCCCATTGTATTATGTTTGTCCAAGATAAAAGTGATGATTTTAGAGAGCATTGTAATACATTTTGAATTTCAGGATTTCTCAATTACTTCACTTGAAGTTTTCACTTTCAGTGATGTGTACACGTTCAGCTTTAAGAAGCAAACTATGTAGAGCGCCAGCAGTTATGGTCATTTTGGACTCCAAATCGGAAAAGCAGTTTTTGGGAGGCTCATAACGTTTACTCGATATCCACAAAACTGCATGAAATCTTCAATATATATATATATATATATTATATGGCCACGGTAGTGGCCATGTAGTTATGGTTAAATTGCTGTTTCCATAGGAAGAGCACTTTTTTGGGCGGCTTATAACTTCGCTCCCCCTGGACGAATCCTCACCAAACTTTGCAAAAAAAGTATATGGCCCACTCTGAATTTTCTTGAAAAGTTTGGTGAGGTTTGGTCCAGGGTGGGCAAAGTTATAGGGGAGGTCCCAAAACTTTTTTTTCCCCATAGACATAATGGGAAAAAACTTCGCTCACGCCTACAGCCCAAACCGCTGGACGGATTTACAACAAATTTGCAGCAGGAGCGGCGGCTTGGTCCCGAAAGCGTGCTTTTTTTATTTGGTGTAAATCTGTCCAGTAGTTTTTAAAAAAAAAGACAAAAATGTAAGTGAAAAAAATTAGTGAAATCTGTGTCTGCTTCACGGACACACTTCCCTGTTCGCTCTGCGGACAGGACAGGGATTGGGCAAGCGACTTGCGTGATGTCCGCGGATATCTGACGTGCTCTCACATTGGCTGCAGTAAAGCGTGCAGTGCGTCTTATTTTCAGAGACGCCCGCCATCTTAGTTTATTGTTCGTATATTGGCATCTGTGGCAAGTTCTGCAGTGACTTCAGACTTCACAAGTGATTATCACAATGTAACAAGCAAAAATTCCGATGTGATAAGATCAGAGGACAGCTGGGCCTCCAATGGGGCCGTGTGAGGTTCATGTGGATTACACTTCCTGAACATCCCAGGCTGCTGCAGACTTGCAGGAAACACGCCAGCGGTACAAGGTGGCCTGCGGAGGACCGAGAAGCGGATAGCCCATTCCCCCAATCCCCGCTCATTACCCATTCCCCCACCCCCGCTCATTACCATTGTCTCCCTCCTGTACCCCCACCCCCGCTCATGCCTGTGTCTCACGCTTGTTTCCCCCACCCCCCGCTCATGCCCGTGTCTCTCTCTTGTTTCCCCCCACCCCCCACTCATTACCCGTGTCTCCCACCTGTAGCCCCCCACCCCCGCTCATGCCCGTGTCTCTCTCTTCTTTCCCCCAATCCCCGCTCATTACCCGTGCCTCCCTCTTGTACCCCCCACCCCCGCTCATGCCCGTGTCTCTCTCTTGTTTCCCCCCACCCCCTGCTCATGCCTGTGTCTCTCTCTTGTTTCCCCCACCCCCCGCTCATGCCCCGTGTCAAACCTCATGTTCCCCCACACCCCCCGCTCATGCCCCGTGTCTCCCTCCTGTTTCGCCCACCCCCGCTCATGACCCGTGTCTCCCTGTTGTTGCCCCGCACCCCCCGCTCATGCCCCGTGTCTCCCCGGTTCCCCCCACCCCCCTGCTCATGCCCCATGTCTTCCCTGTTCCCCCCACCCCCCGCTCATGCCCTGTCTCCCTCGTGTTCCCCCTCACCCCCTGCTCATGCCCTGTATCTCCCTCCTGTTCCCCCGACCCCCCGCGCATGCGCCGTGTCTCTCCCCTGTTACCCCCACCCCCTGCTCATGCCCCATGTCTCCCTCTTGTTGCCCCCACCCCCTTCTCATGCCCCATGTTTCCCTCGTGTTACCCCCCACCCCCCTGCTCATGCCCCGTGTCTACCTGCTTTTGCCTCCCACCCCCTACTCATGCCCTGTGTCTCTCTCCTGTTACCCCCCACCCCCTCTCATGCCCCGTATCTCCCTGCTGTTGCCCCCCAACCCCCGCTCATGCCCCATGTCTTCCTCCTGTTGCTCCCATCCACGCTCATGCCCCGTGTCTCTCTCCTGTTACCCCCCATCCCCGCTCATTTCCCGTGTCTCCCTCGTGTTCCCCCCACCCTCTGCTCATGCCCTGTGTCTCGCTGCTGTTGCCCCCCCTCTCATGCCCGGTGTCTCTCTCCTGTTGCCCCCACCCCAGGTCATGCCCCGTGTCTCCCTGCTGTTGCCCCCTACCCCCGCTCATGCCCCGTATCTCTCTCCTGTTACCCTCACCCCCTGGTCATGCCCCGTGTCTTCCTCCTGTTGCCCCCCACCCCCGCTCATGCCCTGTGTCTCTCTCCTGTTACCCCCACCCCCCGCTCATGCCCTGTGTCTCTCTCGTGTTCCCCCCACCCTCTGCTCATGCCCCGTGTCTCCCTGCTGTTGCCCCCCCTCATGCCCCGTGTCTCTCTCCTGTTGCCCCCAACCTCCCGGTTATGCCCTGTGTCTCCCTGCTGTTGCCCCCAAACCCCCGCTCATGCCCCGTGTCTCCCTGCTGTTTCCCCCCACCCCCGGTCATGCCCCGTGTCTTCCTCCTGTTGCCCCCCACCCCCACTCATGCCACTTGTGTCTCTCTCCTGTTACCCCCACCCCCCGCTCATGCCTTGTGTCTCCCTCGTGTTCCCCCCACCCTCTGCTCATGCCCCGTGTCTCCCTGCTGTTGCCCCCTCTCTCATGCCCCGTGTCTCTCTCCTGTTGCCCCCCATGCCCAGGTCATGCCCCGTGTCTCCCTGCTGTTGCCCCCAACCCCCGCTCATGCCCTGTGTCTCCTGTTAACCCCCACCCCCCGGTCATGCCCCGTGTCTCCCTGCTGTTGCCCCCTACCCCCGCTCATGCCCCATATCTCTCTCCTGTTACCCCCACCCCCCTCTCATGCCCCGTGTCTCTCTCCTGTTGCCCCCCCCTCATGCCCCGTGTCTCTCTCCTGTTGCCCCCCACCTCCCGGTCAGGCCCTGTGTCTCCCTGCTGTTGCCGCCCACCCCCGCTCATGCCCCGTGTCTCTCTCCTGTTGCCCCCGGGTCATGCCCTTGGTCTTCCTGCTGTTGCCACCCACCCCCCGCTCATGCCCCGTGTCTCCCTGCTGTTTCCCTGCACCGCCCGGTCATGCCCCGTGTCTTCCTTCTGTTGCCCCCCACCCTCGTTCATGCCCCGTGTCTCTCTCCTGTTACCCCCCACCCCCCGCTCATGCCCTGTGTCTCCCTTGTGTTCCCCCCACCCTCTGCTCATGCCCCGAGTCTCCCTGCTGTTGCCCCCCACCCCCAGGTCATGCCCCGTGTCTCCCTGCTGTTGCCCCCCAACCCCCGCTCATGCCCCATGTCTCCTGTTAGCCTGCACCCCCCGGTCATGCCCCGTGTCACCCTGCTGTTGCCCCCTACCCCAGCTCATGCCCCATATCTCTCTCCTGTTACCCCCACCCCCCTCTTATGCCCCGTGTCTCTCTCCTGTTGCCCCCACCCCGGCTCATGCCCCATGTCTGTCTCCTGTTCCCCGCATCCCCAGGTCATGCCCCGTGTCTCCCTGCTGTTGTGCTGTTGCCCTCACCCTCGCTCATGCCCCGTGTGTCCCTGCTGTTGCCCCCCACCCCCCACTCATGCCCTGTGTCTCTCTCCTGTTACCCCACACCTCCCGCTCATGCCCTGTGTCTCTCTCCTGTTACCCCCCACCCCGCTCATGCCCTGTGTCTCTCTCCTGTTGCCCCCACCCCCTGCTCATGCCCCCTGTCTCTCTCCTGTTACCCCCCACCCCGCTCATGCCCTGTGTCTCTCTCCTGTTGCCCCCACCCCCAGCTCATGCCCTGTGTCTCACTCCTGTTACCCCCCACCCCCCTGTCATGCCCCGTGTCTCCCTGGTGTTGCCCCCCACCCTCTGCTCATGCCCCGTGTCTCCCTGCTGTTGCCCTCACCCCCCGCTTATGCCACGTGTCTCTCTCCTGTTACCTCCCACCCCCCACTCATGCCCCATGTCTCTCTCCTGTTGCCCCCCACCCCCGGTCATGCTCCATGTTGCCCTGCTGTTGCCCCCCACCCCCCACTCATGCCCCGTGTCTCTCCTCTATTACCCCCACCCCACGCTCATGCCCCGTGTCCCCCTGTTGTTGCCACCCACCCCCGCTCATGCCCTGTGTCTCTCTCCTGTTACCCCCACCCCCTGCTCATTCCCCGTGTCTCCCTCGTGTTCCCCCCACCCCCGCTCAATCCCTGTGTCTCCCTGTTGTTGCCCCCCACCCCCCGCTCAAGCCCCGTGTCTCCCTCGTGTTCCCCCCACCCCCCAGTCATGCCAAGTGTCTCCCTGCTTTTGCCCCCCACTCTCTGCTCATGCGCTGTGTATCTCTCCTGTTACCCCCCACCCCCTGTCATGCCCCGTGTCTCCCTGCTGTTGCCCCCCACCCTCCGCTCATGCCCCGTGTCTCCCTGCTGTTGCCCCCACCCCGTGTCTCTCTCCTGTTAACATCATGCCCCGTGTCTTTCTCCTGTTACACCCCACCCCCCTCTCATGCCCCGTGTCTCTCCCCTGTTTCCCCCCACCCCCCTCTCATGCCGTGTGACTCTCTCCTGTTCCACGCACCCCACGGTCATGCCCCGTGTCTCCCTGCTGTTGCCCTCACCCCCCGCTCATGCCCCATGTCTCCCTGCTGTTGCCGCCCACCACCCGCTCATGCCCCATGTCTCTCTTCTGTTACCACCCACCCCCGCTCATGCCCTGTGTCTCCCTGCTGTTGCCCCCCACCCCCCTGTCATGCCCCGTGTCTCCCTGCTGTTGCCCCCCACCCTCCGCTCATGTCTCGTGTCTCCCTGCTGTTGCCCCCACACCCCGCTCATGCCCAATGTCTCTCGCCTGTTACCCCCCACCCCCCTCTCATGCCCCGTGTCTCTCTCCTGTTACCCCCACCCCCTCTCATGCCCCGTGTCTCTCCCCTGTTACCCCCCACCCCCCTCTCATGCCCTGTGACCTTTTCCTGTTGCTGCCCACCCCCCTGTCATGCCTTGTGTCTCCCTGCTGTTGCCCCCACCCCCCGCTCATGCCCCGTGTCTCTCTCCTGTTCCCCGCACCCCCGGTCATGCCCCGTGTCTCCCTGCTGTTGCCTTCACCCCCCGCTCATGCCCCGTGTTTCCCTGCTGTTGCCCCCCCACCCCCCACTCATGCCCTGTGTCTCTCTCCTGTTACCCCCACCTCCCGCTCATGCCCCGTGTCTCTCTCCTGTTGCCCCCCACCTCCACACTCATGCCCCGTGTCTCTCTACTGTTACCCCCCGCTCATGACCTGTGTCTCTCTCCTGTTGCCCCCACCCCCCGCTCATGCCCCGTGTCTCTCTCCTGTCACCCCCCACCCCCGGTCATGCCCCGTGTCTCCCTGCTGTTGCCCCCCACCCTCCGCTCTTGCCCCATGTCTCCCTGCTGTTGCCCCCCACCCCCTGCTCATGCCACGTGTCTCCCTCCTGTTACCCCCCACCCCCCACTCATGCCCCGTGTCTCTCTCCTGTTGCCCCCACCCCCGGTCATGCTCTGTGTTGCCCTGCTGTTGCCCCCCAGCCCCCCGCTCATGCCCTGTGTCTCTCCTCTGTTAACCCACCCCACGCTCATGCCCCGTGTCTCCCTGCTGTTGCCACCCACCCCCCGCTCATGCCCCGTGTGTCTCTCCTGTTACCCCTCACCCCCCGCTCATGCCCCATGTCTCCCTCGTGTTCCCCCCACCCCCCGCTCATGCCCTGTGTCTCCCTGCTGTTGCCCCCCACCCCCTGCTCATGCCCCGTGTCTCCCTCGTGTTCCCCCACCCCCTTCTCATGCCCCGTGTCTCTCTCCTGTTGCCCCCAACCCTCTGCTCATGCCCTGTGTCTCTTTCTCCTGTTAGCCCCACCCCCTGTCATGCCCCGTGTCTCCCTGCTGTTGCCCCCCACCCTCTGCTCATGCACTGTGTCTCTCTCCTGTTACCCCCACCCACTGTCATGCCCTGTGTCTCCCTGCTGTTACCCCCCAACCTCCACTCATGCCCCGTGTCGCCCTGCTGTTGCCCCCACCCCGCTCATGCCCCGTGTCTTTCTCCTGTTACCCGCCACCCCCTCTCATACCCCGTGACTCTCTCCTCTTGCCGGCCCACCCCCAGTCATGTCCCGTGTCTCCCTGCTGTTGCCCCCTACCCCCCGCTCATGCCCCGTGTCTCTCTCCTGTTCCCTGCACCCCCGGGTCATGCACCGTGTCTCACTGCTGTTGCTCTCACCCCCCGCTCATGCCTCATGTCTCCCTGCTGTTGACCCCACCCCCCACTCATGCCCCGTGTCTCTCTCCTGTTACCCCCACCTCCCGCTCATGCCCCGTGTATCTCTCCTGTTGCCCCCCACCCCCTGCTCATGCCCTGTGTCTCTCTCCTGTTACCCCCCACCCCCCCGCTCATGCCCCGTGTCTCTCTCCTGTTGCCCCCACCCCCTGCTCATGCCCCGTGTCTCTCTCCTGTTACCCCCACCCCACTGTCATGTCCTGTGTCTCCCTGCTGTTGCCCCCCACCCCCCGCTCATGCCCCGTGTCTCTCTCCTGTTACCCCCCACCCCCCGCTCATGCCCCATGTCTCTCTCCAGGTGCCCCCCACCCCCGTCATGCTCCGTGTCTCCCTGCTGTTGCCCCCACCCCCGCTCATGCCCCATGTCTCTCCTCTGTTACCCCCCACCCCACACTCATGCCCCGTGTCTCCCTGCTGTTGCCCCCACCCCCCGCTCATGCCCCGTGTCTCTCTCCTGTTACCCCCATGCCCCGCTCATGCCCCGTGTCTGCCTTGTGTTCCCCGCACCCCCGCTCATGCCCTGTGTCTCCCTCTTGTTGCCCAGCACACCCTGCTCATGCCCCGTGTCTCCCTCCTGTTCCCCCACCCCCTGCTCATCCCCCGTGTCCCCCTCTTGTTCCCCCCACCACCTGCTCATGCCCCGTGTCTTCCTGCTCTTGTCCCCCACCCCCTGCTCATGCCCCGTGTCTCTATCCTGTTATGTTACCCCCCACCGCCCTGTCATGCCCCGTGTCTCCCTGCTGTTGCCCCCCACCCCCCGCTCATGCCCCGTGTCTCTCTCCTGTTACCCCCTCACCCCCTGCTCATGCCCCATGTCTCTCTCCTGTTGCCCCCAACCCCCGGTCATGCTCTGTGTCTCCCTGCTGTTGCCCCCACCCCCCGCTCATGCCCCATGTCTCTCCTCTGTTACCCCCCACCCCATGCCCCATGTCTCCCTGCTGTTGCCCCCACCCCCAATCATGCCCCGTGTCTCTCTCCTGTTACCCCCCATGCCCCGCTCATGCCCCATGTCTTCCTCGTGTTCCCCCCACCCCCCGCTCATGACCTGTGTCTCCCTCTTGTAGCCCCCATCCCCCTCTCATGCCCCGTGTCTCCCTCGTGTTCCCCCCACCCCCTGCTCATGCCCCGTGTCTCCCTCTTGTGCCCCCCACGCCCCGCTCATGCCCCGTGTCTCCCTGCTGTTGCCGCCCACCCCCCGCGCATGCCCCGTGTCTCTCTCCTGTTACCCCCACCCCCGCTCATGCCTCGTGTCCCTCTCCTGTTACCCCCCACCACTCTCTCATTCCCCATGTCTCTCTCCTGTTGCCCCCTACCCCCTGGTCATGCCCCGTGTCTCCCTGCTGTTGCCCCCCACCCCCTGCTTATGCCCCGTGTCTCTCTCCTGTCACCCCCCACCCCCATCTCATGCTCCGTGTCTCTCTCCTGTTAACCCCCACCCCCCTCTCATGCCCCGTGTCTCTCTCCTGTTACCCCCCCACCCCCCTGTCATGCCCCGTGTCTCCCTCATGTTCCCCAACCCCCGCTCATGCCCCGTGTCTCCCTGCTGTTGCCCCCCAACCCCTGCTCATGCCCCGTGTCTCTCTCCTGTTACCCCCACCCCCCGCTCATACCCCGTGTCTCCCTGCTCTTGCCCCCCAACTCCCGCTCATGCCCCGTGTCGCCCTGCTGTTGCCCCCGACCACCCGCTTATGCCCCGTGTCTCTCTCCTGTTACTCCCACCCCCTGCTCATGCCTCGTGTTCCCCCTAACCCCCGCTCATGCCCAGTGTCTCCGTGCTTTTGCCCCCATCCCCCGCTCATGCCCCGTGTCTCCCTGCTGTTGCCCCTCAACCCCCGCTCATGCCCTGTGTCTCCCTCGTGCTCCTCCACCCCCCACTCATGCCCCGTTTCTCCCTCCTGTTGCTCCCCACCCCCCGCTCATGCCCCGTGTCTCTCTACTGTTACCCCCACCCCTGCTCATGCCCCATGTCTCCCTCTTGTTGCCTCCCATCCCCCGCTTATGCTCTGTGTCTCCCTCGTGTTCCCCCACCCCCGCTCATGCCCCATGCCTCCCTCTTGTTCCCCCCACCCCCCTCTCATGCCCCGTGTCTCTCTCCTGTTACCCTCCCACCCCCCTGTCATGCCCCGTGTCTCCCTCATGTTCCCCAACCCCCGCTCATGCCCCGTGTCTCCCTGCTGTTGCCCCCCAACCCCTGCTCATGCCCCGTGTCTCTCTCCTGTTACCCCCACCCCCCGCTCATACCCCGTGTCTCCCTGCTCTTGCCCCCCAACTCCCGCTCATGCCCCGTGTCGCCCTGCTGTTGCCCCCGACCACCCGCTTATGCCCCGTGTCTCTCTCCTGTTACTCCCACCCCCTGCTCATGCCTCGTGTCTCCCTCGTGTTCCCCCTAACCCCCGCTCATGCCCAGTGTCTCCCTGCTTTTGCCCCCATCCCCCGCTCATGCCCCGTGTCTCCCTGCTGTTGCCCCTCAACCCCCGCTCATGCCCTGTGTCTCCCTCGTGCTCCTCCACCCCCCACTCATGCCCTGTGTCTCTCTCCTGTTACTTCCCACCCCCCCGCTCATGCCCCGTGTCTCTCTCCTGTTACCCCCCACCCCCTTCTCATGCCCCATGTCTCTCTCCTGTTGCCCCCCACCCCCGGTCATACCCTGTGTCTCCCTGCTGTTGCCCCCCAACCCCACTCATGCCCTCTGTCTCTCATGCCCCATGTCTCTTTCCTGTTACCCCCCACCCCCTTCTCATGCCCCGTGTCTCTCTCCTGTTGCCCCCCAACCCCGGTCATGCCCCGTGTCTCCCTTCTGTTCCCCCCAAATGCCGTTCATGCCCTGTGCCTCCCTGCTGATGCCCCCCACACCCCTTTCATGCCCCGTGTCTCCCTCCTGTTACCCCCACCCCCTTCTCATTCCCCGTGTCTCCCTCGCGTTCCCCCCACCCCCTGCTCATGCCCCGTGTTTCCCTGCTGTTTCCCCCCACCCCCCAGTCATGCCCCGTGTCTCCCTGCTGTTGCCCCCCACCCCCGCTCATGCCCCGTATCTCCCTCATGTTCCCCCCACCCCCGCTCATGCCCCGTGTCTCCCTGCTGTTTCCTCCACCCCCGATCATGCCCCATGTCTCTCTCCTGTTACCCCCCACCCCCGCTCATGCCCCATGTCTCCCTCGTGATCCCCCCACCCCCAACTCATGCCCTGTGTCTCCCTGCTGTTGCCCCCCACCCCCCGCTCATGCCCTGTGTTTCCCTCCTGTTGCCCCCACCCCCCGCTCATGCCCCCTGTCTCTCTCCTGTTACCCCCCACCCCCTTCTCATGTCCCGTGTCTCTCTCCTGTTGGCCCCCACCCCCGGTCATACCCTGTATCTCCCTGCTGTTGCACCCACCCCCACTCATGCCCTCTGTCTCTCATGACCCATGTCTCTTTCCTGTTACCCCCTCCCCCTTCTCATACCCCGTGTCTCTCTCCTGTTGCCCCCCAACCCCCCGTTCATGCCCCGTGTCTCCCTTCTGTTGCCCCCCAATGCCGCTCATGCCCCGTGTCTCCCTCCTGTTAGCTCCCACCCTACTCTCATGCCCCGTGTCTCCCACGCGTTCCCCCCACCCCCTGCTCATGCCCCGTGTCTTCCTGCTGTTTCCCCCCACCCCCCAGTCATGCCCCGTGTCTCCATGCTGTTGCCCCCCACCCCCGCTCATGCCCCGTATCTCCCTCATGTTCCCCCCACCCCCCGCTCATGCCCCGTGTCTCCCAGCTGTTTCCCCCACCCCCCGCTCATGCCCCGTGTCTCCCTGCTGTTGCCCCCCACCCCCGATCATGCCCAGTGTCTCTCTCCTGTTACCCCCCGCTCATGCCCTGTGTCTCCCTCCTGTTGCTCCCCACCCCCCGCTCAAGCCCCGTGTCTCTCTACTGTTACCCCCACCCCTGCTCATGCCCCGTGTCTCCCTCTTGTTGCCTCCCATCCCCCGCTTATGCTCCGTGTCTCCCTCTTGTTCCCCACCCCCGCTCATGCCCCATGCCTCCCTCTTGTTCCCCCCACCCCCTGCTCATGCCCCGTGTCTACCTGCTGTTGCCCCCCACCCCCCGCTCCTGTGTCTCTCTCCTGTTACTTCCCACCCCCCCCGCTCATGCCCGTGTCTCTCTCCTGTTACCCCCCACCCCCTTCTCATGCCCCGTGTCTCTCTCCTGTTGCCCCCCACCCCCGGTCATACCCCGTGTCTCCCTGCTATTGCCCCCCACCCCCCACTCATGCCCTCTGTCTCTCATGCCCCATGTCTCTTTCCTGTTACCCCCCACCCCCTTCTCATGCCCCGTGTCTCTCTCCTGTTGCCCCCCAACCCCGGTCATGCCCCGTGTCTCCCTGCTGTTGCCCCCGCTCATGCCCTGTGTCTCTCTCCTGTTACCCCCACTCACCGGTCATGCCCCGTGTCTCCCTGCTGTTGCCCGCCACCCCCTGCTCATGCCCCGTGTTTCTCTCCTGTTACCCCCACCCTCCTCTCATGCTCCGTGTCTCTCTCCTGTTACCCCCACCCCCGGTCATGCTCAGTGTCTTCCTGCTGATGCCCCCCACCCCCGCTCATGCCCCGTATCTCCCTCATGTTCCCCCCACCCCCGCTCATGCCCCGTGTCTCCCTGCTGTTTCCTCCACCCCTGATCATGCCCCATGTCTCTCTCCTGTTACCCCCCACCCCCGCTCATGCCCCATGTCTCCCTCGTGATCCCCACACCCCCAACTCATGCCCTGTGTCTGCCTGCTGTTGCCCCCCACCCCCCGCTCATGCCCTGTGTTTCCCTCCTGTTGCCCCGACCCCCCGCTCATGCCCCCTGTCTCTCTCCTGTTACCCCCCACCCCCTTCTCATGTCCCGTGTCTCTCTCCTGTTGGCCCCCACCCCCGGTCATACCCTGTATCTCCCTGCTGTTGCACCCACCCCCACTCATGCCCTCTGTCTCTCATGACCCATGTCTCTTTCCTGTTACCCCCACCCCCTTCTCATACCCCGTGTCTCTCTCCTGTTGCCCCCCAACCCCCCGTTCATGCCCGGTGTCTCCCTTCTGTTGCCCCCCAATGCCGGTCAAGCCCCGTGTCTCCCTGCTGATGTCCCCCACCCCCCGCTCATGCCCCGTTTATCCCTCCTGTTAGCTCCCACCCTACTCTCATGCCCCGTGTCTCCCTCGCGTTCCCCCCACCCCCTGCTCATGCCCCGTGTCTTCCTGCTGTTTCCCCCCACCCCCCAGTCATGCCCCGTGTCTCCATGCTGTTGCCCCCCACCCCCGCTCATGCCCCGTATCTCCCTCATGTTCCCCCCACCCCCCGCTCATGCCCCGTGTCTCCCAGCTGTTTCCCCCACCCCCCGCTCATGCCCCGTGTCTCCCTGCTGTTGCCCCCCACCCCCGATCATGCCCAGTGTCTCTCTCCTGTTACCCCCCGCTCATGCCCTGTGTCTCCCTCCTGTTGCTCCCCACCCCCCGCTCAAGCCCCGTGTCTCTCTACTGTTACCCCCACCCCTGCTCATGCCCCGTGTCTCCCTCTTGTTGCCTCCCATCCCCCGCTTATGCTCCGTGTCTCCCTCTTGTTCCCCACCCCCGCTCATGCCCCATGCCTCCCTCTTGTTCCCCCCACCCCCTGCTCATGCCCCGTGTCTCCCTGCTGTTGCCCGCCACCCCCTGCTCATGCCCCGTGTTTCTCTCCTGTTACCCCCACCCTCCTCTCATGCTCCGTGTCTCTCTCCTGTTGCCCCTACCCCCGGTCATGCTCAGTGTCTTCCTGCTGTTGCCCCCCACCCCCGCTCATGCCCCGTATCTCCCTCATGTTCCCCCCACCCCCGCTCATGCCCCGTGTCTCCCTGCTGTTTCCTCCACCCCCGATCATGCCCCATGTCTCTCTCCTGTTACCCCCACCCCCGCTCATGCCCCATGTATCCCTCGTGATCCCCCCACCCCCAACTCATGCCCTGTGTCTCCCTGCTGTTGCCCCCACCCCCGTCTCATGCCCCCTGTCTCTCTCCTGTTACCCCCCACCCCCTTCTCATGTCCCGTGTCTCTCTCCTGTTGGCCCCCACCCCCGGTCATACACTGTATCTCCCTGCTGTTGCACCCACCCCCACTCATGCCCTCTGTCTCTCATGACCCATGTCTCTTTCCTGTTACCCCCACCCCCTTCTCATACCCTGTGTCTCTCTCCTGTTGCCCCTCAACCCCCCGTTCATGCCCCGTGTCTCCCTTCTGTTGCCCCCCAATGCCGGTCAAGCCCCGTGTCTCCCTGCTGATGTCCCCCACCCCCCGCTCATGCCCCGTGTCTCCCTCCTGTTAGCTCCCACCCTACTCTCATGCCCCGTGTCTCCCTCGCGTTCCCCCCACCCCCTGCTCATGCCCCGTGTCTTTCTGCTGTTTCCCCCCACCCCCCAGTCATGCCCCGTGTCTCCATGCTGTTGCCCCCCACCCCCGCTCATGCCCCGTATCTCCCTCATGTTCCCCCCACCCCCCGCTCATGCCCCGTGTCTCCCAGCTGTTTCCCCCACCCCCCGCTCATGCCCCGTGTCTCCCTGCTGTTGCCCCCCACCCCCGATCATGCCCAGTGTCTCTCTCCTGTTACCCCCCGCTCATGCCCTGTGTCTCCCTCCTGTTGCTCCCCACCCCCCGCTCAAGCCCCGTGTCTCTCTACTGTTACCCCCACCCCTGCTCATGCCCCGTGTCTCCCTCTTGTTGCCTCCCATCCCCCGCTTATGCTCCGTGTCTCCCTCTTGTTCCCCACCCCCGTTCATGCCCCATGCCTCCCTCTTGTTCCCCCCACCCCCTGCTCATGCCCCGTGTCTACCTGCTGTTGCCCCCCACCCCCCGCTCCTGTGTCTCTCTCCTGTTACTTCCCACCCCCCCGCTCATGCCCCGTGTCTCTCTCCTGTTACCCCCCACCCCCTTCTCATGCCCCGTGTCTCTCTCCTGTTGCCCCCCACCCCCGGTCATACCCCGTGTCTCCCTGCTATTGCCCCCCACCCCCCACTCATGCCCTCTGTCTCTCATGCCCCATGTCTCTTTCCTGTTACCCCCCACCCCCTTCTCATGCCCCGTGTCTCTCTCCTGTTGCCCCCCAACCCCGGTCATGCCCCGTGTCTCCCTGCTGTTGCCCCCGCTCATGCCCTGTGTCTCTCTCCTGTTACCCCCCACTCACCGGTCATGCCCCGTGTCTCCCTGCTGTTGCCCACCACCCCCTGCTCATGCCCCGTGTTTCTCTCCTATTACCCCCACCCTCCTCTCATGCTCCGTGTCTCTCTCCTGTTGCCCCCACCCCCGGTCATGCTCAGTGTCTTCCTGCTGATGCCCCCCACCCCCGCTCATGCCCCGTGTCTCTCTCCTGTTACCCCCACCCCCTGTCGTTCCCCGTGCCTCCCTGCTGTTGCCCCCCCGCTCATGCCCCATGTCTTTCTCCTGTTGCCCTCCACCCCCTCTTATGCCCTGTGTCTCCCTCCTGTTGGCCCCCACCCCGTGCTCATGCCCCGTGCCTCTCTCCTGTTACCCCCACCACCAGGTCATGCCCCGTGTCTCCCTGATATTGCCCCTCACCCCCTGATCATGCCCCGTGTCTCCCTGCTGTTGCCTCCCACCCCCCGCTCATGCTCTGTGTCTCTCTCCTGTTTCCCCCCATCCCCGGTCATGCCCCGTGTCTCCCTGCTGTTGCCTCCCACCCCCCGCCTATGCCTCGTGTCTCTCCTGTTACCCCCACCCACCACTCATGCCCCGTGTCTTTCTCCCGTTGATCCCCACTCATGCCCCGTGTCTCCCTGCTGTTGACCCCCACCCCCCGCTCATGCCCAGTGTCTTTTTCCTGTTACCCCCACCCCCTCTCATGCCCCGTGTCTCCCTTGTGTTCCCCCCACTCCCTGCTCATGCCCCGTGTCTCCCTGCTGTTGCCCCCACCCCCTGCTCATGCCCCATGTCTCCCTGTTGTTGCCCCCCACCCCCCACTCATGCCCTCTGACTCTCTCCTGTTACCCCCCACCCCCCTCTCATGCCCCGTGTCTCTCTCCTGTTACCCCCCTATCATGCCCCTTGTCTCTCTCCTGTTGCCCCCACCCCTGACCATGCCCCGTGTCTCCCTCCTGTTTACCCCCACCCGCAGCTCATGCCCCGTGTCTCTCTCCTGTTACCCCCCACTCTCCTCTCATGCCCTCATGCCCCGTGTCTCTCTCCTTTTACCCCCACCCGCCTCTCATGCCCTGTGTCTCCCTGCTGTTGCCCTTCAACCCCCGCTCATGCCCTGTGTCTCCCTCGTGTTCCTCCACCCCCCACTCATGCCCCGTTTCTCCCTCCTGTTGCTCCCCACCCCCCGCTCATGCCCCGTGTCTCTCTACTGTTACCCCCACCCCTGCTCATGCCCCGTGTCTCCCTCTTGTTGCCTCCCATCCCCCGCTTATGCTCTGTGTCTCCCTCGTGTTCCCCCACCCCCGCTCATGCCCCATGCCTCCCTCTTGTTCCCCCCACCCCCCGCTCATGCCCCGTGTCTAGCTGCTGTTGCACCCCATCCCCGCTCATGCCCTGTGTCTCTCTCCTGTTACTTCCCACCCCCCCGCTCATGCCCCGGTCTCTCTCCTGTTACCGACCACCCACTTCTCATGCCCCGTGTCTCTCTCCTGTTGCCCCCCACCCCGGTCATACCCTGTGTCTCCCTGCTGTTGCCCCCCAACCCCACTCATGCCCTCTGTCTCTCATGCCCCATGTCTCTTTCCTGTTACCCCCCACCCCCTTCTCATGCCCCGTGTCTCTCTCCTGTTGCCCCCCAACCCTGGTCATGCCCCGTGTCTCCCTTCTGTTGCCCCCAAATGCCGTTCATGCCCTGTGCCTCCCTGCTGATGCCCCCCACCCCCCTTTCATGCCCCGTGTCTCCCTCCTGTTACCCCCACCCCCTTCTCATGCCCCGTGTCTCCCTCGCGTTCCCCCCACCCCCTGCTCATGCCCCGTGTTTCCCTGCTGTTTCCCCCCACCCCCCAGTCATGCCCCGTGTCTCCCTGCTGTTGCCCCCCACCCCCGCTCATGCCCCGTATCTCCCTCATGTTCCCCCCCACCCCCGCTCATGCCCCGTGTCTCCCTGCTGTTTCCTCCACCCCCGATCATGCCCCATGTCTCTCTCCTGTTACCCCCACCCCCCGCTCATGCCCCATGTCTCCCTCGTTATCCCCCCACCCCCAACTCATGCCCTGTGTCTCCCTGCTGTTGCCCCCCACCCCCGCTCATGCCCTGTGTTTCCCTCCTGTAGCCCCCACCCCCCGCTCATGCCCCCTGTCTCTCTCCTGTTACCCCCCACCCCCTTCTCATGTCCCGTGTCTCTCTCCTGTTGGCCCCCACCCCCGGTCATACCCTGTATCTCCCTGCTGTTGCACCCACCCCCCACTCATGCCCTCTGTCTCTCATGACCCATGTCTCTTTCCTGTTACCCCCACCCCCTTCTCATACCCCGTGTCTCTCTCCTGTTGCCCCGCAACCCCCCGTTCATGCCCCGTGTCTCCCTTCTGTTGCCCCCCAATGCCGGTCATGCCCCGTGTCTCCCTGCTGATGTCCCCCACCCCCCGCTCATGCCCCGTGTCTCCCTCCTGTTAGCTCCCACCCTCCTCTCATGCCCCGTGTCTCCCTCGCGTTCCCCCCACCCCCTGCTCATGCCCCGTGTCTTCCTGCTGTTTCCCCCCACCCCCTGCTCATGCCCCGTGTCTCCCTGCTGTTGCCCCCCACCCCCGATCATGCCCAGTGTCTCTCTCCTGTTACCCCCCGCTCATGCCCTGTGTCTCCCTCCTGTTGCTCCCCACCCCCCGCTCAAGCCCCGTGTCTCTCTACTGTTACCCCCACCCCTGCTCATGCCCCGTGTCTCCCTCTTGTTGCCTCCCATCCCCCGCTTATGCTCCGTGTCTCCCTCTTGTTCCCCACCCCCGCTCATGCCCCATGCCTCCCTCTTGTTCCCCCCACCCCCTGCTCATGCCCCGTGTCTACCTGCTGTTGCCCTCCACCCCCCGCTCCTGTGTCTCTCTCCTGTTACTTCCCACCCCCCCGCTCATGCCCCGTGTCTCTCTCCTGTTACCCCCCACCCCCTTCTCATGCCCCGTGTCTCTCTCCTGTTGCCCCCCACCCCCGGTCATACCCCGTGTCTCCCTTCTGTTGCCCCCAAATGCCGTTCATGCCCTGTGCCTCCCTGCTGATGCCCCCCACCCCCCTTTCATGCCCCGTGTCTCCCTCCTGTTACCCCCACCCCCTTCTCATGCCCCGTGTCTCCCTCGCGTTCCCCCCACCCCCTGCTCATGCCCCGTGTTTCCCTGCTGTTTCCCCCCACCCCCAGTCATGCCCCGTGTCTCCCTGCTGTTGCCCCCCACCCCCGCTCATGCCCCGTATCTCCCTCATGTTCCCCCCCACCCCCGCTCATGCCCCGTGTCTCCCTGCTGTTTCCTCCACCCCAGATCATGCCCCATGT
This sequence comes from Ambystoma mexicanum, assembly GCF_040938575.1. Taxonomy (NCBI): domain Eukaryota; kingdom Metazoa; phylum Chordata; class Amphibia; order Caudata; family Ambystomatidae; genus Ambystoma; species Ambystoma mexicanum. The sequence continues at coordinate 1,343,463,854 of NC_090937.1, read as the reverse complement.
CTCTCTCCTGTTACCCCCCACCCCCCGCTCATGCCCCATGTCTCCCTCGTGATCCCCCCACCCCCAACTCATGCCCTGTGTCTCCCTGCTGTTGCCCCCCACCCCCGCTCATGCCCTGTGTTTCCCTCCTGTAGCCCCCACCCCCCGCTCATGCCCCCTGTCTGTCTCCTGTTACCCCCCACCCCCTTCTCATGTCCCGTGTCTCTCTCCTGTTGGCCCCCACCCCCGGTCATACCCTGTATCTCCCTGCTGTTGCACCCACCCCCCACTCATGCCCTCTGTCTCTCATGACCCATGTCTCTTTCCTGTTACCCCCACCCCCTTCTCATACCCCGTGTCTCTCTCCTGTTGCCCCCCAACCCCCCGTTCATGCCCCGTGTCTCCCTTCTGTTGCCCCCCAATGCCGGTCATGCCCCGTGTCTCCCTGCTGATGTCCCCCACCCCCCGCTCATGCCCCGTGTCTCCCTCCTGTTAGCTCCCACCCTCCTCTCATGCCCCGTGTCTCCCTCGCGTTCCCCCCACCCCCTGCTCATGCCCCGTGTCTTCCTGCTGTTTCCCCCCACCCCCCAGTCATGCCCCGTGTCTCCATGCTGTTGCCCCCCACCCCCGCTCATGCCCCGTATCTCCCTCATGTTCCCCCACCCCCCGCTCATGCCCCGTGTCTCCCAGCTGTTTCCTCCACCCCCCACTCATGCCCCGTGTCTCCCTGCTGTTGCCCCCCACCCCGATCATGCCCAGTGTCTCTCTCCTGTTACCCCCCGCTCATGCCCTGTGTCTCCCTCCTGTTGCTCCCCACCCCCCGCTCAAGCCCCGTGTCTCTCTACTGTTACCCCCACCCCTGCTCATGCCCCGTGTCTCCCTCTTGTTGCCTCCCATCCCCCGCTTATGCTCCATGTCTCCCTCTTGTTCCCCACCCCCGCTCATGCCCCATGCCTCCCTCTTGTTCCCCCCACCCCCTGCTCATGCCCCGTGTCTACCTGCTGTTGCCCCCCACCCCCCGCTCCTGTGTCTCTCTCCTGTTACTTCCCACCCCCCGCTCATGCCCCGTGTCTCTCTCCTGTTACCCCCACCCCCTTCTCATGCCCCGTGTCTCTCTCCTGTTGCCCCCCACCCCCGGTCATACCCCGTGTCTCCCTGCTGTTGCCCCCCACCCCCCACTCATGCCCTCTGTCTCTCATGCCCCATGTCTCTTTCCTGTTACCCCCACCCCCTTCTCATGCCCCGTGTCTCTCTCCTGTTGCCCCCCAACCCCGGTCATGCCCCGTGTCTCCCTGCTGTTGCCCGCCACCCCCTGCTCATGCCCCGTGTTTCTCTCTTGTTACCCCCACCCTCCTCTCATGCTCCGTGTCTCTCTCCTGTTGCCCCCACCCCCGGTCATGCCCAGTGTCTTCCTGCTGATGCCCCCCATCCCCGCTCATGCCCCGTGTCTCTCTCCTGTTACCCCCACCCCCTGTCATTCCCCGTGCCTCCCTGCTGTTGCCCCCCACCCCCGCTCATGCCCCATGTCTTTCTCCTGTTGCCCTCCACCCCCTCTTATGCCCTGTGTCTCCCTCCTGTTGGCCCCCACCCCGTGCTCATGCCCCGTGTCTCTCTCCTGTTACCCCCACCACCAGGTCATGCCCCGTGTCTCCCTGATGTTGCCCCTCACCCCCTGATCATGCCCCGTGTCTCCCTGCTGTTGCCTCCCACCCCCTGCTCATGCTCTGTGTCTCTCTCCTGTTTCCCCCCATCCCCGGTCATGCCCCGTGTCTCCCTGCTGTTGCCTCCCACCCCCCGCCTATGCCTCGTGTCTCTCCTGTTACCCCCACCCACCACTCATGCCCCGTGTCTTTCTCCTGTTGACCCCCGCTCATGCCCCGTGTCTCCCTGCTGTTGACCCTCACCCCCCGCTCATGCCCAGTGTCTCTCTCCTGTTACCCCCACCCCCTCTCATGCCCCGTGTCTCCCTTGTGTTCCCCCCACTCCCTGCTCATGCCCCGTGTCTCCCTGCTGTTGCCCCCACCCCCTGCTCATGCCCCATGTCTCCCTGTTGTTGCCCCCCACCCCCCACTCATGCCCTCTGACTCTCTCCTGTTACCCCCATCCCCCTCCCATGCCCCGTGTCTCTCTCCTGTTGCCCCCACCCCTGACCATGCCCCGTGTCGCCCTCCTGTTTACCCCCACCCGCAGCTCATGCCCCGTGTCTCTCTCCTGTTACCCCCCACTCTCCTCTCATGCCCTCATGCCTCGTGTCTCTCTCCTTTTAAACCCCACCCGCCTCTCATGCCCTGTGTCTCCCTGCTGTTCCCCCCACCCCCCGCTCATGCCCCGTGTCTCCCTGCTGTTGCCCCCCACCCCCGATCATGCCCCTTGTGTCTCTCCTGTTACCCCCCACCCCCCTCTCATGCCCTCATGCCCCGTGTCTCTCTCCTGTTACCCCCCCACCCACCTCTCATGCCCCGTGTCTAACTGCTTTCCCCCCCAGTCCCCGCTCATGCCCCGTGTCTCCCTGCTGTTCCCCCCCACTCCCCGCTGATGCCCTGTGTCTCCCTGCTGTTGCCCCCACCCCCCGCTCATGCCCTGTGTCTCTCTCCTGTTACCCCCACCCCCGCTAATGCCCTGTATCTCCCTCGTGTTCCCCCACCCCTCGCTCATGCCCCGTGGCTCCCTGCTGTTGCCCCCTACCCCCGCTCATGCCCCGTGTCTCTCTCCTGTTGCTCCCCACCCCCCAGTCATGCCCCATGTCTCCCTGCTGTTGCCCCCCACCACCCGGTCATGCCCAGTGTCTCCCTGCTGTTGCCCCCCACCCCCCGCTCATGCCCTGTGTCTCTCTCCTGTTACCCCCCACTCCCCGGTCATGCCCTGTGTCTCCCTGCTGTTGCCCCCCAGCCCCCACTCATGTCCCGTGTCTCTCTCCTGTTACCCCCCACCCCCCTCTCATGCCCCGTGTCTCTCTCCTGTTGCCCCCACCCCCCAGTCATGCCCAGTGTCTTCCTGCTGTTGCCCCCCACACCCCGCTCATGCTCCGTGTCTCTCTCCTGTTACCCCCCACCCCCCGGTCATGCCCCATGCCTCCCTGCTGTTGCCCCCCACCCCCTCTCATGCCCCGTGTCTCTCTCCTGTTCCCCCACCCCCTGCTCATGCCTTGTGTCTCTCCTGTTCCGACCACACCCGCTCATGCCCCGTGTCTCCCTGTTGTTGCGCCTCAACCCTGATCATACTCCGTTTGTCTCTCCTGTTACCCCCAACCCCCCGCTCATGCCCCGTGTCTCCCTCGTGTTCCCCCACCACCCGCTCATGCCCTGTGTCTGCCTGCTGTTGCCCCCACCCCCTGCTCATGCCCTGTTTCTCCCTCCTGTTGCCCCCACCCCCCGCTCATGCCCTGTGTCTCTCTCCTGTTTCCCCCACCCCCGCTCATGACCTGTGTCTCCCTGCTGTTGCCCCCCACCCCCGCTCATGCCCTGTGTCTCCCTGTTGTTGCCTCCCACCCCCCGCTCATGCCCTGTGTCTCTCTCCTGTACCCCCCAGCCCCGCAAATGCCCCACTCATGCCCCATGTCTTTCTCCTGTTGCCCCGCTGCTCATGCCCCGTGTCTCCCTCGTGTTCCCCCACCCCCCGCTCATGCGCGTATCTCCCTGCTGTTGCCCCCCGCTCATGCCCCACCTCTCCCTGCTGTTGCCCCCCACCCCCGCTCATGCCCCGTGTCTCTCTCCTGTTGCTCCCCACCACCCGGCCATGCCCCGTGTCTCCCTGCTGTTGCCCCCCACCCCCACTCATGCCCTGTGTCTCTCTTCTGTTACCCCCCACCCCCGCTCATGCCCCATGTCTCTCTCCTGTTGCCCCCACCCCCCGGTCATGCCCAGTGTCTTCCTGCTGTTGTCCCCCACCCCCCGCTCATGCCCCATGTCTCTCTCCTGTTACCCCTCACCCCCCGGTCATGCCCCATGCCTCCCTGCTGTTGCCCCCCACACCCCTCTCATGCCCCGTGTCTCTCTCCTGTTCCCCCACCCCCTGCTCATGCCTTGTGTCTCTCCTGTTCCCCCCGACCCCCCCACTCATGCCCCGTGTCTCCCTGCTGTTGCCCCCCACCCCCACTCATGCCCCTTGTTTCTCTCCTGTTGCCCCCACTGCCCTCTTATGCCCCGTGTCTCCCTCCTGTTGGACCCCACCCGCGCTCATGCCCCGTGTCTTTCTCCTGTTACCCCCACCACCCGGTCATGCCCCGTGTCTCCCTGATGTTGCCCCTCACCCCCTGCTCATGCCCCTTGTCTCCCTGCTGTTGCCCCCCACCCCCGCTCATGCTCTGTGTCTCTCTCCTGTTGCCCCCACCCCGTGCTCATGCCCCGTGTCTCTCTCCTGTTACCCCCACCACCAGGTCATGCCCCGTGTCTCCCTGATGTTGCCCCTCACCCCCTGATCATGCCCCGTGTCTCCCTGCTGTTGCCTCCCACCCCCTGCTCATGCTCTGTGTCTCTCTCCTGTTTCCCCCCATCCCCGGTCATGCCCCATGTCTTTCTCCTGTTGCCCCCCACACATGCTCCGTGTCTCCCTGCAGTTGACCCTCACCCCCCGCTCATGCCCCGTGTCTCTCTTCTGATACCCCCCACCCCCCTCTCATGCCCTGTTTCTCCCTTGAGTTCCCCCCACACCCTGCTCATGCCCCTTGTCTCCCTGCTGTTGCCCCCACCCCCCGCTCATGCCCCATGTCTCCCTGCTGTTGCCCCCCAACCCCCACTCATACCCTCTCTCTCTCTCCTGTTACCCCCAACCCCCTCTCCTGCCCCGTGTCTCTCTCCTGTTACCCCCTCTCATGCCCTGTGTCTCTCTCATGTTGCTCCCATCCCTGTCCATGCCCCGTGTCTCCCTGCTGTTGCCCCCCACCCCTGCTCATGCTCCGTGTCTCTCTCCTGTTACCCCCCACCCCCTTCTCATGCCCCGTGTCTCCCTCGTGTTCCCGCACCCCCCGCTCATGCCACATGTCTCTCTGCTGTTGCCCCCTACCCCCCACTCATGCCCCGTGTCTCTCTCATGTTGCCCCCCACCCCCTGCTCATGCCCCGTGTCTCTCTCCTGTTGCCCCCCACCCCCGGTCATGCCCCGAGTCTCCCTGCTGTTGCCCCCCACCCCCTGCGCATGCCCTGTGTCTCCCTTCTGTTGCCCCCCACCCCCGCTCATGATCTGTGTCTCTCTCCTGTTGACCCCATCCTCCTGGTCATGCCCCGTGTCACCCTGCTGTTGCCTATCAGACCCCAACCTATACCTCATGTCTCTCCTGTTACCCCCTCCCCCTCTTATGCCCCGTGTCTTTCTCCTGTTGCCCCCCACACATGCTCCGTGTCTCCCTGCAGTTGACCCTCACCCCCCGCTCATGCCCCGTGTCTCTCTTCTGTTACCCCCCACCCCCCTCTCATGCCCTGTGTCTCCCTTGAGTTCCCCCCACCCCCTGCTCATGCCCCGTGTCTCCCTGCTGTTGCCCTCACACCCCGCTCATGCCCCATGTCTCCCTGCTGTTGCCCCCCAACCCCCACTCATACCCTCTCTCTCTCTCTCTCCTGTTACCCCCCACCCCTCTCATGCCCTGTGTCTCTCTCCTGTTACCCCCTCTCATGCCCTGTGTCTCTCTCATGTTGCCCCCATCCCTGACCATGCCCCGTGTCTCCCTGCTGTTGCCCCCCACCCCCTGCTCATGCTCCGTGTCTCTCTCCTGTTCCCCACACCCCCTTCTCATGCCCCGTGTCTCCCTCGTGTTCACCCACCCCCCGCTCATGCCCCATGTCTCCCTGCTGTTGCCCCCTACCCCCCGCTCATGCCCCGTGTCTCTCTCATGTTGCTCCCCACCTCCTGCTCATGTCCTTTGTCTCTCTCCTGTTGCCCCTCACCCCCGGTCATGCCCCGAGTCTCCCTGCTGTTGCCCCCCACCCCCTGTTCATGCCCTGTGTCTCCCTTCTGTTGCCCCCCACCCCCGCTCATGATCCGTGTCTCTCTCCTGTTGCCCCTATCCCCCTGGTCATGCCCTGTGTCTCCCTGCTGTTGCCCCCCACCACCTGCTTATGCCTTGTGTCTCTCATGTTACCCCCACCCCCACTCATGCCCTGTGTCTTTCTCCTGTTGCCCCCCTGCTCATGCCCCGTGTCTCCCTTCTGTTGCCCCCCACCCCCTGCTCATGCGCCGTGTCTCTCTCCTGTTACCCCCACCCCCCTCTCATACCCCGTGTCTCCCTGCTGTTGCCCCCCACCACCCGCTCATGCCCTGTGTCTCTCATGCCCCATGTCTCTCTCCTGTTACCCTCACCCCCTTCTCCTGCCCCGTGACTCTCTCCTGTTGCCCCCCACCCCTAGGTCATGCCCCGTGTCTCCCTTCTGTTGCCCCCAATGCCAGTCATGCCCCGTGTCTCCTTGCTGTTGCCCCCCACCCCCCGTTCATGCCCTGTGTCTACCTCATGTTACCCCACCCCCCTGTCATGCCCTGTGTCTCCCTCGTGTTCCCCCCACCCCCTGTTCATGCCCGTGTCTCCCTGCTGTTTCCCCCCACACACAGTCATGGCCCGTGTCTCCCTGCTGTTGCCCCCCACTCCCTGCTCATGCCCTGTGTCTCCCTGCTGTTGCCCCCCACTACCGATCATGCCCCATGTGACTCTCCTGTTACCCCCCACCCCCCGCTCATGCCCCGTGTCTCCCTCGTGTTCCCCCCACCCCCCACTCATGCCCTGTGTCTCCCTTCTGTTGCCCCCACCCCCCGCTCATGCCCTGTGTCTCCCTTCTGTTGCCCCCCACCCCCCGCTCATGCCCTGTGTCTCCCTCCTGTTGCCCCCACCCCAGCTCATGCCCTGTGTCTCCCTGTAGTTGCCTCCCACCCCCGCTCATGCCCTGTGTCTCTCTCCTGTATCCCCCCAACCCTGCTAATGCCCTGTATCTCCCTCGTGTTCCCCCACCTGCCGCTCATGCCCGTGTCTCCCTGCTGTTGCCCCCCACCCCCTGCTCATGCTCCACATCTCCCTGCTGTTGCCTCCTACCCCCGCTCATGCCCCGTGTCTCTCTCCTGTTGCTCCCCACCCCCAAGTCATGCCCCATGTCTCCCTGCTGTTGCCTCCCACCACCCGGTTATGCCCCGTGTCTCCCTGCCATTGCCCCCACCCCCCGCTCATGCCTGTGTCTCTCTCCTGTTACCCCCCACCCCCGGTAATGCCCCGTGTCTCCCTGCTGTTGCCCCCCACCCCCCACTCATGCCCCGTGTCTCTCTCCTGTTACCCCCTCCCCCCTCTCATGCCCCGTGTCTCTCTCCTGTTGCCCCCACCCCCCCAGTCATGCCCAGTGTCTTCCGGCTGTTGCCCCCACCCCCCGCTCATGCCCTGTGTCTCCCTGCTGTTGCCCCCCATCCCCCACTCATGCCCTGTGTCTCTCTCCTGTTACCCCCCACCCCCCGGTCATGGCCCGTGCCTCCCTGCTGTTGCCAACCACCCCCTCACATGCCCCGTGTCTCTCTCCTGTTCCCTTGACCCCCTGCTCATGTCTTGTGTCTCTCCTGTTCCCCCTACCCCCCGCTCATGCCCCGTGTCTCCCTGCTGTTGCCCCACACCCCCGATCATGCCCTGTGTGTCTCTCCCTGTTACCCACCCACCCCCGCTCATGCCCCGTGTCTCCCTCGTTTTCCCCCCACCCCTGCTCATGCCCTGTGTCTCCCTGCTGTTGCCCCCATCCCCCACTCATGCCCTGTGTCTCCCTCCTGTTGCCCCCACCCCCCCGCTCATGCCCCGTGTCTCTCTCCTGTTACCCCACCCCCGCTCATGCCCTGTGTCTCCCTGCTGTTGCCCCCCACCCCCGCTCATGCCCTGTGTCTCTCTGTTGTTGCCTCCCACCCCCCGCTCATGCCCTGTGTCTCTCTCCTGTACCCCCCAGCCCCGATAATGCCCCACTCATGCCCCATGTCTTTCTCCTGTTGCCCCCTGCTCATGCCCCGTGTTTCCCTCGTGTTCCCCCACCCCCCTTTCATGCCCCGTATCTCCCTGCTGTTGCCCCCCACTCCCCGCTCATGCCCCGCGTCTCCCTGCTGTTGCCCTCCACCCCCACTCTCACCCTGTGTCTCTCTCATGTTGCTCCCCACCCCCCAGTTATGCCCCATGTCTCCCTGCGGTTGCCCCCCACCACCCGGTCATGCCCCGTGTCTCCCTGCTGTTGCCCCCACCCCCACTCAAGCCCCGTGTCTCTCGCCTGTTGCCCCACCGCCCTCTTATGCCCTGTGTCTCCCTCCTGTTGGACCCCACCCTAAGCTCATGCCCCGTGTCTCTCTCCTGTTACCCCCACCACCCGGTCATGCCCCGTGTCTCCCTGCTGTTGCCCCTCACCCCCTGCTCATGCCCCTTGTCTCCCCTGCTGTTGCCCCCCACCCCGCGCTCATGCTCTGTGTCTCTCTCCTGTTGCCCCCCATCCCCTGGTCATGCCCCGTGTCACCCTGCTGTTGTCTCTCACCCCCCACCTATGCCTTGTGTCTCTCCTGTTACCCCCCACCCCCTCTCATGCCCCGTGTCTTTCTCCTGTTGCCCCTCCACACATGACCCATGTCTCCCTGCTGTTGACCCTCACCCCCCGCTCATGCCCCGTGTCTCTCTTCTGTTACCCCCCACCCTCCTCTCATGCCCTGTGTCTCCCTTTTGTTCCCCCACCCCCTGCTCATGCCCCGTGTCTCACTGCTGTTGCCCCCACCCCCCGCTCATGCCCCATGTCTCCATGCTGTTGCCCCCCAACCCCCACTTATGCCCTCTCTCTCTCTCTCTCCTATTACCCCCACCCCCTCTCATTCCCTGTGACTCTCTCCTGTTACCCCCCTCTCATGCCCCGTGTCTCTCTTATGTTGCCCCCACCCCTGACCATGCCCCGTGTCTCCTGCTGTTGCCCCCCACCCCCTGCTCATGCCCCGTGTCTCTCTCCTGTTACCCCCCACCCCCTTCTCATGCCCCGTGTCTCCCTCATGTTCCCCCACCCCCGCTCATGCCATGTGTCTTTCTGCTGTTGCGCCCTACCCCCCACTCATGCCCTGTGTCTCCCTGCTGTTGCCCCCCACCCCCGCTCATACTCTGTGTCTCTCTCCTGTTGCCCCTATCCCCCTGCTCATGCCCCTTGTCTCTCTCCTGTTACCCCCCACCACCCGGTCATGCCCCGTGTCTCCCTGCTGTTTCCCCCACCTCCAGTCATGCCCCGTGTCTCCCTGCTGTTGCCCCCCACCCCCCGCTCATGCCCCGTGTCGCCCTGCTGTTGCCCCCGACCATGCCCCGTGTCTCTCTCCTGTTATCCCCTACCCCCCGCTCATGCCCTGTGTCTCCCTCGTGTTCCCCCCACCCCCTGCTCATGCCCTGTGTCTCCCTGCTGTTGCCCCCACCCCCCCGCTCATGCCCTCTGTCTCCCTGTTGTTGCCTCCCACCCCCGCTCTTGCCCTGTGTCTCTCTCCTGTATCCCCCCACCCCCTGCCCCGTATCTCCCTCGTGTTCCCCCACCACCCCCCGCTCATGCCCCGTGTCTCTCTGCTGTTGCCCCCACCCCCGCTCATGCCCTGTGTCTCTCTCCTGTTGCTCCCCACCCCCCAGTCATGCCCCGTGTCTCCCTGCTGTTGCCCCCCACGACCCGGTCATGCCCGTGTCTCCCTGCTGTTCCCCCCCACCCCCGCTCATGCTCTGTGTCTCTCTCCTGTTACCCCCCACCCCCGGTCATGCCCCAAGTCTCCCTGCTGTTGCCCCCCACCCCTCGCTCATGCCCCGTGTCTCTCTCCTGTTACCCCCCACCCCCCTCTCATGCCCCGTGTCTCTCTCCTGTTACCCCCAACCCCTCTCATGCCCCGTGTCTTTCTCCTGTTGCCCCTCCACACATGACCCATGTCTCCCTGCTGTTGACCCTCACCCCCGCTCATGCCCCGTGTCTCTCTTCTGTTACCCCCACCCTCCTCTCATGCCCTGTGTCTCCCTTTTGTTCCCCCACCCCCTGCTCATGCCCCATGTCTCCATGCTGTTGCCCCCCAACCCCCACTTATGCCCTCTCTCTCTCTCTCTCCTATTACCCGCCACCCCCTCTCTTGCCCTGTGTCTCTCTCCTGTTACCCCCCTCTCATGCCCCGTGTCTCTCTCATGTTGCCCCCACCCCCTGTTCATGCCCTGTGTCTCCCTTCTGTTGCCCCCCACCCCCGCTCATGATCCGTGTCTCTCTCCTGTTGCCCCTATCCCCCTGGTCATGCCCTGTGTCTCCCTGCTGTTGCCCCCCACTCCCTGCTTATGCCTTGTGTCTCTCATGTTACCCCCACCCCCACTCATGCCCTGTGTCTTTCTCCTGTTGCCCCCCTGCTCATGCCCCGTGTCTCCCTTCTGTTGCCCCCCACCCCCTGCTCATGCGCCGTGTCTCTCTCCTGTTACCCCCACCCCCCTCTCATACCCCGTGTCTCCCTGCTGTTGCCCCCCACCACCCGCTCATGCCCTGTGTCTCTCATGCCCCATGTCTCTCTCCTGTTACCCCCACCCGCTTCTCCTGCCCCGTGACTCTCTCCTGTTGCCCCCCACCCCTAGGTCATGCCCCGTGTCTCCCTTCTGTTGCCCCAATGCCAGTCATGCCCCGTGTCTCCTTGCTGTTGCCCCCCACCCCCCGCTCATGCCCTGTGTCTACCTCATGTTACCCCACCCCCCTGTCATGCCCTGTGTCTCCCTCGTGTTCCCCCCACCCCCTGTTCATGCCCGTGTCTCCCTGCTGTTTCCCCCCACACACAGTCATGGCCCGTGTCTCCCTGCTGTTGCCCCCCACTCCCTGCTCATGCCCTGTGTCTCCCTGCTGTTGCCCCCCACTACCGATCATGCCCCATGTGTCTCTCCTGTTACCCCCACCCCCCGCTCATGCCCCGTGTCTCCCTCGTGTTCCCCCCACCCCCCGCTCATGCCCTGTGTCTCCCTTCTGTTGCCCCCACCCCCCGCTCATGCCCTGTGTCTCCCTTCTGTTGCCCCCCACCCCCCCGCTCATGCCCTGTGTCTCCCTCCTGTTGCCCCCAACCCAGCTCATGCCCTGTGTCTCCCTGTTGTTGCCTCCCACCCCCGCTCATGCCATGTGTCTCTCTCCTGTATCCCCCCAACCCTGCTAATGCCCTGTATCTCCCTCGTGTTCCCCCACCTGCCGCTCATGCCCGTGTCTCCCTGCTGTTGCCCCCCACCCCCTGCTCATGCTCCACATCTCCCTGCTGTTGCCCCCTACCCCCGCTCATGCCCCGTGTCTCTCTCCTGTTGCTCCCCACCCCCAAGTCATGCCCCATGTCTCCCTGCTGTTGCCTCCCACCACCCGGTTATGCCCCGTGTCTCCCTGCCATTGCCCCCACCCCCCGCTCATGCCTGTGTCTCTCTCCTGTTACCCCCCACCCCCGGTCATGCCCCGTGTCTCCCTGCTGTTGCCCCCCACCCCCCACTCATGCCCCGTGTCTCTCTCCTGTTACCCCCTCCCCCCTCTCATGCCCCGTGTCTCTCTCCTGTTGCCCCCCCCGCCAGTCATGCCCAGTGTCTTCCGGCTGTTGCCCCCACCCCCCGCTCATGCCCTGTGTCTCCCTGCTGTTGCCCCCCGTCCCCACTCATGCCCTGTGTCTCTCTCCTGTTACCCCCCACCCCCCGGTCATGGCCCGTGCCTCCCTGCTGTTGCCAACCACCCCCTCACATGCCCCGTGTCTCTCTCCTGTTCCTTGACCCCCTGCTCATGTCTTGTGTCTCTCCTGTTCCCCCTACCCCCCGCTCATGCCCCGTGTCTCCCTGCTGTTGTCCCACACCCCCGATCATGCCCTGTGTGTCTCTCCTGTTACCACCCACCCCCGCTCATGCCCCGTGTCTCCCTCGTTTTCCCCCCACCCCCGCTCATGCCCTGTGTCTCCCTGCTGTTGACCACATCCCCCACTCATGCCCTGTGTCTCCCTCCTGTTGCCCCCACCCCCCCGCTCATGCCCCGTGTCTCTCTCCTGTTACCCCCACCCCCCGCTCATGCCCTGTGTCTCCCTGCTGTTGCCCCCCACCCCCGCTCATGCCCTGTGTCTCTCTGTTGTTGCCTCCCACCCCCCGCTCATGCCCTGTGTCTCTCTCCTGTACCCCCCAGCCCCGATAATGCCCCACTCATGCCCCATGTCTTTCTCCTGTTGCCCCCTGCTCATGCCCCGTGTTTCCCTCGTGTTCCCCCACCCCCCTCTCATGCCCCGTATCTCCCTGCTGTTGCCCCCCACTCCCCGCTCATGCACCGCGTCTCCCTGCTGTTGCCCTCCACCCCCGCTCATGCCCTGTGTCTCTCTCATGTTGCTCCCCACCCCCCAGTTATGCCCCATGTCTCCCTGCGGTTGCCCCCACCACCCGGTCATGCCCCGTGTCTCCCTGCTGTTGCCCCCACCCCCACTCAAGCCCCGTGTCTCTCGCCTGTTGCCCCCACCGCCCTCTTATGCCCTGTGTCTCCCTCCTGTTGGACCCCACCCTAAGCTCATGCCCCGTGTCTCTCTCCTGTTACCCCCACCACCCGGTCATGCCCCGTGTCTCCCTGCTGTTGCCCCTCACCCCCTGCTCATGCCCCTTGTCTCCCTGCTGTTGCCCCCCACCCCGCGCTCATGCTCTGTGTCTCTCTCCTGTTGCCCCCCATCCCCTGGTCATGCCCCGTGTCACCCTGCTGTTGTCTCTCACCCCCCACCTATGCCTTGTGTCTCTCCTGTTACCCCCACCCCCTCTCATGCCCCGTGTCTTTCTCCTGTTGCCCCTCCACACATGACCCATGTCTCCCTGCTGTTGACCCTCACCCCCCGCTCATGCCCCGTGTCTCTCTTCTGTTACCCCCCACCCTCCTCTCATGCCCTGTGTCTCCCTTTTGTTCCCCCCACCCCCTGCTCATGCCCCGTGTCTCACTGCTGTTGCCCCCCACCCCCCGCTCATGCCCCATGTCTCCATGCTGTTGCCCCCCAACCCCCACTTATGCCCTCTCTCTCTCTCCTATTACCCCCACCCCCTCTCATGCCCTGTGACTCTCTCCTGTTACCCCCCTCTCATGCCCCGTGTCTCTCTCATGTTGCCCCCACCCCTGACCATGCCCCGTGTCTCCCTGCTGTTGCCCCCCACCCCCTGCTCATGCCCCGTGTCTCTCTCCTGTTACCCCCCACCCCCTTCTCATGCCCCGTGTCTCCCTCATGTTCCCCCACCCCCCGCTCATGCCATGTGTCTTTCTGCTGTTGCGCCCTACCCCCCACTCATGCCCTGTGTCTCCCTGCTGTTGCCCCCCACCCCCGCTCATACTCTGTGTCTCTCTCCTGTTGCCCCTATCCCCCTGCTCATGCCCCTTGTCTCTCTCCTGTTACCCCCCACCACCCGGTCATGCCCCGTGTCTCCCTGCTGTTTCCCCCCACCTCCAGTCATGCCCCGTGTCTCCTTGCTGTTGCCCCCCACCCCCCGCTCATGCCCCGTGTCGCCCTGCTGTTGCCCCCGACCATGCCCCGTGTCTCTCTCCTGTTATCCCCTACCCCCCGCTCATGCCCTGTGTCTCCCTCGTGTTCCCCCCACCCCCTGCTCATGCCCTGTGTCTCCCTGCTGTTGCCCCCACCCCCCGCTCATGCCCTCTGTCTCCCTGTTGTTGCCTCCCACCCCCGCTCATGCCCTGTGTCTCTCTCCTGTATCCCCCCACCCCCTGCCCCGTATCTCCCTCGTGTTCCCCCACCACCCCCGCTCATGCCCCGTGTCTCTCTGCTGTTGCCCCCACCCCCGCTCATGCCCTGTGTCTCTCTCCTGTTGCTCCCCACCCCCCAGTCATGCCCCGTGTCTCCCTGCTGTTGCTCCCCACGACCCGGTCATGCCCGTGTCTCCCTGCTGTTTCCCCCCACCCCCGCTCATGCCCTGTGTCTCTCTCCTGTTACCCCCCACCCCCGGTCATGCCCCAAGTCTCCCTGCTGTTGCCCCCCACCCCTCGCTCATGCCCCGTGTCTCTCTCCTGTTACCCCCCACCCCCCTCTCATGCCCCGTGTCTCTCTCCTGTTACCCCCACCCCCTCTCATGCCCCGTGTCTTTCTCCTGTTGCCCCTCCACACATGACCCATGTCTCCCTTCTGTTGACCCTCACCCCCGCTCATGCCCCGTGTCTCTCTTCTGTTACCCCCCACCCTCCTCTCATGCCCTGTGTCTCCCTTTTGTTCCCCCACCCCCTGCTCATGCCCCATGTCTCCATGCTGTTGCCCCCCAACCCCCACTTATGCCCTCTCTCTCTCTCTCTCCTATTACCCGCCACCCCCTCTCTTGCCCTGTGTCTCTCTCCTGTTACCCCCCTCTCATGCCCCGTGTCTCTCTCATGTTGCCCCCACCCCTGACCATGCCCCGTGTCTCCCTGCTGTTGCCCCCACCCCCTGCTCATGCCCCGTGTCGCTCTCCTGTTACCCCCCACCCCCTTCTCTTGCCCCGTGTCTCCCTCATGTTCCCCCACCCCCCGCTCATGCCCTGTGTCTTTCTGCTGTTGCGCCCTACCCCCCACTCATGCCCTGTGTCTCCCTGCTGTTGCCCCCCACCCCCGCTCATACTCTGTGTCTCTCTCCTGTTGCCCCTATCCCCCTGCTCATGCCCCTTGTCTCTCTCCTGTTACCCCCCGGTCATGCCCCGTGTCTCCCTCGTGTTCCCCCAGCCCCTGTTCATGCCCCGTGTCTCCCTGCTGTTTCCCCCCACCCCCAGTCATGCCCCGTGTCTCCCTGCTGTTGCCCCCCACCCCCCGCTCATGCCCCGTGTCGCCCTGCTGTTGCCCCGACCCCCGATCATGCCCCGTGTCTCTCTCCTGTTATCCCCCACCCCCCGCTCATGCCCTGTGTCTCCCTCGTGTTCCCCCCACCCCCTGCTCATGCCCTGTGTCTCCCTGCTGTTGCCCCCACCCCCGCTCATGCCCTGTGTCTCCCTGTTGTTGCCTCCCACCTCCGCTCATGCCCTGTGTCTCTCTCCTGTATCCCCCCACCCCCTGCCCCGTATCTCCCTCGTGTTCCCCCACCACCCCCGCTCATGCCCCATGTCTCTCTGCTGTTGCCCCCACCCCCGCTCATGCCCTGTGTCTCTCTCCTGTTGCTCCCCACCCCCCAGTCATGCCCCGTGTCTCCCTGCTGTTGCCCCCCACCACCCGGTCATGCCCGTGTCTCCCTGCTGTTGCCCCCCACCCCCGCTCATGCCCTGTGTATCTCTCCTGTTACCCCCCACCCCCGGTCAGGCCCCAAGTCTCCCTGCTGTTGCCCCCCACCCCTCGCTCATGCCCCGTGTTTCTCTCCTGTTACCCCCCACTCCCCTCTCATGCCCCGTGTCTCTCTCCTGTTGCCCCCACCCCCGGTCATGCCCAGTGTCTTCCTGCTGTTGCCCCCCACCCCCCGCTCATGCCCCGTGTCTCTCTCCTTTTACCCCCCCACCCCACGGTCATGCCTCGTGTCTCTCTCTGGTTGCCCCCACCCCCCGGTCATGCCCAGTGTCTTCCTGCTGTTGGCCCCCACCCCCGCTCATGCCCAGTGTCTCTCTCCTGTTACCCCCATCCCCTCTCATGCCCCGTGTCTCTCTCCTGTTTCCCCCCACCCCGTCTTATGCCCCGTGTCTCCCTCCTGTTGGCCCCCACCCCGCGCTCATGCCCCGTGTCTCTCTCCTGTTACCCCCACCACCCGGTCATGCCCCGTGTCTCCCTGCTGTTGCCCCTCCCCCCCTGCTCATGCCCCATGTCTCCCTGCTGTTGCCCCCCACCCCCCGCTCATGCTCTGTGTCTCTCTCCTGTACCCCCCATCCCCCGGTCATGCCCCGTGTCTCCCTGCTGTTGCCTCCCACCCCCCGCCTATGCCTCGTGTCTCTCCTATTACCCCCACCCCCGCTCATGCCCCGTGTCTTTCTCCTGTTGCCCCCCCGCTCATGCCCGTGTCTCCCTGCTGTTTCCCCCCACCCCCGCTCATGCCCTGTGTCTCTCTCCTGTTACCCCCCACCCCCGGTCATGCCCCAAGTCTCCCTGCTGTTGCCCCCCACCCCTCGCTCATGCCCCGTGTCTCTCTCCTGTTACCCCCCACCCCCCTCTCATGCCCCGTGTCTCTCTCCTGTTACCCCCACCCCCTCTCATGCCCCGTGTCTTTCTCCTGTTGCCCCTCCACACATGACCCATGTCTCCCTGCTGTTGACCCTCACCCCCGCTCATGCCCCGTGTCTCTCTTCTGTTACCCCCCACCCTCCTCTCATGCCCTGTGTCTCCCTTTTGGTCCCCCACCCCCTGCTCATGCCCCATGTCTCCATGCTGTTGCCCCCCAACCCCCACTTATGCCCTCTCTCTCTCTCTCTCTCCTATTACCCGCCACCCCCTCTCTTGCCCTGTGTCTCTCTCCTGTTACCCCCCTCTCATGCCCCGTGTCTCTCTCATGTTGCCCCCACCCCTGACCATGCCCCGTGTCTCCCTGCTGTTACCCCCCAACCCCCACTTATGCCCTCTCTCTCTCTCCTATTACCCGCCACCCCCTCTCATGCCCTGTGTCTCTCTCCTGTTACCCCCCTCTCATGCCCCGTGTCTCTCTCATGTTGCCCCCACCCCTGACCATGCCCCGTGTCTCCCTGCTGTTGCCCCCACCCCCTGCTCATGCCCCGTGTCGCTCTCCTGTTACCCCCCACCCCCTTCTCATGCCCCGTGTCTCCCTCATGTTCCCCCACCCCCCGCTCATGCCCTGTGTCTTTCTGCTGTTGCGCCCTACCCCCCACTCATGCCCTGTGTCTCCCTGCTGTTGCCCCCCACCCCCGCTCATACTCTGTGTCTCTCTCCTGTTGCCCCTATCCCCCTGCTCATGCCCCTTGTCTCTCTCCTGTTACCCCCCGGTCATGCCCCGTGTCTCCCTCGTGTTCCCCCAGCCCCTGTTCATGCCCCGTGTCTCCCTGCTGTTTCCCCCCACCCCCAGTCATGCCCCGTGTCTCCCTGCTGTTGCCCCCCACCCCCCGCTCATGCCCCGTGTCGCCCTGCTGTTGCCCCGACCCCCGATCATGCCCCCGTGTCTCTCTCCTGTTATCCCCCACCCCCCGCTCATGCCCTGTGTCTCCCTCGTGTTCCCCCCACCCCCTGCTCATGCCCTGTGTCTCCCTGCTGTTGCCCCCACCCCCGCTCATGCCCTGTGTCTCCCTGTTGTTGCCTCCCACCTCCGCTCATGCCCTGTGTCTCTCTCCTGTATCCCCCCACCCCCTGCCCCGTATCTCCCTCGTGTTCCCCCACCACCCCCCGCTCATGCCCCATGTCTCTCTGCTGTTGCCCCCACCCCCGCTCATGCCCTGTGTCTCTCTCCTGTTGCTCCCCACCCCCCAGTCATGCCCCGTGTCTCCCTGCTGTTGCCCCCCACCACCCGGTCATGCCCGTGTCTCCCTGCTGTTGCCCCCCACCCCCGCTCATGCCCTGTGTATCTCTCCTGTTACCCCCCACCCCCGGTCAGGCCCCAAGTCTCCCTGCTGTTGCCCCCCACCCCTCGCTCATGCCCCATGTCTCTCCTCTGTTACCCCCCACCCCATGCCCCATGTCTCCCTGCTGTTGCCCCCACCCCCAATCATGCCCCGTGTCTCTCTCCTGTTACCCCCCATGCCCCGCTCATGCCCCATGTCTTCCTCGTGTTCCCCCCACCCCCCGCTCATGACCTGTGTCTCCCTCTTGTAGCCCCCATCCCCCTCTCATGCCCCGTGTCTCCCTCGTGTTCCCCCCACCCCCTGCTCATGCCCCGTGTCTCCCTCTTGTGCCCCCCACGCCCCGCTCATGCCCCGTGTCTCCCTGCTGTTGCCGCCCACCCCCCGCGCATGCCCCGTGTCTCTCTCCTGTTACCCCCACCCCCGCTCATGCCTCGTGTCCCTCTCCTGTTACCCCCCACCACTCTCTCATTCCCCATGTCTCTCTCCTGTTGCCCCCTACCCCCTGGTCATGCCCCGTGTCTCCCTGCTGTTGCCCCCCACCCCCTGCTTATGCCCCGTGTCTCTCTCCTGTCACCCCCCACCCCCATCTCATGCTCCGTGTCTCTCTCCTGTTAACCCCCACCCCCCTCTCATGCCCCGTGTCTCTCTCCTGTTACCCCCCCACCCCCCTGTCATGCCCCGTGTCTCCCTCATGTTCCCCAACCCCCGCTCATGCCCCGTGTCTCCCTGCTGTTGCCCCCCAACCCCTGCTCATGCCCCGTGTCTCTCTCCTGTTACCCCCACCCCCCGCTCATACCCCGTGTCTCCCTGCTCTTGCCCCCCAACTCCCGCTCATGCCCCGTGTCGCCCTGCTGTTGCCCCCGACCACCCGCTTATGCCCCGTGTCTCTCTCCTGTTACTCCCACCCCCTGCTCATGCCTCGTGTTCCCCCTAACCCCCGCTCATGCCCAGTGTCTCCGTGCTTTTGCCCCCATCCCCCGCTCATGCCCCGTGTCTCCCTGCTGTTGCCCCTCAACCCCCGCTCATGCCCTGTGTCTCCCTCGTGCTCCTCCACCCCCCACTCATGCCCCGTTTCTCCCTCCTGTTGCTCCCCACCCCCCGCTCATGCCCCGTGTCTCTCTACTGTTACCCCCACCCCTGCTCATGCCCCATGTCTCCCTCTTGTTGCCTCCCATCCCCCGCTTATGCTCTGTGTCTCCCTCGTGTTCCCCCACCCCCGCTCATGCCCCATGCCTCCCTCTTGTTCCCCCCACCCCCCTCTCATGCCCCGTGTCTCTCTCCTGTTACCCTCCCACCCCCCTGTCATGCCCCGTGTCTCCCTCATGTTCCCCAACCCCCGCTCATGCCCCGTGTCTCCCTGCTGTTGCCCCCCAACCCCTGCTCATGCCCCGTGTCTCTCTCCTGTTACCCCCACCCCCCGCTCATACCCCGTGTCTCCCTGCTCTTGCCCCCCAACTCCCGCTCATGCCCCGTGTCGCCCTGCTGTTGCCCCCGACCACCCGCTTATGCCCCGTGTCTCTCTCCTGTTACTCCCACCCCCTGCTCATGCCTCGTGTCTCCCTCGTGTTCCCCCTAACCCCCGCTCATGCCCAGTGTCTCCCTGCTTTTGCCCCCATCCCCCGCTCATGCCCCGTGTCTCCCTGCTGTTGCCCCTCAACCCCCGCTCATGCCCTGTGTCTCCCTCGTGCTCCTCCACCCCCCACTCATGCCCTGTGTCTCTCTCCTGTTACTTCCCACCCCCCCGCTCATGCCCCGTGTCTCTCTCCTGTTACCCCCCACCCCCTTCTCATGCCCCATGTCTCTCTCCTGTTGCCCCCCACCCCCGGTCATACCCTGTGTCTCCCTGCTGTTGCCCCCCAACCCCACTCATGCCCTCTGTCTCTCATGCCCCATGTCTCTTTCCTGTTACCCCCCACCCCCTTCTCATGCCCCGTGTCTCTCTCCTGTTGCCCCCCAACCCCGGTCATGCCCCGTGTCTCCCTTCTGTTCCCCCCAAATGCCGTTCATGCCCTGTGCCTCCCTGCTGATGCCCCCCACACCCCTTTCATGCCCCGTGTCTCCCTCCTGTTACCCCCACCCCCTTCTCATTCCCCGTGTCTCCCTCGCGTTCCCCCCACCCCCTGCTCATGCCCCGTGTTTCCCTGCTGTTTCCCCCCACCCCCCAGTCATGCCCCGTGTCTCCCTGCTGTTGCCCCCCACCCCCGCTCATGCCCCGTATCTCCCTCATGTTCCCCCCACCCCCGCTCATGCCCCGTGTCTCCCTGCTGTTTCCTCCACCCCCGATCATGCCCCATGTCTCTCTCCTGTTACCCCCCACCCCCGCTCATGCCCCATGTCTCCCTCGTGATCCCCCCACCCCCAACTCATGCCCTGTGTCTCCCTGCTGTTGCCCCCCACCCCCCGCTCATGCCCTGTGTTTCCCTCCTGTTGCCCCCACCCCCCGCTCATGCCCCCTGTCTCTCTCCTGTTACCCCCCACCCCCTTCTCATGTCCCGTGTCTCTCTCCTGTTGGCCCCCACCCCCGGTCATACCCTGTATCTCCCTGCTGTTGCACCCACCCCCACTCATGCCCTCTGTCTCTCATGACCCATGTCTCTTTCCTGTTACCCCCTCCCCCTTCTCATACCCCGTGTCTCTCTCCTGTTGCCCCCCAACCCCCCGTTCATGCCCCGTGTCTCCCTTCTGTTGCCCCCCAATGCCGCTCATGCCCCGTGTCTCCCTCCTGTTAGCTCCCACCCTACTCTCATGCCCCGTGTCTCCCACGCGTTCCCCCCACCCCCTGCTCATGCCCCGTGTCTTCCTGCTGTTTCCCCCCACCCCCCAGTCATGCCCCGTGTCTCCATGCTGTTGCCCCCCACCCCCGCTCATGCCCCGTATCTCCCTCATGTTCCCCCCACCCCCCGCTCATGCCCCGTGTCTCCCAGCTGTTTCCCCCACCCCCCGCTCATGCCCCGTGTCTCCCTGCTGTTGCCCCCCACCCCCGATCATGCCCAGTGTCTCTCTCCTGTTACCCCCCGCTCATGCCCTGTGTCTCCCTCCTGTTGCTCCCCACCCCCCGCTCAAGCCCCGTGTCTCTCTACTGTTACCCCCACCCCTGCTCATGCCCCGTGTCTCCCTCTTGTTGCCTCCCATCCCCCGCTTATGCTCCGTGTCTCCCTCTTGTTCCCCACCCCCGCTCATGCCCCATGCCTCCCTCTTGTTCCCCCCACCCCCTGCTCATGCCCCGTGTCTACCTGCTGTTGCCCCCCACCCCCCGCTCCTGTGTCTCTCTCCTGTTACTTCCCACCCCCCCCGCTCATGCCCGTGTCTCTCTCCTGTTACCCCCCACCCCCTTCTCATGCCCCGTGTCTCTCTCCTGTTGCCCCCCACCCCCGGTCATACCCCGTGTCTCCCTGCTATTGCCCCCCACCCCCCACTCATGCCCTCTGTCTCTCATGCCCCATGTCTCTTTCCTGTTACCCCCCACCCCCTTCTCATGCCCCGTGTCTCTCTCCTGTTGCCCCCCAACCCCGGTCATGCCCCGTGTCTCCCTGCTGTTGCCCCCGCTCATGCCCTGTGTCTCTCTCCTGTTACCCCCACTCACCGGTCATGCCCCGTGTCTCCCTGCTGTTGCCCGCCACCCCCTGCTCATGCCCCGTGTTTCTCTCCTGTTACCCCCACCCTCCTCTCATGCTCCGTGTCTCTCTCCTGTTACCCCCACCCCCGGTCATGCTCAGTGTCTTCCTGCTGATGCCCCCCACCCCCGCTCATGCCCCGTATCTCCCTCATGTTCCCCCCACCCCCGCTCATGCCCCGTGTCTCCCTGCTGTTTCCTCCACCCCTGATCATGCCCCATGTCTCTCTCCTGTTACCCCCCACCCCCGCTCATGCCCCATGTCTCCCTCGTGATCCCCACACCCCCAACTCATGCCCTGTGTCTGCCTGCTGTTGCCCCCCACCCCCCGCTCATGCCCTGTGTTTCCCTCCTGTTGCCCCCACCCCCCGCTCATGCCCCCTGTCTCTCTCCTGTTACCCCCCACCCCCTTCTCATGTCCCGTGTCTCTCTCCTGTTGGCCCCCACCCCCGGTCATACCCTGTATCTCCCTGCTGTTGCACCCACCCCCACTCATGCCCTCTGTCTCTCATGACCCATGTCTCTTTCCTGTTACCCCCACCCCCTTCTCATACCCCGTGTCTCTCTCCTGTTGCCCCCCAACCCCCCGTTCATGCCCGGTGTCTCCCTTCTGTTGCCCCCCAATGCCGGTCAAGCCCCGTGTCTCCCTGCTGATGTCCCCCACCCCCCGCTCATGCCCCGTTTATCCCTCCTGTTAGCTCCCACCCTACTCTCATGCCCCGTGTCTCCCTCGCGTTCCCCCCACCCCCTGCTCATGCCCCGTGTCTTCCTGCTGTTTCCCCCCACCCCCCAGTCATGCCCCGTGTCTCCATGCTGTTGCCCCCCACCCCCGCTCATGCCCCGTATCTCCCTCATGTTCCCCCCACCCCCCGCTCATGCCCCGTGTCTCCCAGCTGTTTCCCCCACCCCCCGCTCATGCCCCGTGTCTCCCTGCTGTTGCCCCCCACCCCCGATCATGCCCAGTGTCTCTCTCCTGTTACCCCCCGCTCATGCCCTGTGTCTCCCTCCTGTTGCTCCCCACCCCCCGCTCAAGCCCCGTGTCTCTCTACTGTTACCCCCACCCCTGCTCATGCCCCGTGTCTCCCTCTTGTTGCCTCCCATCCCCCGCTTATGCTCCGTGTCTCCCTCTTGTTCCCCACCCCCGCTCATGCCCCATGCCTCCCTCTTGTTCCCCCCACCCCCTGCTCATGCCCCGTGTCTCCCTGCTGTTGCCCGCCACCCCCTGCTCATGCCCCGTGTTTCTCTCCTGTTACCCCCACCCTCCTCTCATGCTCCGTGTCTCTCTCCTGTTGCCCCTACCCCCGGTCATGCTCAGTGTCTTCCTGCTGTTGCCCCCCACCCCCGCTCATGCCCCGTATCTCCCTCATGTTCCCCCCACCCCCGCTCATGCCCCGTGTCTCCCTGCTGTTTCCTCCACCCCCGATCATGCCCCATGTCTCTCTCCTGTTACCCCCACCCCCGCTCATGCCCCATGTATCCCTCGTGATCCCCCCACCCCCAACTCATGCCCTGTGTCTCCCTGCTGTTGCCCCCACCCCCGTCTCATGCCCCCTGTCTCTCTCCTGTTACCCCCCACCCCCTTCTCATGTCCCGTGTCTCTCTCCTGTTGGCCCCCACCCCCGGTCATACACTGTATCTCCCTGCTGTTGCACCCACCCCCACTCATGCCCTCTGTCTCTCATGACCCATGTCTCTTTCCTGTTACCCCCACCCCCTTCTCATACCCTGTGTCTCTCTCCTGTTGCCCCTCAACCCCCCGTTCATGCCCCGTGTCTCCCTTCTGTTGCCCCCCAATGCCGGTCAAGCCCCGTGTCTCCCTGCTGATGTCCCCCACCCCCCGCTCATGCCCCGTGTCTCCCTCCTGTTAGCTCCCACCCTACTCTCATGCCCCGTGTCTCCCTCGCGTTCCCCCCACCCCCTGCTCATGCCCCGTGTCTTTCTGCTGTTTCCCCCCACCCCCCAGTCATGCCCCGTGTCTCCATGCTGTTGCCCCCCACCCCCGCTCATGCCCCGTATCTCCCTCATGTTCCCCCCACCCCCCGCTCATGCCCCGTGTCTCCCAGCTGTTTCCCCCACCCCCCGCTCATGCCCCGTGTCTCCCTGCTGTTGCCCCCCACCCCCGATCATGCCCAGTGTCTCTCTCCTGTTACCCCCCGCTCATGCCCTGTGTCTCCCTCCTGTTGCTCCCCACCCCCCGCTCAAGCCCCGTGTCTCTCTACTGTTACCCCCACCCCTGCTCATGCCCCGTGTCTCCCTCTTGTTGCCTCCCATCCCCCGCTTATGCTCCGTGTCTCCCTCTTGTTCCCCACCCCCGTTCATGCCCCATGCCTCCCTCTTGTTCCCCCCACCCCCTGCTCATGCCCCGTGTCTACCTGCTGTTGCCCCCCACCCCCCGCTCCTGTGTCTCTCTCCTGTTACTTCCCACCCCCCCGCTCATGCCCCGTGTCTCTCTCCTGTTACCCCCCACCCCCTTCTCATGCCCCGTGTCTCTCTCCTGTTGCCCCCCACCCCCGGTCATACCCCGTGTCTCCCTGCTATTGCCCCCCACCCCCCACTCATGCCCTCTGTCTCTCATGCCCCATGTCTCTTTCCTGTTACCCCCCACCCCCTTCTCATGCCCCGTGTCTCTCTCCTGTTGCCCCCCAACCCCGGTCATGCCCCGTGTCTCCCTGCTGTTGCCCCCGCTCATGCCCTGTGTCTCTCTCCTGTTACCCCCCACTCACCGGTCATGCCCCGTGTCTCCCTGCTGTTGCCCACCACCCCCTGCTCATGCCCCGTGTTTCTCTCCTATTACCCCCACCCTCCTCTCATGCTCCGTGTCTCTCTCCTGTTGCCCCCACCCCCGGTCATGCTCAGTGTCTTCCTGCTGATGCCCCCCACCCCCGCTCATGCCCCGTGTCTCTCTCCTGTTACCCCCACCCCCTGTCGTTCCCCGTGCCTCCCTGCTGTTGCCCCCCCGCTCATGCCCCATGTCTTTCTCCTGTTGCCCTCCACCCCCTCTTATGCCCTGTGTCTCCCTCCTGTTGGCCCCCACCCCGTGCTCATGCCCCGTGCCTCTCTCCTGTTACCCCCACCACCAGGTCATGCCCCGTGTCTCCCTGATATTGCCCCTCACCCCCTGATCATGCCCCGTGTCTCCCTGCTGTTGCCTCCCACCCCCCGCTCATGCTCTGTGTCTCTCTCCTGTTTCCCCCCATCCCCGGTCATGCCCCGTGTCTCCCTGCTGTTGCCTCCCACCCCCCGCCTATGCCTCGTGTCTCTCCTGTTACCCCCACCCACCACTCATGCCCCGTGTCTTTCTCCCGTTGATCCCCACTCATGCCCCGTGTCTCCCTGCTGTTGACCCCCACCCCCCGCTCATGCCCAGTGTCTTTTTCCTGTTACCCCCACCCCCTCTCATGCCCCGTGTCTCCCTTGTGTTCCCCCCACTCCCTGCTCATGCCCCGTGTCTCCCTGCTGTTGCCCCCACCCCCTGCTCATGCCCCATGTCTCCCTGTTGTTGCCCCCCACCCCCCACTCATGCCCTCTGACTCTCTCCTGTTACCCCCCACCCCCCTCTCATGCCCCGTGTCTCTCTCCTGTTACCCCCCTATCATGCCCCTTGTCTCTCTCCTGTTGCCCCCACCCCTGACCATGCCCCGTGTCTCCCTCCTGTTTACCCCCACCCGCAGCTCATGCCCCGTGTCTCTCTCCTGTTACCCCCCACTCTCCTCTCATGCCCTCATGCCCCGTGTCTCTCTCCTTTTACCCCCACCCGCCTCTCATGCCCTGTGTCTCCCTGCTGTTGCCCTTCAACCCCCGCTCATGCCCTGTGTCTCCCTCGTGTTCCTCCACCCCCCACTCATGCCCCGTTTCTCCCTCCTGTTGCTCCCCACCCCCCGCTCATGCCCCGTGTCTCTCTACTGTTACCCCCACCCCTGCTCATGCCCCGTGTCTCCCTCTTGTTGCCTCCCATCCCCCGCTTATGCTCTGTGTCTCCCTCGTGTTCCCCCACCCCCGCTCATGCCCCATGCCTCCCTCTTGTTCCCCCCACCCCCCGCTCATGCCCCGTGTCTAGCTGCTGTTGCACCCCATCCCCGCTCATGCCCTGTGTCTCTCTCCTGTTACTTCCCACCCCCCCGCTCATGCCCCGGTCTCTCTCCTGTTACCGACCACCCACTTCTCATGCCCCGTGTCTCTCTCCTGTTGCCCCCCACCCCGGTCATACCCTGTGTCTCCCTGCTGTTGCCCCCCAACCCCACTCATGCCCTCTGTCTCTCATGCCCCATGTCTCTTTCCTGTTACCCCCCACCCCCTTCTCATGCCCCGTGTCTCTCTCCTGTTGCCCCCCAACCCTGGTCATGCCCCGTGTCTCCCTTCTGTTGCCCCCAAATGCCGTTCATGCCCTGTGCCTCCCTGCTGATGCCCCCCACCCCCCTTTCATGCCCCGTGTCTCCCTCCTGTTACCCCCACCCCCTTCTCATGCCCCGTGTCTCCCTCGCGTTCCCCCCACCCCCTGCTCATGCCCCGTGTTTCCCTGCTGTTTCCCCCCACCCCCCAGTCATGCCCCGTGTCTCCCTGCTGTTGCCCCCCACCCCCGCTCATGCCCCGTATCTCCCTCATGTTCCCCCCCACCCCCGCTCATGCCCCGTGTCTCCCTGCTGTTTCCTCCACCCCCGATCATGCCCCATGTCTCTCTCCTGTTACCCCCACCCCCCGCTCATGCCCCATGTCTCCCTCGTTATCCCCCCACCCCCAACTCATGCCCTGTGTCTCCCTGCTGTTGCCCCCCACCCCCGCTCATGCCCTGTGTTTCCCTCCTGTAGCCCCCACCCCCCGCTCATGCCCCCTGTCTCTCTCCTGTTACCCCCCACCCCCTTCTCATGTCCCGTGTCTCTCTCCTGTTGGCCCCCACCCCCGGTCATACCCTGTATCTCCCTGCTGTTGCACCCACCCCCCACTCATGCCCTCTGTCTCTCATGACCCATGTCTCTTTCCTGTTACCCCCACCCCCTTCTCATACCCCGTGTCTCTCTCCTGTTGCCCCGCAACCCCCCGTTCATGCCCCGTGTCTCCCTTCTGTTGCCCCCCAATGCCGGTCATGCCCCGTGTCTCCCTGCTGATGTCCCCCACCCCCCGCTCATGCCCCGTGTCTCCCTCCTGTTAGCTCCCACCCTCCTCTCATGCCCCGTGTCTCCCTCGCGTTCCCCCCACCCCCTGCTCATGCCCCGTGTCTTCCTGCTGTTTCCCCCCACCCCCTGCTCATGCCCCGTGTCTCCCTGCTGTTGCCCCCCACCCCCGATCATGCCCAGTGTCTCTCTCCTGTTACCCCCCGCTCATGCCCTGTGTCTCCCTCCTGTTGCTCCCCACCCCCCGCTCAAGCCCCGTGTCTCTCTACTGTTACCCCCACCCCTGCTCATGCCCCGTGTCTCCCTCTTGTTGCCTCCCATCCCCCGCTTATGCTCCGTGTCTCCCTCTTGTTCCCCACCCCCGCTCATGCCCCATGCCTCCCTCTTGTTCCCCCCACCCCCTGCTCATGCCCCGTGTCTACCTGCTGTTGCCCTCCACCCCCCGCTCCTGTGTCTCTCTCCTGTTACTTCCCACCCCCCCGCTCATGCCCCGTGTCTCTCTCCTGTTACCCCCCACCCCCTTCTCATGCCCCGTGTCTCTCTCCTGTTGCCCCCCACCCCCGGTCATACCCCGTGTCTCCCTTCTGTTGCCCCCAAATGCCGTTCATGCCCTGTGCCTCCCTGCTGATGCCCCCCACCCCCCTTTCATGCCCCGTGTCTCCCTCCTGTTACCCCCACCCCCTTCTCATGCCCCGTGTCTCCCTCGCGTTCCCCCCACCCCCTGCTCATGCCCCGTGTTTCCCTGCTGTTTCCCCCCACCCCCAGTCATGCCCCGTGTCTCCCTGCTGTTGCCCCCCACCCCCGCTCATGCCCCGTATCTCCCTCATGTTCCCCCCCACCCCCGCTCATGCCCCGTGTCTCCCTGCTGTTTCCTCCACCCCAGATCATGCCCCATGTCTCTCTCCTGTTACCCCCCACCCCCCGCTCATGCCCCATGTCTCCCTCGTGATCCCCCCACCCCCAACTCATGCCCTGTGTCTCCCTGCTGTTGCCCCCCACCCCCGCTCATGCCCTGTGTTTCCCTCCTGTAGCCCCCACCCCCCGCTCATGCCCCCTGTCTGTCTCCTGTTACCCCCCACCCCCTTCTCATGTCCCGTGTCTCTCTCCTGTTGGCCCCCACCCCCGGTCATACCCTGTATCTCCCTGCTGTTGCACCCACCCCCCACTCATGCCCTCTGTCTCTCATGACCCATGTCTCTTTCCTGTTACCCCCACCCCCTTCTCATACCCCGTGTCTCTCTCCTGTTGCCCCCCAACCCCCCGTTCATGCCCCGTGTCTCCCTTCTGTTGCCCCCCAATGCCGGTCATGCCCCGTGTCTCCCTGCTGATGTCCCCCACCCCCCGCTCATGCCCCGTGTCTCCCTCCTGTTAGCTCCCACCCTCCTCTCATGCCCCGTGTCTCCCTCGCGTTCCCCCCACCCCCTGCTCATGCCCCGTGTCTTCCTGCTGTTTCCCCCCACCCCCCAGTCATGCCCCGTGTCTCCATGCTGTTGCCCCCCACCCCCGCTCATGCCCCGTATCTCCCTCATGTTCCCCCACCCCCCGCTCATGCCCCGTGTCTCCCAGCTGTTTCCTCCACCCCCCACTCATGCCCCGTGTCTCCCTGCTGTTGCCCCCCACCCCGATCATGCCCAGTGTCTCTCTCCTGTTACCCCCCGCTCATGCCCTGTGTCTCCCTCCTGTTGCTCCCCACCCCCCGCTCAAGCCCCGTGTCTCTCTACTGTTACCCCCACCCCTGCTCATGCCCCGTGTCTCCCTCTTGTTGCCTCCCATCCCCCGCTTATGCTCCATGTCTCCCTCTTGTTCCCCACCCCCGCTCATGCCCCATGCCTCCCTCTTGTTCCCCCCACCCCCTGCTCATGCCCCGTGTCTACCTGCTGTTGCCCCCCACCCCCCGCTCCTGTGTCTCTCTCCTGTTACTTCCCACCCCCCGCTCATGCCCCGTGTCTCTCTCCTGTTACCCCCACCCCCTTCTCATGCCCCGTGTCTCTCTCCTGTTGCCCCCCACCCCCGGTCATACCCCGTGTCTCCCTGCTGTTGCCCCCCACCCCCCACTCATGCCCTCTGTCTCTCATGCCCCATGTCTCTTTCCTGTTACCCCCACCCCCTTCTCATGCCCCGTGTCTCTCTCCTGTTGCCCCCCAACCCCGGTCATGCCCCGTGTCTCCCTGCTGTTGCCCGCCACCCCCTGCTCATGCCCCGTGTTTCTCTCTTGTTACCCCCACCCTCCTCTCATGCTCCGTGTCTCTCTCCTGTTGCCCCCACCCCCGGTCATGCCCAGTGTCTTCCTGCTGATGCCCCCCATCCCCGCTCATGCCCCGTGTCTCTCTCCTGTTACCCCCACCCCCTGTCATTCCCCGTGCCTCCCTGCTGTTGCCCCCCACCCCCGCTCATGCCCCATGTCTTTCTCCTGTTGCCCTCCACCCCCTCTTATGCCCTGTGTCTCCCTCCTGTTGGCCCCCACCCCGTGCTCATGCCCCGTGTCTCTCTCCTGTTACCCCCACCACCAGGTCATGCCCCGTGTCTCCCTGATGTTGCCCCTCACCCCCTGATCATGCCCCGTGTCTCCCTGCTGTTGCCTCCCACCCCCTGCTCATGCTCTGTGTCTCTCTCCTGTTTCCCCCCATCCCCGGTCATGCCCCGTGTCTCCCTGCTGTTGCCTCCCACCCCCCGCCTATGCCTCGTGTCTCTCCTGTTACCCCCACCCACCACTCATGCCCCGTGTCTTTCTCCTGTTGACCCCCGCTCATGCCCCGTGTCTCCCTGCTGTTGACCCTCACCCCCCGCTCATGCCCAGTGTCTCTCTCCTGTTACCCCCACCCCCTCTCATGCCCCGTGTCTCCCTTGTGTTCCCCCCACTCCCTGCTCATGCCCCGTGTCTCCCTGCTGTTGCCCCCACCCCCTGCTCATGCCCCATGTCTCCCTGTTGTTGCCCCCCACCCCCCACTCATGCCCTCTGACTCTCTCCTGTTACCCCCATCCCCCTCCCATGCCCCGTGTCTCTCTCCTGTTGCCCCCACCCCTGACCATGCCCCGTGTCGCCCTCCTGTTTACCCCCACCCGCAGCTCATGCCCCGTGTCTCTCTCCTGTTACCCCCCACTCTCCTCTCATGCCCTCATGCCTCGTGTCTCTCTCCTTTTAAACCCCACCCGCCTCTCATGCCCTGTGTCTCCCTGCTGTTCCCCCCACCCCCCGCTCATGCCCCGTGTCTCCCTGCTGTTGCCCCCCACCCCCGATCATGCCCCTTGTGTCTCTCCTGTTACCCCCCACCCCCCTCTCATGCCCTCATGCCCCGTGTCTCTCTCCTGTTACCCCCCCACCCACCTCTCATGCCCCGTGTCTAACTGCTTTCCCCCCCAGTCCCCGCTCATGCCCCGTGTCTCCCTGCTGTTCCCCCCCACTCCCCGCTGATGCCCTGTGTCTCCCTGCTGTTGCCCCCACCCCCCGCTCATGCCCTGTGTCTCTCTCCTGTTACCCCCACCCCCGCTAATGCCCTGTATCTCCCTCGTGTTCCCCCACCCCTCGCTCATGCCCCGTGGCTCCCTGCTGTTGCCCCCTACCCCCGCTCATGCCCCGTGTCTCTCTCCTGTTGCTCCCCACCCCCCAGTCATGCCCCATGTCTCCCTGCTGTTGCCCCCCACCACCCGGTCATGCCCAGTGTCTCCCTGCTGTTGCCCCCCACCCCCCGCTCATGCCCTGTGTCTCTCTCCTGTTACCCCCCACTCCCCGGTCATGCCCTGTGTCTCCCTGCTGTTGCCCCCCAGCCCCCACTCATGTCCCGTGTCTCTCTCCTGTTACCCCCCACCCCCCTCTCATGCCCCGTGTCTCTCTCCTGTTGCCCCCACCCCCCAGTCATGCCCAGTGTCTTCCTGCTGTTGCCCCCCACACCCCGCTCATGCTCCGTGTCTCTCTCCTGTTACCCCCCACCCCCCGGTCATGCCCCATGCCTCCCTGCTGTTGCCCCCCACCCCCTCTCATGCCCCGTGTCTCTCTCCTGTTCCCCCACCCCCTGCTCATGCCTTGTGTCTCTCCTGTTCCGACCACACCCGCTCATGCCCCGTGTCTCCCTGTTGTTGCGCCTCAACCCTGATCATACTCCGTTTGTCTCTCCTGTTACCCCCAACCCCCCGCTCATGCCCCGTGTCTCCCTCGTGTTCCCCCACCACCCGCTCATGCCCTGTGTCTGCCTGCTGTTGCCCCCACCCCCTGCTCATGCCCTGTTTCTCCCTCCTGTTGCCCCCACCCCCCGCTCATGCCCTGTGTCTCTCTCCTGTTTCCCCCACCCCCGCTCATGACCTGTGTCTCCCTGCTGTTGCCCCCCACCCCCGCTCATGCCCTGTGTCTCCCTGTTGTTGCCTCCCACCCCCCGCTCATGCCCTGTGTCTCTCTCCTGTACCCCCCAGCCCCGCAAATGCCCCACTCATGCCCCATGTCTTTCTCCTGTTGCCCCGCTGCTCATGCCCCGTGTCTCCCTCGTGTTCCCCCACCCCCCGCTCATGCGCGTATCTCCCTGCTGTTGCCCCCCGCTCATGCCCCACCTCTCCCTGCTGTTGCCCCCCACCCCCGCTCATGCCCCGTGTCTCTCTCCTGTTGCTCCCCACCACCCGGCCATGCCCCGTGTCTCCCTGCTGTTGCCCCCCACCCCCACTCATGCCCTGTGTCTCTCTTCTGTTACCCCCCACCCCCGCTCATGCCCCATGTCTCTCTCCTGTTGCCCCCACCCCCCGGTCATGCCCAGTGTCTTCCTGCTGTTGTCCCCCACCCCCCGCTCATGCCCCATGTCTCTCTCCTGTTACCCCTCACCCCCCGGTCATGCCCCATGCCTCCCTGCTGTTGCCCCCCACACCCCTCTCATGCCCCGTGTCTCTCTCCTGTTCCCCCACCCCCTGCTCATGCCTTGTGTCTCTCCTGTTCCCCCCGACCCCCCCACTCATGCCCCGTGTCTCCCTGCTGTTGCCCCCCACCCCCACTCATGCCCCTTGTTTCTCTCCTGTTGCCCCCACTGCCCTCTTATGCCCCGTGTCTCCCTCCTGTTGGACCCCACCCGCGCTCATGCCCCGTGTCTTTCTCCTGTTACCCCCACCACCCGGTCATGCCCCGTGTCTCCCTGATGTTGCCCCTCACCCCCTGCTCATGCCCCTTGTCTCCCTGCTGTTGCCCCCCACCCCCGCTCATGCTCTGTGTCTCTCTCCTGTTGCCCCCACCCCGTGCTCATGCCCCGTGTCTCTCTCCTGTTACCCCCACCACCAGGTCATGCCCCGTGTCTCCCTGATGTTGCCCCTCACCCCCTGATCATGCCCCGTGTCTCCCTGCTGTTGCCTCCCACCCCCTGCTCATGCTCTGTGTCTCTCTCCTGTTTCCCCCCATCCCCGGTCATGCCCCATGTCTTTCTCCTGTTGCCCCCCACACATGCTCCGTGTCTCCCTGCAGTTGACCCTCACCCCCCGCTCATGCCCCGTGTCTCTCTTCTGATACCCCCCACCCCCCTCTCATGCCCTGTTTCTCCCTTGAGTTCCCCCCACACCCTGCTCATGCCCCTTGTCTCCCTGCTGTTGCCCCCACCCCCCGCTCATGCCCCATGTCTCCCTGCTGTTGCCCCCCAACCCCCACTCATACCCTCTCTCTCTCTCCTGTTACCCCCAACCCCCTCTCCTGCCCCGTGTCTCTCTCCTGTTACCCCCTCTCATGCCCTGTGTCTCTCTCATGTTGCTCCCATCCCTGTCCATGCCCCGTGTCTCCCTGCTGTTGCCCCCCACCCCTGCTCATGCTCCGTGTCTCTCTCCTGTTACCCCCCACCCCCTTCTCATGCCCCGTGTCTCCCTCGTGTTCCCGCACCCCCCGCTCATGCCACATGTCTCTCTGCTGTTGCCCCCTACCCCCCACTCATGCCCCGTGTCTCTCTCATGTTGCCCCCCACCCCCTGCTCATGCCCCGTGTCTCTCTCCTGTTGCCCCCCACCCCCGGTCATGCCCCGAGTCTCCCTGCTGTTGCCCCCCACCCCCTGCGCATGCCCTGTGTCTCCCTTCTGTTGCCCCCCACCCCCGCTCATGATCTGTGTCTCTCTCCTGTTGACCCCATCCTCCTGGTCATGCCCCGTGTCACCCTGCTGTTGCCTATCAGACCCCAACCTATACCTCATGTCTCTCCTGTTACCCCCTCCCCCTCTTATGCCCCGTGTCTTTCTCCTGTTGCCCCCCACACATGCTCCGTGTCTCCCTGCAGTTGACCCTCACCCCCCGCTCATGCCCCGTGTCTCTCTTCTGTTACCCCCCACCCCCCTCTCATGCCCTGTGTCTCCCTTGAGTTCCCCCCACCCCCTGCTCATGCCCCGTGTCTCCCTGCTGTTGCCCTCACACCCCGCTCATGCCCCATGTCTCCCTGCTGTTGCCCCCCAACCCCCACTCATACCCTCTCTCTCTCTCTCTCCTGTTACCCCCCACCCCTCTCATGCCCTGTGTCTCTCTCCTGTTACCCCCTCTCATGCCCTGTGTCTCTCTCATGTTGCCCCCATCCCTGACCATGCCCCGTGTCTCCCTGCTGTTGCCCCCCACCCCCTGCTCATGCTCCGTGTCTCTCTCCTGTTCCCCACACCCCCTTCTCATGCCCCGTGTCTCCCTCGTGTTCACCCACCCCCCGCTCATGCCCCATGTCTCCCTGCTGTTGCCCCCTACCCCCCGCTCATGCCCCGTGTCTCTCTCATGTTGCTCCCCACCTCCTGCTCATGTCCTTTGTCTCTCTCCTGTTGCCCCTCACCCCCGGTCATGCCCCGAGTCTCCCTGCTGTTGCCCCCCACCCCCTGTTCATGCCCTGTGTCTCCCTTCTGTTGCCCCCCACCCCCGCTCATGATCCGTGTCTCTCTCCTGTTGCCCCTATCCCCCTGGTCATGCCCTGTGTCTCCCTGCTGTTGCCCCCCACCACCTGCTTATGCCTTGTGTCTCTCATGTTACCCCCACCCCCACTCATGCCCTGTGTCTTTCTCCTGTTGCCCCCCTGCTCATGCCCCGTGTCTCCCTTCTGTTGCCCCCCACCCCCTGCTCATGCGCCGTGTCTCTCTCCTGTTACCCCCACCCCCCTCTCATACCCCGTGTCTCCCTGCTGTTGCCCCCCACCACCCGCTCATGCCCTGTGTCTCTCATGCCCCATGTCTCTCTCCTGTTACCCTCACCCCCTTCTCCTGCCCCGTGACTCTCTCCTGTTGCCCCCCACCCCTAGGTCATGCCCCGTGTCTCCCTTCTGTTGCCCCCAATGCCAGTCATGCCCCGTGTCTCCTTGCTGTTGCCCCCCACCCCCCGTTCATGCCCTGTGTCTACCTCATGTTACCCCACCCCCCTGTCATGCCCTGTGTCTCCCTCGTGTTCCCCCCACCCCCTGTTCATGCCCGTGTCTCCCTGCTGTTTCCCCCCACACACAGTCATGGCCCGTGTCTCCCTGCTGTTGCCCCCCACTCCCTGCTCATGCCCTGTGTCTCCCTGCTGTTGCCCCCCACTACCGATCATGCCCCATGTGACTCTCCTGTTACCCCCCACCCCCCGCTCATGCCCCGTGTCTCCCTCGTGTTCCCCCCACCCCCCACTCATGCCCTGTGTCTCCCTTCTGTTGCCCCCACCCCCCGCTCATGCCCTGTGTCTCCCTTCTGTTGCCCCCCACCCCCCGCTCATGCCCTGTGTCTCCCTCCTGTTGCCCCCACCCCAGCTCATGCCCTGTGTCTCCCTGTAGTTGCCTCCCACCCCCGCTCATGCCCTGTGTCTCTCTCCTGTATCCCCCCAACCCTGCTAATGCCCTGTATCTCCCTCGTGTTCCCCCACCTGCCGCTCATGCCCGTGTCTCCCTGCTGTTGCCCCCCACCCCCTGCTCATGCTCCACATCTCCCTGCTGTTGCCTCCTACCCCCGCTCATGCCCCGTGTCTCTCTCCTGTTGCTCCCCACCCCCAAGTCATGCCCCATGTCTCCCTGCTGTTGCCTCCCACCACCCGGTTATGCCCCGTGTCTCCCTGCCATTGCCCCCACCCCCCGCTCATGCCTGTGTCTCTCTCCTGTTACCCCCCACCCCCGGTAATGCCCCGTGTCTCCCTGCTGTTGCCCCCCACCCCCCACTCATGCCCCGTGTCTCTCTCCTGTTACCCCCTCCCCCCTCTCATGCCCCGTGTCTCTCTCCTGTTGCCCCCACCCCCCCAGTCATGCCCAGTGTCTTCCGGCTGTTGCCCCCACCCCCCGCTCATGCCCTGTGTCTCCCTGCTGTTGCCCCCCATCCCCCACTCATGCCCTGTGTCTCTCTCCTGTTACCCCCCACCCCCCGGTCATGGCCCGTGCCTCCCTGCTGTTGCCAACCACCCCCTCACATGCCCCGTGTCTCTCTCCTGTTCCCTTGACCCCCTGCTCATGTCTTGTGTCTCTCCTGTTCCCCCTACCCCCCGCTCATGCCCCGTGTCTCCCTGCTGTTGCCCCACACCCCCGATCATGCCCTGTGTGTCTCTCCTGTTACCACCCACCCCCGCTCATGCCCCGTGTCTCCCTCGTTTTCCCCCCACCCCTGCTCATGCCCTGTGTCTCCCTGCTGTTGCCCCCATCCCCCACTCATGCCCTGTGTCTCCCTCCTGTTGCCCCCACCCCCCCGCTCATGCCCCGTGTCTCTCTCCTGTTACCCCCACCCCCCGCTCATGCCCTGTGTCTCCCTGCTGTTGCCCCCCACCCCCGCTCATGCCCTGTGTCTCTCTGTTGTTGCCTCCCACCCCCCGCTCATGCCCTGTGTCTCTCTCCTGTACCCCCCAGCCCCGATAATGCCCCACTCATGCCCCATGTCTTTCTCCTGTTGCCCCCTGCTCATGCCCCGTGTTTCCCTCGTGTTCCCCCACCCCCCTTTCATGCCCCGTATCTCCCTGCTGTTGCCCCCCACTCCCCGCTCATGCCCCGCGTCTCCCTGCTGTTGCCCTCCACCCCCACTCTCACCCTGTGTCTCTCTCATGTTGCTCCCCACCCCCCAGTTATGCCCCATGTCTCCCTGCGGTTGCCCCCCACCACCCGGTCATGCCCCGTGTCTCCCTGCTGTTGCCCCCACCCCCACTCAAGCCCCGTGTCTCTCGCCTGTTGCCCCCACCGCCCTCTTATGCCCTGTGTCTCCCTCCTGTTGGACCCCACCCTAAGCTCATGCCCCGTGTCTCTCTCCTGTTACCCCCACCACCCGGTCATGCCCCGTGTCTCCCTGCTGTTGCCCCTCACCCCCTGCTCATGCCCCTTGTCTCCCTGCTGTTGCCCCCCACCCCGCGCTCATGCTCTGTGTCTCTCTCCTGTTGCCCCCCATCCCCTGGTCATGCCCCGTGTCACCCTGCTGTTGTCTCTCACCCCCCACCTATGCCTTGTGTCTCTCCTGTTACCCCCACCCCCTCTCATGCCCCGTGTCTTTCTCCTGTTGCCCCTCCACACATGACCCATGTCTCCCTGCTGTTGACCCTCACCCCCCGCTCATGCCCCGTGTCTCTCTTCTGTTACCCCCCACCCTCCTCTCATGCCCTGTGTCTCCCTTTTGTTCCCCCCACCCCCTGCTCATGCCCCGTGTCTCACTGCTGTTGCCCCCCACCCCCCGCTCATGCCCCATGTCTCCATGCTGTTGCCCCCCAACCCCCACTTATGCCCTCTCTCTCTCTCTCTCCTATTACCCCCACCCCCTCTCATTCCCTGTGACTCTCTCCTGTTACCCCCCTCTCATGCCCCGTGTCTCTCTTATGTTGCCCCCACCCCTGACCATGCCCCGTGTCTCCCTGCTGTTGCCCCCCACCCCCTGCTCATGCCCCGTGTCTCTCTCCTGTTACCCCCCACCCCCTTCTCATGCCCCGTGTCTCCCTCATGTTCCCCCACCCCCCGCTCATGCCATGTGTCTTTCTGCTGTTGCGCCCTACCCCCCACTCATGCCCTGTGTCTCCCTGCTGTTGCCCCCCACCCCCGCTCATACTCTGTGTCTCTCTCCTGTTGCCCCTATCCCCCTGCTCATGCCCCTTGTCTCTCTCCTGTTACCCCCCACCACCCGGTCATGCCCCGTGTCTCCCTGCTGTTTCCCCCCACCTCCAGTCATGCCCCGTGTCTCCCTGCTGTTGCCCCCCACCCCCCGCTCATGCCCCGTGTCGCCCTGCTGTTGCCCCCGACCATGCCCCGTGTCTCTCTCCTGTTATCCCCTACCCCCCGCTCATGCCCTGTGTCTCCCTCGTGTTCCCCCCACCCCCTGCTCATGCCCTGTGTCTCCCTGCTGTTGCCCCCACCCCCCGCTCATGCCCTCTGTCTCCCTGTTGTTGCCTCCCACCCCCGCTCTTGCCCTGTGTCTCTCTCCTGTATCCCCCCACCCCCTGCCCCGTATCTCCCTCGTGTTCCCCCACCACCCCCCGCTCATGCCCCGTGTCTCTCTGCTGTTGCCCCCACCCCCGCTCATGCCCTGTGTCTCTCTCCTGTTGCTCCCCACCCCCCAGTCATGCCCCGTGTCTCCCTGCTGTTGCCCCCCACGACCCGGTCATGCCCGTGTCTCCCTGCTGTTCCCCCCCACCCCCGCTCATGCTCTGTGTCTCTCTCCTGTTACCCCCCACCCCCGGTCATGCCCCAAGTCTCCCTGCTGTTGCCCCCCACCCCTCGCTCATGCCCCGTGTCTCTCTCCTGTTACCCCCCACCCCCCTCTCATGCCCCGTGTCTCTCTCCTGTTACCCCCAACCCCTCTCATGCCCCGTGTCTTTCTCCTGTTGCCCCTCCACACATGACCCATGTCTCCCTGCTGTTGACCCTCACCCCCGCTCATGCCCCGTGTCTCTCTTCTGTTACCCCCACCCTCCTCTCATGCCCTGTGTCTCCCTTTTGTTCCCCCACCCCCTGCTCATGCCCCATGTCTCCATGCTGTTGCCCCCCAACCCCCACTTATGCCCTCTCTCTCTCTCTCTCCTATTACCCGCCACCCCCTCTCTTGCCCTGTGTCTCTCTCCTGTTACCCCCCTCTCATGCCCCGTGTCTCTCTCATGTTGCCCCCACCCCCTGTTCATGCCCTGTGTCTCCCTTCTGTTGCCCCCCACCCCCGCTCATGATCCGTGTCTCTCTCCTGTTGCCCCTATCCCCCTGGTCATGCCCTGTGTCTCCCTGCTGTTGCCCCCCACTCCCTGCTTATGCCTTGTGTCTCTCATGTTACCCCCACCCCCACTCATGCCCTGTGTCTTTCTCCTGTTGCCCCCCTGCTCATGCCCCGTGTCTCCCTTCTGTTGCCCCCCACCCCCTGCTCATGCGCCGTGTCTCTCTCCTGTTACCCCCACCCCCCTCTCATACCCCGTGTCTCCCTGCTGTTGCCCCCCACCACCCGCTCATGCCCTGTGTCTCTCATGCCCCATGTCTCTCTCCTGTTACCCCCACCCGCTTCTCCTGCCCCGTGACTCTCTCCTGTTGCCCCCCACCCCTAGGTCATGCCCCGTGTCTCCCTTCTGTTGCCCCCAATGCCAGTCATGCCCCGTGTCTCCTTGCTGTTGCCCCCCACCCCCCGCTCATGCCCTGTGTCTACCTCATGTTACCCCACCCCCCTGTCATGCCCTGTGTCTCCCTCGTGTTCCCCCCACCCCCTGTTCATGCCCGTGTCTCCCTGCTGTTTCCCCCCACACACAGTCATGGCCCGTGTCTCCCTGCTGTTGCCCCCCACTCCCTGCTCATGCCCTGTGTCTCCCTGCTGTTGCCCCCCACTACCGATCATGCCCCATGTGTCTCTCCTGTTACCCCCACCCCCCGCTCATGCCCCGTGTCTCCCTCGTGTTCCCCCCACCCCCCGCTCATGCCCTGTGTCTCCCTTCTGTTGCCCCCACCCCCCGCTCATGCCCTGTGTCTCCCTTCTGTTGCCCCCCACCCCCCGCTCATGCCCTGTGTCTCCCTCCTGTTGCCCCCAACCCAGCTCATGCCCTGTGTCTCCCTGTTGTTGCCTCCCACCCCCGCTCATGCCATGTGTCTCTCTCCTGTATCCCCCCAACCCTGCTAATGCCCTGTATCTCCCTCGTGTTCCCCCACCTGCCGCTCATGCCCGTGTCTCCCTGCTGTTGCCCCCCACCCCCTGCTCATGCTCCACATCTCCCTGCTGTTGCCCCCTACCCCCGCTCATGCCCCGTGTCTCTCTCCTGTTGCTCCCCACCCCCAAGTCATGCCCCATGTCTCCCTGCTGTTGCCTCCCACCACCCGGTTATGCCCCGTGTCTCCCTGCCATTGCCCCCACCCCCCGCTCATGCCTGTGTCTCTCTCCTGTTACCCCCCACCCCCGGTCATGCCCCGTGTCTCCCTGCTGTTGCCCCCCACCCCCCACTCATGCCCCGTGTCTCTCTCCTGTTACCCCCTCCCCCCTCTCATGCCCCGTGTCTCTCTCCTGTTGCCCCCCCCGCCAGTCATGCCCAGTGTCTTCCGGCTGTTGCCCCCACCCCCCGCTCATGCCCTGTGTCTCCCTGCTGTTGCCCCCCGTCCCCCACTCATGCCCTGTGTCTCTCTCCTGTTACCCCCCACCCCCCGGTCATGGCCCGTGCCTCCCTGCTGTTGCCAACCACCCCCTCACATGCCCCGTGTCTCTCTCCTGTTCCCTTGACCCCCTGCTCATGTCTTGTGTCTCTCCTGTTCCCCCTACCCCCCGCTCATGCCCCGTGTCTCCCTGCTGTTGTCCCACACCCCCGATCATGCCCTGTGTGTCTCTCCTGTTACCACCCACCCCCGCTCATGCCCCGTGTCTCCCTCGTTTTCCCCCCACCCCCGCTCATGCCCTGTGTCTCCCTGCTGTTGACCACATCCCCCACTCATGCCCTGTGTCTCCCTCCTGTTGCCCCCACCCCCCCGCTCATGCCCCGTGTCTCTCTCCTGTTACCCCCACCCCCCGCTCATGCCCTGTGTCTCCCTGCTGTTGCCCCCCACCCCCGCTCATGCCCTGTGTCTCTCTGTTGTTGCCTCCCACCCCCCGCTCATGCCCTGTGTCTCTCTCCTGTACCCCCCAGCCCCGATAATGCCCCACTCATGCCCCATGTCTTTCTCCTGTTGCCCCCTGCTCATGCCCCGTGTTTCCCTCGTGTTCCCCCACCCCCCTCTCATGCCCCGTATCTCCCTGCTGTTGCCCCCCACTCCCCGCTCATGCACCGCGTCTCCCTGCTGTTGCCCTCCACCCCCGCTCATGCCCTGTGTCTCTCTCATGTTGCTCCCCACCCCCCAGTTATGCCCCATGTCTCCCTGCGGTTGCCCCCCACCACCCGGTCATGCCCCGTGTCTCCCTGCTGTTGCCCCCACCCCCACTCAAGCCCCGTGTCTCTCGCCTGTTGCCCCCACCGCCCTCTTATGCCCTGTGTCTCCCTCCTGTTGGACCCCACCCTAAGCTCATGCCCCGTGTCTCTCTCCTGTTACCCCCACCACCCGGTCATGCCCCGTGTCTCCCTGCTGTTGCCCCTCACCCCCTGCTCATGCCCCTTGTCTCCCTGCTGTTGCCCCCCACCCCGCGCTCATGCTCTGTGTCTCTCTCCTGTTGCCCCCCATCCCCTGGTCATGCCCCGTGTCACCCTGCTGTTGTCTCTCACCCCCCACCTATGCCTTGTGTCTCTCCTGTTACCCCCACCCCCTCTCATGCCCCGTGTCTTTCTCCTGTTGCCCCTCCACACATGACCCATGTCTCCCTGCTGTTGACCCTCACCCCCCGCTCATGCCCCGTGTCTCTCTTCTGTTACCCCCCACCCTCCTCTCATGCCCTGTGTCTCCCTTTTGTTCCCCCCACCCCCTGCTCATGCCCCGTGTCTCACTGCTGTTGCCCCCCACCCCCCGCTCATGCCCCATGTCTCCATGCTGTTGCCCCCCAACCCCCACTTATGCCCTCTCTCTCTCTCCTATTACCCCCACCCCCTCTCATGCCCTGTGACTCTCTCCTGTTACCCCCCTCTCATGCCCCGTGTCTCTCTCATGTTGCCCCCACCCCTGACCATGCCCCGTGTCTCCCTGCTGTTGCCCCCCACCCCCTGCTCATGCCCCGTGTCTCTCTCCTGTTACCCCCCACCCCCTTCTCATGCCCCGTGTCTCCCTCATGTTCCCCCACCCCCCGCTCATGCCATGTGTCTTTCTGCTGTTGCGCCCTACCCCCCACTCATGCCCTGTGTCTCCCTGCTGTTGCCCCCCACCCCCGCTCATACTCTGTGTCTCTCTCCTGTTGCCCCTATCCCCCTGCTCATGCCCCTTGTCTCTCTCCTGTTACCCCCCACCACCCGGTCATGCCCCGTGTCTCCCTGCTGTTTCCCCCCACCTCCAGTCATGCCCCGTGTCTCCTTGCTGTTGCCCCCCACCCCCCGCTCATGCCCCGTGTCGCCCTGCTGTTGCCCCCGACCATGCCCCGTGTCTCTCTCCTGTTATCCCCTACCCCCCGCTCATGCCCTGTGTCTCCCTCGTGTTCCCCCCACCCCCTGCTCATGCCCTGTGTCTCCCTGCTGTTGCCCCCACCCCCCGCTCATGCCCTCTGTCTCCCTGTTGTTGCCTCCCACCCCCGCTCATGCCCTGTGTCTCTCTCCTGTATCCCCCCACCCCCTGCCCCGTATCTCCCTCGTGTTCCCCCACCACCCCCCGCTCATGCCCCGTGTCTCTCTGCTGTTGCCCCCACCCCCGCTCATGCCCTGTGTCTCTCTCCTGTTGCTCCCCACCCCCCAGTCATGCCCCGTGTCTCCCTGCTGTTGCTCCCCACGACCCGGTCATGCCCGTGTCTCCCTGCTGTTTCCCCCCACCCCCGCTCATGCCCTGTGTCTCTCTCCTGTTACCCCCCACCCCCGGTCATGCCCCAAGTCTCCCTGCTGTTGCCCCCCACCCCTCGCTCATGCCCCGTGTCTCTCTCCTGTTACCCCCCACCCCCCTCTCATGCCCCGTGTCTCTCTCCTGTTACCCCCACCCCCTCTCATGCCCCGTGTCTTTCTCCTGTTGCCCCTCCACACATGACCCATGTCTCCCTTCTGTTGACCCTCACCCCCGCTCATGCCCCGTGTCTCTCTTCTGTTACCCCCCACCCTCCTCTCATGCCCTGTGTCTCCCTTTTGTTCCCCCACCCCCTGCTCATGCCCCATGTCTCCATGCTGTTGCCCCCCAACCCCCACTTATGCCCTCTCTCTCTCTCTCTCCTATTACCCGCCACCCCCTCTCTTGCCCTGTGTCTCTCTCCTGTTACCCCCCTCTCATGCCCCGTGTCTCTCTCATGTTGCCCCCACCCCTGACCATGCCCCGTGTCTCCCTGCTGTTGCCCCCACCCCCTGCTCATGCCCCGTGTCGCTCTCCTGTTACCCCCCACCCCCTTCTCTTGCCCCGTGTCTCCCTCATGTTCCCCCACCCCCCGCTCATGCCCTGTGTCTTTCTGCTGTTGCGCCCTACCCCCCACTCATGCCCTGTGTCTCCCTGCTGTTGCCCCCCACCCCCGCTCATACTCTGTGTCTCTCTCCTGTTGCCCCTATCCCCCTGCTCATGCCCCTTGTCTCTCTCCTGTTACCCCCCGGTCATGCCCCGTGTCTCCCTCGTGTTCCCCCAGCCCCTGTTCATGCCCCGTGTCTCCCTGCTGTTTCCCCCCACCCCCAGTCATGCCCCGTGTCTCCCTGCTGTTGCCCCCCACCCCCCGCTCATGCCCCGTGTCGCCCTGCTGTTGCCCCGACCCCCGATCATGCCCCGTGTCTCTCTCCTGTTATCCCCCACCCCCCGCTCATGCCCTGTGTCTCCCTCGTGTTCCCCCCACCCCCTGCTCATGCCCTGTGTCTCCCTGCTGTTGCCCCCACCCCCGCTCATGCCCTGTGTCTCCCTGTTGTTGCCTCCCACCTCCGCTCATGCCCTGTGTCTCTCTCCTGTATCCCCCCACCCCCTGCCCCGTATCTCCCTCGTGTTCCCCCACCACCCCCCGCTCATGCCCCATGTCTCTCTGCTGTTGCCCCCACCCCCGCTCATGCCCTGTGTCTCTCTCCTGTTGCTCCCCACCCCCCAGTCATGCCCCGTGTCTCCCTGCTGTTGCCCCCCACCACCCGGTCATGCCCGTGTCTCCCTGCTGTTGCCCCCCACCCCCGCTCATGCCCTGTGTATCTCTCCTGTTACCCCCCACCCCCGGTCAGGCCCCAAGTCTCCCTGCTGTTGCCCCCCACCCCTCGCTCATGCCCCGTGTTTCTCTCCTGTTACCCCCCACTCCCCTCTCATGCCCCGTGTCTCTCTCCTGTTGCCCCCACCCCCGGTCATGCCCAGTGTCTTCCTGCTGTTGCCCCCCACCCCCCGCTCATGCCCCGTGTCTCTCTCCTTTTACCCCCCCACCCCACGGTCATGCCTCGTGTCTCTCTCTGGTTGCCCCCACCCCC
This sequence comes from Ambystoma mexicanum, assembly GCF_040938575.1. Lineage (NCBI taxonomy): Eukaryota > Metazoa > Chordata > Amphibia > Caudata > Ambystomatidae > Ambystoma > Ambystoma mexicanum. The sequence goes on along the minus strand of NC_090937.1, from coordinate 1,343,421,440 downwards.
CGGTCATGCCCAGTGTCTTCCTGCTGTTGGCCCCCACCCCCGCTCATGCCCAGTGTCTCTCTCCTGTTACCCCCATCCCCTCTCATGCCCCGTGTCTCTCTCCTGTTTCCCCCCACCCCGTCTTATGCCCCGTGTCTCCCTCCTGTTGGCCCCCACCCCGCGCTCATGCCCCGTGTCTCTCTCCTGTTACCCCCACCACCCGGTCATGCCCCGTGTCTCCCTGCTGTTGCCCCTCCCCCCCTGCTCATGCCCCATGTCTCCCTGCTGTTGCCCCCCACCCCCCGCTCATGCTCTGTGTCTCTCTCCTGTACCCCCCATCCCCCGGTCATGCCCCGTGTCTCCCTGCTGTTGCCTCCCACCCCCCGCCTATGCCTCGTGTCTCTCCTATTACCCCCACCCCCGCTCATGCCCCGTGTCTTTCTCCTGTTGCCCCCCCGCTCATGCCCGTGTCTCCCTGCTGTTTCCCCCCACCCCCGCTCATGCCCTGTGTCTCTCTCCTGTTACCCCCCACCCCCGGTCATGCCCCAAGTCTCCCTGCTGTTGCCCCCCACCCCTCGCTCATGCCCCGTGTCTCTCTCCTGTTACCCCCCACCCCCCTCTCATGCCCCGTGTCTCTCTCCTGTTACCCCCACCCCCTCTCATGCCCCGTGTCTTTCTCCTGTTGCCCCTCCACACATGACCCATGTCTCCCTGCTGTTGACCCTCACCCCCGCTCATGCCCCGTGTCTCTCTTCTGTTACCCCCCACCCTCCTCTCATGCCCTGTGTCTCCCTTTTGGTCCCCCACCCCCTGCTCATGCCCCATGTCTCCATGCTGTTGCCCCCCAACCCCCACTTATGCCCTCTCTCTCTCTCTCTCTCCTATTACCCGCCACCCCCTCTCTTGCCCTGTGTCTCTCTCCTGTTACCCCCCTCTCATGCCCCGTGTCTCTCTCATGTTGCCCCCACCCCTGACCATGCCCCGTGTCTCCCTGCTGTTACCCCCCAACCCCCACTTATGCCCTCTCTCTCTCTCCTATTACCCGCCACCCCCTCTCATGCCCTGTGTCTCTCTCCTGTTACCCCCCTCTCATGCCCCGTGTCTCTCTCATGTTGCCCCCACCCCTGACCATGCCCCGTGTCTCCCTGCTGTTGCCCCCACCCCCTGCTCATGCCCCGTGTCGCTCTCCTGTTACCCCCCACCCCCTTCTCATGCCCCGTGTCTCCCTCATGTTCCCCCACCCCCCGCTCATGCCCTGTGTCTTTCTGCTGTTGCGCCCTACCCCCCACTCATGCCCTGTGTCTCCCTGCTGTTGCCCCCCACCCCCGCTCATACTCTGTGTCTCTCTCCTGTTGCCCCTATCCCCCTGCTCATGCCCCTTGTCTCTCTCCTGTTACCCCCCGGTCATGCCCCGTGTCTCCCTCGTGTTCCCCCAGCCCCTGTTCATGCCCCGTGTCTCCCTGCTGTTTCCCCCCACCCCCAGTCATGCCCCGTGTCTCCCTGCTGTTGCCCCCCACCCCCCGCTCATGCCCCGTGTCGCCCTGCTGTTGCCCCGACCCCCGATCATGCCCCCGTGTCTCTCTCCTGTTATCCCCCACCCCCCGCTCATGCCCTGTGTCTCCCTCGTGTTCCCCCCACCCCCTGCTCATGCCCTGTGTCTCCCTGCTGTTGCCCCCACCCCCGCTCATGCCCTGTGTCTCCCTGTTGTTGCCTCCCACCTCCGCTCATGCCCTGTGTCTCTCTCCTGTATCCCCCCACCCCCTGCCCCGTATCTCCCTCGTGTTCCCCCACCACCCCCCGCTCATGCCCCATGTCTCTCTGCTGTTGCCCCCACCCCCGCTCATGCCCTGTGTCTCTCTCCTGTTGCTCCCCACCCCCCAGTCATGCCCCGTGTCTCCCTGCTGTTGCCCCCCACCACCCGGTCATGCCCGTGTCTCCCTGCTGTTGCCCCCCACCCCCGCTCATGCCCTGTGTATCTCTCCTGTTACCCCCCACCCCCGGTCAGGCCCCAAGTCTCCCTGCTGTTGCCCCCCACCCCTCGCTCATGCCCCGTGTTTCTCTCCTGTTACCCCCCACTCCCCTCTCATGCCCCGTGTCTCTCTCCTGTTGCCCCCACCCCCGGTCATGCCCAGTGTCTTCCTGCTGTTGCCCCCCACCCCCCGCTCATGCCCCGTGTCTCTCTCCTTTTACCCCCCCACCCCACGGTCATGCCTCGTGTCTCTCTCTGGTTGCCCCCACCCCCCGGTCATGCCCAGTGTCTTCCTGCTGTTGGCCCCCACCCCCGCTCATGCCCAGTGTCTCTCTCCTGTTACCCCCACCCCCTCTCATGCCCCGTGTCTCTCTCCTGTTTCCCCCCACCCCGTCTTATGCCCCGTGTCTCCCTCCTGTTGGCCCCCACCCCGCGCTCATGCCCCGTGTCTCTCTCCTGTTACCCCCACCACCCGGTCATGCCCCGTGTCTCCCTGCTGTTGCCCCTCCCCCCCTGCTCATGCCCCATGTCTCCCTGCTGTTGCCCCCCACCCCCCGCTCATGCTCTGTGTCTCTCTCCTGTACCCCCCATCCCCCGGTCATGCCCCGTGTCTCCCTGCTGTTGCCTCCCACCCCCCGCCTATGCCTCGTGTCTCTCCTATTACCCCCACCCCCGCTCATGCCCCGTGTCTTTCTCCTGTTGCCCCCCCGCTCATGCCCCGTGTCTCCCTGCTGTTGACCCTCACCCCCGCTCATGCCTGTGTCTCTCTCCTGTTACCCCCCACCCCCCTCTCATGCTCTGTGTCTCCCTGCTGTTGCCCCCCACCCCCGCTCATGCCCCATGTCTCCCTGCTGTTGCCCCCCACCACCCACTCATGCCCTCTGTCTCTCTTCTGTTACCCCCCACCCTCCTCTCATGCCCTGTGTCTCCTTTTTGTTCCCCCACCCCCTGCTCATACCCCGTGTCTCACTGCTGTTGCCCCCCACCCCTCGCTCATGCCCCATGTCTCCATGCTGTTGCCCCTCAACCCCCACTTATGCCCTCTCTCTCTCTCTCTCTCTCCTATTACCCCCACCCCCTCTCATGCCCTGTGTCTCTCTCCTGTTACCCCCCTCTCATGCCCCGTGTCTCTCTCATGTTGCCCCCACCCCTGACCATGCCCCGTGTCTCCCTGCTGTTGCCCCCCACCCCCTGCTCATGTCCCGTGTCTCTCTCCTGTTACCCCACACCCCCTTCTCATGCCCCGTGTCTCCCTCATGTTCCCCCACCCCCCGCTCATGCCCTGTGTCTTTCTGCTGTTGCGCCCTACCCCCCACTCATGCCCTGTGTCTCCCTGCTGTTGCCCCCCACCCCCGCTCATACTCTGTGTCTCTCTCCTGTTGCCCCTATCCCCCTGCTCATGCCCCTTGTCTCTCTCCTGTTACCCCCCACCCCCCGGTCATGCCCCGTGTCTCCCTTGTGTTCCCCCAGCCCCTGTTCATGCCCCGTGTCTCCCTGCTGTTTCCCCCACCCCCAGTCATGCCCCGTGTCTCCCTGCTGTTGCCCCCACCCCCCTCTCATGCCCTGTGTCTCCCTGTTGTTGCCTCCCACCCCCGCTCATGCCCTGTGTCTCTCTCCTGTATCCCCCCACCCCCTGCCCCGTATCTCCCTCGTGTTCCCCCACCACCCCCCGCTCTTACCCCGTGTCTCTCTGCTGTTGCCCCCACCCCCGCTCATGCCCTGTGTCTCTCTCATGTTGCCCCCACCCCTGACCATGCCCCGTGTCTCCCTGCTGTTGCCCCCACCCCTGCTCATGCCCCGTGTCTCTCTCCTGTTACCCCCCACCCCCTTCTCATGCCCCGTGTCTCCCTCATGTTCCCCCACCCCCCGCTCATGCCCTGTGTCTTTCTGCTGTTGCGCCCTACCCCCCACTCATGCCCTGTGTCTCCCTGCTGTTGCCCCCCACCCCCGCTCATACTCTGTGTCTCTCTCCTGTTGCCCCTATCCCCCTGCTCATGCCCCTTGTCTCTCTCCTGTTACCCCCACGCCCCGGTCATGCCCCGTGTCTCCCTCGTGTTCCCCCAGCCCCTGTTCATGCCCCGTGTCTCCCTGCTGTTTCCCCCCACCCCCAGTCATGCCCCGTGTCTCCCTGCTGTTGCCCCCCACCCCCCGCTCATGCCCCGTGTCGCCCTGCTGTTGCCCCCGACCCCCGATCATGCCCCGTGTCTCTCTCCTGTTATCCCCCACCCCCCGCTCATGCCCTGTGTCTCCCTCGTGTTCCCCCCACCCCCTGCTCATGCCCTGTGTCTCCCTGCTGTTGCCCCCACCCCCCGCTCATGCCCTGTGTCTCCCTGTTGTTGCCTCCCGCCCACGCTCATGCCCTGTGTCTCTCTCCTGTATCCCCCACCCCCTGCCCCGTATCTCCCTCGTGTTCCACCACCACCCCCGCTCATGCCCCGTGTCTCTCTGCTGTTGCCCCCACCCCCGCTCATGCCCTGTGTCTCTCTCCTGTTGCACCCCACCCCCCAGTCATGCCCTGTGTCTCCCTGCTGTTGCCCCCTACCACCCGGTCATGCCCGTGTCTCCCTGCTGTTGCCCCCCACCCCCGCTCATGCCCTGTGTCTCTCTCCTGTTACCCCCCACCCCCGGTCATGCCCAAGTCTCCCTGCTGTTGCCCCCACCCCTCGCTCATGCCCCGTGTCTCTCTCCTGTTACCCCCCACTCCCCTCTCATGCCCCGTGTCTCTCTCCTGTTGCCCCCACCCCCGGTCATGCCCTGTGTCTTCCTGCTGTTGGCCCCCACCCCCGCTCATGCCCAGTGTCTCTCTCCTGTTACCCCCCACCCCCCTCTCATATACCGTGTCACCGTGTCTCTCTCCTGTTCCCCCCACCCCCTCTCATGCCCCGTGTCTCTCTCCTGATTCCTCCCACCCCGTCTTATGCCCCGTGTCTCCCTCCTGTTGGCCCCCACCCCGCGCTCATGCCCCGTGTCTCTCTCCTGTTACCCCCACCACCTGGTCATGCCCCGTGTCTCCCTGCTGTTGCCCCTCCCCCCCTGCTCATGCCCCATGTCTCCCTGCTGTTGCCCCCCACCCCCCGCTCATGCTCTGTGTCTCTCTCCTGTACCCCCCATCCCCCGGTCATGTCCCGTGTCTCCCTGCTGTTGCCTCCCACCCCCCGCCTATGCCTCGTGTCTCTCCTGTTACCCCCACCCCCGCTCATGCCCCGTGTCTTTCTCCTGTTGCCCCCCCGCTCATGCCCCGTGTCTCCCTGCTGTTGACCCTCACCCCCGCTCATGCCTGTGTCTCTCTCCTGTTACCCCCACCCCCTCTCATGCTCTGTGTCTCCCTGCTGTTGCCCCCCACCCCCGCTCATGCCCCATGTCTCCCTGCTGTTGCCCCCCACCACCCACTCATGCCCTCTGTCTCTCTTCTGTTACCCCCCACCCTCCTCTCATGCCCTGTGTCTCCCTTTTGTTCCCCCACCCCCTGCTCATGCCCCGTGTCTCACTGCTGTTGCCCCCCACCCCCCGCTCATGCCCCATGTCTCCATGCTGTTGCCCCCCAACCCCCACTTATGCCCTCTCTCTCTCTCTCTCCTATTACCCCCTCTCATGCCCTGTGTCTCTCTACTGTTACCCCCCTCTCATGCCCCGTGTCTCTCTCATGTTGCCCCCACCCCTGACCATGCCCCGTGTCTCCCTGCTGTTGCCCCCCACCCCCTGCTCATGCCCCGTGTCGCTCTCCTGTTACCCCCCACCCCCTTCTCATGCCCCGTGTCTCCCTCATGTTCCCCCACCCCCCGCTCATGCCCTGTGTCTTTCTGCTGTTGCGCCCTACCCCCCACTCATGCCCTGTGTCTCCCTGCTGTTGCCCCCCACCCCTGCTCATACTCTGTGTCTCTCTCCTTTTGCCCCTATCCCCCTGCTCATGCCCCTTGTCTCTCTCCTGTTACCCCCCACCCCCCGGTCATGCCCCCTGTCTCCCTCGTGTTCCCCCAGCCCCTGTTCATACCCCGTGTCTCCCTGCTGTTTCCCCCACCCCCAGTCATGCCCCGTGTCTCCCTGCTGTTGCCCCCACCCCCCGCTCATGCCCCGTGTCGCCCTGCTGTTGCCCCCGACCCCCGATCATGCCCCGTGTCTCTCTCCTGTTATCCCCCACCCCCCGCTCATGCCCTGTGTCTCCCTCGTGTTCCCCCCACCCCCTGCTCATGCCCTGTGTCTCCCTGCTGTTGCCCCCACCCCCGCTCATGCCCTGTGTCTCCCTGTTGTTGCCTCCCACCCCCGCTCATGCCCTGTGTCTCTCTCCTGTATCCCCCCACCCCCTGCCCCGTATCTCCCTCGTGTTCCCCCACCACCCCCTGCTCATGCCCCGTGTCTCTCTGCTGTTGCCCCCACCCCCGCTCATGCCCTGTGTCTCTCTCCTGTTGCTCCCCACCCCCCAGTCATGCCCCGTGTCTCCCTGCTGTTGCCCCCCACCACCCGGTCATGCCCGTGTCTCCCTGCTGTTGCCCCCACCCCCCGCTCAATGCCCTGTGTCTCTCTCCTGTTACCCCCCACCCCGGTCATGCCCCAAGTCTCCCTGCTGTTGCCCCCCACCCCTCGCTCATGCCCCGTGTCTCTCTCCTGTTACCCCCCACCCCCCTCTCATGCCCGTGTCTCTCTCCTGTTGCCCCCACCCCCGGTCATGCCCAGTGTCTTCCTGCTGTTGCCCCCCACCCCCTGCTCATGCCCCGTGTCTCTCTCCTTTTACCCACCCACCCCACGGTCATGCCCCGTGTCTCTCTCCGGTTGCCCCCACCCCCCGGTCATGCCCAGTGTCTTCCTGCTGTTGGCCCTCACCCCCGCTCATGCCCAGTGTCTTTCTCCTGTTACCCCCCACCCCCGTCTCATATACCGTGTCCCTCTCCTGTTCCCCCCACCCCCTCTCATGCCCCGTGTCTCTCTCCTGTTTCCCCCACCCCGTCTTATGCCACGTGTCTCCCTCCTGTTCGCCCCCACCACACCCCACGCTCATGCCCTGTGTCTCTCTCCTGTTACCCCCACCACCCGGTCATGCCCCGTGTCTCCCTGCTGTTGCCCCTCCCCCCTGCTCATGCCCCGTGTCTCCCTGCTGTTGCCCCCCACCCCCTGCTCATGCTCTGTGTCTCTCTCCTGTTGCCCCCATTCCCGGTCATGCCCCGTGTCTCCCTGCTGTTGCCTCCCACCCCCCGCCTATGCCTCGTGTCTCTCCTATTACCCCCACCCCCGCTCATGCCCCGTGTCTTTCTCCTGTTGCCCCCCGCTCATGCCCCGTGTCTCCCTGCTGTTGACCCTCACCCCCGCTCATGCCTGTGTCTCTCTCCTGTTACCCCCAGCCCCCTCTCATGCCCTGTGTCTCCCTGATGTTGCCCCCCACCCCCGCTAATGCCCCGTGTCTCCCTCCTGTTCCCCCCACCCCCCGCTCATGCCCCGTGTCTCTCTCCTGTTAGCCCCCATCCCCCGCTCATGCCCCGTGTCTCCCTGCTGTTGCCCCCCACCCCCACTCATGCCCTGTGTCTCCTTGTTGTTGCCTCCCACCCCGCTCATGCCCTGTGTCTCTCTCCTGTATCCCCCACCCACTGCTCATGCCCCGTATCTCCCTCGTGTTCCCCTACCCCCCGCTCATGCCCCGTGTCTCGCTGCTGTTGCCCCCACCCCTGCTCATTCCCCGTGTCTCCCTGTTGTTGCCCCCCACTCATGCCCCGTGTCTCTCTCATGTTGCTCCCCACCCCCCAGTCATGCCTCGTGTCTCCCTGCTGTTGCCCCCCACCCGCCGGTCATGCCCCGTGTCTCCCTGCTGTTGCCCCGCTCATGCCCTGTGTCTCTCTCTTGTTACCCACACACCCCGGTCATGCCCTTTGTCTCCCTGCTGTTGCCCCCCACCCCCCGCTCATGCCCTGTGTCTCTCTCCTGTTACCCCCCACACTCCTCTCATGCCCCGTGTCTCTCTCCTGTTGCCCCCACCCCCCGTTCATGCCCAGTGTCTTCCTGCTGTTGCCCTCCACCCCCTGCTCATGCCCCTTGTCTCTCTCCTGTTAACCCCCACTCCCCGGTCATGCCCCGTGTCTCTCTCATGTTGCTCCCCACCCCCCAGTCATGCCTCGTGTCTCCCTGCTGTTGCCCCCCACCCGCCGGTCATGCCCCGTGTCTCCCTGCTGTTGCCCCGCTCATGCCCTGTGTCTCTCTCTTGTTATCCACACACCCCGGTCATGCCCTTTGTCTCCCTGCTGTTGCCCCCCACCCCCCGCTCATGCCCTGTGTCTCTCGCCTGTTACCCCCCACACCCCTCTCATGCCCCGTGTCTCTCTCCTGTTGCCCCCACCCCCCGTTCATGCCCAGTGTCTTCCTGCTGTTGCCCTCCACCCCCTGCTCATGCCCCTTGTCTCTCTCCTGTTAACCCCCACTCCCCGGTCATGCCCCGTGTCTCCCTCGTGTTCCCCCCACCCCCCGCTCATGCCCCGTGTCTCCCTGCTGTTTCCCCCCACCCCCAGTCATGCCCCGTGTCTCCCTACTGTTGCCCCCCACCCCCCGCTCATGCCCCATGTCTCTCTCCTGTTACCCCCACCCCCCGGTCATACCCCGTGTCTCCCTTCTGTTGCCCACCAACGCCAGTCATGCCCTGTGTTTCCCTGCTGTTGCCCCCCTACCCCCGCTCATGCCCCGTGTCTCCCTCCTGTTACCCCCCACCCCCCTCTCATGCCCCGTGTCTCCCTCGTGTTCCCACCACCCCCTTCTCATGCCCCGTGTTTCCCTGCTGTTTCCCCCACCCCCAGTCATGCCCCATGTCTCCCTGCTGTTGCTCCCCACCCCCCGCTCATGCCCCGTGTCTCCCTGCAGTTGCCCCCCACCTCCGATCATGCCCGTGTCTCTCTCCTGTTACCCCCCACCCCCTGCTCATGCCCCGTGTCTCCCTCGTGTTCCCCCCACCCGCCGCTCATGCCCTGTGTCTCCCTGCTGTTGCCCCCATCCCCCGCTCATGCCCTGTGTCTCCCTCCTGTTCCCCCCACCCCCCGCTCATGCCCCGTGTCTCTCTCCTGTTACCCCCCTCTCATGCCCCGTGTCTCTCTCATGTTGCCCCCACCCCTGACCATGCCCCGTGTCTCCCTGCTGTTGCCCCCCACCCCCTGCTCATGCCCCGTGTCTCTCTCCTGTTACCCCCCACCCCCTTCTCATGCCCCGTGTCTCCCTCATGTTCCCCCACCCCCCGCTCATGCCATGTGTCTTTCTGCTGTTGCGCCCTACCCCCCACTCATGCCCTGTGTCTCCCTGCTGTTGCCCCCCACCCCCGCTCATACTCTGTGTCTCTGTGTCTCTCTCCTGTTGCCCCTATCCCCCTGCTCATGCCCCTTGTCTCTCTCCTGTTACCCCCCACCACCCGGTCATGCCCCGTGTCTCCCTGCTGTTTCCCCCCACCTCCAGTCATGCCCCGTGTCTCCCTGCTGTTGCCCCCCACCCCCCGCTCATGCCCCGTGTCGCCCTGCTGTTGCCCCCGACCATGCCCCGTGTCTCTCTCCTGTTATCCCCTACCCCCCGCTCATGCCCTGTGTCTCCCTCGTGTTCCCCCCACCCCCTGCTCATGCCCTGTGTCTCCCTGCTGTTGCCCCCACCCCCCGCTCATGCCCTCTGTCTCCCTGTTGTTGCCTCCCACCCCCGCTCATGCCCTGTGTCTCTCTCCTGTATCCCCCCACCCCCTGCCCCGTATCTCCCTCGTGTTCCCCCACCACCCCCCGCTCATGCCCCGTGTCTCTCTGCTGTTGCCCCCACCCCCGCTCATGCCCCGTGTCTCCCTGCTGTTGCCCCCCACGACCCGGTCATGCCCGTGTCTCCCTGCTGTTTCCCCCCTCCCCCGCTCATGCCCTGTGTCTCTCTCCTGTTACCCCCCACCCCCGGTCATGCCCCAAGTCTCCCTGCTGTTGCCCCCCACCCCTCGCTCATGCCCCGTGTCTCTCTCCTGTTACCCCCCACCCCCCTCTCATGCCCCGTGTCTCTCTCCTGTTACCCCCACCCCCTCTCATGCCCCGTGTCTTTCTCCTGTTGCCCCTCCACACATGACCCATGTCTCCCTGCTGTTGACCCTCACCCCCGCTCATGCCCCGTGTCTCTCTTCTGTTACCCCCCACCCTCCTCTCATGCCCTGTGTCTCCCTTTTGTTCCCCCACCCCCTGCTCATGCCCCATGTCTCTCTCCTGTTGCCCCCACCCCCCGTTCATGCCCAGTGTCTTCCTGCTGTTGCCCTCCACCCCCTGCTCATGCCCCTTGTCTCTCTCCTGTTAACCCCCACTCCCCGGTCATGCCCCGTGTCTCCCTCGTGTTCCCCCCACCCCCCGCTCATGCCCCGTGTCTCCCTGCTGTTTCCCCCCACCCCCAGTCATGCCCCGTGTCTCCCTACTGTTGCCCCCCACCCCCCGCTCATGCCCCATGTCTCTCTCCTGTTACCCCCACCCCCCGGTCATACCCCGTGTCTCCCTTCTGTTGCCCACCAACGCCAGTCATGCCCTGTGTTTCCCTGCTGTTGCCCCCCTACCCCCGCTCATGCCCCGTGTCTCCCTCCTGTTACCCCCCACCCCCCTCTCATGCCCCGTGTCTCCCTCGTGTTCCCACCACCCCCTTCTCATGCCCCGTGTTTCCCTGCTGTTTCCCCCACCCCCAGTCATGCCCCATGTCTCCCTGCTGTTGCTCCCCACCCCCCGCTCATGCCCCGTGTCTCCCTGCAGTTGCCCCCCACCTCCGATCATGCCCGTGTCTCTCTCCTGTTACCCCCCACCCCCTGCTCATGCCCCGTGTCTCCCTCGTGTTCCCCCCACCCGCCGCTCATGCCCTGTGTCTCCCTGCTGTTGCCCCCATCCCCCGCTCATGCCCTGTGTCTCCCTCCTGTTCCCCCCACCCCCCGCTCATGCCCCGTGTCTCTCTCCTGTTACCCCCCTCTCATGCCCCGTGTCTCTCTCATGTTGCCCCCACCCCTGACCATGCCCCGTGTCTCCCTGCTGTTGCCCCCCACCCCCTGCTCATGCCCCGTGTCTCTCTCCTGTTACCCCCCACCCCCTTCTCATGCCCCGTGTCTCCCTCATGTTCCCCCACCCCCCGCTCATGCCATGTGTCTTTCTGCTGTTGCGCCCTACCCCCCACTCATGCCCTGTGTCTCCCTGCTGTTGCCCCCCACCCCCGCTCATACTCTGTGTCTCTGTGTCTCTCTCCTGTTGCCCCTATCCCCCTGCTCATGCCCCTTGTCTCTCTCCTGTTACCCCCCACCACCCGGTCATGCCCCGTGTCTCCCTGCTGTTTCCCCCCACCTCCAGTCATGCCCCGTGTCTCCCTGCTGTTGCCCCCCACCCCCCGCTCATGCCCCGTGTCGCCCTGCTGTTGCCCCCGACCATGCCCTGTGTCTCTCTCCTGTTATCCCCTACCCCCCGCTCATGCCCTGTGTCTCCCTCGTGTTCCCCCCACCCCCTGCTCATGCCCTGTGTCTCCCTGCTGTTGCCCCCACCCCCCGCTCATGCCCTCTGTCTCCCTGTTGTTGCCTCCCACCCCCGCTCATGCCCTGTGTCTCTCTCCTGTATCCCCCCACCCCCTGCCCCGTATCTCCCTCGTGTTCCCCCACCACCCCCCGCTCATGCCCCGTGTCTCTCTGCTGTTGCCCCCACCCCCGCTCATGCCCCGTGTCTCCCTGCTGTTGCCCCCCACGACCCGGTCATGCCCGTGTCTCCCTGCTGTTTCCCCCCTCCCCCGCTCATGCCCTGTGTCTCTCTCCTGTTACCCCCCACCCCCGGTCATGCCCCAAGTCTCCCTGCTGTTGCCCCCCACCCCTCGCTCATGCCCCGTGTCTCTCTCCTGTTACCCCCCACCCCCCTCTCATGCCCCGTGTCTCTCTCCTGTTACCCCCACCCCCTCTCATGCCCCGTGTCTTTCTCCTGTTGCCCCTCCACACATGACCCATGTCTCCCTGCTGTTGACCCTCACCCCCGCTCATGCCCCGTGTCTCTCTTCTGTTACCCCCCACCCTCCTCTCATGCCCTGTGTCTCCCTTTTGTTCCCCCACCCCCTGCTCATGCCCCATGTCTCCATGCTGTTGCCCCCCAACCCCCACTTATGCCCTCTCTCTCTCTCTCTCCTATTACCCGCCACCCCCTCTCTTGCCCTGTGTCTCTCTCCTGTTACCCCCCTCTCATGCCACGTGTCTCTCTCATGTTGCCCCCACCCCTGACCATGCCCCGTGTCTCCCTGCTGTTACCCCCCAACCCCCACTTATGCCCTCTCTCTCTCTCCTATTACCCGCCACCCCCTCTCATGCCCTGTGTCTCTCTCCTGTTACCCCCCTCTCATGCCCCGTGTCTCTCTCATGTTGCCCCCACCCCTGACCATGCCCCGTGTCTCCCTGCTGTTGCCCCCACCCCCTGCTCATGCCCCGTGTCTCTCTCCTGTTACCCCCCACCCCCTTCTCATGCCCCGTGTCTCCCTCATGTTCCCCCACCCCCCGCTCATGCCCTGTGTCTTTCTGCTGTTGCGCCCTACCCCCCACTCATGCCCTGTGTCTCCCTGCTGTTGCCCCCCACCCCCGCTCATACTCTGTGTCTCTCTCCTGTTGCCCCTATCCCCCTGCTCATGCCCCTTGTCTCTCTCCTGTTACCCCCCGGTCATGCCCCGTGTCTCCCTCGTGTTCCCCCAGCCCCTGTTCATGCCCCGTGTCTCCCTGCTGTTTCCCCCCACCCCCAGTCATGCCCCGTGTCTCCCTGCTGTTGCCCCCCACCCCCCGCTCATGCCCCGTGTCGCCCTGCTGTTGCCCCGACCCCCGATCATGCCCCGTGTCTCTCTCCTGTTATCCCCCACCCCCCGCTCATGCCCTGTGTCTCCCTCGTGTTCCCCCCACCCCCTGCTCATGCCCTGTGTCTCCCTGCTGTTGCCCCCACCCCCGCTCATGCCCTGTGTCTCCCTGTTGTTGCCTCCCACCTCCGCTCATGCCCTGTGTCTCTCTCCTGTATCCCCTCACCCCCTGCCCCGTATCTCCCTCGTGCTCCCCCACCACCCCCCGCTCATGCCCCATGTCTCTCTGCTGTTGCCCCCACCCCCGCTCATGCCCTGTGTCTCTCTCCTGTTGCTCCCCACCCCCCAGTCATGCCCCGTGTCTCCCTGCTGTTGCCCCCCACCACCCGGTCATGCCCGTGTCTCCCTGCTGTTGCCCCCCACCCCCGCTCATGCCCTGTGTATCTCTCCTGTTACCCCCCACCCCCGGTCAGGCCCCAAGTCTCCCTGCTGTTGCCCCCCACCCCTCGCTCATGCCCCGTGTTTCTCTCCTGTTACCCCCCACTCCCCTCTCATGCCCCGTGTCTCTCTCCTGTTGCCCCCACCCCCGGTCATGCCCAGTGTCTTCCTGCTGTTGCCCCCCACCCCCCGCTCATGCCCCGTGTCTCTCTCCTTTTACCCCCCCCACCCCACGGTCATGCCTCGTGTCTCTCTCTGGTTGCCCCCACCCCCCGGTCATGCCCAGTGTCTTCCTGCTGTTGGCCCCCACCCCCGCTCATGCCCAGTGTCTCTCTCCTGTTACCCCCACCCCCTCTCATGCCCCGTGTCTCTCTCCTGTTTCCCCCCACCCCGTCTTATGCCCCGTGTCTCCCTCCTGTTGGCCCCCACCCCGCGCTCATGCCCCGTGTCTCTCTCCTGTTACCCCCACCACCCGGTCATGCCCCGTGTCTCCCTGCTGTTGCCCCTCCCCCCCGCTCATGCCCCATGTCTCCCTGCTGTTGCCCCCCACCCCCCGCTCATGCTCTGTGTCTCTCTCCTGTACCCCCCATCCCCCGGTCATGCCCCGTGTCTCCCTGCTGTTGCCTCCCACCCCCCGCCTATGCCTCGTGTCTCTCCTATTACCCCCACCCCCGCTCATGCCCCGTGTCTTTCTCCTGTTGCCCCCCCGCTCATGCCCCGTGTCTCCCTGCTGTTGACCCTCACCCCCGCTCATGCCTGTGTCTCTCTCCTGTTACCCCCCACCCCCCTCTCATGCTCTGTGTCTCCCTGCTGTTGCCCCCCACCCCCGCTCATGCCCCATGTCTCCCTGCTGTTGCCCCCCACCACCCACTCATGCCCTCTGTCTCTCTTCTGTTACCCCCCACCCTCCTCTCATGCCCTGTGTCTCCTTTTTGATCCCCCACCCCCTGCTCATACCCCGTGTCTCACTGCTGTTGCCCCCCACCCCTCGCTCATGCCCCATGTCTCCATGCTGTTGCCCCTCAACCCCCACTTATGCCCTCTCTCTCTCTCTCTCTCTCCTATTACCCCCACCCCCTCTCATGCCCTGTGTCTCTCTCCTGTTACCCCCCTCTCATGCCCCGTGTCTCTCTCATGTTGCCCCACCCCTGACCATGCCCCGTGTCTCCCTGCTGTTGCCCCCCACCCCCTGCTCATGTCCCGTGTCTCTCTCCTGTTACCCCACACCCCCTTCTCATGCCCCGTGTCTCCCTCATGTTCCCCCACCCCCCGCTCATGCCCTGTGTCTTTCTGCTGTTGCGCCCTACCCCCCACTCATGCCCTGTGTCTCCCTGCTGTTGCCCCCCACCCCCGCTCATACTCTGTGTCTCTCTCCTGTTGCCCCTATCTCCCTGCTCATGCCCCTTGTCTCTCTCCTGTTACCCCCCACCCCCCGGTCATGCCCCGTGTCTCCCTCGTGTTCCCCCAGCCCCTGTTCATGCCCCGTGTCTCCCTGCTGTTTCCCCCACCCCCAGTCATGCCCCGTGTCTCCCTGCTGTTGCCCCCACCCCCCTCTCATGCCCTGTGTCTCCCTGTTGTTGCCTCCCACCCCCGCTCATGCCCTGTGTCTCTCTCCTGTATCCCCCCACCCCCTGCCCCGTATCTCCCTCGTGTTCCCCCACCACCCCCCGCTCTTACCCCGTGTCTCTCTGCTGTTGCCCCCACCCCCGCTCATGCCCTGTGTCTCTCTCATGTTGCCCCCACCCCTGACCATGCCCCGTGTCTCCCTGCTGTTGCCCCCACCCCTGCTCATGCCCCGTGTCTCTCTCCTGTTACCCCCCACCCCCTTCTCATGCCCCGTGTCTCCCTCATGTTCCCCCACCCCCCGCTCATGCCCTGTGTCTTTCTGCTGTTGCGCCCTACCCCCCACTCATGCCCTGTGTCTCCCTGCTGTTTCCCCCCACCCCCGCTCATACTCTGTGTCTCTCTCCTGTTGCCCCTATCCCCCTGCTCATGCCCCTTGTCTCTCTCCTGTTACCCCCACGCCCCGGTCATGCCCCGTGTCTCCCTCGTGTTCCCCCAGCCCCTGTTCATGCCCCGTGTCTCCCTGCTGTTTCCCCCCACCCCCAGTCATGCCCCGTGTCTCCCTGCTGTTGTCCCCCAACCCCCGCTCATGCCCCGTGTCGCCCTGCTGTTGCCCCCGACCCCCGATCATGCCCCGTGTCTCTCTCCTGTTATCCCCCACCCCCCGCTCATGCCCTGTGTCTCCCTCGTGTTCTCCCCACCCCCTGCTCATGCCCTGTGTCTCCCTGCTGTTGCCCCCACCCCCCGCTCATGCCCTGTGTCTCCCTGTTGTTGCCTTCCACCCCCGCTCATGCCTTGTGTCTCTCTCCTGTATCCCCCACCCCCTGCCCCGTATCTCCCTCGTGTTCCACCACCACCCCCCGCTCATGCCCCGTGTCTCTCTGCTGTTGCCCCCACCCCCGCTCATGCCCTGTGTCTCTCTCCTGTTGCACCCCACCCCCCAGTCATGCCCTGTGTCTCCCTGCTGTTGCCCCCTACCACCCGGTCATGCCCGTGTCTCCCTGCTGTTGCCCCCCACCCCCGCTCATGCCCTGTGTCTCTCTCCTGTTACCCCCCACCCCCGGTCATGCCCAAGTCTCCCTGCTGTTGCCCCCACCCCTCGCTCATGCCCCGTGTCTCTCTCCTGTTACCCCCCACTCCCCTCTCATGCCCCGTGTCTCTCTCCTGTTGCCCCCACCCCCGGTCATGCCCTGTGTCTTCCTGCTGTTGGCCCCCACCCCCGCTCATGCCCAGTGTCTCTCTCCTGTTACCCCCCACCCCCCTCTCATGTACCGTGTCACCGTGTCTCTCTCCTGTTCCCCCCACCCCCTCTCATGCCCCGTGTCTCTCTCCTGATTCCCCCCACCCCGTCTTATGCCCCGTGTCTCCCTCCTGTTGGCCCCCACCCCGCGCTCATGCCCCGTGTCTCTCTCCTGTTACCCCCACCACCTGGTCATGCCCCGTGTCTCCCTGCTGTTGCCCCTCCCCCCCTGCTCATGCCCCATGTCTCCCTGCTGTTGCCCCCCACCCCCCGCTCATGCTCTGTGTCTCTCTCCTGTACCCCCCATCCCCTGGTCATGTCCCGTGTCTCCCTGCTGTTGCCTCCCACCCCCCGCCTATGCCTCGTGTCTCTCCTGTTACCCCCACCCCCGCTCATGCCCCGTGTCTTTCTCCTGTTGCCCCCCCGCTCATGCCCCATGTCTCCCTGCTGTTGACCCTCACCCCCGCTCATGCCTGTGTCTCTCTCCTGTTACCCCCACCCCCTCTCATGCTCTGTGTCTCCCTGCTGTTGCCCCCCACCCCCGCTCATGCCCCATGTCTCCCTGCTGTTGCCCCCCACCACCCACTCATGCCCTCTGTCTCTCTTCTGTTACCCCCCACCCTCCTCTCATGCCCTGTGTCTCCCTTTTGTTCCCCCACCCCCTGCTCATGCCCCGTGTCTCACTGCTGTTGCCCCCCACCCCCCGCTCATGCCCCATGTCTCCATGCTGTTGCCCCCCAACCCCCACTTATGCCCTCTCTCTCTCTCTCTCCTATTACCCCCTCTCATGCCCTGTGTCTCTCTACTGTTACCCCCCTCTCATGCCCCGTGTCTCTCTCATGTTGCCCCCACCCCTGACCATGCCCCGTGTCTCCCTGCTGTTGCCCCCCACCCCCTGCTCATACCCCGTGTCGCTCTCCTGTTACCCCCCACCCCCTTCTCATGCCCCGTGTCTCCCTCATGTTCCCCCACCCCCCGCTCATGCCCTGTGTCTTTCTGCTGTTGCGCCCTACCCCCCACTCATGCCCTGTGTCTCCCTGCTGTTGCCCCCCACCCCTGCTCATACTCTGTGTCTCTCTCCTTTTGCCCCTATCCCCCTGCTCATGCCCCTTGTCTCTCTCCTGTTACCCCCCACCCCCCGGTCATGCCCCCTGTCTCCCTCGTGTTCCCCCAGCCCCTGTTCATGCCCCGTGTCTCCCTGCTGTTTCCCCCACCCCCAGTCATGCCCCGTGTCTCCCTGCTGTTGCCCCCACCCCCCGCTCATGCCCCGTGTCGCCCTGCTGTTGCCCCCGACCCCCGATCATGCCCCGTGTCTCTCTCCTGTTATCCCCCACCCCCCGCTCATGCCCTGTGTCTCCCTCGTGTTCCCCCCACCCCCTGCTCATGCCCTGTGTCTCCCTGCTGTTGCCCCCACCCCCGCTCATGCCCTGTGTCTCCCTGTTGTTGCCTCCCACCCCCGCTCATGCCCTGTGTCTCTCTCCTGTATCCCCCCACCCCCTGCCCCGTATCTCCCTCGTGTTCCCCCACCACCCCCTGCTCATGCCCCGTGTCTCTCTGCTGTTGCCCCCACCCCCGCTCATGCCCTGTGTCTCTCTCCTGTTGCTCCCCACCCCCCAGTCATGCCCCGTGTCTCCCTGCTGTTGCCCCCCACTACCCAGTCATGCCCGTGTCTTCCTGCTGTTGCCCCCACCCCCCGCTCAATGCCCTGTGTCTCTCTCCTGTTACCCCCCACCCCGGTCATGCCCCAAGTCTCCCTGCTGTTGCCCCCCACCCCTCGCTCATGCCCCGTGTCTCTCTCCTGTTACCCCCCACCCCCCTCTCATGCCCGTGTCTCTCTCCTGTTGCCCCCACCCCCGGTCATGCCCAGTGTCTTCCTGCTGTTGCCCCCCACCCCCTGCTCATGCCCCGTGTCTCTCTCCTTTTACCCACCCACCCCACGGTCATGCCCCGTGTCTCTCTCCGGTTGCCCCCACCCCCCGGTCATGCCCAGTGTCTTCCTGCTGTTGGCCCTCACCCCCGCTCATGCCCAGTGTCTTTCTCCTGTTACCCCCCACCCCCGTCTCATATACCGTGTCCCTCTCCTGTTCCCCCCACCCCCTCTCATGCCCCGTGTCTCTCTCCAGTTTCCCCCACCCCGTCTTATGCCACGTGTCTCCCTCCTGTTCGCCCCCACCACACCCCACGCTCATGCCCTGTGTCTCTCTCCTGTTACCCCCACCACCCGGTCATGCCCCGTGTCTCCCTGCTGTTGCCCCTCCCCCCTGCTCATGCCCCGTGTCTCCCTGCTGTTGCCCCCCACCCCCTGCTCATGCTCTGTGTCTCTCTCCTGTTGCCCCCATTCCCGGTCATGCCCCGTGTCTCCCTGCTGTTGCCTCCCACCCCCCGCCTATGCCTCGTGTCTCTCCTATTACCCCCACCCCCGCTCATGCCCCGTGTCTTTCTCCTGTTGCCCCCCGCTCATGCCCCGTGTCTCCCTGCTGTTGACCCTCACCCCCGCTCATGCCTGTGTCTCTCTCCTGTTACCCCCAGCCCCCTCTCATGCCCTGTGTCTCCCTGATGTTGCCCCCCACCCCCGCTAATGCCCCATGTCTCCCTGCTGTTGCCCCCCACCACCCACTCATGCCCTCTGTCTCTCTACTGTTACCCCCCACCCCCCTCTCATGCCCTGTGTCTCTCTCCTGTTACCCCCTCTCGTGCCCCGTGTCTCTCTCCTGTTGCCCCCACCCCTGACCATGGCCCGTGTCTCCCTACTGTTTACCCCCACCCCTAGCTTATGCCCCGTGTCTCTCTCCTGTTACCCCCACCCTCCTCTCATACCCTCATGCCCCGTGTCTCTCTCCTGTTACCCCCCACCCACCTCTCATGCCCCGTGTCTCTATCCTGTTACCCCCACCCACCTCTCATGCCCCGTGTCTCTCTCCTGTTGCCCCCACCCCCGGTCATGCCCCGTGTCTCTCTCCTGTTACCCCTCACCCCCTCTTATGCCCCGTGTCTACCTCGTGTTCCCCCAACCCCCACTCACTCATGCCCCGTGTCTCCTTGCTGTTTCCCCCTACCCCCGCTCATGCCCTGTGTCTCTCTCCTGTTGTCCCCCAACCCCGGTCATGCCCCATGACTCCCTGCTGTTGCCCCCCAGCCCCTGCTCAAGCCCTGTGTCTCCCTGCTGTTGCCCCCCCACCCCCGCTCATGTTCTGTGTCTCTTTCCTGTTGCCCCCATTCCCCTGTCATGCCCCGTGTCTCCCTGCTGTTGCCCCCCACCCCCTGCTTATGCCTTGTGTCTCTCCTGTTACCCCCACCCCCAACTCATGCCCCGTGTCTTTCGCCTGTTGACCCGTGCTCATGCCCGTGTCTCCCTTCTGTTGCCCCTCACCCCCCGCTCATGCCCCATGTCTCCCTCCTGTTACCCCCACCCTCCTCTCATACCCCGTGTCTCCCTGCTGTTGCCTCCACCCACACTCATGCCCTGTGTCTCTCATGCCCCATGTCTCTCTCCTGTTACCCCCAACCCCTTCTCATGCCCCCTGTCTCTCTCCTGTTGCCCCCCACCCCCAGGTCATACCCCGTGTCTCCCTTCTGTTGCCCACCAATGCCAGTCATGCCCCGTGTCTCCCTGCTGTTGCCCCCTAACCCCCGCTCATGCCCCGTGTCTCCCTCCTGTTACCCCCCACCCCCCGCTCATGCCCCGTGTCTCCCTGCTGTTGCCCCCCACCTCCGACCATGCCACGTGTCTCTCTCCTGTTACCCCCCGCCCCCTGCTCATGCCCCGTGTCTCCCTCGTGTTCCCCCCACCCGCCGCTCATGCCCTATGTTTCCCTGTTGTTGCCTCCAACCCCCGCTCATGCCCTCTGTCTCTCTCCTGTATCCCCCCAACCCCTGCCCCATATCTCCCTCGTGTTCCCCCACCCCCGCTCATGCCCCGTGTCTCCCTGCTGTTGCCCCCCACACCCGCTCATGCCCCGTGTCTCCCTGCTGTTGCCCCCAACCCACCGCTCATGCCCTGTGTCTCTCTCCTGTTACCCCCACCACCCGGTCATGCCCCGTGTCTCCCTGCGGTTGCCCCTACCCCCCGCTCATGCCCCGTGTCTCTCTCCTGTTACCCTCACCCCCTCTCATGCCCCGTGTCTCTCTCCTGTTGCCCCCACCCCCCGGTCATGCCCAGTGTCTTCCTGCTGTTGCCCCCACCCCCCGCTCATGCCCCGTGTCTCTCTCCTGTTACCCCCCACGCCGCGGTCATGCCCCGTGTCTCTCTCCTGTTGCCCCCACCCCTGGTCATGCCCAGTGTCTTCCTGCGGTTGCCCCCCACCCCCCGCTCATGCCCTGTGTCTCTCTCCTGTTACCCTCAATGCCACTCTCATGCCCCGTGTCTCTCTCCTGTTCCCCCCACCCCCTCTCATGCCCCGTGTCTCTCTCTTGTTGCCCCCCATTCCCCTCTTATGCCCCGTGTCTCCCTCCTGTTTACCCCCAGACCCAGCTCATGCCTTGTGTCTCTCCTGTTACCCCCACCACCCGGTCATGCCCCGTTTCTCCCTGCTGTTGCCCCTCACTACCGCTCATGCCCCGTGTCTCCCTGCTGTTTCCTCCCACCCCCTTCTCATGCTCTATGTCTCTCTCCTGTTGCCCCCATCCCCCTATCATGCCCCGTGTCTCCCTGCTATTGCTTCCCACCCCCGCCTATGTCTCGTGTCTCTCCTGTTACCCCCACCCCCCGCTCATGCCCCGTGTCTTTCTCCTGTTGCCCCCTGCTCATGCCCCGTGTCTCTCTCCTGTTACCCCCCACCCACCTCTCATGCCCCGTGTCTCTCTCCTGTTACCCCTCACCCCCCTCTCATGCCCCGTGTCTCCCTCGTGTTCCCCCACCCCCCACTCATGCCCCGTGTCTCCCTGCTGTTGCCCCTACCCCCGCTCATGCCTCGTGTATCTCTCATGTTGCCCCCCACCCCCGCTCATGCCCTGTGTCTCTCTCCTGTTGCCCCCCACCCCCTGGTCATGCCCCATGTCTCCCTGCTGTTGCCCCCCACCAACTGCTCATGCCCTGTGTCTCCCTGCTGTTGCCCCCCACACCCGCTCATGCTCTGTGTCTCTTTCGGGTTGCCCCCATCCCCCTGGTCATGCCCCGTGTTTCGCTGCTGTTGCCCCCCACCCCCTGCTTATGCCTTGTGTCTCTCCTGTTACCCCCAACCCCCACTCATGCCCCGTGTCTTTCTCCTGTTGCCCCCCTCTCATGCCCTGCGTCTTTCTCCTGTTGCCCCCACCCCTGACCATGCCCCGTGTCTCCCTCCTGTTTATCCACACCCCCAGCTCATGCCCCGTGTCTCTCTCCTGTATCCCCCCACCATCCTCTCATGCCCTCATGCCCTGTGTCTCTCTCCTGTTACCCCACCCACCTCTCATGCCCCGTGTCTCTCTCCTGTTACCCCCCACCCACCCTTCATGCCCTGTGTCTCTCTCCTGTTGCCCCCCACCCCCTGCTCATGCCCCGTGTCTCTCTCCTGTTACCCCTCACCCCCCTCTCATGCCCGTGTCTCCCTCGTGTTCCCCCACCCCCCACTCATGCCCTGTGTCTCTCTCCTGTTGCCCCCCACCCCCCGGTCATGCTCTGTGTCTCTTTCCTGTTGCCCCATCCCCCTGGTCATGCGCCGTGTCTCCCTGCTGTTGCCCCCCAACACCTGCTTATGCCTTGTGTCTCTCCTGTTACACCCACCCCCCACTCATGCCCCGTGTCTTTCTCCTGTTTCCCCCTGCTCATGCCCCGTGTCTCCCTTTTGTTGCCCCTCACCCCCCGCTCATGCCCCATGTCTCTCTCCTGTTACCCCCCACCCCCCTCTCATACCCCGTGTCTCCCTACTGTTGCACCCCACCCCCCGCTCATGCCCCATGTCTCTCTCCTGTTACGCCGACCCCCTTCTCACGCCATGTGTCTCTCTCCTGTTGCCCCCCACCCCTTGTCATGCCCCGTGTATCCCTTCTGTTGCCCCCCAACACCGCTCAAGCCCCGTGTCTCCCTCATGTTACCCCCACCCCCTTCTCATGCCCCGTGTCTCCCTCGTGTTCCCACCATCCCCCGTTCATGCCCCGTGTCTCCCTGCTCTTTCCCCCCACCCCCAGTCATGCCCCATGTCTCCCTGCTGTTGCTCCCCACCCCCCGCTCATGCCCCGTGTCTCCCTGCTGTTGCCCCCCACCCCCAATCATGCCCCGTGTCTCTCTCCTGTTACCCCCCACCCCCGCTCATGCCCCGTGTCTCCCTCGTGTCCCCCCCGCTCATGTCCTGTGTCTCCCTGCTGTTGCCCCCATCCCCCGCTCATCCCGTGTCTCCCTCCTGTTGCCCCCACCCCCCTGCTCAGGCCCCGTGTCTCCCTGCTGTTGCCCCCCACCCCCACTCATGCCCTGTGTCTCCCTGTTGTTGCCTCCCACCCCCTGCTCATGCCCTGTGTCTCTCTCCTGTATCCCCCCACCCTCTGCTTATGCCCCGTATCTCCATTGCATTGTGTTCCCCCACCCCCCGCTCATGCCCCGTATCTCCCTGCTGTTGCCCCCACCCCATGCTTATGCCTTGTGTCTCTCCTGTTACCCCCACCCCCCACTCATGCCCCGTGTCTTTCTCCTGTTGCTCCGTGCTCGTGCCCCGTGTCTCCCTTCGGTTGCCCCTCACCCCCCGCTCATGCCCCGTGTCTCCCTCCTGTTCCCCCCACCCCCCGCTCATGCCCCGTGTCTCTCTCCTGTTAGCCCCCATCCCCCGCTCATGCCCCGTGTCTCCCTGCTGTTGCCCCCCACCCCCACTCATGCCCTGTGTCTCCTTGTTGTTGCCTCCCACCCCGCTCATGCCCTGTGTCTCTCTCTTGTATCCCCCACCCACTGCTCATGCCCCGTATCTCCCTCGTGTTCCCCTACCCCCCGCTCATGCCCCGTGTCTCGCTGCTGTTGCCCCCACCCCTGCTCATTCCCCGTGTCTCCCTGTTGTTGCCCCCCACTCATGCCCCGTGTCTCTCTCATGTTGCTCCCCACCCCCCAGTCATGCCTCGTGTCTCCCTGCTGTTGCCCCCCACCCGCCGGTCATGCCCCGTGTCTCCCTGCTGTTGCCCCGCTCATGCCCTGTGTCTCTCTCTTGTTACCCACACACCCCGGTCATGCCCTTTGTCTCCCTGCTGTTGCCCCCCACCCCCCGCTCATGCCCTGTGTCTCTCTCCTGTTACCCCCCACACCCCTCTCATGCCCCGTGTCTCTCTCCTGTTGCCCCCACCCCCCGTTCATGCCCAGTGTCTTCCTGCTGTTGCCCTCCACCCCCTGCTCATGCCCCTTGTCTCTCTCCTGTTAACCCCCACTCCCCGGTCATGCCCCGTGTCTCCCTCGTGTTCCCCCCACCCCCCGCTCATGCCCCGTGTCTCCCTGCTGTTTCCCCCCACCCCCAGTCATGCCCCGTGTCTCCCTACTGTTGCCCCCCACCCCCCGCTCATGCCCCATGTCTCTCTCCTGTTACCCCCACCCCCCGGTCATACCCCGTGTCTCCCTTCTGTTGCCCACCAACGCCAGTCATGCCCTGTGTTTCCCTGCTGTTGCCCCCCTACCCCCGCTCATGCCCCGTGTCTCCCTCCTGTTACCCCCCACCCCCCTCTCATGCCCCGTGTCTCCCTCGTGTTCCCACCACCCCCTTCTCATGCCCCGTGTTTCCCTGCTGTTTCCCCCACCCCCAGTCATGCCCCATGTCTCCCTGCTGTTGCTCCCCACCCCCCGCTCATGCCCCGTGTCTCCCTGCAGTTGCCCCCCACCTCCGATCATGCCCGTGTCTCTCTCCTGTTACCCCCCACCCCCTGCTCATGCCCCGTGTCTCCCTCGTGTTCCCCCCACCCGCCGCTCATGCCCTGTGTCTCCCTGCTGTTGCCCCCATCCCCCGCTCATGCCCTGTGTCTCCCTCCTGTTCCCCCCACCCCCCGCTCATGCCCCGTGTCTCTCTCCTGTTACCCCCCATCCCCCGCTCATGCCCCGTGTCTCCCTGTTGTTGCCCCCCACCCCCACTCATGCCCTGTGTCTCCCTGTTGTTGCCTCCCACCCCGCTCATGCCCTGTGTCTCTCTCCTGTATCCCCCACCCACTGCTCATGCCCCGTATCTCCCTTGTGTTCCCCTACCCCCGCTCATGCCCCGTTTCTCGCTGCTGTTGCCCCCACCCCTGCTCATTCCCTGTGTCTCCCTGCTGTTGCCCCCTGCTCATGCCCCGTGTCTCTCTCATGTTGCTCCCCACCCCCCAGTCATGCCTCGTGTCTCCCTGCTGTTCCTCCCACCCCCCGCTCATGCCCTGTGTCTCTCTCTTGTTACCCCCACCCCCCAGTCATGCCCTTTGTCTCCCTGCTGTTGCCCCCCACCCCCTGCTCATGCCCTGTGTCTCTCTCCTGTTATCCCCCACCCCCCTCTCATGCCCCGTGTCTCTCTCCTGTTGCCCCCACCCCCCGGTCATGCCCAGTGTCTTCCTGCTGTTGCCCTCCACCACCTGCTCATGCCCCTCGTCTCTCTCCTGTTACCCCCCACTCCCCGGTCATGCCCCGTGTCTCCCTCGTGTTCCCCCCACCCCCCGCTCATGCCCCGTGTCTCCCTGCTGTTCCCCCCACCCCCAGTCATGCCCCGTGTCTCCCTACTGTTGTCCCCCACCCCCCGCTCATGCCCGTGTCTCCCTGCAGTTGCCCCCCACCCCGATCATGCCCCATGTCTCTCTCATGTTACCCCCCACCCCCCGCTCATGCCCTGTGTCTCCCTGGTGTTACCCCCTCCCTCCGCTCATGCCCTGGGTCTCCCTGCTGTTGCCCCCCACCCCCCGCTCATGCCCTGTGTCTCCCTCCTGTTCCCCCCACCGCCCGCTCATGCCCCTTGTCTCTCTCCTGTTAGCCCCCATCCCCCGCTCATGCCCCGTGTCTCCCTGCTGTTGCCCCTCACCCCCACTGACGCCCTGTGTCTCCCTGTTGTTGCCTCCCACCCTGCTCATGCCCTGTGTCTCTCTCCTGTATCCCCCACCCACTGCTCATGCCCCGTATCTCCCTCATGTTCCCCTACCCCCCGCTCATGCCCCGTGTCTCGCTGCTGTTGCCCCGACCCCTGCTCATTTCCCGTGTCTCCCTACTGTTGCCCCCCGCTCATGCCCTGTGTCTCTCTCATGTTGCTCCTCACCCCCCAGTCATGCCTCGTGTCTCCCTGCTGTTGCCCCCCTCCCCGGTCATGCCCCGTGTCTCCCTCGTGTTCCCCCCACACCCGCTCATGCCCCGTATCTCCCTGCTGTTTCCCCCCACCCCCAGTCATGCCCTTTGTCTCCCTACTGTTGCCCCCCACCCCCTGCTCATGCCCTGTGTCTCTCTCCTGTTACCCCCCACCCCCTTCTCATGCCCCCTGTCTCTCTCCTGTTGCCCCCCACCCCCCGGTCATACCCTGTGTCTCCCTTCTGTTGCCCACCAACGCCAGTCATGCCCTGTGTCTCCCTACTGTTGCCCCCCACCCCCCGCTCATGCCCCGTGTCTCCCTCCTGTTACCCCCCACCCCCCTCTCATGCCCCGTGTCTCCCTCGTGTTCCCACCACTCCCCGCTCAGGCCCCGTGTTTCCCTGCTGTTTCCCCCCACCCCCAGTCATGCCCCATGTCTCCCTGCTGTTGCTCCCCACCCCCCGCTCATGCCCCGTGTCTCCCTGCTGTTGCCCCCCACCTCCGATCATGCCCGTGTCTCTCTCCTGTTACCCCCCGCCCCCTGCTCATGCCCTGTGTCTCTCTCGTGTTCCCCCCACCCACCGGTCATGCCCTGTGTCTCCCTGCTTTTGCCCCCCATCCTACGCTCATGCCCTGTGTCTCCCTCCTGTTCCCCCCACCCCCGCTCATGCCCCGTGTCTCTCTCCTGTTACCCCCATCCCCCGCTCATGCCCCGTGTCTCCCTGCTGTTGCCCCCCACCCCCACACATGCCCTGTGTCTCCCTGTTGTTGCCTCCCACCCCGCTCATGCCCTGTGTCTCTCTCCTGTATCCCCCACCCACTGCTCATGCCCCGTATCTCCCTCGTGTTCCCCTACCCCCCGCTCATGCCCCGTGTCTCGCTGCTGTTGCCCCCACCCCTGCTCATTCCCCGTGTCTCCCTGCTGTTGCCCCCCGCTCATGCCCCGTGTCTCTCTCATGTTGCTCCCCACCCCCCAGTCATGCCTCGTGTCTCCCTGCTGTTCCCCCCACCACCCGGTCATGCCCCGTGTCTCCCTGCTGTTGCCCCCCACCCCCCGCTCATGCCCTGTGTCTCTCTCTTGTTACCCCCACCCCCCGGTCATGCCCTTTGTCTCCCTGCTGTTGCCCCCCACCCCCCGCTCATGCCCTGTGTCTCTCTCCTGTTACCCCCCACCCCCCTCTCATGCCCCGTGTCTCTCTCCTGTTGCCCCCACCCCCCGGTCATGCCCAGTGTCTTCCAGCTGTTGCCCCCACCCCCCGCTCATGCCCTGTGTCTCCCTGCTGTTGCCCCCACCCCTGCTCATTCCCTGTGTCTCCCTGTTGTTGCCCCCCGATCATGCCCCGTGTCTCTCTCATGTTGCTCCCCACCCCCCAGTCATGCCTCGTGTCTCCCTGCTGTTGCCCCCCACCAGCCGGTCATGCCCCATGTCTCCCTGCTGTTGCCCCCCACGCCCCGCTCATGCCCTGTGTCTCTCTCTTGTTACCCCCACACCCCGGTCATGCCCTTTGTCTCCCTGCTGTTGCCCCCCACCCCCCGCTCATCCCCTGTGTCTCTCTCCTGTTACCCCCCCACCCCCCTCTCATGCCCCGTGTCTCTCTCCTGTTGCCCCCACCCCCCGGTCATGCCCAGTGTCTTCCTGCTGTTGCCCTCCACCCCCTGCTCATGCCCCTTGTCTCTCTCCTGTTAACCCCCACTCCCCGGTCATGCCCTGTGTCTCCCTCGTGTTCCCCCCACCCCCCGCTCATGCCCCGTGCCTCTCTCCTGTTACCCCCACCCCCTTCTCATGCCCCCTGTCTCTCTCCTGTTGCCCCCCACCCCCCGGTCATACCCCGTGTCTCCCTTCTGTTGCCCACCAACGCCAGTCATGCCCTGTGTCTCCCTGCTGTTGCCCCCAACCCCCGCTCATGCCCCGTGTCTCACTCCTGTTACTCCCCACCCCCCTCTCATGCCCCGTGTCTCCCTCGTGTTCCCACCACGCCCCGCTCATGCCCCGTGTTTCCCTGCTGTTTCCCCCCACCCCCAGTCATGCCCCATGTCTCCCTGCTGTTGCTCCACACCCCCCGCTCATGCCACGTGTCTCCCTGCTGTTGCCCCCCACCTCCGATCATGCCCCGTGTCTCTCTCCTGTTACCCCCCACTCCCTGCTCATGCCCCGTGTCTCCCTCGTGTTCCCCCCACCCGCCGCTCATGCCCTGTGTCTCCCTGCTGTTGCCCCCCATCCCCCGCTCATGCCCTGTGTCTCCCTCCTGTTCCCCCCACCCCCGCTCATGCCCCGTGTCTCTCTCCTGTTACCCCCATCCCCCGCTCATGCCCCGTGTCTCCCTGCTGTTGCCCCCCGCCCCCACTCATGCCCTGTGTCTCCCTGTTGTTGCCTCCCACCCCGCTCATGCCCTGTGTCTCTCTCCTGTATCCCCCACCCACGGCTCATGCCCCGTATCTCCCTCGTGTTCCCCTACTCCCGCTCATGCCCCGTTTCTCACTGCTGTTGCCCCCACCCCTGCTCATTCCCCGTGTCTCCCTGCTGTTGCCCCCCACTCATGCCCCGTGTCTCTCTCATGTTGCTTCCCACCCCCCAGTCATGCCTCGTGTCTCCCTGCTGTTTCCCCCACCACCCGGTCATGCCCCGTGTCTCCCTGCTGTTGCCCCCCACCCCCTTCTCATGCCCCCTGTCTCTCTCCTGTTGCCCCCCACCCCCCGGTCATACCCCGTGTCTCCTTTGTGTTGCCCACCAACGCCAGTCATGCCCTGTGTCTCCCTGCTGTTGCCCCCCACCCCCCGCTCATGCCCCGTGTCTCCCTCCTGTTACCCCCCATCCCCCTCTGATGCCCCGTGTCTCCCTCGTGTTCCCACCACCCCCCGCTCATGCCCCGTGTTTCCCTGCTGTTTCCCCCCACCCCCAGTCATGCCCCATGTCTCCCTGCTGTTGCTCCCCACCCCCCGCTCATGCCCCGTGTCTCCCTGCTGTTGCCCCCCACCTCCGATCATGCCCCGTGTCTCTCTCCTGTTACCCCCCGCCCCTGCTCATGCCCCGTGTCTCTCTCGTGTTCCCCCCACCCGCCGCTCATGCCCTGTGTCTCCCTGCTTTTGCCCCCCATCCCCCGCTCATGCCCTGTGTCTCCCTCCTGTTCCCCCCACCCCCGCTCATGCCCCGTGTCTCTCTCCTGTTACCCCAATCCCCCGCTCATGCCCCGTGTCTCCCTGCTGTTGCCCCCCACCCCCACTCATGCCCTGTGTCTCCCTATTGTTGCCTCCCACCCCGCTCATGCCCTGTGTCTCTCTCCTGTATCCCCCACCCCCCGCACATGCCCTGTGTCTCCCTCCTGTTCCCCCCACCCCCCGTTCATTCCCCGTGTCTCTCTCCTGTTAGCCCCCATCCCCCGCTCATGCCCCGTGTCTCCCTACTGTTGCCCCCCACCCCCACTCATGCCCTGTGTCTCCCTGTTGTTGCCTCCCACCCTGCTCATGCCCTGTGTCTCTCTCCTGTATCCCCCACCCACTGCTCATGCCCCGTATCTCCCTCGTGTTCCCCTACCCCCCGCTCATGCCCCGTGTCTCGCTGCTGTTGCCCCCACCCACGCTCATTCCCCGTGTCTCCCTGCTGTTGCCCCCCGATCATGCTCCGTGTCTCTCTCATGTTGCTCACCACCCCCCAGTCATGCCTCCTGTCTCCCTGCTGTTCCCCCCACCACCCGGTCATGTCCCGTGTCTCCCTGCTGTTGCCCCCCACCCCCCGCTCATGCCCTGTGTCTCTCTCTTGTTACCCCCACCCCCGGTCAAGCCCTTTGTCTCCCTGCTGTTGACCCCCACCCCCCGCTCATGCCCTGTGTCTCTCTCCTGTTACCCCCCACCCCCCTCTCATGCCCCGTGTCTCTCTCCTGTTCCCCCCACCCCCCGGTCATGCCCAGTGTCTTCCGGCTGTTGCCCCCACCCCCCGCTCATGCCCTGTGTCTCCCTGCTGTTGCCCCCACCCCCGCTCATTCCCCGTGTCTCCCTGTTGTTGCCCCCCGCTCATGCCCCGTGTCTCTCTCATGTTGCTCCACACCCCCCAGTCATGCCTCGTGTCTCCCTGTTGTTGCCCCCCACCAGCCGGTCATGCCCCGTGTCTCCCTGCTGTTGCCCCCCACCCCCCGCTCATGCCCTGTGTCTCTCTCTTGTTACCCCCACACCCCGGTCATGCCCTTTGTCTCCCTGCTGTTGCCCCCCACCCCCCGCTCATGCCCTGTGTCTCTCTCCTGTTACCCCCCACACCCCTCTCATGCCCCGTGTCTCTCTCCTGTTGCCCCCACCCCCCGGTCATGCCCAGTGTCTTCCTGCTGTTGCCCTCCACCCCCTGCTCATGCCCCTTGTCTCTCTCCTGTTAACCCCCACTCCCCGGTCATGCCCCGTGTCTCCCTCGTGTTCCCCCCAGCCCCCGCTAATGCCCCGTGTCTCTCTCCTGTTACCCCCACCCCCTGTCTCTCTCCTGTTTCCCCCCACCCCCAGGTCATACCCCGTGTCTCCCTTCTGTTGCCCACCAACGCCAGTCATGCCCTTTGTCTCCCTGCTGTTGCCCCCCACCCCCGCTCATGCCCCGTGTCTCCCTCCTGTTACTTCCCACCCCCCGCTCATGCCCCGTGCCTCCCTCGTGTTCCCACCACCCCCCGCTCATGCCCCGTGTTTCCCTGCTGTTTCCCCCCACCCCCAGTCATGCCCCATGTCTCCCTGCTGTTGCTCCCCACCCCCCGCTCATGCCCCGTGTCTCCCTGCTGTTGCCCCACACCTCTGATCATGCCCCATGTCTCTCTCCTGTTACCCCCCACCCCCTGCTCATGCCCCGTGTCTCCCTCGTGTTCCCCCCACCCGCCGCTCATGCCCTGTGTCTCCCTGCTGTTGCCCCCCATCCCCCGCTCATGCCCTGTGTCTCCCTCCTGTTCCCCCCACCCCCCGCTCATGCCCCGTGTCTCTCTCCTGTTACCCCCATCCCACGCTCATGTCCCGTGTCTCCCTGATGTTGCCCCCCGCCCCCACTCATGCCCTGTGTCTCCGTGTTGTTGCCTCCCACCCCGCTCATGCCCTGTGTCTCTCTCCTGTATCCCCCACCCACTGCTCATGCCCCGTATCTCCCTCGTGTTCCCCTACCCCCGCTCATGCCCCGTTTCTCGCTGCTGTTGCCCCCACCCCTGCTCATTCCCCGTGTCTCCCTGCTGTTGCCCCCCACTCATGCCCCGTGTCTCTCTCATGTTGCTCCCCACCCCCCAGTCATGCCTCGTGTCTCCCTGCTGTTCCCCCCACCACCCGGTCATGCCCCGTGTCTCCCTGCTGTTGCCCCCCACCCCCCGCTCATGCCCTGTGTATCTCTCTTGTTACCCCCAACCCCCAGTCATGCCCTTTGTCTCCCTACTGTTGCCCCCCACCCCCCGCTCATGCCCTGTGTCTCTCTCCTGTTACCCCCACCCCCCTCTCATGCCCCGTGTCTCTCTCCTGTTGCCCCCACCCCCCGATCATGCCCAGTGTCTTCCTGCTGTTGCCCTCCACCCCCTGCTCATGCCCCTTGTCTCTGTCCTGTTACCCCCCACTCCCCGGTCATGCCCCGTGTCTCCCTCGTGTTCCCCCCACCCCCCGCTCATGCCCCATGTCTCCCTGCTGTTCCCCCCACCCCCAGTCATGCCCCGTGTCTCCCTACTGTTGTCCCCCACCCCCTGCTCATGCCCGTGTCTCCCTGCAGTTGCCCCCCACCCCGATCATGGCCCATGTCTCTCTCGTGTTACCCCCCACCCCCCGCTCATGCCCTGTGTCTCCCTCGTGTTACCCTCTCCCTCCGCTCATGCCTTGGGTCTCCCTGCTGTTGCCCCCCACCCCCCGCACATGCCCTGTGTCTCCCTCCTGTTCCCCCCACCCCCCGCTCATGCCCCGTGTCTCTCTCCTGTTAGCCCCGATCCCCCGCTCATGCCCCGTGTCTCCCTGCTGTTGCCCCCCACCCCCACTCATGCCCTGTGTCTCCCTGTTGTTGCCTCCCACCCTGCTCATGCCCTGTGTCTCACTCCTGTATCCCCCACCCACTGCTCATGCCCCGTATCTCCCTCGTGTTCCCCTACCCCCCACTCATGCCCCGTGTCTCGCTGCTGTTGCCCCCACCCCTGCTCATTCCCCGTGTCTCCCTGCTGTTGCCCCCCGCTCATGCCCTCTGTCTCTCTCATGTTGCTCCCCACCCCCCAGTCATGCCTCGTGTCTCCCTGCTGTTGCCCCCCACCAGCCGGTCATGCCCCGTGTCTCCCTGCTGTTGCCCCCACCCCCTGCTCATGCCCTGTGTCTCTCTCTTGTTACCCCCACCCCCGGTCATGCCCTTTGTCTCCCTACTGTTGCCCCCCACACCCCGCTCATGCCCTGTGTCTCTCTCCTGTTACCCCCAACCCCCCTCTCATGCCCCGTGTCTCTCTCCTGTTGCCCCCACCCCCCGGTCATGCCCAGTGTCTTCCTGCTGTTGCCCTCCACCCCCTGCTCATGCCCCTTGTCTCTCTCCTGTTACCCCCCACTCCCCGGTCATGCCCCGTGTCTCCCTCGTGTTCCCCCCACCCCCCGCTCATGCCCCGTGTCTCCCTGCTGTTTCCCCCCACCCCCAGTCATGCCCGTGTCTCCCTGCTGTTGCCCCCCACCCCCGCTCATGCCCCGTGTCTCCCTGCTGTTGCCCCCCACCTCCGATCATGCCCCGTGTCTCTCTCCTGTTACCCCCTGCCCCCTGCTCATGCCCCGTGTCTCCCTTGTGTTCCCCCCACCCGCCGCTCATGCCCTGTGTCTCCCTGCTGTTGCCCTCCATCGCCCGCTCATGCCCTGTGTCTCCCTCCTGTTCCCCCCACCCCCGCTCATGCCCCGTGTCTCTCTCCTCTTACCCCCCATCCCCCGCTCATGCCCCGTGTCTCCCTGCTGTTGCCCCCACCCCCACTCATGCCCTGTGTCTACCTGTTGTTGCCTCCCACCCCGCTCATGCCCTGTGTCTCTCTCCTGTATCCCCCACCCACTGCTCATGCCCCGTATCTCCCTCGTGTTCCCCTACCCCCCGCTCATGCCCCGTGTCTCGCTGCTGTTGCCCCCCGCTCATGCCCCGTGTCTCTATCATGTTGCTCCCCACCCCCCAGTCATGCCTCGTGTCTCCCTGCTGTTCCCCCCACCACCCGGTCATGCCCCGTGTCTCCCTGCTGTTGCCCCCCACCCCCCGCTCATGCCCTGTGTCTCTCTCTTGTTACCCCCACCCCCCGGTCATGCCCTTTGACTCCCTGCTGTTGCCCCCCACCCCCTCCTCATGCCTTGTGTCTCTCTCCTGTTACCCCCACCCCCGCTCATGCCCCGTGCTCACTGCTGTTCCCCCCACCCCCAGTCATGCCCCGTGTCTCCCTACTGTTGCCCCCCACCCCCCACTCATGCCCATGTCTCCCTGCAGTTGCCCCCATCCCGATCATTCCCCATGTCTCTCTCGTGTTACCCCCCACCCCCGCTCATGCCCTGTGTCTCCCTCCTGTTGCCCCCACCCCCGCTCATGCCCCATGTCTCTCTCCTGTTACCCCCCACCCCCCGCTCATGCCCCGTGTCTCCCTGCTGTTGCCCCCCACCCCCGCTCATGCCCTGTGTTTCCCTGTTGTTGCCTCCCACTCCCGCTCATGCCCTGTGTCTCTCTCCTGTATCCCCCCACCCCCTGCTCATGCCCCATATCTCCCTCGTGTTCCCCCACCCCCCGCTCATGCCCCGTGTCTCCCTGCTGTTGCCCCCCACCCCCGCTCATGCCCAGTGTCTCCCTGCTGTTGCCCCGAACCCCCCGCTCATGCCCCGTGTCTCTCTCCTGTTGCTCCCCACCCCCCAGTCATGCCCCGTGTCTCCCTGCTGTTGCCCCCCACCACCCGGTCATGCCCCGTGTCTCCCTGCTGTTGCCCCCCACCCCCGCTCATGCCCTGTGTCTCTCTCCTGTTACCCCACCCCTCAGTCATGCCCCGTGTCTCCCTGTTGTTGCCCCCCACCCCCTGCTAATGCCCCGTGTCTCTCTCCTGTTACCCCCACCCCCTCTCATGCCCCATGTGTCTCTCCTGTTGCCCCCACCCCCCGGTCATGCCCAGTGTCTTCCTGCTGTTGCCCCCCACCCCCCGCTCATGCCCCGTGTTTCTCTCCTGTTACCCCCCACCCCACGGTCATGCCCCGTGTCTCTCTCCTGTTCCCCCACCCCCGGTCATGCCCAGTGTCTTCCTGCGATTGCCCCCCACCCCCCGCTCATGCCCTGTTTCTCTCTCCTGTTCCCCCCAACCCCACTCTCATGCCCTGTGTCTCTCTCCTGTTCCCCCCACCCCCCTCTCATGCCCGGTGTCTCTCTCCTGTTGCCCCCCATCCGCCTCTTATGCCCCGTGTCTCCCTCCTGTTTACCCCCAGCCCCAGCTCATGCCTTGTGTCTCTCCTGTTACCCCCACCACCCGGT
The DNA here is from genome assembly GCF_040938575.1 of Ambystoma mexicanum. NCBI lineage: Eukaryota > Metazoa > Chordata > Amphibia > Caudata > Ambystomatidae > Ambystoma > Ambystoma mexicanum. The sequence continues at coordinate 1,343,387,884 of NC_090937.1, read as the reverse complement.
CATGCCCCGTTTCTCCCTGCTGTTGCCCCTCACCCCCGCTCATGCCCCGTGTCTCCCTGCTGTTGCCTCCCACCCCCTTTTCATGCTCTGTGTGTCTCTCCTGTTGCCCCCATCCCCCGATCATGCCCCTTGTCTCCCTGCTGTTGCTTCCCACCCCCGCCTATGCCTCGTGTCTCTCCTGTTACCCCCACCCCCCGCTCATGCGCCGTGTCTTTCTCCTGTTGCCCCCTGCTCATGCCCCGTGTCTCCCTGCTGTTGACCCTCATCCCCGCTCATGCCCCGTGTCTCTGTCCTGTTACCCCCCACCCCCGTCTCATGCCCTGTGTCTTCCTTGTGTTCCCCCCACCCCCTGCTCATGTCCCGTGTCTCCCTGCTGTTGTCCCCTACCCCCCGCTCATGCCCCATGTCTCCCTGCTGTTGCCCCCCGCCCCCCACTCATGCCCTCTGACTCTCTCCTGTTACACCCACCCCCCTCTCATGCCCCGTGTCTCTCTCCTGTTACCCCCTCTCATGCCCCCGTGTCTCTCTCCTGTTGCCCCCACCCCTGACCATGCCCCGTTTCTCCCTCCTGTTTATCCCCACCCCCAGCTCATGCCCTGTGTCTCTCTCCTGTTACCCCCCACCCTCCTCTCATGCCCCCATGCCCTGTGTCTCTCTCCTATTACCCCACCCACCTCTCATGCCCCGTGTCTCTCTCCTGTTGCGCCCAACCGCCAGTCATGCCCCGTGTCTCCTTTCTGTTGCCCCCTACCCCCTTGTCATGCCCCGTGTCTCTCTGCTGTTGCCCCCCACCCCCCGCTCATGCCCCGTGTCTCTCTCCTGTTACCCCTCACCCCCCTCTCATGCCCCGTGTTTCCCTCGTGTTCCCCCACCCCCCGCTCATGCCCTGTGTCTCTCTCCTGTTACCCCTCACCCCCCTCTCATGCCCCGTGTCTCCCTCGTGTTCCCCCACCCCCCGCTCATGCCCCGTGTATCTCTCATGTTGCAACCCACCCCCGCTCATGCCCTGTATCTCTCTCCTGTTCCCCCCCACCCCCCGGTCATGCCCCATGTCTCCCTGCTGTTGTCCCCCAACAACTGCTCATGCCCTGTGTCTCCCTGCTGTTGCCCCCCACCCCCGCTCATGCTCTGTGTCTCTTTCCTGTTGCCCCCCACCCCCTGCTTATGCCTTGTGTCTCTCCTGTTACCCCCACCCCTCACTCATGCCCCGTGTCTTTCTCCTGTTGCCCCCTCTCATGCCCTGTGTCTCTCTCCTGTTGCCCCCACCCCTGACCATGCCCTGTGTCTCCCTCCTGTTTATCCACACCCCCAGCTCATGCCCCGTGTCTCTCTCATGTTACCCCCCACCATCCTCTCATGCCCTCATGCCCTGTGTCTCTCTCCTGTTACCCCACCCACCTCTCATGCCCCGTGTCTCTCTCCTGTTTCCCCCCACCCACCTCTCATGCCCCGTGTCTCTCTCCTGTTGCCCCCACCCGCCAGTCATGCCCCGTATCTCCTTTCTGTTGCCCCCGATCCCCTGGTCATGCCCTGTGTCTCTCTGCTGTTGCCCCCACCCCCCGCTCATGCCCCGTGTCTCTCTCCTGTTACCCCTCACCCCCCTCTCATGCCCCGTGTCTCCCTCGTGTTCCCCCACCCCCCACTCATGCCCCATGTCTCCCTGCTGTTACCCCCCACCCCGCTCATGCCCTGTGTCTCTCTCCTGTTGCCCCCCACCCCCCGGTCATGCCCCATGTCTCCCTGCTGTTGCCCCCCACCCCCTGCTCATGCCCTGTGCCTCCCTGCTGTTGCCCCCCACCCCCCGCTCATGCTCTGTGTCTCTCTCCTGTTACCCCCCACCCTCCTCGCATGCCCTCATGCCCCGTGTCTATCTCCTGTTACCCCCCACCCACCTCTCATGCCCCGTGTCTCTATCCTGTTACCCCCACCCACCTCTCATGCCCCGTGTCTCTCTCCTGTTGCCCTCACCCCCGGTCATGCCCTGTGTCTCCCTTCTGTTGCCCCCCACCCCCTGGTCATGTCCCGTGTCTCCCTGCTGTTGCCCCCCACCCCCTGCTCATGCCCCATGTCTCTCTCCTGTTACCCCCACCCCCCTCTCATGCCCTGTGTCTCCCTAGTGTTCGCCCACCCCCCGCTCATGCCCCGTGTCTCCCTGCTGTTGCCCCCTATCCCCGCTCATTCCCCGTGTCTCTCATGTTGCCCCCCACCGCCCGCTCATGCCCCGTGTCTCTCTCCTGTTGCCTCCCACCCCCCGGTGATGCCCCGTGTCTCCCTGCTGTTGCCCCCACCCCCCGCTCATGCCCTGTGTCTCCCTGCTGTTGCCCCCCCACCCCTGCTCATGCTCTGTGTCTCTCTCCTGTTGCACCCATCCCCCTGGTCATGCCCCGTGTCTCCCTGCTGTTGCCCCCAACCCCCTGCTTATGCCTTGTGTCTCTCCTGTTACCCCCACCCCCCACTCATGCCCCGTGTCTTTCTCCTGTTGCCCCCCGCTCATGCCCCGTGTCCCCCTTCTGTAACCCCTCACCCCCCGTTCATGCCCCGTGTCTCTCTCCTGTTACCCCCCACCCCCTTCTCATGCCCCGTGTCTCCCTCGTGTTCCCCCACCCCCTGCTCATGCCCTGTGTCTCCTTGCTGTTGCCCCCACCCCCGCTCATGCCCCATGTCTCCCTGCTGTTGCCCCTCATCCCCCACTCATGCCCCGTGTCTCTCTCCTGCTACCCCCTAACCCCCTCTCATGCCCCGTTTCTCTCTCCTGTTACCCCCCACCCCTCTCATGCCCCGTGTCTCTCTCCTGTTGCCCCCCCACCCCCAATCATACCCCGTGTCTCCCTGCTGTTTCCCCCATCCCCAGCTCATGCCCCGTGTCTCTCTCCTGTTACCCCCCAGCCCCCTCTCATGCCCTCATGTCCCGTGTCTCTCTCTTGTTACCCCCCACCCACCTCTCATGCCCCGTGTCTGCCTGCTGTTGCCCCCCACACCCGCTCATGCCCCGTGTCTCTCTCTTGTTACCCCACACCCCCCTCTCATACCCTGTGTCTCCCTTGGGTTCCCCCACCCCCCGATCATGCCCCGTGTCTCCCTGCTGTTGCCCCCCACCCCCCACACATGCCCCATTTCTCTCTCCTGTTACCCCCCACCCCCCTCTCATGCCCTGTGTCTCTCTCCTGTTGCCCCCACCCCCGATCATGCCCCGTGTCTCCCTGCTGTTTACCCCCACCCCTAGCTCATGCCCCGTGTCTCTCCTGTTCCATCCCAGCCCCCTCTCATGCCCTCATGCCCTGTGTCTCTCTCCTGTTACCCCCCACCCACCTCTCATGCCCCGTGTCTCTCTCCTGTTACCCCCACCCCCTCTCATGCCCCGTGTCTCCCTCGTATTCCCCCACCCTCGCTTATGCCCCGTGTCTCCCTGCTGTTACCCCGCACCCCCGCTCATGCCTCGTGTCTCTCCTGTTACCCCCACCCCTGCTCATGATCTGTGTCTTTCTCCTGTTGCCCCCCCACTCATGCCCCGTGTCTCCCTGCTGGGTCCCCACACCCCCGCTCATGCCCCGTGTCTCTCTCCTGTTACCCCCCACTCATGCCCCATGTCTCACTCGTGTTCCCCCACCCCCTGCTCATGCCCCGTGTCTCCCTGCTGTTGCGCCCCCAGCCCCCGCTCATGCCCCATATCTCCCTGCTGTTGCCCCCCACTCCCCACTCATGCCCTCTGTCTCTCTCCGGTTACCCCCAACCTCCTCTCATGCCCTGTGTCTATCTCCTGTTACCCCCCACACCCTCTCATGCCCTGTGTCTCTCTCCTGTTGCCCCCACCCCACGGTCATGCCCAGTGTCTTCCTGCTGTTGCCCCCCACCCCCCGCTCATGCCCCGTGTCTCTCTCCTGTTACCCCCCACCCCTCGGTCATGCCCCGTGTCTCTCTCATGTTGCCCCCACCCCCCGGTCATGCCCAGTGTCATCCTGCTGTTGCCCCATACCCCCCGCTCATGCCCTGTGTCTCTCTCCTGTTACCCCCCACCCCCCTCTCATGCCCCTTTGTCTCTCTCCTGTTCCGCCCACCCCCGGCTCATGCCCTGTGTCTCTCTCCTGTTGCCCCCACTCCGCTCTTATGCCCCGTGTCTCCCTCCTGTTGGCCCCCACCCCGCGCTCATGGCCCGTGTCTCTCTCCTGTTACCCCTCCCCCCTGCACATGCCCCGTGTCTCCCTGATGTTGCCCCCCACACCCCGCTCATGCTCTGTGTCTCTTTCCTGTTGCCCCCCATCCCCCGGTCATGCCCCGTGTCTCCCTGCTGTTGCCTACCACCCCCGCCTATGCCTTGTGTCTCTCCTGTTACCCCCACCCCCTCTCATGCCCCGTGTCTTTCTCCTGTTGCCCCCCTCTCATGCCCTGTGTCTCCCTTGTGTTCCCCCCACCCCCTGCTCATGCCCCGTGTCTCCCTGCTGTTGCCCCACACCCCCGCTCATGTCCCATGTCTCCCTGCTGTTGCCCCCCACCCCCCACTCATGCCCTCTGTCTCTCTCCTGTTACCCCCCACCCCCCTCTCATGCCCCATGTCTCTCTCCTGTTGCCCCCGCCCCTGACCATGCCCCGTGTCTCCCTCCTGTTTACCCCCACCCCCAGCTCATGCCCCGTGTCTCTCTCCTGTTACCCCTCACCCCCTGCTCATGACCCGTGTCTCCCTGATGTTGCCCCCCACCCCCCGCTCATGCTCTGTGTCTCTCTCCTGTTGCCCCCCATCCCCCGGTCATGCCCCCTGTCTCCCTGCTGTTGCCTCCCACCCCCGCCTATGCCTCGTGCCTCTCCTGTTACCCCCACCCCCTCTCATGCCCCGTGTCTTTCTCCTGTTGCCCCCCTCTCATGCCCTGTGTCTCCCTTGTGTTCCCCCACCCCCTGCTCATGCCCTGTGTCTCCCTGCTGTTGCCCCCCACCCCCGCTCATGTCCCATGTCTCTCTCCTGTTGCCCCCACACCTGACCATGCCCCGTGTCTCCCTCCTGTTTACCCCCACGCCCAGCTCATGCCCCGTGTCTCTCTCCGGTTACCCCCCACCCTCCTCTCATGCCCTCATGCCCCTGTCTCTCTCCTGTTACCCCCCACCCACCTCTCATGCCCCGTGTCTCTCTCCTGTTACCCCCACCCACCTCTCATGCCCCGTGTCTCTCTCCTGTTGCCCCCACACCCCGGTCATGCCCCGTTTCTCCCTTCTGTTGCCCCCCACCCCCTGGTCATTCCCCGTGTCTCCCTGTTGTTGCCCCCCACCCCCCGCTTATGCCCCGTGTCTCTCTCCTGTTACCCCCACCCCCTCTCATGCCCCGTGTCGCCCTTGTGTTCCCCCACCCCCTGCTCATGTCCCATGTCTCCCTGCTGTTGCCCCCTACCCCGGTCATGCCCCATGTCTCCCTGCTGTTGCCCCCACCCCCCGCTCATGCCCTGTGTCTCCCTGCTGTTTCCCCCCACCCCCGCTCATGCTCTGTGTCTCTCTCCTGTTGCCCCCATCCCCCTGGTCATGCCCTGTGTCTCCCTGCTGTTGCCCCCCACCCCCTGCTTATGCCTTGTGTCTCTCCTATTACCCCTGTTGCCCCCCGCTCATGCCCCGTGTCTCCCTTCTATTGCCCCTCACCCCCCGCTCTTGTTCCATGTCTCTCTCCTGTTACCCCCACCTCCCTGTCATGCCCCGTGTCTACCGCATGTTCCCCCACCACCTGCTCATGCCCCATGTCTCCTTGCTGTTGCCCCAACCCCCCACTCATGCCCCATATCTCCCTGCTGTTGCCCCCCACACCCCACTCATGCCCTCTGTCTCTCTCCTGTTACCCACCACCCCCTCTCATGCCCCGTTTCTCTCTCTTGTTACCCCCACCCCCTCTCATGCCCTGTGTCTCTCTCCTCTTGCCCCCCACCCTGATCATACCCAGTGGCTCCCTGCTGTTTCCCCCATTCCCAGCTCATGCCCCGTGTCTCTCTCCTGTTACCCCCCAGCTCCTTCTCATGCCCTCATGCCCCGTGTCTCTCTCCTATTACCCCCACCCACCTCTCATGCCCCGTGTCTCCCTGCTGTTGCCCCCCACCCCCGTTCATGCCGTGTGTCTCTCTCTTGTTACCCCCACCCCCCTCTCATGCCCCGTGTCTCCCTTGGGTTCCCCCACCCCCCAATCATGCCCCGTGTCTCTCCTGTTGCTCCCCCACCCACCTCTCATGCCCTGTGTCTCTCTCCTGTTACCCCCCACCCCCTGGTCATGCCCCGTGTCTCCCTGCTGTTGCCCCCCACCCCCCACTCATGCCTCGTGTCTCTCTCCTGTTACCCCCACCCCACTCTCATGCCCGCGTCTCCCTCATGTTCCCCCACCCCCCGCTCATGCCCCGTGCCCCCCTCCTGTTGCCCCCCACACCACGCTCATGCTCTGTGTCTCTCTCCTGTTGCCCCCATCCCCCTATTCAATCCCCCGTGTCTCCCTGCTGTTGCCCCCCACCCCCTGCTTATGCCTCATGTCTCTCCTGTTACCCCCCACCCCCCGCTCATGCCCCAAGTCTTTCTCCTGTTGCCCCCCCGCTCATGCCCCGTGTCTCCCTGCTGTTGCCCCACACCCCCGCTCATGCCCGTGTCTCTCTCCTGTTACCCCCCACGCCCCTCTCATGCCCTGTGTCTACCTCGTGTTCTCCCCACCCCCTGCTCATGCCCCGTGTCTCCCTGCTGTTGCCCCCCCCAGCCCCCGCTCATGTCCCATATCTCCCTGCTGTTGACCCCCACTCATGCCCTCTGTCTCTCTCCTGTTACCCTCCAACCCCCTCTCATGCCCTGTGTCTCTCTCCTGTTACCCCTCACCCCCTCTCATGCCCCTTGTCTCTCTCCTGTTGCCCCCCACCCACAATCATACCCCGTGTCTCCCTGCTGTTTC